>NC_045656.1:10416000-11790217 GCF_009829145.1 Chiroxiphia lanceolata | reverse complement strand
GCCCAGCCCTATAGTGATTTCAGCTCTACCCACCCAATCCACATTCCCGCCCATTAATTTCTTTTCCACTGCCACACAGGGATTTCAGCGACGGTGCCACAGGCCCTATCTCACACCAGTTGCTGTCCTTACTGCCCAAGCGTTACTGTCCCAAGCCCAAACCCTCTCCCTACCCCAGCCCCTCAGTGATTTCAGCTCGAGACCCACAAGCTTTATTGCACTGCCAGCTCTGCTCTCTCAGCAGTAGCTCCAAATCTTGCCATCGCCGCCACGGGAAGCTGCTCCAGGTTCTCGCTGCAGGATCTTCATCTTGGCTCCAGCTCTGTGACTTTCCAGCTCCAGCCTCACACTCCCAATCCCAGTCCCCCAGGTGCTCCTCCAACCCCACAAACCCCATCCCAACTCCAAAGTCCAGATCCCTGCCCTAGACTCGTTTCAGCTCTTCCCCCCCACTCCATGTTCCCGCCCATCAATCCCTATAGCAGACACACAGCCACTTCAGCGACGGTACCAGAGGCCCTATCTCACAGGGATTGCTGTCCTTACTGCCCAAGTGTTACTGTCCCAAGCCCAAACCCTCTCCCTACCCCAGCCCCTCAGTGATTTCAGCTCCACCCACCCAATCCACATTCCCGCCCTTTAATCCCTTTCCCACAGCCACTCAGGGATTTCCGCAACGGTGCCACAGGCCCTATCTGAGCTCCAGACACCCTCCCAGCTCCACAGATGCAATCCTACCACTATGCTCATTTCAGCTTCAACCTCTCAGTCCACATTCCCAATTATAATCCAAACTCCACTGCCACACAGGGATTTCAAAGATGGTGCCACAGCCCTATCTCACAGGGATTGCTGTCCTTACTGCCCAAGCGTTACTGTCCCAAGCCCAAACCCTCTCCCTACCCCAGCTCCTCAGTGATTTCAGCTCGAGACCCACAAGCTTTATTGCACCGCCAGCTCTGCTCTCTCAGCAGTAGCTCCAAATCTTGCCATCGCCGCCACGGGAAGCTGCTCCAGGTTCTCGCTGCAGGATCTTCATCTTGGCTCCAGCTCTGTGACTTTCCAGCTCCAGCCTCACACTCCCAATCCCAGTCCCCCAGGTGCTCCTCCAGCCCCACAAACCCCATCGCAATTCCAAAGAAACTAGCCCAGCCCTATAGTGATTTCAGCTCTACCCACCCAATCCACATTCCCGCCCATTAATTTCTTTTCCACTGCCACACAGGGATTTCAGCGACGGTGCCACAGGCCCTATCTCACACCAGTTGCTGTCCTTACTGCCCAAGCGTTACTGTCCCAAGCCCAAACCCTCTCCCTACCCCAGCCCCTCAGTGATTTCAGCTCGAGACCCACAAGCTTTATTGCACCGCCAGCTCTGCTCTCTCAGCAGTAGCTCCAAATCTTGCCATCGCCGCCACGGGAAGCTGCTCCAGGTTCTCGCTGCAGGATCTTCATCTTGGCTCCAGCTCTGTGACTTTCCAGCTCCAGCCTCACACTCCCAATCCCAGTCCCCCAGGTGCTCCTCCAACCCCACAAACCCCATCCCAACTCCAAAGTCCAGATCCCTGCCCTAGACTCATTTCAGCTCTTCCCCCCCACTCCATGTTCCCGCCCATCACTCCCTATAGCAGACACACAGCCACTTCAGCGACGGTACCAGAGGCCCTATCTCACAGGGATTGCTGTCCTTACTGCCCAAGTGTTACTGTCCCAAGCCCAAACCCTCTCCCTACCCCAGCCCCTCAGTGATTTCAGCTCCACCCACCCAATCCACATTTCCGCCCTTTAATCCCTTTCCCACAGCCACTCAGGGATTTCCGCAACGGTGCCACAGGCCCTATCTGAGCTCCAGACACCCTCCCAGCTCCACAGATGCAATCCTACCACTATGCTCATTTCAGCTTCAACCTCTCAGTCCACATTCCCAATTATAATCCAAACTCCACTGCCACACAGGGATTTCAGAGACTGGTGCCACAGCCCTATCTCACCAGGATTGCTGTCCTTACTGCCCAAGCGTTACTGTCCCAAGCCCAAACCCTCTCCCTACCCCAGCCCCTCAGTGATTTCAGCTCGAGACCCACAAGCTTTATTGCACCGCCAGCTCTGCTCTCTCAGCAGTAGCTCCAAATCTTGCCATCGCCGCCACGGGAAGCTGCTCCAGGTTCTCGCTGCAGGATCTTCATCTTGGCTCCAGCTCTGTGACTTTCCAGCTCCAGCCTCACACTCCCAATCCCAGTCCCCCAGGTGCTCCTCCAGCCCCACAAACCCCATCGCAATTCCAAAGAAACTAGCCCAGCCCTATAGTGATTTCAGCTCTACCCACCCAATCCACATTCCCGCCCATTAATTTCTTTTCCACTGCCACACAGGGATTTCAGCGACGGTGCCACAGGCCCTATCTCACACCAGTTGCTGTCCTTACTGCCCAAGCGTTACTGTCCCAAGCCCAAACCCTCTCCCTACCCCAGCCCCTCAGTGATTTCAGCTCGAGACCCACAAGCTTTATTGCACCGCCAGCTCTGCTCTCTCAGCAGTAGCTCCAAATCTTGCCATCGCCGCCACGGGAAGCTGCTCCAGGTTCTCGCTGCAGGATCTTCATCTTGGCTCCAGCTCTGTGACTTTCCAGCTCCAGCCTCACACTCCCAATCCCAGTCCCCCAGGTGCTCCTCCAACCCCACAAACCCCATCCCAACTCCAAAGTCCAGATCCCTGCCCTAGACTCATTTCAGCTCTTCCCCCCCACTCCATGTTCCCGCCCATCAATCCCTATAGCAGACACACAGCCACTTCAGCGACGGTACCAGAGGCCCTATCTCACAGGGATTGCTGTCCTTACTGCCCAAGTGTTACTGTCCCAAGCCCAAACCCTCTCCCTACCCCAGCCCCTCAGTGATTTCAGCTCCACCCACCCAATCCACATTTCCGCCCTTTAATCCCTTTCCCACAGCCACTCAGGGATTTCCGCAACGGTGCCACAGGCCCTATCTGAGCTCCAGACACCCTCCCAGCTCCACAGATGCAATCCTACCACTATGCTCATTTCAGCTTCAACCTCTCAGTCCACATTCCCAATTATAATCCAAACTCCACTGCCACACAGGGATTTCAGCGACGGTGCCACAGCCCTATCTCACAGGGATTGCTGTCCTTACTGCCCAAGCGTTACTGTCCCAAGCCCAAACCCTCTCCCTACCCCAGCCCCTCAGTGATTTCAGCTCGAGACCCACAAGCTTTATTGCACCGCCAGCTCTGCTCTCTCAGCAGTAGCTCCAAATCTTGCCATCGCCGCCACGGGAAGCTGCTCCAGGTTCTCGCTGCAGGATCTTCATCTTGGCTCCAGCTCTGTGACTTTCCAGCTCCAGCCTCACACTCCCAATCCCAGTCCCCCAGGTGCTCCTCCAGCCCCACAAACCCCATCGCAATTCCAAAGAAACTAGCCCAGCCCTATAGTGATTTCAGCTCTACCCACCCAATCCACATTCCCGCCCATTAATTTCTTTTCCACTGCCACACAGGGATTTCAGCGACGGTGCCACAGGCCCTATCTCACACCAGTTGCTGTCCTTACTGCCCAAGCGTTACTGTCCCAAGCCCAAACCCTCTCCCTACCCCAGCCCCTCAGTGATTTCAGCTCGAGACCCACAAGCTTTATTGCACCGCCAGCTCTGCTCTCTCAGCAGTAGCTCCAAATCTTGCCATCGCCGCCACGGGAAGCTGCTCCAGGTTCTCGCTGCAGGATCTTCATCTTGGCTCCAGCTCTGTGACTTTCCAGCTCCAGCCTCACACTCCCAATCCCAGTCCCCCAGGTGCTCCTCCAACCCCACAAACCCCATCCCAACTCCAAAGTCCAGATCCCTGCCCTAGACTCATTTCAGCTCTTCCCCCCCACTCCATGTTCCCGCCCATCACTCCCTATAGCAGACACACAGCCACTTCAGCGACGGTACCAGAGGCCCTATCTCACAGGGATTGCTGTCCTTACTGCCCAAGTGTTACTGTCCCAAGCCCAAACCCTCTCCCTACCCCAGCCCCTCAGTGATTTCAGCTCCACCCACCCAATCCACATTCCCGCCCTTTAATCCCTTTCCCACAGCCACTCAGGGATTTCCGCAACGGTGCCACAGGCCCTATCTGAGCTCCAGACACCCTCCCAGCTCCACAGATGCAATCCTACCACTATGCTCATTTCAGCTTCAACCTCTCAGTCCACATTCCCAATTATAATCCAAACTCCACTGCCACACAGGGATTTCAGCGACGGTGCCACAGGCCCTATCTCACACCAGTTGCTGTCCTTACTGCCCAAGCGTTACTGTCCCAAGCCCAAACCCTCTCCCTACCCCAGCCCCTCAGTGATTTCAGCTCGAGATCCACAAGCTTTATTGCACCGCCAGCTCTGCTCTCTCAGCAGTAGCTCCAAATCTTGCCATCGCCGCCACGGGAAGCTGCTCCAGGTTCTCGCTGCAGGATCTTCATCTTGGCTCCAGCTCTGTGACTTTCCAGCTCCAGCCTCACACTCCCAATCCCAGTCCCCCAGGTGCTCCTCCAGCCCCACAAACCCCATCGCAATTCCAAAGAAACTAGCCCAGCCCTATAGTGATTTCAGCTCTACCCACCCAATCCACATTCCCGCCCATTAATTTCTTTTCCACTGCCACACAGGGATTTCAGCGACGGTGCCACAGGCCCTATCTCACACCAGTTGCTGTCCTTACTGCCCAAGCGTTACTGTCCCAAGCCCAAACCCTCTCCCTACCCCAGCCCCTCAGTGATTTCAGCTCGAGACCCACAAGCTTTATTGCACTGCCAGCTCTGCTCTCTCAGCAGTTGCTCCAAATCTTGCCATCGCCGCCACGGGAAGCTGCTCCAGGTTCTCGCTGCAGGATCTTCATCTTGGCTCCAGCTCTGTGACTTTCCAGCTCCAGCCTCACACTCCCAATCCCAGTCCCCCAGGTGCTCCTCCAACCCCACAAACCCCATCCCAACTCCAAAGTCCAGATCCCTGCCCTAGACTCATTTCAGCTCTTCCCCCCCACTCCATGTTCCCGCCCATCAATCCCTATAGCAGACACACAGCCACTTCAGCGACGGTACCAGAGGCCCCATCTCACAGGGATTGCTGTCCTTACTGCCCAAGTGTTACTGTCCCAAGCCCAAACCCTCTCCCTACCCCAGCCCCTCAGTGATTTCAGCTCAAGACCCACAAGCTTTATTGCACTGCCAGCTCTGCTCTCTCAGCAGTAGCTCCAAATCTTGCCATCGCCGCCACGGGAAGCTGCTCCAGGTTCTCGCTGCAGGATCTTCATCTTGGCTCCAGCTCTGTGACTTTCCAGCTCCAGCCTCACACTCCCAATCCCAGTCCCCCAGGTGCTCCTCCAACTCCACAAACCCGATCCCAACTCCAAAGTCCAGATCCCTGCCCTAGACTCATTTCAGCTCTACCCACCCAATCCACATTCCCGCCCATTAATCCCTTTTCCACTGCCACACAGGGATTTCAGTGACGGTGCCACAGGCCCTATCTGAGCTCCAGACACCCTCCCAGCTCCACAGATGCAATCCTACCACTATGCTCATTTCAGCCTCAACCTCTCAGTCCACATTCCCAGTTATAATCTAAACTCCACTGCCACACAGGGATTTCAACGACGGTGCCACAGCCGTATCTCACAGTGATTGCTGTCCTTACTGCCCAAGTGTTACTGTCCCAAGCCCAAACCCTCTCCCTACCCCAGCCCCTCAGTGATTTCAGCTCTACCCACCCAATCCACATTCCCGCCCATTAATCTCTTTTCCACAGCCACTCAGGGATTTCAGCGACAGTGTCACAGGCCCTATCTCACACTGATTGCTGTCATTACTGCCCAAGTGTTACAGTCCCAAGCCCAGAAGCCATCCCTACCCCAGCCTCTCAGTGACAGGCCCTATCTGAGCTCCAGACACCCTCCCAGCTCCAGACATGCATTCCTAACACTATGCTCATTTCAGCCCCAGCCTCTCAGTCCACATTCCCATCTATAATCCCAGTTCCACAGCCACACAGGGATTTCAGCGACGATGCCAGTCCCTGTCTCAATCCTACAGTGATTTCTGCTACAGTGCCACAGTCCCTATCCCTGCTCCGCAGTCCCTTCCCGAGCACCACTCTCCCTATCCCATACCCAGACCCACAACCTTTATTTCTCTGACAGCTCTGCTGTCAGCTCCTGGTAAAGCTGCTGCACGTTCCAATCCTAGCAGCTCTCTTTTGTTAAAGGTCTGAGTTTTCCACCCCAGCTCTCAAGCCCACATTCCAGGCCAGGTCTGACTATTTTTATCCCAGCTCCATCCCTGCAGTACTTATGCCAGGTCCACGCTCCCTAATCCAGCCCCACTCTTGTTCTGCCCACAGTCCTACCGTCTTTATGTCTCCACCAGCTCTGCTGCCCGAGCTCCAGGTTCTCATCTTTCTGCTGCCTCTGCCTCAGCTTTCTGCTGCCTCTTCCTCAGCTTTCTGCTGCCTCTGCCTAAATCTGCTCCTGAGTATCTCTGCAGCCCGGGGCTGTTGACAAGGTCACAAATCAGTCTTTGTCGTTCACTTAAATATCTCTGTTCCCAACGGGAACAGCAACAAAACAATAGAATAAACAATCAAGTAGTCAAAGATGAAAATAAAAGTAAAATAAAATTATAATAGAATGAAACATCTTTTATTACTTTTCTTTGTAACGATACTTTCAATACCAGCCCCACTGAGAGGCTGCATCCTAGTCCTTCTGGTTCGGGGGAGCACCCCTGAGCATGGGCTGCTCCCCCCCTGAGCACTGACCAAAGCTGGCCGGCACAGCTGCCCGGGACACCGCCTGCCCAACGCCCTGCCTCGGCAGCTGTGGGGGACCGACCCCAGCTCCCCCTGGGATCGGCAGCCGAGGGGGTGCTGCCCCATGGCTCCCCACCGCTCCCTGGAGCGGCAGCCGCGAGGGTCCCAGCCTGGCTCACCGCCGCTCCTCGGCGCGGCGGCCGCGCCGATCCCGGGCCGGCTCCCGCCGCTCCAGCGCCGCCCCCAGCCCCGCCGCCGAACTGCCCCCCCGCGCCCCCCCCCCCCGCCATTTATAGCCCGCGGCCCGCACAGCCCCGCCCCCCTCGTGCCAGCCCAGCCAATCCCAGCGTCCGGCAGCGTCCGGCGCCGCCAATCCCCGCCTGCCCGTCCCCAAGAATCCCGCTGTCCCCTCACGCCCCGCTCCCAGGGCCTGCTCCGCTTCCGCCCGCTCCCCGCCTCCCTCCCCTTCTGCCGGGAGAACTCCGGGACGGGACGGGACCGCGGGCCTCCCACCCGCCCTTTCAACAGCGCCTGCGGGCACCGCGGCAGCGCAGGCGCGGCTCCGGCGGATCCCGAAGCAAAGGCGGCGAGACCGGCGCCTGAGGGGAACGCGGGGGGGCGAGGTGGAGAGGGGGACGGCTCCGCGCCGCAGCTGAGCGGGCAGAGCTTGCTCGACCGCGGCCCCATTGAAAGGGCTGCCGCCGCTCCCGCCCCCTCCCCGCCTCCCGGAAGAACTCCCAGACGGGACGTGAGCGCGGAGCTGTGGCACCCGCGCCTGAGGGGAACGTGGGGAAGGGGGGCGCGCCGCGGCGCGGCTGAGCGGGCACAGCTTACGGGACCGCGGCCCCATTGAAAGGGCGGGCTACGATTGGACGGAGCGGAGAAAAGCGGGCTGGGAGTGGCGGGCCGGGATCGGACCTGCACGGCGGGAGCCAGAACCTCCCGGAGAGAGCGGCTCCTGTGCCCGAGCCAGGCTACGTGCCTGGAGCGGCAGCCGCGGGAGCCCCGCCCCAGCTCACCGCCGATCTCGCCCCGGCTCCCGCCGCTCCAGCGCCGTTTCCACCTCCGCCGCCGAACTGTCCCCCCCGCACCCCCCCCCCCGCCGTTTATTGCCCGCGGCCCGCACAGCCCCGCCCCCCCGTTCCAGCCCCGCCAATCCCCGCCCGCCGGTTCCTGAGAACCCCGCTAGCCCCGCAGGCCCCGCTCCCGGAGCCCCTCCCGCCCGCTCCCCGCCTCCCTCCCCTTCTCCTGGGAGAGCTCCCGGACGGGACGTGATTGCGGAGCTCCCACCGCCCTTCCGCGGTCCCAGCGGCACCTGAGGGGAACGGGGGGACGGGGCCGCGCGGAGGGGCCGCGCCGCGGCTGAGCGGGCAGAGCTTGCGGGACCGCTGCCGGATTGAAAAGGCGGGCTGTGATTGGACGGCGCCGAGGAAGGCGGGCCGGGATTGGCGGGCCAGACGCTGCCTCGGGCCCGGATTGGCGGGGCTTGGAGCCCGCGGGGCCGGGGCCGGGGGTGGCGGGAGGTGCTCGGGTGGTCGGGAGGAGGGACTAGGGCCGTGTCGGAGGGGCCCTTCCCGCGGGTCCGTGGCCGTCCCGGGTCCCGTCCCCGGGACCCCGTCCTCTGCCCCGCCCCTTGGTCGGGCTGCACCCCCGGGGTCCCGGCCCCAAGGCCCCTGCAGAGCCCCTCGGGGAGCCCCCCCCCGGCACACGGGGCGCTTCCGGGGCGCGAAGGCGGACTGTGCGGCATGGGGGACCGGGGAGCAGCGGCGACCTGGTGGGCCGGGGAGCGGGCAGGACGCAGAGCGGCAGTGCGCCTCTGACCGCCTCTCCCCACGCAGCAGTTCTGCTTCTACGGGGACTCAGACTGCCCCGACTGGGTGCTGGCTGAGATCAGCTCCCCGGCCGAAATCCTTTAAGTGCCCGCCCCCACCCCCATCCCCCTGCCCGCCCCAGGCCCGCTGCCCAGCCTCCTTCTCCTGCGCAGTCCTCGCTGCTGCCGAAGTTCAGCGCTATTTCAGTACTTGTTCTACTTGTGGTTCTGAAAAAAAGTTAGAATCAGGATAGCCAAAGCAACATAGAAAGTCTATTCCATCTTCAACTACATTACAGGGCAAAGGAAATAAGTGATCCTACCCATCAGCGGAACAGGGAAAGAAGGAAGATTAAGTCTGTGAGCTATATAAGAGAAAAATCACACTGTAACAACTTAGAAGATTGCTCCAAGACCACAGTCACAGGAAAAGGGAAGAGAGCCAGGGCCACAAACTGTAAGGCCAAAAAGATGATGGACACATCTGTGCATCAATCAGGTTCAGAGGTCACTGCATGCCCCAAGCCTAACGAGTTCTCTGGTTTATGTGTGTTATACACCTATTAATTACTCGAATAGAAAATTTACAATTGAACTTTCACAAAGCTTACAGAGTGATATCCCTGCACTGACCATTGCAGCGGAGCTTCCGCTACAGATTCTGACACGTCAGGTGACTGAATGTTTGCTTGTTTGCTAGGCTCTCCTTACAGTCCATCCAGGTCATGAAATATAGAGGGGATTTCTTGAGAGGCAGCTTTTAGACCTCATTCCCTTACCTTCATGGTCAATGCCATCAGCGTCACTCTCCCTGTCTTCTTGCTCTTCATCGAGAGCTCCCCGTGTTAGAATTAGCTCAGAGGGACCCATTGCAGAAGCATCAGGTCCTTGAAGGGAACAGAAACGGCTGTAGACAAACCAGCTTGCTAAAGGTAAGGGAGCGTGTGCACTGACAACTTCATTGCTGTGTTTCTGTGCAGACAGAACACCTGCTCTAAGGGGACAGAAAGCTGCTTGTGGATCCCAGACACAGGACAGACTCCATCAGCACCTACTCGCCTCATCTAAGGAACAGCGCAGCCAACAGCAGAGCTTTCTCCTATTCTGAGCTGACTGTTTCGCCTTTTCTAAAGTATTTCATTATTTCTAGTAGGTCCACTGCTTTAGCTACTCAGCGGGGTTTCTTCCAAACCTGTGACTGACACAGGAAGAGCTAAGTGTGACCAATCCCACAGCAACTAAAGCCCCGCTCCTCTAACACGGAGCTGCTTTCACACTTCTGCTGTGAGGACAAAGAAGCACTGTACTACTTCACAAGGCAAACTCTTCAGAAAACTTCTGCAGTAAACTTGATCCTCCTGGGGAGGTACCTGCCAGTGTGCTGCCCTGCACACACACGCTGCCCATGTCCTTCCACAAGTGTTCCAGCTGCTCTCTCTTTTGTTTATTTTGAGCTTTCTCCCGTAGATAAAGATTTACATGTGGATTCTGAGAACATTTAAAACATCGGGAGAAGAGAAACCTCACCCAAACCCAGCAGCCTGTCCCCCAGTCAGAGAGCAGAAGTCACTGTGCAGGTCTTACATTTCAACTGAGGTTACACAGAACTTCTGACTAAGCGTGGAAAGCAACCTCCGGTCAGGTGGGATTCTAGGACCTGTTCAGCAGCGCCGGGAAGCCAAACTCTGTGGAGCTGTGCCTGCAGAGAACTGTCCTTTGGACAGCCAGAACTCAAGGTGAGCAGAGCTACTGATTTTGGCACTGCAATTCAGTCTTTCTTACTAAGTCAAACTAGTACTCTTCACCGGTGCAGGAAGATACAGGGATAGTCTCAACAAATCCCTTTGGAAATTTATTTTTAAGAACTCTCTATCCATCTGAATGGAAGACACAATCTTATTTCCCAATCATTTTCACACAATTAGCTCAAATATTAGCACTAAACCAGTGAGCAACATCTGTTTTGCAAAACCTTTATCTTTGTAAAGATATGCTCCAGCACATCTAGGAAAAAAAAGGCAAACGGTGGACTCCTTCAGGACAGGAGTTTTCCCACAGTGAGTACGACTAGTAAATGAAATGTTAGACCCTCTCAACATAAAGGCAATTGTGTGCATAAAAGTGACCCAAGATACACTGTTCAGGTGTAAACCAGCTAAAACCACTTACCAGTGTTTTTCTCGGGCGCTCGTATTGTGGACGATACTCTCTGAAAAGGTGAATAAAGGGAGTGCGTTCAGTCTGAAAAACACATGATCTGTATTGCATAAGGATCATCCTGGAGGCTTCTTTTTACTCAAAAAAAAAAGTTTTCTCTAGGCTTTCATGTTTGAGAGACATTTCAGAAAGACTAACAGTACTTTTCTCCCCGGATTTGGATTCTGAAACCAACGGATGCAAAATCAATGAACATACTTCATTAAAACAGCAACAATTCAAAACTTGGTATGGAATTACAAGAAAAAAAATTACTTCACAGACTTGCTGGCACAGATAGCTTTTACTTTTTCACGGAACAGCACAAAAATTCATCTCTGAATAGTTCCTTTTTACTGCTGCTTTTTATGCTGATACTGGACACCCTAGGCTACCTTGGCTATGGCAACTGTACACTCCTTCAAATCAAAGGAGCAGACTCATGAATCAGGACCTTCAGGAAGTGGTCACTGGGTTGCGGACCAGAAGTCATCCCCTTCCCTCTCCTATTCATCTACAGCTTTAGAAAGCTGGGTAAAAAACTCACCCGGTCCTGTGCCAAACACTGCAGAAACACCAACCACCTGGAAAAGAAAACACACCAGAACTAGAGAGTAACTGAGCCAGATTTTTAATACAGAAAAAAAAAAACAACAAATGAAAACCAAACAAACGAACAATCCCCCACATCGACAACAAAAAAATCAACACCACCGAAAAACCCAACAACAAGGAACTACTAATCTAAACCTAACAACACCCATTGAATCAGCACAGTGGCCTAAGAGTGGGCAGTAACACTTCTGCTTCTGTCCATCCCGCTTTCAAACTCTTCCTCCGCTTGCTGTTCGTGTTTGTTACTTCTGCTTTTTGGTTGCCGGTGATTTTCTGTTTGGTGAGTTGTTGGGGTATTTTGGGGGGTGTTTCTTTGGGGAAGGAGGTTTGTTTGGTATTTTTTAACACTGTAGGGCAATTCAAAAGAAAGGTCAAGTCTTTCTGCTGTTGACTTGTTTACTGTTAATAACCCAAGTTCTCATTCTGCATCTAGGGTTATAAGCGGTTAGCAAGTATCAGCGTACTAGAATTAAAGTGCAAAAGAGACAACAAGAACCGACCTTTTGGCTCTGAAACAGTCTAATACTTTTTATTTAGCCAAAGCACATTTAAAAGGTCCCCAGAACAGCAAGAGAGGGAGAATTTAATTAGTTGCTATGATAATACATTCAAAATGCACATCTACTTTCTAATGTCAACTTGTCTCTCATTACACTTCTGGCCATTTGTTCTGCTTGCGTTAAATCAATTCTCTAAAAATACCTCGAACTAAGACTATTACCAGCCAGAATCCTACATCCTCTAATGAAAATTCTCCCTCTTTTTCATAGGCAAGACAGTCTCAACTACTGACTTCCAAATGGAAGACCTTTCCCAACACAGCCTTGCATTTGATCATTAATACAGTAAATATGCAGACAGCTCTCCAAAGGATTTTAAGCATTAAGGCTAGGCACTGTGCCAATATATATAAATATTTATACTTTCCCTGCACTTCAGTACAAGCTGCCTTTTACTCCGTAATCCTCTTCATATGACCTGCTCTCCATCCAGCGCTCCAACAGTCCTGACAGGCAGATAAATATGACCTGATCAGCAAATAAGGAACAGGAAGTATGTTAGTTCTGTATATGGGACCACTACAATCCCTTTTGAAATTCTGTATATTGTTCCACATAGGACACTTACAATATTTTTGGTTTGGCTCTGTTATCATTATCTACATGAATGGAATCGTTTCGTTCCTGGAATATCCACACAGCCAAGAAGGCTTGCTTTTTCTTTAGTAAAAGCTGATGACAAACACAATCGGCTAAAACCTTTAGCACGGACTACGGGATCATTAACAGCCTCCAGTGTATAGTGTTGTCAGAGAAACAATTTTTAATTTGTCCTCTCAAAACCTGGTTGAGTGGAAGAACAATCTTCTTCTTGCACAAGCAAATATAAAGGGGTTTTTTTTGTTCATTTATTTGTTTTTGAGATTCTTTCCCTTCTTCCTACGTAGTACATTGCCCAACTGTACTTGGCACTTTCAGAACAAGGAAAATTACCTCAGGTGGGAAATGCTGCAGCAAAGAACACTGCCTCCTACCAGCCAATCTTAGCTTTCATCTTGTGATTAATCACAGTTCAATATTAAATTATTCAGGCTGCCATTCAGTGTGACAAGCTGCAGTGTAACAAGCTGCACACAGGTCATCAACAGATTACAGTTGCAAAGGGCAGTGCAAAGCTCCTTTACAGAAGGACAGAACGGTGGGGGTTGGACAATACCTCTGGAGATCATCTAGTCCAATCTCTGCTGCTCAAAAAGCGGGATTAGGTAGAACGGGTTGCTCACGACTTTGCCTGAGCAAAAGCGTTTTAAGCATCTCCGGGGATGGAGACTCCACAATTTCTCTGGACCAGTCCAGACGAGGACTTCTGAAGTTATTGTTTTCAGTGGGAAGGTAGGGACAGAAAGAAGCGATCCCAAAACTTCAAACCCATCCCCACAGCGGTCCAGAGCAGCTCGAGCCCAGGCTGCTGCCTTCCCAGGGCCGGGCTCTTCTCTCTGCGGGGCACCCAGCAGCCGGCCACTGCCCTGCCCGGCGGCCCCGAGCGCTTCAGGCCCGGCCCGGCCAACGCCTCGCTCTGCGCGGGCGCCGCTTCCCAGCCCGCCCCCGAGCGCCGGGCCCTGCCTCGCGGTCGCCGCCTGGCAGCGCAGACCCCGCACCGCGGGGTGTGTGTGTGTGTGCGCAATGCCAGGGCACATCCGAACCCGGCGGCACGCAGGTGCAAGTTTCTCCGCAGAGGCGAGAAGCTTGCCTGTCGCTTCCCCTGCCTGCAGTCGCCCATGGCCGCGGGAGAGGTAGAAGAGCGGCCGCCCCCCCCGCCGCCGCGCCCAGCTTACCCCGAGGACGATCTCCGTCGGATGTGCCGCCGTGGGTCGCTTCCGGGGGGGGAAGGCGGCGGCGCAGCCCCGAGAGCATCTCCAGGGCACGGCGGGACCGAGTGGGGCGGGGTCGGGGTCGGGGTCGGGAGCGGGAGCGGGAGCGGGAGCGGGAGCGGAACGGGGCGGTGCGGCGGAGGGGCTGGGGTCCTCCGCCGCGAGGAGGGGCTGCCCCCGAGAGGGAGCTGCCCGCGCCGGTGCCTGCCGCCGCCCACGAACCTGCCGCCCGCGCCCGGCGCCGCCGAGCGCCCCGCCCTGTCCCCACAGCGGGAAGCGGCGCGGCGAGACGGCGCTACGGGCGCGGGGCGGGGTCCGGGTCGCGGCGGAGGTCAGGCAACAGGATAGACGCCTCTCTGAGGCAACGGGGCCTCTCGCCGCCATCTTGAGTGTGGTATAAGGCTAACTTGCTGTCCTGGCGGCGCCATGTTGAGTGTGGCCCCGAGGCAAACTTCCGGGTAGGGGCCGCCATCTTTAGTGTGGTCTCAGGTGAGTTCCGGTCTCGGCGGCGCCATCTTTACTATGGGCTTGGCGGACTTCCGGCCCGGGGCCTTGGAGGACTTCCGGCCCGGGGTCTTGGCGGACTTCCGGCCCGGGGCCTTGGAGGACTTCCGGCCGGGGCCTTGGAGGACTTCCGGCCCGGGGCCTTGGAGGACTTCCGGCCCGAAGCCTTGGAGGACTTCCGGCCCGAGGCCTTGGCGGACTTCCGGCCCGGGGCCTTGGCGGACTTCCGGGCCGGGGCCTTGGCGGACTTCCGGGCCGGGGCCTTGGCGGACTTCCGGGCCGGGGCCTTGGCGGACTTCCGGGCCGGGGCCTTGGCGGACTTCCGGGCCGGGGCCTTGGAGGACTTCCGGGCCGGGGCCTTGGCGGACTTCCGGCCCGAAGCCTTGGAGGACTTCCGGCCCGGGGCCTTGGCGGACTTCCGGTCCGGGGGCTTGGCGGACTTCCGGTCCGGGGCTTTGGCGGACTTCCGTGCCGGGGCCTTGGAGGACTTCCGGCCCGGGGCCTTGGCGGACTTCCGGGCCGGGGCCTTGGAGGACTTCCGGCCGGGGCCTTGGAGGACTTCCGGCCCGGGGCCTTGGAGGACTTCCGGCCCGGGGCTTTGGAGGACTTCCGGGCCGGGGCCCTGGAGGACTTCCGGTCGCTCTCTACTTCCGGCGACCGAGTTTACCCAAATTAGCGTCCCTCGCTAATTTTTGTGCTTTCGCCCCTAAAAATCTTCATGTTATTCCCCCCCACACACACCCCGGGAGAGACGGGAGACCGCAAGTCCCGCCGTGCCGCCGGAACCGGCCCTTAACTTGAGCAGGGAGCGCTGCACCGGTACGAGAGCCACTGCGCATGCGTTGCCGTTCCCGCGCCTGACCGCCCTTACTTACCACGTGATCGCCGGCGTCTTGCCAACGACTGCGCAGGCGCCGGCGTCGCCAGTTTGGCTTCCCCGCCGCCTGACCGCCGGGCTTCGCTTCCTTACTGCGGCTCCCCCTCCACTTTTTCGGCTCCCTGGGGTTCCCCCACCCACATTTTGGGGCCACCTTGGCTACCCCGCCGCCTGACCGCCACGGAGAGAAGCTTTTTAGAATTTCACACGATTTTCCCAAACTGATCCCAGAAAAGCAGAACTCAGTAGAAACAGTACAGTCATCGGGCATGCGCGAGTTTGTCGTCATGTACCCTGGGCATACCACGTGATCGAAGCGCTTTTTGTTTTGCGCAGGCGCGAGTTCCGTTCCGTTTGTTGCCCAAACTTTCCGCTTCGGTTTCGGCGATGCGCAGTTTTTATTTGCAGTGCCGCGGGCGGTCAGGAGGTGTCACCGACGAGTCGTTCATCACGCTCAGTGTTTCGCCTTCACCGTCAGGTAGCATCAGCGATTTCTCTTTTTACTGCTTTTGCCTTTCCTCTGACGAGGTTTCTCGGAGACTCGAGGGGGGATCAAACCAAATAAGAAGGACACTCAAACGGTTCAAGAGGTTTTGAACAACAAACGTTTAATTCTATTTGAAGGAGGGGAGAGAATCGGTATAGCTAAGGAACTATGACTAGTACAGATGATAGATGATGATGTATTTCTACTAGTGAGTTCATCTACAAAACACTTGTAGCCCAGATCAGATCTTTGATTTTCTACTATTTACCAGTAACACTTACACTACAGGAGAAGAAAAACGTAAAACAAAACACTCAAGAAGAACTTTCTTTTAAAACCAAGTAACTGGTAGCCCCACACAGCTGCTGTGACTATGGCAACTTTTGCTGTGAGCAAAAGTAGGTGGTGCCAGTGTGGAAGTGGCTTTAGGAGCCACTGCTGAAGGAAGTACTGCTTGTTCTGATCCTTGCAGCCTACTTGACTTGCCTCTGTGCTGTGTCTTGACTTAAGACACAGTCCATGGAATCTAGGTTCAGTAGTATTTAGCTTGTGCTCTCTCTTGGACACTGGAAGGGTTTTGCAGACTGACGCTTGCTGTCCCTTTAGCTGTCAGTGGCCTTTCTTGGTATTTGGCAGTCATGACGGGGCTGTTAACCCAGCTTTTTCAAGAGTTGTTTCAGTGTAGCTTTCACTGTCTTGGGTGCCAGATTCCTGCCACAAAATATGCCTGTGTAATGTTGCTACGCAGCCAAAGGATCCTTCCCACACAGGCTTTTCTGCGTTGCACATTTACTTAGCCAGTCTCCACTCTGAAGAGAAGTCAGGGCTTCTTGACTGTTTATAGCCTTCATTTGGAGCCAGTTATTGTCTTTCTTAAGAGAATTATGACATAGTCAGAGGCTGAGCTTACCCTTAGAAACACAGCATGACTGACAAGGCTATCTGTGGAGCATGTCCCATTTCCAGAGAGGATTCAATGACAGTTACTTGGGTTATAGGAAGACAGCTGGTGACAGCTGGCAAGTTTATCCTTTTACCATCGTGGCTGTCAATGCTGCTGTTCTTCCTTTAGTTCCATTTCTATGCACATCAGTTCTGCAGCCATGCTGATTAAGTGCAGAGGATGAATTGTTATTTCAGCCTCTTAGAGATCCTAGTCCCATTAATGGTCTAGCTGGCAAGAGGAGGGTTTGGTGGGGGGGTGTTATCTTTTCCCTTCACACTTTTGTCATTTGATTGATAAGAGGTAATTCTTCAGCTCAGTTTTCACTCCTGATGCTACAGTGTCACATGTACTAGGGAAAGATGCAAGTTAACAACTCTACATTGCATTTAGCTCTCAGGAGTAGTTTCCCATCTGTCCCATCTGTGGCACAAAATTAGAAAGCAGTCCTTCCAGCATGCAACTCTGCCCTGCCTTTCCCCCAGCCAAGTTATTCAGTCCACAGATTGTTAATTTTGTCACCTCTTCTTTGCAACCAACAAAATACATGTGAAAAGAAACTAGTTGCAGGCTATAAAAGTGTAACTGCAAGTACTGATTGAAAGTGGAGCTGAGCTTCCTGGTCTTTTCACAGCTTTCTTGCCAAACTCTCTGGCTTCCCTGGATCTCAATTCTCTATGGGAGAAGTAACCTGCTAAAAGCCACACAGAAAGATCAGCTAACAAGGGCAGAGTAGCCTTCCCTACCCTCAGCTGCAGGTTTTATTAACTCCTCCAAGCTGCAACTAGTATTGCGGATTTTTTTTGCTCCTGCTGTAACACAGCCCCTGTAGGTCATAAATCACTGTGGGCATCATCACAGAACAACCTTGCTGGCCCTGTTATTGTTATTAGGTCTAGAAAGATGAGTTGCTGACCTTTACCAAGTGCTATTTCTGTTGACTGCTAAAAACCTTCAGAGCAAAGTTGTGTGTTTCCTAGTTGTGTGAGCCACTCTTTAACTGCCTGAGAGCTTTTTGAATCTTAGCGAAGGAATCTGTGAAGATAGCCACAGTTATTTCAAAGGGGAGCCTAGTTTACTCTGCATATACTCTAAGGAAAGGTAAGCTTCAGGCCCTGACTGCTGGTACCGAGTGCTACTGCTTAATCACATTCACATAGCTTGTGGTTTGCTTGTAACAGGAGAGCAAGCTCCCGTGTAGGAGGAGGCATGTACTGCTGCCCACCACACAGACTGCCCACTCTTGGTGTGGGCAGCCCAGTGCTGGTCTATGCTCTAAGAAGCTCATTGGGAGTACAGTAGCAGGGTTGGAAACACGGCATCGTATATTCCACTGATTTCAGGATAACAGTTGTCAAATGCTTGCTATTCTGCTCGGCACCTCAACTCTTCTGGGTATTACCTGCAAAGCTAATTTTAAGCAAAGCTTCCAAGCTGTACCAAGCAGTACAGGATACAGGTAAAGGAACTGCCAGTTCCACAGTTGTGCAAAGTATGGAAGAAAACACCACCTTTCTAAATGCATCATAAGGGATGGGGGTAGGGTGACTCTGGAAAGATTTGATGTTGATGTTCGTGGGAAAGTTGAAAACCAGAAGCATACGAAAGGTCCCTGTATTTTCTCTTCTTTTAGGGTGAAGGATGACAAAATTGTATTACTTTAATTCCATCGGGGAAGTCTTAAATATTTTTTTGCTAAGGGACGTATCTTAGGGCAGCGAGGGACATGCATGCATAGGTGCACTGCTCCAGCTTCCTCCTTGCACAGCGTTTGTCCTCCTCAGGACAAACGCTGAAACAGCAGAGAGGCAAAGCTCCAGCCTGATGCTAGAAAACTGAATGGGAACTGTATGAAGCTGAGTTCTCATCCAGCAGTTTAATCACTGGTGCTGTACACAGATCGCCTCAGAAAATGCCTCTGTTTCCATCCTGTCTGTAAAGAAAGGAAAAAAATCCCTTAGCTTTCTTGACGAACTTAGTGATGTACTCTGCTCACAGTAAGAAGTACATGTATCTAAGAAATGGGTTATGAACTTGGTTCTATATAAAAGGAGTTGAAGCAAGGTCATGGGTAAGCACGCTGCTGCTCTACACATCCCCATGTTCATTGCTCTCTGATAATGAGTAACAGTTGGGATAAAAGGTTTTTGATGAAGCAAAACACAAATGTTTTTCTCTGCCTCTTTTTGTGAATGTTCACGTAAGCCTAGATACAGATGACCTTCCTTTGTTACTCGTTTATTGCCCTGTGAGAGAGAAAAAAAATGCTGTATTTGGTATGTGCAATCTTCAAAATCAAGACCGAGGCCTGCAATCTGATTTTAGAGACACAACTGTAAATAACAAGTAACTCTGAAGGAACTGATAGAATAATTCCACATTAATGCTAATATTATAGCTGAGACTGGAATTTGCCGTTTATCTTTTAAATTACCAGCATAGCATATGCATATTTACCTTGATTAGGAGCTTCAGATCATTCCTTCCATTGTGTTTAATGTGAACGTGCAAGGTCTAGGTTCTATCTGTGGTAGAAGTCTTTCCCAGCCTTTCAGAAATTGTACTGCAAGCATTACATGGCTGCCCTTGGTAAATTTCTGACTCTACTGACAATTGCTGGGTATAATCAGTGACGTAATGAACATTAACTGTGTCACCTGTGTGACACAGGCCAAAATGCCATAGCAGCCAAGGGCTAAAACTCTCCTGTTGAAAGAATAAAGCTGATTGCTCTCTCTTTGGGACAGTATCAACTTTGTACAGGTTTGCCACAGATCGTGAGCCTGTTTTAACACTCACGATCTCCTTCCTAAAAGGAGGCATAATGGAATCTTGGTGTAGAACAAGAAAGAGAGGGACAGCTCGTAGCAAGCTGGGAAGGATAACAAGCCAGAAAAGCAGAGCATTTGGGAGAAAGGGAACCCTGGTCAGGAAAAGAGACAAACAAACGTACTGGTCAGGCCACTATCCAAACTGGGAATTTTATAGGGTGCACAGGAATGTGTTGTAAAGTTTATGAAGGATTTCTGAAGAGCTCATCACCCACCGTTATCAGACAGAAAAGCCATTATCGAGCCCTGGTCTGATAAATGGTCAAAGAGCCCTGAAGAATTCCATAATGGAATGCAGAGTGAGATAGTGGGGTACCTAGTGGAAGATTACACCAGAGGAATGAGCAAGAACAGCCTCATACTGGTCTCTTGACATTTCTGAAAATCTCTAGATGCTTAGAATGAAGACAAAAACAGACTCCAATTAGCCAATTTGGGAACACTTTAGCTGGAGTTTTGTATGCCTTTTGGCAACTCCAAAGAGGAAGAACACCAGCCATGAAAGCCATGCAGCAGTGCCCCAGCCTGATGACGTCACGATGCTATAACCGTGGAGCTGCTGCCTTCCCATAGTGTTGGGCAACCCTGCTCCTTTCAAATGCAAAACCCAAAGGTGAATTACTGCAGTAGCAAGTTTTCATCTTCCCTTTGAAAGATTTGCTTGTGAGACCCTTAGCCTGGGTCACTCTCACAGTGCACCAGATTTCCATGAAACTCACGGTTACTTCTCACTTTTGCCCACCTCTGTCTCAGTCTCAGAATTTCAAGTGGTGTCACCTCTGGCCCCCAGACTGGGTTAGCTGAATGCTAAGACTGGGTTAGCTGAATGCTATGGAAAATAATAAGCCACAATTTAAGATGCTGTGCATGATAAAGCAGGTGCTACAGAGGAGATGTGATTAAGAAACTGGTTTGAGTGAAGTGACTGTAGACTTTTTCCACTTCTGTAACAGAGCACTTGGAGACAGGTGCTGACAAAAAATGTCCCATTGCTGAGGTCTTCCCCTTGGCTTGTGTAAGCTGGAGCTAGGCCAGAGTATCAGGTTGCTTTATGCCATGAAAAGCTAGAACTCTGATCTGGAAAGAATTGGAACTGCCCATGGAATGCTGTCAGACACATGATCAGACAGCATTTGCTAAGGAGAGGATGATTGGGCCTCAGATACCCAAGATCAGCAGTGAGAAAACAAAGTTTGCAGCCATGGCAGCGACTGTTGTCTCTTAAATGTTACCCTCTACAGGGCTTGGCATCCTGAGGTGTAACGGAGACTTAGTCCTTCTTGTGGTGAGTGAACAGGGCCAAAGGAGCTGAAATACCTTGCACAAATCAGGGAATGACTGCTCCTATTGCTGACTGTGGGTATCTGTGATCGCACGTACATCTGCGGACTCACGCCTCGTGCAGGCACCCTCTTACCTTCTGCCTCAGTGTTGTGAAAATTCCTGGTGCCAAGCGAGAATGACACAGAAAATTTGCCTGTCAGTTATATGAAACAATTGAGGCTTCTTGGCTCTTAGCCCACATGGAGCGATTGTTATCTTCAGCTGTTTTCAATAAGCTTTGCAGATTAGAACAAATGACCAAGATTAATATTCTGCGAAAAAGTATAAGCTTTCCTTAGTAATTAAAAAATATTGTAAAAATGGAAATATTTTCCATGCAGGGAGGAATATCTTCCAAACAATGACAGTATTAGTACCGTTAGCTAATAGCCGTGAGCTGTCAACTTTAATATTCACACACACATATATATTATTTCTAGATATGGTTGCATATGTAAAGAAATTACCTATGTGCTAGTGGTAATTGAATTCTGTTATTATTGCTTTAGGGTTTTACACATAGTGACTTAAACCCTTTCCAACCTGGAGGTGGGGTTAAAAGTTGAGGCAGAACTTCTCCAACTTTCCCTTCTCATTCTAGATTTACAGGCTCAGCTACTTGCTGCTGCAAGAGAACAACTGCTGACAGCTGTTAAATGATGACTCCTTTCTGTAAGAAAGTGACTGTAATGACTGTAAGAAAGCAGTAATTGTGCTATAAGACATTGGCAATTTTCTACAGCAGTCTTTTGGTGCTGTAAAATAGGTCCCACAGAAGAGCTTGGCGTAAAGGGAGGGAAAGGAAGAAGGAATGCATACAGTGGTCCTGGAAAAAAAAAACAACTAAGATATAAAGTAGTATTTAAAGTTAGCAGTAGCTTAGATAAATGGGTAAATACTACATACAAACACACACATACAAGTATATACAAGGGAGTATAAGTTTGTACACTGAAAAACTATCAAGTGCAGAAATCTTTAAATTACAGTGTGCATCTTTTGTCCTGCTTAACTCCTGGAAGCTTGTGACACGGACCAGCAGGGATAATCTCTGTAGTGTTCTGAAAACATCTGGGAGACTAGGATGCTGTTAAATGTGTCTGTAAGTGAATTGGTTTTGCATATGAATGCAGTGTTCCTGAGAGAAAGAGGCATTGGTTCAGTAATATGGTAAATCTTGTATGGCACCCAAGAATTTTTAGCTACCTGGCATAAAGTGCTGACACACAGACAGGCTAACTCATGGTGCACATTTGCTTAAAATATCTTCCAGATTCCCTCTTTCTGTGGGGCTTTTTTGCCTTGTGCTGCAGTAAAGAACCCACCCGAGAGATTCTGCTCTGGCTGGTTTTCCACAAATATCACCCGCGCTTCGGGCCGTGTCGCCCCCGTGGCCCCGCCTGCAGACCACCGGCTCTCTCAGGTCTTCAAGTCCTTGGGCAGCTGTGAACAAGCCCGTGCCCCCTTCTCCCTCCTTCTTCCATGGTTGCCTCCTGAAGTTACATCTGCCTGTCTGAGCGGGTGAGCGCTGAGCGAGGCACCCGTCCCGCCCGCAGCCGCCGCCGGGCGCGTCCCGTGCCCCTCGGAGCTCCTCCTGCCGACGCCGCGGAGGGGGCCGGGCGTAGGGCCGGGCTTGGGGCCACCGAGAGGCACGGGGGGAAGAGGGGAGGCGAGCGGGCGTGTGACGCCGGCGGCTCCCGAGCGCCCGCGGGTGCCGAGTCCCCCCGCGCAGCCTGCGGACACCATGGCCGGCGAGACCGAGGATCCGAACGGCCGGGAGGCGCAGACCGTCTGCGACGCCCTGGAGCGCTACGAGGACACGCTGCGGGGCGCCGTCCGGGAGATCCATGTGGACATCCAGCTGTTCAAGCAGGGGGTAGGGCGGCAGGTGGAGGAGGTGCTGCGCCTCGCCAGCCCCCTGGCACACACGGTCTCGGAGCTGCAGCAGGAGAACCGGCGCCTGCGGGCGCAGCTGGAGCGCCTGTCTCGGCAGGTGGAGGCCCTGGGCCGGTCGGCGGGGCTGCCGCAGGAGTGGGCGGACGAGGCGGTGGAGAGCCCCCAGGCCGCGGGGGCCGGCTCTCCGGGGCAGGGTTCGGCCGACGGCGCGTTCGCCAGCCATGCCAAGCCAGCGGTCCCTGGCCGGAGCCAAGTAAGTAGTCACTGCCAAAGAGGCGGCGGGAGGAAGGGAGGGCCAAGAGGGTACACGGATCATGCCAGATTCTGCATTGGCACGGGGGAGCGTTTAGGGACGCAGGGTTCCTCTTTTGCAGTGCAGTGTCAGTGGTATTTTGGGAGGTGCTCTGGGAAATGGTCTTGGCCGTGATACCATATGGAGACTTACCTGATTGTGGCACAGTTTGGTCAAACTGGGATCTTGGTTAGAGTGGTAGTAACCTGTCAGTTCAATGTGGTTAGAAGTAAGAAGAGAAGATGGGGCAGTCTCACCTGTCAGTATACATATGTACGTGAATATTTGCGTATCCTTTCTGGACTCGATTCAGAGGGATCTGTGTGCCAGCACTGCAGTTTGCCAGTTGGCAAGCTCACAAAGCACAATAGCATATAGCAGGCAGTAACGTGAACAAGGCTGTGCCCCCACCCATTCTCCCTCCTTCTTCCACCGCTGCCTCCTGAGGTTACATCTGTGCCTCTGAAGGGGTGTGCACTGAACGAGGCAGCCCCGGCAGCCGTGCATCCTAAAACAGCATCCTGCAGTGAGACAGTTTTGTTTTATAGCCATTGTCCCAGACTGCTGCAGCTTGTCCCTGGCAGCCTCACACAAGCTGTCGTGGTCTCCATGACCTAAACTTGCACAAACATACACATTCCTGCCAGTGATAAAACTTCCTCCGGTGTAGTGGAGCATTGTAACTTGGGGCATAGAAATGCCACTTAGTGGGAAGCTCATCTGGTACTGAAATGTTTTATGTCATACTTTTTCTATGTGTCTGTCTCTGCGGGAAGAGTTGAGAGCTCCTGTGCAATCCTTGATGCCAGGAGGGGGCAGCCAGACGGTACATTGTGATTGAGTCACATAAAACTGGAGTACTAGAACCTTGGCTTTCACAGATGACAGCCTATTTTATGTAATCTTGATTAAGCCATGTCTTAAGGGGTTTTTAAGACTGCTGAAGATAAAAAAAAAAATGGTCTGTGGTCTATCTAGGCTTGGAAATTAAATTCACTAAACTTGGTATAGGAACAAGCAGAGTCTGTATTGCATTCCAGCCCTGTTAATTCCTACTGACTTACAAATGGGGGCATAGGGTTTCCCACATCTGGGCAATGAAAAGGTAAAGCTGCTGCTTGATACGTTGTTCCAACATAATTGTAGCAAATGCTGCCTTTTGCCCCATGTGACAAAGGTAAGCAGCACACCTACAACTTTTTGTTCCGTGGAGCCATCCACATCCTTGTTTGTATTTCAGGGAACAGAGGGGAGCTAAATGACATGGAAGGGACAAGGGATTGTGGTCCCTCACACCATTCCACCTGCTCCGTCACCACTGTCTGCACTGCAGTGTGTCAGTTTTCACAGTCTGTGAAAAAGTCTTGCATCAGTGTTATGGCAACGTCCAGCTTTGAGTATCGGTCTGCCTTAAAGCACAGTCTGAGGTTCTGTTTGGATTGGAACCTTCCTGTTTTGCTTTGAGAGTTCAGGGAAAATCACTTAAGTACTGACGGTTCTTCAGTGCCCTCCCAACAATTTAGGTTGGAGAAGTTCCCAAGCTGGCATAGCTGACCGAGAGGGAATGTCAGTACTGAGACCTATGGGAGGTGCAGCTAGAGCCGTACAAGCCAAACATGTGCAGTGAAAACATAGTTTTGTGGATCAGGCTCTGATGTGGCTGTGCTGAATTGGTGAAAGAGCAAGCCTTGGTCACTTGCTCTTGGTCACCCAGATTCTCTGTAATGAACAGTGTTCCTTCAGTTGCTTGCAGCTTCTGGTTATATGATCAAAGCATTTGAAACAGAGTACCATAAATGGCACTATGTATGTTTCCATATTTCCAGATATTTCCATGTTTCAAGATAAACAAGTACCTGTGATAAAATTGGTGACACCTCTAGTCTTAGAAAATACTTCTGTAAGTATGAGATATAATAAGCAAGTAATACTGACCTGGGAATAGTAGCAAATCAAATGTGTCTTCTGCTTCTGAAAAGATTTATTGGTCGAATTCCTTTTTACTGTGTGGTTGATGCAGCATTAATTGGATACCAGAGATTCTGAGTATCTTCAGTGTCTGAAACATTATTTTCTAATATTGCTAGATTATTTTTCAAAGTAATTTAATTTAAAAAAAAATGAATCCAGGGAGTTCCAAGCGCAGTTCAGAAGTAAGGACACAAATGTCCTTTTAATTCTAATCTGGGCAATTTCTACTATGGTGTCCTTGAAAGCTGCTATACAACAGTCTAAATGCTGGTTTAGGTGGAATTTTAAATGGCCATTAGCCACTCTGATTTGGAGCTGAGTCTTTCTGTTATTTTGATACCAAACCTTAATTTGGCTCTCTAACCAGGCCAGAATCTGAGAGTTGCTTGCACAAATGTGGAAAATAAGGGATGTTTGAAGAATTAATTTCAGATTGGGATCCTGGAGCCATAGCTGCACTACTGAGAATTTTTGTTGATCAGATTTTGTATTTTGGCAGGAGCTTTAAACTTAATGATATTTCCATAGTTTTTGTGGTTGAGCATGGTGCCTTTGTTAACAGGGAGGACTGAAAATACTCTAAGGGTGTTCTGTTTTAATACTGTCAGAAGAGTTTCTGTACAATGAGGACAGACTGCTGGCAGAGAATCTGCCTGCATTGGTCACAGCAGCAGAGCGATGAATAGCTGACTATGAACACCTGTGAAGGTCGAAACAAGTATTACCCATTGATATCTCTCTGTGGTGACCTGATGGCACCCAACAGTTAGTCAGCCTGGGAGTAACTGCATGAGACATGATGACCTGGGTAGACATAATGAACATTATTAATGATATAATTTACGTGTTCTTGCTTGTAGATGCTGCTTCTGGGAGCTACGTTTTTTTAACTGAAGTAATCACGTGAAGCAGTTTCTTCTTTCTTTAGTTACTGCAGCCAAAAAAATCACATAGTTCCTCACAGTGTTTTGCATGCCTCCCCCAAACAAACAAAACCACCAAAAAACCTCATACCAAACCACCAAAAAAAATTCTTGGCTGAGTTTTCTGGAATTATACTGGCAGATGTTATTGGGAAAATTGATGCTTTTTTCAGAAAAAAGGTATCGTTACAGAAGTTACAGATTATAATACAGCTGTAATGTTCTAGGATTGTATTTACTTTGTGTATTGCTTTTACAATGTCTTTTCATAATGTACTTTTTTTCTGCAGCAAATGGAAAAAAATTGCAGAGCATTGTTTCCTGCAATCTCAGTCATTTTCTCCATTATTGTGCAGAGTCTTCTGTTTATCATCTTCACAGTGGATGGTGATACCTTTATCTATCAAAAGGTAACACCTTGTAGGTACATGGAGTCTGTGAGGACAAGTGTGCCAAGATTGATACAAGTCCTGCATTGCCAGTGCTCCATTTGCAGCCTTGGCTCTTGGGGTTAGGTAATTGTTCCCTTCTTGTATTGTGGTCACTGACACAAGGAAGGCCTGTTCTTGGCAGATGTTTCTAGATATTCTGCTCACTTTTGCTGCTGTTTGAAATTTAGCTGTCATGTCTGTTGTCTGTTCTGACAGAGTGTGGACCTGGATGACCACCACAAACCCGAGTTTAGAAGAGTTTTTAGTTCTTCCATCATTGAAAATGGATATCGATCTTCATCAGGTAGGAACAGGGCATGAAATGACGTAGCACTACTTGTAAAATACCTAATTCTGGCAGGCGTAGAGCAGGTCTCACATGTTGGGAGTGTTAGAATCCACTATGGTTTCAACATGGATATTGTCCTGTGGCACCAATACTTTACTTCCTAATTAGGAGTTTAATTTTTAAACTTTAACTTAATTGTTAAACATGCACTATGGTGTTTCATGAGCTAGAGGCTATTACTGTCACATTATGTTGGACACTAGTGGTAGTAAGGCTTGCTATTCTGGGTGCCATTGTAGCTTTGCATCCCAAAACATCTCGCAAATTACCTGTCCGCTTCCATCATCTTTCAGTTGAGGAAGGACTTACTGTCTGCATTTTAGAGAAAACTGAGTTATACAGTGTTTCATAAAACCATGAAAAGAATAAACATGCTGCCTCCTCACCCAGGGCAGGAGATGGGGAGTGAGAGCTGCACAGAGGAACAGGAGTAGCTTACCAAATGCAGATACTTGTGTATTAATGATCTAAAGACATTGTTCCTGCTGAGATTCATGTAGAACAAGTACGATCACTGCAAGGATCACTTGCACTAGGGTTGTTTCTGCAGCGTAAGTGGTACAATGTTCCACAGGGAGAACAAGGTGGGATAATTTCAAGGACTTGTAAAATAAAGCTATTGCATGGAAATCGGTTTGTAACTTGTTACAAATCTACAAACAAATTTACTTCGTCTCTCCTTTTTTTTTTTTATTCAGGAAGTCAGGTGAAAGTCTGCCATGAACTGACCTCTTTTCAGATGTCAGACTCCTCTTCCCCTGAAGCCCATGCCCCTGCAGTCACCCTACAGATGCCTCACCTTCCCGTTACTGCAGTAACCAGGACATCTGAGAAGTTTTCAGGAGAAAACATCTGTTCAACAGGAACAACTAATGCATCTGCTGGCCTGCTGGGACAGAGCAAGAGCAAAAATGCAATGGCAGTAAAAACTTCCAACCAGCCAGGTAAAAGAGACAAAAATGACTTGCTGAAGGTGCATCCCATTTCCTTACTTCAACTGGTGCTGTGAGTATTGTCCTGTGACCTAGTGGTAATTCTGAAACCTTGCTTCTATGGCTATGTATCCCATTGTGAGACACTCTGGTTTGGAAAATTGTGGGTCCTAGCTGGAGCTTTAGGCTCTAATGTCGCATCTGCTGAGAATTTTTACTGCCTAATATATTTGAGTTCTTAGTGAAGCCTATCTTCTAGCCCAGTTACTAAATTCAGTAAGTTACCGAACCTCTTCAACACAGCTGTTTTGATGAAATTTACAGGAGCTTTTAGTGCTTTGAGACCTGAGGCCCCTTGAGAAGTTAGGCAGATATTTATTTGGCTAACAGGTTCCAATAGTCACTTGGAGGAAGAAATGACTGACAGCAGTCTGACACATATACACAAGTCAGAGTGACTGCAGAATCTCATTTATACCTAAATTGAGGGTTTAAAAAAAAAAACGTATTGAAGTCAATCATCCTTGAGCTGTGACACTTACAAATTGGACTATTTATGTGGGTCAGAAATTACAGAAGGAAACCAGATAGAATTGCCAGCGAGAGATAGGGGTTATTTGCAGATTGTTCTTTTAACTTTTATCTTATTAAAGCTGAGAATGTAGCAAAACTTTCCTTTGTCTTTTTTTTCTGCTGATACAGTGAAGGACTGGAATTCAGTTACGGTGAGAACAGTGGACTCATCTGCCACTGGAGGTGAGTGTTCTATCAATATGCCCTTATGCAACACAAATTGAGAGGGATTCTATGCTCTTTGTCTGGGGGTTCAAGATCTGAGCATGTAGTTCTGATTAGTAGGTGCATGGTAATGTTAAAATTGCTGACAAGTCTGTGTGCAGACTCAGGGAATCATGAAAACTTGTTCCACTGTGTCAGATTCTCAGTCAGTTAGGAGTGAGGGGTACTCACCCTTATTTGTATGTGGATGTACATGGGTACTGTTAGACAATCTCTGCACTGGAAACCATAGGTACAAGAAAAGTGTGGCAGACAGACAGTTTGTGCAGTCAAGATTTGAGCTGATCAGTTGAAAACTGACTGTACACAAGGTAAGGGCAGTTGGAAAACAGTGTGCCCGTACTGAAGCAAATTCCTTTGAGCAGGATAGAATTGAGTAGTCTCCTTTGTAATATGAATGTGTCAAAGGACATAATGCCTTAAGAATTTCTGATTTCAGTTGAAGTAGATGAGTTGAGCTCTATCCAAAAGTACTTCTGATTGATGTCACCGAAATGTTACTGTCTGCACGATGTGATGGCATTTCACAGTGGTCTCAAGTGTTGGTTTATTTAACAAAAGATGTAGCCCGTCCAGAGTAGGCATCACAGTCTCCTTATCTTAAAGCGTTTGAGATTTGCATAAATATCTGGCAATTGTTAGTGGTCATGAATTTGTCACGTCTATGTGCTGGTATTTACCAGTGTGTTTTACATGAGAAATGTAGTTGATCTGGATCCCTTCTGTAAGAAGTGGAGAGAGTTCAGCTTTTCCAGAGAGTAATTTGGACAGTGATCAGGCTGGATTGCTTCTGAGATACCAGTCCTTCTTCTTTGTGTATAGGAGCCTTAAAGAAATAAATTGCTAGCTTATGCAACAAATTTTGGCTTCAGTGTGTAAAACTGGGCGAGACACTCCACTTTTCTGCATTTGTAGGGTACAACTGGAGTCCGGAGCTGGGCTCTAAGTGGCAAAGTACTAAAGGTAGAAGCTCAGAGGTGGAGGGAGGAAGATGCAAAGTTGTTTTTAAGCCACCTTTACAACTTTTGAATCTGTTCTACCTTACAGACTAAAATGTTTCCTGGTAGAAATTAGGTAATTTAAATTATGCTCTCAATTATGTCAGACTCCCCAGAACTCCCTATGTCTGCCAGAATGACTTTTGCAAGGTGAGCTGTAGCATCTTTCCTTTTAACTGAAACATCCATGCCCTCCTCTGAGTTCTGCCCAAGGCCCTGAAATGATCTGACCTTCCCGGTGCGGTTTTATCAAAGGCATCCTCTCACGGTCCTTTCTGGTATGTTTACACCACCTGCACTGCAGTACAACAATTTTACAGAGAAATTGAACCCCTGGGGAAAACCCCTCCCCAGCTTATTAGTTCATATGGAAGTTAGAGGCCTGCAGCTTTTCAGTGTGGTGAGTAAAAATCAGTGTGTGTGTATCTATCAGGAAATTATTTGAAAGCACACGAGGAAAGTTTCTGCCATAATGCATCTTGTCTCTTCTGCTTTTATATAGAGAATGCCACTTCTGTCACTAAATCTGTCTCAACTGTGAGCTATGGGATACAGAGTGGAACCAAAACTGGTGAAAGGTACGTATTTCTCATGACATTTTGTTAGGCCGTTGTGGTCAATACAGTCTCAAGGGACAGGTGTTCCGCTGGCTTGGAGAGCAGGTTAGTCCCAGATGCTGTATTTAACCATTAGAAGTATAATTGTACATTAACGTACTTGCCCCATTGTCCTACATTAACCTAGGTAATAGTTTTAATGTGTGTATTATGTCCATCAACAAGTAAACAGGCATATTCCTCTTAACCACTCTTCTACTTTCAGGGAATAACCGATCAATGACTACTGGAATAATCACACTATCTGTACTGAAACCATCCTACTGATGTACATAATAGTTTTCATTCAACACAGCAGCACTTGTGTACATACCCTGAGTCTTCTCAGGTGAAACATAGCAGGTGTATCTATTGATCGTACTTCTCATTGAAAATCAGCAACCTGCTGTATATATGATCCTGTATGTCTAGTTTCGGGACCATTCGTTCCCCCTAAATCCGTTGCACAACTTGCCCTTTTGTGCCTTTGATTCCTCTATCAGACCCGTATCTTGGTTAATCCTAACACCTTTCTTTTCACGACACATCCGGTGGGCTGTGCATCAACATCTCGCCCGTGATCACAGCACTGCATAACCTTAGCACTTTTGTTTCTTCTTTAGGGGGCTTCTTCAGGCTGCCCCACCAGTGTACTGAAGAACAGATGAATTCCTGGTGCTGTATTATAAGCCTGTCAAAGGCTGTGAGCTTTCCTGTGGGCTAAGTGGAACAGAGATGAGAAAGGATAAAATTTTGTAGAGCAGTTTCAAGTAGACCTAATTGTGGATTTCCACATTGTCACAGTCTTAATCAGGAAGACTCCCAGTGCCTGCCAGTAGTGGATTTTTGTTTGGAGGAAGAAGTTGTCAGGTCTTTCGAAAACACTTTTAAAAATACTCAGCTGTGTAGAAATTTGTACGTTGGACTTAATTTTGGAAACCAACATATGACTGCCATCAAATATCCTTGGTTTGGCTAGCCTAGAGTTTAATTTGTAGATAAGTGCCTTGCTGAGGACTACTACACATTCCTGATTAATTCAGAGTTGCAGTTGCTTAGTATAGGATTACACGGTATCACAATTACTCCTGGCATATCCAGGCATCCTCAGCATGCAAATTATCCATCGAGAAAAATGGAAGAGCAGCCAGTTTAAATCTTTTCAATTGGGCTTGCATCTGCCTTGAAAAAAATCCCAAATTAGGCATTACATTTCTTTTGAGGTGGTTCCAAAATCAGCACTTCCATATCTGAATCATATGCTGAGCACGCAAGAGAACTTGGTGTCATCTCTGACCTCGATCTGTATCAGAAATTAACTTGTGACACTGATGTCTTTGCTCTTTGCCTGTTTCCTCGTCTCTTGTCATAGGGAGCATTTCCAAGTGTGATGTGTGACTTACTTTGTTAATGCTGATGAAGCAGTTTAGGGCTCAAATTAATTAGAATATAATCCTATATTTCTTGATGAAATTACTGGCTTGCAGTCAGTGAAGCAACAGTGACATGAGCTTAGAATTCTTGCACTATAAGTAAAAATTTCAAAACTACTTCCTGATTTACCCTTCAGGTTCCATTTTTAAAATGTGACTTACTCTCCAGGAAATTTCCAGTTGGAAATTAAAGGGATTTAGTGCTCCTGTGTGGGCACAACTTCTATTTTTCTTTTCTTTTTCTCTTTTTTCTTAAAACTGTTTTAATTGTTGTTCTGCTCAGTGGTACAAGGTGCTTGTGACTTGTTCAGCTGTGTCTTATTTGTAATAGTACCTCAGAATCTTCTATACTTAAGTGCTGTTGTGTGTCAATAAAAATTCTACTTTTATTAAAAACGCTTTTGACTCATTCAGGTCCTCTTGAAATGACTCTTTTGGGAAGTTTAGAGTAGGCAGTAGTTGAACCTTTGTGCTGACTCCTGGGACTGCAGAGAGTTACTCTTTTGTTTAGCCGCATCTTTTTCATGTTCTGTTTCTCCAGTGCCACTGATGGTTATTGTGAAGTGACCCCCAGCTCTCGCTCCTCTCCTCCCACTGCGCATCGCCCAGTTGAAAGGAGACGGGAACTGGTGCGGTCTCAGACGCTCCCACGGACTTCAGGAACTCGGGCCAGGAAAGCACTTCTTGAGAAATTTGAACGTGATGATGCAAAGTACGTCACACTCCTTGTCTCTAGAATGGTTTGTTAATGGGAAACTGATTTGTTGATTAATAGCAGCAGAGTACAGCTGGGTGGGAGGACTCTCTCCATGTAGGATTTTGAGCTAAGGGACAATACAAGGTCACATAAAGCTTCGCTGACTTCACAGACTGAGCTCTGGAAATTCACAGCTACAGATTCCTCTGGCTTTGGAGTTGTTCAGCTGAAGAAGCAGGTGCCTTTTTTCAGGAAAGAGTTCTGTGACAGCTGCCTTCTCTGTCATTATAAAGAGGCTGGGACTGTAGTGACTTCTGTTGCCATTCATCGAGGACCAGAAGTATGGACTCTTCTTTATGCATCATGATGGGAGTATGATTTAAATAGAAGAGGGCCTGGAATCCTGGCTTTAGTGAAATAAAAATTAGTTTTTCTTGCAGGAACAACAAGTCGAAGTTTCAGCAACATGTTTCTCAAATATCACCTGGACAGGGGCTGACCTGGGCAAGGTTGCATAGATGTTCCTGACAAGTAGGTTTAAGTTTTTCTAGAATGTAACTTATTCTGGTCTCTGTTAATTTTCAGAGGAAAAGGAGAATCCAGAGCTAAGCTGAAGAGGTCGCTGAGTTTTGGGGTTGCCAGCGCTAGCAGCATTAAACAAATTCTGTTAGACTGGTGTCGCTCAAAAACCATAGGATACAAGGTGAAGATATGCCAGCACTTTCAGCTCTCTCTTTTTTTTCGGGAGAATTTGCCAAAAACAAATACTCAAAAAGTGAACGTAAAATATGTTACACAATGAATTCACTTCCTCAGGGTCATCCATTTTTGCGTGGGTAACACAAACATGGTTTGCATGGGCAGCACTTCAAGGCAGTGATTGCATGAGTGAGATTCTGTATGTCTATTAAAGCAATGCATTAGTGTTTTTCTGAAAGCCTACATTTTTGTGCTTATGGACATAGACTTCAGTATACACTCACACTTTTTTTTTTCTTAGTTGCAGGCTGTGATTTTTGCGTTCTCATTATATATGGAAAGTTCTGAATAACATTTTGCCAGTACATGGAGACTATGGCCATTTTGCTATACAGCTGACCAAAGTACTTATACAGCTGACCAAAGTACTCTCTATTACCAGTAAATAAGGGAATTTGTAGTAAATGGTTGAATTTGAATCACACCATGAGCAAATTTTTATGAGGTAACGTCAGTGTAACTAAAATAATGCAACGGTTGAGATTTTATTCATTTTACTTGGCCTTAAACTGCAATTGCCAAAGCAATTTCCAGGTGAAATAGATTTTTTTTCTAGGTTTATTTGTGTGTGTAGTATGTTCTTCAACATTACTATAAAAGGTTGCATAATTATTGCTGAACTGTACGTTAATACTATACATAAGCAGAACTAATGAAAATTACTGTTAATTGCTTACCAGAAAAGCTGGGGCTTCGGTTTTATGATAGGAAAGCAGCATGAGACAAGAGAACAAATATGTTTCTTTTCACTGTGGCAGTTGAAAGTAACAATAAGAATTTGTTTTAAGAATCAGTTTTTGCAGTAGGTGTAGTTCTTCCCATATTTCTGCCTTTTCGTGTGTAAACAGGCATTGAATTGGGCAAAGCAAGCAAGCATAGTCCTTGTCTAGCGTTATTCGCAGCCACAAAATGAACTGTTCTTCAGTTATAAATCCTGGTGCACTGGGCCTGCTCCAGAGCTCACTGATGTTGACAGCATTCTTCACAGTATTTTCAGTGGGCTTTTAATCAGGGGCCTTGACTGTGTGTCTGCTTTGCATCTGGGTATTTCAGGCAAAAGGCTTTCATTGCTAAGTGCTCTGGTTTTTTTTCCCAGAATACCAATAATGCAGTGGATAGGGATGAAAAATATAAAGCCTGTACTGTGTTGCTTTTGTTAGTGGGAGAGAAGAATAGAAAATGGCACTGAGCAGAAGCAGCTGCTCTTATTTGTTCCCCCGTGCAATATTAACATGTTTGGTTTTTTCATCATGACAGCACATTGATCTCCAGAACTTCTCCTCAAGCTGGAATGATGGGATGGCATTCTGTGCTCTTGTGCATTCTTTCTTTCCTGAAGCTTTTGATTATAATAAGCTTGACCCAGCTAATCGCAAGCAGAACTTTGAACTGGCCTTCACCATGGCTGAGTGAGTACCACATTAGCTCTCTGTGAAATGCTTCCAGTTCAAGTCTAATGCAGTGGGCAGCACTGGGCAGCAGTGAAGAGTTTAATTACTGTTCTTGTAGAACCTATATCACTAGCTTGCGTGTGTCATGCCAAAAAGGATAGACAAATGCACAGAAGAAACATAGAATGTGTGGGAGACTTCACCTCTATGCATTACTTTGCCTGAACAAGAATGAAGGTTGAATTCGGTGTAGGTAGAGATCAAGACTGAGAGCTTCTCAATATCTTGACCAGGTGACCGCACTTCTGAAAATGGACAGAGCTAATACCCTCAGACACATTGTCCTGTTTCTTTTTGATACTGTATAGCATCAAATGCTAACTTGTTTGTTAAAGTCATTATGAGTGCTAACTTGTCAGTCAGAAATAGTAACTTTCTTGAGCTAGTATCAACATGATTCTTAGAGTAAGAACATCTGTATACAGCTGGGTTTGGTACGTTTTTTCCAAATACTAACAGGCAGTGGGAATACGTGGCTGATGCGGTAACTTACAGAACTGGATTTGCTATTTGCCATTCAGAAAAAAGCTTTCAAAATTCTTAGCATAATGTTGTTTCTCCTTATTACAGCCTTTAGCAAAGGAGTTAATTTAGGAATTACAAGGTTTTTTATATGCACACATATATTTATCAAAAAATTTTGTTGCTTGTCAGTGAGTTGAAAGTGATTGATCTCTAAAGTAAAACTCTAGAACTCTTAAAGGAAAACTGTAGTGTTCTACCTCAATGTATGTATAATGGTAAGTATAGAGGAGAAGACAACATGCACACAACATAAGAAACATTAGGTGAGAATATCTACAGAAATTACTATTTATAGCTGTGATTACCTTTAAACTGTTTTCTTCAAGTGCCAGAAAAGCCTGTTCTCTCAGTTATTGCTGTTCAGCCCAGTATGAGCTCTGCTGATCAAATTGCTTCCCACCTTTGTGATTTTTCATTTAGGCCTCTGCAGGTCTAAATCTGTTCCTTTCTGCTGGTCCAGATTCAGTCAGGCTTCTGCTCTCCAACCTAAGCATCTGAGAGTGATGTCCTAGTCACTCACATCTTTAAGATAAAGAGGTGGTGGAGAACAAACAATTCACAGCCACATGGGCCTTAACTGGCACATCTCATCTCTTCCTGTGTTTTTCCATTCTTTTGGAACTTGCTATATATTAACCAGAAGCTGAGGCATGGGCAGACTAATGTGAAATTGGGCTACATGGTAGAGATATCAGGAATGTGAATGGTAGTCAGTGAAAAAAAAAAAACCAACCCATACACGGGCTTCAGATCAGATCCCAGTATAGAAGAAGAGAGGGAAAGAACAGGAACATTCCATGCTCACAAAAATAACAATCTCCAACCTGACCTTGCTCATTTCACTGTGAAATGAAAGGCTGCTGATAAACCTCAGCATTTCTTAAATGTTTCAGTGATGCTCAAATCAGAGCAGCAAATGAATCTTGGAAGCAGCTACAGGCCTCATATTTAACTCTTGATTTGCTGTATCTGGTTTATTGTTACTGCAGGAAAATGGCTCATTGTGACCGTCTGATAGAAGTGGATGACATGCTGATGATGGGTCACAAGCCAGACCCAATGTGTGTCTTCACCTATGTCCAGTCTCTCTACAGCCACCTACGACATTTTGAATAAAAGCATCGACACCTCTCCAGCCAGAAGGGTCAAGTACAGTGTGCTAATGGGAAGAATGACATTTTGCAAGTGGAGCACAGTGTTATTTCTTGCTTTTTACTGTCCCTTTGCTTACATTCAGCTGTGTGGCTGGCTGACTGAAGTGTTGGTGAGCAGTGCCTTGAAGTGTCGATCACATCACCATGTATGGAAATAGGTTTGAAAAATACGAAAAAACATAGGCAAAGGCAAATGCTGTCATTTTGGTGCTGTAGTAGGTTGGATTTTTAATATTTTTATGATTAAAGATCACAGGAAGCTGATTTGCTGCTCCTATCTCTGTAAGGTTGGGGACACAGTTTTATGCAGTGACAAGTAACTCTGCTATAAAGGTGTTTCCTCTTAAAAATGCAGGTAAAACTCCAGAAGATAGCACCTTCACTTCCATTTCTCTGTTGAGCATAGTACGAAAGAAATAGCAGATGGACAAGGAATATTCTGTTTAGCAAATAATAACCTACAGTATTCAACCACTAGGGCAATATTGTCTCTCCTGCAACCCTGCCCCTCTGCCCCAGCACACATGCACAGAGATCAAACAGGTATTGTTTTGTTCTCTTAAAACATAAAGAGAACAAAACCTCTGGTCTGCTGCCTGCGCTGACAAATAACTACCAAGTTGCACACCGGCGTTTGTCTGTAATGTGCACATCTAAAATGATTTGCTTAGAGGCATGTTAAAGCCTCTACTGGCATCCCTGGATTAATTTCTTGATCATGAAGAATGGCAATAGCTGCTCTGTATATGAGATTGTGTGCTTGCATAATTTATGATTACAGCGTAGGTGGGAGCTGGCAAGGTACAAACCTTTCTGAACAGTTGGAATAGAAACAAGGCTGTAGTGTGCTTAGACATGGACTCTGGAGGAGAGCAGCTCTCCAGTGTGGATGGGAGTGAACTCTTTACAACTTGTTCGGTCCTCATGCTGACCCAGAGGTAGACAGACAATACACGAAAAAGGTATGAAAGATATCAGTGTCTTGAAATGCCTTGCACTACTTTCAGTTTTCAGTTACATTAGCACTGAAACCACAATACAGTTCGATTATTCCAGATTTACTAGACAAAAGGATCGTGTATCCCTCTTTGTGGCTTTCTTTTTGATAAATCAACAGAGCCTTGTTTTCACAGTGAATGTTAAAATCAAAACCACTAAGAAAGCATACTTTAAAAAAGCCTTTTAAAATTATTTCTTCCCTAAGAACAGGCTCATAAAAAGTAAAAACTGAAAGCCAGAAGCCCTCTGCTCATGCTAGAGAATGTTTTTTAACCTGCACTTGTGCTTTTTGTAGATATTTATAAAGATTACTTTGATTCTGTATTGATGACCATTTATAATAAAATATGTCAAGTGCTCTTCAGATTTGTTGCATCGCTTTAGAATGAAGTGACAGATAACCAATCAGTGAAAACAACACAGAGCTTTTGCTTAGAAGATTTTAGTTCTATTCATGATGCTCTGAATTTCAGTTTTAAAAAGTACAGAAGTTCAGTTGCATTTGGAATATGATTTTCGTTCAGTCTCCCTTTCTAGTCAAGTTTACTTCAGAAACCATGAATGAAGCAACCATTTTATTAGCAGTCTCAGGAAACAACAACAACAAAACCACCAAAAGTGTATTAAGGCAAAGTATAAGTTATCTGCTCTAGGTGTGTATCATCAGGTTCTGTTTAAAGTGTAGCTTATGCTGTTGCTGTGACACTGTGGCAACTGTTTGAGAGACTTAAATACACTTAATATAAGGATCTGAAAGATACTTAATCAAATTAGCAGGATCCTTGGTATTGTAAATCTCACAGCTTTCATTGAAGTGGACAGAGATTGGGTGAGCTGTTCATATTAGCCATGTAACTGCCATTGTCTTCAGTTTTTTACTTTGTCTTGAACAGCCATAATTCTGAGGAGTGAGTGTGCACCTGGAGCTCTACCAAATGCCTCGTAAGGCTAAACACACTGTACTTATGGTTTGGAGAAGTTTGGATTAAGCATGATGAGAAATCTGTCCATGGCTGTCACCCGCAATACACCTGAATACTTTTTATTGACTAGCAGAGCCAAGTTCCATCATAGCTACCACAAGAGGGACAATACTGGCTTTATACGTGGCATTTCTTCACAGTCCCAGGGCATGGATGATTTTACTGTGTGATATGAGTGCTAAAGTCACAGGTAAGTGCTTGGCCAATTTAGGCCTAGTAGCATGTAATTATATAAAGGAAGTTTTAGACAGTAAAATTATTGCCAATTCACCAGGGTGAATTTACACCCTTTCTGTAATTTAGCTTGTTTTCACAGCTACCCGGAAGGTCTTTGTACAGGTTTTCTAAAGTCTTCTCACTTCAAAGAGGTGATGGTAAAGATACCCGGTACTTGCCAGCAGACTGACTGGAGGAAAGTGGAAAACTGTAAGCTGAATTTAACTGTTAGTGTTTCATGTGTAAGAAGATGAGGGAGATAGTGCTATGACATAATTTTAGAAAAACTTACAGCTTTGTGCATTAAGAGATCTGATCTATATGAATAACCTCGACTACTTGATTGTATGATTAAATTGAAATTAAAGTATATAATGTATGCCCCAATGGATTTTTCAGTATTTTTATTATTTAAAAAAATGCAGAGAGCATGTATGTATATATGACAGGAAACGTGTTTAGCATGAGTGATAAAGAGAATAAGTTGGCATAATATATATTTTACACAAATGGACTATTTCTTAGCTTTTCTAGTGTTTCTGCACTGTATCTAAAAGTATCTAAGGTTGTTTATTGGCAACTTGATTCTGCTTTTAAAGGCTAGATTAGTTTGTTCTGTGCAATATTTTCAAGATAATGTCAGTAGAGGCATCATCTACTTTTTAAGATTATGTTTGCGTACAGCTTCCCACAGCAGGAAAGTCCTTCTCTTTGAAAGTATAATAATTGGATGGATGCCTTTCATCACTTCTCCCTTTGTGTGACACTTGCAATAAAGTGTTTAAACATATGTTCAAACTCCTGCATACGTGCAATTAGTTCTAAAACTAGCCTACAAGGTTCAACACGTGTCATTAATTTAAACCTGGCCTGGTTTACAGGGATAGTTTTAAAATGTCCAGAATAAAAGATGGGATTGCTTTGCATCAAGTGCATTTAAAAGCCACTTTCAGTTATGTTAAAATAGCTGTGAGTCTAGATAAAGCCTCAGTCAAGTTAACTTAGGGTCATAGAATAGTTTGGGCTGGAAGGAACTGATCACCTCTCTGGACCACCTGTGCCAGTGTTTTGCCACTCTCATTGTAAAAAAATTCTTCCTTATAACTAGTCTAAATCAACTCTCTTTTAGTTTTAAACCATTGACCTTTGTCCTATCGCTACAGGCCCTCCTGAAAAGTTTGTCCCCATCTTTCTTATAAGTCCCTTTTAGGTACTGAAAGGCTGCAGGAAGCTCTCCCCGGAGCCTTCTCCAGCCTGAACAGCCCCGGCTACCTCAGCCTTTGTCCATAGGGGGCCGGCTGGCGGCGGGGGCGGGGCCGGCTGGCGGCGGGGGCGGGGCCGGCTCGCGGCGGGGGCGGGGCCGGCTCGCGGCGGGGGCGGGGCCGGGACTGTCCGTTTGCGCAGCCGGGGCGGCCACGGGGTCGTTTTTTCTCCCCCTGTAAGGTCGGTGGAGGTTTTCGATGTCAACGGTGATTTAACCCCAGAAAACCATCTGAGGTAAAACTAGAGCTTTCTTATGTCGTATAATTCATATTGCAAAATCAGTTGTAAGTTTCATATTAATAGATGAAAAGGAAATAATAATGTAAATTTTATATTAACAGTTGAAAATAATCCTTTACGGTAGCTGACAATGAAGAACAGCTTTATAGAATCATAGAATCAGTATATTCTGAGTTGGAAGGGACCCACGTTAATCATCAGGTCTAACTTTTAAGTGAATGGCCTGTACAGGGATCAAGCCCACAACCTTGGTGTTATTAGCACCATGCTCCAACCAATTGAGGTAATCTCAGGTAATTTAGGCTTGGTTACTTTAATTACTTTGTCACAGTGTTGCTGCAGACTGAGGCAGGACAGCATCAGATACTGGGTGTTCAGAACAAAACGGCAGTGTCACAGTAATGTGGAGAACCATCTCTTGGGGATTCCACAGCTTTCAAGGTGACTGAGCACGTTCTCAGAACCGTGACATTCATTGCTCTTAACGGCCATTCATATATCTTAGCATTTCAGTTCATTCTGAATCATTTAGTCATCCTTCTGGAATTTGCTAGTATTTCTAAAAGCCTTGGAATGTTACTGGGAACACAGATAATAACATTTTGTGGAAGATGACTAATATGCAGCCTGATCCATCCTCTGTGACTCACGCAAGCCAAAATAAACCTCTGTTCAAACTAGCTTTGAGTTCAGATGTACTGAAGTCGTTGGAAATTTCATCCGATGTCATTCTCTTTATCTCCTTCATCTCTTCTGTCTGGCTCTCAGTATCTTTTCTTCTAGGCAAGAATATAGTTGCCACAAAGATGGAACATACTACCAAGAATATTTTATGACTGACATTTTAGATAGCTAGACATTTAACACACCTCTCATTTGCTTTCACAGTCTTTCTGCATTTCTGTAATAAAACAATCCAAAATTACTGCCCGCAGCTCTGGGAACTATCTCAAATTAATGTACAGAGAACGGGGGTTTTCTTCCAGACAGATCTTAACAGGCAGTAGGTGAAATGAAGCCCCAATGGGTCGTGTGTGCTGCGTCTCCTCTGGCCAGTGCTGCAGCCTGGGAGCAGGGCGGGTGTAGTTCCCACAGCAGCATTTGTTTACCTTCTGTGCTGGTCAAACAACGTCCTGCAATATTTAGTCACACATTTAAATAGAAAATGTGCTGCAGCTGAGGAGATTGAGGCTGGATCCGGTGAAGGGGAACTGAAGATGTGGCACTTGGCCAGGGTTTGGACTTGAGAGCAGAATCAGTCAAGAGGCGTGTGAAGGAGAAAGGGGTTGTTTGAAGGGTACCTGTGCTGGAGGGTGGGCAAAGCTGTCTGTTGCTGAGGAGTAGCTGTGTGCATTTAGGGTGAGGAGCAGTCCCAGGAACACTGGATGAGCATAGTGCAAGAATAGGAAAATTGATAATCAAACTGCTTTTCATAAATTCAGGGCATGGGTTTCACCCTACATTAAACAAGTGTTCCCAGTACGCTTGGTTCTTTGTTCTGCTTTAGCCCTTTCTGGGCTTTTCCATTTCCTCATTTGCCTGCTGAATTTCCTCCTTCAGCTTTTCAGGTCCTGTTTTTATTTCTCTCCCCCCTGCCCCTCCCAAATAATCATTAGAAAAAAATCACCTCGTCAGGCATTGGAACAAGCTGGCCCGGGAAGTGCTGGAATCACCATGCCTGGATGTGTTCAAAAGGCACATGGGTTTGGCTCTTGGGGATGTGGTTTAGTGGTGAACATGGTGGTGCTGGGTTAACAGATGGACTTCATGATCTTAGAAGTCTTTTCCAACCTTAATGATTCTATGATTACATTTCTTTTTACAGTCTAGATTTCATCCATCTCTCCACCATAATCTTGAAAGGTATTTACTTCTCCAACCTGTGGGAGACTATTTATCTTTTATATTTGTTCTTTTTTTTCCTATTTTCTGTGATTGCTTGTTTAGTAATTCCATCCTCTTTCACAGGTCTCCTTTCCCTTCTCATTCCTATTGCAGACAGTCCATCTTTTCCTTTCAGTTCCACTTCTTTCCTCCTAGTTTCCATTCACAAATTCTTCTGTTTCTTCATTCTCCCACTCCAAACTCTTTTGCCTACACATCAGTAAAGCCTTGGGGAGCCTTGAGCAAGAAGTCTATTCTTTTCATATCTATGTCATTTTGCAGATAAAAGGAGCAAGAATATTTCTTATCCCGATGGACCTGTCTTCTCTTCCTGCTTCTGCAGCCAAATATAACGCTATTGCTGTTTTCAGGTTCCACATTCCAAGAACTGACCTGCATTATATCCAGAAACTTTCTGAATAACAATGGCCAGACTGTTGCAAGATCCATCTAAATTCCATCCCTCAGAATGGGCTGCTGCAAACATGATGCAGCGTGTCAGTACAGAGTCCCAGAAATCCAGGTCAGAGTGCATGATAGCTGAGAGTTGGCGGCTGGTGGATGAAATAGAAAAGACAACTCAGAAGACCCAAAGTGATGTCAACAAGAAAATAGGTAATCCCATGTGTTCTGCAAGGGTCAAGATGTGCTATTTGAGCTATACATTTAAGATGGACTTAGAAAATTAGCTGATAATGAGTAGGAATATATGTGTATATGTCATGCTCCCTGATCTCATGGAAAAATTAAAAATATTTAAAAAATATATTTTGAGGTAGATTCTTTATAACAAAAGCCTCCTAATGCAGGGTTGCAAAACTGTTTTCACACAGCAGCCCACAGCACTATATGTACTCCACTGTGGAATAAGTCTATTTTTAGCCATATCTAAGATCTGAGCTACAGTCCTCTGGCATATAATACATGTTTGCAATTTTAATTCTGCAGAACAGAGACGGGAAGAAATAAAATTCTGGAAGCAAGAACTAGATAACAAGCTAGAACAAATTGTTCATGAGACAGAGTTACTGTTGACTTTCAAGAATAGGCTGGAGAGAGCTTTGGAGAGCTGCAAAGAGCCACTTGTCATTGCCCAAAAGTGTCTCCTGTACAGGTGAGATGATTAAGAAGAAAAGCATTCAAGGAGAGAAAAAAAAAACTCTAGGTAATGAACCTTTAACAAATAATAAAAAAGGATACAAATTAAGGGCCTGTCTCTCTTTGCAGTGAAGTCACATTCTGATTTAGGTGTTAAAACACTGGGAATCAAAGCCATTGAGATATAGCATGTCTTCCCATGTAGCAAGGAAAAACTTTTGATTTGTAAAGCTGGGCTTCATCGTCTGTTAGCTGCAGGCATTTGAGCAATGTGGCTGATGGCTTTTACTCTTTTCATTTAGGCAGAGGCGAGTTGGAATTGACTTGGTGCATGATGAAGTGGAACAGGAACTGGTGAAGGAAGCTGAAGTCCTCCAGGGGATTATTGCTTTGCTGGGACATACATTGGAACAAACCAATGAGCAAATCAGGTGCAGAGGCAAAGAGCATAGCAGAGCAAAGACCATAACAGAACACTGATTAGCTGAGAAGTAAGACAGTCATAATCCTGTGAAGTTGTAGGGTCAGGCTGAGCACAAGTCCAAAGTTACCTTCAATGCTAAATAGTTGCAGGAGGTCAGTCCTAATTCATACCACTGAATCAGTAATGGTGAGAGGTTCTGTTTGTTAGAACTCAAAGTACTTGCACATGATCCTTGGTCTTCTCATGATCCAGTCCTGTGCCTTTCATTCCAGTGAGAATTGTACCATCAATTTATAGGGAGGCAGCTTCATACTGTAGATTTTGGGACTCCACAACTAACAGCTCATTCATGAAGATTTCCATAAATGTATTTGAATTACATCATACATGTATGGATGCATGTTAAGGACACCTGGAAGTACCCACACTTTGGCTTAGAGTCTGGTTGTTTCTCCCCCTAGACAAAACCGTTCAGCAAAATACAACCTAGAAATGGATCTGAAGGACAAGTTTGCAGCTCTGACAATTGATGATTACTGTGCTCGCCTGACAAATGACACTCCTGATATGATGTATGCTGATAATGCAGTGAAAATAGAAGGAAAGTAAGTAGTTCTTTAGTTCAAGCAACATATGATGATTATACAGATAATATGAGCTGTTGCAGTAATAGCAAGATTAATTTTGTGTAAAAAGACTTTATCTGTCCACCAGCTGTCTGTTATAATTAGTTTTTATAGTTCTGTCCATCGCTTTTGTATCTGTGTAATATGTCTGTGAAATAAGCCACAGTAATTATACTCCCAGTGAACTGCAGTTTACTAAAAGTTTTTAAGGCTCACAACTACCTAAGGAAGAATTTCACACGTTGCTTAAACCCAGAAGAGACTTACTAATCTAACTTCCTTTCCTCTCCCAGGGTGTCCTAGTGGGGAGAACACTGGACTGGGACACATGAGGTGTGGAGTCAGTTTCTGACTCAGTCATTAACCTGTCAAATGTGCCCCTTCTGCATGGGTTAGTTAGTGTGAATGGTTTAGATGGAGAAATTAGCTGCCACAGAAAAATGGGTTGAAAAGAGGAACCACACTAAGAAAGCAGTATGTGTGAGACAACTGTATAGCTCAGACCACACCAGTGGTATTGGCTGGTATATGCTTTATATATCCACCTAATGAAATAAGGAACAAACCCTCTGAGGAACTCTCCGAAAACCTGCCTGCAAGCCACAGCTGCACAAGGATGACCCTTTAGTTCTGGGGATACAGTTGGGGCTGGGCTTCCCGACTATTGCTTCAGCCAGGTACCATGTCTTATAGGTACACTGTGTGAGAGAATAAGTGACTTTGTTGTGTGAATAACTACCTGCTATTAACAGTAACAGCCGTACTAATGAAAGGTGTTCTAAGAAATATTGGTTATTATCTGTGTTTCCCCCCTTAATAATCCTTCATCAGGGGAAAGGAAAGTTATAACAAAGTTGCTCTATGACTTTAGCAAATTTGTTTTCATTCTACTCTCGTCTACTTAATTATGAAATGTTTGTGACAAGGAAGGTCTTTATTTTGTATCTGTAGAATTCCCAGCACAACTGGCACTCACTGGGATGTGCAGTTAATAGGACTGCTTCGTTCTTGGTTTTGTGGCACAATTACAGATTTATGGAGTCACAGAGGCTGCCAGTGGGTGACCTTTTATTTTTAATCTCTTTCAGTTTTGTTAGCCCTAAAGACTGGGTAGATTTCTCAAACATAAATGTTGAAAAGGCTGACAAGCAGAGAAACAATTCTTTGGCACTGAGGGCACTTATTGATGGCATCCTGTCACAGACAGCAAATGACATGCGCAAGCACTGTGAGATGGTGAATGTCGCTTTCAGAAATAGGGTGAAGGAAGTCAAGGATGCCAAGCACAAGCTAGAGACACTTCTTGCAATGGTAAGTCATAGGGGACAGTCAGTAAAAAAGTGGAAACACTGGGCTTGGGTTATCTACCAGTTTTCTCAATCCAGCGGTTTGCACTGATTTGCCACATTTTATTTTTCTTTTCCTTCCCCCTCCTCCATAAAGTCATCTTAGATTCTGTTTTCTTATCTCTGTGTGCACCACCACAGAGATGAATTTCTAGAATCACTCATTCAGTCTAAGTGTTGCTATAAGTCAGGATTTTCCTTGTGATTTTTAGTTACCTGGGACTCCAATAAAACTTTCAGGACTGTGATATAACTGATAAAATCAAGGCCAATGTGCTCAAAATTGGACACATGAAAACTGAGTGTTAAAAATTAATTGCTGAGCATACATTTCTGGGTTCATGCAGAACAGTATCATCTGCTTTCCAATGAAGGAATCATAATCCTGGCTAACTTTTGCAAAATATCCTTTGATAAAAGAACAATATAATAAGTGTTACTGTTCTTGGTATAAGTATTAAAAATTATGATTATTTCACCCATTGTAAGAGACAAGTGTGCAGCACTTCCTTCTGTCGGATTTTTTAAGGTGATGGATGAGACTGCCTCCCAGGAGAAGAACATTGCAGCCTTAAAGAAAGCAATAGCTGATAAAGAAGGACCTGCTAAAGTGGCTCAAAGCCGCTTGGAAGCGAGAAGCCATCGCCCCAATGTAGAACTGTGTTATGACAGAGTGCAATGCAGCCTGATGAGTGAAGTTCAAGAGATTACCAAAAATATTCAAAGGCAAGTGAAAATGATGAAAGAAGAAAATCTGTGGTTAATTTAATGCATCAGAGTAACAATGGGTCCCACCTATTCTCCCTGAAAGGCTGGGAATTGCTTTTCTCTTAATGGCAGGACACTTTAAGGGAAGCTGCATGGATATTGTCTCTCTGAATCCCTTTCCATCCTTCTTTTTCTCACTCAGAATTCTTAACCTACATGAGAAAAAAACCCTATCCATGTGTTTTCAACTAATGCCTGCCTGTATTTTCCCTATTAGATTAAAGGATGCACTGGCACAGGCTGAGACAGAGCTGAAAGGTCTGAGCCGCCGACAGCTTTCCTTGGAGGAAGAGATCAAGGTCAAGGAGAATACACTGTATATTGATGAAGTGCTGTGCATGCAAATGAGAGAGTCTGTTTACATAAACAACTTCTGAAGCCATCACACTGGGAAACTGTGCTCCAAAAAACCAACTCCTGCTGAAATTTCATTTACAAACTTCCAAATTTATTGGTTTGGCTCAATGCTGTCCTGGTTCTAGTTGTGCAAGATAATTAAAACAGACCTAGTACTTACAGCTGTCTGTTTCACAGCTATCTGTGCTCTAAAATATCTGAGGAAATTTTCCACTTGGCAATAAAATTCCAGAATAATAAGAAATGCCCTTTCTTCCATGTTCTTTCTCTCATGTGTAACCAATGGTATCTTTTGCCATTGAAGGGTGGCAAAAGGTGGCTCTGTGCAAGCTAGAGCAGGAGTCTCCTCAAAAGTCTTTTGTTGGAAAGCTGGGCAAGTGGGAGGGGTGAATCTCAGGACTAGCCATGGTACGTTTTATTCTTATCATCTACTGCTAAGAACTAGGCAGTATGTCAAACTTAACAGGAGGTAGGCTGATTCAATAGATAATGCATCTGACTGCATCTGAATCAAGATCAAGTCAAGGCTGACTTTGCATAAATCACTTCCTCACCTCATGTCCCAGTTTCCCTGTTCATAGTCCCAGTTTCCCTATTCATAAAATGGAAACGATGAGATGCTTCAATGGTAAAGTGTTTGAAGCTCTACAATGAGAAGTGCTGAAAAAAGAGGAGGGCATTCTTTTTACCAGAGATGCCTTTAAAGATGGAAAAGGGCTCACTGCTTCCTTTGGTTCTTGCAAGGAAAAGCAAAAAAGGGCAAGAATAAATGATGCTGGAGACAAAGGAGGCCAGTTCCCAAGTCCAACATTTTAATGCATGGAGTGTAAAATTGTCCCTTGCCTCTCTCTTGCTGTAATGGTATCTCCCTTTCAGAAGCATTGCTGTGAAGATTCAAATCTCCCACTAAAACCTTCTGAAGGATCCGTTAATGCAAATGTCACTGGGTGTTCTTCTCTCACTGTGGTTTACACCATTGGGTAGGTGATGACAAAATAATTAAGTTCTGAGTCAATCAGGTATTTGAACTTCCTGTAAATATCAGCCAACAGCCGCTCCTCCTCAGTGCTGTCATCTTGGGCAGTGTAAATCCTGACCTGTATTCACAAACAACAGTCGTGATTCACAGATACGTGGAGCTCAGCCCATTAAAGCTCACAACAAGAAGAAGCCTCTGTGACTAATCAGGAATGTAAATAAGCCAAATTCCTTGGGTTTGAGTAGAATCTTGAGGGTTTACTCTCTTCTCACTCCAAACTAACTGAAAACATCATCTCCTGCCAAAGAATTTTTGGGAGGTGTTGGGAGGAATGGGTTTAAAAGTGGAAGACTGGTGAGGAGGATTGTAAAAGGCTCCCTGCAGCTGGAAATAGCCCTTGATAACCCAGTGTGAACAGCAGCCAGTGGCCTCTGGCAGGGACCGGGTTTAACCATGCCTGTGTCTCCACTTGTGTGCCTCAGCCCAGGGGTTGCTTTGGGAATTCCTCGGTTAGCAAGGGAAGGAAAATAAATTTACTCTTTGTGTTTTAGCTGTGGGTTTTTGGTTGTCCCGGCCTGTGTCGATTCACACTGGAAGAGCAAGGTTCCTTTTACCCCCAGAACTGATGCATTCCTGGGATCTGCACCAATCTGTGAGGATCTACTGAATCCAGAACGCAGCACACAAAGTAGCAGGTCAGCATGGTTTACACCAGCTATAGTTGTGGCCTGGCCCCAGTTCAACACACAATTCCTGTGTTTATACTATCTTGCAGTTCAGTGGCATTCAACCCACCTGCCTCAGTTTAAGCATAGACATAAGCACTGAGCCTGAGAGGTGACTGAGAATCTCTAGAAGTGGGAGTGGGCTTGAACTATAGGTGACAGAGGGAATGCCAGTCCAAGGAGGACTTGTGGAATCATTGGAACTTCATATTAAACTTCTATAGTATCTGTACATGGCTAAGTAGGTTGGAAAGCCCCATTTCTGTGAGTGCTTCCCAGGCTCATTATAATGTATAGGGAAGGTAGTTATGTTAACATTTCTGTAAGTGACCTTTCTATGGGCACGGGGACTTAACCCTTCTCTGGGTATTGGAGAGAGGAAGGGAAGGGGACTTTTAAAGCACAAAGTCTTACCTTTATGGTAGTCAGAATGCACTTCCTTTCTGCACGGTTTTGTAGCAGCCTCTCCATAAAGGTGACACTTAGAAATGCCCAGACTTTCAGAAATAACAACCTCTTGCATGATAAGATAAGCTGTAGCAGCTCATTGTCCAGCAACTCATGGTCATTGTTTAATTCAAGTGTTAATTTCTTGAAAAAGAATGAACACTGTTAGTACTACTGAACGGAGCTTGTGAGTGCAGTAACTAGAATTCAACAAATAGTTTTCCAATTTAATCAACAAAAGTGAGTGTTAGCAGATCAATTTTGTACCCTGACATTAGCAGAGAATCTGTTTTGCATTATGACAACAGTATATGTGCTACAGTAATCTTCACTCTCCCATTAAGATGGGGTGATCCCTTGTGCATTAGAAGATGCTACACTCACAGTCATGTCATGATCTTATTTGACATATTGGAAATTATCCTAGATATGTGAGTAGAGCCAAAGACAGTTTCTAGAGAGCTTTGCAGATCTCTGGTGTTCACCAGAAACTCTGCAATGAAACAGGGCTTAAAGAAAGCTGTCAGCAACCACTAGGTGTAAGGCCACATGCTTCCCTCAGGCATGCAAAGACCTGATGCTCATTTACATGGGTCAGCTGTTGCACACCTTCGGTGATACGTCCCCAGTGACACCAAAGTGCTTTGATATGGCCACTAGTTAATTTATATGTGCTGTAGGACATTTGTGCATTGCCAAAATGGAGCAGCCTGATAGCAGAATGGGGATTGTAACTGGACAAGGATAATTTCATGAACTACACTACAGCTGAACACTGGAATGACTTATTTATGGAAAACCACCCTCTGAACATGAAAGTTCAGGAAGTTCTATTGCTGACTGCTGTTATGCAGGCCTAAATGATTACTTTGCTTAGCTTTGTGATACTGCAGTAAGATGTTACTACTATTTCCCTTACCTGCAGACCATGCCAGTAGGCTGGGAGAAGGTTAGTGAGGGTAGGTCTCATTGTCCAGTCTGGGTCACTGAAATAGCAGCTCCGTAGGCTGATGCTCCTAACTGGGATCTCCACTAGCAGGATCCTGGCTAGGTGATCATGCTTCATGACTCTTTCAAAGAAGAAGTTCACATTCAGTTTTGGGGCTCTCTTGGCCAAATTCGCCCATGACATTCCCGAGACCACTTGCCCATGAGGGTCATGGATATGACACTTGATATTCAAGGTGCACAGAGAATGAGAGCTGTGCTCCCGCAGGATGTCCAGCAGTTCATCAGAGATGCAGTTATAGTTGAAAGTCAGGATGGTCAGGCTGTGGAACTTAGACATAGTTTGGTGGAACAAGGCACTGCTGTAGACAGAAAGGTGGAGACTGAAGAAATCCTCAATATTGATTTCAGATATAAAGCTTCTATTTGTCAAGCTGCTCAGAGAATTCAGAAGTTCACAGCCTTCTTCCAAAGTTATTCTTGCTCCTTTTAAGTTGAGATAATCAAGCTGTTTGCTCATTCTTTTCAGGAAGGTAGCTAAGTTCTTGATAAACTGAGCCCTGACCACATTTTTCCAGATCAAGCAGTCTAATTCTAGGTACTTGATGCTCAGGGATACTAGGTGACTATTACACTTACCCAGGTGAGAAAGAAGACCTTTCATAGTCACTTGAAATTTTTTAATAAAGGGAGTATTGTAAGGATTCGATAACTTGACCTCAAGGTGCTTCAAATACTTGCCAAATTTCTTGGTGTACCACAATGCACTTTGAAACTCCAGTGTGCGTGCCCTTGATGGTTGGCCATAGAATGTGATGGTTCTGCATCTCCAGAGAGATCCAGAGTACATAGCACAACTCCATTTTTTACAGACCAAGGCAGCCCGAGACCTGTCCCTGTCATCTAACCAATGGAAGACATGCCTCAGACAGACATCAGGTAGATGGGCCCAGGAGCTTTGCTCAGGTTCATTGGCATCTTCCATTGAGAAGACCATTTCTTACTTCTCTTCTGAGTGTTGAGTCAAACCTAGATGCAGAAAGCTGTGGGTAGATTTCTTGCCAATCCCAACATAATAGGCTTCTAAGCAAATGGATGAAAGCTTGCTTCTTCACAATCAAAACCAACAAGCTTTCCCTTGCCTCTGTACTTTAGCTGTCAGGGTCAAACAAGCTCTTGGGTCTAAACTATAGTCTAACCTAAATCAAAAGAAAAAAAACATGAATGAAGAACAATCACAGTACAAGCACATCTTTTAACTTTTTTGCCTTCAGTCTAGTTAAAGAGTGAAATGGTATCAACTGCTGGTAGAGCAGCCACAGCCTCTAAGAAACCTTTGGTTAGCATCAGCTGTAATTAATTGATCATGGTTTGTGGACTGTGCCTGATGTCTAAAAGTACCCAGTTCTTTGGGCTGTATACATTTGAACAGGACTGTCAGTGCAAAACTAGCACAAATGACTTTTCATAGCCTTCTGGGGTACAATTAGTACCCTGCCTTAGATTAAGGTACAATTCCTGTTGAGTATAATAAGTGATATTAAGCTGTTCCATCACTTGGTTCAAGCGGGATGTTCAATGCTCATGGTCTAGTGGACAGGGAGTAGGCTGGCAAGTCAGAAGACCAACTAAGTCTTTGTAAGTCCACCTAAGGAAACAACCATGATGCAAGAAGTTACCAGTTCCACTCTCAAAGCTGGACTGTGCAAGTGTTCATCTTCATGCACACTTTTCCAGCTCACACAGTCTCCCTCTAAAGATTTGTTTTCTCGGCCTCTGAGCCCTCCCTATGTGAAGCTCAGCCATTGCCATGGAAAAAAGAGATGACATTCATGGTGTCATGACAACTGACTATATGTAAAGGCAAAGAGAGAAATACGGGCCACGATTTGCCAGTCAGGTGCAGGCTGTATGTCTTGTCATGTCACTTTTCACCAACCAGATGAGTGGATTGAGGGTCTGAGCAATAAACATTTAAGAAGGGAAGTGATGCATTCTCTGTGCTTTCAGCTATGAAACACAAACAGCATCCCACTGGCCTGTTAGGTGCTTGTTTTCGTGAGGCCTTTTACATATCAGGGTATTAACTGACTGCAAACAGACAAAGAGCATGCAAAGCTAGTGTTCTGCTAGTACCTTTGCAGACACGCTAAAATTCAGGATGTATTTACTTCCCATCTCTATAATGCACGTGTCTTAACCCTGTCCACTTGGTAAATCTTTCCTTAGCTTTTGGGGATGAAACTGGAAAAACACCTAGTGACACTTTCTTATGATCTACCCCAAAAATCAAGGCTTATTGGCTGACAAGACTACAAGAAGATGCAACTCAAAAGCATGTGATGCCAATCTCCAAACAATCTACCTTTCCTCCTTTGCACATGCTGTCCTGCTGGGTAACAAAGTTGAAATGGATGGAAACAACAAAGGCACCATAAGCGGATGAAGAAAATACGCAGATCCCTGAGGTTCAGATCTTTCTATTTTAATTTTTTAAATAGGCATGAAAGCACAGGCTGACTGCCCAGTTCAGCTTCAGCCCTTTTCCTTCCCTTTCAGCCTACAGTTATGTCACACAGTATCCCTCTACCTGTAAACATGCTCTGTCCAATTAGCAAAATTCTTAGGGATTCCTCTGCCCACCCTTGGCATCCAAAGTGCCAATTCAAACCCCCAGTGATCAAGATAGCCTTTAGAAACTGAGCACAAGGGTCCAATTACCACCTGACTCTATCCCTTGTATTTAGTACCAACTCCCCACTAAGAGCTCTTTGTTTTGCAGGTCTTTAGGTGAATGTCCAAAGATCCAAGCCAAGTCTTGAAATGTCATAGCTCAAGCTGCGGTTTGCAATTGAGAAGAATCTGAAGCTTCCACTATGGAGATTGGGGTGGGGAGAACACAGCAGGCAAGGTCTAACGCATCTTCAGGTACCTGGAAGCCCTAAAGCCAATGGACAAAGGAAAGCAGAACAGCATATAGGGCTGCAATACATAGAAACATGTCTATTAATGAGGGATATTTATTACACTAGTCACCCATATTATAGTGTGTGAATAGAAAGGGGTACGAACACCATCACATGGAACTTTTTCTAAACCAGAGCTCTTAGGAATTAGTGAAAAGTATGTTTATAAGCCAGTGGTGGGATTCGAGAGGTATCCTGCAGTGTTACTGTGTTGGCTTCCCCATGGCTCTAAGCCAAGTCTTAGCTATGGAGATGTCTTCACCTGTCAGCTCTGAGTTTAATTTGATGGGGAACAACCAATCATTTGGAAAAAAAGAGAAGCTGATACAGCTTTTTGGGAGCAATTTTTTCAGGTAGAAATGATCTAAAGATAAATAAATGCTTTGCACGTTTTGCTTTTCTCTAGGGTAAGAAAAAACCCAACCCAAACCAGAAACCCCACCACTGAGCAACCACATTCTCTGTACTTGGCCCTCTTTGCTGCCCGATTTGCCTCAGATGGTTTCCAGTCCGACATGGACAGTTAGACGAGCTGTCTCCTCCAACAAGAGTTGTAGAAGCCCGCGGAGAAAAAGCAAACAAACAGAAACCTTCTAAGACTCTGACTGCCAATGAATTACCAGAAGTACCAGGAGCTGTCTCTCGAACACCCACCCGGCAGCCCAGCCCGTCTCCCGGTCCCGCTCCTGCTGAGGGCAACTCGGGCTCGGGGGCGGGGTAGCGGCGCAGCCCCTGCGGTTGTGCCGGGGGAGACCCCGGGACGCGACCCCCCCGGGGTCGCCCCTCCGGCCCCCAGCCGCGGCTGGTGCGCGCGCCTCGAGACGGGTAACGGCCAATGGAGGCGGGCGGCGGCTGCGGCGGCGCCAATCGGAAGGGCCGGAGGGGCGGGGCGCCGTTCAAACGTGGCGGCGGCGCGCGAGGCGGGCCCTGAGGGGAGGTGGTGTGTCGGTCCCGATCGCGGTCCCGATCCCGGTCTCCGTCCCCTCCACGCACTGAGTGAGTACAGGGCTGAGTGGCTGCAGGAGCGGCCCACTCGCGGCCCACCAGCCGGTCTTCTCGGGCTTCGGCGGCGCCTTTCGCGCGTGCTACGAGCGTCCCCGGCGCGCACAATAACGGCGCCGGCCGGGCCCGCCCCGGCCCGCCCCGTGTCGCCGTGCCCCGTTATCCCGGGGCGGCTGCTCTGCGGCGGCCGTCGGCGGGGAGCACGAGCAATGCCAGTAGAGCGGGGTTCCTGCGGCCCTGGCGGCGAGAGCGGCTCGGCCGGGCCCCCGTGCGCCGGCCGTGCCCGGGGGCCCAGCCGGCGGCTGTCCCAGTCCGCCGTGGGCTCCGGACCAACCGAAGCACTGCGCTGTCCTGTACAGTGCCTGTCTCGTAACAGATCAGTGTACCCTGGGACGGCAGCTGCTCCCTTCGGGGCGTTTCACCTCAGTTGTATTTGCCGGCATAAATTAATCAGCAGCAGCTGGCAGGCGGTCCAAAGGAGCCTGGATCAGCTGCAAGCTAGTCAGAATTGAGCGGTTGCCCGATTAGTAGCTTTTCCTGGTGCCACATGCAGGAATGAAAAATAAAGGTGTTAATATCCCGAGCACCTTCAGGATTACAACGTTTCAATAAGCCTTATTGCTTTTTGACATGAACAAGGACGCTTGTGAGAGATGGAGATAACTCAGCAGACATAGTAGTGGTATAACGATGGTAGAGACCTCCCAGCTTTTTTAACATGATCTGCAATGAAGTATTCATAAAATTAATTCACTCTCAATTCAGATTGCTAAAATACATCTGCATTTCACTTGCTTTTTAGAAGTAAATCATTAGTGGTATCCTACCTCAATAGTAAGTGAAAATGAAGAAGTTAAAATATGTATATATGTTTCAATTGTTATATGTCATATAGATAGCTAGCATTTTAGCCCTTCCCACTGAAGTCTTCTGCCAGTAAAAATCCTGTTTATTTCAGGACTTATGTATCCACAATCATAACTGTGAATAAAGCGTGAACCTTCAGCCAGCAAGTCAGGCAGAAGACAAGAGCAGCTGTGTAAACTTGTCTGGCAGTGGAAGGTTGTTTTGATTAAAGAAAGCAAAAATTTGGGATACCAGATCTTAGTCTGAAACACAAACAAAAAAGTTGCACTTACAGAGCACTCTACCTCACAAGCTTGAGTCTTGCACTGGAAATGCAGTATAAGGCTTCTTCATGGACTTGTACAAATTTAAATACCTGTAGAAATCAATGATACAGAATCGATAGTAAAAGCCCAAGTAAAAGTCTGCCCAGCTCTGGTTTTCTTGTTTCAGGCAAGTGTAATCAAGTATATTGTATGTAACAGTTTCCATTTCTGTTTTTACACTGCTTTGTGCCTTGCTCTGTCTAAGCCTTGCTTTCATTTTAATTCTTTTGGAAATAAGGTTGAGCAGGAACTGGAACGAGATGGCATCTGTGCTCCAGAATGTCAAAGCAACAATGGCCTGGCAGAAACACCAGCTCCTAGCTGACTTTGATGAAAATGAGAGCCCTGTGCCTGACAAATTCAAGAGAAAGGCTGCTCTGAGTTCTCTCAATACCATCTGCATGTCTCTAAGGAAACGAGCACCATTAAAGCGAGTAGAGCTGAATTTTCATAACACTCCAACTAGGGAAAGTCTGGAAGCAGGACAGAGGTGCCAAACTCTTCAGATTATTAAAAGAACGGCAAAAAATGCTTTTGGAACAGTGTCCCAGGTACTTTCTCTTTGCAGTGGAACGTGGATAGAGTTTAGTTTTTGCTCCAACTTCAGTACTAAGATTTCTGAACTCTGTACATGTATTCCAGAGAGTCCATTCTCACACACTTGCACACCTTAATGGTTATCTCATAGCTATTAACTTGTAAAATCTTTAATATCTTTTCCTAAAGTATAGACAGTCAAATTATGGATCTGGCAGAATATGGAGGAGGGTGAAAACATTATTTTAACATGAAATAAATGCTTTTTCTCTACTCTATTTCATCATGTATAGCAGAGCAGCCTTCACAAGGAGGAAATTGGCTAGAGGTTGCCATTGCTTGCAAAGAATTGTTTCTGAGAAATGTGTAGCACTTTGGATTTTTTTTTTCTTATTTATTCTCCCATACCCATACTAATTATTATAGTTCTTCATTATAGTCAGTATAAATTCAGATTGACAAAACCTGTTGGAGACCCGAGATTTTTAAATGCATGAGTTATATGTTAGGGATCCTGGCTTGTTCCAGCATAAGAGCAGCAGGAGTTCTGTTCCGATGCCTGCTCTGAAGTCCTTGACAAGTGCTAAGGATTAGGGAAGCAAATGACTCCTGCAATGCAATGGGTACAGAGGGTTGAGAAAACCCAATATGGGAATGGAAGTTAGGAATTCAGCTTAAATGTTCCTTGTCTTTCTGTTCTAAACTATAGGCTAATTGAGTTCTTTTAGCCTAATGTATCTAATGCTTCTTTCAGAAAATACAGAAGTCTTGCCAAAGCCCAGTACACTCAATGGTGACCTTTCCAGCTGAATCCATCAGCAGAAGCTGTGCGACGAGTTCTACCAAGAAAAAAAGTACTACACCTCAAACCCCTTGCTATAAGACTGTTACTCCAGCAACCAGTTCCAAAGGCATCCCAAGGTCCAGCAAAAGGGCCTTGCTTGGGCCAACAAGGGTGTCAGAACATGGAGAACGGAGGGATTTCTCATCCTGGCTTGGTAAAAATGCTGTCTCTCTCCGGAGATCAAGAAGAGCAGCAGCACTGAAGAGCCCTTATTCATCACCTGCTCCTGCCAGAAAGATGTAAGTCATATTCTTTTGTAAACCTTGTTCCTTTTTTTTTTTCTTTTTTTTTTTTTAAATTACTGTGATTAGGGTATGTGGTAGGGTAAAAGGCAAGGTATGAAGTTTGCTATCCTATTCCCCTGAAAGGGTGGGCTGTTTGAATAGTTACAAGGTAGTTCTAAGTCCCTGTATAGACAGAGACTGAGAACTGCATAAAGCTGAAACGTAAAAAGGAATTTTGTCCTGTGACAGGAACTTTTTAAAAATCCCTCTCCCACTGGGTAAGTTTGCACCATGTTTCTCAGCACAAGTGCCCCTAAGATGCTACAGACATACCTGAATTCTTTGCTGATTCTTTACCCAAGTAAAGAAAAATGCTCTCTATGCATCTTACTCCTACTTAGTTCTAACTTTCCCAAAGTTGCTATTTGTATTGCAAAGATACCAGGAATAGCTCTGCTTATACTGAATTCTTTATAGAGAGATTCCTGTCTCAAAGATTTAACACAAATTAGATCAAGGGTTGTGAGCTCGGGAAATACTTCATAATGCACGCATAGGTTTTTCTTTTGGTCAGTCCCAAGAAAGGTCAAAGCTAGAAGCTGAATTTGAATCCTGTGTCTGAACTGGAAGATAGCTGTCTGGGGAATGAATAGAGATGTGAAGCAGTTGGCCAGTGAAAGTATGAGCATGATTGCCACAGCTCTAAACTTCTCTAGGTAAAGTCTGGAGGTAACAAGAGTGGTACTGCAGGGATAGAGGCTTGAGTAGTGTCACCTAGTCAGTCTGTCCTGTCTGATCTTTAGTAATTATGATTCTGTTTGCAGGGAATGTGACTGCGAGTTGGAACTGGTCTCCTCAGGGATTTGCCAACTGAAGCGTATCTCCCAGGCATTTGATGATGCTATTGTGAAAGAGGAGAGGTAAATACTGTTAACTGTCCCTCAACTTTTGGCACAGGTTGCCTCCTACTTGGACATTGGCAATTGCAGGTTAGGTTGTCCCTGTAACTCAGGATAAGGAATAGTTGCAGAACTTTCTCAGGTGTAATGTAGTAGATAATTTCTTTCTTCAAGATACCTGAGCAGATTAAATCTGCAGTTGGATTTGCAGCTTCAAAAACCTGTCAAATGCTCTCCTTGTCTTCAGGTATCTTGCTGTGGAAATCAGATTTTTCGCAGCAAGAGTCTACCTTTGACCTTGTGTGAGAGCAGTACCTCCCTGCCTCTGTCTAAAAGAGTGCCAATGCAAGCTGGGGGGGAGGTGGGGAAATTCCAGTGCACGGACATAATTATTGATGTCTGCACATTTATAACAAAAAATCCTTTTATTAGGTAGAATTATGTAACAAACAATCCATAGTACCCAGATGCAGAAACCTGTTATAAAACACCTTGGTTAATCCATGAGGTGGTAGGCTGCTGTATTTGTGAAAATTACATCATTCTGAATTAGACATTAAGAGAGTAAAAACTAAAGGTCAGAAGTATTGTCATGGGGCGATTCCCTAAACCTCTTTTTCTCTTAGAACACTTGATGTCAAGCACCTCAAAGTCTCTAGAGAGGGCTTAGCATCAAGTACATTTGAGGTACAAAGTACAAAGAGGTTAGAACTTAAAATCCTACATAATTCCAGAAATTCAATTTTTCCCAATGGGACCATGTCTAGATAACTATAGGTTAAATCTTGTATCGAGTTAATTTTATCATATCTGTTGAAAGTTCACTAAATCTCATTCCTACTATTCTTCCATCTGTTAGCGATATGACAGTTTCTCTCATTCGTAACTGAAGATAGTAGCAACCAGGTAAAGTAGTTGTTCACTTACCCTGTCTGTATACCTGCATGCATCTGTGGGGAGAAAATCTGCTGTTTAGAGAGAAAAAGGCTTATAGACTCATGCTGCTTTAAAGCAGTGTTCTGTGGGACCACAGGGTTCTTCCCTGGTATTCACTGTGGCTGTCTCTGCTACAGCTGATCATTGTGCAGTTGTAAAATTTCACCTCTAAATTGTGGATTCAGGAATCCTTGTGGGTTTCCAATGAACCGTAAGCTGGGCTTTTATGCCAACAACAGCTTTTCTCATCCCAGACCAGAAAGCTACTGGTACTAATGTTTTTGTCACTCCAGCTCAGTTCTCACCGATTACTAATGAAGGTCAGAAAGCATGACAGAACAAACTATTATCTTGAGCTGTCTGAATTTACAGCCTTTCTTTTCCATCCCTCCAATCAGTAGCAGTTAAGACCATGCTATCACAATAACAGCAGGTTGCTAATTACGGGGGCCCTTTTAAACACAGCAATCCTACCCAAATGGATGGGAACAGGAGGTATTTGTTGTCAGTTTTTAAACATCACTTCTAGTGTCAATTCATTGGACCATTACCAGGTAAATGCCTCTATTAACTTCACTGAGATCTGTATTGTGACATTAGTTTCTTCATCCATTTTGTTGGAAGTCTTCCTTTTGTTAAAGTTACATCCTTAAATAGGATGTCCTACTTTAGCAACACAGATAGGTGTAAGACACTGTTTGCTGTAACTTTTCAAGAAAATATGAAAGCAGTTTCAAATGCTCGACTTTGAACAGGGCTGTGTTCTGCTGCCAGTAAGTAATTTGGTACAGTTCTCTTGCATGGGTAGATGCATCCAATGCGCTCTCTCACTGACTGGTTTGTAGGCTGCCTACTGTATCAACTGTGAAATGAACTCTTGGAGGTGCCCTTAGTCTTGCATGAGATTTTCTGTTCTGGTATCCAATTGCCTTTAGTTTGTGCTAGAGCTCCCTTTTCAGCTTTTCCAGGAGGAAACAAACCTTGATCTCAAATGATAGTTGCCAGTTCCATGTATTTTTCTAATGTTTTTCATTTTAATGAATTAGGTTATATCACAAGAAATGTTCCTGTTGCTAGTTAAAGTATTGCAGTACTTAATTTGTGTATTGCCATTTACGCTCACTGAAGGGAACAAAATATTTTCTTGCTGCTGTTTAGAGATGTTACACAGTGGCAAGCGTACAGATACCAGACCTCTTCCTTGCTCCCATCTGCTTTCCAGCAATTTGGGTGACCACCAGTTGATTAACCCTACTGACTTGATGCTGCTAATGGCAGTCTTGTTGTTGTTCTTCTGCAGGCAACAAGCAACATCAAACTATTACTGTCTAATGGCAGAAAACTTACATTTGCGTGTCGATCCCTGAAACCTTCTCAAGCTATCAGAAGGCAAGCAAAGAAACTCCATCAAGCACTTGGTACCTAGACAGAGACTGTAACTATTATTAGTTTATAAGCATATATAAATGAGAGGTCTGTGTAGCACCAAAAGGGTGCACTCTATACACTAAACAAACCACTGCATTTTATAATCTTTCTTGACAAAGCAGCTCAGGACTTCCCTTGCTTTCTCTTTTCAACTGTAGTTGGTACCTGTGGTGCCAACCACAGGGTATTATCTCCTGCTGAGATGAGGGAACCATCTTGAATGTGACTTTCATGAGGCAGTAGGTACTTTGATGTTGACCTGACCAGTAGGAATGGCCAAAGCAAGGGCCACAGACTTATGAAGGGTAATCCTAGGTAAGAGGAGTGTTTAGACTGGTATCCAGTTGCCATGAGTTTTAGCACAAGTATTTTACATACGAGAGTTTGGTCTATTATTTCAAAAGCCTAACATTTTTTTTATATATGAACAAACTAAGCGTTAAGCATCATGTTTAGCTAGAAGTTAATAAAACAATAGTGGCTTCTTTAAGTTTTGACCACAACTGCCATTCCAAGGCAATAGGTTTCTGTGGAGTCACTCACCACAAGAGAAAAGCCACATTAGGACTCTTAATTCATGGCCTTAAGGACTGCTATTAGATTAGTCTAACTAATCCTATCTTAGGTAGTTTGGTCCCAGAGAAATCAGAGCAACTTTGTAATTTCCTACTGCCGCTGTAAATAGCATCTTGGCAGTTGAGTTAAACATTGCTTCTGTACTACAACATCTGTCTTTTAGTTATATGCAGAAATTGTTACTACAATTAATGTAACCTCTTACAGCTACTGTTATTAGCCAGTATCTCGGTGCAGGTATTTTATTTGATGATGCATACTTAGCATTTGATATATTTTTTTTTGCTTCTAGTTACTTTAAAAAAAAAAAAAAAAGTAACATTCCTTTGAAAAGCCTTTTTTGGTTGGTCATTCAGTGTAACAAAGTTTAGTCTTTCAAACCAAAGCAAAGATTTCTCAAGCTTCTGGAATTCAACAGCAGGGCTGTTTTAGGTGGTAGCAGCTTTGTGCAGGCTTCTCCAGTTACATTCACTCTAAGATGAACCTTCAAACAAAAGACTGATTTAGAAAATTTTGCTCTACTTGATAATGTTTAAGATGTGCATGTAATTCAGTTCCAGTTTCACTAAAATTTTAATGGTATCAAATATAAATACGGCAAGTATTCAATCCTGATTTCCTCATGTAGTATTTGTGTATATTTTGTGTCCTGGTTTTAGGTTTTTTTAACCACCTTTCTATAGGGAACATATATTCTTTGGATGTTCTGAAACTACTTCTTCGATAAAGCATTCACAAAGACGGTGACTCATTACCAAGATACCTCCTTCTATGACTTCTGAAAAGGAGGAGGGTTGGAGTTTTGTGAAAAGTCGACCTCTAATTTAACTATTTTTTCAAACACATGTATCAGGAAGCCTCTATACTGTTTCCAACAGCTACTAGGACATGTACAATGATGATCTAATACTTCCCAATTCACTGGTAAGAAAAATCAGTGACAGTGTTTGCTTAAAGGCAAGGAAGGTTTTATTTAAGTGAGTAATCTGTTATAAGATTTTAAAAACCAGCTCACATCAAAATCTATAGCAGTTGTAGAAATCTTACTCCTTATTTCATATTAAGAAACTCATTATTGTACATTTTGTGATCTTTACAAGGCAGCCATAAGAAATATAAACATTTGTCACCAGATAGAACCTTCTCACTGACAAACAATATTTAAAGTATGCACTTAATAAAACTACAGACTGAAAGAACACCTACAATTTCAAGTTTCCTTGTATGAATTCAGTTGTAAATGGACTGCCCCTTTTCTGCCCCACAAATAGAAAAATAACTTATGCAGAAGGCTTGGGGTTCTGTGAGAGGACTGCCATTCTGGGCCGTACACCAGTCATCCAGGAATAACCTTACCTTTCAAACTTGCTATCTGTAAATCATGTTTCAATGTTGCAATCTCTAGTGTACCATCCCCTAGCATGTCACAGTAAACCTTTCTCTCTTTCTTTCCCCTCATAAATTCTGTACATCCTTACAATGAACTGTCAGATTTGTTTCATATTCCCCAAATCCCTCAAATTCAATCCAGTTTCAAAGGTAGCTTAATGGGATAAATACAAGTAGAGGGTAAACTGTAAGTTGGGCTTGAACTAAAATGAAAGAAAGAGGAATTGCCAACACCTGACTTCAATTCCAGAATCCACGGCACAGGATTCTAGCTGCTCCAGGCCACTTCTTATGTCTGAAAAATAAAACTTTTCATCCAGAAAATGTGTTATTACTTCCATTTTTTATGAGTGGGTCTGAATTTAGGATCATCTATAGGAACCTATATTTAACTTGAGTGACTAAACATCATGGAAGTCTTAATTACCTTGACAAACCCACCATTTCTGCCGAAGCTGTGAACAAGGACCACGAGGAATCACTGCTCTTAGAGAAGCTGAGGCCAGAGACTGGAAAGTTTTGTGTCTATAGGAATTCTATCCTGTACCAGCTCCAGATGAGGATGGAAAGTACCACTTTCTCCCCTGCAAGCCTGACATGAACAAATCAATGCAGAGATCTGATGTTCAGATTCCACATGTCAATCTCTAATCAGAAAAACGATGAAATGAGCGTGCACAATCTCTTCTTCTCTCCATTTTTAAGCCAATGAGCTTATCAAAAAGGTGCCCATGCTCCAGTTATCTAGTACTATTATGATGTGCTCACCTTTTTATGGCTTAGATGACAAGAGGGGAAAAAAACCTAGGGGAAATCCTATTGGTTCAGTAACAAATGTTGCATGTAAAAATTTAAAAAACTAAAAATACCTAGGTTTCAGGTATTATTAAAAACACTCATAAACAAAGTTTTTACAAATTTAAAACAGAAAACAATATAGAAAACAGGAAAAAATTCTTTTTTTCCCTTTCCAAATTTATTCCATGAAGTACGTGATGATACTATGGAGCTAAATATTGGGGATTTGCTTAAATACACACATTAGAAGTGTCCTGGATAAAGAAAGACTGCAATGTATAAACAGAACAACTGTTTGCCAACAAATTGGCAAATAAAGGCAATTTTGCAGAATGGTGGGTCTTCTGGATAAAGTGTCATTTTCCTGTGTAGACTAAGGTATGTAATCTTTTTTTCTCTAGTTTACTGATAGTTCCACTTCTGCATAGCCAGTGAAAGTTTTAGCTGTTTAGAAGTGACCTCCCTAGGTATCAGAGGAACAGGTGAAGTAATCTGTAAAAATTAAGACCAGTTTAATGTAAACAAATCAAAACGACAGCTCTCATGAACCCCAGTGAAACAAGAGTTATCAACACAGTGTCCTTTTTACAGCTAACAAAATTTTATGCTGAATAGATATAAACCATGCCACAAAACTAAACTAGAATACTCTGATCAAGCAAGAATCTATTCCAAGAGCACTAGTGTATCAAACAAAAACAAGTTATTAAAAATAAGCAGATTTGGACCAACATCACTATTCAGGTCTGTGGAATAGTCTGCATTCTATACAATGGTATCTTTTTCCAAATTTACCTAACTAGACAACAAAACTGAATAAACAGCCATTGTTGGTGTTGTTTTGTTTGTTTTTGGTTTTGTTTTTTTAAAGTATATTGGTTACAAATTTGTTGTAAAAGCAGAACCAAAACTTACTGTCTTCCAGTAGCTACACACACATACACCACAGACAAAACCAAAACACTACAGTTGTGAAGGTGTGTTTTTACAATATCTCAGATAACTCTACCACTGCTATTAATCACAGCCATTTTTACAGTATTTAAAATGGATCATATCAACAAGACACCGAAGTAATGCTTCCAACAGTGGCTTACTTTGCACTGACTTGTACTGCAGCCTTAGCACCCACTGGACTAACAGTTTTGTGTTGTACAATTTCATTTATGCTTCCTCCATTCAGCAGGTTAAAAGAATGTGCTTTTCTGTTACAGACTGGAGGCACTAAAGGTGCTGAAACAACTGATGAGTCTTGTATGTTCCCTGGGCACCCACCTTAGCCTCTGTCCCTTTCCCTTCTGTGTGTGCTTTAACCACTTTCCATAGCCTACATAGTTTAGTGCTGACTGCACAGAGACTGCAGCAATGAGGACTTCAATCAGTGAATAGGATGGCTGTAGGCTCAAACTTATCCTCAGCAAAATAGCCTGCTTAGGAAGGACTGATCTTCATGAAAACACAGGTAAAACTGAAATCCAATTGCAAGCTGAATGCCCATGAACCACTGCACCACCGGTTCATGTGGACAAAATGTGTAACTAAAATTCTGACCACAAAGGAATGTTCTAAGAGAAAACGTAGAATAATTATACTATAAAACTAGAGATTCATGAGGCAAACCCAGGACTACCCCAAGTATACCTGGGGGGAAAAAACCCCAAAAAATCTCATGAAAAACTAGTTGTTCAACATGCATGAGGTTTCCAGTTATTGCCACAGAACATCTGTTGAACTGCCAGCCTAGTTCTGAGATGCCTAAAATCACAATCACCTTGTTCATGCTCTCAGCTCCAACAGAAGCTGTTTTACCATTTTAGTGGCAACTGGCTGGTGCTTTCAAAACCAATGCACCTGGCATTTGATGTTTCAGAAGATCCTAATTAGCTGGAAGCCTTAACCTCCAAGCTAATGCCTGTATCACTGTTTTGCCAAAGTGCTCAGCTGGAGCATGTGATCAGGACATAAATCAACTCTATCAATAAGCAATAAGCAGTGCCGGAATTATGCAAATGCCACTTAAGTTCTCATATACTGTATGGAAACAAAGTTAGGGAAAATATTTTCATCTTGATTTCAATACCACATGTAGAAACTTTGAAACTGTTACCACTCTAAATCACATGCACACACATGTATTCGTTTTACTGCTATACACTTGTAATATTCTTAAGGGAAGCTAGCACACTGACTACTATAAAGGTGACAAGGTGACCCAGCCATTAATGAAAATACACAAAATTAGAATTTACATGACATGGTACTCTGCAAAATGACATTATGTCTCCAAGAGTAAAGACAGCCTTTTCTAGAGAAACCTAGGAGATTTCTCTAACCTTGTGCTCAGACACTTATTTCCTTCAGTACAGTCACAGTCACAGAATTACACCCAGATCTCTCTTCTGAAAAGAAGTCAACCTTTCTACTACAACAACTTAAAACAAAAAACAGATTTTGGAGTCTCTTGGATGATAGAGGTAGATGGCTAAAGCAACAGTAGCTTTGAACTTAGCAGCTGGAACAGTGATTGCTATCAGAAGACTTGTTACGAAACATTCAGTGCTTAGAATGAACTTCGTGATCAGTCAATGTTGCTTTTAGGTCCCCTCAGCAAACTTGAAATTTGCCTAGCGAGTTCCTCACTCACAAGCCTTGTACTCCCATGCCTATTTAAATCTAAGAAGCAGAAGCCTGCTAACAGTGAAGTCACTGGAGGGAAATGGAGTCTGGTGTACCCGTGCAATGTCCTCCTAGAGCAGAGCACACAAAAAGAAATGGACTCTGTGATTAGAACTAATACACACAGTGGGCCAAGACAGAGCACAGAATAATTCCTCCAATTTTGTGGGTTAAGGAACTGTGATACTACTGGTAAAGCATTTGCAAACCTGAAGACTGCTTTCAATGTAGTTTGCGAATTATCTTTCCTTTAGCTTTTGCAGCTGCCTGACTTGGTAACAGCATAAAAACCCAGCCCCCTGTAATGTATTTACCTGCTCCCAGTAAGTGTGAACTTCCAAACTTTTTACATCTTTCCTAAATCTTTTTAATGTGTTCCCTTAAAGGACGCATTGCACCAAAAGAAATTACTGATGTGCCAGAGATATTTCAGGAAGTTTGAAATAGATAACTGACAATCTTGCCAAGTTATGTCTGAAATATAATCAAGGATCTCCCTTTATAAGATATTTTGTTGCCTTTTAAGTCAAAAGCTGCATTCCTATGCCCTTCCAAAAGCACACTGAAACTTAAGGGTTAACAGGGAGTAGAGACTTGGGTTTACTTCTGCAGTGTCTTGATAGTTTTCCATCACATTTCTTACTTGTTTTACCGTCAACTATCAAAATCATTAACCAACTTGTTGAGAGACTGTTTCTGGTATACAAAAACCTGAAAGGGGGGTGGGGAGGCACAACACCCTCTCCACCCCAATTCCCTGAAATGAAAAACTAACAAACCAACCTGAAAAAGAAATGTCCTATTGACTTTGAGCTTTCTTGGTGTCAATAGTCTTGTTGTAACTTTTAAAAAAAGGGGGTTTTATGTGCACTTGTAACTTCATTGCAGGTTTTAAAACATGCATCAGTTCAGTCATGAAAGTTCTCTTGATGAATTTCTCTCAGTGGAAGTATCTGCATGAAGAATCTGCAAACTGCTACTATGTTTAACTACAACACTTCAGAAATATTACTACTTATACTACTTAAGGAAAATGTCACATATTTTACTTCTAGTAAGTCCACTGGGAGATCAGAGAGAAATTTAAATCTGTAGAAAAATGTCTATTTGGCACCTGTAATTTGGCGTGTCCATTCTCTGAAGCTCAAATGCTGTAATTCTGAATGCTACAGATTGTCTTAACACAGCAGTTGCTATAAAACATGAGAAGGTAAACAATTCACCGATATACCTCATTACTTTTCTTTTCCTCCAGTGTAAAGATTCTCCTGGAGTTTGCAGATCCCTTAGTAAAAGGGTTGCCTTTAGCTTACCCTCTTAAGATCTGACTCTAGGACTGAGAAGGGCAAAGCCATCTCCTTACCGAAGCAGTCCACACATTTCTGCACAGTCACCAAATTCCACAAAACAGTGTGATCTTCCTACAGTTGCACATTATTTGTTTATAGCAACACTAACTGCTTCAAACTGTGGCAGACACATTTATTTTTAACATGAAGTTTTTATAATTTGGTTCATAAGTGAAGTTCTCATTTATTTGTCCAGCACCTCACACAAAATGAGTGCCGATGTTGGAGTCTGTTTACCATCACTGCAAGCTGAAAGGAAATCTTGGGCTTAAAACACCCAAAAAAGCATATTGTTATACAAACTCTGACCACCTGTTATTGTAGTTCCCATCTCTGCTTCCCTTGCAGGTGTGCCACTTTACTGAAAAGTGGAAACAGACAGGACTATTTAAAGTGTAAACCTTCTCTGTAACCTATGTAACCTACCATTTTATACTGGTTTGGATGCAGCTAGTTAGCTCATACCACAACCCTTCTTCTGAGTAAAATCAGCCTGCTTTAGCTCTTTCTCTTATTGCACATATTATATCTGTTGCAAAAAATAATCAAAGATATTTCCTTTTATTTTGATGTTGTAACCACTTGCAATAGTTTTAGGTTGTTTTAAAATCTCCCAATAAACATGACAAGAGGAGCAAACTGCAAGTTCCCCACTTGGTATAAGAAGGCAGATTTCAGAACAGGGAAGACTCCGAGGTACAGGTTCCCGTCTACATCTCTTAGTCTGGAGCTGCCTAAATATTAGCTTTGAGGCATACCTACAAGTTTAATGAGGGTGCACCCAAGATCTACATTCCCAATCTTCCTAGGGAACAGATTCAAATTTGTGAACACCTCGAACCCAAGCAATGGAGGGCAAATGCCTGTCGTGATCTTTGTCTGATTCAGGCTGGCTCTGGGCACGCTCTGGCTTGGGGTTCAAGGAAGGTGGGTCAGGCTGCTGCACAGACATAGTCCTGCGGAGGTGGTTCCTCTTGCGCAGAAACTCAGGTTGGGAGTGGAGGCCAAAGCTACCTTTTCTCAAGATCATCCGAGTGTTGTTCTTTTTGGGTCGTGAATGGAGACTGAACTCCAGCGAGGCCAAGTGGGCTGCATAACCTTCACTGAGGAACTGAAATAGGAAGAAAAGAAAGAGAGTGACAAATTACTGCTGCCTTAATCTATGAGCTCTATGAGGAGTTAAGTTTTGATCTTTGGCACCCCAGTTAGACACCTACAGAGTGCTAATACTCCTCTCAATTTTTTTTTCAGTGATCTGTTCCATTTTGTCATTCCACAATATGCAATGCATGCACTTGTAGATACAACCTGTGACTGCTCAATTCTCTTTACCATTCACCTTGCCAAAAAATGCCTCATTTGTACCCAAAATTGTCCTTCTTTGAAACACTGTCGCTGCTCTGAGGGGTGTGTGTTTGCACATGCATTCATGCATTTCCTTGTCTTCCACAGGACTTCCTGATTGAGTAGCAAGAGTTACTTACTTGACACTGTGCCTGGTATTTCTTTGTGGGTCGTCCAACTATGTAGATCTGGGATGGTGACAGAGCCAAGACACTGTACACAGAAATATCCTTCATGGAACCATATGCGGCACAGATTTTGATGTGGCACTGAAACAAATATTACTTCCAAAGTGAACGCTCTCTTGAACACCCTGCAGCTATGAGGCTGGCACTTGATTTGCAATGAAGCAGCACATGAGTTCATTGTTACAATCTCATTCTGTAAACTGCAGATACCTAAATCTGCCTGCCTGCATGCCAGCAAGAACTACAGCTATGCACACAGGAAAACCAAGCAGTTCATTTATTATTTATCATGATAGGAGGTCCCTTTGATGTTTTATCAGCCTTCCTTGCTCTTTAAAAAAATGAAAAAAGAAATGAGGAATGGCAAAAAGACTTTGTGATGACCAGTGAGATTCACTGTTCAGGAAGAAGGGAGATCTCTTACTTTACTGAATGACATTCACTGGAAAGAGGTTCTAAGGCTTATATAGGTTTCTAGTACCTCTTGCATGAGATTCGGAGAAAATGGTCTTTTGTCGCAGTGGGTCATGAACCAGTCCATCTGAGAAGAAGATCATCCCTTGTGGGAAGTTGTGTTGAGACAACCATGAAACCACACGCTGTTTTTGCATATCTGGACGGCCAGTGATATAGATAATCAGATATCCCAGGTCCTGCCAATGCCTGTCAGAAATAGCAGGCAAATTATGCAGGTGCAGGAAAAGAAACAATACTCACAGGTCAGATCAGCATCTTTTCTTAGCCCAGTTAGAAGTTGGATGTTATCCTTCAACAAGTGAAGAGCAGCATGCGTAAGTTTCTGCTCCTATCAAGCAATTAAGTAATACTGTCTACACCTTGAGGGAGACAGAGGAAAGCAAGAGAGACTCTTATACAAAATATTATCTAAAATATGAGAGCTATTTAAAAATGTAATTAGAATAGACCTTGCTACACATCAAGCCCTGCTACCTTTGAAACCTTTAATGAGATTTTCTGCCATTTCAGCTCTAAGGAAGGGAAACCTTTGAAACTGAGATCCCTACATTCCCCACGCAGGTTCCAAAATGAGAACTGCATTTCCCCATCCAGTGTGACATAACTGACTTGCAAGAATGGGTTAAAAGGCTTTTAGTTTGCCTCCAAAAAACATTCTTGCATTCGCGGCACCTGATACTTCAGAAGTACAAGTACATCCTTATGTGAAGTTAATGAAACACAAAATACTCATGGAATCATTATTAATTCACTGCACACACTCAAGGCCTATTCCCGAGAAGCAACTTTTAACCTTTAGGCAATTTAAACTACGAATTTCAAAGTAATCCACAGCATTCTAGGATTCCTCTGAAAATCAGGCAGACCTGCTGTCCAAGCAAATATAGAAATGTATCTGCAAAGAATCTTGGCCCTTACAGAATTGCTGTTTATTAAGTAAAAAACCCCTTTTCCTTCCTACTGTGTTCAGTAGCCAGAGAGTTAGCGTTCAAGCCTCACTTACCTGACAACATCAACGGCCCCTGCTCGGACTTTGGGGTCACTTCCCATAATTGAAACACTTGCTGCAAATGAACCATCAATGCTGAACACAACACATTCCATTCCTCGGGGAAGTACCGTCAGGTAACTTGCTGCACTGCTCTGGTCCCCTCTGGAGAGTCAAGCAATAAATTCATTTAAAGAGCAAAATATCAGAATGTATTTTCTACAAGTTCTAGTTAATATTTGAAATTAGTTCTGTCTGGACCTACAGCTTTAAAAATCACTGTCAAATAGGGCTTCTGATTCCTACACGGGGCAATTAAAACTTACACTTTTAGAAAACAGCTTTCCAAAGAGAAATTTGGAAGCTAATGTCAATAAGAAATCACACGTGTACAAATAGCTAAAAGAATTAGGGGGAAAAAACCCAAACCAGCCTGAAGTACTTGAACTACTACTCAAACTTTCTCCGTAAGCTAAACAGTTGGTATTATAAGCATGAGCTATCCCTCTAGCATTGCAAATTACAATGGGAATGCCAGTCCAGAAAAGTTAAAAAAAAAGCCCACCCCAAAACAACACAGTCATAAAGGGCTCTTCACATGGAAAAGAATGTGAAATGGAATCTTTTCCTCACAATGTCTTTTCCCCAAGAGGTCTGCATGTCAAAAAATGGATAAATCACAAGGCAATCCAAAGCTCTTCCCATCCCACCACCTCATATTCCCTAAAAAAATGTAATCGGAAACCACACTTTCTTTCCTTTAGAAATATTATTGTATGATCTAGAAAGTTATATTTGGTGATGCAGATTCTTAAAATATGTGCTGATAGCTTGACTAGCAAAAACAGGACTGTTTCTTTTGTTCCTCTTTGAAACTTACGCAGTCTAAAGCTTCACTTCTGAATACAACCTAATTTCTGTTCTAGTAACTCTCTTTTCTTGAATTTCTATTACATTGAGGTAAAACATTTTCTCCTGCTCAATTAGCACTACATAAGATTGTAAACTAATTTTGGACCTTTTTATCTGGAGGGTAACAACATTCTGTTTCAGTTAAATTTGCCCCACTGATTTAATCTCCAAAGTAGGGATTCAGAGAAGTTTTTACTCAGTTTCGAAGTTCCTTCCCGATCACAGCTTTAGTTCCAGCTTGGAGCTATTACCTGACCACCATTTTGATGGGATACACACCAACTCTCAGTCTCTTCTGTTCAGGTATGTTGTATGATATCCGGCCACTGCTGTTGGATATCTCTGTGTCAAAGTACACCCACCTACCCGAAGATGGCTCAGTCATTATGAAGATATCCACCTGCAAAAAACAACAAACAATGATCTAGTGGGATAATCAGCAAAACACCCCTATTTGCAGGGCCTGTCAAGCCTAGATCATATTAGTATCTCCAACCATGGCTGATACTAAAAGCTTACAAGGAAGTTTTGCAGGAACTTCAAAACTCAGTAAAAACTTCATAGGGGGCCCCCTCAATTAGCAAATGCTTCCTAACATACAACACAAGGGCTTATTGCCTTCATAATTTAAAGCACTCAGCTTAGCACTGCAGGTGTCAAACATAGGAATAGACCTCAGAAATCTGACAGAAGGCCTAAACTAGGAAGAAAATAATTTCAGCTTGCATGCATATATTACATTTTTCAGTACTAAACATACAAAATGGAAAATGTCATCTGGTTATTAGCAAAATGAAATTTTCTCAAATCATAACCTTGCCTACAAATGCAAAACCAGAACACTTCAAATTATCAAAAGATTTCATCAATATGGGTTTCGTCAACTGAAACACATAAAGGATATTAAATACTTTGCTGGACCTGAAACAGGCCAAGTGAAGCCTCCATGCTTCAGTTTTACCCTCAGCTCAGCAGCATTGTTCCCTTAATGGGCACAGAAAATCTTACAATCTCGGTGAATGTAAACCAATGTGTTCACTTGATGCTTGGCTCTATCAGCTGTAAGCCTGGCTTTTGCAGGCAGCTTTAGGAATGACAGTTCCAACTGTGTCACATCACTACTAATCTCTAAAACTAATCTTTACTTGCCTGTGTATAAGAGAAGCCATAGCCACGCAGCCCCCAGAATGCCTATTCCTTTATCCAGTTGTTTTACTTGGACAGGATGATACACAATTTTCCCTTAGTGGTTTGTCAAACCAAATTTCCTCCTTGCTCAGAGAGTTAATTATCTCCAGCAGGTGGTACAGCTGGATGGCAGGTTCAGAAATCACTGCACAGCACACTCACCACTAACCAAAGGAGATAGCCAGCATCAGGTAAGAGAGGTGAAAGCTGAGAAAAAAGTCAGCTTTCAGGAAAGCCTACTTAGAGCATATTTTTGCTGAAGTAGTGGGGGCTAGTGATGTACTTCCCCTCACTGTAAGGCTTTCTCTGATACTATACATGCGTGCTACACAGAACAACTGTTTCTACCAAAATGAGAAAATTGAGTACTCAGACTTCACCTTTTCACCTGTTAAAGCCACCATGTCCAGAGGTCCATACATAAAGCGCCCAACTAGTACCTGAGGACCATCTTCTGCTGCAATGACATCATTAGCTCGGTGATTAGCAGTCACATTCTGAAATAAGAGCAGAAGGTGGGAAGTGTAGTGTTTGCTTTTGTAATGAGGCTACTCTCTCTATTATGTTATGAACAGTGACACAGAGACACAGTCCTGGACAGTGTGTCTGAGGTACATCACTGCACCTGAGAACACTGAGCAGAACTGTGCTCCCATTTCAGCTGGAGCCTGATCTCCACTGATGGTGGGTTGCTGAATAGACTTTCTAGTGAGAGTGCTCAAGACAACAAAATAAGAGAGAATATTTAAGTGAATGCAAATTATCTTTCACTTCAAGTGGTGCCATAGATTCATCAGTTGTTTAAAGAAATATTCTTTCTCCCAACAGGTAGTGATAAACAAAAGTAAATTGTTCCCATTCCCTAACTGTTAATTTGCTTGCCTCTAGATTAAGTGAAGAGGTTATTACTCTTTAGTAATATTCAGTTATGTAAACTCTTTATCCAGTAGATCAAACTCCATTTAAATTTCTGCCAAGCCCATGTTCCATGGCTGCCAGATATATTCAGATTTAAACTTACTCTCAATTTGACATGTGTCCTTTTGCGTAGCCATTTTTCTCGTGGATTAGATGGACTTAGTGTTTCTGGATCCACGTTGTCATTTTCCTTGAAATTTGTATTTTCATACCTCATCACCTGAAATCATATTAACATTTTAATAAATAGCGTGTGGCCTGGGGAGTCCTGGTACTTGGCAAAGAAAGAGAAAATTATACTGCTGCTACAGCTGAATGACACTACGAAGCCAAAAGCACAATGGAAGTAGTGAGACATACAGGCCATATGCTCCCATTAATTGTACAGACAAATAAACTGCTTACACTCTGTTGGCCAACACTTAATCTTAAATACTTATTGAACAGCTTTTCCATTCACAACAGATTGCACACTTCTCCAGAGAAAATGGTGAAAACATAAGGCTGGTATCAAGTGACAGTCACATAGTCTGCTTACGGTCTGCAAAGTCACTAAAGCAGCTTAAGATCACAGAAGCCTTTTTAAATGTCCTTTATATGGCAAAGGTCAGACTCCTGACTCCATCTCTGTTGATCTTCTATACATCTACTCAGACAGAATGGTTCTTATCACCTTTTGGGTATTACTCACCACTGCAGTAGCTGATAGCCTCAGGATTTGGCTTGGGGGTAGTAACATCCAAAGACAATTAGAGAATCATAGAAAATCCTGAGATGGAAGGGACCCTCAAGGATCACTGAAGTCCAGCTTGTGAACGTGCAGAACTCTAATGTGTTATACAAACTCCACATTCTTACAACCTAAATAGCACACACTTACCAAGAAATGTGCACGTCCAACTCAGATTTCAGGACACAACCCACAGAATTCAGGATCAGGGTGTGGGTTACGCCACATTTCAACTGAAACCACAAGCCCTGTCTTACTGAAATCTGTGGGTTCCACCCTGCAATCACGGATACTCATCTTGAATGAGAAATAGCTTAGTCTATCTCTTTTGCAAGCTGGCAGAAAATTTCTCAAGTTGAACAACTGGTTTTCTGAGCTAAGTCTTCCACTCTGAGCACCCTTGCTAGAAGAGTGGCCTAGAATCATTTGAAAAGATGTCTTATATGAATTCCCTTGAGTAAAATCCTGCTGCGTTCAGAATTACCAAAGCTGTTGGGTTGCAACAAATCACAGGAACGCTGAGAAGTCAGCATGTCTTTTAACAAACTGACATACATTGTGTTCAGTGGAGGTCATGTGCAGGAAATATATGCACCCACAGGGCATTCAGGAGCCATTAGCCTTAATCTTAAGCCCTAAAAAGTGCTGAAGGTCCAGACTGTGCTGCTGTAACTAACCAGTCCTTTATGTAGTGCTGTAAGCTCACGAACTGCTTTACAGGCACGTCGCAAATGCTTGAAGGGCTTATGAAATTCTAAAAGCTGCAATGCACATACAAGGCTAGGAAAGACATGACAATGCAACTTCATAGGAATGCACAAAAATAACAAGTAGAATACAGCTGGAATGGTTGCTAACAGACAACTGGGCTAAGGAAGGAATATGAAAGGAAAGATGAAGAAAGGTCTGATGGGTTTAATGCAAAAAACATCCTTAGAGAGAAGAAAAACACTATTAAGAAGAAAAGCACTATTAGAGAGTTGCAAAGGTGAGGAGAAACATCTCTGTACTATTGTCTAGTGTTCTCAGTCAGAAAAAACAGGGATTTGCATCCTGTTGCTTGTAGTAGAAACTGCTCCTCTACTTCAGGATGAGCATCAAATAAGATTCCTCTTTTGGAAACTGTTCTTTTTCATGGAAAAACTCTTCAGTGACTTTTGCTTTGCCTTGATTATGGTGACACTAGTTATAAACAAAGTTTTTTTAAATTTGGATGGTCTGAAAGGACAGCAAGAGGTTGAAGAAATCTTAATTTCATCCATTAAAAACAGCAATCAAAAAAACCTCTGCCAGTGGTCTGGTTACCAGATAGATGATCTGCTGTACACTCCACTCACATGCCACAGACAGACAGGGGCTGTACATCTGCACTGTCTGACCCAGCAGTAGTTCCGGGCTGGAGGGAACTAAGCCTCTGAGATCTCATTCCCCGGAGCTACCAGGTGAACTAACACCATTGACACCAGCACTGGGAACAGGAGCTGGAGGGAGTTCACACTCAGAGACCAGCTAAAAGTAGCTGTGAGAGTGGCATGCACACTGACATCTGCCAAACACACAGACTGATTCTTGGGTTAATCCAAATTAAACTGCTTGTGACTGGCTTTCGTGTGAGGGTTACTATGGATTCTTGGAAGAACGCTTATTCTGCAAGTTTTACTTGAACGTCACTTCATTTTTTTCTGTTAGCCCAGGTGAGATTTCTCAGCCTTGTCCCTTTCTCTATACATCAAAGTACTTCATTTTCAGTAAGTGACTGTGAGCTGATGCCTAATTATGGACACAGTAAGAAAAACAGACCCATAGTACGACTCAGAAATAAATTCTGAGGAGAAAGTGCTTGCAATGCCTCAAAACACTCCTGTAAAGGAGAGACTCAATTTTTTTACAGAAGCAGTACTTCCAAACTGCTGGTTTACTATCAAGTGTATGCTAATGATATGATATTTAGTAGGGAGATATATAATTATGTAAGCCTGGAGATAGCCTATTCCTTCAAAAACAGGAGGAAATTAATATATAATGCAGGGCTGTAATGATCTGGGGCACAGGAGTGGTAAGTAAGGTATGCATAACAGTGCAATATTCCCAGTCACAAAGTCAGCAGTGCTAATGGTGGGCTCATCGTCCCCTTCACCTCTCCAGTAAATCCGCATCTGTCATTCTCACATACAGCTGAATGTGATGCAAACACAGTTAGCCACCTAACTGAACTAAAGATTAAAAGACTGACCCTTGGAAAATGCAATTAAAAATCACAAGCCTATCTGCTGCAGATAGAAAAAATAAAAAGATCAATGACCTGTCTTAGAATGAAAGCCACAACGTCTGTTGACTCCCAGTAGCTGGCATGGAAGAGATGCGGAAGGGCCACCGTTGGAAAGGCTGTCAGCACATCTGGACAATACAAGGCATAATCTATTCGTTTTGTTCCCCACCACTTTGCAGTAACTACAAAAAATGAAACAAAATAGCATCACACTTATATATCTTAATAAATTTCTTGCTATCTTTATGTTTCAGCTAGATAATTGACTTAAGTCTTTTGCTTTTTTATCTTGACTTTTAGAGTCTGTTGAAGGTATCTATCATACATGAAAGCACTGTTTTTACTAACTGCATCATCACTTAACCATCTGCAATCAAAACAGTTCTTCTGGGTCCAAGTTCTGGAAACCAGAAATCACCTCAGCATGATTCCCACTGCTTCCTGGTCCATGGAAAATGCACAGTGAAAGACTAGTACTTTTATGATCATAACTGCAATTACTTCCCAAACAGTAAATGGAATATCTACCTGTCTGTCCATCTACCTAACTACAGTCCACAGCAGGACAATATAATGATCTGTAGCACTTTTAATTATAGATACCAAATCTTATCTATCTATATTGCTTCATGCGTGGAACATAATTGGAAACCCCTGTTACCTAGAAACTGTTATGACTGTTTATGAGTGGCACCTTACTATAAAACTATGACTGCATTTCTATTACTTTATCTATCTAATTACAATCAGAAAAGGGAGATGAGATAAATTGTGTTATATAAAATTTTCTCCCCAAACTTCCAGATACTTTTCCTTTTCATAGTAAACTTTTTCACAGAAATGCTGTGGAGGGAAGGGCTGTTGCTACATTCAACAGCACACGGCACCAGGCTTCACTCACTGTTGGTGAGGCATGCTGATGGCAAGCTTTCTGTTGACCCTGAGTTTTCACTGTTTGTGCTGGTCAAGCTCAACTTTCTTGTTTTCCCTTGTGGTTGATCAGATGTATTTGGAGATCCAGAACTCTCTTGAGAAAAAGGTATGTTCAAAGAGCTGTTCTCAAGGAACAGAGCACTGTGGTTGTGGAGAGCATCACCTGCAGGTTACAGAAATGAAAATAACAACAAAACCAAAAAAGTGATTAACATCATGACTTTGAAATTAGTGTTCACGTGTTCATGAGTATATTTGTTTATTTATTAATTTGTTTTTAAATAGAGCTAGTGAGCGTTTTCCTGAATAATATCACATTTAATGCCCATGAATGAAGCTCCGTCCTTCAACATGATAACAGCATGAACGGATTAGTAAACTACCATTCCATTTGACACCACGAAAGCTCTCATTTTAAGAACTACTTTCACAAGCCCAGGTATCAGAGAAAGGAAAAAAATAAGGAAAAAAAAATACAGTCACTAGAATTAATTCTTTGTGAATGAAGAACTCTAAATTCCAGAAGGATCTGAAAGTGCTTGCATTTAAATAGGAGGATTTCACATTCACTGAAATACAATACATCTTAAGTGTAAAGAAGAGCAATGATTTAACTCTGAGTAGGAGTTTAAATACAAAACCATACCATGGAACATTTGCTCATCAGTAGCACTCAGGAATTTTTATTTTATAACACATCCAACAGACAGGGTTCCCAGATTTTCATGTTTTGTAAGGGAATCTTCTGACTTGGTGCCTTAGATGAACCCAAAGAGAACACCAGTAGTTTACAAATCACTTGTAAAGCCTCTGTTTCAAGAATCACTGAAAGGGGTTACCTTACAGCAAAGCTGGTAAAATCTACCAAAAAAAGGTTTTCCATTTGAAAAAGAGCCTAAGGGAACTATTCTTCCTATGACAGTTATTTAAAGGAAGGTTCAGCTTTTCAAGACAGCCTTAGCAATATCTCAGTGACCGAATTTGTGCCTAACTAAGCAGCAGGATTTCCAAGGTCACAGTCAGGCTTTACAGCAAGTCTGAAAGCAAAGCAGGGTATGAATTTCCATTGAAAGAAAACTCAGAAACAGGGGGTGAGAAGAGAGCACATATTCCCTAGTCTGGACTGTCCCTCACCTTAGCTACCCCTCAAATCAATTAATGAGGAACAGCCACATCTTCACATATTTCAGTGAAGCCAACAACTAGAAACAAACCTTCTGCAACTCAAGATCAACTGCTGCTTTTCCAACTGATTTGCATCCGATGTACACTATATTTGAGTAGATAAAAGAAAGGCGCTGTTGTACCCTACTACACAGAACAGGTTCCCAAATACAATTCTTCTAGCTCCAACAAATAGAAAACATTGCCATTTTACTGTATTAGCCTCCAACCTTAAACTCCAAATCCTGAGAAACTTTTTCAAATATCCTGTTGAAGCTTGAATTTATGTCTGAATCTGTAGCAAAAAGAATAAATCTATTGCGCAAGCATGTACAAAGTCCTTTTTTGCAGAATGTGACAAGTCAAAGATACTTCACACCTATATGATTTTATCTTATTTTCTATAAAGTCAAAAAAGCACAACTCCTTCTACTAGCATCTTGGTCATCCATGCTTAAGAGAACAACAGATAATGAGAGCTATGAAAACAAGCACTGTACCTAATTGGTGAGATCTTCCATCCCCTAGTGGGTATCTCTGGTACCGTGGGACACTGAACGGAGGAAGAAGATGGAATCTTTTTTCCAGCAGTGGTTCAAGTCTGCAGGCAGAGGGGTCAGCAGAGTGAAAGAAACTGTACACTTGGCTGCAGGCTGGTCGGACCTGGCACACTTGGATGAGAATGAGACAAAGAGTTCAGTATCGCCCCTTTATGATTTTCAAGGAGTATACACAGAAATATGGTTAATATGGTCTTCTGCAAACTCCAGATTAGCATACATCTGGCCAGAAGAAATTTAACTACATTGTTTCCTATTTCATAGGTAAAGAACACTTCACTGCACACGAGTTTACAGAGACATCACAATCTGAGATGCAGGTAGAGAGCAGATATAAAGAGCAGTCAAAGAAACAGATAGAAGCAGGGAAGAAAAAAGAAGTTTAAAAATCCTGTAAGTATGATATTGAGCATTACAGCTGTGATGCTCAGCACTTCAAATATTTACCAGCAAAATGGTTTGCTGGGCCTGTGACATCTAGAGGACTTAAACCTAGATGACAGCAGAAGCAGGCAGGTGACAGAAAGCAGTGCAATTTCTCCAGTCACCTTATGGATGCTCATGTATAGAAATGAGGCTGGTCATACTGTAACAGCACAGCAACGTTTATGATTTTTGCTAAAGGTGTGCAGCTCCTGAAGGTTTGGGGCTACAACTGAGAATGTAAATCTTAAATCATTTACTCAGTTAATAAGACATACTTTTGACTAAACACACAGCCCTGAAAAATAACTTAGATGGGTGATCACACGAGACTGCTAAGGTCTATAAGACAGTCAGTGTGGTCGCTTTTCACAAAATCACACCTCAGTCATACTGAATCAAATCAATTCATTACAGGCTCATTGAACTGTACAGTTTGTACAGTACTGCATTACATGTTACAATGGTCAGTTCATTAACTACAACAGTAAAGCAATGACTAAACTATTTATAAAATATATCTGAGATAATTATGTCTTCTCCCTATGAACTCCATGCAAGCATGACATGTTTTCAAATCTGCCCTAGAGGCTACGTGGCTGCGGTTTCTCTTATACAAGGGCACGTAAAGATTAGTTTTAGAAATTAGCAGTAATGTGACAGTTGGAACTGTCATTCCTAAAGCTGCCTGCAAAAGCCAGGCTTACAGCTGATAGAGCCAAGCATCAAGTGAACACATTGGTTTACATTCACCGAGATTGTAAGATTTTCTGTGCCCATTAAGGGAACAATGCTGCTGAGCTGAGGGTAAAACTGAAGCATGGAGGCTTCACTTGGCCTGTTTCAGGTCCAGCAAAGTATTTAATATCCTTTATGTGTTTCAGTTGACGAAACCCATATTGATGAAATCTTTTGATAATTTGAAGTGTTCTGGTTTTGCATTTGTAGGCAAGGTTATGATTTGAGAAAATTTCATTTTGCTAATAACCAGATGACATTTTCCATTTTGTATGTTTAGTACTGAAAAATGTAATATATGCATGCAAGCTGAAATTATTTTCTTTCTAGTTTAGGCCTTCTGTCAGATTTCTGAGGTCTATTCCTATGTTTGACACCTGCAGTGCTAAGCTGAGTACTTCACTCCCTACTAGTGTGGCATTCAGCAGTATTAGCTCCCACTGAGAGCAAGTGCAAAACACTCCAAACCACTGCAACCACCCCAAGGCAGGACAGGGTCACTTTGTGGATGGAACTAAATGCTCATGACTTATTGGGAATTGAGATCTGTAGAGGATAGCAAGCCTGTTCCAAGGATAATCAGCAAACAGCATGGAAGAATGATCTGTACACAGATCAATGATCTGTGCTTTAGACAGTAAGAACTGAATCTACACAGTGAGAGGACCACACAAGACAGTGCTAGAGAGTAAACAGAAGAACTGTTAAGGAATCATTAAGGGACCAATAGAATATTGGGCAGATGAAACTGAAAAGGTATTTGGCAAGGAAATAAAAAAACTGGAATGAAAATCTGGTTTTATACACAGTCTTGTTAGTGTAGAAATAAATAAATATTCAGAAAGTAAAACACAACAAAATGCATCTGTTCTGCAAACATAACAGGCAAACCTCTTAATACAATTTTCTTCCCTTATGTTTTAAAAACTGATTCTAACAAGCCAAATAAATAAAAACATCTGAATTTTATTTGTCACATTTTCAGGTAGTTTTCTACCTTTCATTTCAGTAAAGAAGATACCTGATTTCTCAACTAACTTCCAGCTGTCTGCATGGTAGGTTTCAATTTGTCTGTTTTCCTCTGAACTTTAAAATGGGATTCTTTTATCATATGTACCTCTAAAGACTAATTACGCTTCAAGTAGACTCTGCTCACCTCAGAATGTGTTTGAAATGCTGGTCAGTTGAGCTGCTCTCAAAGCATGCTCCCTGTAGGATACCAGAGGAAGGATAGCAGTGAGAGCTAATTAGAAGAAAATAGCTTTTAACATGAAATTTTCCTGTCAAAGCGTCTGGAGGGTACCAGAGCTGAGACTGGGGAAAGAAGGGTTATTGGTGAGAAAAAAAAACAACCTGGAGTCTTGAATTGTTTCCTCTTCTCACTGTTGCAATGGATTTTTCTCCCTCACCTGATAAATGAATGTACCACTTCCTATGAAGGTGCTGTGCTATCCCAAGCTCATACCATGCAAAGAGACAAATCATGTAGTGAATACTTTAACTGAAAAATTTAAAAAATCCAGATGTTTTAGAAATAAAACAAAAAAATCCTCTATGCATCTGATCCCTAGGCTCTGTTACCAGAAAGGAATAATAGCTCACAAGCAACACACCAACACACCCAGGGGCCAAATTCACCCGTGAAGCCAGACGCCAATAACAGGTAATGCTGAACCAAGCACAGACATTATCTTTGGTATCGTTTTCAAGGACTGGCCCTTGGTGAAGTATGAGCTTCATGTTGTATGACATGGAATATATGATTAACAGCAGAGCAAAAGACACACTTCTGCAAACGGGTGAGCAGTGACATCCCTGGAACAACCCTCATCATCTCAGTACCTACTTACATTAATATTCCCATCTTTTAAAGGAGGAAATTTACCTCACTCCCTAGCATTTAACTAGGCTCCTTTATTTATATCCTTTTTGTGTGAGTCTCTGTTTATGAAGGTCATTACCCATCCTGAATTCTAACCCCAGGAAGAGCTTACCATCCAGTCCAGGCAGAACAGTGCTCCTCATGGCCAGCACCAAACCAAGTGGCGACCCAAAGAGGAAGAAATCAGACACCTCAAATTCAAATCGGCCCAGGTTTACTTCTGAGAGACTGGAATCCACAGGAGGAAGGTCTGCACTATCTTTCAACACACTTGAGTGGATGCTGAGCAAAGAAAATGTACTGAATCAACAATAATGAAGAGGGCATTCCCAAAACAGGCTGCTTAGAAAGCTCTAGCACCTGTATTTAGATCCAAGCAATACACCTTGTAGACTGATATTGCACCACAGCAGCCACTTGCCATTTTTTCAGTGTGGCTATTCAGTAAAATTACTAATTTCAACATGCAAGAGTTTTCTACAGTTATTCTACAGAATACTTATTGGTAAATTATGCAAGGACTATGAAGATTGAAGTTTACCTCCCCTCCCTTTTAGCAGTACAGATGTATGTAAGTTTATTCTGACTCTTCTGCTACAAATTCTAACCTACTCTAGTTGTGTAAGGACAATGGTATTAGAACGTTACAGTCAAAGTATGTTACTTAGGTGCATAAAAAGCATTGTTCCAATCTGTTTCCTGACCTATGACCTAGAATTTCACTACTTTTCAACTATTTGTTACAGGTGATACTTACAGACAGCTTTTAGAGTGATTTAAACACTTCCATTTACTTTGTATGCCATACATGCATGAGGTAAATACAGACCACTTATCCCTCACTGACAGAGAAAAGACTCTGCTATCGTTTAGTTCTGCTGGAGATGAAATATCTACATTCAGAAGGAGAAAAGTAGCCTGTACACTTGCTGTCCAGCCATGAGACAGAGTAGAACAGGCCTCCAGAGCATGGAGAGCCTGACTGAGAGACACTGACCATGCTGACTTCAATCAGAACTGTAAATGAAGTGCTCAGGAGTTATGTGCACACTACACACTGTATCTGTGGCCAAGCACGGATCAGAATCCAGAAATTCTGAAGGTTGATCTCAAATCAGGCCAAACCTTCTTTCAATCTGAGACCCTAGTGACATTCTCAATTTATAAGCCAATGTTATTAACTGTAACCCTGGGGACCAAACTTAAGGCTTCATTTAATGCAGAAGTGAAGAAAGCCATGAACTAAATCCATCACCATGGCAGTTTGTAGTTAACTCTCTATGCCACAAGCGCTTGGACAAAGAGCACAAACTGAGACACTGGAACACAATTACAGTGTGTAAGGCAACAACATTCCTTTAAAAGAATGATCTCTGTAATGATCATCTGTAAAAGATGAAAGAGCGATCTCTGTAACCTCATCACTGATATGCCTCTGCTAAATTGCAGTAAATGAGATAATGGGGAAAAAGGTATCAATGATCTTAAGCAAGTTCCACAGACAGGAAAGCAAAGGCTTGGAGCCTCTCTTTATGTACAGGGTGGGTCACAGGATGACATGGTTTCGTTTCATTTGGTTTTTTCACCAGGAATTTTTTCTGCTGTCTTTAGCCTATGTTTGTCCAACTGTTCCTCAACAACTTAGCAACAGCCTGAAGTTTGAGTCCAAAATGTGAGTGGAAGGTAACACTTCTGTCTGCTTGTTAAGTATAGCTCATGTAAAACTTTCAGTTTAAAATCATAGACACACAGGAAATGAAAGGCTTGGAAGAAAACTGTTATCTTTGTCCTTCCATTATCCTATTATTCTTCAAGTCCAAAGTGCTTTATACAAGTCAACATTGTGTTTTAAATATAACACAGTACTTCTCCTATATAAGAACCTAAAAGTGACTGACCAAAAAACTTCACGTTTTCAGCCACAGACAAGCGAAAAACCACCACTGTGCCTCAGAGGGAAAACACTTTACAACACAAGGATATCCAGAAAATGCAAGGTTTGAAAATGAAAGCAGAATAGTCAATAAAAACAAAGCAAAGGGCATTCAGTCAAAGCAATAATATAAAATTACCTTAAACTGCTACTAAGAAAACTGCCTGACTTGAAATAAAGCACAGTAGGAAGTCTGCACTATACTCAACTCTAGCAGGGCTGAAACTCAATACACAGTAAGACTCACAATGAAATAAAGGAACTAAGATGATGGATAGAGGAAGCAAAAGCCCAAATAATTCAGATAAAAAAACCCCAAACAGCTTAGAACAGGCAGAAACAACAAGACAAAGGAAATGCTTATGTTCCCATCAAATCTGTATTTCAGAGGTTTCTTAAGATCACGGGAAGCTAATTAACTCTCCTCCCCCAACCTCCTCCTCATTTAAGCCAAATGTTTATGCAGGGCTTTTTTGTTGTTGTTTTAAAGCTGATCTGAATAGCTCGTAGACCACCTAAAGAGCACCTAAAGCAATTATCTCACACTTTATAGAATAATAAAAATCCTGAAAATGAAGTCAGAGGGATCTTTACACACAAAGAGGTAACAGAAATTTACACTTATAAAGTATTCATCCATCTTGATTTGAGTGGGCTGCACTGAAGAAATAGAACTTTGTGCATTCATTTTTGCATATTCAAAACTCTCACAACTGAATAAAGATTAAATAAAAAACACTCCACGTGTGAGTAAGTTCATACTACACCCACTAAATCCATGGGGTTTTTCTGAGGGGTAGACAAGGACTTCAAGCAACCGTCCAGAAACACACCACAAACAGCAACAATGACTCTGTGCTCTGGTGCTGACAGGCTCCATTCAATGGCAAGGCTGTTTCTTTTACTCAGTCATTGAACACCAGTTACCTAGACAGGAGAGCATGATGCTGGGCTATAGCATCACAGTCATAGGTGGAGGAGTCACTTTGTTTCCGAGGCAGCGGCTGCCTTGGCTCCTCATCCTCCATGATTCCCGAGATGTCAATATTGCTTTTGCTCAGGTGTTTGCTGTCACCCAGACTGGAGTCCTCTGCTAAGAGGGGATTATCCTTCAGAAAATGAACAGAGCAAAAGGAAGATTTAGACAAGACACCAAAATACGACAGAGCTTATATGAAATGGCTGCATTTATACATTTGACCTTACTTTATTCAAGAAAGGGTGGAAAGGGTTAGACTTCCTCTTTGCGGTAGAAGGAAAGAGATGAAGACTAAATTTCATTGTAAGATGCATAGCCTAAAAGCTGGAAGGAGAATCAGGAATTCGGGGGGGCGGGGGCATGAGGGGCAGAAAGGAGGAGTAACAAAAAGCTTTATCCTTCATGACTTCATCACTCTTAGAGAACCATATATATCATAAGGTAATCAGAAGGGGTCTTACCTAAGTGCACAAAATGCCCACTACAAGATTAATGGTCTTGTTCATCATGTTCCATGGATGTGGGATCTGATTTTTTAAGAATGTCAGCTTCTGCAGGATGCAAGAGACCAGTGCCATCATATCTTCAAGGTTATTTATTTCTTTATTGTTCATTTCCTCCAGCACTTCTGCAGCTTGCACCAGCATCCTCCCTGATATATCCCTATTACTTCCAGACTTTTATTCCCGAGTCCATTTCAGCAGCCCGTGTAAATGATGCTTTTCAAAACAACTGTCACTGGACTGAACCCCCCCATCCATGTGTGAGATCTCTGTGCACAAGGCATAGCAAGATCTGGTTCTTTATAACGACTGTACACACTGCCTGGGGAACAAGAGGCTGGAGTACAGCCCCGTGGGAAGGGACCTGGGGGTCCTGGTCGATGGCAAGGGGAATATAAGTCAGCAGTGCCCCAGCAGCCAAGAAGGCCAACCGTGTCCTGGGAGGCATCAGGTCCAGCATGGCCAGCCAGGCCAGGGGAGGGGACTGTCCCGCTCTGCTCGGACCTGGGGCAGCCTCACCTGCAATACTGGGGCAGTTTTGGTCATCATAATTATAAGAAAGATATTGAGCTGTTAGAGAGTGTCCAAAGGAAGGCAATGAAGATGGTGAAGGCCTTGAGGGGAAGCCAAGGAGTAGCTGAGGTCACTTGGTCTGGAGAACAGGGGGAGACCGCAGTCTACAACTTCCTCATGAGAGAAAGTGGAGGGGCAGGCACAGACAAATTCTTAGAGGGAAGAATAAGTAGTTTTAAAAGGACAAGGGACTAGATCTCTGTGAGATGAACCTAGAGAACATCACTGGGAAATTGGCTAGGCATTGTACAAGAAAGCGGGATTCAAAGTTTTTCTTTTCCTTCTTGCATACATCTCTCTCCCAACACTCATTTACATTTTCTCTACCACTGCTCCCTGCTCCTGTCTTCCTGGACACAGCATCATGCACTATACCCTTGAAGTGTCATTGGAACACTTTACAATCCATAACCTCAAATACCCCAAATCAAAATACATTGTCATGCTCAGTACTTTTAAGCAACTTGCAAAAAGTATCAACTCCAACTAGACAAAATAGAGGAGAAAGTGTACAAAGCTTACAGATGAGGACTGGGGCATAACAGATCAACTGGCTTGGCCAAAGACATGCAGACAGACTATGGAAAACATGCTAATTGAATCTATTTCTCTCCAGCTGCAGAAAGAACAAGTTCATAGGACACATGAGCTATGAGGTGAACCTTTCCACACAGTTCCACCTATAGTCTTCAACTGCCAAGAGGATCTTCTGCCTTCTGTGAGAAGTGAATAATTAGTCTTATTCCCAAGAGCCATGTTATTAATGGTAATTCTCTTTCCTGGAAAAATTTAGACAATATCTTTTGCTCGAGAGTACTTACACCACATATAGCTCTCAACTGAACCAAGCAGGTTAGTGTCATTGAGCCCATTTTTGAGGAGAGGTAACTCAAGAGATGAAATAATTTTGCCACAGTCATAAAGCCAAAGAACAGAGTATGGGCACCTCACACAGTGTCAGCTCTAATTCACCACACCCACTCTCCATATGCACTTGAGCCTGAAGTACGTAAGATCGACTGAACTTCAATTTTCTTTCTTAAGTGTCAAACACAATAATTAAGTTTACATGCTAGCATCATATTAAAAACCTCTGCTTTCACTATCATAAAATCTTTCCTGGATCACAGGTAGGATTACCTCTGCCTTCTCTGCAAATGCAGCATTTGTATAGACACTCAGTGGTCCATTCACAGATTCTCAGGTGACTTGCATTCCTTATGAAGAAAGAGGCATTCTTTCACCAGTCACTAAAACTTATTTGTAACACATCTTAATGCTAGACTACCCCCAGGCACTAGCATAATGAATTCCAGACCATATGTGAACAAATAAAAAAAAAAAAATTAAAAAAATATATTTTGACAAAAAATAGGAGCCTAACAGAGATTACTGAGACAGGACATGTTTGCATCTACAGTTAGGGATACCATAAAGGGCACTTGGTAACCCTGTTTTAAAGGTTTACAGATAAAGCCTTCACTACTGATTTCCGATATCATAAAATTGAAGCTGATGACTGCAAATTTTTGATACATGAACAAAATCCCATTCTATCATGGTAATTTACCAAATCCTTAATTTTTCTTTGTCTTATATGGAATTCATTTTCTCTAGGGTATCAATCTATAGGATTTCAGCTGTATGGATTTTTTCTCTTCACCTGGATGCTGCTGATGCTTCCTCTCCTGCTACTGTTCCGACTCTCGTCAGCTGTATTAGAATTATAGCAGATGGCATCAAAGCCCAAAATTCCTCCAATACAGTCACCTATGAGACACACCTGAGAAAGCAGAAAGAGACATGTAGCAAGTGTTTTAAAAGAAACAAAAAGCATCACAGCACTGCAGAGGAGTTCCTGTCTTACTTCACACCCTCATTACTGGTTTTGACACCCTTGGTTCCTATTGCAGCTAAAACTGTGTAGCCACTTTCTTCCACTTCCTTTTATCTCCAGAAATATGCCCTATGCCAAGAATATCTGTCCCAGGGACTACTTTGACCAGCAGGAGTTCTGCCAGATGGATTAGAACTCTTACAGCTACTTGTTGCCAGATTCCAGCTCGAAAAGTTGGTATCACCAGATGACTGGTGACACAAAGATTTCCAGTCACTTAACATTTCCTTCAGTCATAGAGGGATGACAGACTGGTACTCTCCTGTCAGGACAAGGGAACAGAACTTTAAAATCAGGTATTAAGCAAAGAGATCACTCTTGCTTCCCATTTAATATACACGTAGAAGCTACCTTCAAAGTATGGACCTGGCAATTAAAAAAGCACAGACTACTAAAATAGGGAATTCAATAGTTGGAATAATTTTACGGCACACTAGAACCTTCCCCAATTCCACTGAACACCTCCCCAGCCCATAGGAGATGATTCTTGCTCCCTGTCCCCCTGTCTGTGTTGGAGCACGAGCACTAGCTTGACACCAGGCTCCAGCAAAGCCCCTCTCTCCAATTCTCGAACTGAAGCCATCGTCTAGTCTGTTATTCCCAACTCCTATTAGTTTCCTTAACTCACTTCTAACCTTAATTCAGCTTGGCTACAACACAAAACTATAAGTTTTGGATACAGGATGTTGTGCACGCTTTCTTCCAAGCGAAGATGTTAAGAAAAGCAAGTTCTTCAAGATGCAGGTAGGGAAAAACCTCAAACTTATCTCAGTGCATCTCCATGTGGCACTCTTCCTGAATGGAGTACATCTCTTGTACTCAATTAAAATTATAAAAAACATTTTGAAAAATAAAATATCAAAATAAAGTAACATCTATCCTAAGACATTTCTGATTCTAAAGTTGTATATAATTGAACAGTATGCTAATTTACTCTCTGATTTTCAAATTCCTATGTTGCACAATGAAGTCCACAAAGAACTGAAAATCATATGACACAAGTAACTTTAATAAAATTAACAACACATTTTGTAGGGAATTGGTAATAACTTCTTCAATTTAACAAGGCATTTCTAATCCTTACTATTATTGACATTAAAATGGAGTTAACTTGTTCCAGATACTGAATAAAACCAAAAAGGAAATCTCTGCTCTAATGAACTTGCTACATAAATAGACAGAAGAGACCAAAATATGAAATGAAAGAGACACCCAGACTGGGTGTCAGGATATATGATATATATTTGATAAGTACAGGACTTATTGGGAGGCAGAGTTGAAATTTCTATCTAAGGAGAAAAGCAAAGCACTGTAGACAGCACAGAGAAGTCACTTCCATTTTAACAGTGCTGGTAATTGTCGATGGTGAAAATTCTGTGGAGCATACGGAGATCAAGCACACTCTTCCACATAAAGTAATATATCTGATTCATAAAACACACCAAGGAGGCTTCTTTGTGGCTTTGTCAAAGAAAAAACCCATAACTCTAAATTTCTATTGAGAAAATTGTTTTCATATTATTCTGTAACTGGTATAATTCTTCTTTACATAATTACACCTTTCATAATGTTTTATCACTGTAGTTGGGCTGTTTTTATGCTTCCAACAAGAACAGTTTCCTATGCATGGTAAAACTGGCTTCAACCCAAATTTTAGTCTAAAAATACTGATATGTCACAGCATAATCTTATTACTGCTATGGAAAAGAATTTGTTTGTGTAATAAGACACATGCTTTTCTTCAAAGGTTACACTGTACTCTATATATTAAATGTATTTTCTTTCTTTTTCTGAAGTGTGAAGGTCACTGCATTTAAGTGCACATTTCTGGCTATGTAGATGGCCCCATTGCAAAATAATTTCAGTAATTTACACAGAGTATCAATATCATATTCCTACGTGAAGCAGGAAAGTACTTTTTTGTAGTCTAAAGATGGCAAAGCAGGAACAGCAACTGACGTGTCAGTCAGAAGAAACCTCTGGGTGACTTCACTGGTGCGTGGGTCGCAACAGAAAAACTTCCCTCAGAGTTATACAGGAAATATGCAATGCTGAGTTATACAGGAAATATGCAACTGAGTATTTGTCTTCCATGTTTCTTTACTGTGAATTTTTTTTTTATTACTACTGTGATGGAGGCAAAAAAGAAGTAAAAATAGTTAAATGTTGGACAATTCTTTCATCAGCTATAGCGGATGTGTAAAGAACTCATTAACACAGATTATCATCTCTCTTGGGCTGCCATGCTTGTTCACTGCTCAGCATACCCCACTTACCACACCGTAGCAATACTTAGTAAGAGCTTAGGGGTCAAAATGCTTGTGGGATAAGGTATATAATCTTCTACCGGCTGTGTAAGTCCACGTTAGATAGCACACAGGATTCCAGAAGTGTCTTTCTTGTGCTGGGCACTGAGAAGGTATTTTGAATAGATGATCCCATGCTAACATTCATTCATCACATTTGCAGCATTATCTCACGCACATAACTCAAAACCCTCAATACAATGGCTTAAAAAGAAACAGCCTTGCTCTGAAGGAATTTTCATTTGATGTAAGAGAAAACAGTCCTACCTGTCCATTAAAACCAGCCCCATCTGTAGATTTGAGAAACTCATTGTAAACTTGATTGGCTCTGCTGATCACCATGGCAACAGCATCCTGGTACTGAGGGGATGAAACAGCCAGCAAAGGCAAGGCAGCCAGTGGGATGTGGTCTTCACTGCTGCTGAGACAGCTCTCATCATAGCTGTAGGGATTTAGGCTAGAGAAAGACATGTTATTATCAGAAAAACTGCAAGAGCCAGCACACAGCATTAGAGAAGGGTAATTAACAGGAACGGGTTGGGCTACTGCAGTTCACAATGAGAGAACAAAGGAAGGATCATTTTCTCACAGAATTCAACTGCTTAAAAAAATCAAGGAGTTACTGCTTTAGTTGAATGAGATTACATTAGAAGGCCTTTCTGTAGTTAAACTACTTGATACTACTGTGCCACATACAAGTAGACATAATTTAGAATGGCAATGACATGATTACATTTCAGCCTTTTTTTCCCCCCATATAACAACTTACTACATCAGAGAGCAGGATCCAACCATCACAATGGAATATTGTTTCCTAGAACACAACTGCATCAGGTGTATTGCTCAAAAGCACATAAAGACATTTTTCCCAGAGACCCATCTTTTCAAAAAGATGAAAGAAAGTTGCACACATTCTGAAATCACAGCAAATGTTTGCACAGTAACACTTGGCAAACAGGAGGTGACCCAATTGAAAACAGAAGCCCAAATTTGAAGAACAGCAGCTTTACTTTAGCTTGGATGTGCACCCTGCAAGTTTCTCAGTAAATCTGCCGATTATGTCTTGACTGACTTTTACTGATGAGTGGAGAAGACAACTCACAGAGAGCTAAAGCTGGAAGGCACATCAGTGTGTGCCAGATTCTCTTACAGTAAGTTGACTGTCCTTTAGAGGTTAAAGGAAAGTCAGAAGTATTTTGGATAATTTAGCACATCCGAAGTTCATCCAAAGCCACAGGCAGGCAACTTGAACAGTATTTTGTATTCACTTTCTTTGGGAACTTGGTGGGTTATCACAATATTTAAAAGCAAGTTGCCTGAAATGTATTTAGTCTGTGTCTTTGCTAAAACTCCCATCTTTGAGACTATTACCAAGGTAATAGAGGAAAACCAGAAGATTTGCTGGTGTGTGTTCATGTCCCGAGCCTCACTGGGCTTTTCCACACTTGCCTCTGCCTGAAGCACTCCAGCGATTTGGTATTTTTCATCCAAAGTAGTATAATAGTTTCTATGTCCTTGTGCTCAGCTGGTCTGCCAAGCTCTGTCAATTAACATGGCTTCATTTTACCAGCTGATTAGATCATCCAAATGCACAGCAGATATACAGTTATGAATACTAATCCTCAGAAATTAAAACTGCATCTTCAAAACCCACAAAAAAAGTTTAATTTACTAATAAAATTGGCAGATAACACCTCAGAAAGGGAAAGGGACAAACATGAGGAAAAAAAGTTTATTAAATGAATGTTTGAAATGGAAAAATATACCTGCATATATTTTCATAATAAAAATAAAATGCGAACAATATTCAAAAGAGAACCACACAAACCAGAGCTGATGGAAAAGTAAACAGCTGGCAATTTATTGTTTTTTTCCCCCATAGCTAAAGCAATATAGATCAAACTGAAATAGAACAATTATTGTCAAGACAATTAATCACCGCTAACTGGCTCAGAAATGAGGGTGAGGGTTTTTTAATTCCAACGTATTTTATCGCAAATCTTTAGCCACAGAGACTTCCATTGTTATAGCAGATACAACACAAAGGGAAGAAACATCCAGACCACTGAAAGAGCGTATGGAAGAGATGAAGTTGTTTGTCGGAGGGGACATGCTGAGTATTAGTGCTGAAGCTGAGACAAACAGGAGCAGAGAGGGAAATCATCATATGGTAACATTTGTTTGGATAACTATTGCACAACATTTTTTTCCCAGTTATGCTTTGGTTATCTGCATTCCATACTGACAGTCCTGGAGACTTGCTATTGCTGTTTCTGAATGCCAGAATATGCATTTACTTCCTCCATTTTCAGGATAAAAAAAAAAAAAGAAAGAAAAGCATAAAAGTGTTTGCTTCCTAAACATGTTTTGTTTTGGCCTTTTTTTCCTTCTCTCTCCTTCCCATTCCCTCTAAATTTGCAATGATTATCCTCCAGTTTGGCTGATTATTCTATAATTCAGAAGCTTTACTCTGAGGTGTGAATCAATGTATGCTCATCAAACCATACGCTATAAAAAGCTTAACAGTTGATCCACTCCGGGATATTTTTCTCCCTGAAAAGGGAAGAAATGGTTTGAAAGTCATCAATCTGGAACAAGAATGTGCCTTAGTTTTAAACCCTTTTTATTCTTAGCCACAAAGATAGAGCCATTTTAAATTTACAGAGGTTACATAAAGAATGTGGTTTTGATTTACATGAGAGACAAAGGAAACTGAAATGATGGGAGTAGATGGGAAAAGACCAGTTTAAACAGTCCAAAACATTTACTACATGGAATGATTTTGCCCTGAAAGATCCCTTTCCTTTAAGCCACTATTTGCAAGGCAGAGAAAACTGCATAGGTACATTCACATAACAAGTTCCAGTAGAATTCCTCTGAATCTGGGCACTCTGCACACAGGCACAGCATAATTCAAAACCTATGCCAAGGTAAACACCAGGCTGTACTACCTTGGAACACACTCACAGAGCATCTTCAGAAAACGGAGGCCACATGCAAAACAAAAAAGAAATCTTGTATTGCTGCTTAGTCAGTCATCTGGCTCACCCTCAGTGAAAGACTACAGTAATTAAAACTACTCTTCCTCCACCAGTTTGCTAAAGGGAATGTTTACCACAACTTTATGTTCCACAACTGCATTCTGGAGTTCTGGCTATGAAAGCTGCTGGCATGAAGCTGCAGAAATGTGAGAGCAGAGAATTATCTCCTTCTGTCAGCCCCAAATGGGTACGTGTCAAGCAGCTCCACACAAGAACATACCAGTGCAATATCAATGTTATGTCAGTGCTCAGAATGATTCTATAGGAAATTCAAACATCCAGGATGGTGTTTTTAACTCTGGTTGGATACTGTGTGCTACAACAAGAGGAAATAAAGAAACAGAGGCAGAAAGTCAAAGCTGTATTCATTTGGGTTGCCAGCACACACTCTTCCTTCTGCTCCAGTAGCTCTTCCTCCAGACAGCTGAGACCTGCAGGCACAGCACTACGGCATAACAAAGGGACACTGAGTGCTCTGTGTGCACGTAACTCTCAAGGGGTAAAGAGGAAAAAAAGCTCGTTAAACAATGGCCCAAATGGGCAAGGGTGATCTTCCAAACACTCTTTGATGTTTCACCTCCTCTTCTATAATTTCTCTTGCTTTACAGGGCAGCACCTTGCACATGCACACACTTCCTTCCTGGTTGTTTATGTGTATTCCCCCTTGATGCAAACAGTCAGGCACAACTTCCACCAGTCTGGTCTGCATCCTGGCACCTCTTCCTCCTATATGCCTGTCACAGCTTTAAGTCCAGCTAGTATTTCAGAACTTTAATGTGTTCTCCACCTCTCCCATCTAAGTCTGACATCTGGACAGCAGGTGTCACCATTCCTGAATCTTATGGCCCAAAACACGGTTGTAGACCTCCTCAACTCTTCTGCAGGGTTTTCTGCTCTACATGAGCAACAAATGTAACCCTAGGCACTATAGCGCAACAAAAAAGACTGTAAAAGCAGTTTTTTGGACTGTGTTTTGTCTGGGAAGTCCTCCCCTCACCAGAGTTCATCGGTTAATTCTGGTCTGCACTTGTAGAAGAGCTGAAGCAGTCCCAAGAGCATGTGTTTCTTTCTTCCTTCTCTATCATGCCATTGAAAGCATTTATGTCAAGGAAAATACCTCTAAGGAAAGGAATGTTACCTGAAAATGTTCTCTCATTCAGTGACTGAATTCCAAGACAGAAAAAGCATGTAGGAAGAGCAGTTACTGAAACGGATACATCCAACAATAAGTGTTTTTTAAAACAAATTCATCCACTTAGAAAAGGATGAAAAGTCATTCCAAGTCTTGCAATCAGCAAAAGATTAAGAAGGACTTGCAACACTTCATTATGAAAAAGATAGGTCACAGAAAGCCATTCAAACCCACAAGGTAAAGCCAAACATGAGGAAATTCAAATCAACTTACTTGGAAACAAGAGAGAAAGCTGCTGAACAGATTGCTGGGCAGGGAACAAGTCTCATTAGGATATGGCCCAAAGAGGCAGGGAAATGGGCTCGGGTAACCTTCTCAAACACAGAACTGAAGGTGTTGATGTCTGCCAGCTTGCTGCTGTGGTCCCCACCTCCAGTGTCTAAGATGTTCCCTCCATGCAGGATCAAAATTAACACATGAGTTTTGCAGTTTTGGTGTTGAACTCCTTCCTGTGAGAAAAACAGGGAATAAAAAGGGAGGAAGCATTTTTATGGACATTGTTGGTATACCTGGTGTCAACACTAGCAGCGATTTTTTTTCTCCCACCCCCACTGTGATCATTTTTTGATATTTGCCCTCACTGGAAGGGGGGGGGGTGTGTGCATGCCCCACGTTCCATTTAATTCAAGTATGTCTGATCCATGTAGAGCCCACTACGCTCTGACAAAAAAACCCTGCAGCACAGATGTAGGTTTCAGATCAAAGATTAAAACAGCTTTGTGTACATCAAAAGCTACTTTAAATACCCTGAGACCGGAGAAGAATTTCAACCTCCACAGGCAGTCTAAGCAATCATCTGTCTAGGTATCCTGAACGATTGCTTCATTTACTGGCAGGGTTCTCATTCAAATCATCAAAGGTTCTAAAAAGCCAAATTTCTCTGCCAATGAAAACATCCAGCAGAAGCAGATGATACAGCTACCTCAGCTTCTTGAGACTGGCAGCTTCTTATTAAAATGAAAGATGGGGGTAATTTATCCAGACACTTACTGGAAAAGTAAAAAAATTTATCACTGCTTATATCCATAAAACTCACCAATAAATTTATGAACCTGTGAATATGCACAGACAATAACCAGCTTCATAGAATAAACAAGATATTTTCTACTTAAGACTGGAAAAGCATTTTGAATGTCTCAAAACTCCACATTTTTTTTTCCTCTTTATCCCCTGAGAGTTATGTGCATTCAAAGAACTGAGTAATATATTAAAAGATTAGACTTTTTGTTTTTAAATCTTGACTACCATTTTCTTTTCACTTTGGATCACACGATTCCTGAAGACTTCTAGTTCCTGACCAAATACAAACACACAACTAAAAAACCAGCAATATTTCTTGTACTTGTCTAAGGACTGTTAATTGTTAGATTGGGTGATTCACTGAGAATCAGGCAATGTTCTGGACACTTTATTCTTAAGTACTGGAATGAAGAGAAATTGGTAACTTTAGCACTTGCATAAAGGTGACAGAGATATGGTTGAAAATGAAAGAATTGTAAGTTATTCCATAAAGCCGCTATTTCTGTTCAGCCCACAAATTTTAGTATGCAGTAGAAGTATTCACTGTGAAGGCATTTTGCTGACCTGACTTTTATCTGCTTAAATACAGGATCGTATGAGCTTTTTCAAGGTTCCACTTTTCCTTGCATTCATTTACAATTTCCCTCTCCACATGGTTCCATTCCAGTTATTCAGAAGAGCAATTTAGTTCCCACTAAAAGGTAAGAGTAGTTCCTTCCACCACCAATGCCTGCTTGTAAATAAGCAGCACTGCTGATGGGTTGGTGGAACTGAAAGCTTCGAAACAGGTCTCTCAGCTGGATTTAACTGGTATCTTTCACAGGAAGACTCAAATGGAATGAAATTAATTTGCCTCTCAGCAGTAGCTCAGTCATGACTGAGACAAGGGGCTCAAAGGCTAATCAACTGGATTGAAATCAATCAATGACTGTCATAATTTTCAGTAGGAGTGGAATTCTTCAAAAACGTAAAAGTGGACATTTCCATTACCTGTCCTATATGTGGACAGAGGACCTTAATCAGTTTGTTGGAAGGACCACAACTTGTTTAGATTCTTTCCTGCTTCTAAAAAAAGACAATTGTGTTATTATCAATTTCATGAGTGCTGCTGAATCTGCTTCAAAAAACCTGCACTTCCACTCAAGTACTAAGTACATATAACAATTTCTCTTCAGAGAACTGGGTCATATTTCCACCTAAGTTAAGTATTTCCAGTGTCTAAAAAGCTTGTGATGATTTTCAGTGCACCTACCAAACAAGGGAAAGACACACTAAGCCACCAAATGAGTTTATAATTCCATAATACAACATTAGAGTATTTCCACATGTCTTCTCTTTAGAAATCACAGCTTGTTTTAGGAAATAATCTTACCTCACTGTCCTCGTGTATTTCAACACTACCTTGTGCAGGGAACCTTTGTTTTCTTAAAGAGGCTCTATATAATTCACCTGAAAGGAAAAGAGGCATATTGGTCATATAAATATTTGTCTACCACATCTTTTACAGACAACTATGTGTAAGGCACATTTCTAATTTCAAGACAGAAAGTTCAGTTCACAGGAAATTCTGTGGACAAACAGAAAAATATACAATATTAAAGGCTCTTCTATTCTTAACAGCAACATTCAGAACAGGATTCAGGTCCTTATACAGAGGTGTGTAGTACCAGTACAGCTGCTGTTGATCTGTGTCTTTCTGAAGCAGCAGTACAAGAGGTCACCTGAGGTTCTGCTCATCCCATACAGGTATCTTAGGTACTCTGATATGTCTTAAATATCACTAAACACTTATATATAGGCAAGTGAATTAAGCCTTTCAAGTTCTCCAAAGACTTTCAGGATGCAGTTCTTCCACAAACCTCTGTGACTACCTAGGGAACTCGATTAAGTAACTGCAGCACTCCATTACCATGATGCAAAATAGAAGTAACAGACCATAGAGCAAAAGACAATTTCTCCTCAAAAAGTCCTGTAACCTGAAAAACAGGAAGTGATATTGCAGAGAAATACATTTCTTTGCTAATACCATTTCACAATAGGATCACGCCTGCAAGTCCTCAATTATAAACACAACAATGAAAATGAAACAACAACAATGAAAGTCTCTGCATTGACTTCAGAACATGACCAAACAGACCAAAAGGCCCACCTGTCTGCTCTTTGGGCAGACTGGCTGGGCAGCAGCCTGCTCTAAGCAGTGGAACACTCCTGATATCAGCTTTAAGACCATGAGATTTTCCACTGTCTTGCCTCGGGAAACAAAACTTAGGAAGCTTTTCTTTGCAGAGAGTGTGGTCAAACACTGGAACAGGCTTCCTAGAGAGGTGTCAATGCCCCAAGCCTGTCGGTGTTTAAGAGGCTTTTAGACCATAATCTTAATAATATGCCTTTACTTTTGGTCAGCTGTGAAGTGGTCAGGCAGTTGGACAAGATCACTGTAGGTTACTTCCACTGAAAATATTCTATTCTATTCTATAACTTCTATAACTGGCTATGAAAAGGTTTGCCCTCTGAACAAATCTTCTCTGTGCTTAAGGACAGAAAAGAAGTTGATATAGCACTATCCACTTTTTCTGTTTTGCACTGTGTTTTTTTCAGTCATTGAAGAGAATCACTACAGGCTCTTTCTGGTCTCCTCATAATGCAGTATTTTTTTCTACTGCTGCATGTTACCTGGGAAACAGCTGTAAGATGAAATTTGATTAGCAAATGTTGCGGTGGTCAGTTCCTTGGGGAGGGCAAATGTGCTTTACTCTTCTGTCACTGATGGAATTCCAGACAAGGTGCGAATTCTATCCCTGTAACAATTCCTCCTCCCTCTCATATGGGGAAGAAGGCTTTGAAACCATCCTGAATCACAATAGCAGAAATTTGTAATTTAAAATTTCAGCTGACTGCAGTGCTGCAGCCCTAAATTCCACTCATCTCACAAAGATTAGCTGTTCCTAGAGAAATTGTGAGGTCTTCCTTCCTCTGTGACAGATACAAGTTTTAGGAGTTCAAGAGAGAGGATTGTACTTCTTCTGGGATCTAGACACCTTTTCCTCTGTTTCTTCCAGCATGCCAGAAGAAAATAAATACACTGCATAATGCTATAGATGACTCAGTTTACTTTTCCTTGGCATTTGGAGTTCATACCCTCTTTGTGGTTTCACTCCATTTGTTTACAGGCAGTCTGTCAGACCCTAAGACAGTGTTCACCAAGAACGTTGCTTAAGCAAGGTCTGGTCAGGTTATTCTAAAAGCACTGAAATTAGTCCAAAACAAATTTTGAACACTCTACTCTTCTGCATTGGGAGCAGGTTCTACCAACATCATTCCTTAAGAGTCACTGGAAATTTATTTAGCGTCTGTGTCTACATTTCTCCATATTTAAAATTGAGGTAATTATTCTTGCCTTTCTGACAGGCAAGGATTTAAGGTATTAGTCATTCAATACTTGTATAAAATAAAAGGGTACCACAACAAAAACCAAAATACCAGAAAGCAAATCCGACAGAGACAACATAAACCCATAAACCCTGAGCTTCCACCAAATGCAATTGCTTTCTGGAACTCTCCGCAATTTAATGCTGACCTCATTCTTAAAAAGCTACGTCAACAGTATGAAATTTATAAGTTCCATTTTTTGGAAGATTATCAATTGATGCCATTTAAAACATAAGGTTGCATTATAAAAACCAGCAGGAACTACTGAGTAGTTAAATGGCTCTTAGCAACATGTGGTATCAAAACAAATTAACATGAAATAGGTGAGTAAAACCAGAAAGTGACACTTGTCTATTGCTTATCAGATGCTGAACTATAAGGATGACAGCATACAGTCCTAAATTAAATGCAACCCCAATACAGAAACTGCTTTTTAGTCTAGGAGTCAACAGCCAGGAACAGTGGCTATCATCTAAGCCAACTAATTTATGACAAGGGAAGAGATTTATCAGGTATTTCTGCAGACAGAAACACACACTGCTACCACAGATACCACCAAGCCAGTGTATCTGGCAGGGATTGTTTTAGACTCAAATTGCCTCCGGAATTGCTACATAAATATACATTTATACACACACATATACGCATTCATCAGTGACTTAGGCACCAAGCAAGCTGTGTGTCTACAGCCTTGCCTGAATAACTCATGGCTCAAACAGTCTCCTCATGTGGAGTACATCAGATCTCAAGATCAGCACGAGAGCCAGATGAAAGGAAGAGCTTGGACAGTGATTCAAGACCCCAAAGCAGCCATGAAAGGCATCAGTTCAATACACAACCAAAAAAGTAAGTCCCCTGAATCTAAGAGAATAGAATTCAAATGATCATTCCCAAACCTCCAAGATCATGAGGTACAGTTCAAACCCATACTAAGAATCAAGCCAGGTCCTCTTTTTTTTTTTGCCCACAGACCATTTCAAATATCCCTAATGCTTTGTCATGTTAATTAGGGAAAAATTTAAAATCTAAAAAAAAAAAAAGAACTTGCTTTAGCTACAAAGCATAAGGTGCTGATAGTCCCAAAAGAAAACTGCTATTCCCATGATTGCGCTCCCATGAGAAATGATGCTGTTCCTGCCATCTGCTGTGCTATTACTAGTCATTCATAATGATAAATCCATCATAAGAAATATGTTCACATGAAGGCTGTGACATATGTTTTCTATTAACAAATGATAAAGAATCCTGTAATACACTGCAGATGCAGTTTTGCAAACTGCACTGTTTAGAGGAAAATAATGGCACGTGTCACTGAGCCCAATCCTGCTCTGGAAGCCACAACATAAGATGGTGCCTGTGTTAACTTCCATGACTTCTTCACTGAATGAGTCTTACACACATACACTACCAGATCTTGTACATGATTACTACAGAGCACTGGAGAAGAAGAAACACACAGGGTTAGCCAAGGATCTTAACTCCAAGTGCTCCCCAGCTCCACTTATCAGACCAAGCCAGATGGGAAAAATACGATTTCCAAAAGGGAAGGGGTTGGCACAGAGTGACAGCATGTGCTTATAAACACAGTTGCAGGAATGAAGAACAGACTGAACTCCAGGAAGGCAATGGACAATTGTTCCCAGAGAGAACTGTGATGAACATTAACACCATGCATTTCTGTAAGTCAATTCCTGCTCTTCAGCAAGCAATGCAAAAGCACAGAAAGATCAACAGCAGAGCCACATGCAAACAGACTCCCTGAAGCGGGGCACCAGTAGCAAAGGAACCCTAGCAACACCAGGCTTGGCACTACTTTTTACTCCTATAGCACTCAGAAATTTTAACAGCAACACTTCTTGCACCTCCTTAAGCAGAGACAGGAGAAAGAAGTCCAGAGAACAAAGCACTGAAGGCTCCCACACTCCAAATCCAGCCATGTTGTACTGTCCTGTATGAGCTATTGTGTACAACAGCAGCTTCACCCTCCAGTGCTCTACTTCTGCCACTCCAGCCAACACTAAAAGGTACTAATGTGCTAAATAATGTCAGAGGCACTTTTTTGGTACATTTTCATAATCCATATTAAAAATAATTAAATTTAAAATAAAACTTAAAAGAATCCTAGTCCCTTCACATGCATTTCTCTTCTCAAGGTAGCAGATCACTCGGTTAACAAGTCTACTCTATTACTATCTCTCGTTACTGAACAGCCTCAGTACAAAGAAAAATGAGAACACCTTCAACTCACATTGTTTTTCCTGCAGAAAGCCAGATGAGCAAAACGCAGACTCTTCACCTGCAAGAGGAAGAAACCACAATGTAAACTAAAATCACTTTACATGAACTCTTTACTTTTTCTACTGTGTTGCAGTAAATATTTTGCAACTGACCACTATGGTGATTTCCATAACCCCCATTGGCTTCAGTGGGAACAGCTCAGCATATGACACCCCTGACAACTGCTGTAATCTGTTCAAAGTGGTTAGCCTTGAAGCTAGATTTTACCCTTTATATTCAATCTATTTGATAACCTGCAGCATTACCCACTGAATCTCTAACCCAGAAATGGTATAACTTACCTAGCAATACAAAACAGATTCCTATTCCAAATATTTAATTAGCAGCTTTTAAAAGAATGTTTCTGTCCTTCCATTCCCTCCCACAGTCCACCCATCCAAAGAAAGTTGCAAGTACAAAGGGATTTTCTCAGATCTAAATACAAAAACCTAATATACCGAGACACAAGAACATGGGAATAAAGGCTCTTTCTGTAGATAAAGCCCTCCTACAGCACTCCAGCCATTTCTACCATGGAGGGTAAACACCTTTGCCATTCCACCACAAGAGCAACCAAAGCAAAAAGGCATCACATCAGACTACATCTATCATCAGAGTTGGGATGGGAACACAGGTCTCTCAATCCCTTCTCTAGATTCCTTATTCAGAGGCCCAGCAACATTTTTTCCTGGAGCCTAACTACCCCTTGAGTATATGCACAGACACAGCATCAGCTGCTGGGGCACAGTTGACTCAACAGCAGAGACCATGTTCTGTTATGCTGTTTGGCAAATGACAAGCACCAGGGAAGCTGGTGGCACCTCAGGATACGGGAATAAACCAGCGCACGTCCTGCCAGCGCCTGCCCACTGATTCTCATGTGTTCAAATGAAAGCTTCTGCCCAGCGCCTTAAGAAGACTACAGAACTTGTAAGCATTGTTTCTCATCTCATGAATTAAAAATGCTGTCACACTAAATGCAACTAGGGTTAATATATAAAAACTAACAATAATGTTTTACTCCTCTGATGGACGCAGCAGTACAGAATAAGAACTCCGAAACTATTCTCTTTTTCTTCAGCTGCCCCAGCTATCAAATTGACTTGGTTTTAAGAGAATAAAAAGAAAAGAAAAAATGACAGACTTTCAATATACAGCAAAGAAATCTGCTTTAGTCCATTCTTTGTGCAAGCAGTACTTGCAGTACACTACTGTACTTCACTTTTGAAGAACAAAAATTATTTGAGTTAGCTACTTTCCAAATTTCACATACCATCTCTTTCCTTTTCAGTTCCTCACCAGGACAATTCACAGACTCTTGTTCTGACAAAGAGCTTGGGTCACAACTGTTACCTGCTTTCAACTTATTAGGGAAGAAATATTAACTGCAACAGCTCACAGAGACAGTCATTGCTGAGACAGAGCAGCCATCAGTCACTGCCTTGGGATGAATGTGTGAAACTCTTAGGAATGTGAGAGCTAAAAGCAAAAACCGGGTCTCCATGACAAGAGCACAGACCAGCCTTCTGAAGTGCTTGTATACACAATTACACTAATTACAACATGGAAAACAATGTGTTTCACAAAGAAAACTCCTTTCCATGGTAGCTTTGAATGGCTGTGCAGACAGAAACTCTCCTTCTCAAAAGAACAGACAGAAGGTGAAGACACTTCCACTACAGAACTAAAACTCATTTTTATTTGGTAGGTTTAAGAAACAGAGAGTGTCTTTTTTTAAAGCCTTACTAACAAATTTCAACTTTGCATGTACATTTTTAACAGGTACATTTAAGCCTTTCAGTACATCTTACTGTGCCTGTTCCACATTTTTCATCTCATAGTAGATTTAACAGATTCTGAAAAAAAAGCCACTTCTCTGTCCTGGAACTGAAAGATGATCTGCAATTACTCTATTTGTATGCTACTTAAAACAAAATGAGCAAGCAGTTTTTTGGGCAACGTTGAAACCAGAATAGAAGCCACTTTGCTTTCCCACAAAGGATTGCTAACACCAGTAGAAATAAATGTATCTATTGACCAGAGAAAGCAACTGTAGGTAAAAATAAGATTGACAAAGTTACCTTTAGTGTCATGCTATGGTACATTGCCATTACACATACATGTAGATTTGCAGACCTGCAGCCATTTCTCATTCATGTAGCTGTGCTCCTGAGATGTCAGAGGGCATTTTGTACAATTCTTGTCTCTCATTTTGCTCTTGCCTGGGATTACATTGATAACGGGATCAGTGCCAGAGGCCAGCACAGCAGAACAGTTGTGCACCTCAGCACCAGGGAGGTATCCAGGGGATCATTCTTTTCTTTCTTTCCCCACACATTCAGTCTTGCAGTACTGGCTACAAGAGTGCCAACAGGCTTTATGGTACACAATTTTCTGTCTTCTAATCATCTGAATTCATGTAACAACATAACCAGGCCACTGGAACAAACAATGTTCATGCTCCACTCTAGAACATTCTTGCCTCAGCAAGAATACTATGAAAATTAACTTCTGAATAGAAAAATCTCTTTGGGTAATTTTTTTTTTTTTAAATGCCTGGCAAATTTAAAACTGGTGTGTGGACAGTTATGTCAAACTTGGGAAAATAAAGAGAGAGGAAAGGAGGCAATATATCTACAGATGGCATGACCCTCTGGATGAGAATGGCAGCCAGGGAAACTCTAGGCCCAAAGAAACTGATGCAAGAACACATGCTGATTTCACCACTGGACTGGATCTTAATGCAGACTGAAAAAGGAAAAGGGAGGAGGGACTGCATGGAAAGCAATGCTCTCTGCAGCAGGACTCAGCTCTCAGCTAAAAAATATCTCAGCAGCCAGTTTAAGCTTCCTCCACTTTGCATACAATTGCTGAGCTGTATTCTAGAACACAGAGATTCAGAAAATTAAATTCTGGCAGTTGCACAACACTGGTAACCTGCCCTGCTATAAACTGCTAGCAGTGATGATTTGCAGAAATCCAATCCACTGTTTCTCTCTAAAACCTGCTGCTAGAAGTAAAATCTGTTCTCTATATGAGCCATCTGATGTGTTTTGGAATGCTGATGACTATTGTAGTTTTCATCCTTCCCTTTCACTATCCACTAAGTCAAATATTCTGTTTGCCATTCTTCACATTAATAGGCAGCAGATGCTATTGCAATAAACTTAATAGCAGCATAAACACTACAGTTAGTTATGTAAAACCACCCTTTAATTAATTATATGAGTCCAGGAGGGCATGACAAGGAGAGGTAAATCACATGCTGCTGGGGGGAAGGAAGAGAGCAGTTTGTTTACACAGAACATTCACAGCGGACAAAATTAGGCAAGCCAGCCCTCAGAGGAGAGAGAAAGAGAGAGAAGGAGAACCCCTAGTAGAAGGTAAAACTCACTATTAGCAGTCATGAGGGTGTAGAGGTTTTTGTGTTATACGGAGTGTTTTGACCATTGCATAAATGTTGTAGAACCTCTGAGACACATGGCAGGTGTACCAAAGGGGACTGAACCAGTGAGCCAGTGCAAAATGAGACCAGATGAAGAATTCAAAGACACCTCAGTCTGCACCAGTCTTACACAGAAACCCTGGTTTCCTGTGGGAGTTTAACGGATCCAACTCAACATAGCTCGTAATTTCAGATACTGTGGGTTAGTATCCACATTACAACTGAAAGTATCTTAACGAAAAGTCTAAACCATGCAATGCAAAAAATTAACCACTCCCATTTAAGTGGAGAATGCTAATTCACAGTCAAGTTGGCATAGCTGAAATATTTTCTCTGTATTCCCTTGATCTAATAAAAAAATTTAACTTTTATTTTAAACATCAGAATTACAAAATTCAACAAAACAAGACTCGCATAGAATTATACTGAATCATTTTATACCCAGGAAATAATTAAGTGAGAAAGAAATATACATATCTGACATTATTGTAAAGGAAGCTTATGCAAACATACAAATTATACAAGGAAGGAAAACGAGAGAAAAGAAACCAATCTTTCCTAAAAAAAATTACCCTAGCAGCTGCATTCCTGCCATACTTTGCAGTTAACTCAGGGCTGACTGCTAGCACCTAAGCAGTTTTCCTTGTCAAAAGTGCATGTAACCGTTGAACAGGGAGTTGCAGGCTCTGCTTTATTCCTAACCAAGCACCTTATGTACATATTTAAACACTGTACGACCTTTATTGTCTACTTAAAACGAGATTAACTTCATTTCACAAAAAACAATAGATGGTTTTCAGACTACAAAGTCTTTCCCCTTCCACAAAAACATCAACTTGAAGAGTGATGTAGCTAAACTTTCCTCTTACACTTAGGATTTGTACGTATTTTACAACAACCTAGTTGAATGTCTGATGAAGACAGATCGCTTGAAGTTGATTAATTACTTCTCTCTCACATCAATATTTCTCATAACACATGACTGGACAGACTCTTAATTTGATTGAAAGATAAAGCGATACTGTTACATAGCCAAATTAAAAACTGTTTATGCCCTAAAAAATAATAAAAGAGCAATTACTTTCTCCTTTGCTTTCCTCCACCTTCCACTACAGGGTGAGACCAGAGTAAATCTCTGCAGCAGCTGTCAGTGTATCCTACCCTTCTGACTGCTATTGTCTTACTTTGTGCATTACTTTAGCCTAACCAGAGGTTCAAGAGGTCTGGGACAAGCACAAATACATTTTCGTACCCGCTTAATGCTCTTGAATGCCCAGGACAATTTTTGGGAGCTTAGTGCACTCTGAAAAGCTGGTCCTTGTGCACAGTCCACTCAAAACCAAACCAAACTCTCTCAAAACAGAAGGAGAAACACTGTCATCAACTTAAGTCTTTATAGCAGCCTTCTGCACACAAGACAACAGAAAACATGAATTCCAAGTAGATCAACAAAAGCTAGTGTGAATCCTAAGGCTTTGGAAATGCAATGTCAGCACCAAAGAGTGCCCAGTGTACAGTGTGGAAGCAGACAACGGCTGATCAACCCTTCTATGAAGTAAGTCTCTGCTAAAAGCTACTAGGATAGACTCTGCTTTCCCTTTTACTGCTGTAAGTCCAGTTTATTCAGTAGGGTAACTCTTTACAGTAGTCTTTGCCAAGGATCACAACGTACTGGTGTCAAAAAGTGCTGCAATCACAGGATGTCTGCTACACATTTCCTGGAAGCATAAAAGTGCTGTAATAATGCTTGTTTCAAATTAGTGTGAAATACAATAGTATAACTGTATGGTGCTCTTAGTCATAGAACAATAGAATCATAGAATGGGTTGGTTTGGAAGGGACCTTGAAGATCATGGAGTTCCAACCCCCTGCCATGTAGTCATATGGTTTAGTTTTAGGTAGTCCTGTGAGGAGCAGGGAGTTGGACTTGATCCTTATGGGTCCCTTCCAACTTGAGATATTCTACAATTTTATTTAAATTAGTTTACTCTACAGATGTATATTAAACTTAATCTTAACCTTAACCAAAAATGTTATTCTAGTCTTCCAGTTCTGTTCAGTGCCTTGTGGATATCATGACAGGAGAACAGACAGAGCAGTTGAGGGAATCAACAGGAAATTGCCCCTGACACCTCTCAAAAACAGGCTGCTTCACATATAAACCAGCCTTTTATTCCCCCTTAACTACATGGGAAAGATGAGATCCAAAAGATATGATATCAGACTGCAAAAAAAAAAATCATCACTCAGGTATGCACCTGCTGTACTTAAAATCTCAGGAAGTATTTTTTAAAGGGGAGTTACAAGGAATAGCTGGAATGGTGGGGAGTCATAGTGCATGCCACAAATTCAACAGCATTTTATGGTCTACTGTGTAACACAAAACTTCTCATTTAAAAAAAAAAAAAAAAAATTGGGAGAAATTGAATAGTTCAGTCCTAGGAGGTACAGAAAGGGCAGGAACTGCGGATTTTCATACACAGACTCAACACAACTTGCCCAACAGTAAGCACCTCCCAGCTTCAAACCACTATCCTATGATGGGGTGGATGAGAAGAATAAAAGTTTAATCTAAATCAACAATTCAAATGAGTCCCAGAAAGAAAGTAATACTATCATTAGCACTATTTTCCACATAGACAGTCGATTCATTAAAAGATGAAAAGATCTGTGTAACCTAGTCTTGTGCAAGGGGACCAAGAAAGGCCTTTCACTCACCTCATATGAAAATTTCCAGTTGTGAAAGCTGATCATGTCCATCTATTTTGCTGGTTACCAGTAAAGCAATCCATCAGTCTGTATGTGTGGCATACGAAGCACAGGAAAAGTGAATTTCACATACATTTTACAGTCAGTTATGTTTTAAACAATGAAAAATCAAACTGCATTTTGTCAATTGCCTACCTGAGAATTCATCCTCATTTGAAACATTTTAATTCAATTAGCTGAACTTGCAGAGTTAAATAGTAGCATATTGCTGAAAAAATGACTAATGGCTCTTAAAATTTAATTAATGTGTATTAAATCAATAGTCATCATTTGTGGCAAGGTTATTACAGCATTACATTGTTATTTGTTTGCTTGCTTGTTTACATTATTTTCTACAAAAATACCGCATACCTCCTCCTTTTTTTTAACAAATTAAGTTTCAAACCAAAGAAACAGTCAAGATTCACTGGGGGGTTGCCTGCTTCACTTTTTTTGTGTGTGCATGTGGGGGGTTTCATAATGTTTATATTTTGGAAAAGGCAGGCCTTGCCAGCAGGGAAGACAACCAGTCCAGCTGATCAAAGAGCTTTGGCTTGAACTTCGAGCAAAAAGGAGAGCACATCACCTTGGAAGAAGGGGCAAGCAACTCGGGAGGACTACAAGGCTGTTGTGAGGTTATGCACGGGGCCAAAGCCCAACTAGAACTTAGTTTGGCTACTGCTGTAAAAAACAACAAAAAATGCTTTCTACAAATTCAACAGCAACAAAAGGAAGGCCAAGAAGAATGGACTTTAAGCTCCCCTCCAACTCTAATCATTCTATGTTTAAGTACATCTTCTGGTGAAAGACAGAAATTATGTGCTCCTGTGAACCACAAGTTGAGCAAGAATACACAGTCAAAAATATCAGAAATTGCACACACCAATTTTCAGATACTATCTAGTTCTGTCACAAAGATGCATATTTCTTTTCCTTAGAAGAAATAAAAACCAAACAAAACCACGCCAATTACCTATTTTCCCTCAACTACCCCACAAATTCATATTACTGCAAATATCCTGCTACTGTAATTTTAATACTTAATCTAAAACAAAGCATTTCAACCTTCCTACTCACACATCCATTTTTCTGAAGATCATCCTCATATCTCTAAATTTTTAAGGGAAGCTTTCATAGGAAAAAACTCTTCACAGACAAGAAAGATGTACAAGTACTTTCTATTTACTGCCAGACAAACTTTCATTCAGGATTTCTCCATTGCTAAAGACAAAACCTCTCTTTCTACACGTCAAGGACAGTAAGCAAACCTGTCACATACACAATCCATTCCTATCACACTACTGAGTAATTAAAACCAGTGTGTTGGGGCAAATAGACAAAGGAGATTGATAAAGATTGCATTAAGATCTCAAGCTTGGCATTTGCTAAATTCTGAAATCTTAAGTTTTGCAAACTTAACAATTGTAATGACATTATATTCAGCAACTGTAATGAAATATAGTTTGTCCCAATGTTTCTGGTAAAATGGTCAAGAATTGGAGCTGTCCAGCAATAGCTGTTGGCTCACTGAAGACAGGCAGAAAACCAGGCAGCCACAGACGAGAAACTCAGCACAAGAAAAACTTTAAAGCTTGTGTATTTTATCAGATCAGGTAAAAAAAAAGAGGTCTGGAGTCGCAATGTAGCTTGCACAAACTTATGCACAGCAGTTTTGTCTATGGCACGATCCAGAAAATGCCAGCTGCTTTTGTCAGGAGTACAGAAACAAACCAACACCTTCAACCTCACAAACACTAAAAATATATATTTAAAATAAGGATATGATCTCAAGATAGCTGGAGGATATGCAAAGCACTGAAATCCAGTAGGCTGAATTTGTCCCTGGTGCTTAGTACATGCAATTTTCCTTAATGTAATGGACAGATACTTTGCATTAGGAGTGAATTTAAATGTATGGTTATGATGTGTAAAAAAGCTTTTGTTCTACAACAAAAAAGGCATCTGCATCAACATAATTTATGCAGCTGTACAAATTTTTAATTCAGCTTGATTGCTGTTTGTTATTTGCTGAAGTGAAAACTCAAATAAATTTACACTCTGCTCCAATTTTCTCCCAAATACTTATATCTACCTCTGATAAGAAAGGTTGCACTGGACAAGTGCTCTCAGTCGTACTTACTGAGAATCAATCATCAACCTAAATTACATACTTGTAATTTATAAAGTTCCTGAAGATCTTCTCTCTCACACTGGAACAGTAGCATTACTTAAATAAAAAGCATCCAGTGGGTATTTGGCTCTGCCCAGAGCATACTCCATCTTCTCATACATCTTCACTTGTTGAAAGAGTCCATAATAATGTGCTTTATTAATCAACTTATCAAACCATGAAAAAGAACCAGTGCTCTGCTCTCTGCACAGGTACATAGCAAAATCACTGGCCCTAGAGACTGGCTGAATTGTACCAAAGCTCTCTGGAACCAACACCAATGAACTCATCATTCTCTGAGAGCCCCAAGTAAATCTAGACGGGGAGGGAGTTTCCTTAAATCTGCAAACCATACTCCTCACATCTTTTCATGGAACAAGTGAAGTACCCTTGGAAAAGAAACCAAAAAGAGAATCCAGCTTTAGCTGAACTTTTAAGTTTTTACAATAAACAACTGGGCTAAGGCTAAAATATCTTTTTACTGTGGTACAGAAGACAGTCTTCCTTCCAATGTCCTCCTCGCCTTTTTTGTTTGTATATGATGTTGCTAATCACAGACTTTTCTAAAATTGCTAATCAGTAACACTATTCAGTCTTGTTAAGCTATAACAAAAGCACGGTACAATTATCTGCACTAACAACAGTGTGATACGACTGATCAGTATTTGTCAGATAATTCCATGAAGAGACAAATGAGCATGTGTATGGGGGAGGGAATAAACCAGTACGTAGCTAATCAACAGGACTGAATCTGTAAGTATAAGGTGGTAGAGGAAAGAAGGAAATGCATTGCCTTGCCTATTTAGAAATCTGATGTATTTAGCAGGGGTGCAGCAGTGAAGATTCTAAATGTGAGTGCATATTACAGCCAGAACTCCACTTTCTTTTTCATTGCTGAAACAGTGAAATCACATTCTGGCTTAACAAGATATAGTATATGTAACATTGGCTCAGACTTGTGCTAGCCCAGTTCTCACCAACTTCAGTCCTTGCCTGATGTTTCTATTAAGAACAGTCCAACTCAGCACAATGAACTGTAACCCAAAAGCCACTTGCAGCATGAGAATGTAAATACATCTTTGCACGGGTCAGTTCACCGGCTGCTTTGGGTCAGGTACATTGGTTTCAAAGTTTTTCACAAGTGTGTGTGAACAGAAATGAAACAAAGGAAAACAACGGATGAAAATTCTTTCTTTTGCAAAATATCCCAGAGAATTAGCTTAAACCAAACCAGAAACCCTGTGTAGGAGGAGGAATGGAGTGTAACTCAGAGGACTGCTTCATTTGTTTCTGCACAGATCTCCCATGCAACCCCAGGTCTCACATTCTCTTTTCTGCAGATATTCGACTGCATAATGCAAACAACGATCCTTTCATCACCCTTGTGTCGGAACAGCAGAAACTCTTAAAAGCAGTCTGTTACAACTCTCTCCTCAGTGCCCAACACAAAGGGCACCGTGAAAAAAAACCAAACAAAATCACCCTCATGCAAACGGTGCTAAAATGAAAAAAAAAAGGACTCTAAACCTTTGCCAGCTCTGGAAGAAGTAATCTCTGCAAGAATATGAGGATAGATGGGTTTTGACAAGTTATTTAGAAGACTAACTCATAACTGATGCAACACTGTATTAATTTTTCTTGCTACTCTGTAGCAGAGAAAATGCCATCATTACAACAGGTAATCTATGCTATATCTAAAAAATTGCTACTAAATCTCTGATTAAGTTACCCAGCAACATAAGTGAAGCCTTGATATCACGCTAAAAGCAAATGCAAAACTAACCAGTTTTTCTTCTATAATTACCTATTTAACAACTGTAAATAACCTGCATGAATTGTGTCTACCTGTCACTTACATATTATTAAAATACATAATTCTTATGATAGATAATAAGAAGTTCATAACTCAGATAAATATTACTTTTATATACCTGTATACTAAAATAGACTTGTTCATAGCTATTTTCAGGACTGACTACATGTAGCAAATCCATAAAGAGAAACCTCCTAAATGGCCAAGTACATAAAATTCTTTTAAAAGCCAGATTAATTAACAAGCACCATTATGCCTGAGTCCCATGCCACCGATGGAGAAGTTATGCTTTTTTCCTGAAGTCAACAAGGTAGTTTTAATCTTCAAACAACTAGGCAATTTAGGAGCCAAAGTAACAATTAAAACTGCTTAGGTCTTTGCCCTAGGTCCCAGATTCTTACTGATGTATCAGTGCCCATTTCCCATTCATTTCAGTGGCACACAGTTACATAAATATTAACATACAACTGGCTGTAAATACACCTGAAGGTGTCCTTACAGAAATTCCAGAAAACAATTTGCTGACTTCAAGGAGCAAAATAACCCAATGACAAGTTTATCATATGTTGAATACAAGGATACATTCAAAAATAAGTTTTAGTCTTGTAATCTATCTCAAAGTTGTTGAGCTGAGTCCAACAGTGATTTCCCACTGAAGCCAATAAATTCTTATTACCTGGCCCATCAAAGTTTCCTCCTGAAAGAGATCTTTGCAACTCATTTCTCAGCACTAAAATGCTACTTACACGTCTATGTAAATCTTTTAACTATGGAATGCTGTAAAATGACATTTCAGTAGAGTATTTATGTAATATCTGACAACTAACTGCTTCAGTAGTCAGATTTTCTTATTAACTCTAAATACGTAATGCAAGATAAACATTACCTTGATTTTCTTCCAGCTTCCCAATTGTTTCTATCTGCTCAACAAGGTCATTTGAGTTCCACTGGCTCATGCCTATAAGAATGGCACTTTTTCCTTCCACCATCTCTTCTGTAGGAGAAGAAAGGAGAACAGAATAAATTGCTGTGACAAACAACAGAAAAAAGACAGGGTGAGAACCAGTAATTGAGACAGAAATAAACACTCAGCATAGCCCCTAATGGGAATAGATAACAGGGTACCATATGCAGGACTCTCCAGGAAAGCTTTTTACCTACTCATATGCTCTACAGCAAAACTGTATGCTTCATATACTGTGTGCAGGAAAACAATGGAAAAGAGAGGACCGATTTTTTTTCTTACCTTGAGCAGTCACTTAAAACTAAAGTTTATAATAATCAATTTGAGTGTTTGAGTGGCTGGTTGGTTTTGTTTCTTTTTTTTCATTTTAAGAACATTCAAAAGGCAGAGCAGAGGGCAGAGTGGACACACAGTTTAAGACTTTTCAAGAATGGGACTGGTTCTCTCAGCGCAAAGAGACTTCCACAGACTGAGATGGATTTCAAGGGCATGAATTTTCATGAGAAATGACACAATACTGGAGATTTTTGGTTTGCCTCCAAAACACAAGCCACCATTCTTATGGTTTAAAAAAGCAAATAAAATATGTATCTACACACATACGCCACACGCAGCCTCTCCCCCAAAATCTCAGTTACACATCCACATCAGCTTTGTATCTATGACAATTCACATTCCCATAATAATGAAGGATCATCTGAGTACCAGCTGCAGTGTCTGTGTGCCTACCCACTGACAATAAAGATTACAAGGGACAAATGAGCTTATATACTATCCATATTTCTTTCCTCTCTCTGTGCAGACAGCTGGAACATCCCTGTGCTAAAAGCCTGTTTCAGATAAGACAGCTGTTTGGTTCAGAACAAGGATAAAATAATCAGTGTTCAGCAATGTATTTTCTGAAACACAGACCCGTGCATGCACACACACAGAGCTCAGAGCTCTCTTCAAACAGAGATGGATTGCTAATTCCCAGCTCAGAAGAGCAGATCTGAGCTCATTTCAGGCTGGGCACGAGCTGGCATTGTGACATCAGATAACATGTAGTCAGGCTTTTGTGCCTCAGCCTCCCTACAATTTAAAAAAAAAAAAAAAAAAATCTTGAATTTATTACCATTTTTGGTCACTTGTTTCTTTATTTTTCTGTGGATTGCTTCTTGATTCTCAGATACAGAACCCTTTATGCCAACAGAGTAGTTACTGTAAATCTAGTTATGTAGAAACAGGTAATTAAAAACAGTATTTGAGGAATGTCTCATGTCCCAGACTTCAAAAAGGCTCTGAACTGAATACATACCGTATTAATACAGGCAATAAATGAAGAAACTACCACAGGACATCCTTTCAAATTAAGTTAAAAAGAACAATTGCATCTCTTTCTGCACAGAGGCTGTAGTATACCTGTAGAGCCAGGTATTCATTTCTAACTCTGGTAAATCAAGATGATACAAGCATGTTTCTGAAAGAATGTGAAGTCCACAATCATTTCACTGATTCTAGAGGCAGCAGAATCCATTAAATCATTTCTCCAGACTTCCTGAATAAACTAGATCAAACAGATTTATCTTGCTATATCTGATCAACCAAACACAAATCATTTGACTTTCTTAAAAAACATTATTCCAGTATCTATTGTCATTTAGACCTGCCCAATTTCAATGGACAGTTGTAACGTTCTAGGAAAGGCCAAAATTTGGTGCCAAGTTTTCAAATTCAGTTTTATTTTGAAAAGTTTTCTTCCCTTGTTTAATTGAGGCTGTTGCCTACTGGAGAGGATGGTGATAAAAAATGTGAGCAGCTTGCATTTCAAGTTTAAATTTGCCATAAGTTTTATAACTACAGAAGGCAAAAAGGAAATTGGAAAATAAGTGGTTCACCATCAGACAGACACCATCACTGGCAGATAAACTGAAGTCAAGGCATCCTGGATCCAAACCTGTACTTTGAATAATACACAGTAATAATCTGATTAATATTAGTTATGTCTCTGGAAAAACAGCTTGTTTAGGAAAATAATATTACAAATTCAGCTTTGCAGAAATAAATCAGTCAGTTATCAGTGAAGCTGATGCACAGCTTCCAAACCACTCAGAGCACAAAGCTGATGCCCCCACAAAGCTGTTTGACTTTCACTGCCTACCTCCCACCCTCTGCATTTTTAAATTAACTAAAAAGCTCCTGATATAATGCTGAATTTTCACACAAGCTTGTGTCAGCATGAAAACACAAGAACTGGTCATCAACCATTCTTGCAACAATTCCACGCACAAAGAAAATTACAACATGCTGAAAACCGAAGTTCACTTCAAGACAGCAGACCTTCAGTGCCAAATACTGCCTTAAAAACACCAACTGCCATTCGCAAATCCACCGTGCATCTCCAGACACCAAATCAGCACACAGAAATGAGACAGAAGCCAATGTGGTCCTATAAAATAAAACTAATTTGCTCAGAAATAGGCCTCATTCAAGAGGAACAGAATGTGGGGAATGGAGGGGATTTTCTCTCTGCACCACAAATATCACCAGAGGGAGAAACTGAATGACAATCTTAGTTATGCAAACGTTTTTGCACTTAGACATCAGCAGAATCTGATGGCGTGTTACAGAGCATGTCCAGATTCAGGATCTCACAGGGGATGTCAGGAGTGCTGCAGGTACCTCAGTTGGTCAGAGCGTGTTGCTAATAATGCCAAGGTCATGGGTTAGATCCCCATATGGCCCATTCACTTAAGAGTTGGACTTGATGATCCTTGTGGTCCTTTTTAACTCAGAATATTCTGTGATTAAATCCGCAAGCACTCAGATTATCGCTCCTTGAACAAGCAGAGGTCTCAGTCTGCCCAGGGAAAATTTTGACAGAATGGAAAACCTAAGCCATTGGTCTTAAAAGTTGTCCATCAGTAACACAGACACTCATGGCCTTCATCAGAAACTGTGAACAAGTGAACTGTGAACTCCAGTTGTAACATCATACACTGCCTGATCTGGGAAGGAGCTGGACCGAAAAGACTCCATAAGGTCTGGGCTGGTGCAGTCTTGCTGCTTCTGACATAAGACTCAGTTCAGGGCAGCTTGCTCATGCACCCCAGCACCTCATCCAACTCCTGCAAATTTAGGCCCATTCATAAATTCTGAAGAGAAGATCTGATGGGGTTTTTTTGTCAGATGAGGAAAATGCTCTCAGCGCACCTCCAAAGGAGCTCAGTTACTTGCTGCAAAATTGGGGAAAAAAATGGGAAGGGGAGGACAAAAACGTGCACTGACCTCGTGCATCGAAGAATTCATCATCGGAGCTCTCCACGGAGTCCCTGAGGACGCTCTGCATGTGCCGCTGGGCGCCACCAAAGCGGCAGGGGCCAGCTGGAAAGAGAGACTCACGTTAACCCAAGAGAACGCTCGCCTCCGCTCCAGGAAAAAACAACCACCCCACACACTAACGACCAGTTTGTGTACATGGTTCAGGAGGATCATTTTGGTCATCACACAAACTTTAACCTCAATAGTCACCCAGCCAGAGCTCTCAGGATGGCACAAAAATACTTCCACCTAACAAGAGTGATTAAAACAAGTTCTCGTTAAAGATAAGTCTATTGCTTTCAGCTAATGCAGCGACTTCAAAAGATAAATTCTTCCCTGTTGAATTCATCTGGCTGTTCCATTCCAACACTCAAACTGCATATTGTTTCTAAGGCATGAAGCAGCATTTCCCCAGGACATGGCAGTATCTCCATTTAAATTCAGTTTCACTCCTAAAAGAAGTGTCATCCTATTTAGCTCACAGATTTGCAGACAAACTACTCAATTCTCACTCACTGAGCTGTTTTCATCAGGGAGTTTTGTGGTGCTGGAGCCTGGGGCTTTCACTGAAGCTTCCACTTGACAGCAGACAGGAAGGCAAAACCGCCTTAGAATGAGTACAGTAACAGATATAGTGATGACAGCGTAGATGGTCCCAACAGATTATCATACTCAAACTAATTTGTAATTAGTAAACCAGACTTGCCTAACTGTACAAGTTCTCTTTACATCTACAGCAACCCAACAATAGAAAGTAGTAGTGAAATATATTCCTTCTATTAACAACAAAGCCTCCCCACAATTAGTGGGGAACCAGGCATCAAATCCACCATACCCCTAACAACGCTACTGTAGAAAGGACACTCACTACCCACCTAAACAGTGTCCTTGGTTTTATTCATTTCTGCAAATGACGCCATCAGCTCTGAATCTAACATCCAGAGCCCCTGGCCACAAAAACATTCTTCTTCTCTCATTAGTAAAATAGCAACTCAAGCAGAGGATGCACCTTCTAAACTATTCTGTGGAAAACATGCCACTAGGTCTACAGCCTTTTGTTCTTCATTTATTCCACCTATAGCTGAATTAATCAGAAATATAAGTGAAGAGTGGTAAGAAGAAGCAGATTTTAGCTGGCCAAGAAGAGAGTAAAAATAAAAATCAGTAATAGTATCTTAATAGGGTAAAAAAAAATTGGTTATTAAGGAGTCAGTATTCATTACAAGAGTACGGTGCGTGTTGGGAATGTGTCCAATGGTATCTGGCAGCTACTGGAGAATGAATACCGACCACTGCACTTACTGTTACAGATTTCTGAAAACTTTTACTAATCATAGGAAACAGTACACTGAATTATTCCTCACCAAGCAACACCTTCCTGTCCCTCCATTCAGATACATATCTATCCTAAAATGTATCACTACAGTCTTCAAAACAGTGGTAGAAAGAACACTTATCTGAACTTCTAATGAAGACAAGTCTGCTTTGGGTCAATGCTTGGAAGAGAAGGCATTCCAAAATTGCAAAAGCATAAGATGGAAGGGAGGGAAGGTGTGAGGCGGAGGGAGGGAGGGAAGGAAAGGAAGGAAATATAAATCTAAAATTGTAAAGACTTCAAAAGTACTCCAAAACAAACAGCAACTCCCTGGTGAAAAACTGCCACTAGCCTGGCTGGAAATCAGTAAAAGTACTGTCCCCTCCCAAACAAGCTCATGGTTCCAGGGACCTTGGAGTTCGATGCACAATGTAACAGGACAGGGAAAAGTGTCACAAATATCCAGGCATAAATTCTGGCTATGAGAAAAGCCCTTGGAAGCATCAGTTTTATTATTATTTGCACTAGGAACGCTTCTAGATTTAGAAGCAGCTTAAACATATCCACAGTCAGCAGCACAAATCTGTGTGATCTCACTGCTGCAGCTCTCCACATCTACATGGATTTGCTGGCTGGACTGCATTGCACTGCCCTAATACATTGGTCCTTGTAGAGTCTGCTTTGTTTTGTGCCAGTAGATTAGCATTAGACACCTTCAGAAGACTCTATTAACATTTCCTGATTGCATTAGACACTGACATTGCCTGGACTCACTGATTTGATTTACAGTGTCAACTGCTGCATATTTTATTTTATAATTTTTTCCAGAGAATGAAAAGACTTGCCCAACTTTGAAACGCAGGCAAACTCCTTGGTAATGACACTTGAGGCTTCTATGGCAGTGAACTTACTCTTTATCAGATCAGTCAGCTGATTCTTAGCAGCCAGATGTCAGCAATTTTTGCACCCAGGGTAGCAACTTTCATTTAATTTCAGCTGTTTAATTTAATTTCAGTTGTTCAGTATCACAATTTCTGATGATAGAAGGGGACCGCATGAAGAAATACTTTTAACCGAAACCACTAAGGAGAGAGTCACAACAGTAGAAGCACATACAGCAGTTCCCCACAGGTCGCTGGGGCAGTACAGCAGATGGACAGTAGGATACAAGGGGAACACTTCCAAGAGGCAGAAGGAGAGTCCACAGAAATGCACAGGTGCTTCCCTTCCAGAAGAAGCAGAAGTGAAGTTTCCTACCTAAGCTGCTCTCTGCACAGAACTGCATGTTGTGACAGTCACCTGTGACAGAGGGAGCTGCAGGGGCTGGCCCTGAGCACACAGCCACAGCAACAACTGCAGAGAGGACAGGAGCAGAGCATCCTCAGCACCATGCACAGAAGCTGAATGCTCTAGTTAGGCTACTGCTGTAATTATGATTACAATCAGTGATTTTCTTCTGTTAAGAAAGTCTTGCTTTTTCTTCTTCAACAAAGAACAGCTGGAATTTCACTGGTACTTTGTTGCATCAGTGAGCTGGTGACATGAGATGAGGCACTATGATGCATGAGTGAAATGCAATGGTGGAAAAACTCTCTTTTTTTTTCCCTGTACTAATTTTTTTCATACTTTATTTTTTTCTGTGCCTGATGTTATTGTATCTACCCGAAGGACAACTCCTGCAGGACCTAAAGAAAACAATAATCCTACATGTGTACTATTCCATAGCATATCCATCATGGATATGCTAGACTGGGGTTTGTGATTCACCATACTCCACAATATACCCCAACCTCACAGTAGCTGCCATTAATTAGCAATTTATACAAAGCCACTTCTGAATGTTGTTGAAAAACAATCATTTAAAGTAAGACGTTTAGATTTGCAATATGTTCATTAGCCAATTTACCCACGATAGATATTGATTTCCTTACCCTAAGATGTATAAGTAAGGAGCACAACTGAAACCTTTATCCTGTACAGAACAGCTTCCGTGAGGGTGAGAGCCACAGATATGATCAGCTGCATCCTCTTGTGATAAGCAGCAAAATAGCCAGGATCTTACTTGACTGAAAATTGGTACAGAAATAGTCCCATGTTCTATTATGTGACACTCGCACTTCCGGCTGAAGGCAAGTCAGACTGCACCTCTGTGGACAGCATCCTAATTCAGATGCAAGGCAAATTTCATCCCTGGTGTTTAGTGACTATACATAGTTCCAGCAAACAGTAGAAGAAACAGTTCCCACTCACATATCTGCAGCTTCTAATGCTGTCCATCCAGAGAAGGAACAACCCACTATGATGGTGCAATCTCTGATATGTTCCACAAATAGACCTAAGGAGCAGAACAGCCATGAAAAATGCCAATTCCGCTTTCACCCACAAACACCAGCAGAGCTCATTTTATCACAGTTCCATAAGAAATCAACAGCAATGGAAAAGTATATATAAGAGAAGAATTGTCTCTAGCTTCTCTTGGTCAGGAGGTATAAACTCAGATTCTTTCCAAAGGTGCCTCTTTTTTTTGATGTATTAGCAGTGATATGACAATAAGTGGTGCATGAGCACACTTCATCCCACGTGATTATGAGGGGATTCTAAAAGAGGAAAAAAAAAGAAAAACAGAAGAGGAATTAAAGTGACTCTACTAGCCTGTAGCCAACATTCTCGGGACTAAGGAAATGGAAGTAGAAAAATAGGTAAGAAGTGAGGTAAGGCCTAAGAGACTCTGAAAGCCTCTAAGAAACAAAGGTCTTCCTCTGGCAACTGAATAGCTAACACTGGTGATTCCCAACTCTAATTTAATCATTTCCTATATCCTTTTAAAAGGCCTAATGTCCAAAACACACTCATCCTGTAAGTCCCAAGCATCCTAAGACAGAACAGCTCATCACTGTCACTCAATAATTCTGGTTCTGCTGCCCTCTCATCTTGAAACAGCTTTAAAAACACTGACTGCAGCCGAAAAAGAAAACCACAACTCGAATCATCACTGTTTACAGTAGAACTTCACCAGCAGGACCAGCACAAACACTTAGGAAATGAAAGAGCAATGACTTCATTCCTGAGCGTATTTGTGAGGGCAGAGCAGCAGCACAGTAAGCTCAGCCCAGAAGCATCAGCGTAAGAGTCACTCCAGCATGTCCCTCTTCTCCTTACCAGTGCATGGATCACTGGTTACTTTGTCAGGCAAACAGGACAGGCAGAAAGCAAGCAGGCTGATCCAAAATGCCATCATACCGCCCCTCGTGCACTGGTAGCATCAGCAGTGTGACAGGCTGGTCCCAAAGACCAACCTGGTTCAGGTGTGCTCACACTGGATCTGCCAGGAAGGTTCAATTCAAGCAGCTTGGGATAAGAGCAGCATTTTTCATTGGATGTGATTACAGCAGAGGGCTTTACTGGAAAACTAATTCAACTAATTCACTTCACTGTCACATTATCACACATTTCAAGCTTTGCAGCAGGCCCAGCTTTTTCCTGCATCTTTTGCTTGGTAACAAACATTTGCCAATCAGCCTAGAATAAGCACATGCCAGACACAGGTATCATAAGAAAAGCACTCCTGAATACTATCACCACACCAACCGAGTTAGACACGAAACAGCACACAGTGTTCTCACACCTACTGGAAACTAAGTCTTTTACATAGTAAAGTATTGAGGACTGAATTAATCTCAACAAAATATATAAAAAAATAGACTCTGTTGCACAGATTAAAACATTTCCACTTGTCAAAACTTGCTTTAGAACTGTGACCATTTTGAATTCAGGGACAGTTTTCCCAATAAAATTAAAAAACACAAGTCATTTTTCCATTTGGAAAGACAAGCTGGGTAGAAGGAACGACCTTCGCTGTTGCCAGTGACTGCTATTGTATAATAATACTTCTTTCCATTCTGATGGTTCAGATGCTTCCTGCCTACCCATTAAGTGATTTAAGTGAGCTACCCACACAGTGTTACCTAGTGACTACACGGTTAAGACTTACTGGAGGCCAAAATCACCCACTGTATATTCTAGCTACATGCTTTATTTGTTCTCTGGCAAATGTGAAACTGAAGATGTATATTACAAGGATGTGAATTTAACTACTGGAGGAACTCCTCAGACTCAGGAGCTCAGGCAAGACAGAGATGCAGATCCTCCCTTCAATAATTCCAGAGTGAAAACTAACATATGGTCAGAAAAAGCCCTCGCCTGCACACAGAGTACCAAAAAAGACAGACCATACATTGACATTATTGATAGTAGGGCCACACAGAACTCGTCCAAAATCATACAATGAACCTGCAGCAGAAACTGGAACTTAAATGAAATCAGTTGAAGTTGAAATGAAACACACTGCAAGCAGAAAGGGCTGAGGGGGGGTGCGGAGTGGGATGCCTACAGAATTGTGACCCTAAAGGGAGAGAGGGAGAAAAATAACCATGAGAGGTGAGAGGGAGGTCAGAGAGAGAGAGCATACAAGACCAAGGGAGATAGAGAAGAAAAAAGTAGAAGGCTAAGTCAAGATGTCAAGTTCTCTTGTCAAAGAGCACAGCTGACAAAGCCAGAGACATAGTTATAGACAGAAAAAAGTCCACACAAATTGCAGGTTCCCTTGTCAAGAAATGAAAGAGCTAACTGATGGAACAGTCCAGAAACCACTGTGGTCAAAAGTGCGCAACACAACCAACTCCCCTCTCCCGTTCCTCATTCAGTGTCTTTCATCTCGTAGCAATTCCACAGTGACAAGTCTCTGGTTACCTACTTTGTACATCTTTCCACTGGCAATTCTGCAGCAGATGGTAAGGACAGGCACGTATTTGCATATTAAGTAAAGAAAACAAATCAAGAAATTAAGCCATGCAGGCCTTTAAGCCCCTATTTTAAGGGTATCAGTGAAATTTCCAGTCTTGCACTCTCTGGGATTACTAGTGAGGTGGAGGAAGCGAGAGAAGAGGTTTACCATGGCTGTTCAGGCTCAAAATCCTAGATAGAGCTTTCCTGTAAAATTGTGGTACATCTCCCAGAGCTGTTTCTTGATGCTTCAGATACCAGCTCCCCCTCAGCAGAAATTAACTTCACCCTCCCTCTCAGTATCATCATCACCTCCTCCAAACTGACTCCCCAAAACCAGAGAGATATGAATATTCTCTAACCTTTTCCTGCAATGACTGGTAGGTGGACTGCCTGCATCACATCTGAAAGACTCTACTTTCATAGTGCAGAGATTCTGGCTTACTGAGGAGGATCTGACATTTTCAGTCACTGCTGTCTGTTAAAATTAAAGCAGGAGATAAAGAGCAGATATCCCCCCCACTCCCACAGGGACATGTCAGGTCACTACCATCAGGACTATCATCTGCAGTTCTGTCTGGTAGGTTTTACAACCTACAATCTTGCAAATGTCCAAGCACTTCTGCACAGGGACTACTCCAAGTGCTTAAGATCTGGAGTTCACTAGGTGAGATCTGACTACTCAAATGAGTCAAGCATGGACCACGACTAAAAGCCCTTTACAGGCACACCTGTCATTCAACAGTGATCAACAGCAGATTTTCCCAGACTTGTGATCTTTCTTTTGAGATAAGGCTACAGCATTGGAAGGGGCTGCGAGGCAGGGTTCATACAAGCAAAACAGACACAACATTTCTATCTTTGTGCATATCCAGCTCACATTGATAAACTCAGTAGGCTCCATTTATAAAAGCAGCACATTTCCCTACACAGATATGTTCTGCCAGACCTCCTTTGTGAATGGTTTAGTTTTGCTTTACAATAAGAAGTAGTTACAGTGTCACAAAGCTGGCATCAAAAAGACATATTTTGTCTACTGAAGTCAGTGGAATCACATCCGAGACAAGTACCATCCTTTAAATTCCTGTGCAAAGTTGGGCTTGAACACACAAGCTACATACGCAGGCTGCATTACTCATGTATCACAGAAAGCCAAACCAATGCCCCCTTATTTTCCTATCAAACTTAAAGGACTGGAAACTAATGCCAAAGAAAAAACTGTGAGACTTTTCCCTCACTTTTTACTTCTTCATCTTCCAAAGATGGAAAAACAACCATTTAGTTCAATCCTATATTGCATCTTCTGAAATTATTGATGCTCTCATGTTCCTGAGTATTATGTCTCTGGACTGCCACCAATCCATGCCTATTCTGGAGGAATAATAAAAAAACCCAAAAAACACTGCTGAAGGAACCCCTTTGGGTTTACTTAATATTGCCATGCTGCTGTAAAGCTGTCCCAGAGCTGGCACCAAACACCAGGTGAACGTCACATACTGACCATTCGGTCACAGCGTCAGGCCTTCATCTGCAACAGCAATGGGCTCTGTGTGCACCCAGAAGAAAACCACTTCTGCATCAGCAATTGCATTCTCTTCTGTTCTGCTGGTTGTCACCGGCCATTCGTGCACACACAGGATATGCCACCTGTGGCCTGTAGGCTGCACTGGGCATCAGGGTGCTGCTGCGGCTGAGCATCCCCAAGCCCTGGTCCCAGCTCCAGCCAACCGACCTCCGCATTGCTCAGGGCTCCGGAGGAAGCGCGAGGTTACAGCACGTGAACGGGCAAAGCGCAGCCTTTGCCTTTCAGCAAGTCCCACCCAACAGCATACCGTTATTGTTCTCCGAGCACGGCTGCTGCCTCCCGCTCTGCTCCTCCTGGGCAGGTGGCACCGAGCACCGGCCCACCACGAGGCCGGCGCTGGAGAGACGGTTCCCAGACCAGCTCCGGCGGAGGGCGGGAACGAGGGCCGGGCAGCGGCGACTGGCGCGGGCGCCGCGATGCCCCGGCAGTGCCGCGACCACGACACCGACCGACGCGAGCGCCAAGGCAGAAGCGGGCCGCGCTCGGAAACCACGACAAGGGACCGAACATACCCGCGCCTCGTTCACACGAGTTTGTGTTCAAACGCTCCGCGGGGCCGGCGGGGGGAGGACGCGGAGCTGGGGCTGCCCCGGAGCCGCGGGTACGTAGGAGCGCACCCGAGCCTCAACCCCTGGCCCCCCGCGGGGCCCCGCGCTCCCCTCAGAGCCACCCCATCCCGCCCCCGGGGCTCAACACTCACCTGGGCGCGGAGCTTTCGCCATTTCAGGGCAGCCTGCTTGCAGCCAAGCCGTTTTCAGCCGCGTCAGGTGCTCGCTCGCGGGGCGCTCCGGGCGCGCCCGCGCTCCGCACATCCGCCGCCCCATCTGCTCGGCGGAGGCCCGCGCCGCCCCCTCGCCTGCGGCGCTGAGAGACGCGGCCGAGAGACGCCGCCGCCCGCCCCGCCGCTGAAGGCGCAGCCGCCGTCGCTAAAGGCGCAGCGAGCGGCTCGGCGGAGAGCGGGAGGACCGCGCCAGCGCGGGGATGTGGCTGCGCGTAAACGGCCCGCGGAGCGCGACCAGCGCCCTGCCCCGGGGATCCTCGCGGGGGGCTCCCCCTGCCCTCAACCCCCACGACGCGCCCGCCGGGGAGGGGTCGGGGCTCCCTCTCCGTCTTAGGGCCCCTCGGAGCTGCGGGCGGGCAGAGGACGGAGCTGGACCCGCTCCCCCGTGCTGTCCGCACCGTGCCCGACTCCCCTCTCCAGCTGCGCCACGGTGCCGGCGCCGCACGGCTCGGTCGCTGCCGCGGCACTGGCCCCGCAAGCTGCTCCTGCAAGTGGTTGCGCTGGAATTTAATACCAAATATCCTTCGGTTGTTGCCAAGCCCCATGTCAGTGCGGTGGTTGAACTACTTGCAACGCGCCGCCTTTAGGTCAGCCATAGGCAAGCGGCTTACAGCCTGCTGAGAGCTGGACCAGGGAACTTACAGGGCGAGACTCGATTCCTCCTTCTTTAGAGCCCCCAGAAGCAGCATATCTCTAAAAGTAGAGAAGCCAGCTTCTCCAGATCCCCCAAGGATTGAAAGAAATTAACCTTAAGAAACGTCTTAAGTTGCAGCCCATCTTGTGGGGAACGATGGGAAGAGGCTGGCAGAGAGCCTACAAAGGCTTGTATGTTACTAGTGTGTCAGAGCACCACCTAGTAAAGTGCAGCGAACAAAAGTTTGGCCCAAAGAACCCCACAATTAAAGAGCCAAGCAAACATAATGCAACCAAGTCCTAAAGCAACTTAAGGCTCAGTGCCAATACCAGCTTGGTAGGTATTAAGATAAATACATGATTCGCTCGGGGTGTTGCTAAGCGTTCATTCAAGGAGCCAGAGCAAATACCCCTGAGAACACAGCGAGTTAAGTGGTTTTGTTTGATCCTTAAGTGGAATAGCCACAATGCTCAAGGATTCCCAGCCCCAAGCCAGCATACAAACTATGGCTCACCTTCCTCCAGCTCTGGGTGACAGTGCTATGTGCTGGACAGTTTGTCCTCGAGCCACATTGCCTCTGCTGTTGGACTTGCCTGTTTAGAAGATTTGATAAGGGTGGCTTTCCCAAATGTGCTACGGTGTCACTAAGCCACCAAAGAAAGCGATCCTAGAGAGAGACCATGGGTATATAGAATCATAAAATGTGCTGAGTTGGAAGACACTCATCAGGATCATCAAGTCCAACTCCTGGCCCGGCACAGGACACCCCAATAATCCCACCATGTGCCTGACAGCACTGTCCAAACACTCCTTGAACTCAGACAGGCTTGGTGCTGTGACCACTGCCCTGGGAAGCCTGTACCAGTGCTCAATCAGCCTCTGGGGAAGAACATTTCCCTGATAACTAATCTAAATCTTCCCTGACACAGCTTCATGTCATTTCCTTGACTCTGGTGACAGTACTGGCTTAGGGGAGAATGTCTGAAAGCCAGAGATGTGTTTGGACAAGTGCAGTAGGTTCCCTGCTCTGTGCTGCTTCCAACTGCAACAGCTCAGTACAAGCAGCTTCTGTCTTGTACAGATGTGACCTGCTCACCATCAGAGGTTCTTCATTAAACCCTTTTCAGTTTACATCACAAAGAGCAAGGACTGCACACTACAAGATACATCCCAACGACTGTATTGAGATAATATTCAGCCTAAATGGCTCTTCTGCACTGGACTAGAGGCAGTGACTGAAAAAAAAGTCTTTCCATTGGCACAGCTGCCTGAGCGGGCAGTTACCTGCAGCCTCTGAAGGCAGTAAGCACCACAATGCCTCCCTCCAGAGGAAAAGGTTAATTTCCACTGTCCTGAATACTGAAAGCAGACAACTGCCAGTCCTTGACAACATATAGGTCCAGAAATCTTTTCTTTCTCCTAAAGACTTTCAAAAGCTTCACAGATTCCAACAAAATCCTTTCAGTACACAAAGGCACAGCTTTTTTCATGCATTACAGAGGACATGTAGAATTTCTTCAAGAGTCATCGCCAAATAATAATGTAAGAAAAATATACTAAGCCAGGTAATGGCTTGAATTGGAATGCATTTAAAGATATTTATACATCAAAGAACCTACTGAGAAATAATCTAATTCCAAACACATTTACTCTTAATTGAAACACATGCTGTTTTACTGGTGACCCAAGTTCTCTTCCTTACAATGGAGCAGACAAACTCCTCTCAAGACAAAGCCTCTGTCAAAGGATGCTCTGCATCATTGCTGGCTTTTCTGGTGTTGCAAGATGTCCAGTTACAGAAATCAACCTTGTACAAAACACTCTGAAAAAGATCAACAAAATAGGTAGCCAGTGCCTTGAGGCAGTGCAGAGCCACCCGAGGATGGGAGCTCAGAGAAAAATGATACCAACTGACACTAGTGCCCCCCTGAAAACATCTGCCCACCTAATGATCCAAACCTGCTCAAACTGGGCAAGGAGAGTTGCTCTAACTGCACAGGTCAGGACCTCAGCACCAAAGCTGAAGGCTGCTTGTTTGGTTTATATTTCCAGGACTGAATTCAAGGCTGGCTTCTATACTGTTATGCCTGCTGACACCAGGTTCAACCTGATTTAAGCAGCCTTCAGAGTGAAACCAGGAGAATGCTGAGGAAGGAAAATGGAAGATCTGTCCTCTAGAGCCAATATTGTTTGTCCAAAGTCAGAAGATAATTGCTTATTTCAAGAAAGGGTGATGCGAGTGCGGTTTCGTCAGCAGATGTGGGACTCAAGGAAAGCAGTTGATGAGGGCTCAGTGACAGGCAGAACCTTTTAAGTTCAGTTTTTATGCCCTCCTTGAAGTCACCACAGAACTTGAAAGGCAGCCTTAAGGAGCAGACACCACACTGAGTCAGAGAAAACAGCAGGCAATGGAGCAGCTCCCAGCCAAGTGTTGCACGTCAGCCACCCACTAGAAATGGGTTGCACTACGGTGTTTTACTTGGACAGACTGAGAAATTCTCTGGCAGTAGATACACCTGCTTTGTGGCTGCTCATGCCAGTGAAACAGCCAAAGAAGCTATCCAGGATCCAAGAATAAGCCTTGAGATGGTAACTCTTGGTAATGTAACTTCAAATAGTTTGCAAGACCTCTCTGCACTGTTTATACATCACCAAACTGCCAAAATAAAAAAGAAACAGGATATGTCACAGCCTAGTTCAGAGAAGAGCAGCATTCTGCAAAAAATGGAAGGGAACAAAATCATAATCCACAGAGGCATAAGAGAGGACAGCAATGGATCAGCAACTGGTCCTAACAAAGACTTCCTGATACTCCCAGGTAACAGGGAATTGTCTGGCAGGCAGGCACATTGCCTGATGAGGAGGCTGTGATGTTGCCAGGTTGCTGTTAGCTCTAGTTAATCCCAGGTACCAGAAAGACTGCACTGACTGACACCAGGAATACTCAGCTTTGCAGCTGAAGCTGGATTCATGGCTGTAAAAAGCCCACAACAGACACAAGGAAGCATACAAATCCTGGGCCAGGCATAGTCTAACTGATGGCCCAACAGCTGTCATAGCCAGGACAAGAGCTGAGAGAGCTAGTCCTCAACCCCTCATCTATCATTTCATTGTCTAGGAACTCAAAGATGCTCTTTCCTCCTGCCTCAAGTCTTGTTAATAGCCAGAGCCTCTCCAAGGACCCCCACAACCAAAGGTCTGGCAGAGCAGGAGCAGACTACGACTGATCAGTAACGTCAGGGCTGAGGCCTTCTGAAATTGCAGGCAGGAGCAATGGTACTTGCTGGTTTAATTCCACTGCTCTCCAGTGTTGGTAGCTACACGAGGAGGAAGGCACAGGGTATAAAAACAGATGGAAAAAGTTCATAAGAATTAAAATCACAGGATTTCAGAAGGATTTCATAAGTAATTAATTTATATCTAGTATTTGTTGCCACACTGCAGAACCACCAGTTGAGACTGACTTCTCTGCTCTGTTTACAATTCTTTAATAAAAGGGATAGATTTGCTGAGCACAAGGCAGAAAGCTTCCAGATCCAGATGGGAGACAGCAATACAGCTCACAAAAACTTCTTGGTGCAACTGAGAGCACATGAAAATTGTGCTGTAGACCCTACAGGAAAGTTCCCGCATTTAAATATGCCCATATAACCATACCTTTGCATACCTGGTAGTGCTGCAGAAAGGATTACTCCCTGTCCACTCCAAATACCACCCTAAGGACAGGGATCTTAACAATTTTTAGAAGACAAGTTGCACAGAGTAAAAAAACCAAAAAACTAAACAAGTGTTCAGAAATTCTTGAATCAAAATTTCAAGGAATAGTATGAAATTGTAGCAGCTGTAGATTTTATGCTGTTACTTTAGAGCCATTTTGGGAGCTTTTTTGTCACATCTTGACATGGAGAGGAGGAAGCTGGAAGAGGAGAGCAATGTCTTAATTTTCAAAATGTCAGAATACAGATCATGTTTGTCAAGCTTTCTACTCTCAAAAATCAGGACAGGACAGGACAGTGACAGAACACCACACTGAGAGGGAAAGGAGGAAGAAGCAAGAAAACCCAAAGGTACAATTTTTATCTAGATTGCTGCAGACACACAGAAGAAGCCTAAGTTAATCAGCATCTACCAAAACCAAAAGCCCAAACCTGCCATGCCTACATACTGATTTGCTTATACTAATATCTTTCTGATTAGATATCTCATTCTTTCAGTAAGGAATAGCTTAGATTTTGTCCTCTCTTGCTACCCCCCCCCCTCCCAATTTAACCCACCATTAAAGGAGTAACCCAGACTCTCCAATCTCTAATATTACTGATATTTTGCTCTCTTTTATTGAGTCCATTCTGATTATTCCATTAAGAAAAGAAGAAAATGGTAATAAAATTGTGGGGTCTCTCCCATTTCAGGGGATAAGGATAGGGCATCTATTCTTTCCATGTGGAAAAGTCTATCAGTTTCCTAATCTTATTTTGATAAAGGCAGCCTGTTTTTTCTAAAACATTGTTATAGTGGCCTAACGCGTTGCTAGGAAGCATTCTTCCCAGACCCTGACTGCTGGTCCATCGCAGAGCAAAGTATTAGGAAAGATCAGCAGGAGGAAAGACTGGAATAAATGCAAGATTTGTTGATGAGTATCAGCTTGACCCTAAATCCAGCTCTTTTTGCTAATTGAGAGACTGGGTATTGGGGGGGGGGGAGGACCAAACCAACAAAAAAACCCCCACAACCAAAACCTGGATATGTTCATGAGAACAAAAATTAGGAGTAATCAGCAGAGCTCTCCCTGTGCTTTAGACAGCAGGCTATTTTAGTCATGTGTCCTCACTGAAATGCTGAGGGGAGAGGGAGAAACAGTGACACCAGGATTTTTAGAAGCATCTGTGGAGCTTTCCTCTTCTACAGTGCAGCAGCTGTTTGCACAGACGTACCCAGCCTCAATTTCCATGGGCTTCCTCAGGCACAAAAGGATCTCAGCCAGGGCAGTGCTCGCCCTGCGTCCCACGCTGCAAAGCAGCCTAACCTGGCATGGGCAGCAGAGCTCAGGACACCCAGCCAGGCTTGGGGATGGCTCCCTGCACGATGGACCTGCTGCTCAATCCAGTCACACCAGGAGCCAGGTAAGGCAAAGGAGCACAAGGAGAACCCTGGCTGTGCAGCCCCCCATGCATATGCTCCACTCCAAAATCACCTCTATGTAAGCCAGGGAAGTGCCACCAGTGTAACACAGAACAAGTCAGTGATCCACAAGTGGGGACGCTCAGAAGAGGCCAGTGCATTCAAAAAATGCTGATGTTAAATGTCACTCTGCTCCCCCTGTCTCAGACTAATAACTTAGAGAATATTTTTCTCAGTAGCACCCATGGCCCTCATCCACCAGTACTATGCAAGAGAAGGGTGTAGAACCATCTGTGTAATGCATAGGGAGAATAATGAGAGAGACAAAAATGTGCCATCAGCAGTTTTGTTAGCAAGCAGAAAAGCAAAGTCCTAGACCTTAAGAGCATATATTTTAGCACCAGCACTCCCTTCTACCCAGACCCAAGGTTAAGGAGGGCTCTTGGAGAAGCAAAGTGTGATGTTTCATAAAGGAAACAAATGTGGTACTTCATGACTTTTTTTTTGATGGGCTGCATCACTCTGGGCAGCCTTCTTCTTATGCAGTTGGTTCTGCTTTGGACAAATTTCAGGACACTGGAAGAGCTAGTTCCAGGAGCTGTCTGTATGGAACAGCCCAGCTTGATCTCCCCTGAGCATCTCAGTCTGGGTCCATTTGAACAATGCTATTTACGTTTCACCAATACTGTGGACATTTTGTTCTGTGCCAGCTCAAAAAGGGACAGAAATCGCTACAGAAAGTTTAAAAAAAGAGGAAGAAGACAGGAAAAGAGAGAGTCGGTATGTGCATTTTAAGAGGTTTATTAATAACTGACACCAATGGTGCCACCTCCTGTGGATATAATCATTGTTAAGTATGTGCTCCTGAGGTGGTTAGAAATCCACACAGAAGTCTTGACCACAGAAGCAACCACTTTGTTCTTTCTCCCCTTTTAAAGTTTACTTGCTCTCTGTCTCCTTCCAGCTCACCCAGTTCTCTTTGGCTGTTCATTCCCTCTAGCCTAATATTCAGACTGGCTGCAGAAGAGAGAAGCCAGAAGGAAGGGGCTGGAGTGGGAGGAAGGCAGCAGCAGCTGCCTTTAGTTTAATTGGTGCTACTTAGTTCCATATTCAGAACAAGCTTCTTTTCCCAATTGAAAGACAACAGACAATTATAGAGAATATAACCTTTCATTTGAATTTCAGCCACATTTACAAATGTCAGAGACAAATGAAAGTTCCAGTGAAAACACCTGGACAGGGAACTAGCTTTCATTCAGCTGCCTGCACAGGTGTAGCTGCAGAATTCACAATAGGAAGAGTAGGTTTTTTGCAGATTGTCCCAAACTGAAGGCCAAATCTTGACAATATCTGAGCACTAAACTCCACCTGAAACTGCAGGAGCTTGTCCCTACCAGGAATTCACTGGAACAACTAAAGACCAAATCTTCAGACATGAACTTCCATAACATTGCTGTTCTTGTGTTTGACTCACAGAAGGAAAGGAATATCCAATTATAAAAGTAAGATGTTTCGATCTTTTGTTCTGCTCATTTGAAGGCAGAGCAAAACTTTCCTGAAGGCAACAGGTGTGGTACCAGGAAAACAGTTGCTATTTAATTTAAAAATATCAGGATTTTCTGCCCATGACTTAATCAACACTGAATTGTTCTCTTATTCTGCATTTGATTTGATCAAGATAACTTCTCTGACTACCACTTGCTCAGAGATAAGTGCGTAACTAAGTGATACCTGATTAGCGCTGCTTTCATTTCAACTCCAAAGCCATTTTCAGTAGCTTGAAGTAAATCTTTTCTATCAATATAAGTTGTGATTTAGTGAACAATATGAAAAATAAACCAGCCTAACAGACTAAGGACGTTACCAGAAATAACTAGTTTTCCTTTCAGCTGTCAGCAGGCAGGACAGACTAATGAGACACTGGTCTTCCTTGTCAAGCTCACTACAATTTCCATTTCTCTCCCTTTCTCATTGCACTTGGTGGTAAAGAAGGGCTGTTGACTGGTAGAATGGGGAATCTACTCACAACCGTTTCACTCATAAAATTATGTAAGTTACAGCCTTACCTTGCCTCAAAGCCCATTAAATCTTGTTTCCTTACCCCTGACATGAGCACAGAGGACACCAAAACCTTTCTAAAGAGTCAACAACAAAGGTATTCTAATCCGTTAACACAGATCAGAGTAAGTCTCGCCGCAGAAAAAAATACAACACCTGCCATTCCTCCCTTTTTCAGGTCTTGTCTAAATCTTCCACAAGCAATAAGCCCAATTTACATTACCCAGTGACCAGGCTGAGATAAGCCAAAGGGCTCGGCAGGTTGGAAGAGTCCCCAGCTTTCAGCCTTCTACAACGGGGTGCTGTTAGACACCAGTCCAGCCCTTTCTGATCCTGGCTGCATGCATTCCCAAGCATGTAATCTGGCTCAAGGTCAGGTTTATGTAATGGGGTTCCGAAAACAACACTGAAACAGATCCCTAAGGGAACTAGATCAAGACATCAGTGACATTCAGTCCCTACTGATTTTAGTTGGTGTCCAAAGGACTAGCAAGCAGCTCCAAAAATTGCCACAGTCAGCCAGGTTCTGGCTCCACAGAGTGTTCAGACATCAAACTGAATGTGGAGTGTTTGATGCACAAGGTAAGGTTACAATTCTCATTATAAACAAAGCACGATTAAAACTCCCAACTGTATATATCTAAGTCCTAAGAAAAAATTCCTCCCTATATTAAAGAGCTAACTGAGCACGACTGAGATACCCAGATGTAATTCAGTCTCACTTATTTCCGTCCCTTTCTCCCCCAGTTCTCACACTAATCCAATGGTCTGGTGCACCATGTGTTCCCCACAGGAAGTCTTTCTGCAGTAACCTCCAGAGAGCTGGCCTGCTTCAGAAAGCTGAGCTCAGAGCAGGGAACCAGGCTCATACCTCCAGCTGGTACTCAGGCAGCTTTCCCAGCCCCAGAAGGAAACGCACAGTATTCCAGCATCGCCTTCTGCAGAGCAAGGTGGTAACTGCAAGCACCCAGTCCAAGCTGCAGCATTTTCACCACTGGCTACCTTCTCATCCAGGCTAAGACCAGTAACCCCAGAGTCACTGCAGCTGGGGCCAGTTTAAGCCACCTGGCTCATTTGCTCCCGCACAGAATGCAGGCTCTTGCCTCCTTCTCACGGCCACTGTGAGATTGCTTTGTCTTGGCCCCTTGAGCCACCAGACAGCTCCCTCTTCCCTGCAGCACCTACCCCAGGCTGTCAGTGTGACCCCAGCTTCTGTGTGTGCCTCTGGCACAGCCAGACTGAAAACAAAATCTCCACTGAGGGAAAACGGGGTCAAAGGAAAGCACCAACTACAACCTTGATGCTGTGGGACCATATTCTATAGTTTTTTAAAAGCTGGAATCTGTAACTAGATTTACATGCATATAATGTGGTACAGAAAGAGTTTGAAGGAAAACTCAGGCAGCTCATGAATTAGCTCTGAATTCAGCAATCTTTTGCCTACATAATTGCTTTAAAAGTTATGCACATCCAAAAGTATCTTGGCAAATTAGGGGACCGTTTGAAAGAACATTTAAAGCCAAAAAGTAAATATATTAAAAATCAGTCTTTGAAAAATACTCCTCAGCAGCAAAGACTGAGTTTATTCAGTGAAAAAGAGATCCCTTCCTACAGCAAAAAGGATAAAGAAAACAATCAGTAAAGAAACAGCACAGTCTCCAAGAAAATGTATTCTTCAGTATCAATAACATGAAAATACTTTTTAAAGCTGAAACTGTTTCTCGTACTCCCCCATGACTTAGCTTAAAGCAGGATGGACATGACAGGGGCTTTAAGTAAGTGCAAAGCCAGGTAACCTGACTCATGAGATGCACAGTTAACAACTGCAGTGGAATTGCACATTGCAGCTCCACATAGAGTCTCTATTAACATATTGTGACAAGAATTATGCACATACATAATGTTTAGCCCCCTTGGTGCTGGCTTGTCCCTTAGGAACAATGACAAGTGGAGACACTTTAAGATGAAGCCCTACAATTACAAAATTTTTCAGGCTAAAAATTTTGCAATTGTCTAGCTTGCCTGTGTAAATAATGCATTACAAAATACATTAGTTAAGTTCCTTCAGGGGGACTGAAGAGTGTGAAGTTGAGGATCCTACCTAAAGCCTTCACTCTCCACACATTTCTGATCCAAAAAGGCACACAAATGCCACAAAATTCTCATTCAGAATAAAAGTTTACTTTGGCATCCTCAGTCATAGGACACTCCTCACAAAAGAGAGAAAGTATGTTTACCTTCACAGATGACCACATTACTTCAAGATGTATGTAGTCTGACTCTTGTAATGTTGCCAGGTACTCCCTTGCATGCTGGGTGCTGACTATTCCAAATGGGTTCAGAGGGAAGTTATCTTAAATTAAAACTGTGTTCAGTCATAAGAAATAAGTGTTGTTTATTAAAAATAAAATATCTTGAAAATAATTTCACAAACATATATACACATACATAGAGGCACTATGGCTTTAGTATTTTTGACTTAAACCAGGCTTATCTCTATAATCTTAGAAATTAACTATTTTAAATTATAGAATCATGTATCAGCAAAGTCACACATGAGCAGTAACATTTACATCATTACATTTGAAGTAAATTTCAAGACAAACAAAATAGCAAACACCTGGCATGAATAAAAACAAAATTATTTTTAAAATCTATGTTCTAATTAGAGAAAATAAAAATAATCTTAGAAGGTTAAAAATTAATCTGTTATAGGTTGAACAATATTTGACAAAGGAAACAGACTGTCATATTGTTCTTAGGGTTACCTCACAGGTTGAACTTGCATTTTCCTAGAATACTACATAAATAATTATGACTCAGTGCTCCCTGCAGACATAGCCCAAACCAGTACCTTGATTACTTGAAACAACAAGTTAATTCAATGTTGCAGAAATGACAATTGTTCATTTATTTTGTTGTTCTTGATTTCAATAGGGTTCTTAAGAGAAAGGAATGTGGGTTTCAATCACTAAATGCTAATAAAATATAACATTTTGGACTAGTTTAAGGAAAAAAAAAAAAGATCTCTATGATGAGCTTCTATTGAAAGGTCTCATTTGTCTATGCATGATGTACCAGAGATACTAAGGGACTTCATTCTGAAGGCAATGGCAAGAGCCCAAGCAGGTCTGCAGGTACAGCCAGTGCCAAATGTTTACCTCTACTTGTGCTGTGCCACGAGAAACCTTCCTTGGATTGCCACATCCCCAAAAGAACTCATCCCAGTGTGTGTGCTAAGCATGGTGGTCAGACAACATCTGAAAAGGAGAACACTATTTGTAATGGTTTTATAAAAACCTGAGAATCCTTGATGAAGATCTGGTGCAGAGAATCTCACAAACTGTCAGGCTGAGGCTGATGTTGATGGGGCAGGGGGAAAGAATTCACTGCACTGGTTGCAAAAACTCTGACGTGAACACAGCTTCTGCATAGTCCTCACAAACATCCTGCAGCTCTGCTGCCACATCACACAGGGCTTCTTCTGTCAGTTGCTCTGCAAGACTGAGGCAGAGGGAAGGCAAAAATAGAGGAAAAGGTTCAGAAAGTCAGATTTCAAATTTCAGTCATTCATGCTATTGATATCAGTGCTCTGATTTTAAAAGGTATACTTTTTTCTTTCTACTGCTTAGCCCAAGAAAGGATTCGATACATGTTCTGATATGGGTTGTATAAGATAGCAGAAATTCTATCCTCACTCTGGTTCATAGCAAAGGGCATACTTCAAGCATAAAAGTACTGAGAGATCTCAGTTGTTTCCTTTTTTCAAACTCTTAAGATACTAATTCTGCTTTGAGAGTAAGAGTGAACATACTATGGTGCTCATCCAAAGGCCACTGAAGTAAATAGGAAGCTTTTTATTGATTTTAGCTGTCACTGAATCAGGCCTTACTGAGCAGAAATGTTTTGAGTAAAATATCAATTTTCAGTAATCTCTGGACCACAGTAGATGTTTGTTACAGAACGAAAACTGTTTGTGTGTAAATATACAGTAGTTTACTGGCCTCCTGAGAACTCTGCAGTTCTGCATGTGCTCCAAAAGACATTGGTGCTCCCAAGCCCAACAACCTCGGGGGCTGTTCAGAGTCCCCAAACCTGCCAGGGACTGGCTGCATCTGCAGTTGCCGAGCATGGGGCACGTGGCAGCCGTGGCACCCACTGTCAGGAGGAGGGTCACCTGCCAGTCCCACAGAGGTGCCAGCCCTGGCAGGGCCAATCTCACACCAGGGACTGAAGGCAGCACAGCTCAGAAGGCAGGATGACAGCACTGAGCACTGACAAGCTCTGTTTCAGTGGGTTGATTCAGCAGATTCAAATACAGTGGTCTAATCACAGTTATTACAACGTGTGCCTACTTATCCACACTTGGGCAAATCAGCAACACAGAGGAGTAGCTTTATGCATGCCAGTTATCTCAAATATTGCAGGACCTGTTCCTGTTCCTGAAAACACTTTATGCAGATGCCAATCAAACAAGCTGTATCACTGATTTCAATGCTACTACATTAAAAATGTATGCTGAAATTTAAAGATTCTTGGCAATTAAGCCTGATGTCCAATCTGCCAATACAAATCTTCCCAGACAATCTGCCAATACAAATCTTCCCAATCTGCCAATACAGACAAATACGGGAACCTGTCCCATCTACAACCACTGAAGTTAGGTTTTGCAATTCTTTCTTAATACTCCAGAGTTTTCTTCTCTCATCTCTTCTCCCATAGTCAGATGCATTCTCATTTCCACTCTGCAGGGAATTAATGTCCCCTCTATGCCAACTGATGTTGTGCCAGTATTCCTGCAGTTCTGAAAGAACAGGGCTAGCAAGGTTTCAAATTCATCCTGTATTTCCATGCTTTCTTTGGGCTGGACTTTATAAGACCAATAGGTGATTTTTTAAATGTATCATACATATTGAAAATTATTTCTAGGCAATTGTAGGTAATTACTCAAAGAAGTGCAAGGAAATGATAACCAGTGATGTAATTTACTTGCTAAAGCTGTTACTAAGTAATCAAAACACTTACTCAAGCTTCAGTGCAAAAGTGGGTATTTTGGCTTATATTGCTCTGCTGCTTAGCAGACATTCAGCCTGAGAAACAATTTTTGCCAGGAAGTGAACAGTAGAGAGACTGCAGTTTACTGTTTCTTCACATCTTCTATTTATAGCAAGGGATGGACATTCTGCTCCCATATCCTTTGGTTTTATCCAACTACCTTCAAAATCCATGAATACCTAGTACCAGTAGAGAAACAGCCTAAGAGCCAACTGCCTCTGGCTTTCAGTCTGGAATTTAAATGTCACCTCCCCACTCCTCTCCTGAGTAAAAACAGAAAGACCTGTTGTCAGCTGATACATTCACTTCAAAATCACAAAGACAGTCCATATACCTCTCAGCAATCTGCCATGGGTTGAAACTGCCCACCACCTCATGGGAAATGAGCTTTAAATGATGCTTGTATCTGCTGTTATAATCCAAGATGCTCTGGAGCATATGGCTTGGCACAGACAGAGACACAGAGCACGCTTTCTGTAGAGAGTTCAAAGCCAAGGGGTGCAGAATGTCATTTCCAGTATGCAATTTCTCCTCTGCTTCTTTGTTTTCATCAATCACTGGAAATATAAAAATATCAAAACAGAACTAGATTTTCAAGTCTCTTTTTGAAAACACTATAACGAAGTCACACAGATCTCATGCAAATATTCCACTTACTTGCCATCAAAAGGTTTTTCAAATAAAATGTTTGTTTCTAGCTCTGTGTGTCCAATTAATTTGGTTATCTGAATTGGATGAGGAGATGTGAGTCTTTCAGCTGTTGATGCCATTTGTTGTTCTAGAAGGAAGAAAATACCATTTAAAATTGTTTCTTTGAAAAAGGAAAACTACATCTACTGCAGATAAGGTCCTCACAAAGACTTTTGCTTCTTTTAAGGGGAACTCCTTCAGGTAAGTGAAGAATTGAAAGTGAGAAGCCCCTAAAATGCAAATTCAGTATAGCGTTTCCAAGAGCTTAGTGTATTAAAGCTGAGCATTTTAGAAATGCTGCTTTTAGTATAAATCATTTGTGCTGTCAGTGGATACTTCTAGCAGAGAGAGAGAAAATACCACTGTAAAACTAGCAGTCTATTAAACCTGGCAGTAAATTCAAGACATGGAAAAAAAGTCCATACAGATTTGGGCTAAATCTTCACCAGTCATATTGTGAGATTTTACAACTTGTGTAAACAACACAGTTCCAGTAAAGTCTGTATGTAATCAGATACTCACATCAGTGTAGCTTCACTGTGCTACTCAATCAAATAGTAGGATAAAAACAGGAATATTGATAAAGTATCGACTTTTAGAGCTACATTTTAGAAACTGTCCTTTGAAAGAAGTACCTGTAGTAAAAATGTGTCTGGATGGTGCTATTTGATCACACATAATCCAATGACCTTGATTTCAAAACATCTGAATTTAAAGTTACAGATTATAGGAAAATCCAGTGGCATTACAGAAAACAGTTACCCATTTTGTCTTGCTGGGCCCAGAAGTGGGAGTCAGTGTCCACGATCTGGGTGATTCTCCTGCGGACACTCTCCCGTGTCTCTGTATTGGAACACACAAAGCAGTCAGTCACCCACATACCTGATTATCACTCAATAGGAAACTAGGTCATGATCCTCCTTGGCAAAGCAGCCTTATTTCGGCTGGTAACACAACACAGAAGAGGGGGGGGAGTGAAATCACAGATATTTATCTTGTTCAAAATGCCATACTTAAATATGAAACTAGTTGCCAGTCCCATGGTAACTCCTCCCATTTTAGACCAACAGCCCTCAGCCAAACAACTGAAGAACCTTCGTGCCTTCTTTTAAGAAAGCAATATGAGAAAGCTCAAGTCAAGTAAATTATAAACTTACGAACATTTACATGGAAAGATGAATAAATAAGGGCACAGATAACTGTGTATTTGTCTGACTTCCCCATGTTGCCCTGAATCACCATGCTGATTCTCCCATTCATGTACAGTTATCTAAGCCACAAAGTCTTGAGGTGGAAAGCAAACTCAGGTCTGCCAAGCCTAGAGCAATAGATTCATCAAACATTCTGCTCCTGATCTTACACTGTGTTTTGCTGGAAGCACAGACTCCTCCCTGGTCTTTGATTTCAGACACTGATTCAGTCACTCCTTGCTTCATTTAAGAATGTAGATACTTAGAGATATTACAATTTATGGACAGTAATCAAGAAATTGGCACTAATGAGAACAACCAAGGCAGAAAATCTTACTTCAATTTCTTCCATTCTTTGCAACATTGACTCTAGACTATGAGTGTCAGCCATAGGCAGGCCCTGGTCTGGAGCCTCTCGTGCTGCTCCACGCTCCACGTTCCTGAGCAGTATCTTCCAAAAGATCATCCAACAGCTTTTCACTCAGAATACTGCTTTGCTGCAACACAAAAAAAAAAAAAAAAAAAAAAAAAAAAAAAATCACCCTGCTACTTAAAAAATCCGAAACTCAAACAATACCACAGAAAACAAAAGACACAAAGCCATACAAAAAGAAAGAAAAAACCCAAACCAAACCACTTGCATTAAGTTGAAAAGAAACTGTAAGTTGCCCCTTTATAAATGTTTGACAGCTCTCCAGGCATCCTTCCCCCAGTGGCATAAGCTTGCCTGTACTACCTGCATGCTGTCTACCAGAGGTTCTGACCACTCCTGTACCTCCTTCATGCTTTGTCTGCACAGGGGGCTGGAGAAACAGTTTGTGACCTGCACAAAAAAGAACAACAACATGCCATTTTGAAACTTGGTATGACAACAATAATTTAAAAACCCCAAATACATAAGTTTACTTTTAGGGAGACTGCTGGAATGTGGAGAAGCTCATATCATATCTGACACCAGTTATAAGATCTTCAAAGTAATACCTCAACTTTTGTATTGTTTTTATTTCTCCTCTGCGAAGGTCAGTTAGAAACCTTCACTCCTCTTGAATTTTCCGCTTCAAGCCTCGCTAGTCTTCAGAAAGCACAGTAACATAAAGGGTTACAAAATGCACATTCTAATAACTGAAGAATGAAATAATATGATTTTGAGTATTAGTTTGGAAAAGTTGCAAGAAACTTTAGAGAGAAATTAATGCTGACTGTAAGACCATATAAGCCAGAAAACTTCGTTGAGAACCAGGGATCTTGAATTAAGTTTCTGCTTTGGCAAATAGAAGTACTTGGCCCAGAGAAATGAGCTCCTCATCTTACCCTGCAAACTGCCTAGTACAGATCCAGCACCTGGACCTCTTGCTTCAACTGCCACAAACACCAATCCCAAAGCAACCTAAATTTGGGGAGCCCTGGTCTAACTGGATGTTAAATATACTTTAAAGTAAACAAACCTGCACTCTATTGTTGTCTGAGACAAAATATGTATTTTGTCCTTCTGGAACAGGGAGATAATATTTATTTACCTTCTTAATGCACTGCTGTGAATACCCACTCTGCCTGCTGTGTTTTGTCACTGCCCTGCCTTGCACAGTTGGGCCTTGACTCCCAAGCAGCAACTCAGGCAAAAGCCTAAAGCCTTGGCTCTTCCTGGGCTTTAGGAGTGAGCTGCTCTGGGCCATCTGGCAGAGAGCTGTGCTGTGCCACTGGCCACCCTGGGCTGCAGCCAGGCCAACTCTGTCCCAGTTACCAGCACAGAGCCAGCAGCATTCCCACTGGGAAGCAGGGTAAGGATGGGTGCCCCAGGACTGTGAACATACCGCTTAGGTGGAACAGGCAGAGCTGGAGGCTTTGGAGGAGGGCAGGGAATTCTGCTCTCCTTAGCAGGTCGTTTGGTCTCTTTTAGCTGAAAGCTATAGTTGGCTCTCGAAATCCAGCCTGCTTTCCTCGAGGGCGTACCTGTCGTGACTTCAGAGGTTTCACCATTCCCTTAAAATTAACACCATCACATTAAGAACTTATATTCCAGTTGTTGAATTATTAAAGTATTTTGCATTTTGCTTCAGATTTTGTCTTGAAGTCATGCCTGCTGACTTTGCTGCACAGTTGACATATGTGGAGGTTTTACAACTGCTTTAAAAGGAAGTACAGCTGTGCCTGAAAAGAATATATGCTTGATCCTGTAACTGTTATTTTTGCAAACAGTTCCAACTTTTCCAATGTTGCCCTTCATGGGGAAAAAACTTATTTTTAATTTTTCAGAATTAGACTCTATTTAACTCTTAATAAATCCAAATAGAAGGTTTCCAAGGTAACCTTTATTCAGCCACAAAACTATAATGTCACCACTTTTGTATTTGCTACAAGGTCACTTAGACTCGTCCCCTCAGTATGAAATGCTGAAATGTTCAACCTTTCTGCCCACATTTCTCACTGCCACACAGGGATGGGAAGCAGTAAGTTACATATACATACAGCTACGTTACTGCGGCAGATCTGAATTTTCAAGCTGAGGATGACACTTTGAGGAAGGAATAAAAAAACTCCACCTATTTATAAAATCTAGCACTAGTCTTTTAAGAACTCATTTGCATTACAGAAGCCTCTTGCTGGTTGCAAGAAAGACTTAGCAGAAACCAGAACTTGTATTGTGAAGTTTTATCATTTCTAATCAATTAAGTAAGTCTGCCTAACTTATATTCTTCTACTAACACTAGCATGACATTACTGCTGAGTGCATTTTTGTGACAGAGGATTACCAACAGGAAGAAACTTCAGCTTTAATTTCAACTTGAAAAAACCATGCTAACTTCAAGCACGAAACTTGTTTCAGTGAACATTTTCCTTGCTAATTCTGTTATTCGTTGTTTCTAGTTGTACAATGTGTTTCCAAGGAACTGTAACACTGCTTTGAAAAACAGTTGCTAAAATAGTCATACCCAGTAGAAATAACAGGCAGATGACAGTTTATCCCACTGTGTCTCCTAGCTCAGAATAGAAATATTATGAGGAAGTGCTAAGCACTGACAGTATCTTACGTTATATAACAATCCCAAAGCACAAGTAGAAGACAGCATAAATGATTTATCACTTCCATACCTGTGGTTTTGCAAGCAATAATGCCTTTCTTCTCCAAAGGACCACTTCCAAGGACAGAGTCCTTTTTTACAGCTCTCTCTCTCACCAGGGCATCTGTGCTTCCCTGTAAAGTGGCATTTCTCTCTGGAGTAGGTGGGTCACTTTCTTCTTGGTATTTATTGTGAAATACATGAGCACAACTGTTCGCCTTTTGAACTGCTGAAATATTTGCAACATGTCAATGTTTATCTGTATCAAAAATAACACATAAACTTTTAACTTTTGTAAGGTGAGAGGGGCAAGAATTGTCTTTATTTCTACATTTGATATCTCTGTTATGCTAGGTATACCTAATCACGAACTTTTAAGCTCTACCATAATTTAAAAAAAGAAAAAAAAAATCCAGCCTTGTATTTCCTGACAAGTATTAAAGAAATTGTCTTTCCTGCATTATTTTGATGAACAGGAGAGTTTGGAGTTTGTGTGCATATGCATATTTATATGTATATAAATTTGAAACACATATACATGCAAATCATGGGAAACCTTTTGGTAGTAATTTTCATGCGAGGTCTAGGCAGTGATAACAAAAGATTCTTTTTTAGGTTGCAAGACACATGGAAACCATTAGATGCTTATATGCTGTCTCCCTGGACTGCCAAAGAATTCATCATATGGAATTCTTCTTGCCCTTACATGTGGGTAGCAGGGAATACTCACTATTCTAGTAAAAACCATCATTAGGTATGAGAAAGACACCATAAAGAAGAAAAAGAATTAATATAGTTTATATACAACGTAAGAAATTATAATGGCTTTCATCAGGTGTCAAAATACTTCAGGTGGTATATTTATCTCACAACACCTTGAGAAGGAATAAAGCTCCTTTCCTTTCATATACAAAGTAAAAGAACAATAAGAAAGCCAACTCTGAACAGTTTCACAGCAAACGAGTAGTAAACCCCCAAAGTCTTCAGCTTACCCATCAGTTAATGTGTCTCTAGGTACAAAAGTTTGAGTGTTGTGCAAAAGACATTATCAGGAATCAACTGACAAGAATAAAACAGCCACTGCTCTCAGAAGTAGAGAAATTGCACAAACCAAGGGAATTCAGAATACCTTGTCAGTGTGAACAGTTGAACAACCACAGCCTGGCTTTCATTAGCCTGATTTGCTAACATACACTTCTGACCAACAATACATAACATGCTACAAAACTGATCTTCAGATGGCAAGTTAACTGATAAAAATGGACTTAGTAATTCAAAATACAAACCAGTCAAGAGACTCCTGGCACACGGAGGTTTTCTAGGCTCTTGTCCATACTGTCCCTTTAAGATGAGAGGCTTGTTTTCTCCTTTGGAGACAGAAGCTGCTTTCGGGCTGGGAATGTCTTATTGTTCCTTGGAGATTTGGCCTGAGAAGCTGAAATACATTTCTTCACTGGTTTTGGTGTTTGCTTGTTTTCCAGCAGTGAATTCAGATCCTGCACCAATATTTAGAGTTTTAATTACTCTCTCAGTAAATCTGATGTAAAAAGAGAAGCAAATTCAAGAGATTCCAAGCAGCTGGAACTTTTTTGGTCTGGTTTGGGGGTTTTTTTTGTTTTGTTTTGTTTTCTGACAGCAATTACTCCCAATAAGTTGTTCATGTAGAAGCTTTTTCATATTATTAACTTAAATCTTACTGAAAAGGCTTACATTTTTGTATTCACAATTGACCCAAGTAAATAATCTGCTTACAGAATGTTCAAAAAGAAATGAACACAAGGGCTACAGACCAAAAAAGCCCCCATGCTCACATGACTGCAGTAATACAGACATTTCTTCCAATGCTAAGTCTAAACTTGAACAACTCTACCTCCTCTCCTGTTCGAAGGCAGTTAGCACTGTTACTGTTCTCATAAGCAGTTCATAACAGTAAAAATAAAAACAGCTCTTACAGTTTTAACAGTGTTTTAAGGAAAATAAAATATGGCTCTGGTAGCACTTGCTTTTAGTTATTTATATAGTAGGCAACATGAATCAGAACTTTTCTATGATACCAACAACATGTATAAGCCAGCAGATATCACTAACAAAAGCCATTTGAAAGGCACAGAGCTTAAGTAACTCTTGTACCCACAACTTTATCTTCTGCCTGGACACTTCTGCATCCAACACCATGGGTGAGGCTCAGATGCTCATCACTGATGCTGATTACTAATGCATGCATCCCAAAATAATAAACACATAACACACACCAATGCATAAATGAATTCTTTCAGTCTTGAATATGGCAAATGAATCAGAAACTGGTGCTTTGTTACCACTATCACTACCAGTCCTCATTCTAGCAGCATAGCCAAGAAAGACAGGAACAGTATCAATAAGACCATCAGCAGGTAGCTTCTGTGTTTAGGATGCACCTCTCTTTTGGACCACCAAATTAGAAGTACATTTATACATTAGAAAATATGGCCTTTGAAAAACCACAAAGAAAACCAATAAGATATTCTGCCATTTCGTTAACACAGTCTCATATTTCACTACATCTTTTCTGCTTTAGCAAAACCAAAATGTTTTTTTCCTACCTCAACTTGCAGCAAAATATCTATGATAATGTCAGAAATGGAAGAATCTCCTTCTAGTTTGGCAGAGCAGAGAGAGAGTTGTCGAATGAGACTGCCCAGCTCCTTGTAGTGGGCAGGAATCTGCTCGTCTGTGTGATCGTGAAGTGATTGGCAAATGCCTGCAAGGTTCGTACAGCACCTCTGTGTGCTGCTGCCAGCCTGGATACTGCTTGGGACTGGAAATGAAAAACAAATGTTTTAATAACTACAGTTTCTATGAATACTTATACTATTGGAAGAATTGTTGTCAAAATTTCATGGAGAAACACTTGGGCTTGGGATAATTCTGATGCATATTAAGCCATTTGTGAGACAAAACAAAACAGGCATTAAAGTAATCTACTAAAGATTCCTCCCAACAGTACCTCTATCAATGTCATGCCGGCTTCAGGTGAAACAGCCTGGGTAGAACAGGTCTTGATGTTTCTGTGTGCCAACACAGAACTGTAATCTGGACCCTAATGCAACAATTGCACAAACACAAAACATTCTCCATCCTCTGCGTTTTGTTACAGAAGAAATACAAGTGATGCAAAAGCTCAAGAGAACAACAGGACAACATCAGCCAGAGTGTAGGCATGATCTCAGGGCTGTCCTTCTGAAAGGTGCTGGGCAGAGAAGAAAAATCAGGCTGGTAAGACTGAGTGACATCACCCAGAAGTTTAAAAAATCAGTCAATAGTAGAACACATTGTTATTGCAAAAAGGAATTGGAATGAAGAAGGAATTAGAAGCCACATAAAATCAGACCAATGGCCTTCTCTCTACTTTACTGCAGGGAAATGAGAACTGAGAAGAGAGAAGCAAGGCAGTATCAGGCCAAGTGATCCATACTTCTGTGAGAATGAGATGAAAGGTGTAAGATACAAAGAAAATCTTTCTGAAGAGGGCTCAGATGCACCCAGATAATCAAACAATTATCTAGAAAACTCTGTCAATAAGTCATTTATAGCCTGAAGGATAATTACACCTTACCTTTTTAGTGTGTTTGATTGTATGAGGACTCAGTTTCTCTAAATCATCCTGGATTTCTTTTACCTGTTTATCAAGAAAGGAGAGGAGAACATCAGTCAGAATTCACTCTGTGCCTATAAATGAACAATAAATCGTCGCTGTAACAAAGTCCAAATTTTGGACTTCAGCCATGAGAGAAATTAGTCACACCATTCAGATCTAAACTAAAATGCTGTGGAAGTTCAGAGATAACCTGATTGAATTTCTTTTGTTTCAGTTTGTTTCTGTCAAATTCATCACAATAAACTAGCTACTGTGCATGCCAGTTCAAAATGCGGGTTCCTACCTGTTGCTGGAGCACGTACAGCAGCCGAGCTGACCGTGCAGCTTGTTGCCGTCTCCTAGTGCAAAGTCGCTGCTTGATCTCAGGATCTGAAAGTTCTGTATCTCTCCCTAAAAAGCATAGAATTTAATGTTTTATGTCTTAATTTAACATGTGAAAATCCCAATTAAGCCATGACAACAGACATAATTTAACAATAAACCTCTGCCATGCAGAACCAAATCACATATTTGTGGGGGTTCCTTTAGCAGTAATGTAAATTAATTACTGTAACTCTAGATTGTGTTTCTATTTAGAATTTGACTAAACGATCTTATACAATATAGCTTATTAGTATAGCTTAAAAAAATCACGTGACCAATTAGTTTTATGACGAAGTTGCAGATAAAGCACTCAAAATTAGGAATGGTTACACCTCCTGCTAGTTATTACAAAAGAACCAATTGCTTAACCTGGCAAGCTGTTCTGGCTTTTATCTATTTTTTAAAAAAAGAAGGTTCTCAAAAATTCAGAAATAAATTTGAATTCTAATCCAAGCCAAACAACTGTGGGAAAAAAAATCAACAAACTACTGTACATTTATATAACATAATTATTGTTCAGTCTTACACCTTTTTTAATCATTTCTTCAATTTTTTGAACATAGCTCCTCAATTCCTTTTGCAGACATAGGATTTCCTGCATATTTTTATGTTCTTTCTTGTTTAAATTTGGTTTGAGGTCTGGTCCTGTGTCATGGGTGGGTGGAGAGTCCAAAACAGCTGATCTTGGCCTTCCTTCCTTAGCTACACAGAGAGAAACATTTCTGTCAGAGCTGGCAGACTCCCCTTGGGAAGGCTGGTCAAGCCTCTGCTGACCTGGCAAGTGAGTTTGAGACTTCAGTGCATTTTTATTTCCTGGAGTTGCAAATACTTTGGTATTCTGCTGTTGTGACTTGTGGGTCCACAATGGTTTACTGACCACGTTTCCAAACACTTGCTGTTTCGCTTGCTCTTCAAGACGCCTTCGTTTGATGTCCCTTTTGGCCAACTGAACAGCCAGTTTCAGTTTTTCTTCAGATACCACTGAGAACATGCCAGAGCTTCTCAGGTTGGGGTCCTCACTTGCAGCTGGATTTCTCTGATCACTGGATGCCTTCAATTTTTCTATTATGATTGGGCGGGGGTGAGAGAATCTGAGAGCCAAATTCTCTGGAACTGCAGGAACATTTCTATTAAACTGGAGCTGTTCAAAGTGTAAAAAAAAAATCTGATGTTACACAGAACACTTTACACAGGTGATGCAACTCAAGTGTCTAACAGTAAGGAAATTGGATCTTCTTTTATATTAGCATGTATCCTGTCATGACAGCATTGTTTTGGATTTGTGCTAACAGCAGACCAGTGTTTTCATTCTTGCTAAGCGGCTCAAGGCCTTTTCTGCTCCTCACTCTGCCCACCAGTGAGTAACCTGTGGGTGGGCAAGCTGGGAGGAGACACATGTGGAATGGCTGACACTGACTGACCCAAGGGATATTCCACACCGTGTGGCATCATTCTCAGCAGTAAAAGCTGTGGGAAAGAAGGAGGAAGGGGAAGCTGTTTGGAGTGACAGTATTTGTCTTCCCAAGTCACTGCTACATGCAATGAAGCTGTGGAAATGGCTGGATTCCCTATTTTGCTTTGCTTGTGCACACAGCATTTGCTTTCTCTATTAACATGCCTTTATCTCAATCCACAATTTTTCATACTTATGACCTTCCAATTCTCTTCCCCATCCTACTGGGAGTGAGCGAGCGGCTGTGTGCTCAGCTGCCTACTGGGACTGAACCACAACAGACAGTTAAGAATATTTACGGATCTAGTTCTTGAATCTCTACCTTACAAAAGACAGTGTCAAGATTATATGTGACAGCATCAGGAAAGCGAGTATCACACTCCTCGGTGGGCTGTCTCGGGAAGTGGGTCATAATCATCGTTTTGTAACAATCACAAATGGAAACCAACTCAGCATCACTGCAGAAAACAATGGTACCTGTGTTTGTAAAGCCTTTGCTTCATTCCTGTATTGCTGGGTGGAGAATGCAAACGCATCATCAAACAGCGGTGCTTTGCTTGGCCCCATCGCATCGGCTTGAGAGCAAATCTCGCTGCTGTCCCTTGCTTGTGATCACAGCTGTGAACGTGAGAACAACCAGCCGTGATTTCAGACTCTCGAAAGCAATCCCGAGTCTGATGTGAGTAACAGAGGGAGAACCGGCCTGAGGAGCCGCGGAGAACAGAGAGTGGCGGCCTCTGCTGCCTCCCAGAGCCTCCACGGCGTCCGGGCGGGACCGGCACCGGCGGACTCCGGGCGCTGCCGGGAGGCAGGGAGGGAGGGAGGAAAGGAGAGCGGAGGAGGGCAGGCGGGGAGGAGGGAGGAAAGGAGAGCGGAGGAGGGCAGGCAGAGCGGGCCGCACTGCGCCGGGACCCGCCGCGCGCCGTTCGAACCCGGTCCCGCTGCTGCCGCGGGGGCCGCCGGGAGCGCGCGCAGCTACGGCGGCCGCGCGGGGCGGGCGGAGCTGCCGCCGCCATGGGCTGGGAGGAGACGGAGGTTCGCGGGTACGACGAGTTCGTACGGACGGCGCAGCGCTACCACGGCCGGCCCATCTTCGCGCTCTTCTGCGGCGACAAGGACGCCGAGGGCAGGAGCTGGTGCCCTGACTGCGTGACGGGTGAGGCCCGCGGGGGGGAGCGCGGGCTGCGTCGGCCCCGGGAGCCCTCCCGGAACACCCCGGGCTGGCACGGCAGCCCCGGTGACGGTGCCAGGCTCCAGCCGCAGTTCCCCCTGGCGAACCGAACGGGCTGTGCCCGGTTCGTTACCCACAGCGAGCACGGGCCGGCCCGGGCCGTTCGAAGGCTGGTGCGCGGCCCAGCAAACCCACAGTCCGACGGGCAGGTAATTCGCCTCTGCCGTACGTGTCGAGGCGCGGCAGTGCCTTAAGGAGCCGTCCCCCCGCCGTGCTGCTGCATCGGCAGGAAAAGTGGTTTTCTTACTTGTTAGAGCAGAAATTGGCCAAGACCAGTCCCCTCGACGTTGAGCATGTAATACATTGCAAAGCTTGCGGATAGCCAGGTGAAATGAAAGACGGATCCCTGACTGAAGCAGACCAAACGTTAATTAGCAGCATTGCTAGTCCAAGTAAATCCATGTGATTCTGTAACACAGTACAAGTATTAACTACTGATAGATTTTAAAAATTATTCTCTAGCTGAACCAGTTGTGAGGAAGGAACTTCATAACCTGCCTGATGAGTCGGTTTTCATCTACTGCCTAGTGGGAGATAGAGCCTAGTAAGTAACTTTGAATGCCAGCAACTGGGATAACTTTGCCATCGGTGGACTGGTGGTTAACTAACCCGTTGAACAAACTGACTGAACTGCCCTTTTCTGTGAGGAATCAATCCTTTTTTGAGGTCTTCACCATCTCTAATGTGAACTGCATGCTTGTTCTAAGAAGTGGGTTGGGAAGGCATGAGGCAAAGGCCTTTGAATCATCCCTTTGAAGAAATTTTAACTTCAAAATGCCCCTCTACAAGCTGTGCTTAACCCCTTCTTTCTGAACAGCTGGAAGGATCCCAACAATGAATTCAGGAGGAATCTGAAACTAACAGGAGTGCCTACACTACTTAAATATGGAACAGTAAGTGATTTGATGTATGTTCTGGATCTACAGGCGCTGAAATGGGGAGTGGCAGGAGCTTCGGGCTGTAAATGAATTAGTTCTCCAAGAACCCTCTCTTGTTCAAGGAGAGCAGAACATTCAGAACAGCCCTGCCATGCAGTCCTCCTGCCTCAACAGGCCTCAAGAGAGAAACCACTCTGCTCCCTCTGTAATGTTGTCTCTAATAAACATGCAGTAAAGCGAATATGTACACTTGATTGTAGCACTTGAGGGGCTGAGAAGATTCTTAAGCTACATACTGTTAAGCTTCCTCACTTGCAGCTCCTCAGCTTTTGAAAAAATCCAAACGCTGAATACGGGAGCGAAACAAGTTATGTGCAGTACACTCGACTCAGACTGCAGCTCGAGTTTTAACTGTACATGTTATTTAAGTTAGTATTACTTTCTTAGAATGTCTCTTCCAAGGTCAGGAAACCCCTGAGGAATGTTCAGTTATTCTTACCTCACTTCCTTCACCCCACTTACCCCCCTCCTCAGGACCCAGTTGCTGGGTGTGGCTAATATTAGTGTGTACAGATGGCTCTGGCTACAGCAGGTTTTGATTGCCCCTAAAACTTGTCAACTTCTCTTTCAGCCTCAGAACGCTGGTTGAAGAAGAATGTTTAAAGCAGAGCTTGTGCAGATGTTGTTTACTGAAGACTAAATCCCTCATTAGCCAATCATTGATGAAGATGGTAATCTCAATTACTGCAGTGTCCTTTTAAGGAATCATTGACCTCTGTTAAAACTTTCATGGTTAATTACTTCAGACTAGTCAAGAGAAGTGTTATTAAATTCTGGGTCCAAACCTTACACTGAAGTCTTACAACAAAAAACTGTATCTTTCCTTTCATGTTCAAATAAACTTGACTTTGTAAACAGCCTCTTTTCAAAGGAGTTGAGCTCATGTTAAGAGACTGAGAGCAGCCTGTGCTTACTGAACAATAACTGCCAAGTTACATTTATCATAGTGAGTAAGGGGGAAGGGGAGAAACAGAAAAACCTCCTTGTACCTCCTAAATCTGACCACATAGCTACTGATGCTGTTACGATAAATTTTCAATGCCAAAGATGTTTAATGGCTTCTCTGGTCAGTCCAAGTGTGATAAGGTGAAGGCTGACAGTGTCACTGATTGCATGTTAATGGCTGACAGTTGGAGCACCTGCTCCTACAAGGACAGGAAATGTAGCCCGAATGCACCACAAATACAATCTGAAATATGAAAATTAAAACCCTGGCAGCTGCCAAGAGCTGCGTTCTTACAATAAAAAACATACAGGAATAAGTAGCAAGTGCTTCTCCAGTACTCCAAGCAGCAACACACGTTTCCCCCACACATTGTTCTCACTACATGGACTGTAAAGAGGCCCCAGAGCAGCCACTGCTGCCAGGGCAGAGACCAAGATTCAAGGAAGCTGAGTTTAATGGAACGGAGCTACACCTGTTTCCTTCTGTATCTGCACAGTCTATCAGCACTTACCTCTGCTCCACTCCCTGTCTTGTACACTGACTTCTCTCTGTACAATATGTGTAAGGAAAACCCTGCCAAACTCCCAGCAGCAATGACTGCCAGGGAAGCAGAAATGCCAAGTAATAGCTCAGCTTGGTTTCAAGGAAAAAACCCACAATCTGGATTTGTAGAGTATTGTCACTTCGCCTTTGCTTGTCCCGCGGCTGTAAGCAGCAGTCACGCTAAGACACATCATTATTCTCCAGAGAACAAGGCCTCCTAGGGACAGCCTTTGGAGCTATACTTTTTGTAGATACTGATATCAGTAAGTAACAAATCCGTTTGTTTTCAAAATCAAGAGAAATTAGTAACAATGCTAAGTAAAGCTCTTACAAATTGTCCGTGCTACATAATAAATTGCATTAGGTGTTTATTAGTCTCTAAAGGCGCTGACGAAACAAAACAACCCCAGTCATTTGATAAATCCAAATGGACACGCATCCAGAGCCAAACCTACACAGGGGTTCATTCCTCTCCTGTAAATAGTTCACTGACACAAAGTACACCTTATCATGGCTACTCCATGGCTTTTCATTTTACAGAGGTGTTATTTTGCTGCTGCTGCTCAGCCAGTGCCTGCTGGAGGCGCATCCTTTTCCGGGAATAGTGCTGCCAGTGGAGGATCTGTTGCTCATCAATAAATTTGGCACACTGAGCATTGACCAGTTCTTTGCGGAAATGTTCATACTGGAGCAGCTCTAACATATGCAACACTGAGGATACTGGGTTAAAAATAAACACACATTAATACAGCTTTTTACAAGGGACACTAGATCTGGAGTCTCCAGTACTTTTGAAGGTCATTACTTTAGTGTTGTCACGTATGTGCTTTACCCCAGTGTGAAACCCCTTCAGCCTGCACACATTCCACACACTGACTTGGTAACTGCAGCATCAGGCCAGGAAACAAGGCCAGTCCAGTTTGCAAATGCACATTCCTGCTTGCTTAGACGAGCTTCCCCAATGGCTCGGTTGATACAGCAAATCTATAACAATTACATCACCTGTTTCCAGAGCCCATTTAAAAGAACATGACAAAAAAATTTTCCCAAAAACTGAAGGAATTTGCACATTTGCAAAAACACAAAATCATCCTTTTCTCATGTAGCATCGACAATGCAAAATTAATCTTAAAATGCACTTGTGGGGCCTAACTGAAGTAGTACCCTGATGTTCAACAGCTTAAACCAATGGAAAGTGCAGATAAAGGCTGTAAAGGAAGATTCCACACACAACTCGTGAGATATAAGTTTTATAATTTTGCCCATTCCTGCTACATTCGGACTGGTGGAAAGAGGAGAATCTACGCTGCATTTAACCCCAGCAGGGAGGCCAAAGGTCAGTTTACAGGAGAAACCAAACCCTGACACGCTGCTATACGGTACATAACAGGTCAATGCCAAAAAATTAAAATACAGAAACCTAACGGATTTTATCACTTACTTCAGGTATTTTGCATATTCAGGTTCTTTCCAATAAGTAAATATTTAAGATACTTTACAAAAGCTTTGTCTTTGAAGTAGCCTCTTTGTGCAAGAACTGAAATAAAATGACAAGGAATTGTCAGTACAGATGAGTGAAAAAAATCTGCACACTTGAAGAACACCTATTCACAGAGTAAAAGCTTTATCATTACATTGAATTTTGATAATTTATATTGGACAAATAAAAAACCACAGAGAAAGTAAGATTTTTAAGTCAACAAAATAATAAATTACTCTCACTTCTCTTACAGTTTGTATCCTTCATCCAATGGAACAGTTTTTGAAACAGGAAATCTTTGATTGTAGCATCAAAATTAGCAGGGAGTTAAGTATAGTACCTGAAACTATTCACAATAGTAATATTCTGTTTTCAGATAAAGGAATACTGCTAACATTACTATTTAATACAGACTTGAACTTATTTTTTCTCCACCAAATAGATGCTTTTTGCATTTCGACAAGTAAGACTTTGCATTTTAAAAAAAATCCACCTGTTAAACAGGCAATTATTTACAGACTACCTTTATGCTGTGAAAGCCCACTCCCTTTTCTTTGTTTAGCCCTCTCTCCCTGTTTAACATTATTAGAATATTAAACACCATTAAACTATATTAACCTTAGGGTCCTGGTATTTAAGTACTCACAGTTGAGGTAATTGGATTTGCCAGACATTGAACAAACTCCAACTCCAGCTGGAATCGAAGTCGATTTCTGTATCATCTGATACAAGAGAAAACAGTAAGAATTGGACCCACGCAACAGATTGAAAGTAAGCGCGGTCAGGGTGTCAGCCGGGACAAACGCGGCCCCGGCCGGGGGCAGGAACGTGCGGGGCCTTCTGGGGCTGCGGGCTCAGAGCGGCCCCAGCGCCCCTGTGGCCTCTCCCGGGCCGCGAGCGCTCGGCCTGGGCGGTCCCGGCAGAGCCGGCGCTCCGAGGGCCCCGGAGGCTCCGAGGGCCCCGGAGGCTCCCACAGCGGCCCCGTCCCGGCCCCGCACCTGCATCCATGTCCAGGCCGCGCGCACGAGATGGCGGCGGGCGCGCCCCCGCCACAGGCCCGAGCGCGGCGCGGAGCACGCCGGGAGCGCGGCGGCGGTTGCCCAGCAACGGCGGTTGCCCAGCAACGGCGGTGTCGGGGCGGGTCCCGCTGCGGGGGCGGTGCCCGCGGAACGTCCCTTCCCGTCTCCAGCTGTTCGCTGACAGCATCTCTGCCCCGCGCCCCTCCCCGGGCACTGAAACTGCACCCCACGGACGAGTGCTCCTTAAGTGTTGGGTTTCCGCACACGCGAGTGCCCGCAGTTCCCCGCACGCTGCTCGGAGCGAGCACTTCCCTCGTACCGATATCGCACAGAAACCTGTAGGCACTCAGGAATCGGGAGCTGAGCACAACAAACAGCATCCCGTCCCTTCCGCGGATGAGGGAGCAGCTCCTGCCAGGTTACAGCAGCTGAGCATCGCCTATCTGTTCAGAGATCCCACTTTGTCCAAATAAACCCCACACTGAATATGGGGTTCAAATTCCTCCCTTCTCATGGTGCTCTGCTGCAGCTCATGGCAAACCCCAAAGAACTCAGAAATCACAGTACAAACCAGTGTACTGGTAACAAACCGATTTTAAACGACCCACGTTCGGTTTTACATCACTGGCTTTGCCCCGAGGACGCCGCTCCTGCCGTGCAGGGGGAAAATCAGTCCCACATGTGCTGCTGGGCCAGCGGGACCCAGGGCAGGCAGAGTAACGTCCTGGGATGCAGTTCCTACGCCTGTTCCCGAACAGGAGCAAGGGCCGCATTTTGTCCGTGTGCCACAGAGGCTGGTCAGTCCCAGAGCCATCAGAAGGTGGCTCTGGGGTCAATGTCTAGGCCTGGTTTTTCCCCAGATAAACCTTAAGCTGGGAAGGATAAAAGAGAAGGAACTCGTGTTTGTATTTGCTGAACATTCATCTTAGCTTTGTACTAGACCAGTCACTGTTGATCACTTCCGGAGCAAAGGCAGTGGAAAGACTCAACCCTAAAATACTAAGCTGCTTTGATTTATTATTTTCTTTCTGCATATTGGGCAAAGTTTTGAGCTTTGGGCTTTGTTTTCTTTTCATAGTGACTTTACAGTCAGGCAAGGAGATTGCGTCAACCTCTGGACTTAATTCTTCATTAATTAAACACAACTGTCTCAGACTAAATCTTAATAAGCAAATGCTCCATTAGTGGGAAGCCATCTCTACAGATGTACCTGTCCCATTTCTTCCCCTTTTACTTTTAAATTATTTTTCTATTTTCATTTGCTGAACTATTTTCAGCTTCAGAGTTAGCAATTTTCTATAATACTATCTTTCTTATGCAGTATGATTTTTTTCTCCTGGGAATTGGATTACAAAAACCATCTAAAAAGGATCTATGCATAGTTTTTTGTAAATAAAATATGGTTGCTTTTTTTGACATTTTAGTGGTTGTGGAATACTACTATTACTATATCAAAACATAACAAGTCACTCCCCAGTAAATACAGACTTCAGGCTAAAAGCAGAGATCAAATAGATCCCACGTGTCTGCATTGCTATTCTGGAATGTGATTTCTCTCCCAAGACCAACTTCAGAGAAGAGAATCCTAAAAAAGGATTGGTCACATGAATAAACTACTATGTAGGTTTGCCAGAGTCAAGTCAAACATCTCAATTCTTATCCATCAAAACTAAGAACAAAATTGAAAGGATCATAATATACTAACTTGAATTTTCTCAAGGAAAAGTTTTAAATTTTTTCTATTTTTTTCCTGTCAGGTGAGTCAAACTTTCAGGATGTAAGAGTTAACATATCACTGTGAGCCAGGAATTTTTCATATTATTGTGTAACCAGGATGACATCGCTGCCTCAGTTTCTCCTTTCATAGGGACCAAACTGTCATCGCTGCTGTTGCCTGCCCAGAAAGGGGATGGTTTATGACAACAAGTATAACTTAACTCATTAGAACTGGCATAGAGACACAGCCCTTAAATGGAGCCACTTCTGGGACTTGAAGGCACCAAGGCTCCATGAGACACAGGAGACAATAGTGTTGTCTAACGTGTTGTTAGGTCTTCAAAGTGGACACAGAGGAAGTGAGATGCTGCAAAAGGTTTATCTGTGATCCCACAGTGCAGTGCATTTGCACCAGAGAGAAAAGGAAGTCAGCAATTTCGTCACTGAAAACTGATCAAGTGGGATGAAACAGTGAAGTGCTTTACACTCAGTGTGTGAAACCCAAGACATCCCCTTTTGTTCACGCATATGCCCACTGTTGTGGAATAGAATGCAGACTGGTATTGACACGGACAACATGTGACAGGATTTTACCCATAGAATGCAGATAGACTCCTGCAGACTGGAGAGTCTACTGCTTCAATATGGTTAAGAAACAGAGAAAGAGTATGCATTATGTTATATTTATAACAAGCCAGTACAAAGTCTGCAATTTTTTACTCCAATGCTATAATTGTAAGTCAATAGAAACAAGATCATAGTTTTTCAGTGACTAAAGCAATTGTCAGAACATACTTAATTAAAGGCTTAACTCTTCAGTGAGTTCTGTTTTTTGAGGTCAAGGAACCGCAGGTAATGTGCATTTCAAAGCCAGCCAGTGACAGTCGTGGTGGAACCATCTTAATTTGCAAATGCCAAACACCATCAAGGGAGCTGCAAATTGGGTGACATAGTGTAAAGAGGCTGCCTTATTGCAGACACCAGCAGAGGTACTTCTGTGACTATGGTATTCCTCTAGCTTCAGACAGCATTAGAATTCAAAGATATATTCAAGATTAAATGTTGAGTGTCAGAAAGCATTTTATGTTTTCATTAATAAGTTCATTAAAAATACATCAGGCTTCTATAGGATACCTGGACAGCAGGTGAATTTGAAGTCAGCCATTTGCCAGGAGCAATATGCATTGACCCCAGAACTCTGGTCTGCAAGGAACACCTTCCCAAAGGCATTGCTGCTGTTGGGAGCCCTTCTGTAGGTACTCTAAGGAAAGAATTATGCAGGGAGCCAGGATACATATGGGGCCTGATCTGAAGGAACTCTTAACCCATTGAATGCCAAGCAGACCAGAAACAACTAATTCCCAGAAATGAAGGAATGTAAAACTTCCCAAGTCCAAAATACATGGACAAGCTTGCAGAACAATGAAGTGTTATCTATTATATAATGGTTACAGATATGAATAATGTCACTTATACTCATTATATTTTGGATTAGCATTACTGTTATGCAATTTTTCAAATAATACTTCAATAATGACGTAGTTTGAGCCACTTTCTACCCTGTTTCATTTTTAAGCTCCTCTATGGTGGCACTGAGCAGAAGGGTGTAGGGAAAACACCAGAAAGAATTACATATAAAACTAAGGGAATCATTGGCATGAATTTCGAATTAATGAAAAATGCATCCCCTTTATTTTATAATACATTTAGACTGTGTTCAGCAAGTAGGAAATAAATAGTTAATTTGGTGCTGACACTAATAGGTACACTCACATGGACCAGCACTACAGTCACTTTTATAAAGAAGAGAGCTGAAAGTGTGTGGTCTCCAATAATGGAAATATGATTAGTGAGATTCCTTCCTGCTGGCAAGTAAAACTAAATATTCTGTACAGTCACCCACAACCTCACCCACTAAGGATGAAAATAACTTTAATTCTTGGTCATTGCAAAGGTGGTGCACAAATAGTTACAGTTTCACAGATGCCTACATCAATATTTAGCAAGAATATAAACCCTCTCTTTAGCTGCACACTAGTCAACCGGCCAGAGCTTAGAGCAAGATTATACAGAATTTGGGCAAATTCCTTTTGAAGTAAACCTAAATATACCTCTTGTGGCAAGGCTAGAACCTTTAAATGCCAGGCCCTCAGTAGAGTGTGCTGGAATTATGTCTAACACAAACTTATGTAACATGAAGTAACTTGGAGCTTATGAGTAAGTACACAATAGTATAAAGCACACCTTTAAAATTTTAATTAAATTATTTTGAGATTAATCATCACAAAACCAGTTTCTCTGGGGTGGTTTCTTCCAGCTCTCTTGTTGCCTTGTCCATATATTACAGTTGGTAATATATCTGTTTGTTAGCAGTTTTTCTTGCTCAGTGAGAATAGCCTTTTGGTTTTTCAATCTACTCCTTTTCCTAGGCCACTTTGCCAGGAACAGTATTCAAGGATACCAGTTTCTTTTGCTGGGAATGCCAACTCATCTCCATTCCTTGCACAGAAAGGCTTGTTTTAGTATTTGGAAGAGAGAGGAAGATAAAGAAGTCTCTGCTGCTGCAGGGAAACTTATAAATTGGGAAAGATCTGACAGGTGTTTCATGAGGACATCTGCACTTCATTAAGTCCCAAAGTATTGGTCATCATCAATTTAAGTCACCCCACAATACAACCAACAAATAAATAAACAAAACAAAGAGATGGACCAAGATCACCCCCAAAACATTAACGATTTATTTATCTGACCACTCCTCAAACAGGGCTGAAGTTATTCCCCAATATGAGACCCTAGAAGGGTGACTTTAACTCTGTATTTTGGGTCTCCTCAGGTGACATAGATTTGCTCTGTATTGATCAGACTTATATCTGCAGAAAGATATGAATGAAAACAGTCAAAGATGAGCTCTGAAATGAGACAGGATGAGATGATTTTTTGTTTGTGGAGGATGCTCCCAGGAAAGTTTATGTTGATTTTCCCCCATTTAGCTCAAAAAGGAGCTAAAGTGTCCTGTGTTCTGCTCCCCCCATTCCCTTTATCCCCATCTCCTTTTTTCAGAGGAAATTCTGTTTTCCCAACTGAAGGATAACTATGCTTAGTGTTGTGCTCAAAAATAAAAAAAATCTCACGTTTCTGATTTCTGACTGTGTAGCCAAGGCAAAATATTGAAGTAAAATAGAAACTTCCTCCAGAAATAATCATTTATTAACTGAAAGATTTTGTTCACTTTGTTTCGGGTGGAAATTTGATCTTCAGCTGGCTTTCTAAAATATTTGCTAAGACCCAACCCAAGTTATTGTTCACAAAGAATAGCTCACAAAGGAAACTACAACAAACTAGACTTAGTATCTGGAACGTTCAGTTCCTTCAAGAAAATGGCTTGTCTATAAAAAAATGTTTTATGAACTCTGTAATGAGGTTCACACTCTCACCTGAAACAGCTTACGAAAACTCATTGAAATTCCATGTGCCAAATAAGGCAAGTAATTGCTTATGGGTAAATAAAACACTGAAGTAAACTGGAGAAGGATAACACCTTTTCTCTCACGAAAGAAACAGTCTCTTTCTAATGGCCAGAATCTACAGTCCTAGAGGTAAACCTACATTTACACCATAATGAATGGACAGCTATTGACTTAGTGCTCCAGAAAAACCTAAGTGGCAAAAAATAGTGTCAATATGGTCAGCTCTGTTTTAAAGAGCTACCAAAGGTTGTATTAAGCAGTCCCTGTTCACCTCAGAGCAGCATGGTACACCTCTGTGCTCCCAATGGTGAGAGCTGCACTTCCCTCAGAATTCCTCTGTCAAACAGAGACAGTCTGCAGTGCATGCCAGGGGACTCCCCGGGCACAGACCCTTCACACAGGGGCCAGCAAAGAAACACAAAGGGGAAGGTCTGATCTGGGGCAGAAGAGCTGCCACTGGGATGATTCTTCTGGACAGAGGAGAACCAGCACCCTGCCATTAAACCATGCAGACAAAGGCTGAGCCCAGCAAGTGTCTGGCAGCAGGCTGGTGGGGTTGTGGTGCAAGGCACAAAATGTTGAAGAGCTCTCAGTGGCACAGTCAGACTGAGCCCTGACTAACACACGTTTACTCACCCACACTGGAAAACATTGTGAAAACTCTCTCACTTGATCCAAGTGCTCAGGATTCATTACTACCCACTTCTTTCCATATTTAGCACAGACATTTGGGGGGGGGGGGAATGTGAAGTATGTAAAAATGTATACAATATGTCATTACTAAAAAGGAAGAGGTGCTGTGTCAAGGAACGACTGATGGATTTTGGTTAGGACTGATTCAGTGATCTGGTTTTTTTCTGGGATGATTTGCACCAACTGTCCAATTCCAATTTTGTCAGCAAATGTTGGTTTTGGCTACAACCAGATTATTGCTCTTTCAAGTGTTAACACACCTGAGCTGGAAAACAAAGGCTGAATAAACCAAAGACTGAGTTCAACTGAGATCAGAACTCAGCTGGAATGAACCACCTGCTCCCTGGAGTTCAGTGGATGACACCAAACAACCTGAACCCTTTTTCAGCTTGGGAATTTCTAGATCATATAGAAAATGCTGAAAGGTTTTTCCTCTCCACAGATCTAGATGTTCAACACATGGGTAGGAAATACCTTTGTCTTCCTTTTGTATGTTTTCCTGTAGTTTGCTCTTTCATGAGCTCATTCACAATTATGGGACCATTCCCAATCACTGTCACATTGTGGGAACAAGTCTGCCCACAGGTACGTGACCGAGAAGGAGCCCCAGGTGACAGCAGCTCAGATCACAACTCTCCGGGTTTGGGACATTCAGCAGTTGCAGAAACAGCTTTAGCAACTTGGTATTTTCAGAGAAGAAAGGACAAACCAAGGATCTAGAGAGAGTGAACAGAAAATAGGAAAGCATTAATTTAGCTCCTTAGAGGTGGCACTGCCAGCTGGCCAGCTGACAGAGCCACTGACCATGAGGAATCCCACTCTGTCCAAGGATGGGAAAATGGGAACTGTTTGCTCACTCGCGGTGGCTGAGTAACCTGCCCTGACACAGCCCAAACTGAGGATCCTCCCGTGTTCTTTGGGGGCACTAAGGGTGCATGGTTTGAAGTGGGGTGCAAAGGCATTTCTTTTTGCCACTACCTTAGGACTATCAAAACTTCTGCACCTAAAACAATAACCCTTTGATGGGCAACAAAATAAATGCCATGCCTGACGAGTGTCTGTCATGACACTTGTCCTGCAGTGCTGGAAGGGGCTGTAAGTGAGCTCCAGTCACAAAGAAATTGTCCTTGTATTGCCCATTGTAGGTAATGTATTTACTCAGGGCATTGGAACAGGACACCATGCATGCTTGACACAGAAAAAAGCCTGTTTGTGCCTGTTATGATGGAGAGTTTGTACAAGATTAATTCTGAAAAACTAATTGTGTTTCTTAGATTCTTATAATCCTTTACTCTGAAATGAATGAGACAGTTTGCAGGGTATGCCACCTGATTTGGTCCAACCTGAACATCTTCAGAGATGCAAACTTGAGTTATCACTTAGCTGAGGAAAGAGAAGGAACCATTGATATTCAGGTCCGAAGACACTTACAGTGGTGTCCAAATCTCTGCTTTGCAGTGATTCACTACAGCGTGTACCCTCCTGTATCCTACTGGAGCAACACCAAGCTACAGTGGAAGCTAATGCAGAAACAAGTGGTCCATGGTGTTACACAGGAAACAACCCATGCCAGAGAGGAGACAGTTCTAGGAAGTTTTTATTTGCCAGGCTCTAATTCTACAACCCACTCATTTAAATTAAATCCAAATCAATCACAGGATGTCAAAAAAAGTGTCTCAAAAAGAAACCTTTGCTATTAACAGTATACAGAGAGGTGACACATCAAATATATCCCAGTTACAATAAACCCAACACTCTTTATTACAGCACACGTACGTTTCCCCTGACCCAGCACTCCTGACACTAAATCACCCTGTGTGACTGTTGATGAAAATAGCATTTGCTTCCTACTTGCCCAGTGACAGAGGGAAGCTGGGGTGAGGGCAACTTTCAGAACGTTCCTTTCTGCAAACAGGCCAGGGAAGTGTCCATCCTACAGCTTTTAGCTGGAACTGGTTTTAGAGGAGTTTGGGTCTGCATGAACTGAAATAGCCAAGCTTAGTGTCACCCACCTATGCAAGCGCCACTGTATCTTACTTGCAATAGAGCAGAGTAAGCACCATGGAGTACCTGGCAGCAGTTATATGTTCTCACACTGTGAAGTCAATCAGAAGGCAGAAAAAGTCCCTTTCTCAATCATGTTCAGATACCTGCAAATTAGCATTGAGCGGTGACTGCTAAAGCACAGAAGGTGCTCAACTGTTCCTGGTTTCACTTTCTTCAAGCAAATACTGTGGTAAGTTTCAGGTGGTGACAAACATCAGTGACCAAGCCACTTCTTGGCCCTAGAACTAGCCTCTTCCTTAGATACACTCTGCAAGTGGAACTGTGTTTATCCACATGCTCCACCATTCCCTGGAAGAGGTATGAGACTGCACCACACGCAGCCAGACAGGGAGCTACTGGAGGCACCCAGGAACAACAGTCAGTGGAGAGTTTATGGTGCTCAGCACCTTGAAAGAGCACAGAAGATAAAGGCACAAAAATCAATTGCTGAAGCAGTTTTCTGCTTAGAAAAGCACCTGGACATTTTGTGGATAAATACTTTCGTCAATTTTAGATAAAAATGTGAATATTTTTCCAGTTCCATAAAGAACATTCACATTCATAACAAAACTATTTAAATATCCTACACACACTACTATGCTATATGCCAGATCTTCCAGACAGAATTCTATAATTCTACAGGTTGTACCTTGCACCCCTTATCATGAGGTGGGAAACCACCGTGGGTGCAGAATTTGACCCTTATGTCCTCACACCACCTTGGTGAGGTAGATAAGTTCCATGACATCTTCTTCAGGAGGGGAAATAGGCAAAAAGAGGTGAACTGACTTGCATGGGGCTTCACAGAAAGTCTGGGAGCAGAACTCAGGTCACGGCCACAGATCCCTCTGCTCTAAGACACTGCCTTACCTCCCACCCACCTCCATCTCCAGGGCTGAACGAAAAGCATCCACATACCACTGACAAAATACACCCAGCACAATAACAATCATTCTCTAGGTTACTTCAGTTCCATAAAGGGCATAAAACACTTTCCTCACAAGATATGAATTCCAAAGTACACAAAACAACTCCCATCGCTGTCAGCCAGCACAAGCCTTAACATCTGGTCCCTAAATTTTTACCAGGTCATCAATTAGAGCCTTTCTCATGTCTTGACTCCGCTCCAAAATCCCAGAGTTAATTAATAAGGCACATCAGGGGCTAATCCAGGAACTTTGGCAAGAGGTGTGAAGTCCTGTAGGCCACTGGTCATCTCCAGGCTGGCACTCAGAAAACTCTAGTTGGCATGTGAAACCACATTTGTGGCTGAGAGAGGTAAAGGCTCCTGGCCCTGACAGTACCACAGTGCAAGAAACAGAGAGCCAGCCTTAATGCATCCTTGCCCAAGACATCAGCTGAATCACGACCAGCACAGAATTATGGTATCTCAGCCCTCAATAAAGGTGTCTAAATGCAGCGAGATTTGGGAGTGAAAACAAGGCAAGAGAAAGCATGTTGGATGTTGACTTGGAAGGATCCCACCACATGGCTGAGGCCTAACTCAAACATAACACAGCATAATGCAACATTCCCCTTCTTCCCTAAACAAGTGATCATAGTGATTTCTCTGTACGGTTGCTGACTTGTGAATATAAGAAATAGTCAAGGAATATTCAGCCTCTGCCTGAGTGCAGTGTTCAATGCTAATGATTTACAAGTACATGCCAGTGATATAATAGTTCAAACCATTTGATACAATAGCCTTCCCTCTCTTTATGGAAAGTTCATTAAATTCTAATTCTTGACCTTGATTGGAGGTACAATGGATCACGTGATCATACTTATGATCTAGACACATGTTCCTTAGGGTTGTGTAGCTGAACAACACTTTTGGCTCCAGCACGACTGGAGTAAGTTTGAGTTGGGTCAAACCTGAACTGAGGTGTAACTGCTGGAAGGCAGCAAACACCTGACACTGGATCTGAAGTGGTGATGAGACTCTATACAGGACTTCGGGCAACAGGGAGTAGTATTAAGGGTGCTTTCCTTGTTTAACACACGAATTCTTCGCTGTTCACTGGTTCATTGTGCTGTTTGCCCAGGCTGGGAATGTGTCCAGCTCAAACATAGGTCTTCCCCATGTGTTGATAGCCAGTGTGACACAGAAGACTCCAATGATGTTCATCACTATTCCAGATCTAACCTGTGAGGACAAAAGTCCAAACCAACAACAATAATCAAATATCAGCACAGCAAGTCCAAACCAGCAACACCTAAACACCAGCACAGTAAACTGCAGCAAGGCCTGTTTGTACATACACAAAAAGATGGTCAAATAAATCACAGAAGTAGCCATTTTACCCACTGCCTTATGCTCCTGCTTAGGTGGATATACCAGGGAACACAGTGTGCAAAGCCTTTGAACACTTTGCTATATAACCAGTCTAGGAGCTTTAAGGTACGTACAACAAGTTGTTCTTATTAGTTAGAGAACAGCTTCTGCTGTCTTCAAGTCTCCAGTTAGAAAACCAATAATGTTTGGGTGTTCCGCCCAGAACTTGCCCTGCGTGGTCTGGCAGACAATCAGAGGAGCAGAGCTGAGGGCTCCTGATTGCTGCCTTCTGCTTTGAGCTCCAGTGGAGACAAAGCCTCAGACACTCTGCCCAAAGCCCCAGAACACTACAGAGCACCGCCTGCACTTTAACCCTTCAGGTTTCAGAGACTTATCACTTGTCAGTTTTTCATTTTATTTGGGCTGCACTGTATGTCTGCCAAAGCCTGTGAGAAGAGTACTGTTACTTCAGAGATGCAAATCTTTATCACAATATTAACACTGCAGAAGAGAAGGGCATAGGGTGGTAGTTACAGCCCATAAGAGCTTTCAATACTTTGGAAATACTTGGCAAAGAAAATGAAACTCTCACCAGATTTTAGGATAAAAGCAGTGGAGAGTGTCAGATAAGAGACCAGGCAATTATCATCTTACCATATCCAAAACACGGATGTGGCCATAGGAAAACACTATTGCATTTGGTGGTGTTGCAACAGGTAGCATGAAGGCAAAGGAAGCACTGAGAGTACCAGGCAGCATAACATACAAAGGGTGGATCTTGACAGATGTAGCCTGCAAAGAAATGGAGAGAATATCACACTAGAGGTCTTTCAAAAGAAAAGCGTAAAGGATCAATCGATCCCAGACCACTGAGACACACAGGCTCATTTTGTTTCCTGGCATTACATCACCAGAGTAATTTACAAACATTTTATTCTGAAATCCACATGTGCTTAAAGATAACTTTGCTATTGTTTCCTGTCCCATAATACTGAAAAACAAGGCTTGATACTTTCTTGTTGTTTGTTTTGCTCTATGGTATAATTTGGAGTTCTGGTCAAATATATCTAACAATCTTTTCTTTGACCTCGAACAACCCTTTTGCCAGGGAACAGAGGGACTGGATTATAATTACTAGGCACACGGAGTTACACTCTTAGACTTTACATAAACGCTGTGGGACTCAGAATTTAAGTGCCAATTCAAGTCACTAATAGTTCAGTACCTTGACTGGGGTTATTTTATTGTGATGAAATGGTCTAGAATAAAGTGCTTGTACTTTCCAAATTAAAGAACAAAGTCATCTATTTTATCCTTTATGCTATAGTTTGAATTCTACTCAGAAAAGGCAGCGAAACTTACCAAGTTTTCCTGTGTAAGTATTAAAATTGTTCTGGCTTCCTATGGGAAATGACACATTTCTCATCATCAGGTCTGCCACTTTGTGTATTTTAGCACAAAAACGTGAAGATGAATCATTCAAAGGCATGATCAGGAAGTGCTGGATTTTGTTTTGTTTTGGGTTTTGTGTGTGTGTGTTTTTGCAGTTCTAAGTTGATGGGTCAAATGCAAAATGACCAGAATTAACTGCTGTTTGCTGATCTGTATTGAAAAAGTGACTCTCACTTCATGATCTGGCTTCCTTTCCAGTGAGAAAACACCGAAGAAACATCCAAGACAACAAATGTAACATTGCTTTGCCACCCAGACTGTCAGGTTAACTCTGACAGGGTAACAGGATGGAAGTAATCTTACCATGGATGAAAAGACAGGCAGGAAGAGAGTGGCCGTGGCGACGTTGCTGGTGCACTCGGTGAAGACAGCGATAATCAGCGAGAGCACTGTTGCAATGGCCCATGGGGGGATAGATCCCAGAGGAGTCATTTGATGGCCCAGCCAAGCTGAGAGCCCAGAGTTCTGACAAGAAAAAAAAGGGGATTTCAGTGAGGTGGAGAACCCCTGACTCACGAACAGGGAAGTCATGTTATGTGCAACATTCCTATAAAATAATGCTAAATGAGTCCTGAATTACATAAACACCATCCAGGAAAGTACAATGATCTGTCACGAACACTAGAAGAAATTCTTTGTCAGCTAGACATAATACTGAATCCCATTATTCTGATTCTTCTGGAAGCAAGAAGCTTGCTCACATTTTGGTTATAAAATTATGGGGTTTTTAAAACAGAAACAATTATTTCTGAGACTTGCAAATACTTAATATATGACCCAGAAGCTTCCTAGCATGTTTTTCTATAGCTTCTGAAGATTATGATTCTGTATGAATGCTCTATTGTAGGAACACAGGGAGTAGTTGACTCAAACAGCTTATAAAATCTCTGACTTGATGGCTTCTAATGCTGCTGAGATTTAGTAATTTATGTGTGATGTATTTAGATGAATGTAAGGCTCTACAGCTTTCATGTACCCCATGGTTTAAACCTAATTAGCCACAAAACTTAGACGTGAACAATTACTTCCCCAAAGCATGGCACTGCTGATAGCTAAGGCTTGCTTTGATTTAGATGCATTTTAGCAGTGATGAAGGGAACAATACGGTTCACCTCAAAATTCTTTCCTGTTTGGGAATTCAGATGCCTTTTCTGTGAATTTACAAATACAGGATCAAAGCATGAGCTTATGGAATGAAGCCTGGCAATAGCCACTGACAAGAAGTTCAAGAAACCCCACTGTACAGAGTTTTGGGAGATACCTACCACAATGATTTTCTTTCTGACCACTTCAGTAGTAGTTTCGGTTTAAGTCTGAAGATATATAACTTTTGAACAAACCTCAAATGGGTCTGAAAATCTTACAAGTGTTATCTATACTTCTGTTTTTCTAGCCAGGGCTGGGATTGGGATGATTACAGAAATAAGAAAGGATGCTTTTCTGGACATCCAGCCAGTGAAGATCCCAAACTACTCAGCAGCCTCCAAGAGGTAAAATAAAGAAACTTGATCAGAGCACAAAAATTCATGAAAAAGAGTCACAAACATTCACCTCTCCTCACAGTTTTTGGTAATTGAGATCTGCCTTCAGATCTGAACATCTCTACTGGGTTTGGCTTTGGGTGCATGCCCAGTAATACAGGACTAGATAACAAACCAGGGAAGTTCGCCTTTGAATCAGAGAAAAACAGAAGTCAGGACATACTGCACTTGCATCAGCCAAAGCAAAACCTCCTCCCAGCAGCAGCACAATGCTCCAGGGCATCTTCCTCTGAACCACATTCCAGTCTAGCAGCGGGGCTGATAAAAATGGCTTTTTTATATCTGAAGTGAGAAATGAAAAGTAGAACATTTTTTAGGAGAGTGAAGACACTTTGTCTCCTGTTCTATAAGATACCAGTGGGCAGATGCACATTACTGAGAAACCTGCACAGGGTGAGGGTAACACACACGAGCAGGGACCCTCACTTGCCAACAAGTGAGGGAGGTGAGCTGCTCTAAGAACTGCATGCAAATCCAGTGCAGGTTTCTGCCTCCTCAGCTGAACTGGCCAGCTGTTTCACAATGTTGCAATCCCTCTTTTAAATACCTTCTTCAGTCTGTTCAGGGTCAGACATGCTTGAATTCCACGCTACGAATTTGGGCTTATGAGCAGGAAGGATGAACAGTAGCAGGGCGATAAACACAGCAGGAGCAGAATCAGTGATATATCTAACAAAGAAAAGAGAATACAGCTTAGAAAATGGACATCTTTCTCTTAGAAGAGGGCTGCCTTCCAGCATCCCAGTCACTGGTCTTTGTCATCCTGTTTGGGGCTGGCACTTGAGCAAAACAGGTCATTAGCCCATATCTGAGGGTCTCTCAGACCTGCCAGAATGTAAACACAGTAATAAAAGAAATGAGCTACAATACACATTAATGACCAGAGTCCCAGATGAAAATGGCTCCTTGAGCAGGGTTCCTTCTCTGTGCTGAAGCCAAGATTCAACAGCTGTATCTCAAAAGACAGACGTGTAAAGAAATGGCCTGAATGACAGGTCCAACATGCATTTGATGTCCTTAACATGCCACACAATGCAAAGAAGTCAAAGCACAAAATCAATTTTCCAGTGAGTTCTAAGGTATTGGTTAGAGGTGATATTGCCACCACAGATGACTGAAGCTCATGCAAAACAAAATACCAAGGTGTATGTCAGTATGACTGAGACCAGCATTACAGAATTTTCTCTTCCTTTAAAAGGTTCAGCTTGCTCCATCTCCCAGTCTCCAGCCTTCACTGCAGTACAAACTGTCAAACCACAGATCAATTAATCTTATTCACAACCAAGAGGGTAAAGGATGGAAAGAAACCTAAAAACTTACTTTTCTCCTTCTGGGAAGAGCCTAGTTGCCCAGCCTTTTACAAAGCCTGGGTGTCTGGAAAACCACAAGAGCACCAGCAATACAAACATGAGGAGGACATTGAATTCAGCGTAAGAGATAGGGCCTAACTTCTTCATTTCTGCCTTCAGCACACTGTATGCAGCTTTTTCTTTGGCAGTCCTCTCTGTCCCACAGCCCCAACTTTTTTTAAAGCTTTAAGAAAAACAGAGAAGAAGATACTGTAAGTATTAGCATACTAGAGGGATTTAACATGCTTGCCACGCTGAAGCTGTCACTCTTGGGGACAGACACAGACTACAGCAGAGGCCACAAAGAAAGAAATTACAACAGTGTCAAAGTATTTTGTGGGGACATGCCAGTTCTCACAGAAGAATGAGGTCAATGAATGGATGCCAGTCTCTATCCAATTTGGAGTAACCTAGGATGAAAAACTCAGATTTGAATCAACAGTTGCAAACCAGCTATGCCAACTCTCCCAGGGTTGAAATTCACAGGTGTGAGATGAAAAAACAAAAAGACAATTCTGTCTGAAGATTAAGAACGTATAAAGCTTTTGCCTTAGTGCACCTCCCATGAACACAAAACGTTTCCAGACCTCAAAAGTTGCTGTAAAAGGGAACTGCTCTGTGCTACAAAATTAATAACTTGTCAGTGCCTTCGTTTCACTGATCTGCACTAGCTTACTGAGGGGTTTAGACACTATCATGTAGGCAAATACTTACTTGAGTCCCATGAAGGAGCACTGTAACCAAAGCCAAGCTAGCACCAACATCAGAATCATGTTTGGGAATGCAAATCCAAACCAGGAAGCAAAATTCACAACATCATTATTGTTGGGATATAACCTGAAATGAAAAGTGCTTTCTCTATGAATGTCAAAAAACATAATCTACTCTCCCTTTAATGATCCTCAGTTTTCCCTGTGTTGTATTTTGATGCATATAGGAGCTCATGTTGATATTTTAGGTCTCAGTAAGATAAGTGTGGCTGAAAGATCTCCTATACATTCTAGATACCTTCCACTTCCAACATGACTACTTATTTATTCCAAGACAGGACGTTCTTTCTTCCTCCCAATCCATTGTAATAAGAGAGCAAGAAATGTCTTTCCTGAAAATTAATTTCCTGAAATTAATACCTGAACTTCTGTTCCCTTCAATAGAAGACAAAGTGCTAGTTGGCCTGAAAAAATGAAACCAATGTTTTAAGAACACTAACTTTTGCTCTTCCCTGTGTCTGCTAATAACAATTGGAGGGAGAACATCAATAGCAAACTTCCAGCTGGGTGTTAAAAGCAACAGATAATTCAGTAGCTGAGGCTGAAGTACTTGCAATAGAAGAAAGCAGTGTTGAGGGACTGATGTGGAGTTCGCAAAATTTCCACTGCAGATTAGGTTCCATGTAAATCAGTTCCCAAACTCAGTTTAGCAACGAGAGTACAACATAACTGTACTGTCTGCACAGCCACAGCATAGAGGAACAATACTGCAGGAGAGGCTAAGCTACTTTTGACTCTCTTCGGTGTGCTTACGAGTAATCTACATTCTCCTGATGCTCTTCACTGCAGTTCCTCTTCTGATGTGCTGCATTTCAGTTGAAAGAGAATGCAGAAGAACCAATATCTCATAATCAACCAGCTGTCTGTCAATTGCCAGCAAGTATTTATGATTTTCTCAGAAGACCTATAATTCCATTGCATAGCTACCTTTTAAAAGATGCTGAAGCAAATAAATAAGATCCAACACTTCATACACATTTCTCACTCTCAGTTCCTCAACTTAATCCTTAAAGTTTACAACTGAAATTGCTACCTCAGACCAGTCAGTTGGTCACAGAAACAGTATGATAGTATAACTAAAAGAAGCAGCAAGAATGACTTACTGATTCATCTGGCCTTTCAGTACCATGTTCGGTCCTGTTCCAGTGAGTGTTGCAGTCCCTCCGATGCTGGCAGCGTAGCACACACAAAGGGTCATTCCCTTGCATATACGCTTCCGCATTTTCTTTTCCTCAGAAGATCTGGGGTCATCAGGGACTTGTCCGTTGCTTACGACTAGACACAAAGAACACAACTTGCCTGAGGTAAAGTTAGGGAGGCAGAGAATTCAGAATAGGGTCTGCGGGCTCAGCGCTTCCAGTTTGTATATGCTGTTTATTTTAATTAAAGAAACCACAGATATGTCACTAAATACTTCGGATTCATGTTCATGAGAAGCTAAAGAGAGAGGCTGGCAGCCTGGATCTACGTGATCCAAGGATGCTATTGTCCACTTCAGTGCTACGGTTCCTCAGCAGTAATTTCCTGTTTCACAGAGAGGCTTACAACCAGCCAGATATTGTAGTCACCGGAACCATTTCCAATCCCTCAGTAAGAATCCATCTGGCTTTAACAGTTATGAATATGGGCAGGGAAAAAAACCACTGAAAACCAAATTCTTGCTTGGCATTAACTTAATCAATATGTCACATCAGTTTACAGTAACAGTGAAACTGTGCTGCTGTGTCCATTGTTCTCTAATCTTGAAGTCTGACTGGACTAATGGAGCAGGACAAAGAATTTATGGCAATTACAACCAATTCAACAATACCAAAGGGTATTTTTTGCACACACTTATTACCTTCACTATACTTGAGATCTGGTCTTTAATCACATTTAATAATACAGCCCTCGGTAACAGCACAGCAGACCAGTGAAATGAGAGGGACTGAGTTTGTGCACATGGTTCAAATCAAATGAAATCTACTGCAGAACCATGGCATTGGCAGAGGACCTTGAGGAAACAAGCATCAGGGGTAAGATCATACTTTAAAGTGCTCCAAAGAGCAGTCAGTCTACTGTGAATCAAATTACACCAGCTACTCTTTTCCATGTGGCTTTTAAAGTAGTCTTCTTTCTTCTCCCCACCTCCACATACAGTCTGGTCAATAAAGAGATATTTATTACCCTAGAATCAAAATAGGCTGTGTTTACATTTTTTTTTTTTCAACTATTCCTACATGTGGCTTGGAAGCTGAATCCCCACTGATAATCACAATATTTAGAAAGTGGGATTCTGGGGTTTGGATGGTTATTTCCCACAGGATATGTTTTTCACTTCCCTGATCAGACAGTTAAGTCTAGGGAAATTCTGGGAGAATGACTCCACCTCGAAGGAAAGAACATAACAATCTGTCTGGGATCTAGCACTAGTATAACAAAATGGTAGCCACCAAAATTGAAGCTATTTTGTAAAACCTAAATGTCATGTATTAGGGGTTTTCAGTCAGGTTACCATCCTCTTCCCTTGGAAAAGGTACCAAGCACTCCCTCTAGGCTCAGCAACTGTGAGTGTAGTAAGTTCAGTAGCATCAGCTCATTGGTGAGCAGGCCCTTACCACTCACTGCAGCAGGATCTGATGTGCTCTTTTCCTCCAGCTCGATCACTGTATTTGTTTGCCCAATTGCTTGTTCCATCATGGTCACATCATACTCTGTGTTGTCCATTTGATCCAGGACAGCCTGGACAATGGGAACCATCATGGCAGTGGTGGCTGTGTTACTTATCCACATGGACAGGAAGGCAGTGACTGCCATAAATCCCAGCATGAGGCTGAAAAGAGAGAAGAGAAAGGAGGAAAGCAAACAAACACTGCTTGGCTTTGCAGTCACTGTAATCTGGATAGCAGAGCCCAAATGGGGATGTGTGCAGTGTCCAATAATAGAGAACAGGACCAGATTCCCTTCAAGGACAGCTCTGCCACCTTCACTGAAGGAATCCCAGTGAATGATTCAGACTGTCATAATTTTGTCCCCAGTGGCAAGCCTCGACAATTTAGTCAGATACTGGTTTTGGCTTAAGGACAAATAAACTGTTCCTGTTGCTAGACTTCACCTCTGGAAACTCTGTCCAAGTGCAGCTAAAGAGATTCTTGAAGGATCCTTCCTCTGCTGACGGTTAAACACCACCCCTAGGCCTCTGCTAAATTGACAAGAGGCAAAAAAGAAGCAATTTAATACTCTTACAGTGCAGGTTTCACCCCAAGAATCAGAAGGACCCTCAGTGCAATCCTTTTGTGAAGATTCCACTGTTCAACAGAAATTGCAACAATCAGCCCTCCAACAAAGAGCATGTTTGTGTCATTGAGGTACTGCAAGCACACCTGAAAGACAGAAAAGGTAAGTCAGGGGCCCAAATGTTGCCTCTTGCTTGCTTCACTAGTACATTTTGCCTTCCACCCTCTCAAAGCCACGGACTAGACCAGGCCCCATCCAACACTCGCAGAATATGCAGCTGCAGCAGCCTCAGAGCTCCCTGCTGTTTCCTGAACCCTTAATCCCCTGTGTAAATGCTGAACTGTCTGTGCAGAGGCTCTTTCTGCATCACTGTACAAAAGCACAACAGTTTCCTAAAACATTGTTAGGGGCTCAAGGTATGGTGTAGGTGCTGGAAACACTGAGCTCCAAAACGGGTTTCTCAGCACGTTTAGCAACCATACCTGCCTTTACCAGCTTGTTGGTCAGCAGTGACCTGGGCTACAGAACTTGGAAACAGCCCAGGATGAGCTGAGGACACAGCATACCTGCTGGCACCACACTGGCTATCCTGTCAGAAGTTTGCCCCGTGCATTTTGAGATCTCCCAGAGGATCTATCTGCCCGCACTGCTCTCTCATGGGACGGGATGCGAACACATAAACTGCTGGCACTAGTGGGATGCTCTCCAGCAGGATCCATGCCCAAAACAGACCCTCCCCTCTACCAACTCAAGCACCCCACTCTTAACATTTTGGGCAAATGTGTATTTAGTTCAGCAGGTTCCTATACAAGGACCCTGAACACTAATACAGACTTGTTGGCTAAATATTGATGAGGGATTAGAGCACTGGATTTCCCTGTATCAGAGCTGGATTTAGTGAGTTCCTTACTGATTTAGAGCTCTGAACTCCAAGCAGAGGGAAAAATACCACTGGCATGAGGGAAGTGACAGCCAGGGGGATCACTTCAGTGCACCAATACACAGCCATGATGATGATGATATATGCACATTTGGCCTCCTGAAACATAATAGAAGACACATTTAAGCATAGAAAACCATTTTTAAAGATAAGAAACACACCGGTAGCTCTTAAAAGGGGCTCACACACTACACTGTCTGCAGCTTAACAAGTTATGCTGAATGAGGATTTAAACTTGTGCTTTTAAACCACATTCTGAAGTCACTCGTATAAAAAGATCTTTTTGACAAAGAAGACATAGTGTTTGTTTTAATCCATCCACACAAAATAAATGGTGTGAGAAAAACAAACCTTCCACAACTAGGTAAGTGCATAGTTTGCCATGTGCAATTACCTCCTGGCAGTTGAGGTCAGCAGATTTCACTTCTAGAAGCCAAGAACAGCAATAGTGAGTTAAATATTTTTAAATGGATGGCCAAATTTCCCATTGTGGATGATTAGCTTGCCTGAAATTCACAAGTCTTTGAGGTGTGTCCATGTTCTTAGTTTTTTAAAGTAACTCTTAAAATAAAAGTTTGGGGTTTTTTTGGTAACTAAGTACATTACAGGTATTTAATTACTTTCCTAAATCATACTGTGCTTACCTGCTAAGGGGATTCCCTACATTAGAATTGTTGCAACCTGTCTTTTTGGACTGTTGATGAGGCATTTCTGTAGCGCAGCCTTCCTTGGTTTGTACTCTCAAAATTGTTGGGAGAAGCAAGCATTCATTAGCTAACAGTGGACTGTTTGAAAGCTGAAGTCAGTGTTCTGTAGTCCAGTATTTGCTCATATTTACAGCATGTGTTTATAGGATTTTATTCTAATACAACAAATGAGACTTTATTGCTAAAATAAATGGTGTGACAGTGACATTTAAAAACTACTGTCAGGTGATATTTATAAATAGGTCTGCGTTTTCCTTCATTTTGTTGAGAAGTTTAAGAACCAGAAAACAGCCTTCGTAAGAAATTTGATTTTTTTTCTGTCAGGTTTCCAGGAGATTACTTACAGCACAAAAAAAGAAAAAGTTTTGAAAAAAAAATTATTCAGAAAATAAAAGATATCAGATAGATCCCAAGGAAGACTCTTCCCTTTATATATACAAGGTGAGCTCATGATACAATTCATGCTGTACCACAATAACTCAGGGCTAGAACTGACTGTGGGTAATCTGTTGCCAATATGAAAGACAGAAAAACGACTGTAAGTGAATAAAATTCACAACAGAGAAGGAACACTGGTCTTAGAGAGTAGAGAGTAAATAATTTATGTGAAGTTCAAAAATACAACCATGCTTATAAATTAACTCCAACAACCACAGCCAATTCAAACAACCAAACATTTGGAATTAAATATATGTTTGTATTTATGCCTATGTCTGCCTATGATTTATCAGAACAGTCACAGACTGTTTCTTTGGTGTTTTGTATCAACTGTACAGTGACCTGCCTCCTCGCTGAGAGATCAAAAGGCAGTCAGTGACAGAATGTTACTCCTCTGTTATGAAATACTGTCATTTCTCAGATTAGACTGGTAACACAATATGCCTAGGAATACTTGAAAACTGAAGACATACTTAATTGTTTTAGGGAATTTATCTTTCCTAGTTTTGACCAAAGTAGAGCTTAACAGTCAGGAATTCCTTGTCCTATAAAGCACCATCATTCAACTGAAAGGCAGGGCTGATATTACTTAGACAGGTAACCAAAGGGATGGTAATTTGGTTTATAAACACACATGAAATTTTCTTGTACTTTAAAACAGAGAGCAATACAAGTTGCTCAGAAAGGCTATTTTGAGCATTAGAATAGCCTACAAAGCTCTAGTAGGCTAAAATACTGCAAACAGAGCTTTCACATTTAGTCAAGAAGGCTACAGGATACTAAAGCTCAAACTCTTCACTGGGTTATTTCAATGTTACGCTGGCATAACTCCACTGAACGCAAAGGAGTTGTGCTATTGCCATCCCTGGTGTAAGAAGGATGTGAATTGGAGAATATGGCATTTGAAACCCTCAGCAGTGCATACACACAACGCCAGCTTCCGACTGCACCAGGATGGAGAATGCCACCGAGCAAACCGGTCACAGTACCCACGCCACAGCAGAGCTGGGGAACACACTCCTGCCTTCCATCCCACTGCCATTGCTTCGAGAGAATACAGACACAGTTCCAAACGCGCCGGCCACTTACGCATGGATTTGTCTTGGCCCAAAATGAATTGCATCTAATTGCACTAATGGGCTGGGTCCGTGGGAACCCCTGGGAGCGGCGCCGGGCGCCGAGGGCAGAGTGGGATCTCCTGGGGGGCAGCAGGGCAGGGACCCCTCGGGCACTTACCCGCGTGGACACAGCGAGCGGCAGCGGCAGCAGCAGCAGCGGCGTGAGGAAGAGGATGGCGAAGGAGCGGTACCGCAGCAGGGGCCGCAGGCACGTCGGGGCCATGTTCTGTGGGGTGACACGGTCGGGACGGCAGCGGGAGCAGCGCCCGCCGCCGCCGCCTTAAGTACGGGGCGGGAGGGACGGGAGGGACACGGCGGGGGGCGACACGGCCCGCCCGCCCCGCCGGGGGCGGCCCCGGGCAACGCCGCGGGCACGGCCGGGCAGAGAACGAGCCGCCCCGAGCGCCCCGGCCCCGCTCCGAGCCGCCCTCCCTGCCCGGGGACCCGGGTCACGGCGCGGGATCGGTCCCGGACCCCCCTCCCTTACGGCCACCTCCGTGCGGGGCTTCTGCAGCCCCTCCATGCCAAGGAAAGCTGCTCGATGGCTGTGTATCAGCTGCCACACCAGTCGGGAGAATGTTTTAAGAACGATCTCCCTGCTCACAGCGCCCACAGAAAGGTGTCAGCAAGCACGGATTCACACATCGTGTGCAGGGACCGAAGTGCTGACACTGGACGGGAGGATCGTCCCTCGATCATTCACACGGTGGTGAGGAAGGACTGAGCGCCTTTAGGGAAACTGAGAGTTAAAACCTCATTGGAGGTCTCCCCAAAACAAAGGTCTGTGCAGGCATGCATGGCTGTGTTTCGTTATTATTTTGTGAGGCACTGTGCCTCTGGATGTGGGTTAAAAATAACCCAGAAAGGTTAACTTGAAAGGTTGTTTTTAATGTTGTTGAATTCAGTGACTTCATCTAGAGTGCAGCCTCGGAAACCGAAGGGATGGCCCTACTGACAGGTTGGCCAGCGCTATCGTGAAGGCAGAAAGGAACAACTGGAGGGACTGGAAACTAGACTAAGGACAAACAAAGTGTTGATATTTTAGGCTCTGCTTCTGGGATGTCAACAGCCACCTGAAACTGAAGTTAGCATAAATCATATCTCAACAATTTGATCCACAGTCTCTTCATACAGTCTTACCAAGCAGTTATCACTGAAATAAAGAATTTCAGATTCCACAGCAAGTAATGAGGGAGCTCTGACTACAGCTTGCACTGTTTGTCCTCTGCTGAGCAGAGGAACTTGAGTGACAGAAGTTCAAAACAAGACACTCCAATGTTACTGTTCATTTACAAAAGCAGTGAATGCCCACTAAGGAAAACAGTAGCCAACCGGATCTGGACAGATTCCAAATCTTCAAACCTTTTGCAGCAGTCCCTTTGGGTAACTTACCAACACAGAGGAAACTTCACACCAGTGCAAAGTCTAGCAGAAAGTGGGGAATCAGCCAAAACTTGCATTCCTGTGGCCAATCTCCAATGAAAAAATGGTTCCTAGTCAAAAAAGAAAAAGGACTACAAACACTTAAATAAGAAAATGCAAATAGTTAGCTCTAAAGGAGTTGTACTAGGGTTCACTCTGATAGACCAGGGCAAACATGATTTGTTGTCTTCTCGTTTCAATACGATGCAGTGCAAAAAAAAAAAAAAAAAGAAAAGAAAGGCAACAAATGTGTTGATACCTTTAGATAGAATAATCCTGTGAAAAGAGACTTGCTTGCTGTACCTGGGGATGAGACCAAGGACTCCTGTGGGCAGTTCAATTAGCTAATTCATCCCTCGGTCCTTTTTGGTCAAATACAGAAAAGGGAATCAATATCTTATTGTGCAGAATTATTGCAAACTTGCCTTCAGTGTGCCAGGCAAAGTACTTCCAATAATATGGAACAAATCAGAAAAAGACTCACAGAAAAGAACCAGCATCTGAATAATAGAGAATCACACTGAAAGGTAATGGGTACCCCCTGCTGATGCTCATGGAGCACCACACCAGCAAAGGGTGTACTTTTGGGATGAAGGGAGAGGCAGTGGTCCCTGGGTTTCTTATGAGCAGCTGACTTCGGACAGGGATGAGAAGATGGTGCAGGCCTCTCAAGAGATTATAGACCAGAAAGGAAGGAGCAAGAAGGAAAACAGGGAGGTGTCATCAAGACCAGTAAGCACTTGGCCCTTAGAGATAAATACCCACTTCCCAATGCTTCTGGCAGAGGTGCGTGGTTAATAGCAGTTGAAAGAGAGAGAGATCTAGGAAAACCACTGAGTTCAGATTTGAAAGATAGCATGCCTAAATTTTCTTTATTTGAGCATTTTTTCTCTGAGATCCAGATCCTAAACTAAGCAATTGTAATCTTTTCATGAATGAAGACCAGCACTGATGAGCTGCCTTTAGAAACTCTAAATTTAAGGCATTTGATTAAAGCAGTAGTGGGGAGAAATCTCAAGTGGGTACATGGAAATGAGCAACTTTTACTTCTTTATTTCTTTGGTAAAGTAGGCTCCTTTTCTAGAGGTTTGCTTCAGAAGGAGAGCAGGTTGGTTTGTTAAGTGCATGTGGAATATTTCTTCATGAACAACAACAGTGCTGATGGATGAGAAGAAGTCAAATTAGTGCCAACTACAATTCCTGTGGAAGTCTGCTAGGAATTCAGCTAAAACCAATCACAGCAGCTGGCTGAGGCAGAGCAGCAAAGACAAGGTCCTGCACTGAACTGAACCCGTAAACCTGAAAGGTAAATTCTGACCTTGATACCACCTTGTTCAAGCCATCCTGCCACTGCATACTTCATATTTAAGATACATCCACCAATATTTTATAAACCACTGGAGGTTTACATGTGTCAATTCATGTTCTACTGTAAGAACCGGGAGAGTGAGAAGTTGACTGAATCCAGATGTTAGAACCACATAATCATGTATTACAGCAAACTGCAACAACACAGGCAGGAAAAAGAATACTGAGTGAGAACAAGAGAGAAGACATCTACATTCAGATAAAGAGGTGGGAAAGTTGTGCAATGCATAATCAAGATGGGTAAAAGAGGGCTTTACAGTACAGGCTGAGACTGGGCATGGCTCTAAGAGATCAGCCTGCACCAGCAGAGAGACACATGGAGAAGCATGTTCCATTTGGCAAGTACCCCAGCTGTTCCCCATTTCCCTCAAAATATGCTTACAACTGAGCTGCATTTGGCACTGGCTGGACATGAGCGTGCTACAGGAATGGCAGCTCTTTCATGTAATTTGACGATGAGCTTCCTCTTTACTGTGCCAAGAAGAAGATGGACAAAGCTTTGGCTGTTTGCTTTACAGACAGGTCTGACAGCCAGGCAGAAGGGAGCTGCAGAGAGCCTATGTGCTCGCAAAACATCCAGGAGGAGTTTTAGGTGGTTCAAAGAGCATTCAAATAAAAACCTCCCACAGCCTGAAATTCAGCTCATGCTAATTGAGCACTAACTTCAGGCTTTCAAGAGAAAGGGATCCTTTCCTCCAGTCAGTACTGCTCTGAATATAGCAGACAGCACTGGCTTTGACAACTGCTTTAAAGGCAGTGGGTAAAATTAGCTTTTGATTGCAGACACCATTTAGAAGCAGAATATTGTAGCAGCCTTTGGGCCAAATTTTGATACCCTTGTGTTGAACAATGTGCTGCTCTTGTTCTTCTTGGTAGTAAATTTCAAATCAGTTTACAAAGGAACTCAAATCTTTGTGTTACAAAGAGGTTTAGGCATGGGTGATAACACGAGTTGGAACCAGGAACTGAATCAGGTCTCTTGTACCTGAAATCCCTTTTCCTGGTTGCTAGACACCACTGCTCCCATTTGCTGTTCTGCTGCCCTAATAAACACAGGTATTTTGAAGCATGCCAAGAACCAAGGGTTAGAGTAACAGAGCCAAGACCATCTTGTGGCTCACTGACACCAACCTGCCCTGGCCTTCTTGCCATTTCTCAACTGGGGGCTTTGGGGCTTATTCGATTTAACTTGACAAAGAAAGCAGAACATTTTTCTGCTGGTAGTGAGGTGAGTAGGTTCAGTGAAGTGTTCAGTGAGCACCCGAGCCAGAGAGAGAATGGGCCACTTATGGCTGGGCACAGGAACAGCTGGGACAGGAACAGCCGCACCTTTCAAGACAGCAAATGCCTAGATGAACTTGACAGCATTGTCAAACCATACACAGAGTCTTGCAATCTTCCCTTTTGTACTTCAGATACCAGAGTCAATGATATGAACCACTGTTGAGTTCTACTTGGAAATGGGACACTGCTGAAGACTAGTTAAAAAAGGGTGACCTGCATTTTTTGGGTTATTAGAAAGGGACTAGAAATCAATTCCACTTGGATGGTAGGAATTCCAGGGTCATCAGTCCAGGTGGAAAAATTGGAAAATAAAGATTTTATTATAGTTTAGTTAATTCCTGAGAAGCTGCTTTTCTGATATATCACACTCACTACAAGCCAATTATCCCAGTTACTCTGGTTATTGCTGCCAAGGAGGCTTTACAGGCAGCAGCTGGTTCATTTAATTACAGATAGACATATTTTCTGCCTCTAATTCAAATGCTGCCCAAGCATACAAGTACAGTTTGCTTGTTCTAAAGCAGTCCATTTGACCTAGATAACTGCTACTCCTTCTCACAATAAAAATTCTCCTCACGTTCTTTTTAAAGTTCTTTCATGTTGCAAGCTCATGTACCCAGAGGTACAGAAGTTTTAACAAAATTAAATTAAACAAAGACTGTAAGACATATCATACTTGATGCTGAGAAACAAAAATTAAAACAACTGGCCCTGAGACATTCTAGGACTTAAAAGAAAAAGAAGTGTTTCTCCTTAGGCTTTTGAAAATCATTTAAAAAATAACCAGCTCAGAACTTACCTCCGTGTGATGTTTGCCTTGAAAAGATGCCTAGAGGAGGTCTTGTACAGTAATATTATGTACTGGAAGGTTTACACAGAATTTAAATGGATAGAGTTATTGCCGGCATTCAGAGAAAACCGCTGTGTCGTTGCTCTCCATTTTCCCTCCAGTCAGGCTTTCCCAGCTACTGGCAGTCCACTGCGCTGCTCAGGAGTAGCTTTCAACTAAGCTCCCAGTGGAGCATCTGATATTTTTCCAAGAAAAGCTCTTGAGACTCTGAACGAACAATCCTTTCAGCACAATCCCTGTGCCCAACAACTTTCTACATAAAAGCTCTCATTATGAATTTTGAGTCAGTGGGGTTTTCTCAGTCAGTGTGTGTTGCTGATCAGGCTTTCTTGACCTAGAATTGGTCCTGCATAGTTTGCATGAAGCCCTAAACCACATTCAAGTGCTCTGCGGGCTAATGATGACAAAAGAAAAAAAGATCCAGAAGAAAATCACATTAAAATTTGATTCAAAATTGGCAGCTCTGTAACCTCTCCCTTAGCTGCCATCTCATTAACATATTTTTTCAAAAGCCTTTTCTCTGCTTCATTACATAATTTGTGTTACAAAATCCAGATAAACACTCATTATTCCCAGATCTAATAATGGTTTATTGCGCTCCCTTTTTCATTTTTTCCAGAGAAAGATGGGGGAGAGAAGGGGCTTGTTTAGATGGGAAATGAACCACACTAATTTCTGAGTAACATTTGTCACAGCTGTTGTCTACGGCATATCTATCTGATACACTATGCAAAGACTAGTGAATTATTCTTTCCAATACCTCTGCGAAGTGGAAGAATTAGTGTTATTGCCCCAATTTCAAAGACAAGTTCATATTTTCTGCATCTCCTGCATATCATTTTTCCACACTGGGCAGGGTCTGTCACATCAGAGACGGTGCTTATCATACAGCTGGAAGGGATCTATTGTAGCAGCAGGTACACAAATGCTTGGCCTTCCATCAGAAAGTCCTGAAGGTACTGGTACCAGCATTGAAAATGTGAAGTTCTGTTTATTTTTCTCTCTAACTTATATTTCTTCTAAAATTTTCTATGTAAAAATGTAATGCTGAGGTCCAGCAAGAGACAGGACCTGCTGCTCCTGCGGCCTCTGGTGCTGTCGGTCCATCCCAACCACAGCAGAGTATCCCCAGGAAGGAAACAGAGGTTGGAAATTTCACCTGGCACGTAGTTTGATGCCCTGAAGTGCTCCAAGGGTCACTGGGGAAGCAGAGAGGCCTGGGGACCTGCTGGGGCACGGCCGCGGGCGCGGGGAGGGGCGGCCGGCGCTGGGTTCCTCCCCCGTTGTGATGGAAGGCGAACACCTCCTCCCCCGAGCTGGCTGATTTTGACCGAGGGAGACAGCATTGTCCCAGGGAGGCCAAGGTGGGTCAGTGGGGCCGGATACTACCGTGACCATCCCTCAAGAGGCGAAGGGAACGCCTCGTGCCCTGCCCTCAGCGCTGGGCCCGGACGGAGCTCCCAGGCCCCTCCTCAGGGCGCCACGGGCTCCTCGGCTCCTCGGGCGGATTGTGAGGGCAGGGGCTGAGGGCACAGCCCGGTCAGGCCCAGGAACCCTGCCAGCTGCTGAACAAGCTACTGTAAATCAAACTTATGTGGGAAAGAAGGAAACTGAGACCCCGGAGTTTCTCTAAGGACTATAGAACTAATCTGTGTGGAATTCACACCGAAAACCAATAACCAATACTTGCCTGGCAATACTGCTGTTTCTCCTTTAAAGAATTTTTGGCTAAACAGCTGTTTGGGGTGGAGTTACTGCAACAGAGCCTTTCAGTTTCGTTTCCTAGATTCCTCTCTGCTCTTAGAAGAAAGGATATCCAGTAAAATAAAAAGAAAAATGACAGGAGAGAGCAGGTTCTGCAAAAATTGGTAAGTGATCTTTCACCCTCTCCACCCCTACAAAAGGGGGGCTTTCAAGAGTTTTTAGGATTTTCGTTGGTGTTATCCAGGTCTCCTGTAAGAGGGGGAGCAGAGGAAGAACCACACAGCACGAGTATACTAGCTATTGAGTAGGAAACAAAAATATTTTGAATGCATTTTTACGTTTCCAGGATGCTGCACTCTTGCTACTTTGCTGTGCAGATGTTTCTTCCACAGTTCTCTCCTCTGCTGCATATTCTCTTTTTACAGAATACCTTTGTGGGCAATTTCGCAGTATCTGGCAGAGAAAAGAGTCAGTGCATGATCCATGGCAAACCCACCAGCTGCCTCAGTTTCCCCCCATGACTGATGGTTCTTTCTCTTGCTATATTTGCAATTAAGTGATAAAATATTCATTTTTTTCAGGGTAGTCGACCATTTCTCATAGAATAGAAGGCTGAAAGGGGCCATGAGGGTAGCATAGCTTGGTGTGTCTTGAACAGTAGCAAGGCCATTGGGAAAATTATATGAATGAAGGCAATGAAGCACTGCAATTAAAAAAAAGAGTCAAACTTAGAAGGGTTAAGCATGAGCTTAGCCTCAATTTTATTTGGTAACAAAGGAAAAAAATTCATTTACTCTTCTCTCCCATATATGCTCGATAGTAAACGAGATGTGTCTGCTGCCAATTTCTCCCTCCATGAGGCCCACTGCATGCGGTTTCTTACCCTCTGTCCAGAATGTGATGAACCAGTTGCTCAAAAGGATATGGAAGATCATCAGACAGAAGCACACAAACAGGTGAGGAATGCTACATGTTCTTTGGGGTTTTCTTGCAATTAGCAAAGAGCCCTTCCAGCCCTGAAGTAGTATGTTCACATTACTGTGCTCTGTATTAACCAGCTTCAAATTTCTGTAGTTGTTTGACCAGAAAATTTGTAAGGGTCTGCTATGACCCTTCAGGCCTGGTTACAACATCTTTTGATCTTATTGCGCACTTAGCTTAAGAGAATGAAGCTTCTATTGCAGCATCTCAGTTTCCTCAGCAGTATAAACTACAGATGAGGTACAGATATGTGCTCCTGGTGCTTGTGAATTAGCCTGAGCAGGCAGGGCAAATGATCTGAGTAGAGGAAGACAGACAGTACCTGATCTGACATGAACCTTGCTTGTACAGAGCTTTGACATCAACTCACCTTTTTAACAAAAGCTGAACTGGCAGAGTGCATTTATACAGGAAGGCAATAGCATTTTTAGTGTAGCATTAAGAACTCTGTAGCTAGAGGCACTATGGTGAAGCATGAATACACAGGCATGACTTTTTTATTCTGTCTTACTGGTTGCATTGTTTTAGCACTCATGGCAAACCTCTAGAAAACCAGCCTACCTCCAATGTTTTCAGAGTGTCTGTTATAATTTAGACTAGCTGAATATCATGCCTATACTTTTTAGTTAAAACTCAGTCAACATTTTAAATACACGCTATTTCACATCACACTTTGCATTTCATATGGATATCTTTGAGAACTGGATCCTCACACAGAATGACAGTTTTTTGCAAAATCATCAGACACCTGTTTTCCTCAAAATCTCATCAACTCAGCTCAGGCCAGACAGAGAAACAAAGATTCACCAACAGCTGGTTGATGATTGGGATGAAAATGACAGGAAGATCTCAGGAGCTTGAAGCTTATTGATATATGAAAGCATCAACCATCCTTCTGTGCTCCAAGTGAACTTCTGTATGTTCTCCTTGCAGATCAGATGCAGACTTTGTCACCAAAGTATGCAGCAATACCAGCTGGAGTATCATGAGGTAAGTACAGAGTGCAGTACTTTTTACTTCCAGGCTGACCCTTTTGATCAGACACCAAAAGTCACTCTAATGTGTTCAACAGCAAAAACGTGTAAATCCCTGACTCGTGTCCTGGACCATGAAGAAACTTAAATCTCTGAAGAGCTGCAGTGTTTTGGCATACTTTTCCCCCTTGTAATGAAGTGGGTGCCCATGGTGGTTGCCCATCCAGTTGTGATGGGACAGTCTGTTCCAGGAGATAGTCTGTTACTTTCTCATCCTTGATATCTCGATCTGATGTTCTTTGTGAGCTCCTCAAAGACATTTCTGTCCTGCCCCCACACTCATATTGCCTGCTTCTCTGAGTGAGTGATTATACAAGGTGAGAGTCAATGAGAGAAGATACACAAAAACACTTTGCAGAGGCTGGAAGTGAGAGCAGTCTGTCCATGCTAGCTGTAATCTAACCATTTTAAGGAACCAAAGCAGTGAAAACATAGCAGCCTTCCCGTGGCAGTGGTAGCTGAAGTATTGGAATTTTCTAGGTGGCCTTGTGCTCTGTTGCTGACCTGTACTGGCACAGAACATCTTCACAGCTGTTGATTCTCATTTTGCCTTATATTGCCTACATCATCCTGAGATAAAGATAGCCTAGACAGATGAACTGCTAATGCAGCTATGCCTGCATTTGATTTTATAGATAACCCTTAAGGAGAATGTTTTTAAACAGCCACTCATTGCTCTCACTCAATGCCCTCTTTCAGTATTGATAGGAAATTTGCAATAATTTCGTCTATTCATGTACAGAACAAGGAGTGCCAAAAACGAGCCATGAAATGCACCATCTGTGACCTTGAAATGCCCTTCAACAAGCTACAGGAACACCTGGATACCTGTGCCAGCCGAACAGAGAGGTGTCAGGAGTGTAACAAATACATCATGTATAAGGACCAGCACAAACACAAGGAGATCTGTCCAAACAGTGGTCTGTCCTATCATAAGGATTTGGACTTTCAAACCAGTGAAGCATCCACTAATGCAACAGTTATTCGCCCCATTGGTAAGCAAAATTCCTCATTGTCACGGACTGGGGCAGCTGTTAAATCTCAATGAAAATTCTCCTGCCTTCTCTGCAGTTCTTGGTAATCCAGCCTGGAGCTGATTGTTGTTTAACCAGCCATGGGGAAAGGGCCAAGGTGTTCTATTGTGCTGGTATTGTAAAGCCAGTGTGGTTCCACTGACAGGTAGCTCATCGGCCATGTTCTTTTATGCCTCCCTTATATTCTGGAAGTGAAATTCCTTCTGTCAGAAAATAAGTGAAACTTGTTCATCTTTCTATTTGTTGCACAGGAGAAAATGTGATTTAGAACTTCCTTCCACTTTGTACACAAAAGCCAGGGATGCATACCTTGATTTCTTGAAGTTGAGAGCAGCTTTATTAGGCCTAAGGTGTTGGACAGAGTATGTCAAGACAAAAAATTAATAAATCCAGTCAATTATTCCAGAAAAGAATAGGCATCAGTAGGTGCAGTGGTTGGCAAAATAAACTATAGAGAGCAAACCCTCCTGGCAACAGAATTAGCTGGGCCAGGGTAAGAGTGAAGCATCTTGAGACACAAACCATGGGACTGGAATGGAATTTCAAATATCCTGAAATTGAGAAGGGAAGGTGGATTAGGTTTGTGCCAAAAGCAAAATGAAGTCATAGCTCAAATTTCTTCTTGGCCAGTGGAATCAGCATTCTATGTTTCTGTAGAACCAGAGACTCTAAGTGGATCTGAGCAGCCTGTCTGGATAACTAGGGTCAATGCTTTGTTTCTCTCAATTTTTTTCCCCTTCTGAAGGTACTGGTGGCAATCTTTGTCAGAAGTGCAGTAAGTTGTACCCAGATGACCAGTACTCCCAACATCTGGTAAGCATATTTGAAACTGAGCAAGAGTGTGGTTTGTGCTTAATTTCCAGCCAGGTTATTTCTCCAAAAAGCTGTATATTAGGTAAGAAAGGGCAGTGTGTCTTGGCTTTTTAAACACAGTGTCATGATACAGTGTATTGCACTGAAGCATCACTGGGAGGGGCTGTCCAAGGTCCCTCCCCAGGCCTCACTTGTGTCCCAAATCACAGCATGGCCACAGGGTTGGGTGCAATGCCAATCTTCACCTCATCAGGCATACTCTCTTTTAACAGAATAAATGCAATGCAGCCCATAAGCTGACAAAAGTTCTTGCTGGCCAGTCAGCTTCAAGCCTCATCAGTGCTCCACCACGGTCTTCTTCCTCCCTGGCTCCCTCTTCCTCCTCTGAAAATGCAATGGCATGGAAAGATGTCCGTCCCAAAGGGAAAGAAAGGGAGCAGCCACTGACCTCCAAACCTTTAAAGAACAAAAAGATTGGCTTTCTGTCTCCCACAAGAGGAGGATGTTCCACATCACCTCAAGCTCTTAAAGACACTCAGTCTTTTGACATGCTGGTGACCTGTGACCATTGCGACATTCTGCTGCCACTTCCAACCCTTCGGAAACATGAGGTGAGAAGTGACACACTGGACTTGGCCTCCTATCTGCAAAGGCCTGTACCTTCACAGTCACTACTTATCTTCACACTGCCCAGGACCCTAGTGCCCATCTCTGCATTCCAGAACTTCTTGATATGTTGGCTATAGGTACACGCTGTTCATAAAGTGTGGAATTTGTTAATTCCATTGACTATTTATGCTTACATCTACACAAACAAGATCTATAATGTGCTTGAGTTTTAGGAAAATAATGACAACTCAGGCCATTAATTTTAAGCTCAAATCCTGGAAAGTCTTCAGCAACTGTCCTTATTTGCTGAGGGCTGATGTTGTTCCTGCTAAGCAAATAGTAGGACTGTATCTCAGCCACATCAGAGATTAAGCTCTAGATAATTTTCCATCCCAACAAAGGGGCCCAGTTGCCTCGCTACTGAATATGACAGCTTGTTGAATATAATGTTAAATTTTCCTCTGATATGACTGTTACTTATTTTTCTAGATCAAATGTCTGCATTGGACAACTTTGCAAAATGCTAGGATGAATCAAAAATCAAGCCATGGGGAAAAAGGTATCGCAGAATTTCAGAAATTTAGAATAGATTTCATAATTCAGGATTGTTCTACACTGTGTTAACAGGAACATTTTGCAAGAGGGAGTATATCTAATACAAGCTAATATGAGAGTATCACAAAGCTCTGTAGATTCCAACACACAGTGGGTTTCTGTGAGGTTGCACTAAGGAAGCATTGCTCCAGAGCCAGTGTGTTTTTGCTCTCTTGACTCAAACTAACATGTCTTGTGCCTCACAAATTAAGCTACTTTGAACAGTGCAGTACTTTCCCTACTGAAGCAGAGACCAGAACATCCTTCTCTGGTTTTCAGTTCCTGGCAGAGTCATTTCCTCTCGGTCCAGTTTAATTAAGTGAAACTGAAAGCCGTTGTTCTCAATCTGTCCTTTTTCTGCTTGGTTCAGTAAATGATGTATTACTTCTCCCTGTAAAACTTTCCTTTCCTGGTGCATTAAAGAGAGAAAGGACCAATGTGAGAAATAGGCAGTTTCTCTAGTTTTGAATTACAGGACTCTGGTCTTGAAATAAAAGTGAGTACATGGTAATTACATGAATTATTTGAACTGCATTGTAAGGGTTTTATATTGTTCAACTGAGTGATGACATAGGAAGGTTGTAAACCTGAAACTTTAAAAACACTTATAACTGGGCTTTGTTTGGTTTCAGGAGACTCCTTCTACAGCATTCGTGATTAAATCTGGAAAACAGAGGCATGTCTTCAGATTGAATCTTCAGCTCTGCTTTAGCAAAAGGCCCTGTGGAAGTATGATAGCTTTATCGGCAAATAAAAGTGCAGACTTGCTACTCTGGATTAAGAACAAAGAGTGACTCAGATTTTTTATTCCTTATCAAGAGAAGCATTTAAAGGTTTCACCAGAAAACTGTAAAAGTGATGGGGGCTCAACAGGTGGTGTTTCAAATATTCCTGTGCAAGCTTGCCTTAGGAATGTCCTTTTGCCACCTGGTTCTGCAAGGAGAGCAGCTTATTTTAAAATATATCTTCTGAGGGAGAGAAGGAAATAAGGAATTTCAGAATACCTTGTCATGTTGAATGCCACCAATTCCTCTCATGCTCACTGAGAGCTGAGAACTTGGTGTTTATCAAGGCATGGCCCAGTGAAATTAGAAAACATTAAATCCTGCTCTTCATCACTTCAGTGAACCACTGAACCTAGGAGCAGCACAAACATCTTCATCTCTGGAAATGGCAGACACATCCCAGGATAACTGAGGGCGTTTGTCTCCTGAAATACAAGTGGAAACTGATAGAGCCAAATGGTGGGAGTTAAACATGAAGGGTGAGTGGATGCTCACAGGACAGCAAATGGGCAAGAACAGGCAGGTAAGGGGACAGTGCTCTCACCAACCAGCCCTGTTACCCCAGGACCACTGCAGACTGTCATCCTGCTCTGTCACAGGTTATTGTGACAGCACATGGAGTCACACTGCAAGACAGGGACCAAAGTGACCGTGTCTGAAAAGGGCCACAAACCTACATTAGAGCACAAGGCCGGCTTTAGCCTTACAGCCCTTTCCCGTGGAGGGGTGAGAAGGCCCGGCCTGTTAAGGAGGTGTTTCCTCCCCTCCATGGAGCCCCTCGGGGGTGTTTCGGCGCTCGGTGCTGCAGTGTCACCGTGTGGCTGTCGGTGGCAGCGGCACCGGGAGGGAGGAGAGCCGGGAGGGGCCCGGGCAAACCCGCCCAGCTCGGGGCTGCACACACCGGGCACGGGCACCGTGCGGGGACTGACCCCGTCGGGCTCCCAGCTGGGGCAAGGACAACACGCCTGGGTACGGAGCGCAGCGAGACGTGTCCGTGCCTGGAGCTGCAGTCACCTGGCCTGCTCTGGTGCCCTGCGTGCAAGGGTACATGTTACCAGGACTCTGTCTCGCCACCAAGAGAGCCTCCGAAACACACCACCTCTCTGAGGACCTTTAAAACTCCTGCAAACAATCTGACGATCACCTCTTCCAGGGTGAGGAGATTGCTGTTACGGCCACCCCAAATGTCCCCGTGGTGCTGGAGGTGCTGCCCAGCGTGGTGACCCTGCTCCTAAACTCAGTGCCAGGGCTCTTCGGTTTCACAGAATGGCCTTTGTCTAAACTGCCGGGCCCCAGAGGGAGGGCGAGGGGCCTGTTCATTTGCAGAGTATGAAAGTATGAAAGCAGGAGCGCCCAGACGTCTGCAAACCTGAGCTCCAAGGTCCGCAAGGCATGCGGTAACAGGGTAGCACAAAGTTCAGGATGAGAGGGAAGCAGCCGTCGTTGGTTTCAAAGCTCCCAAACGTGTTCGCTGTGCCAGTGCAATCCGTTCGGTCACTAGATGGCGATGAAGACCCAACGTGCTCTTCCCTGGGCTACAGGGGAGGCTTGTTGAGCTCGGCCTGGATTTGCCCCAGGAGATGGAAGCAGAAGATGCTAGAGAAACTATAAAAGTAAATGTGCCGTCGTTCTGCTTGGTAATGAGGATTCGTTTCGTTATTGTCTGTTTCTTAAAAAAAATAGATAGGTTGTATTTAACAAGAAGAAAATTATTATCAGATTAAAAATATATTTCTGTGCAAGAAAAGGAAGCTCAGCCTTTCCAGGACAAGTACTTAGAGGACGTGGCATCCTACTCCTGAAACACTGCTGAGGTTTCAAATCACTGGGATTTCAGTGTTTTTCCTTGAAGTTTAAGACACATTTTTATTCTTTGACAGTGGCAGGAGGCAATCTAATTCTGTATGACAGTCCTTCCACAGTGAAACCTTACCTACATGCCTCTCCATACAGTATTTTTTTTAACAATCCTTTGTCATAGTGAAAACTTTAACACCAATCTCTGAGACACCAGAATGAAGAACACCTTGTATTTGTCCATTTCCTCAGTGCTGTGTGCTGGTGGCTGCTCCTCACTATGCTGTGTGCTGTGTGTATATTAATATTCCTCAAAGGTTAATCTCATTTGAAGGCAGGAATTTTGTGTGTACAAAACATTGCAAAGCCAGCTGGCATATCCTACTCCCAGACACTGTTCTGATTCAAAAGCAGTGTTATGGGAAGCAGAAGGAACTAAATGAGGAGATTAAACTGACAATATACCGTGCAGTGAGCTGATGGGGAGAAGCTGAATGACCTGTTTTTGAATTTGTCCACTGCTGCTTCTCATTGGTTCTGTTGCAAAAGACAATGCAGGATCTCAGAATTTACTGTTGTCTTCTATGGGATGGATTTTCAATAATCCAGAGGGTAAAAGTTATCTGTTGAACCAACACAAGGCCCCCATACCACCTCAGCATGCTAAAGAAAAAACAAGCAGCATATATTTTACAAACCACACCCATCCATGTAACTTGTGTAGTACCTCATGGAGGGTTAGAAGTTGGAGTTGATGATCCTTGTGGGTCCTTTCCAACTCAGCATATTCTGTGATTCTGTAATTCTGTGACTGACATCTCTTCATTTGCTGCTGAAGGGCTTTCTATGTGCCTTAAGTCACATTGGGATAAAATTTAGCAGAAACTTGAGCTCAAGTACTTTTCTGATTATTTAGAAAAAAAAACCCTCAAAAAATAAGCAAACTAATTAATAGGTGACCAACACTATCATCTCCTATGGTATATGAACACATGTCCTTGCAATTCAGAAAGAAAAATTTGCAGTAAAAGTGCAAGTAACCAGTGGATAAGTGGACTAAGGTAGGCAGAGATGTCCCCAAGTGATGGCAAAGCTTGCAGAGGCAGCAGAGCTGAAGGAAATTCAGCTGTGGACATTGGTGTCCTGCAACTGCATAAAATCCCAGTAGCCCCGTGTGTGAGCGGTGGCAGGGAGGACGAGGGGCTGTCTGATCCTCTCTGGCTCCCTACAGGAAGGTGTCACCTGTTTTCATTTCCATAAAATGGATGTGGCTGCTCCCACAGGCCTGCACACAATATCCAGACTGGCTTTCCATGACTGGATGCAGTGTGAGGAAATGAGACTTCATGCTTTGTCTTATATCCAGATGTCGCAGAGGGGGAGGACAGGGTGTGATACACACACAAGTGGCTGTATCAGATTTGTCTGGTGCACTGTTCCCTCCAGCTCATCCAGACGTCTCAGAGGAGAAAGGCTGATGAATAGAGTAATTTCTAGTAGTCTTTGCTCTGCCAAAAATAACTTTTTCTATCAAATGTGATGAAGGTTTGATATCTCTTCTTGATTCTGAGAGTTTGTTCTGCCTTTAGCTACTTATCCCTAAGGCTCAAACTTCTTGAAAGTTGATTGTTATTGTAGCAGGTCAGATTACACTGTTCTGTAGGGAATTTTCCACAGAAAATTCCACCTGTTGTGTGGAGCTTGGAGCCCAGTGCCAGCACCATCAACATATTGAAGATGCTTTTCAGGAATAAGAAATATACTTTTTATAGAGACTTGCAAATGTGAAGAGCTGGCATGGGTGTTAGAGGAAACACTGAGTAGAGTTGAATGTGAGGAGTGAAAATTGCTCTTTTAAAAGTAACTTGTAAAGGTTGGTAAGAGTGGTGGGTACACAGATCAGTGCTAGGCTGGTTCTCACTGCAGCTGTTCTGCAGAGCTCCATGGCACTGAGCTGTGCTGGTTTGGAGGCATGAGTTAAAAAACATGTAGACTTGAATGGTATTGGTTCATAAGAACCTCAGAAAAGGTTTTCAGCATTTGCTTGAATTCAAACTGTGTACTGCATAAGTTTTCTCTGATGTCATTTTTGAATGGAGAATCCATTACAGCCTTTTGTGACCTGGTAATTTGCTTGAGAAGCTGGCTTTTATGTAAAGGGCAGGCTATCTTTTTCTTGATGGTTTCCTAGTAAAGAGGTGGTTTTAATGCATCTCACAGTGATGTAGGTGAGAGACAAAGGTACATGTGGGGGGAGAAGAATAGTTTAGGAAAAGAGGATCAGCTTAAACCTAAAGAATACAGAATGCAATAAAAGGGAAATAAAACGAGGGGATAAAGGAGAGTGACTGATTACATGTCAGCCCAAAACAGCTTCCAACAGGTGTGGAATAGAAATGTTCTGAAATTGTGTCCTTTTTGTGAACTTAGCTCACAAAAATAATAAACCACACCCCCCCAACTCAGCTGCCCCTGCCCAAAACAGATGCATAGTGAAAATATATAATGTATATAAGCCTCTTTTTGGAGTGATCCAACCCTGTAGGTATTTATTTCCAGTCTGGAGAGGGCAACGAAATGTGACAAAATAGGATTTTAAACTGAATTGCCTACGCTTTTTTGCCTTGTCAAGTACATAAATGTAAACATGCACCATAACAGATAAAGATGAATTCCACATTGAGTATTTTGTTGGAGAAGCAACAAACTGCACTAAAAATTGATGAATGCAAATTTATTTTTATTTAAGCATTTATTTTTATGGCATTAGCAAATAGAAAAATATATGGGAGTATGCAAATAATTTCGAGGAGACATTAAAATAAACTGAACGATATCAAGCTGCTCATCCTTCATGGAGTTTTTGTGCTTCAGTATTGTGGACATTATCAAAGCACATATAACATGGCTGGTGGAAACAGTGGAAATGGTTTTAATTCTCCAAAAGCCTGAGCTTTTGCTGTAGTTCCATATTGAGAGCTCAAACTTTTAAAATGTTCAATAAATCTGCTTTATGTTGCTTTTATGACATAAAACCACGCATATTTTATTATAAAATGTGTTATTGGATTTTTTTTATGGACTTTTCTTTCAAGTTTTATTTGAAAAGTCAAAGAAATGGTGTAAACTGTGGGAAGTGAAACCTTGTATTAAATAAACTACCAAAGAATAACTGTCTAGAGTAGGAGTTTAAGCTGTTTATTGTGGACTGCTTCTAGTTAATAAAAAGTAGGACTCTTGTCCCATTAATGCTTGAACTTTTAGAAGCCACCAAGGTGTCTGTGAGGTCCCTTGCTGAGCAAATATGTTCCCCCTGGTGTGGCCAAGTGCTGAGCCTGGGGCAGCTGCCACGGGCCCTGCAGAAGTCCCCTAAATTGGCAAAGAGGCTTCTCAGCTTCCTGTAAGTTTGCTTTTTATTTGCCAGTAATAATTCCAGGGCTTCATCTTCTGCTTGATGCTCAAGCTGTATTTCTCTTTACATCACCACAATTAATTTATAAGCTCTGAAATGATAGATAATGTTTATTATGGAGATGACTTCCTCAAACAAGGTCCCTGGAATAACCTCCAAGGATTTGTAAGGAACGTTACATTTGGTAATTAATTATGCAAACCTACTTTTAACATATCTTTAGGTAATCAGAACAAAAGAAGACAGTCGTCTTTGTTAATTATAATGAAAAATTACTTATGAATATTGTAATTATGCACATTACTGTGTCTGCTGTCACTCACGGCTGGGATGCCTTTAGGCAATATTATTTTCCTTCCATTGTCATTGTAACAAAGGTCTAATGAAATGAAAAGGACTGAAGTTAGAGGCACTGCAGTTTAATTTCAGAAAACATTATTTTCTCAGTCAGATCAGAATTGGCAGTGTAGTGTCACCTGGGGAAGTGGTGTCCTGTCCCTGTCCCAGGAATGGTGCTCTGGGGTGTGCAGGGCTGTAGGAGCAGGCAGAAGCCCTGATGTTTCCCTGCAGCAAAGCTTGGTGGAGAGGGCTCTGCACTCCATGGATGAAAGCAACACACCACTTTGCTGTGTAGGGAAAGCAGAACCTGTTCATGACCTCTTAAAATTGCTTTTTTAGTGTTTGAGAGCACTTCCATTTATCTTTGAGTTAAAGCTGTATCTACCCCATCAGCTAAGAATTTGCCTACTAAGTTTTACTAAAGTGTGTTCACAAGTTGGGTTTTCTTTAAGGTGATGAAGTCACAAATCCAGAAGTCACCTGGCCAGTTCTTGAGCTGGACAAGGGTGGCAATTAATTATGGACTCATATTCAGCTTTCTGGCACTTAACATGGTTAAGTGCCTTGTGTTTCTGCAGAAGTAGATCCTCCATCAGAATGGGCCAGCTCAACCTTTGGTCCTCATGTCCAGCAAACAGCTGATAAAGTAAAGGGCCATTAAATTAATTCAAGTTTAAAAGTTCAATTTATAGTTGCCCTTTATAGGACAGAAAATGCTTTGAATTTCCAGGGCTTGACACTTACCAGAGGTCAATAATGTGTCATTAAATATTTTTGTGCTGCTAAAACACGTTTTCTGCTCTGTCTAGTACTGGGAATTTTAAACAGTTTGATGCCTGATTACAGCCATACCTGAAAATCTGAGCTCTACCTTTAGCTTGTGCTTCCAAGACCAAATTTCCAAAGGTGCTTGAGGAACAGTTCATGAAACAACCTCAACACATGACTTGTACTTCTCATCAGACCCATCTCTGTGTGCATAAATGGGTCCATGGAATCCCTATCTCTGTCCCTCTGGAAGGCTGACAGAAGATGGTGAATTTTTATTTATTCTTTTTATGAGTTGTGCACCTTCCCCCAGCTGTGCTAATGGCTCCATCATTTTCAGGAGTGTGTAAACACATGAGGAAAGTGATGCTCTGAACAGATTATTCAAATATATAAAGCAGGGAAAAGGTGGGAAGAGGGGCTTTTTTCCTACCTCTTGTAGAGACCTGGAGCTGAGAGATGCAGATCTCACGTGCATTTTTGCAGGTCAGTTGGAGAACCCAGCAGGTCCAGGCTCTTGGCTCATCTCTTTTAGTCAAAGCCAGAAAACAGGACAAAAATATACTTAAAATATGCCCTTACATTTAGAAGTGCTTCAGAGGAAGTGGGTTCACATGCTTTTTGATGAAAATTCTGACAGTGGGTTTTATTTGAGTGTATTTTCATCTTATGCTGCAAGGTCAGGCCATGACAGCATGTTTCTTCCATTTTGGGGTTTTTTTCAGGGTGGATGGGGGGTGCATGGAGGCAGAAAGTGTTCTCTGCTACTTTCTAAAATCCAGAACAGAAGTGGCAAATAATAGTTACAGCTGATTTCCCAATTAGAAGCATGGAGAATGGAGACATCACCTAAATCTCCATAAGATTGCTCTGAACTCTTTTTTTTAAGTCTACCACTATTTTCCAGATATTTAAATCTGTAGAGACAAAGAGAGAGAGAAAAAAACTGATAGAAACAAAAGAGCTGGTGCTCATCCTTTATTTCAGAACCTGACCTAAATGACTTTGATCTCTGCAAGCAAATCTGCTTCACAGATACCTGCAAGTGCTGCTGCCATCCTGCACACAGCATTTTACTGTCAGGCAATTATAAACCACAACCATGATACCACTTCAAATCTGGAGTTTGCCCTTTTAATTTTGTCTGTTGCTATGGCAGCAACAAATGATTGCGATCACTGCTGTTTATATTGCAGTCCAAGTCACATCAATAAAGATCTTGGAAACAAAACAATAAAAATCTGACTTAACTGTACAATGCATTTGTTATTGTGCATAAGAGGTTGTTCACAATAGTCAGGATTCTTCAAAATCTTTTTTTTTCCTGAAGCATTTGGAAAATTCCTTTAACTAACGGGTTGTCAAATGATAATTTACTTTCAGTACATACTTATCCAGTGCTGTTCACTGGATAAGAGCTTCACAGCTGGACAAGATTTCTTTTACACTGTTTCCTGAGTATATCCTTGAAAACAAATATTTTCATGGCCTTTCTAGTGTTGAAGACACATTCTGTCTTTTTACACTTTGTACTAATCATAGTAGTGCATTAGGTCTACAATAATACATCTTTAAAAAGAGAATTCAGTAGTTTTTTCCACACTCTCTCATCTCTTTAGGTTGTACAGGCTGGGGGCTGTGCTGGAGTGTCGCTCCCGGTCCTGCCCCAGCGCTGAGGAGGCGGCAGAGCTGGCAGGGTGTGAGTTCAGCTCCCGGGTGGGTGAGGAGACCCACCTGTACCTGCCCTGCCTCGAGCCCATCCCTGCCTCTGCCCTGCAGGTGTCAGATGCCCAACACGGGGGGGCTGAGCCTGGCAGGGCCTGGCAGGGCTGGGACCCCTCTGCCGCTGGTGCGGCTTTTCTTGCAGAAAGTTCAGTCTCGATGGAAGAGCCCAGGAAGGCAATTTGCTGTTTAAATGACCCAGTGCACATTGGGCATATTGAAGAAAAAAGCCATTTCCTAGTGACTACATCTCATTAAAAAAGCAATTTTCCAATCAATTACAATGCAATTTAGCTGCTAACTGTTTAATTATCAAAAAAGAAGCTATTTTGTTCTGTTCCTATATTTATGAACCTTGCCTTAAAATCTCATCTTCAGAGTAGCTGTTTGGAGGAATGTGACTGCTCTATTGATGCAATTATAGTAAAGTTAAAATTTTCACTTCAATGTATACTATTAGTTCAAGGAAATATTGTTTGCAGAGAAGCTTTTGAAATAGGAGATTCATTGATTTCTACAAAAGCTTGAATCTTTATTGTTATTTTCATGCACTATAAAAATTGCATTATCTTATGTAGGTTTTATTAGAGGAGTATTGCTTTTTTTTCCTTTTATTTTTTTTTAATCTTGTGTAAGGATTTGAGTCCTGGAAACGTGCTGAAAATAGATCAAGGCTCCTCTTCAAAGGAAGAGGAACAACCGGGCACATTGCAGAGGTGATGCTGTGCCCAGTTGTGATGTCCTGTCTTGGGGTGAGCACCACGGTGGAGGAGGCACTTACAGCTGACTGCTTAGAACAGGAAGACATTCAAGTAGCAGGGCTGCCATGCCTTGCAATTTTTATTTAAAATCTTGCAATAATTGGTGTTTCTTCTTAAAGCTCCAGCTCCCAGAGTTACCTGAGGAGGAAGGGAGCTGAGAGGTGAAGAGGTGGGGAAGGCTCTTAATTAGGAGATAATTAAATAGGCATTTTTCTGAGATGTTGTGGGCATCAAAATGGAGTTTAATGGTGACAGTTACTGGAGCCTATTTTTTGTTCCCCCTTCTCTCGTAACTTTTAGATTATTACAGGAAATTTGTTACATGAAACTCATACAGAGGCCAAGACCCATGTCACTGCTCCTCAGTGTATCACATCACTTTGCTCATGTTTGTGTGCCCTTGTATACGTCTGGTCAGCTTTAAAATTGCAGCATAGAAATAGTACCAGATATGGTAATTATGAATCTGCTGGTTTTGTAATAAAATTTTCAAAAGCCTGTAGTTGTTTTTCAGTTCACAGCTCCGGTACTTTGCAAATCTCACTATTATGCACTTAGGGAAAAAAGGTGTTCCTCACGTTTTGTGAGGTATGTCTGTTTTCTTCTTTCCTGCATGTGTCCACGTTGTTTATTTCCAGTGTGTCTTGGTCTGGAAGGTTTTGCTTATGAGCAGAGTGGTATGGCACGGATAATTATTTATTGATTTAGCTCAAATGATTAATGATTCAGCTTTAACACATCTGTTTTATTGCTGTGCATAAAAAAAGCATTGAGGTAATTAAACCAGTTTGATTGCTCTGAGTACGGTGAGACACAACACACACACGTGTTGCACTGTCACCTGAGGCTGACACTTGGAAAGCCCATGGTGCAGCACAGCCTGTGCCCTGGAGGAGATTGCACGGGCTGCAGAGCACTGAGCACGTTGAGAGAAGCACATACAGCCCTCAAAGGGAGCTCTGGGGGCAAGTTCCCTCATGAAACTCCTCTGCTGGAGTTTCAATACTGACTGGGAGGTCAGAATTGCTGATCACAATACTGTACAGGCTCATCCTCAGTTTTCCAGTTTCAGGGTGTGACATCCTGCGTGTGTCAGTGGAATGAGTCCTGTGTGTAGTACCAGGATCAAGCAGCTGCAAGATCCAAGGTGTAGCCATTGGAATATTTACCTTGGAGCTGAAAGGCACAGCTGTAGGAGCCCCTGGCTCTGAGTGAGAAAAGAGCTGTGGTTTGCAGGCTCGTGCTGGCTGGATGGTGAGTGCCACCTCCCCAAGCCTCTGCTCTGGTAGAGCTGGGCTGGGCCAGGCAGAAGCCTTGTCCCTCCCGTGGGTGCCCAAGGCCACTTGTGCCATCACCAGGTGAGGCTGTGGGGCCCTGGAGAGGGTGTCACACTCCCTGTCACCACCAGGTACCAAAGCTGCTTTCTGATGCCATCTCATGCTGTTCTTGAGGAGTGGCAACAAATTTGGAAGGTGAAATGAGGCCAGCAAATGGATTTTTCCTGTGAAATGTGACTTTTATCTCTGCTAAGCCTACCTATTTAGATTATAGAGCTGTGGATTGAAATGGCTTATTCCAGTTTCCCAGTTATCAAATGCCTGTTTAAATAAAAGGTTTGCTGAATAATTCAAATAAATATTATTCAATAATTGATAAACTTTGTAATAAAAATTGAAGCATAACCCAGTAAAACTCCAAGTTCTTTATTAATTGATTCTGCTGGGGAAAGCACTGTTTCTACGTGGAGGTTTTTGTGTTGGTTCATTGGTGGTGGGTTTTTTAATTGTTTGTGGTTTGTTGTTTATTTGCTTTTTTCCCCCTTTCAACTGGCCCCACAGGAAGCAGGGATTAGAGATTTGGCATCAGTAACAAGCAAAGCCATGACTCACAGAGGCACTGGGGCTTTACCCCATCTCTGCAGGAGAACCTCAGCCCAGACACAGCTCAAGTGCCCTATTTGGGACCAACTTCCCTGTAAACCTGCAGGAATCAGCCTGTCAGTGACCCATCTCTTTGGGTCACTGAATAAAAGAGGCAGGAGGCAGTGGTGTTCCTGTCTGTTAGAGGATGTCAGCTCAGCCAAGCCTTGGCTCTGCAGGGAGGCTGTCCCTGACAGCTCCTCTCTATCTCCTGTCCCATGGCTCTGCAGTGGGGGTTGGAGGAACTCCTGCTGCAGATCCGATCCCTGCATTGCAGCTGATCTCTGCATCAGTGCTCAGAAAAGCTGAGGTAGGTCCAGCTCAATGTGAGGTTACTGTGCATATTCTAAAACACATTAGCTCTCCTGCAGATGTTTTCATTCAAAGATAAAGTAGCTTTCATCTGTGGTGGAGGATTAAGGAATGGCAATTTAAGGCCATTTCTGAATGAGAGCCTTCAACTAAGCATCTCGTTCATCGGTTTCATATTTTTTAAAGCTTTGTGTCTGGCTTCTCAGCTGGCCCAGTGCTGGGGGACCTGGGGGTCTAGAGGCACAACAGTAGCAAGGGGTCTCACCTTCCTAGATTTGAGTAGCATTTCCCCACATGTGGATCCTCCTATGAGTAAATGACACATTGGTACCACATGGGTGAAGAGACATGCCTACATCTGTGGTTTGGCTCTGCTGCGGTTTTTTATTGCCATTACAGCAAGTTTGTCACAGGTGCTGTGACCTCCCTCCTTCTGGCTACACACTTGTGACTCCTCACCTTGTGAATGCTGCCAAGACGAGCTGTCACTGTGTGCAGAGATGTTTGGGAAGTAGCATATCAAGTGTGCTGCAGCTGGCTAAAAATAAAAGAGAAATCAATAATGATTCACATACGTGACTGAAAATCTGTGAATTGATAAAATATTTACCATGTGGAAGCTCTGACCATGGCAGTGTTTTCTGTGTCAGAGCCTGCTCCGGTGGCAGCAGGACTGCACTGAGAGCCACCCTGCTGCTGGAGCAGGGGGGCAGCTGCAGAGGGGACAGGCTGGGCATCCCCTGCCCTCCCTGCCAGTGCAGGAGGTGCTTCCAGAAGATGATCTGATTTACAGAGAAAGCTTTGTGGTGCTGTGTCTGGGCGTGTTGGAGATGTGCTCATTCTTTCCCTTACCTGGAAGGACAAGAACACTTGAAATCCCCAAGCTCCAAGTTGCTAAAAATGAGTGTTGAGGAGCAATTCTTTTTAGGTTTCTTCATATTTTTTCAGTTAATTTGGCAGAACCAAGATTTCCTAGCATTCCCAATCTCCATCTGCCTTTCAGTGGGAATACTTGTTTATTCTCGTTTATTGAGTGGGAAGTGGGAGGGAGTTCTCACATTGCTGTGAAGGTGCTTGCAGACTGGTTTTATTTCCACTGAAGTGTAAAACACCCGGCAGCTTGACAAGGAATGCTCTGACCTTCAGAACACTGGCTAGGCAAAACAAACAAACAAATAAATAAGAGTTATTTTATTTCTGAAGTGTTGTTAATGCACAAAGACTCTAATTCATAGTCCCTTACCTCCAAAGTTGTCACTTAGAGCTGCTTTTCAATCTAATTGCTTGCAAAAACTGGGGATGGGGTGTGGATGGGGGTGTGTGTGTGTGTTTGTATGTGTGTAAGGGTCTGAAGCTCTGGAAGAGGCTGGCTGACTAATATTTGATGACTGTAGCTTCAGAGCTAGAACAAATTTGAAACTTAGCCAGAACAAATTTGAAACCAATAGCTGTGAGAATGCCCAGAGCTCGGTCTGTGTTAATCACTGCATCACTCACTGCAGCAGGCAGGCCTTGGAAAGTACAGATCAGCTGGATATCGAGGGAAAGGATCTGTGCTGCTGGGAGGTGCCAATAATTGGACACTGTGCTTCCTCAGTGCAATATACAAATTGCACAGTGAAGGGAACCTTTCCCTCCTAAAACTCCCCGTAACTCACCTGTGTCTGATGTTGGTGTATCAAAAGCACACTGTGAGAATGCACAAGCAATTGACCTGGATGATAAACTGGTTTTCCAATCTGAAGTCATCACTACAAAAAGAAATCACAGAATAGTTAGAGTCAGAAAATGGGGCTGAAGAGCTGAGAGGAGTGCAAGAGGCATGGAGGAGAAGGTAACATGGGCTGGTGGCTTGCAGGCTGGGCTCTGTCTCAAAAAAGAGCAACTATTTCTGGTTCTGTTCCTACCCTCACAAAGAACTGTGATGCTTGGGGGCTCTTTGAACAAAAGAAAAGCCAAAAAAAAGGTGTAGGAAATTAACCCTTTCAACCTATAACATTTCTTTGGAACAGAATAGGGAGCTGTGGGGTTCAGTTTCCAAGTTTGTTGATGATGCACTGTGGTAGGCAGGCATGTGAGGTGGCAGGTAGAAGTGTGTGTATATAAATAAAACATTCAGCTTGAATATTCCTGTGAGTTGAAATGATGGATTTTCAAAACAGTCAATTACCAGCCAAAATTTCACTGAAATGCCTTTCTGCTTAAGTGAGTACTGCAGGAAATATTATTTGCAATAATTACATACCTGACTTGGATTTGCAAAACCACAATTACTATATATAGTTTGGGATGACTTTGACAAACTTGCTCATTTTGTGTTATCAATTTAGAGAAGACAGGAACCATTTGTTTATGAAATTTTACCATAAGTAAACAATGAGATGACCTAGATTTATGGCTTAATATTGTAATTGGGTCTTGCTGAAGAAAAAGTAGTCTTTTGAAAGAGTGAACTTGTAATTATTTGTGTACACAAGGAAGGTGCAGAATATTGCAGAGGGCTCACAAACTGCCTGTCAGCCTGTTTGGCTGGGAATTGCATTCAGTGCCAAGTTCACTGGGAAGATACAAAATTCACAAAATCCATTGCAGATGATATAAAAAGATTAAACCATGTAAAGGTTTCTCGGTGCAGCTGCCCACAGACACCCCCTGAGCCAAGGGGTGGCAACGCTCCTGCTTTCCTGGCCCTGCCACGTGCAGTGAGTTGCAGTCCAGTTTGTGAGGAAGGATTTAATTTGCCTTGTTTCAGGGCCATGCCCCTACAAAGGGCACTTCAGCCTGGGGGTGCCAGCCTGGGGGATCGTGTTGGTCCGGGGAACAGAGGTTCAGCCATGGTGGGGTCTGGCTGAGGGCAGTGAAACTGCTGCTTCCCAGGAAGCTCAAGGGGCAGCAGAAGAGACGTCTGGATTGGGGGGGACTGTGTGGGAGCTGGTTTTACAGAGAAATGGTATTAATCTTCTCACTTACAGCTGAATAAACTCCACTCTTTATCCATTAAGCTGTCTTGACTATCTAGAAGGAAGATACCTCTTGGACTGGCACAGAAATATCTAATTAAATGTTTAAATCATTGCATATACATCTTGTAATGAAAACATTTTGTCAGACTGTCTCTTTGAATCTAATGAATTATTTTTTCACTTAAGCAAACTGTTCATTAATTGGAACATTAGTAACTATGCAGATTTTTAATCTGCTATCAGAACAGAAAAATAAAATTCCCAAAGATTAATATTTATTTTTAAGGCATTTCATCAGTGATTAATGACTTAGTGAATCTATTACATCTATCACTTTACTGGAGCATGCATTCTAAGACTGCATTGGATAAACTGGTGGGACTGTTTGAATACAGTTGGGAGAAAAAGAAAACTTTTCAGAGGCCCCCTTTGAACTGACCTTGAAGCAACAACTTTGTAGTTAAATTCCAGGCCAGGGAGGGGAGAGCCAGCAAAATAACTTTGGGAATGTCCTTTAGAACTGAGGGGAAATCCACTCAGAACAAATGCCTGCAAAACTTTATAACCTTTCTGGGCAGCTGAACAAAACCTGTTACCATCTGGTGTTACTGTACATCACAGAGGTTATTTCCAAACACTTGGCAGGCACCCAGGGGAGTAAATATATGCTTTGGGATTGACTGGGATCCGAGTGCTTCCTCTAGAAGGATGTGTAATGACTACTGCAATTGTAAGGTGCTGTAAGAAAAGGACAAGTATTATTATCATGATTAAACTGCAGAATTTAAATGAATTTTGGAGGACTGAGGCATTCTGATATTGGACCTACTGGGGAACACAGAGGAAGGAAAATGCCTATGTGAATTCTCTCCCTCTATCTTATCATTAGGGCTCTCTTTCCCCAAGAACACCTGTTTTATGCAATTTGATTCTTTCTTACTCCTCAAAATGAAAATGCAGCTGCTGTGCACATGTTCCTCTGAAGGCTGACGCTACCCTTGTCCCCATTACAAAGAAAATGAAATGGTGCCATTTTGACTGACCAGGGCTTCAAGTGTGGCTTTGGGCTTCACATTTCCTCAGTTTTTGCCACCATTGTTCAGCTGCATTAGCAATGTCAACAATATTTCATTGAAATGTTCCTTGTGTTCTTGTGTGGTTTAAGGCTTGTGCATAAATTATATGCCAGTGTAGGAATGTCATTTCCTACATTTCCTGAAATGAATTTTTTCTTGTTCTAGGAAGTGCAGGAGGTGACCCATAGTCACAGGTTTGTTAGAGCTCTTTGGGGAAAGGGTTCCTCTGTGTGTGGAGATTTTGCACATCCCGAAGTTTTGGGTGCAAAGAAGCTCCAAGGAAATAGAGCAGGAAGGCAAATCCATGCCTGCAAACACTGTGTAAGTGAGGGTGAAGTGTCAGAGCAACCCCTGCCCCGGCACATCCAGCCCCTTCCACCATCTCGCAGCGTTTCCCCCCCTTCTGCAGTGCAAACACCTCTGGCACTGCGGGGGCCTGTGCCAGCCCGGGGGCTGCAGCGGGGGCACTCCTGCCCACTGCAGGAGCCTTCTGTATCCCAATATGTTCTCCCATATGTTTTAACACTTTCACATTTCTTCCATATGTTTATGGGAAGGGTGAAGGAATTTAACGATCTTTTCTGGGGTTATTAAACCAACAGCTGTTGTCATTAATAGAGGACATTCTTCATGCCAGTGTGCAGATTCCAGTGATAAATCCAGCCCTGCCACTCTGTATTTCTTTTTAACGAATGCAGCATTTGTACTGAAACTGAGGCTATGAATACAGGCAGTTCATAAACTATTATTTTATAACATAGTTTTGACATAAAAATAGGGCTCTTTTCTTCTCCCCTGGTTCTTGAGTGCTTTTGCTATGAAATACATTTTATGCTGGATGAGACAGAGTTTTCTTTTTTTTTGTTCCCTTTCTCCCTCCTGTTTTTGTTCTCCCTGCCAAAAAGCAAACTGAAAAACTGGGAAAAAGATGCTCAGAAAAATTGAATACATCACAATTGAATAGCCATTTTTGATGGTGCAGAATGAAATTAGCTTTTCCTGTTCATTGTAGAGGTTCCTCTGGCATACAAAACTGATGGTGACTTTTGTCGTATTTGGGGCACATTTTTGCCTTCAGTGTCTTACTGTCCTGCATCTTAATGAAGACCATAAATATCTGCTTGGATACATGTTATGTCTAATTACACACTATCTTGTTTTTCAATACTTAACTGTATAGTGAAGAGCTTTTTTGCTGCATCACTCTGGTTTTTCCTACTATTTTTTTTTCAATGGTAACATAACCCAAAATAATAATTACAATTCTGAGCTCAGTGAAATACCTGATGTAAGGTATTTTATGTGAATTATATTATATTTTATGTACTTGCATAGTGGCCCCATATCTAATTATTTCAATAACTTTTCATGAATATTTACTGTTCCCCTGAAGGCTTTCAGAGCCTCTAGCACCTGCAAGGGGCAAGGCACAGAGGAGAACTTGGTGAGACCGTGGTGTGTTCCCTGTGTCTGGTGGTTTAATGTGGGAGCTGTCAGAATGAAAGCAAATAACAGGAGTCTGCTAACATCACTCTCAAAGTATATGAAGTGCTTCAACTCGTGTTAAAGTTGTGTATAAACAGCCAGACTTCTGATGGATATCACTTAGGACTAATCACTGCATTTGTGTCATTAATAAATGAAAACAAGAAGAAGATTATTTTTTCTGTTGTCTGTGGCTTATTCATTCTGGACCTTAAAAAACAAAGCACACAACAAAGTAGTTTTTCATCTTGACTGAAATGCATTTTAAAATTAGTTGTTTTACTGGCTTGAAAGCTTCATAAATTGGATTAGAATCCCATATATATGTACCAGCCACAGGTAATGGGTGATCTGCCCTGTTTGTTATCTTTCGACTGATTTTCTCACCTAGTATTTTAATTAAAATTATCCCTTAAAATTGTAAGCAGAGATGGCCAGAAGCTGAGCGATTCTCTCTACCCTGAGAGAAGATTTGGGCTCAAATTACCAGTTTAAGAGGGATTTACCAAACCTGTACAAAATGCAGATTTTGGAACCTGAATTAATTAGCATGGAAATGAGTGAGGATGGTTAAATGCATATGTCTTGTTAGTATTCAGCATTGCTACCGTGAGATGAAAGAACAGGAAACGAAAAAGATGGAATAAAATGAGCGAGAACAGGAAGTGGATGTTTCTTCATCTGTGGTAGTGATTCATAATTAATAGTTTCCTTGTATGATATCTATGTGCAAGGGCTTCTGGCCTAAAATCCAAGGGTTTTAGATACTGTCACTTAGCATTGCAGTATGTGCCTTCTTTGGGAAATGGAAGTTTAGGGGTCTTCACACATTTTTTCAGTATAGATTCTTATTTTCTTTTTTTTTGGAGCCAAAACTGTGTTTTCCCCGAAGGGCAGGGGCTCAAATATTATGATTGTGAATATCCTGTAACTTCATGAATGTACAGATAGTGGGACAGACACACAGTGACACAGGAGGGACAGTTTAAACGCTTGACATTCACCTCTGCAGAGAAGGATCCTGCTCTGGAATATCAAATGGAACTGAAATAGAAGTGGAGCCTGTGTAAAGTTTCAGCCCTGGTGAGTGTTGGTGCTTTCAACAGCAATATTTGCTACTCTTTGGACAAGCTGGACTTGTAGCCTCATTCAGAGAGAAAGTAGAAGGAAAAATGCACCTTGTCTTTACAGAGCTGCAGGGCCTTTGGATCATTTATTCCTTGCAGCCTTTCTCCTTAAACAGAACTTTTCTGTGGATGTTTCAGGCTGAGTTTTTAAAATTGGTGTTGGTCTACATTTTCTGCTTCCTAGAGAACTCAGTTGGAAGCAAGTTTTCTGACCCTCAGGAAGAGCAGAGGGTCAGAAAGACAGTTGTTCCCTGAGAACTCGGGACTCTTCCCTGCTGCTGGTGCCTGTGCCTTCTGCCTCTGGCTGGCAGCATCCCCTGCAGTGCTGGCAGCAAACATGGCCAATTTAGTGGGACCTTTAGTTCTGGTCCCTCTCTGCCAGACCAAGGGGCAGTAATTGCCCCAACCAGCCCATGGCGAGAGCTCCACCTCGTAGTCAGGCATGTCCCTGGTGCTCCTGCTGTTCCCCAACATTCTCAAAGTCCTCATTAAAGCTAGGCTTAATCCCCAGAATTGTCATGTTTGTGTGAAGAAGTTCCATAAGATTCATTGCATTTCAGAAATGAAGAATCCTCCCCGAAAGAGGAGATAGCATTTGAAATATATCCAGGCTTGATAATGTTTTAGGTGTAATGCTTACAGCATTTTTCACTATCAAAGTGGCAGTACTTTAAAGATGGATTCCTGAAATTTTGGCACTTATAATTTGACTGAAGAAAGGTCAGCTTCTTCATGGAATCTTGTTTAAACTGGTAGAATGGCACAGAAATGTCACATTGTCTTTCTGATAGTGTCACTGGTGCTTTGATTAATACAAGATCAGCCTGCAATGCAGAATGAAACACAAACAGCTCCATAAGAGCCTAGTCCAAAGTGCCTGAGATCAGAAAGATTTTCCTTGATTTCACTAGTTTTGGGATCTGGTGTAACTGAAATACTGAGAAGAACAGAAATTGTTGTAATTATTAAGAAATGCATTATTTAGGCCTGAGGGAGTCAGGACCCTCCCCGTGGTTCAGAAGCCCAGGTGCTGGAGGGGAGCCCTCTGTGGGAAGACCCACAGGTGTTCCTGATCCTGTGGCTAATGGGCTAATGGGCCAGCTGGGTCTAAACAGCCTCACCTGGGACATGAACCTCCACCCCCGACACATCCCCCATCCCCAGGGCCCTACTTAAGCTCCCTCCGGGTGCTGGAACCTTGTGAGTCTCTGGGTCATCTGCTGCTGTGTTCCCTTGGCTCATGCTTGCCCTGGCTCATGCTTGCCCTGGCTCATGCTTGCCCTGGCTCTGATGGTCTGGGAGGCCAAATCCTGCCCTGTGCCAGTCTCTGTGTGCCCGGTGGTGCCCCCGACCTGCCTGGGCAGCCTGGACCCCTCTGCTCCTGGTGCTGTAGGAAAACTTGTGTTGTGGAGCCTCAAAACCTTCTGAGGAGGTGGAGTCTGTGCAATATAAAGTTTGTTTCCCATAAAGTTCAGGAAGAGCTGGGTGGTTGGCAGTGTATTGGCAAATCAAGCACCAGCACTGTGAAGGATCAGACTGTTGAGCTGCTGGGTGTGCAGCCAGAATACTCTGACAGCCTGGAACTGCTTCTCTCGGGAACTGTGGAGTCATCTGGAAGTGCTGCCAGGTAGGGGAGGCTTCTTGAAATAATGAGTTCATATAATATTTTTCATCAACTGACTCTTCTGAAAGGCAATCTCTTGTTGCAATAGTTTGTCTTCAACTTTCAATTTTCAGAACAATTGTGACCTAAGTATCAAATGTCAGGAAACACTTTCTACTGACTTACTGAGTGCTGCGTGTTTCTATTTATAGATTCCCTGTGTTTATTTCTAACACACTTTGCTATCGAATCCTTTAAATAATTCAGGAAAATATAACAGCAAAAGTTGCTGGGCATGTTAGAAGTATACTATGAGGGGAAAATATATCCTGGACCATCAGTCTTGAGGGTTGAAGAGTTTTATAAGAAAAATCCCCTAATGATAGAGTAAAAAAAAGCTAAGGTGACGTTTTGATAGGCTACAAATTGGCATCTATAAAGACTTGGCCTGCTGTGAAGGCAGGCAGAGAGGTGCAACATGCAACGTGGAGAAGAAATTGTAGTCTGCACTCTGCATCTGCCTGATCTCTCCTTCAGCTGGGGAGTGGGGAGGGAAGTACTTCTGCATTTACCATTTGGGCAGTTTTTGCGTCTGTTGCACCATATGTGTTTTAACAAGTTAAGTCTGTTAAATTAAGGGTTAAAAACCTGCCCTGACATTCATTGAAGAGAGTTGTTGTGGACTGAGAAATGCAAAAATATTTGACTCAGAAAGCCCAAGTGCAGAGTGGAGGTCCCAAGGACACAGTGGGAAGGGATGACTATAAACTAACTACAGCTGTGTATTCTTCTTCTGGGTATCTTATAATAATCCACGTTGCCAAGTTGCTTGTCTTGAGGTTGTTTTTTTTTTTTTTTGCTTGATTGTCTTGGGAGTCAGCAGAAGGGATGCATAAGTGCAGGTTTGCAGGTCATCACCAGGTCAAAAGGGCTTTGGGCTTCCTGTTCCTTTGAACTGAAAGGTCTGAGACTTCTTGTCCTCTACACTGCAGCAGGTTTATTAACACTTGACTCCTGTACCTCAAACGTTATCAGAATGACAAATTTCTTGACAGCTGCTTGCTCAAATTGTCAACCAGCAAGTTGTTCCAGTAAGTTGTTGAGAGGTACTTGATGTGGAATGTATTATGAGACTGCCTCTTGTTGCAGGGAGCCAGGATTGTTCTGTTCTTTCCACTTATGTAAAATGTGGCAGTCCTGCTGGTATCATTTGCATAGACATGGCTTGAATTGGAGTTAAGATCCTGCAGTTTAATTTGAATTAGTCTGAATTTAAGTCTGTTTACACAGAAATAAGTGGTTTGTGTGCTTGATGGAGGTCTGAATGTGCCATCCCTGGAATTATGCTTAAAGGAAGGGTGAGCAGACCTTTCAGTCTCATTAGTTAGCATCCCTGTGCCTTGCTAAGAGCAGTCACTTTTGGAGGAAGGCCTGGATTCCTCTCCTTTAACTGCTGAAGGACAAATTCTGTTAGGCTGTCTGAACTGCAGCAGATACTGCTGAAGTTTTACATAACAGGCCATATTTTATACTTCATTATTTTATTTTGTACTTTATGCTTTTTTTTTTTGTTATTTCACTTGCTAGAGAAGCTATACCTCATCCAATGTGTGTCACTGGGTGGGCATTTTTGTTTAAAAGCATTTCTGAGAGTGTGGATGTTCCCACTGACTCCTAATGCTGTTAAGAATTTGCTGTCTGAGTAAAGTCATCATTGTTCATGATTGGTGCCAAGTCTCACAGTAAGTTCCAGAACACCTCCATCCTTGCAGGCTTTCTGCCTGAAGCCAGTACAACCAGGATGCTGGGCAGTACTTGGATTATCAGTTACAGTGGCTTTTATCCAGTGTTTTCTCCTTTGTGTTGCTGGTTTCCTTATCACTCCCACTTTAAATGCTGGAATATTTCTATCTCCTCTTTATATTGCAGCAATGTATTTAGTACTCAGAGTGATCCAGGTGAAAGGCTGTGTGTATGGCGACTTAAGAATACACAAAACTTGGTAGAACTTTGAACTGAAACCAGTTTTTGTCCTGCAGCTCCCCAGCTGGAAACACTTGAGTGCTCATTATGAAGTAAATGAACAGTGAAATAAATCTCTCAAATCACCTGACAAATATCTTAATTGGAGCCTTTAAAGAAAAGTAATCCTCTAAAGGAGCTGCTGACATCAGGAACACTAAAAAAATGTTTCAGTGATAGAGGGTTAATCTCTCCTGCTCCAATGGTGTCACCTTCCCAAACAGGCAGCACATGAATATGCATTATTACATTCTTCTAGTGGGAAGCTATAAAAATGGACACCATACAAATATTTATTAGGGCCGAGGACAGAGGAACCCTTTCTATTCCTGGCTACTGAGCAGTGAGGGATGAATGCAGCATCAGCTTCCCCAGCAAGCAGCAGCACCAGGAAAGGCAATTAGGAAGAAATATGCACCTGCAGTGGAGGAAAAGTAGAAGTTTAAGAGGGCTGGAGGCAGGATGCTGCAGCCTGACTAACCAAGTGCCTGGACTGCTGCAGACAAGGCAGCACTCAAGTGTTCAGAAGATTCACTTTGAGCAGCTTTTGACCAAAGCACCTGCTGTCTCTGAATAAATGACAGCATAATTTAATTGCATTGCAGTGAACTTGAACTACTGTCTGAGTTTCTGTCCCGAGTCTAGGGTTTAATCCAAAGGGTTGCTGATCTGTAACTGTTAGTACTACTGTAGTAAACACTAATAACCATTAGTGACTAAATTTTTTCTAAGTGATAAGCTGTTCATGCTAACTCCTCTCAGTCCTTGCTGCTTTTTCTAAATACTTGAGCAAATGCAGGAAAAATAATCCACTACTGATATTTTTTTTTAATAGTATCTTTGTGTTAGAATGTAATGGTTTAAAGCCTTGCTGCTGTTCTGTGTGGGGTAAATGGTATTTTCCTACTATATTCAGTAAGAGTGTGATCCATCATGGAGTGCTCCACAGAATTACCATGGGAATGATGAGCTGAGCTTTTCCAAGATAATATTTAAGTGAAAGAAATATGTTTTGTAGCAGATAGCAAAAAAAGTGGTGGGTTTTTATCATTATACTCTGCTGATTTGTATGGCAAGTAAACTTAAATTTTAGACCCATTTTAAAAATACAGATTTTGCAGAGCATATTAATAGCACTCAGTGGAGTATGCAAATTCTCATTTTTGTAGATTTCAGGTTTTTGAGCTTTTCCTGTGCCAGATGAAAAGAAAATGCTTGATAGAAAAAGCCTCTTGACACATTTAGATTTGATTTGGTTTTAAGTGTTACTTAATTTGTTTATTATAATAAGTAGCAAAATAGAGGTTTTTAACACTTAAGTTTGAAAATGTTAAACCATACCCCTTGTGGAGCACTTTTGCTTTTTCCTCTAAACTAAATGGCAATAAGAGCATGATACACTGGCAGTGCATAAGAGTTTTGATAGAACTGGAGTTTGTAGTAGAGTTCTGACTTCCAGACCTCCTCAAAGAAGGAGGTGTATCAATATCCCATTCTCAGTATGGTGAGGGATGTTATTTCTCTTCCTTGAAATGATGTGTCAGAAAGAAGTGCAGGCAGTTTCATGTTGTGGAAAAAGTATTTACTAGATTAGACAAGAAAAAGTTTAACTGAAATTAGGAAAAGTGAGGAAGATAAAAAATGCTGAAAACTTTACCTGATATTTCGAACTCACTCCTTTTTCTGAAGGCTGGAAATGTGTAGGTAGAAGGAGAGGTGATTCACTGGTTTGTTTTTTTTTTTTTTTTACACAAATTGAACCCATTTCCATAGAGGTTAGTGCCCAATTCCCATGACAGTACAATACTTGTACACCTGTTGAAATTCTCATGGGAGGCTGAGGCAGTGAATCATTGCTAATGGCTTGAAGAACATAGAAAATTCTTAGCACATACTGAAGTGTTGTCAGTAAATATGTGCTATGAAATGATTGGCAGTTGGTACAGCATATTTGTGGAGATGGCAAGACTGAACAACTTTAGCTCTTAAAAATAATGCTGAAACATGAACCTCTTTTCCTGTGATTCCTTTAATTGCTATATATAATCTCTGTTCCAAAGAGTGTATGGATGTACATGTGCTGTGTAGACATACCCACGTATTTCTGAATGTTTTCTTAACTGATCAACAAAATAACAGTGTGTTGAGATTACATACACAAAGCTTGATCCTTGAAGGTTTGTATTTTTTGGATGATCCAGGGGGGAATTTCTCAGAGGAAGGCAATTACATTTCTTTTCCTGTAAATTGAGTACTTCACTAGTTTAACAGACATTTTTTTTCCTACAATGTAATTGAAAGATTCAAAGAGCAGGAACTTGTCTCTTCTATTGAGATGATGCTTTTGGCTTTCTAGAAGCCACTTTCTTCTCCGAGCGTTTAACTGTAACTTAAGATGTGTTTGGTTTCAGTAGCAGGGTGAGTGTCTGGGAGCATACTTCTGACACAATTTGATATTTAGCATGTCTGAATGATTCTGAAAAAAGCCCTCTAATGTTAATGTTTGCTACTTCTTCCCTCTGCATCTGTACCTGACCTTCTTTAGACTAAACTGTTCTTTCACCTGTTTTTCCTGAGCCATGTTGAGACCTCGGATCATTCCCCTTTGCATTCTCTCCAGTTGGTATTTTGCAGCAACATCATGAGTTGTTGACTCGCATTCCATCTACAGTCCCTCATAATCATACATGCCTTCCTGCAGGATGTTGCACAAGCAGATGTTTCTCACCCTGTGTGTTTGTACAGCCCATTATTCCTGCCTTTTTGCTATCCACTAACTGGGGGGGCAGCCAGGGGAAGCAGAAAGGGCCTTGGTGCTGTGCCTCAATGTTCAGCAATAGCTGAGGCACCCCTGTGCTATCTGCACTGCTTTGGCCACAAATCCAGCACAGCATAATTTCATTTTATGGTGTTGATTATCCATGTCTTAAAAGGATTGAGAGGGAATAATTAACAAGACTTTTTATAGCTCCTGTATGCTCCTGCCTGTGACACAGTTACTGTACTAATCATTGCTAACAGGTTGAATTTGGGGGCTCCAGGTAATGAAAAGACATGGATTGGGTTACTTCTGAGCTGTGATGTTCCCAAACACCCTTCTTGTACCGTGCAGGATGATGTGACCTCCTGCCTCTCCCTCCCTGTGAACTGCTCTCCCCAGAGGAGGGAAGAGGGCTGCTCCCAAAATAGCAGTGGCTGAACAAGAGAGGGGCTTTGATGTGTGATCCTCAAAAGCAAAGAAACACGAGGCAGGGTGTCCTTTGTATTCAGCACTTATGTGATCACCAAAGAATTGCTTTCAAGGCGGAGATTTTTAGCTGAGGATTTTGTGTGGTGCTGTCATACAGATGTGTAGAAGCTTAAAACTAGGTAATGCCAGTATTAGCACAGGGAAAATTGCTGAATGCACAGGGTATTTGGCAAATGGGTTTCCATATGAAATTTCCTGTGTCCCTAGAAACACAGCTGACAGCATCTAAGAACTAGTTTTGCAGGGCAAGCCACAGCTGCTCTAGTAAACCCAGAGCTGTTGGAGCACATGGTTTGGCTTTGGTAGGTTTAGGGTGGGTTCCTGCAGCAGCTCAGTGTGTTTTTAGGATGAAGCTTGTAGGGAAACCAGAAAAATCGTCTCTCCTGTGACAGCCTTTGTGAAGACAGCACCTGAGATCTGTGATTTGCCTTTTAGGAAGCAGCTTTCCCTTTCTGCTTCCAGAGAAGTGGGCTGATTTTTGGGGAAAAAAGTCTTGCCACCTCTTCCCTTAATGAAAGGCTGGAAAGTGTTTCTGTGTATTGGGCTGTAGCAGCACTAGCATTTGCAGGGAATTGTCTGTGGTAAGAAAAGCTTCTTTAAAGCTAATTAGGTTCTGCTTGCCTGGCAGGCTGATTGTGACAAGCATGGGGACCACTGGCTGTCACTGCTACTTGTGCAAAATTAGCACCTTGATGTGCCTGCACTTGGGGAATGTCCCTCCACCTATTTTATAATGTCATCATTAGTGGTGTGATGATACTGTTGAAGCTGTTGAAGCCATCCCAGTTTGACTTTCTCATGTTTTTTTGGGAACTGAGCCCACACAGGATTAGTAAGCTTAAGAATGCTAAATAAGCATGTGAAGCTGCTGTTACATAGTGCCTTACAGGTGCCTGGGGCACGAAGGAAAGCCCCCTGGAATAGGAGGTTTCTAAAAACGGTTGAGTCATACTCTTATTAGAGATTTCTTTGCCCTTGGCTCCAATATCACCCTTTTTAATAATGTTTTCTGTTTCCTTGTGGTGATGTCAGCTATGGGTATTGCTGGTTTCTTCCTTCCACCAGGGACTCTCTTATACTGTGGAGATAATGTTCTAGACATGGGACATTGCTTTTCAAATGGCAGAGGTGCGTGTGTGAATGTCACATCTGAATAGCTGAAACAGCAATTCCACCCCATTCTTCAGTTTCACAAGTATGGATGTGGAGAGGCAATGTTTCTCCTAGTCTCCTTTTTTTTTTATTTTTGGCTTTGTTCCAGAAGGGCTGGGGAAGGTGCTCAGTTCTTCCATCCCTCTGATCCTGCCTATGAAAATGGGAGAATGGGAGCATGGCAGGATGTGCCCTGGGGGTAAGTGTTCAGCAGTGTTTGATAGGCTGCAGAACCCCATTTTTCTGTGCAGTATCAAGAGTCATCAGGAACTCTGACAGCAACTGGAATTTTACTGGATTTTATTGTAGATGAAAATGGGTCAGTGATGCCTGTCTGTGCAAGTTGCAGTCTATCAATCATCAACTCAGTGCCGTAAATCCATAGTTCAAGTTTAAGGCAGCTTCTGAAGTCAGCTCAGTATCGATTCACCTGTCAAAGGAGAGACATTATAAAGAACCTTTGGGATGGAATTTTCTAAGACTTAAAGGATATGTTGTTATAAGTAAGTGTATCTTATCTAGGGCCACTTACTCCAAAAACTGTTCTCAAACTAAGTATATTAAACTTGTTTCAGTAACTTACTGGATAGTTGGTGTAATGGGACAGAGGGTGGTCTTAATTATACTAATTTTCTCACATTTTGGCCACTGCTTTGCATTGATCAGTCTCCTGTACCTCTGATTGCCAGCATTATTTCAGTCCAGATAACATTGTTTCATCTCAAACACTTTCATTTGATGAATTGTCAAGACTGGTTAAAAAAAAAATCATATTTTGAGCCCCATCCATTGATTGAGTCAAAGCGCAGTTACCACAGACAGAACAGATCAGCCACCTCCACAAACCAGAGGTGCTCACTAAAGAGAATCCAGATGTTGATTCCAAATGTTAATCTTGTAGTGAACAGTCTCTAAGCCATACTGGAGCTCTCTTTCCCCAGGATAAAATTGCTGGTTTTAACCTGTTTTGTTTTCTTGATGCACATCCTCTGTCAGTGTTCCTAGGATAAGGTTCAGCAGCCCAGCTTACAAATTCAATTGATCATTAGAGGTCCCTGAGGATATGTCAGCTGCTGTAGTGTAACAAAATGTCAGGAGTCATTAAAAAGGACATAGTGAGTCATTTATCTTAGTCAGCAAGCTGCTTGAGAAGTGGAACGCAGGGAGGAAGGAATATCTAATCTGACTCTGTCTTCTTCCATTCCTGAAAGCCAAAGTCCTGTTCTCTTTCCATGGATGGGAAGAGAATAGGAGGATGGGAGACTGTGTGCATGCATGTTTATTGCTGGAGTCACACAACCAGCTGTGCTCAGGAATACAGACCACAGCCTGTAACTTCAGACAGCTCCCAGCAGGAATGCTCTGTGACTATTCCTTCTGTGCTTCCATCTCCTGAGCACTGTAATAGGAAATCAGCCTTGCTCATGGATTCTCGGGTGTGTAATTCACAGTGCCAGTAATCCTGTCCCCAGAATGGCAGCTGGCACTCTGGAGATGTGCCCCCTTACTGCCAGTGACAGCACCTAGGAAATGTAAATAGCACGTGTGAGGATTCCTGTCCAGCACCTCTCAGTGGTCTCTTATGTTTTTAGGACAATTTAAGACCAAGAGGATTTGGGTTGAATACTCTGAAAAAATGGAGTTTTGATGTGGAGTACATTTCCTTAAAATGCTATAAATAGGATAATGGAACAGTGGGCTGTATAATTTAATGAACAATTTCACTCCTGTTGTGTAAAGCTAAGAAAGAGCAATAGTAATAGCCCTGATGGTTTATGGAAGAAGTTGGGTTGTATTTTTGAACATCTTTAGAATTTTTTTACCTGTGAGTAGGTCAAGAAATGCATTAACTGCTGCTGGCTTAACAGGTGAACTAATTGTTCTTTAGATTTGAATGAAGGCAAGTGGTCAAAAAGTTGATTACATTTTAAGCCTAGAAAATAGTTGATCGTGTGTAGTGTTCCTACTGTGAAAACATTCCTGAGCTCTAAATTATCTGCTTTTTATCCTGAAACATGCTCTGAAACCTTTGTTCAGCTTTTTCTCAGCCAGAGCTCTGTTGCTGATTCTAGTGATATGATAAGGACAGCATGAGAGATGCTGGTGATAAGTGCAGAAGAGGGTTTGGAGATTTGGATTAAAATTATCAGCTAATAGGAACTGCCTCTCATAGTTTCATGCCTTCCTGAAGGATCTGCCACAGGCATGAGGCTTTTGGCTAAAAAAGGACTTTCCCAACCCAATTTTTCTTCGCAGTGGCAAAGGCTGCTGAGGCATGGGAACGGAGACTGTGGTGCTGCTTTTACTGACCAGTGTGAATTAGAATTTATTACTGTGACTTTTTTATACTTATTTGTTTCTTGATACTGAAAATGACAGAGTTGCTGAAATTATTTCATTGCTATGATGCAATTTATATCAGCTGAAGAAGTGGCCAGAATTTCCTGAAACAAGTTTTCCTGAGTTTGGAAACAAGTTCTGTCAGTTTTGTTTTTCTTTGAATTTCATCATTAGTAAATGTTTTGTCTGTAGGAAAAGAAACAAATAAAAATGTGTCTCAGGGTAAGACAAAGTGTGAGAAAGCTGCACAGACTATGGTGAATGAGCTGGTGCATAACATCCTTCCTCCTCCTCCCTGGTGTGTTACCAGAGCCTGGCCACTCTGACTGTATTTGGGATCACTCTCTGAAAGTTTTAAGTGTCATTTGGAGAATGGGTCAACCAGTTGCTTTAGGTAGACATTACTCAATATGACATTTAAGTAATGTCAAACATTTGTCTAAGTATGAAGTGTAACTTGTAGAGTGCCAGTAAATGGAGACACAGTAAAAATTCAGGCCCAGTTTCAGAGCTCAGTTGTCACAGAGGTGTTTAAACAAGAGATGCTTTCAGTAGTATGCAGTGCCTTCCAACGGGGTTAATTGACTTGAAAATTTGGTGTGGCTTTGTGCTTAGCTGGGCATTGAGTAGTTCAGAAATCCCAATTTTCCTTTTACTGTTTGAAGCCCTGGGGAATAAAAATCACAAAAAGCTTTGTGAATCTTAACATCTTCCTCCCTGGTTTAATGGCCTAGAGCCCCTGTGTGCAGCTGGAACAAAGAGAACCCACACCAGTACTGACATTACTTGTGTTCTGATATGGTCCCTGATGCAGATGAAGTCATGTCAAGAAAGAGCAAAGCTTCTTTTCAGCTGGCATGGCTGTGTAAGCAGGACATGCAGGTGTTCACATTTGGTTTTGGACCATATAAGCCACACCATTGGCTGTGGGCTGCTGTGTGCTTGGAGATGAGCCCTCTGTGGGGTGGGTGGTGGCATGCTGAGGTGGCTCCATCCTTCCCATGGATTTCCATTCAGAACACTGACTGGAGATCTGAGGGTGCTGTCAGCATAAGCACAAACTATCTGAATTTGTCTTGGATAGTAATGTCTGCAGAGAACAGCAAAAGTTATGAAAGTGTCTGTGGCTGAGTTTCTGTGCCTTGCCCTCAGTTCTGTCCACCTGTTCCTCCTCTCACACAAGGCAGGCAGGGCCCAAGTTCTGGGATGGAACCAGTGCTTCAGAAGCTGTATGGAGCAAACTATGTGGAACTGAACATCTTGGCAAAGCCTAGTGAGGTCCTTGGACTTGCACTGATTTCACTGGTCTTTGATTCAGACTTTTAAAATTTCAAGGACTAAAGGTTGCCTCTATCTGCTGCCTCACATGTGGCCACTTGGCTGATCCTTGGGTCTGATCCTTATTCATGTGAACTAATCTCTCTCTCTCAATGAATTCATTGGAACCTGCAGATGGTCTGAAGTCTGTATTTGTGTTTGAACAATTATTTCAAAGTGTGACACTTTCTTCTGAGACTGGTTTTGCAGGGAATTTTTGTTAGGTCTTTTTTTGTCACAGAGATAGTTCAGTAATGTCATTGAATTTGCCCATGGGAATAAGTAGCTCTTTCCACTAATAGCCATTTATGATTTGCATATTCTCATCCACTAAAATTCTTCATTCCTTCTGTTTTTCTGTTATTGGGATCATCTATGTAACATTGACTGTCATCAGGTGAAACTGAGTAAGGAATGGTTCCTGCAACTGCATCTTGTTTTCCAGAAAGTTCAAAGACAGAGAAGATATGTTAGTGCATATTCCAAGCAACAGCTGCCTCCTCTAGCCATGGAGTGAGTTAGAAACATGAGGCAGAGCAATAAATCCTGCACTTGGAGTAGCCAGTGGGTGTGGGGACACCCATAGCCATTTTGTTTCACAAATTAAAAATCCTAGAAGAGAATCACCAGGCTTATCCTGCTAATTTGACCATTATGTCCTTTTTATTATTGGAAGAAGGATCTACAATGTAGGTATTATCATCACATATTGTCTGGTGTGTGCCATTATGAGATTTAGATTGCCACTCTGGGATAATAATTCACACCTTGCTGGAACTTGAAGACAAAGTCTAATATGTAGGTTTCTTCTGTGAGGTTTAGAGGTTGATGCCACATCGAGCTCTTGTTTGCTGAATGGGCTGTGAGGCAGTGGCTGTACTCCAATGAGGGACCTTGAGTGAGATGTGTCACCCCTGTAAGCTCCTCATTTGGCCCTTGTGCTTGTTTAATATTGGAGGAGAGGCAGGAGTGGTCATTAGGAGACGTTGTGGGAGAAGCTGACAGGAATGAAAATGTCTTGCATGTTGTGTTTTCCAGCTGGAGCTCTGTGCTCCCCTCAGGGCCTGAATGCAGCCAACCCTCCCTGTTTAGCAAGCACTCAATTGTAGGCTATGTAATCAAAGTAATACATCTAATTGATTCTGCACTAGGCAACAGGTGCATTGCTATGAAAGGGATGAAAGGATTTGACCTTGACTTGTTAGACATCTGCTGTGCCCCCAGACTGTGATAAATGGGGAGTTCAAAGCTGGCAGGCAGATGAATCGCTAGAGCAAAGGTTCTTGGTCTGAAACCACAGTGTCAATTAGGTTGGAAAACACCTCTGAGTTCGAGTCCAAGCTGTGACTGATCCCCACCTTGTTGACTAGACCAGAGCACTGAGTGCCACTTGTAGTTGTTTCTTGAATACCTTTAGGAATGGTGATTCTACCACCTCCATGGGCAGTCCATTCTAATGTTTAACAACCCTTTCTGTGAAGAAATTCCTCCTGATGTCCAACCTGAACCTTCCCTGGTGCAGCTTGAGGCTATGTCCTCTCATCCTGTCACTGGTTGCCTGGGAGAAGAGACTGACCCCTCACCTGGCTACAACCTCCTGTCAGGGAGCTGTAGAGAGTGAGAAGGTCACCCCTGAGCCTCCTTTTCTTCAGGCTAAACAACCCCAGCTCCCTCAGCTGCTCCCCAAAGGACATGTGCTCCAGACCCTTCACTGGCTTTGTTGCCCTTCTCTGGGCTCACTCTGACACCTCAATGTGCTTCCAGAACTGGACACAGCACTTGAGGTGTGGCCTCAGCAGTGGGGAGTCCAGGGGGAGAATGATTTCCCTACTCCTGCTGCCACACTATTCTTGATACAGGCCAGGTGCCATTGGCGACCTTGCCCACCTGGGTACACCAGGCTCATATTCAGCTGCTGTTGACCAGCACTTTCAGGTCCTTTTCTGCTGGGCTGATTTCCAACCACTCTTTCCCCAGCCTGTGGCATTGCAGGGGTTATTGTGGCAAAGTGCACTTCACTGAAAGGTCTTTTAGAAGTTCCTTGGTCGTGTGGTTGGCACATGAACTTATGAAACTTTTTCCTGATCTTTCCATCTGGATTTTCTGATTGTGTTTGGTGTGTTTTTTAGATGCATGAACACCTGTGCCTAGAGTGTCTCAGGTAGCTTTCTGGAAAAAGTGAGAAGTTCCTCTTTCTGTGTTTGATGTCATTCTTGCTCATTTCTCTGCCGTGGACTCTGACACCAGAATGAAGAGACGTTGGTGTGCTGTCCTTTTGTTTGATACCGTCTCCTTTTGAAGGTTCAAAGAGGAAGAAGCCTTTGAGTATTATCTCTGCAAACAGCGGGCAGATGATATGACAGCCCAGAATCAAGGAAAGCTCCCCAGTTCTTGTGAGGAGCATTTGGGGTTAATTTTAAGGGTAGGTTTCTGTGTCACTTGAGACACTGAAGAAGTTCATAGTAATTGCTCCGTGCTGGTATCAACAATGGCTCCCAACAAAACATGGACAAGCTCAAGCAGAGATGGGGCATCAGCAGTTACTTTTAGGAGTGCTTTGACTTTTAGCATTTTTTTTGACATAAATGAAGAGCATAAAGGAACAGTTAAAGCAGAAAGTGGCTTCTACCAAATGTGTCAATGCAGTAGTAGCAATTCTTTTTCTGTAGACACTTGCTCCAGTTTCACCTTTCCTACTTTCTGGTGCTCTTTTTTCCATTTTGTTCTAGTTCAACAAGTTCTCTGTGTGAAAACTGGTTGCAATGGGCAATACCTGAAAAATGCCTGAAACACCATCCTGCTTTTCAACCCTTTGCAGTTGGCAGCACCTTGGTAAGTCTTTCTGGATAGAAAGACAAAAGACATCCAGGATGCAGGTGAGAGATGACTGATTAACACAGGAACAACATGGGCTGACAGTGTTGACTTGTGTGGTGTCTTATGTACCTCCTTGTGCAGAGGCTGAAGCTGAGGGGCACTGGGTGGCCCCTCATGGTGCACAGTATGTTGTGCAGTCCTGATGCTTCTGAGGCTTAGAGCAGTTTTCCTGCCTTTATTCCATCTCCTGCTGTTTTTGCACCCCTTCCTCTGTCATATAAATAGCTTCTGTAGCATACAGCTGTATTCTCCTCATCAAAGGAGCATCAAACATGCTGCCAGATTTGTCCTCTTGCTCCTTGTGCTAACAAACACCTTCTGCCTCCCCACTGCAGCATCTTGGGTAAAGCAGGTCCTGTGCATTAGAGGTTTGGTGAGTGGGGAGATGGGATTTGGGCTGGTAAGCAGGGTCCAGGTCTGAGGGAGCAGGGGCACGTTCTGCATCTCTCTGCTGTCTGGGAGAAACTGCTCTGGAGTGAGGCTGGGGCCCAGCAAATGTGGACAGCGTTTGCTCTGCTGTAGGAAGGTTACACATGCTAAAAAAAATGAATACTGAGACAGCTCTGAGTAAAGTCCTGTAGAGAATCATTTCATATTAGGAGTTGGCATTTAGGTAGCTTAAATATTTTTAAGCATTTCTATAAGTCTCCCTGAGCTACATCAGAAAATGTATTTTTTAACTGATGCTATTCATTTCTGTAAGTCACAACACACTGAAACCAGCTTTTCTGTTCCTTTACTTACAGTATGAGTAGTTTGCTAGTTTTTTTTTTCTTGTTCTATTTTTCAAGTGAAAAGTCTGAGACCATTTTACCATGTTAAGTGGCAGGTTGCAGGAATAGTATTTTACTTAGTGATTAAACCACCAGCCTTGGATTTCATCCCAAATTTTTGTATTGAATCTTAAAGGATAAATTGATGTTTCAGCAAGCTCCCAGAATGATAGGGAATTACATTCTGGTACAGTGTCCTTGACACACCAGATTTTCACTGAGTATTTAATCTCCAGGGCTGACTCAAGGCTCCTCTGTTGCAGTGGGTACAATGCCAACCCCCCTGGGCCAACTGCTTGAAGCCCTGCAGAGGGAGGGAGGATTTCTCCATGCTGGTGCATTTGCTCCATTCAGGTGCCAGGGGTGGTGTTGATGGTGCTGCCTGCAGCAGTTGTGATTCTTTGGGGACACAGGATTCCTTGTGCAACAGCTGTAGCTGAAGGCATCCCTAGGGCTCAAGAATGAGCACCCTAAGCACACACAGGTGCTGTCTGTGCCCTGGTGCTTTTGCAGGGTCAGTCCTGTTGGTGCATTATATTACTGCAAATGGCTCCTTTTCATCAAAAACCGTCAAGACCTGCACAGTTGACTTTCAGCTCATTCAGTGCTGCTATGTCCAGGTTGGGGTCTGCATCTCTGTGTACTTGTGGCTGTGAGGCTGCAATCCTTGGACATAAGAGGGGTTTGTATAAGGAGAGAGCCTTATACACACCTCTTTCTGTTCTCTTTCTGACAGAAGATGGATGTAGATGTGTGCAAGGGCAGCCTTCCTCTTCAGAGGATGATTCTGCTTAGTGCAAATGGCTCTGATGGTCAATGTGTGTTAAACAGAGAATGCAAAGCAATTCAACAATTGATTTGAAAGACATTGGCTCTTGCTCACCCACAGCAGCTTTTTGAGAGGCTGAAGCTTCATTGTGACTTAACTTTTCTCTGTACCCAAGTTAGTGTTGGGACTCCTGTTGATTCTGAGAAGGGCTAATCCAATGCTGAATGCTCCTACAAAAAGTCTCACTGTTGCAGGAATTCCTTTCATGAGCTTTCTGCTGGCTTCAAGAGAACAGAAAAGGGATACTGACCAATTTATTTATCTTTTTTTTTCTTTATCTGAGGGCTTTGCAAAAAGCAGCCTAACAGTATGGGGTAGGGCAGGAATTAAGTCAACTTCACTTCAAAAAGTTTTTCCCCCCTTCAGCTACCTAGGCTGAGAGCTGCAAAGGCTTTGTATCTTTTACATTTTTCATAGCAAAGGCAGTCCTCTGAGAATTTTTCTTATAATTAGGATATATTGCTCAGTGCTCTGGCTCAGCTTCCTTCCCAAAAGCAGACCTCAATTTGTTTATCATATTGCAATAGATAATTATTCTAAAATATTCACATTGGAATATTCAGAAAAGGTTTCTTTTTCACCAAAATAAAAGCAACCAGGTACTCATGGCAATTTAGGACAATTCTTGTATTCCCTTGAATATTGGAAAGAAAGTTTCTTGAGCTGCCTACTCCAAATCCCTGGTAAATGGCCTTTCAGCATTTGATGGGCAACAGAAGCACCTCCTAATTTTCTTACCCACATAGTCATAATTTCTCTTCTTCTTTCCCCCATTAGCACTGGATGAACAGACTGTTTCTGCAGACAGGGAGCTTGTTATTAATATCAGGTGAACCAGTTACTGACACCGGGGCCAGTGGAACTGGTTGAGTGTGGGGAGATACCAAAGCCTGGCATTTCAAACCCAGTGACCTCATTTATCTAAGCTACAGTGATTCATAATAGAAAAATCCAAGCAACAGACTAAGGAAATGCTCATCACCTTTTTAAACACAGCATTTAAAAGAATGCATCTTTCTCCTGTGTCCCGTCTCATTGGGAGACTGGAGATGAAGGAGAATATCTGTTGCTGGTTGTGAATAAAATTGCCACCACCTGCTGAAGTGAAATGAAACTGCTTGATGCAGGACGTGCTTATTGGAATTTCTCCACTGCTTTAACTGAGGAATCATCAGCAATCTTCCAACTGCACTCCCAATGATCTCTGAATTTCTGCTTGCAGAGCAGGAAGAATCCTTTCCTTTTAGCCTTTGGTGAACCTGTTGGATGATTTTACCTGTGTGATAATGCCCAACGTGGCGTTGCTTTTAGTAAATTGTGCAATGAAAGTATGAGGAAATGTGTAGCAGGTGGAAAGGCTCAGTTGTTGGTGAGGAGTGAGCACCTCCTACACTGACACATGAGGTCTGACTGCTGAGTGTGGGGGGGGTGTGCTGTGAATTTGGTGGTCAGTTCTTACCCTGGTGTGTCTGAGACATCAGCTCAGAAGAGACCTGTAGATTCCTGGAGAGCTCTGCACCAGGCCCACAGGCAGTATCTTGCTTGTATTAGCTGCAGTGTTTCCAAGGACTTTAATGTTTTGTGCAAAAATTAAAAAAAAAAACACCTTAATATTTCTTTTAGGATTTTAAAATTTAAATGTATAGATTTCTTTGAATATTTGTCTGCAACAGGCTTCATGTTGGCCAGAAGTGAATATACTGAAGGTTTAATAAGAGGGAAATGAGCCAGGTACAAATGTGAAGTGAAAGGGAGCAGTGAAATTACAAGTGGTAAATGTTTGCCATTAAGGTACCACCACCTGTGCTTTGTCTGACAAGTCTCTCTCCTCCCTGTCTTCCTGAATCTGTCTACTGTGGACTTGACTTGCATAGGAGCAGCAATTAAAATAAAAATGGCACAGATTAGGGATTGTTGCCTTGGAACTTGAGCATGCATTATTAAGAAAGGCATAAAAATATAAAGCCAGAGGAGAATTAATCAGCTTTCCTTGGATAGTGGGAAATGCATAGCTGCTTTGAACAAGGGTCTTTAGTTTTTGTTTTAGTTCCCTTCCAGCCTGCATTCTAAAAAACCAGTAGAAGTCTCAAGAGGCCTCTTGAAACTCTAAAAACTTAATTGCTTGGCTGGCTGCGAACAGTATAAAGTAAGGATTTATTTTCTTAACTGAGCATTATGTCTCAATACTTGTCTCTTAAGAATAAAATTATTTTGGAAAACTTGTTAGTTATTTTCTAGTACTGTGGGGGAACAGGAAGGTGAATGACAGAAGCTTGCAAAAAAAAAAAAAGGCTAGGGCTGGTGGCACAGAGGACAAAAGTGTTTGCCTTGCATTGCATGGAAGACACTGCACTGCTTGTACCTCCTTGAAAGCATCCTCTCAGGAGAGGCTGCAGCTTCCAAATGTGTGTGTATAGCACTGTTTCACACAGCCCTCATCCTAATAGGGTTGGACTTCTCCAGCAACAGGAACTTTTAAATGGAAATGGAATTCAAAAGCTTTGAGAAAATGTAATGTAATTTATTTACTGTTCAGTGAGGGGAAAATGTCTGGATTTATGCTGAGTGGCTGCAGTGCAGCCCTTGTGATGGATGTTTTAAAACACTGCATGTGACGGGAGGTGTGGGATGGCAGGATTTACAGGGATCTCAGGAGTGCAGAAGCCAGGCTCTGCTGTGTGTTGGCTCTGAGGTGGCTGGTGGAGCTGCCTGAGGTGGATCCCACAGCTGCAGGATCTATCTTGGGATGTCAAGGAGAGGCACATGCCCATCCCAAGTCTCTGCAGCCTTCCACCTAATTTCAAAGCCTAATAAATTCAGTAGGACTAGGCACATTAAATTTAAATATATGGCTAGCTTGTTTTTTAGTCCCTTGTAAGGAGAATTAATTCTTTTCAAGACAAGATTTTTTGGTGCTACAGAAGGGCACAGTAAGTGTTATTTTGCAATGTAATTGGTTTTAATTTCCATGTTGACTTTCATGTGAATTTCGGGCACTTAATTGTAGCCTAAAGGTTTTTAAAGTCACTGACCTACAAATTCTTGAATAACGCAATTATGGTCCTGAATAAGATGTGTAAAAAAGTTTCAATGGAGGGATTGGTTGCCTTGTTTGACAGTTTTGTGGAAAAACTGAACCTCTTTTTGCAGGGGAGTGGGTTCTGTGGGACCATCCCTCCCTAAGGGCATCCTCACCCTTTTCTTTGACTGCAGGCCATCGAAAGGGCAATGACACAGTGAATAAATCATAAGCCAGAAAACAATTTAAAAGGAGTCAAATCCCAAATAACAAGTGACATTGTAATAAGAAACAGTGTGAATGGTGAGATATGTCCCACTCTGCTCCACACAAGGAAACTGTATAGCAATATTACATGTTGAAGAGCTGTGTCATAACAATCAATGAGGTGCTAAATAAATTTCCATTTCTGATTAAGTCTGCCACAGGGAAACATTGCTGACTGCATGTGTGGTAGAGGGAGTATTGTTCTGGGCTTATTTTTTTCATAAAGGTCCACCAGTTATTAAAATAATTAGCTGTGGTTAAAAAAAAAATCAGTCAAAAGTTCTCTATTCAGTAAATCTTCTCTCCTCCTGAAAGGTGTCTGTCATGGAAGCACCTCTTTTTGCCCTGTCTTTTTTTTTTTACCCCTGATTAAGTTTAGCCTTGTCAGGGACATTTTTGATGGAGACACTGCTGGGGTGACCGAGCTGGGGCATTTACTCCCTCTTATTGTAAAACCAAACTACAAAAATCCTCAAAACTAAAACCTAAAAAGCCGGTGATACAATAGTTGAGTTTTCTTTGGATGCAGAATGATTGCTGTGGAAAGAACAGTTTTGGGAGAGTAAATGAATGGCTGGATTACAGTGACAGCAAATTACAGCCTTACTTACAGTTTTGAAGAATTGTTGGATGAATGCTTTATGATGGGATCATGTATTTTCCTTCCAGTGGAGTTAATGTACCTCAGAGCTGTTTATTTGTGTTGCTTACCTTGCTGTGAACACCGGAGGGAGAAAACAAAGTTCTGCCCCGGGGCCTTGGCCATCAGTCAGTGGCTCTCTCACGGTGCTCAAGTGAGGTCACACTCCACAGCCCTGCAAGTCAAGGCTCAGTTGAACTCAGTAGCCAACAGATGTTGTCTCCACTGAGAGACGTTAGGCCAGTTGTTGAAATTGTCATTCTTCTAATCCAGCTCCTTTTAATTCCCATGTGTATCCTGCTGCAAACAGAAGTGACATGTGTGCACGTAAAAGTAGCATTACAGCATTACCTGTGTGAGCTGGGCAAAAGCTGCTGAGGCTGACAGACTGGCTTATCTGTGGGCTCAGGCTTGGAGAATAGGACTTGGTGGGAAAGCTTTCAGATCATGCTTTGTCCTTGAAGGCACCCTGCCAGCAGATGGGAGGTGTGAAAGCACAGTGGCAGAAGTCCAGGTCCCATGCTGAAAGAAAACAAAACCCCTTCTGATACTCATAAAACTGCAAAGATGGCCTTGGATCCACCTCATCTTTTTTGATTCTATTTCATTAGTCAGCAGAGGCAGACAAGTACTTCTGGGGTGATTTAGCCCTCCCCTCTGACACCCTATGTGATTTTTGGGAGGTTCTGACCATTTGTTGCAGAGAGGAGTCTGGAACAGCTCACTCAGGTACCCTGAATTTAGATGTCTTGCAACAGCTTACGTAGAACATCCCAAAATGCTTTGAAACTCTGCTCTGAAGCATGTGATTACAGAAGAATATCAAGTCTATTTTTGTTAAAAGTATCTTTCTTGTTCACCCATCATAGAGAAATGATTCAAATAGCAATCTTGGGCTCAGACCCCAGGGGAAATAGAAACAGAAATGTTTTTTATTGTCCCTGTGATCTTTCTACTTGCTCTCTTGAAGCCTCCACCTGAGCTCTGAGCTGCAGAACAGCAGTGGAATGTCCCAGCTTTGCACTCATGGTGTGGAGCTTGGGAGGGTCTTTCCTACAATTCCAGTGGGTGCAAACCTGGCAAGAGTCTCTCCTGCTTAGACCTAGGAGACACCAGAAGATTAGTTCTGTACATCAGGCAAAGAAAGAGACAGCCTACAGATTTTTGCCTTGCACTGTTGGCATAAATAATCATTTTTCTTACTGCCTTTTTCCAGAAGTCATCCATGGAGCCAGAGCAGCTGAGTGCTTTGCATTTTCTTCTATCTTATTCTCTCTCTCTTTTCCTATTTTTTCCCCCATTTTTTTTCTTTTGTGAAAGAAGACTGCAAGTACTTCTGGCATATTTATCAAGTCTGTCTTTTACTAAGCTTTGTCTGTCAGGTTGTCAGACAACCCAGTTGGAGACACAGATGCAATTTAAGGATGAATATTTTAGTCTAAGAATAGCACCAAGGAAAGAGCTTTCCTGGTTTCTTCTATTTGGAAAAATGCTATTCCCTGGAGCTGCTCCTTTCACATCAGTGCTCAGAGCAAGGTGTAACTGCAGCCCAGGACCTGTGCTCAGAGGTTTGGACAGGTAGCCTCAGAACTGATAGCTGAATTAAGGTATTCCAGAAAGATAGTTGAAGCACTTCATTTACCAGAATTCTGCTGCCTTTTGACAGCCTGGCCTTTTGGTTGATGATTAAAGCTATAGAGAGCTTTCTGATGGGACATTTTTCCTTTGGGAATTATTTCATTAGGGTGTTATTTCATTATGAGCGTGTATTGAGATCAAGGAAATGGTCAGGAAAAAACAAAACTCATGGTCAAAATACACCTTTTAAGAGTGAAGTAATACATCTTCATATTGCATATGAAAGTTTATTTGCAGTTTGTACTGTATTGAACTTGAGAAGAAAAGAAACTTCTGATGTGGAATTAGCAGTAGTTTGGAAGTGTAAAACATTGAGAAATGGAAATTCTGATCCCTGCAGAGCTTTATTCTTTTTACAGTTCAGGTTCTATTTCCAGGTTTCTTAATTGTAATTTTTTCACTTACTGGCTCCTGTTGTACCATTCTGTGAGCTACTCAGATGTTCTTTTGTATCAGATGTGAGCTGCCTTAGGTTGGTTGAGCTCATAAATAAATTATTCCCCTCCCAACAGTTGACATTGGGAAGAAAATCCCACTTGCTTTCATTTATATTGCATGTAATGCTACTGATGTGATTAGAACCAGATCCCAGTGGAGTTGCTTGTTGCTCTGGTTCACAACATTTGTGTGTTTTGTTGCATAAAGTAGGGAGAACCTGTCTCTAAGTCCTGTGTGGGAATGGCATGGCTGGGTGGGTGGGTGTTAGATGGCCATGGAGCAGGGGGCACCTGGCTGTGCAATCCCAGTAATTTAGATTGGTTTAGAAAGGGAGAAAGAACACAGATCTATCTTGGCTCTTAACTCTGCTGCCCTCTATGCAATTGTGCATGTAGGAAGGGTCCTAGGAAGCAATGAAAGAATGTAAATACCTGCACAAACTATTGGCAGAAAAACATCCAACTGAAATCTTTCTTCTTCTTTGCTTTATGTGAGAGCAGCCTCCGCATGATGTGCTGATTCAGGTATTCCAAAAAGGAGTAAATGCCTGCTGAGATCAGGATTATACCTTTGGGAGACTCACAGGAAAGAAATAAGGCTCACAGAAGGGCATGATTTCAGATAAGACTTTGCTTCATGTTTTGCTAGCACTTGCTTCTCTTTTATTCCTTTCAGTTCTGTTCACAGTTGTTTGGCTTTCCTCTGGAATTGCTTGTGCATTCCACAGGCTGAGTCCTACATTTAATTCCCTGCCTGTAGTGCTAATGAGGCTCTATAGTGCATAGAAATGGGAGTGTGCAGAAACATCAGGCTGCAGACAGCAAGCAGAACATAGGAAGAAGATGTGATCTAGAGATTCTGTGGGAGACCCAGGTTACTTAGTTATCAAAGGGGAGTGGGTTGCCAAATGTGATTTATGTTGGACTGAATGTTTTTTGCAAAGTTTTTCAAACATTTAGATTTAGGGAGCAAGTGCTTCCTGAATCATAACAAGGCTGTAGTAAATATTAGTGGATCAATATTTGGGAGCTGAAGTGAAAGATACCAACCAGAGAATGATTTCCATGTTGAGCGAGTTCATTTGGTACCTGTAATTAGTCTTCATTTCTGGCATGGTGAGCACTTCTCTCCCTCAGCACATCTGGGTTATCAGTTCTGCATTGCAAATCTGTGCCTATGGCACAAGATATAACAATGGCTCTGCTTGTAATTCTGATGGCAGTTCCTCAAATGATCAATGTACAGAGACTCTATTTAAACATAGCTGAGAGAACACTTGTGCAGCTCTCATTGTGTCAAAGGTATCATTTCCAAGGCATCAAACTGTTTTAACCTGCTAAGTGAATCCTTTTCTGTATTTCTGTTTTTATAGATTGTGCTTGGGGACAGATGATTGTAACTCCAGTGTCAAAGAGCACTTCCATGAACTATGCTGTGGCTCCTCTTATGGACTATCAGTAGGATGCAATCCATTTGCTCTCTGTTACTACCAGACTTAACATTAACTGTATTTAAGTCCTGCTTTATTAAGGGTATGAATTTGGCAGTCAATTGAAATGGGTCCCTTGTTTTTGCCATGAATCTGCAAGGGAGGTGTACCATGGTTACACTAACTTCAGGTTTTTCATGTCTTGCTGAGAGAAACTGAAGTCAAATTGCAAAGGATGATGAGATAATACATAATTTTGCATTCCAGTCATAACCCTGCAGAAGTTACAGCTGTCAGAATTCATCACTGTAATTCTAACATAATTATTATAAATGCAATCTCCTCAGTGCCCCAGGACATTTGTCCTTATGGGCAGTGAAGTGGCCTTATGGACATGCAGAAGACAGCATTTTTGTGCCACTCTTTTTCAGATGTTGTTTTAAAAAATCAAGATGCCTGTCATTCAAAGCCATGCTTCTGGGAAGGTACTAAGGGTATAATTTCTCTAAATTAAACTGCAGCCTTTGTACCCATTAATGGGAAAAAATAATCTCTTTGTGTTCTGAACACTCAGTTGATCATCTCAAATGGATGCACAACACCACCTTGGCTCCATGGAGAAGCTTCTGTGTAAAGCTGTGATCACAATGATACATTTCCTAACAGGTTTTTATGAACAGACTGTGATCAGTTTTCAGATAGCACATGATAGTATTTTTAATTATAGCCAAAAAATTAAGTGCTTGAGATGATATTGGAGAAAGCATCACACAGGCAGTACAAGAAAACTTTGAGCTATGGTCTATATTTTGAAGTATAGTTTAGTTAGTACCATTGATTTTCAATTAATATTCAGTATTGACCATTACCATAAAGAAGACAGCAACATACTGTAGCAGATTTATGGATTTTTTTTTTTACAATTGATTTTTTTTCTTGCTATGCAGCTATTTCCATTAATAAAACACACATGGAAATATTCCTTAAGAATTTGTCTCTACTTAGTTCAAGGAGACAGTGTGTGAGAATCTGTTGTCCTCTGCAGTACATTGCTATTTGTCACCTTCTCATAAGTGTGGAACAGTTGAGCTCTCCAGATTAAGGTGCCTTCAGGCTGCTGGGGACATCTGAGTATAATGAGAACTTGGGCTTCCTTTTGGCCATTGCCTTTCTGTGCAAGTCCTGGCAAGTTGCTTTGTCTAGAGTAAATCCTCATTATTAATGTATAAAATTAAGAAAAGGCTTATTGTCAGAGGTCAAATTACCTCGATCTGCCAGCTGCATGTTGAAGTAAGGAAACTTCATGTGCTGCTTAAAGAAGAAATGGCTCCTGAGCAAGTCTTGTAAGGCTCTGTTTTGGAAAAAAAATAAAATTTGAGATATAACTGTTTTTCTCCTAAGACTGATTCTTCCACTGGTTTAGGTTGTTAATAGGTATTTGTCAATCTATTTTCAGCAGCTGACAAGCTAGGTGGAATTGGAGTTGCCCCATATACATGTATCTGCCAATAGTCTTGTTCAAACATGGACAGAGCTGTCAGGACACATCAGATGTCCCTCCTGAGTCGAAAAACAAAGTTAACTATGAAAACCAATAACAAGCACTGATCTGAAAAATAAATACGTGTCAGAGAGACTCAGTCAGGGAACCCTGCAATAGGCAGAAACCAGACTCTGTCTTAATCATACTTCAAGGGATTGGGCTATTCCATCCTTTTACTACAGAAAAGACCAGTGGAATGTACTGGAAATGTCAGTTCCAGCTGTCCTTGGTGCTGCAGAGGCTTTGCCCTGCCTGGCACTGCCTGCCTGGTACCAGGGTGTGTCTGAGCCAGAGCCTGGCACTCATGGAGGTGGTGGAGGAGGCTCCAGCCCTCTTGGTCATGTCCCCAGGGGAAACAGAGGGGAGGATAAATGAATGTTTGGCTTCCTGTCGGTGTTATGCTGTGTGTGCACCAGAAGCTGGTGAGGTTTCTCCTGACTGAGATTGTACAAACCCACGTGCAGTGAAGAAAAGACTTAATTGAATATGGTACTTTAAATGTTATTATGGGAACAGCTCTGGCAATGGCAAATCAGCACTTACTCAGAGTTTATTGCTAAATGCTCTGGGTCTCACGGTGCTGTGTTATAAAACTGATATTATAGTAAATGTATTTTCAGTGTGTGACTTTTGCAAAGCCTAAGAGTAATTCTGGGAAAAGCAGACTTGTTCTGTCCCCATAGAGATCACAATTTATGGCACTAGAACTGCAATTTTATAGTGAGAGGAAACAACCACACTGTTTATCTTCATCACTTTTGGTTACTCTGTAGTGTTCCGGTGAGGAAAGCAAAAGAATCAGAAATCTGCAATGTAAAATTATGGCCACTTCTCATTCTGGATCCCAGTGATGGGTTTTTTATTTCTGCACTTCCCCACTCTTGGAAACAGTCTGTAGGAACTGATCCTCATTATGGACTACACACTTTGCATGACATTGCTGCACTGTGTCAGTAGATAGGCTTTGATTTGCTCTAGCTAAGGATCTGGTTTTGTTTTGTGTCTGCCCAGAAGGCATTATGGTTTTGTTTCTTTTTGTTCAGTTCTGTCCTTGAATTCTACAACTAAATTTTAAAAAGGCTGTAATTCACTCCTGTATTAGATAGGTTTTCACAGTGATTTTTATGTCTGTTGATCTCACAGCTAAAACTTTAAAATATTTTTGATCTGGACAAGATCTTGCTCTGGGTCTGTGCTGATGACTGACAGAGGCCTTGCAAATGGACATGGATACAAAAACCAGACAGAATTTATTCTCTGTATCTTTCACTGTATGATGCACTTGACTTGTTTCATCCCTGTCACACCATGGATGTATCTACTGAGCTGACACCTTGATTAGTTGTATAATTACACAAATGAACCTTTTTAGCTTCTTTGTTTTTTTGGCTTGTCTGTCTTGCTGACTGTTTCAGCAGCTGTAATCTGCATGGTGGGGTACTCAGTATGGCATTTCCATCCAGCCAAATCATTGCATTAGTTTTGCCTCAATGCAAAAGATCCAGACTAAATCTATCTTCTGTTTTCTGGCTGTCTGGCATTAGAGACTGTCTCCAGAGTGGTGTAAGGCTTGCACAGCACCCAGGTGACATGATACCAGATATTAAGTAGTTGTCCTTAATTTCACACTAGGGCTGCACACCCAGGTGGCTGCTTCTCATATCTGACATAAGCAGTGAGCAATTCAGCAGCCAAAATTCATAGCTAAATAACTAAATATAGCTAAATACCCACTGGAGCCAAAGTCCACTGGTGTTAATAAGGAACTGCTTTCAGGACCATGCTGTAATTCACTGGAATGGATTAGTGCCTGCTTCACATCACTACTCACTGCTGCTCTTCTGTGAAGCAAATTTATGAGGTGACACAATATTGGCAGAAAAGTTCATTTATTTTACCTATGAAAACTACGTGGGAAGGCTTAGGCTGTATTTGCTTCCTTTAAAGGGTGCCCAGCATGAAACAGTGCATTGAAATGTTTTTGTGCACTAACTTCTAAAAAGCAGATCAAACTTTTAAGCTGTCCCCAGTAATGGGCTGGGGATGATCTATGTGGCCTGTGCCATGAGCCAGCAGCTGATGGCTCAGTTCCCAGGCTTCCTCCCTGGGGTTGCTCTCAAGTGTGTTAAAAGAAGCAGTAATATTACAGGAGAAATTAATTCACTGCCATTTCATTTCCTCTTGGAAACATGGCACATCATTGGGCTCTGAAGCCTTTTACCCTACTCTGCTGACCTTTGGAAACATTTTGCATAATTCTTCTCTGTAATCTGGAGTCCATGTGTGAGGAGTGCAGCAGTGCTAGTGTGTGCTGCTAATGCTGTGTGTGTGGGCAGGGGCTGGCCTTTACTGGAGTCAGGAAAGCCAGATACTGATTCTGCTTGCCCAAAGCCAGTCTCCCAGGGGAGCAGTGCTTGCTCAGGGCAGAGCTGTGACTTCAGAATTAAGCAGGTGTGTGTTACTGAGATGGCACTTCATGTACCTTTCCATTATATGAGGTTGTAAATGCATTTTAAGAGATTGCCTATTAATGTTGCAATAGATTATATATATCTTGCCACATTACCAAAGCATTAACTGTTCCTAAAATGCTGGGAATAATTTTCTAATTTTTATTAACTAAAAAAATACAGAAGTGCTTCGGCAGGCCGTGTGACTGTTGCTGCTGTGCATTGCAGTCATGTCCCTGGGCATGCTCTCCTCCTCCACACACAGGTGTGTGATGGGCTCACAGCATTGCCCACCCAATACTTACACTAGCCTGAAATAACCAATTCTGCTAGAAAAAAACTCTTCTAGTCAGGGCTGTAATTTGGGAAGTATTCAAGCTTTCTTTCTTGCACAGTGATAAAGTTGAGACAGAAATACAATATGCTTTGTCATGTTTAAATTCTGCAGGCAACAATAACTGAGAAAAAAACTGCGTATCATCAGTGTATTGTCAACCCCACTGGCTCTGATTCATATTGTGCATGTGCAGGAGGACCTCAGGCTCTGGAGAAAGGCACTGTGGCTCATTCCTAGAGGCTGGAGCTGGGATGGAGGCAGTGCCTGTTGTCCCAGGGCAGGGGTGTTCAGGCTCACTGTGGCTGGGGTTGCTCTGTCTTGCCACAGCTCTGAACAGGGCTGGGAGGCTCTGGAGGGTGCCCAAACCCCCCTTCATTCCCTGTCCTTGTCTCCCTGTAGGAAGCACTGCCTAGCACAAGGCACGTGCCTAATGAGCTGGACACTGCAGCGGGGGCTTGGGAAAAACTGCTGGGAGCAGATAAAAGCTGAGGATGCTGGAAAAGGCAGCATTGTGCTGTTTGATGGCACCTGTGTGAAGGCTTTTTATTTTTCCCCTTCTGTGGCTGGAGAAAAGACACTTTGTGAAAAGACATTTCTGCTTTATTTATAGCTCAACAATAATTTGATAACTATCTTTGCAGCTCGTTGAGATCAGGAAGCTTTTTCAGGCACTGCAGCGATTTGCCCAGCACCAAATGCTGACTGATCCATCAGGGTGCTGCAGTCCTTGCTCCCCATGAGAAGCAATGCCTGGGAATGCACTTTATAGGAGTGTCTTTTCTCACCTTAAGTTTCACGTGTTTCAAAGTGAGCCCTCTCATCAGCAGCCATGCTCCACAATGTCATCAGGAACAATGACAGTACTGTCCAAAGGGACCCTTCCTTTACAGACTTAGGGCTGAATCATTGGTGGACTGGTGCAGTGAAACAACTGCAATCAACCTTCTGCACGGGTTATTCTCAGGTATGTGAACCCTAGGCTGGACAAAAGCACCACAGCTTATTGCAAAAATCACTCAATGAAGGAAGCTTGAAGTACTTTTTAGCTTGAAGGTAGACTAGTAGGCATGGAGTTTGAGCATCAAAGTCTCACTGCTGTTCCCATGGAGCAGCAGTGCAATGCCAGCTCCCTGTTGGTAAATCAGTCCCAGCCTCAGGTGCTGGGACCTGCTGCTGCTTCACTGGTGTTGGCTGAAAAACACCTTGTCTTAGGAGGGAGCATAGTGGTCACATAGCTCTCAGAAGTTTGGCACTCGATTCTGTGTATTAGATGGTGTTTGTACCTCTCCCAATTCCATTTGATTTCTTTATGCTTTTGGTAGCTCTGTGCTGTGATGATGGTGTTGTTCTTCCCCCCTTGATGATGATTGTACCTCCTGTTGCCTCAGCTCTGACACATGCAATGTCTGACCTCAAACAGAGCTGGTGTCTTCCAGGTGATGTGTATTTGTGTCAGTCAGTAGGGTGAGGAGCTCCACTAATGTTTATGCTCTGTTACTCACCCCTATATTGTAGGAAGGAAAGTCGCTTCCTTCTGTGCTTTTCCCTGGGCAATTGTAATTCCACAGCTCAATAGCTTTGAATTTATTCAGCCTAGCTGGATATTATCAGGTTATTTTTATATATGTGGAGAGACACAGACAAGGGGAAAAAGGGAGGAAGAAAAACCCTATTGCTCTTGTAGGGCTTACAATGGGATTTACACTGAAGCATGAAATTCTTCATATAAATATTTTAGGACTCTTATCTCTGCAGAGATTAATCTTAGAAATACTCCCAGGGGAAACAAGGGCAGCTCGTTCCTTGCCCTTCCTCACTTGCCCTTGCTGCACAAGGGGCCGTCGGGGGGTCTGTGGCTCTGGTTGTATCTCTGGAGGCTTTCACCCCCATTGACTGCGACCAAACCCTGGGTCACAGGAGCTGAGTGATGCCCACAGCTGGGCATGAGGTCCTGTCTATGCCAGGAGTGATGGTGAGCACTGTGCAGAGAGTCCCAGTCCGTGGCTCGGCTCAAGCCAGGAGTGACCATGGTGCCAGGCTCCTGAGGTGTGACTGTGGCAGTGCTGCTGTCTGAATGGATGTGTTACCTCCAGGACATGAAATACAGCAATGGAGTTTCAAAGGAAGCTTTAGCATTTAAAGATAGCCCTGGAAAGCACCTTTGCATGGAAATTCCAACTCAGGGTTATTCATGGGTTCTGATTTATTCATGAGATTATTAGTGTTGTCTGGGTTGTGCAATCCGTGCAGTCACACTGCCAAGAATTCATGGTTCATGGTTGTCTTCCTTCACACTCTGTAAGAGGAGAGCCACACGATGGGGAAATCAGAAATAATATTAGAAATTTTTCAAGGATTTAGTGGGCATTCAGAGCTTTGAGCCCTTTGCACCTTCATTGTAGAATTACCAACCTGGAAGCAAAGAAATTTGACAGCCAGGTGCTTCATTGTTTTGGTGTTTTCTGTAAGAATTCTGTTTGGAAACAGAAGACAAAAAATCAAAAGTAAAAGGATAAACAGAGTGAAGATGAATTTAGCATTACTGTAGCATGAGGCAGATGTGTTTATGCAGGATTGCAACTCAGCAAGTAGTAGGAAGTGAGTTTGCTCACAGGGGTGCACTGAGTGCATTTACATGTACAGGGGTCCCAACTATGGCATCAGATGTGATTTATGTACTCTTTTCCTCACACTTATCACACCTCACCCCTGTGAATGTGCCAGAGATTAACATCAAGGTCAGTGTAGAGATGTGCCTGTAGTGATCCTGGTGCAGGAATGACTGGAAAATGTCACTTGTCTCGTGTGGCTGGAAGAATGCTACAGCAGGTACAGGCACCAGGAAAAGGTGGAGATGGAAATCTGGGGTGAGCTCAAATCTGTCGTACTGCTATTTGACCTCAAAATCTTATCTGTTACGGGTTATTTCTTGTTCCAGCAAGTGGCATTTGGCCCTATTCTTGAAAGTTTCCTCATTCTTTTCTCCATCACTGACTGTGATTATCACTCAGTGATCCAAAATAGCTGATTTGCATCCAAAGAAGCAGGTTTGCTGCGAACTGCTATGATTACAACTCTGCAGTGTCTGTTGCAGACCACGTACATGCATTTGCAGAGCTGAAGGAGCCATAAAAACACTTGTCACAGCAGATGATCCCCTCAGAGGAGGTAATGGGCAAGAGCGAGAGGGATCCAGGGTGGGGCAGATTGAACAGTGAACCACATCCCAGTGAGAGCCAATGCAGCTGTGAGGCATCTAACTTTTTCAGGTCTGGCTTGCAGACAGCCTAAATGGCCAGAAGAGATGGAAAACAACTCATGAAATTAATTAGCAAGGTAAGAAAAGGCACCTAGTGGGTGCTCACCCTGGAGCTGGCTCTGCTGCAGGCGGAGCGGGTGCGTCCCGGGCAGCGATGAGGGCTGCTGGAAGCACAGCCAGTCCATCTCTATTTGTGCACCTTTGACTTGTCCCAGGAGGGTAGTCAGCTTGTGTTTGCCTTTATAATAAACAGCAGAATGCATGTCAAAAGTGAAGGGGCATTTAGTTGTTGTTATTCCTAGGAGAAGCTAATTTGTGCTTTGTGTGAGCCAGTCCTCTGGACGACTTGACCCTTGGTAGACTGTGGAGCTGAGCAGTGTCATTGTGTGTACAGTGTAAGGAAGCTGTGGAGTTGCCAGGACAGTGTTGGTAGTGAAATCTAGTGATCCATCATTGCATTTCCAAGGGAGAAGTATTCCTCTGGCTATATTTGTCATTTTTTGTGGGCTTGAGTGAGCTGGCCAGGCTGAGTCAGCTCACAGCACTCATTTTGCTAACCAGAAGGCAAACAAGACTCCAACCAAACACAGGAAGCAAGCATTTAATAAATACAATGTTATTTCTAAACATCAGCTGCTTAGAGAGGTAAATATTGCAATGCAGGTGTTGGGGATTGGCAGGGTTTAAGGGCATGCTTTGAAAACACTTACAGATGTTCGGAGAAGTTGGGAACTGCTTAAGGCAAAAGTTTCCATGACCTCTTTTTCTTGTTCCTCAGGAAACCACACTCTTAATTAATTTGTAAAACACCTTCACCCCTGGCCCACTGTAGTCCTACATTTGCAACAATGTCTTTGTTTTTGGGTCACACACAGCAGAGCAAACTCCTTTTAAACAACCCTTTTTGCAAAACGTGAATATCACATAAGAGCAAAATTGATTGCTGAAATAAAGGGTGATAGCTGCAATATTTTATATTTATACACTACTTCCAGGAGATCTGGGGAAGAAGTCACAAAACTCGAAAAGCATGCACAGTTTACTGAAAGATGGATTGTCTCTCAGTGTTTGCAGCACTCTTAGTTATTTATGATGTTTTTCATCCATTACATTGAATGTTTGCTTATTGAAAGCCACTTGCTGTTCTGGAGAGTGGAGCCCCTTTTGCAATGGAATGGGGCTGAGCTACAGCAAAGAAATTGGCTTGCAGAGCAAACAGGGAGAAGCGAGAAGTGCTTGATTGGAAAGAACGATCTTAACCTCCACCAGTATAAAAGTACTGGAAAAAATACTTTCTCGCTGGGAAGCTCTAGTGTATGAAAGAAAATATTAATGGACAGTGTTCCCTACAGCTGAGCAGTCCTTTGATCAGCTCTTAGATTTGTGGTCACAGTGGGACTTGTTCTGGTGTGTTTGTAGCCACATCTAATGGGTTAGTGGGTTGGGTGCACTGTGCTGCTGGGTGCTGCTTTCTGGGGTAGGTATCCCTATCCATACATTTCTAAGCACCTTCTTACCTTGTGCCATAACACAGATTTGACATCAAATATGTTTATCTTCATAATGCATGCTGGCTGCAACCAGAACTGATCCAGCTTGTTTTACAAATGTGAAATGGGAGTGCAGTGTATGTGGGCTACAGGGGGTCTCTCCTATGTGTTTGGAGCTCTGGTGATGAAGGTCTCAGTTGAATTCAGTGATGGTGCCTCCCAACCTGTGTGCCAGCCCGGATGGCACACTCAGACCTTGTGTCTTGGCTCCATGCATACTCTTGCCCCTCTGCCATGGCATTGGGCATGTCTGAACCATGCTGGTTGGATGTGGAGCTGTCAGTGCTGCTGCTTGTGAGGCTCTGTTTGTCAGCAAGTGGATCATCCCCTCACTGTGCTATCAAAATAGCTGTTTCCTGGGAGCCTTAAATCATTCTGTTTAAAACACAGCATAATCATAATCCTGGTTTGCTCTTCTTTCCTCAATGTCAATTTCTTTAAAAAGAGCCTGAACAGGCTGAAAAGCTGACATAAATTTTCAGCTGACCTCTAGGTCTGCTGCCACACAAGGATGTGAGAGCAGATATGGAGGGAGCACCTAAATTACACAAGGAAAAGGCATGTTTCAGCCATGTGCCAAAGCAGGTGACATGGAGATCCTCTCAGCACCCCTGCCTGTGGACCTGGGGCTTGTCCTGGTAGCCACCTCCTCACTGGGGCTGGAGGGCAGGAGGGGAAAAGCTGGTTGAAGGCCAGAGAGCCTCAAACCACCCTCCAGTCACGTGCCCATCTTGTCTGCTGGGCTCCTGCAGCCACAGAGTGTGTTTCAGTTCATCTTTACTCAGTGAACGTGTTTAATTTCTGTCACTTTGAAGAGACTGAGGAATGATGGTAACAGTTTGCTCTAGGGGTGAGATGTCTGGAATATAAACCCTCTCCTGTTACTCTCACTTTCTGCTGTGTCTCATGCATAACCACATTCACACACACTTTATTCCTTGCTGCTTATGGGAATGTTTCTGTCCCAGTCCCGAGCTGGACCACAGACCCCGTGCACTGTGTGTTCCAGAGGAAAGAGACATTAAAGGCCAGTGCCCTCTGGCCTGTGGACACCTTTGAATTGTTGAATCCCCCAACACACGTGTGTGCCACGAAGAAGGGTGATGATTTCCAGGTGTGTGGAGCTGGTGTCCCCTGGCTGTCCCCTGTTCCAGCAGGTGCTCCGGGAGAAGCATGAGCACTGCAAGGCAGCTGGCAACCCCTGCCAGCTCTGTAAACAGAATGGAATTGCTTAAAGCTCATTTTGTATCTTAATTGTGTATCAATTTGACTTAGTTACTGAGTACTGACTACTTTATGCATTCCTTATTGAACGAGCTAATGGTGTGGGGATAAATAATACATGATGGAGTATATCTTCATAGTATTAAATTTTTCTGTTTTACAACAATTTTAATACATCCGTGTACAAGTCAACTAAATCCACAGTTTATTCCTGATTACAATGACTATTGGGCTTCTGCACGTGATGAAACCCAACAGAAAAGTCCCCGTAGCAAAAAGCAGGCTGGTGAAAGCCAGATGACAGGAAGGTGTGCCCCAGCAGTATCTAGGATGGCTTGAAGCTTTTGTGTGAGCATTGGTTAGGTAAATATAAGTTTCAAAATTAAGCTTTTATTTTTTGACTCTGCTTAAGAAACCTGGAAAGCTGAAGTACAGCTCTGTCTGCAGACAAAGGTTTTCTCTGCTCATATGTTAAAATGCAGAGAAATTCTACAGACTTTCTGTAACTTTGAACTGAAACTACCTGAAGGTGTTGATTGGTTACTGAGGTGAGGGCACAACCTGGGAAGAGCAAGGGACATAACATGCAAGGGAAAATTTGAATTGTTCAGGACCAGTGTCTGGGTTTGGGAGGTGCTGCTGGTGTACACCAGGATGCAGCAACGGGGGCTTCCTCTGTGCTATTAACGCTCAATCTTTAGATTTGTGTGTTGTACCCAAGTCTAAGCTCATTACAAAGCTCTGCAGTGCATGACAAGTAATTTTATACATTAGCTTTTCAAGTGGACTTCTTTCAAGTAATTTTAAGAGTTATTAGTTTGGGAAGTCAGATGTTTCTTTCCCCAGAGCATATCTGCACACAGACACCTCCTGGCAGTGTGGTGAGGGTGTGAGTGCCCTGTGCCATGCCATGGCCTGCTTGCCTCAGTCTGTCTGGGCTCAAGCACAGTCCCATCAACCATAAGTAGTGAGCAAGAGGAAAGAAGAAATAATAAAAGGAGATAAATGAACTTACAAGAAAAGAGGGGCATAGGTAGGAGCAGTATTTAATTCCACTCTGAATAGATGGTGTTGTTTGTGTTTAAAGACTGCAACAAGATGGAATGATGTTTGCCAATAGGATATCTATCTTGTTGCCATGTTTTGGAAAGGGCTTCATGCATTTTCAGATTTGTGCTGATAAATTGGAGACATTCATGTAAGTTTCAATTGAAATGAAAAATAGATGTTTCTTTCACAAGTCTACAAACTCTACTTGAGAAATATCCTGGCCCTTGCTTAGTATGAAGCTGCAAGTCGCTGTTTACAGCAGCCTGTCACAGTGGACCAGGCAGTTCTGTGCAATAATCAAACAACTTGTGTTTGCTGACATGGCAATGCAGAGGAACATTTAAAATACTGAGACCTGCTGTCACCCTGAGGTTGGTATCCTCTCTTTCCAACTCCCCTCTGGAAAAGCTCTTTACCCAGTGTTCACAGCAGGTTGCAAGCTGGCTCCCTGTGTCCCCCAGTGATGCTGTGACAGCAGTGGGAGCATTGATTTTGGCTGACAGCTTGTGAGATGAGAGTGGCCATGTTTTGGTACATAATTTCTCACGGCAGTAGTTTTGCTACTGGATTTGTTTCTATGCTTTGATAACTAATTAGGCATTGACAGCCAATAGAAAATATATTTCCACTTTTCCTTGTTAAACTGGATGCTTCTTTTATTCAGTTTATCTGTAATAGCAAACTGGAACCCCGCTGTGCTGGCTGGAATGGCCAAGGGAATGGACACAGTCCCTCAGAATTCAGCGAGGTTCCTCACCCACGAATGAGTCATTTTAGCACTTGTGGTGGTCCACAGGAATCCACAGGCTTGTTCAGGTTTAGATGGCCATTACAGTTCTCTGTGGATCACCTCAAAAGGCACCAATTCTGTGTGTACTGGTTTTGCACTCTCAGGCTGAACAGGTGCCCTCTCTTAGGGAGTGCGTGGCTCTGGGGACAGACATGAACTGAACTTGGTGTTTCTGTAAGATTTGCTGTTTCAGCCAGACTAGTTGTTTTTTGTCTCCATATGTGAGATCTTATAATTGCAATATTTCTGAGAAAGCATGGGAATACTGGTACTTACAAAATGTTGTGGTGTTCCATTTTGACATTTTTATTATAAAAAGCTGCTGTCATTTTGTTTGGAAGGAATTTCTTGTTTCAGTGAATAGATCATCAGTTGTAAACTCACTTTTATACACAAAGGGCTGTAAACCAAGCAAATATTTTAAATATATGGAATGTGTTCCAAATAATCCTCAAAAGTACTTGAAGTCACTGAAATTTTCACTTCCTGGAAACTTGCAATGTTTTTAGTTTCTGGTGTAATTATGGATATTTTTAAAACTCTTATTGCCCAAATGAAATGGGAATCTATTTTCTAGCTAGCTAGAGAAGAAAAGCAGGGAGGTTGGAAACTCTAAAGCTCTCTGTGAAGGTAGAAGACGCTGCTGTGCAGGAATTACTCAACAATAGAGAAAAGAACTGTGGTTGCCCTACAAATCTATATTTTTTGTAAAGTAGAAGAGTGAAGTGGTCAGCCTCTTTTATATTTGCTGTGGCATAAGGTTAGCATTAGTTACCAGAGAAGTGCTTAGAAAAATCTTAATCCAGTTTAATTGCCAGTTGATGTCCAGAAGACTGGGAGAACCAAATGTTATTGTCAGGTTCACCTTTGATCATCATCAGGTGCAGCAGCTCATCGCTTCCCCTTATTCAAGGCACATTCTGTCAGTCCAGCATGCACAGTCATTGGTTTCTGAGTACGCTCTTGGCTATGAAGAACACGTGTACTGTGTGGGAAATATTATTCACAGCATAGGAAAGTGTGTGCTCAAGGTTAGTAGAGCCTGTTGGTTTACCACAGCTCTTGGCCCCTCTGACAGAGAATGTTGTTTAAGTCTGAGTTCATGCACAGCATCAGGCCATCAAGTGCTGGGTTGTTTCTCTGAAACCGAGTCAATGCTATAAATCAAACTGCAGGAGGACCATGATTTAATTCATTAACAGAAGATTAATTACAGCACTATTAAATATTTGATTAAATTAAAACTAAAGTATTTAAACATGGTTTTTCAAATAATGTTTCCTCATTAATTAGAGTGGCTAAATGATCAAATTAAATAGAAGTGTGGGTTGCTGGTGAGAAATAAACTGATGTGCATTTCCCTTCCTGGGGTGCTCTCAACATTTTCCCACTGCACTACCCAGTGGAGGTGAATAATCTTGGCTGGTTCCTTCTGCTGGCAGAGCTGTTGTTTTCCTGGAGCCACGTGCCCAGCTGGACTGAGAAGGTGTCAGCCCAAACGTGCTGCAGGTCCATCTGCCCTCCCAGCCCCCACGGCCCCTTCCCAGGTCTGGTTGCTCATTAACCACGTCCCAGAGTTCCAAGCCTGTGTTTGTCCCTTGGGGATCCCTGTAACACACGGATGAGGGGGCAGCCCGGGCAGTTGGGGGCACGTTGCCACACCCAGAGGGTGAGGGAGCCCAGCTCACGCCACACTCTCCTCTCCAGCAGCCCTGCGGCACCTCTGCTCTGAGGGGCTCTCCCCACACAGCCTGAAAAGGTGTGTGAGCAGGACGCACCTGTGACCTGGCCCCAAAGCCTTGCTGTTCCTCCTCTCTTGTGCACGCAGCTCCTCTGGGAGCCCTCCCCACACTGGACTCCTCGCCGATCCCAAAAGCATCTTGGGCACTTTGCCTCCTGAAAGTGTTTAAAATCAAGTTCATCACTTTCCAGTTGTCTCCGTCTGACCAGATGGGGAGGTCTGTGTTTTCAGTGATGTAAAGACTTCACAACGCTCTAAAGGAGCATAAAAACAGGATTAAATGCTACTTACATCCATTATTACTCACAGGATAAATGAGAGTTCTGTGCATAAGGTCAAGTGCTGGTAAAGTTATGCTAGTAGATGTTTTGCCCCATAATTTTTTTTAGGAAAGGAGATATCCATCCTTCTCCAGAGATGTAGAACTTCAGTCATCTGAAAAGCCCTGTGGCATAGACTGCTGGTAGTGACCATGGCTGGTAAACACTGCGTGTGACACAAATAAATGTCAAGTAGAAAGCTTGATTTAAGACAGAAATTCTTCAACATTTTGCATGTATTGTTTTGTGAAGCCAGTAAGATTATTTCAGACTGAGCACCAAGCTCTTAAAACATAATTTTTCTATGTAAGAAGGTCAGTGTGAAAAATCTTGGTGATGGATGCCTTCACAACAGTCCAGATGAGCCATTTTGCCCTGCAGAAGCCAAATGCAGCAGGTGGAAAATATTTTTCCACTTTCATTGTGCCATTTATCATTATAAGAACATCCTGCTTCAAGAGTTAATTAAGACTTGTATCTGTGCTGTCTGAGCAGGTGATCAAGAGCCAGACATGTGCTTGCACACTTTGGGCTGGAGCAGTTTTTGTTGTCTGTGGCACTCCAAGGAAGGGTAAATCCTCTGAACAAATTCCGACCTCTTTTCTATTTGTTGTGTCTTGTTGCCTCCATTTCTCCTGAAGTTTGGTGTCATTGCAGTAGCAGAGTTGCACAGGCACCCCTCTCTTAGGTCCCTGCATAGCCATGGCACGTCTTTCTGTGCCCCATTGTTCCCTCTTTGACAGCACAGAGTGGTAGCAGTGGCTTTATTGAATTACACTGTGTGTCAGCAGGCATTTGATGTTAACAGAATGAATTATTACCACATCATTTGGACTTTTCTGCTCTACTAATTTTGCTGCATCTTCTATTTTGGTCATTTGTCCTACATTTTAAAAAACAAATTAGTGTCCCATATTTCATCTCCACTGGGTTGAAAGGGTTTGTGCTGCTGCTCTCTAGTGCTTCCACTGCAAGCATTTTACCTTGCTCTGCTCTATTAAGCTGCTGGACTGTGGGTCAGGCAATATCTACATGAAGCTAGAATTCAGTTCATGTTCACTTATGTTTGTTAATTATTATTTACGTCTGGCAAATCTCCTGGTTAGTTCTGCCAGCACCCAAGGTACCTGGGGGACCACTGCTATTGCAGAGGCAATTGTAACATTGGTCTTAACCCCATCAGAACCTGTTCAGTCACTGCTTTTCTGAAGTACCCCTGGAAACAGCAGCTGGGGAAATTTTTCTTGAAGAATGTGCCTGACATTGACAGTAAAGGGTTTAAATATTTTGAGCTTTGTCTGTACTGGGAATTCCTGCACTGAAATAGTGTAGCAGGAAACTACAACAAGAACAACTGCTTCCACACTGTACATGCTCCCAAATTCAGCAGAAATCAAAAATATGCCAAAGAAATGTAGGCAGTAGAAGTTCATACAGGAAAGTGGTCAAACAGTATGAATTGCGATTCCCTTGACAGATAGTAACCCTGGGAGAAAAAGCCTTTATTTTAATTGTATACCCTAAACCCAGGATGTTTTGTGCACTACATTAACATCCTGAAGCCTAGACTCTCACTCAGTAATTCCTGTGTCTAGTGATAGTCTGTTTACATGCATCTCTTCAAAAGAAATCTGATCTTTAGAGTCAAATGATGAAGAATTCACCACATCCCCTGCTTGTCTCTTGCTATATTTAATTATTTCACTGCTTACAAGTGAGTGTATATCTATCCTTTTATACATTTATGATGATGTTCTACATAAATTCTCTGTGAAAAAAACAGGAGTATTACATATCTATTTGTTTCAACGATGCTCAGTGAGGATCACATGATTGAGGGGTTATGAGTGTGAAAAGATGGGAGACTGCTGTGAGCAGCTGGATTGCGTCTGAGGAGGTTTTTGTCCATGTTCATCCATAAATGTCTGTCGCTGGCAGCATATTAAAATGGCATCTATTCTTAGCATGCAAAGAAAGGTTCTATGTAGCTCCTTCTGGTAACTATTAAAGACAATGAGTGTCGTATTTAATTTTTTATTTTCAGCTAAACAAAAAAGGAAGACTGTGTCTCTTTCCTCGAAAGGTCAGTTCCTCCTGTGTTGCTGAGCTGTCAGAGGATGTGCAGCATGAGGATGGCAAAGTTTTGGTTATGAGGTGTTCAGATACTTTTTAGTTTGGCACTCAGTCACTTCATGGTCTGGAATATCCCTTGGGCCTGGGGGATCCCCTCGTGTTCCCTCCCCACTCCTTGTGCACCCCCAGCCTCCTCACGGTGGGGTGGGGTGAGGAGCAGAACAGCATCAGCAGCCTCAGCAATAACGAAAACAGCCCTGGGTTAGGAACCCTGTGTTCAGCACAAATCCAAAACAAAGCCCCATACCAGATCCTAGGAAGAAAATTAACTCCATCCCAGCTAAAACCAGTGTAGTCAGTAAGCCAAAAAATTAATGCTTTGTACAGCTGCACTCTGTCGCTCTCCGTGAGAAATTCCAGTCTCACAGAAGTAATGGGATCAGTTAAAAACTGACTTTTTGTGGCATGCATCATCATTTTTTGCCATGTTCACCCACCTGGATTTCTACTGATCCAGTTTTGCCACCTCAGCTGAGCCTGAACTGGTGTCCTGGGGTGTGTTTGTGGGTGTCCTGGGGGTGGGTGTCCCAAGGGGTGCAGTACCCAGAACTTGGTGGTTCCCCAGCGTCTCCTGGTGCCTCTGTGGGACTCCTGCTCTGTCTTGAATTGGGCACTTGCTTGTGTTCAGCAGTTTCCCATGCTCCTTATCTGTCAGGGCTTTAAAAAGTGTTACATACTAATTTAATGATATCTCTCTAAGAAATAATTACTTCACTGTGCCCATAATCCAGTTTGTAGTTGACATGTCACTTCTAATAACCTGCAGAATTTTTCTATTTCATACAGGAGACCTTATTTGTCACAGTTCTAACAAAGAGCTCATCTCTTTTCATTAGAAACAGGTTTTTCAGCTCAGTAATTTAAAAATAGGAAGTGAGATAAGGAAAAGAACAAATAATCTATGCTGATGGCTCTGTTCAGTATGGGTGAGTGGAGCATGGAGACAAGCAACAGTAGCACCCAGTTTCTGACAGCATGCAGAACTTGGGCACAGAGGGCAGAACCTGGCCTTGACTGGTGTAAATGCAACATAATCACATCTAGTTTCACTTGATTCTGCACCCATGGGCATGAGCCAGTCTTTGGTCTGTGTTACTTCTGTGTTACTGGCTTATGCCAATGGCTTTTGCACAGAGAAGAGAACGTGGTGTAATCACCTCTCGTTGCATATATTCCTAGTGGAGTAGCTAATCCTTTGGTTTTGACATCATAATTAATGAGATGGAAATTATCATGTCCCCAAAGCAAAGGCAGTTTCAGAAGAGAGGAAAAAAAAAACCTGCACAAAAGCTCAGCTAGAACTGTTGAACTTTGGATGTAGAAATCCAGTTTTTATGCAAATGCCCTAATTAAAGAAAAAGCAACATACAGCATCTGCAGAGCATAAATAATGCCCAAGGAGGATGGTTTCAGATGGATCAGTGTTTTTCTGAGCTCTCCTGGTGGTACCAGCGAGTCTAGGAGCCCCTCAGGGTGCTCAGTGATGTATTTGTGGTGGTAGTGGAACCGGCAGCAGCACTGTGGCGAGTTGGAAATGTCTGTCACAGTGGCGAGGGCTTAAATGGGAATGATGAGAAATTTGTGTGTGGGAACTTGGACCAGCTGCTGCCTGTGTTGGGCCTGTCTCTGGTAAATATGTCACTCCTTAGCTTTCATCAGCATCAGCATGTACAAAGCACAAGTGCATGTACTGTGTCTAATTTCTATCAGTTATCTCGGTGATTTATTGTGCCCTTTCTGGAGCCCTGGTGACACTGATTGCTGTGACTGCTCTGACAGTGCCAGTGGAGTTTGGAGGGGTCGGTTGGGTGCTGGGGCCTCAACAGACATACAGAAAAGGCAGAGCCTACCCAAGAATTGCAGACCAGACTCCTGCCATGCAGAGCCCCAGAGGCAGAAGGGGCTCGAGGCGGCAGGAGCGCCTGCAGCAGCACGGGCTGCACAAAGGGTGAGACTCTGCTCATTAAACCTCAGGTGTCTGAAGGTGAAGCCATTACTCTAATTGTTGAGGGTTTTCTCCATCATTAATGGGGAGAGATCCCATTTGGAAAGAGATGGGTCTGTTTTGGGATGGGGTGAACATGCAGCATGTTCTCAGGAGAGGTATCATGGGCTCCAAAATAAGACTGGGCAAGGTGGGTGCAAAGACCCCAAAAGCTTTGAAGAATGTCATGCCTAAGATTTATTCTTGCACTTTTAAATCACTATTCAATGCTCATCCTTTTCCTCTTCCATTTTCAATAATACTAAAGGTCTAGTTTGAAGTGGAAAAGGAATTGCTTTAAAGCCTGCAATGTTGAAAAAGACCAAGGGTGCTGATACTCAATTTTTGTCATTCTGACACCTCAGCAGGTGTTGCAGTGCAGAGCAGCGAGGACCTGGTACCCTGGGGCTTGCTGGAGGCTGCCAGTGAGCAGTGGCACAGGAGAATGCAGGGGGAAATAGAGCTACAGCAAAAAAATATAAAACCTCTGAGCAGCCCTATTTATGCTCTTCCCCCCCACATTTAGTGAATAATCCCTTACTCTTCTCAGTTGCACATCTCATCTTCACAAACTCCAAGCATACCCAGAGAGGGGAGCTTATTTCACTCCTCCTGGGGCCTGGCCATGTGCCTGCCCTCCTCATCTTCCCTTCCCTGCTGTGCCCAGGCTCTGGACACCTGCAGCATCCCTGGCCTGCCCTGATCCCGACTCCATGGCTTCTCTGCTCTTCATCCAAGTGGTTTGTTTCAGCCAAGGGGGAGCAAATCTGTGGGCTCAGGGTGGTCAGAGCAGGGGATGTAGCATCTTCTTTGCACCAAACCTTTTACCTCATTGCTTCCTCTGCAGAGCCTGTAAGATCTCAGGGAGCCTGAGAGTGCTTTAGTTTTGTATCATGTGTTGGGATGAACTTTAAAGATCATGTAATCAGCTGCTGTCTGCATTTGATTTTTCCATCTTTAGTGTTTGGGACCTGTTTCTCCCTATGCAAATCAGCTTGACATAAATTTCTCCCTTTGAAGTGACAGTAACTGGCAGCATTTCAGGATATGACCTGCATTTATGGAGCCTGCTGACCCTCTTCTGAGTGTGTGTATATTTATTTAAATTATTTGTCTGGTGATATATGGCAGCATGGTGAAATGAGTTGTTGCCACATTAACCTTTCAAGCACTCAAGTCCAGTTTAAGTGATTATTAGACCAACTTTGACATAATATTATCACAGTTTATCTTACATCTACTGTAATACAGCATTTCAGGTTTTTCCTGGAGCACCACCAACACCCTGGCATTTCCATCAAATCCTCTGTCTTCTCACTCTGGTTTTAGAAATTTCAGTCTCAAAGCAGTGCTATTACCAGACTGCCACCTACACCTGAGTTTGGAGCTTCCCAGCTCTAGCAGAGCACAGGTGCTGCCTTGGAAACACGTGACCCCACGTCTGTGTTTCAGCTCCCAAACCCACCGCGGTGCCGGTGCCTGCTCCGGTGCCTGCTGCGTGTCTGTGCTGGTGTCTGCAGAGTCCTGGCATGCAGGCAGGGTCTGGCACAGTGGTGTGCAGGTCTGGGGCAGGATTTGTCACTGACAGTGGTGCCACTGTGCTGGGGGAGTCACCCCAGCAGCATCCTCTGCCCAGGCTGGCACATGCTGCTGAGCATGGTGGCTGTTTTCTCCCTTAGATTAAAAGCCATTTAGTCCCATGTACTTTTCTCCCTGTGAACATATTAATACCCTGTAATCAAGCCACCTTTAACCTTCTTTTTAATAAACTAAACAGACTGAGCTCTTTAATCACTCACTGCAGAGCATTTCTCACAGACCTTAATTTGTTCAGGTCCTTTCTGAGCACCCTGAGCCTTTAAAAGGCTGTAAGGCTCAGTCACGTTTCATGAACTGTGCCTGGTGTTTAAGGGATGAAAAAATAAGAGTGAAAAAGAAATTAAACTCCACACTTGTGCATGGATAACATTAGCTAAGACATCTGGATGAATATCATTGCTTCAAGCAATGTTCATACTATTGCCTCTGGTATCTGAGGAGCAAGTAGCCTCTCATTTACTTTATACCGTAGTAAAATATCATATTGATTTTAATAAAATTGAAGACAATAATTTTGAATGAAATCCCTAAGGCAGCTTCTTCATAAAGACTGACTCTTATTTTCTTTGCATACGTATGTTGTTTTTCATGTCTGATAACAGTGAGCTGGACATTGTTTCTGAAGAACTGCAAATAGTTTTGAGTACAGAGTGTGAAGAAACCCTTCTTTAGAAAAGAGGTGTTTGGAAAGCTCAGTACAGAGCCCGGTCCTGCCACTGTGTAAGTGCTGTACAGCTGACAGCAATAAAGTGCTTTTCCTCCTGTCTCCGTCATCCTCTTCCTTGAGGTGACAGCATGTGGGTGACAAAAGGTGATGAATGCTCAAGTTGAGATCAAGATGCCCTGGAGAGCCTCTGGGGAGTTGGTATTGCTGTTAGTATTTACTAAACTGCTGTGGACTTTGCATTTTACAAATCTTTAGTGTTTGTTGCACACCCTGCACATATAAATCTCGTCGATGTTGTGTTTCTTTTCAGCCCTGGCGATAAGTTTAGTTGTGCATGAGAATTTGTAGAACTGCAAGGTAGAAATGAGATCTGCTGGGGAAAAAGCCAACTTCAATGTAGTGAATATTCACCTTGATGTTCAAGTCTCACTTTGAAATGTGCTGCTGCAGACAGAACTGCTAAGGAGAATTAGGATTTCATCATTGAATGAATATTCAGTATGCTTTTAGTGCTGCTTCCTTCTACTCCCTGAAACCAAAGTCTCCAGTGAGACATATCTAAGCAGTTTTGTTTCTCAAGAGCTAAATAGCAAGGGAAAAATGCAGTAAAACAAGAGGGAGATGCTGAAAAAGAAATGCAGCCCAGGGCTGCAGAATTTTTTTGTTGTTGGAGCTGGGGCTGGTAGAGATAGAAATCATGCTTCTCTCCATCCAGGGGACCTGCCAGCTCTGGCCACCCACAGAGAGGAACCTCTGAAAGAACAAACCACAATCATTTTAATCACTGGTCCCATGCTCGAGCACTCCCTAACCCAACCCTTCATCAGGAAGCCTGCACAGTCCCTGGGGAGCCTTTTGTCTCTAAATAATGATGTGTAAGACACTGAGAATTAGCAAGATGCTTCATAGCCTGGGAAATACCCATGTGTGGGGCCAAAACTGGGAGGAGGGAAGAGCCAGTGGCAGGCATGGTGCTGTGGCTGTGCTGGAAGCAGCTGGGGTGGTTGGGAACTGAGATGGGAACTGAGGGGACTGAAATCTCTGGGCCAGTTCAGTGGATTGTAATGAGTGCTGCAGAGAATCCTCCACACCCCTCTCCATCTTCTGCCTTCGCTGCTCTGCACCTCCACTCTTTCTCCGTGACTTACTGTGCTTCTGAAACATGTTGGAGCATCTAATAAGCACCAGTCAGTGTGCTGAAACGGGCTATTTTTCTCCCCTTTCCTTCTTCCTCCCCCCCTTTCCTGGTACATCCGTGCTGGTCCCCTCGGCCCTGGCAGGGGCTGCCGTGCAGCGAGTCCTGCATCCCCTGGACCTGCCAGAGCAGAGCCAGGGGCCGGGGCCGGGCAGTGCCCGCGCTCCAGGCGAGCTGGGACTGGCACGGCAGCTGCTTTGGGGAGCGCCTGCCTCAGCACACCCCAAAACTGTCCCTTAAAATCTTCGTTAAGACTCGCTGTTGCACGCAGGGTGCGCTATTTTCTCATTATATCGCTCTCTTAAGGGAAACAAGGAATTTTTTTCACATTAGATCTCTACAGTCAATAAGTCGCGAGTTCAGTGGTGGTGGAGCAGCCTGGGGGAATTGCCTTGTCACGGCACATGAGGGGCTGCTGGAGCTCGGGTATCTCTGCTGGGTAACTGTGGTGCAGAATGAAAGAGCCAGTTGGGTTCTGTCCTGCTTTCTCACTGGCTTTTTTTCTTTCTCAATTTGTTAATTTTGGAAAAATACACAATACAGTAACTGAGGCTATAATCCTGTAGAGTATTTAAGTACGTGCCTGACTTGGGGTGAGGAATTAGGTCAGTTGGCTTCCCTGGAGTTGTATTTACTGGAAACCATGTTTTTGCTGTGCAAGGTTTAATTGAAGAAAATTCTTTAAGTATTATTTGTGTATAGAGAAATGAAGAATATCAAAAGCTGAGGGAAGACTGATTGGAGTAAGTGCTCTGTGTGTGTATTTGCTCTGACCAAAATAGAAACCCAGAATTGCACCTAAATGAAACTCATCTCTCTTGAGAAACGTTAGGATCAATTTATATCCTGTTCTCATTTTGTAGGCTTTTGCTGGAGCTTTCTGCTGGCCTTTATGAAAGGAGGAGACTGACTCCAAAATAATATTTGAATTTTGGAGCAAGAGATCTAGGAACAATGTTAGTGGATCAAAGCACGCAGGCTGAGTTCCAAATGTGCCATTCCCATTCCTGTCTGCTATGGGGTTGGACAGACACATGGCCCTGGCGGAGGCACGATGACTTCTGGGAATGCAGGCTGTGCAGCACTGGGAGGCACTGCCAGCTCCTCGCCTGGCAGAGAAGGTGCACAGGGAATGCCAGGCCATAAGGAGAGGTGCCAGGGCTCCTCATTGCAAAGAGCCCAGTTCTCTCTCCCGGGAGACACAAAGCTTTCCACACGTGCAATCAAAGGAAGGTTGTTTTTTTCTGCCCATGAGCTTCACTCACAGCATGTTTTCTGAAGCAGGGCTTATTTTGGGTAGATGGAGAGTGGTTCTCCCTGCAGGTGACATGAAAACAAGCGCTCCTGGTGATTGGATTGCTCCTTTACAGCAAGTCCTGTGGGCAGAGCTGCTGTCTCTGCATCACAATCTGAGCACATCAAGCACTCCAAGATTTATTTTCCAGTTTTGTGACTGGAATGGGTACAAATGGGCACAAATGCAGAACATTAAATTTAACATTAGAAAAAAATTCTTTGCTGTGAGATCCTGGGATGGGCTGTCCAGAGAGGCTGGGTGACTTCTGTCCTTGGAGATATCCAAACCCAGTGGGTGGTGGTCCTGGGCAGCCTGCTCTGGGTGATGTCCTTGAATAGGGGTGGAGACTTTTTTATTGGAAATCATATATGTGACAGTCCTCTTCTCCTTCCCACCTCCAAAACTGCCTCAATCACTTCTGAAAACAATATTTTGCATTGAAAGTTGCCTCAGTTGCAATGTATTCCTGGCTTTGGAAGATACAAATTCCCAAGCAAACGATGAGATCAGCCATGCTGAGCCTGAGAGTGCTCAGATGCTCTTTAATTAGGCCGATCTGGCTTCATGCTTCCCAGCAGGGTGTTTCTGTAGCAGTCGGTTACCGATGCAATCAGACTAATGGTTCCTAAGGACTGGGACATCTCAGGGGAATGGGAGGTCTGCTGGGACTCCCAGGCTCAGCCCTGCTGGTGCTTTGTGTCTCTCTCACTCCTCTCTGCTGAGCTAGGTGGAGCTGCCCCTCACTGCAAAGTGAGTCCTGCTTGGAAGGAGGACACAGAAACCCCGAGGAAGAGATCAGTGCTGGTGGGGAATGCACCTCTGTGAGCAGCAGTACTGGGGAGAAGGATTTCCTCTGGCTCAAATAGTTGGTCAGCTCTGCAACCAACAGGCTTATTTGGGGGGAAGCTTGTCAGAACTTGGGCAGCTCAGAAGCCCTGGAGTTCTTGCCAAATTGGAAAATGGGCAATAGGATAAAATGTATTAAAAGAAAAAATGTTTGTGATGGAGGATGAGGAGGAGAGGCTGTAAGGTGACCCACTGGCCAGCACAGTTAAAGGACAATCTCAGGAACTCAGGCCAAAATGTATGGTTGAGCTACGCTGAATGTCCCTCTCACACCCACGGAACTCAGCGAGGCTGCAGCACCCGGGTGTGAGTGCCCTCCCCAGCAAAGCCCACCAGGGCTGGTGGGGCCGTGCTGAGCTGGGCAGCAAGTAAACAGCTTCTGCTAATGAAGTCTTGGCTTTCCAAGGCAGGTTTTAGTTCCTTGGCAATGTAGTACTGGGTGTTTGTCAGCATGCTGAACACTGAACAGGCAGGATGATCACGCCCCTGTTCCCTGGCCTGCTGTGTAAATCAGGAGGTGCCACGTTCCCAATCTCTGGGGAGGTGCGGCAGGAACAGAAATGGGGATCTACATCTTCAAACCCCATGCTCGTGGTTGCAGGGAGAAAGGGAATGTGAAATTCTGGACCAAAGACTGCTTAATTTTTTTAGCCTATTCCAGCAGCAGCTGCATCCATGGAAACTGCCTGAATGAGATCTCGCTGTTTGTTTTTCACCAGGATTTCTGTGCATGGCCAAATTGTCATCAGATGCTGTGTAACCAGTTAATATTCACTGCTCAGTTAAGTTCTCTGCCATGGGAGACCTCTGTGCTCTCTGCAGTGGGATGGCAGTGGCAGAGGGTGGGCAGCCAAGGCCCTGTGGGACCAGCCACGGGTGCAGACAGGCAGGGCAGGGACAGAGGATGCCCGGAGCAGCAGTGATGCCTCTGATCACAGCAAGAGCCCTGCCACCCTCCTTTGGGGCTGTGGTGCAGAGGCTGGCAGAGAGGGCAGTGTCTTTTAGTTGATTTTCCCTCTTGAATCAGTGAAGTTATGCCAGTCAACCCCCCAAATAATGCCTAAAACATGAGTTTCCATCTCATGGGAAAGGTAGTGGGAGGGTAAATAATGTGCATGGAGAGAGAGGTGTGACAGAGCAATGGACTGGAGGCACACACAGAGCAGATAATTAAAAAGAGACAATTCTGCTCCAGGAAAAAATAGTGTGATTGATAGCGTGCTGCCTTGGCCATGCCACTCAGAATCCAGGTACCAGAGCTGTCTGGAAGGGAAGGAGGCTTGCAGGGAAACAGGACTGAACAGAGCTGCTCGCAGAAGACGCTGCAGAGCTGAGAGCAGACATTTTCCACCAGAGGAGGGGGCTCTGGGCAGCATTCACTGTGCACCTCAGCTGGGTCCTGCTCTGGGAGCAGCAGTGGTGCTGCTGCAAGGGGCAGAAGTGGCACCGTGGCTCTGTGCTGCCAGTGGAGCAGGGATGGGACAGTGCATTCCCCCTGGGGTCTCTGTGGGTGCTTCCCAGCTATCACCCCATGAGTATCTGTGAAGATGGCATTCTCTAGTCATTTCCACACTGTGGCTTGTTCAATTTATTGATCAATTTATTTATTTATTGGAGAGACTTAATTTTTCAGAAGAATAAGTGAGCTGTTTTGCACGTGCCTTTCTGGTGCATGAGCCTGATGGAAATTCAGGTGTCCTGTAAGAAAACCGGAGACACACAGACTCCTTTCCATTTGTCTTACTCACAAAAGCCAATTTCCTTCCCTTGCTTTATGTAATTGTCTCATCCTCAATCTAATATTCCAGGTTTATGAGGAACAACAAATCAATACCCTCTTTTTTGAAAACTGCCGATTAATTAATTGCTGGTGTCTGCCTGCATGCTGCAATTGTATTAGATGTCAGCAGTAATTAATTTTTAAAGGAAACCGTTCTTGCTGAATTTTGAACACCAGCTCACATCCCATCTTTCCTTCAAATTCATCTGAAGGGATGTCAGGCTGTTCTCACAGAGGCATGTTCCTGACTGGTGGAGTGAGGAGTGGGCCCAGCTCATGGGGAGAGGGGGCAGTGACACACCTGCACTGCAGCTCCAGGGGCACTCTCACAGCATTTTTGCATTAAATATGTTACTTCAGCCTATGAGAAAGTGAAAATGCATGCAGAAAGTTGAGACAAAAATATATATGCCTTTTGGAAAAGAATAACTATCTTCACCAATGTAGAAAAAAAAAATACCTGCAAGGTTGCCTTCTGCTGCTGAACAGACACGTTGGCTGTTGTATCATACAGACTTGGAAGGAAAATCAAACCTCAGTTATTCTCCTGGTATACAAATTCTCCTTGTTAAAAACCAAACTGTACCAAGCTCTCCTTGGAAGTTTTTAGAGAGACTAAAGGATAAACATGAAGGAAATAGCCTCTCCTCTGCTCCCTTTTTCTCACTGGTGAAGTTTTTCCAGATTGCTTCGCTTCCCTCTCCTGATGGTCAAGTGAGGAAGCTCAGTGGCATCTCACTGTCTCCTCCCTGCCAGGCCAGCTCCTAAAACATCAGCCTGTTCATTTGCCATCGACTGAACTCTGGGCTTCTCCCACTGCCACTTATCATCACTGCTCAGAGCCTTCCCCTCCCTCTGGCTTATCATGGATAAACAATGCAGTGCTGCCATTTCTGTAAGCTCTTGTGGGAAAGCACACACCTTAACACAGTCTCTCTAGTGGGTACAGGAATGACATATGGCCATCACTTTGCCCCCCACCAAAGCCCCCCCTGGACTGACTCGTACAACCATGCCACAGTTATGGAGGGGAGCAGAGGGAGGTCCTCCCATCTGCAGCTTGGGGCTGGAAAGTGCTGGAGTATAATTAAGGAAACTGGAATTGAGCCAGGACACCAGTGTTAACACACAGTGTTAATTGTTCTGGGGAGTCCCAATTCACCTCAGTTCCACCAACCTCTCAGCTCAGTAACCAGCTCTGCCAGCCCGGGAGCGTTGCCACAGTGCCAGTGCCTGCTGGAGCCATGGAATGCTTGCAGGGTAGCCTCCTTATGCACAGCTGCTGAAGTTCCCTGGCTGTAAGCAATAGGGAAGAGAAGAATACCTCTTTCAACTCATCAGCGTGCTTTAAAAATGGTTCTAAAAACTCTGGTGAAACTTCAGCTCTTAGTTTTTTCAGTGACTTCTTAATTTAAATAGTTTCTTAGTCCAATGGCTTTTCACTCTCCCTTTACCTGTTGCCTCAGGGTTATTTCTGCAAAATCACTTGAATTTCTTGTAATATGAACAGATTCCAATGCCAGCAGCCTTGATTTGTTGTATTGTACTGAGAATTAAGATGTCCTTTTCCAGTGCTGTTGCCTGTAGCTGGAATCTGTTCCTATCCCAATCTAGTCCTCTGAGGGTTGAACTTTGATTTGCTGCTCTGCAATAGTTGGGGGAAGGCAGGGGCAATGCTGGGGGTGAGGTGGGTTTAGTGCTGGCTTCCTGCTTATTTAGCTGTCCTTGCTTTTTGGCTGCTTTCCCCCCCCCCTTGACCTCTTTGTGCTTTCAGCAGCATTTGCCACCCCCAGGAGGGGAGGAGGTGTCATCCAGCAGGTGTGTCACCTCAGGCTCTGGACATGGGTACTGCCAGGGCAGGCACAGGAGCCTTGCCATCTGTCTTTCACCAAAGGCATTTTGGACAGAGAGGAGGATACAGCTATGAAAACTCTTCTGACCTCTTGTTTAAAAACATTTGGAACTGCAACATTCTCAAACAATCTGGCAGAATATTTTTCAATAAATCTTGAATGTGGCAGTTACATTTTCTGTACCATGCTGGAAAAAGGATTACAGTATTTACTGCAGAGGCAGGAAGATTGATTCTCACTTGTAAAATCTGTCAGATTTCTTGATTTAGAGAGCTGATGATTGGTGGAGTGCTTAGGCTTGATTTATATCAAGTTTGCTTGCTTGCTTGCTTTCTCACTTTTTCCCCCTTGCGTGTTGTTTTTATGTTGAGTTAGTCTTACTCTGAATGATTCTTTGTTTAACAAATATTGTTTTCTTGTATCTTTTTTATATTCGAGTCAAAACACTCTTCTCTAATACCTGTTTGCTTGGAGTAGTGTGACTAAATTTCACTTGCAGGAGATCTAATAAAATCACTGTGCTTTATGGCAGTAGCAGACTTTGGAATCTGACCTTTTAATCTAAAGCATTGGCAGATGCTTATTCCCCTTGGAAAAGTCTTCTTGACCCAGAGAGCTCTGCAACAGATTGTCTAGACCTTTAAAAGTCAAGTTACTGTTTTCTTGGTCTAGCCATGGGAAGGAAGGCAGATCACATCCATGATTCCTCCAGGTCCTGGACTTGCTGAACAAAGTCTGGCTCATCCCTAACAGTGCCTGATAACCCTGATTGCAAATGAACACAGGCATGTAAAATGATTTAAGATGGTCCTCCAAAAAATACCCATTAGAATTTAACATTTACACTGGTATTTTGAAGGGAAGTTCTTTGTTTTATATTCTCCTGATCAAACACCACATGGTTGAGCAGTGGCAGTCAGTGAGTCATAGCTGAACGTGCATAATCTTGGTCTGATTGCATTGGTATTGAATTGCAGGTAGAGCATTGAATTGATTTGAAAAAAATCTCTTTGCAAGTATCTAGTATTGATGAAAAGGTCATTATGCATTTGCAGTGAAGTTGTCTCTGTGCAGTGAGGTCAGCTCAGGGCCAGCTCAGTCCTTGTGCCACCAGGCATGGGTGGAAGCCAAATCCTGCCTTAGTCAAAACTGCCCGGCACAGGTGGGAATTTTACCCTTCTTGCTTCATGCAGCTTTCAGCTAATTAGCAGACATCTGGATTTATCTCTTATTAAATCTTTAGTGCTCTTTTAACAATAAATGGATATATAATTAACATAGGCATTCTCATTAAATCCATATTAAGGATGCGTGTTTGAGGCAATTGACACTTTCAACTGGAGGTGTTCTAAGTGCCTCTCCTTCTACAACAGCAGTTGTGGTTCCTCCCTGACCATGTCAGACCGGAGGCAGACACACCTGGCTGGAGGTCCTTGGCTGATGTGTGAGCTCAGAAACTGAACAAATAATTTGGGCCTAATCATCCCATTTTCAGTGCCTGTGTGTGGTGTGGCTGTTGGTGCTCTGAATGTTTGCAGCAGTTTCAGATTTGCACCCCAGTTTGCAGATGGTTCTGGGTGGGTGGGCTCTGCAGGGAGCATCATGGGCTCCTCCTGGCAGGTAGAACCCTATTGCAGTCCTTGTGACCTCATCAATCTTGTCTCTGCTGCTCATGGGGCCAGACTTGGTCCTCTTACCAGGTTTAATTACTCCTCTCTATAGTTTAGACTTTCAGCAGCATCCTGAGACTAGAAATCTTGCTATCATATTTGCTCTGGGCAGTTTGCTTTTCCCTTCTCTCTTGTCTCTAAATCTTCCTTGCTCCATCTTCATTACATTGACAGGAACTCTGACTTGGTTGACCTTGTGATGCCTGAAATCCTCTTTTCTCTCTTTTTTTTTTCTTTACCAGACTTTTCTGTTTCTCATTAGGCTTTGGGGCAACTCCTGCTGCGAGCAGCCTGGCTCTAGGCAGCCCTGTTGGATGTCCTGCCCAGCACTTTCAAATATTCCACTGAGTTGAAGATTTAACCTGGCAGCATAACTGAATCCCTGCATGGGCTCCCAACCTCATTTTGGTTTGTGTTAAAAGTCTCTTGGCTGTATTTTAATTGTGTACATAATATTATTGACATTTAGCAATTGTCTCTTTTACCTTTCACCTCAATCAACATTGCAAAACACAGCTTGAACTAACTGGAAAGTAATTTCCTGGCTTATATTCCTTCTCATTTCCTGAGAGGAGTTGTTACAACAGCTAGCAATGCACGGATCAAACAGCCCCCATTCCACAGATCTGTTCTTTCTCTAGGCTCCGTGTCAGCTCCCATCCAAGTGAGAGTTATTTTATCCCTAATGAATGGATGGATTCTGAATTTCCCAAGCTAAGCAGCTCTTCTCAGCAGCTCAAGCAGTATGTGCAATATTACTCCTAATTAAGCACGAGAGACAGACAGGCAATGCCAGGACAGTGACAGGGCACTGATCCAGCCTAGGAGAACTTCCTTTCCCTGTGTGTCCGTGCTGGGGTTTGGCTGCTCTGCAGTGCTGGGCATCCTTAATAAATAATCCTGAGATTTGTATGACCCTTACCTGTGTCTGTGCCCCACAGCTCAGGAGCTGATCATCTGTGAGTGCTGCATCCACTGTGCAGTCCCTGCTGCCAGTGCCTCGTCCCTGTTCGGGAGCGGCCGACGCTCGGGTGAGCTCCTGTGGGCACGGTGATGGTGCCGCTGCTGAGGAACCTCCTCTCCTCGTCTCACCAGGTTTGTGTCGTAGTGAAAGTTGTTGTCACTGTGAATCCCATGGGCAGATTTGTTCCACTGCAGAGGCAGGTGCAAAAGCAAATGGCCACAGCGTCTCCTTTGCTGATGTTTCTTCCTTGCAGCAGTTACATACAGCAAATTTGGTACTTAATACAGTAATTGTGTTGTCTGCTGGAATTCCCCACTTGCCATAGATTTAATTGCTTGTTTGGGAGCATGTTAATTGTTTATTGACTCTGTTCAGCTCCTGTGCTGGAGTTAGACAAACCTCCAGGCTGAGCTGTGCTGTGGGCTGGAGCCTCAGATGAGTTTGTGCTCTGTAGACTCTGAGACCGTTGTCTCATCGCTGCGCACTGCGGAGGTTCAGCCGTGCTTGCCCGTGGTGCTGGGCTTGTTGGGTGGCCCTTGCCAGGTTCTCTAAGACTTTGCTTGGTGCGTTGGCTGATGGTGTCACACCCACGGCACAAATGGTCCCTGTGGTCTGCAGTCAGACAGACCTGCGTGTGAGGATTTTCCCTCCCTCTCTCCTGCACAGTGGGGGTTGACCAGTATTTGCCAGTGTTTGGCAATGAGCACCACAGGACGATCTTGAATCCGTTTTCTGGTAGGAAAAGCACGTTTTCTTCTGCGGGCTGTGAATCAGGCTCTAATAGTTTCAGATTCAGTCAGAAGTGGAGAAGGAGGCCATTTGGAGAGGGGAAGTAGGTCTGTGTTTTTAATATCTTCATGCTAAATATATATAAAACCCTCTTTGCTATTCTAGCTGAAGTGTATGCAGCATGATAACACGGAGCTGTGCCTGGCCATCTCCTGATCATGCTGCTGCAGGGAAGCTTTCATTTAACCTTTTGCTATTATGAGTGTCACATAAGGACTGTTTCTGCTGGAATCTGTAACAGTTTTCTATCACTAAATTTTCCTAACAAGCCTGTGCTCTCATAAGAAGCTAAAAGCTTGGGTTCCCCCTGAGTTTTCGTGCGTCACTGCCAGTCAGTAACCTGTCAGGTGCCACTGACGGTGCTCAGCTAAACCAGTCGATAGAGCCTGTGCTGGTACGTGACCAAGGGATGCAGAGCGAGCTCTGAGCCCAGTTCTGTGCAAGGAAAGGGGAGATGGTGCTGCCTGCAGGTGCTGAGGCTCTCGGGGCCAGGGCTGGGGTCCGTAATGCTGCCCAGGGCAGCCCCTGCTGCCCAGCTCACCTCTGCAGGTGCCAGTAGCAGGAGACTCCCCCTTGTTTGGGTGCTCTGTGCTCACACCAGTGGTGCACAAGAAGAGACCATCCAATTCAAAATACCTACTAGGCCCAGAGGAAATACTACCCAGAGAGATGAAATCAAATTAAATTTGAAATTCACCACTGTCAGAATAACTTAGAACTCACTCCAGGACATAATTTAATTGAGATAACTGTAACAGCGTAGACGGTTTTTCTCTTGGATAATACTCTTCTTTTGCAATTCCTTTCCTCCAATCTCGCAGTGTTTTGCAAATACGGGGAGATGCAGCAGGAGGGAGGAAAGCAAAGGGACAGCATGGATCAGCCCCTGCAGAGCTGGTGCTGGTCTTTGGCAGGCTGGACTACTTTGTGTGCGGGTCACTGGCTCTGCCCACTCCTGGGGCCGGGTGGGGTTCAGGAAGAGCAGCTGGAGTTGTGGGTGCTGCCATGGGTGTCAGCTCACTCCAGGCAATGGATCCAGGGAGAATGGTGAGGAATGGCAGGAGACAGGGCAGGCTTGTGATCGATGGAGATATGCCCATCTTCTCTTCTCTCTGTTGCCCAAATCTGCCTGCAGCTGTGGGCCAGCTTTACTGACACGGTGACAGAGCTCAGATGGGACTATGCTTGTGTGCTGGCTGACCTGTGCAAGCTGCAGCCCCTGGGAGAACAGGGACAGAGAGCAAAATCAGCACATGAAAAAGGACTGTCTGTGACTTTTCAGCTGTTTTAAATCCTGGAAAGATGATAATTGGCAAAGACTTTTAAGCCCATGTTCACAGAAAATCCATGAAGGTCACATAAGACTTAGACCCAGGTCACGATGGTAACAGAGAGCAATGTCACAGTGCAAGTGACAGTAACTGGTTCTTTGCTTTTGCAGAAAACAGGAGACTGAAACTGCAGAGACAGGATTATGGTACAGTTGCAGTATCATGATCATTACTTATTCCTTTAGCATTCATTATTTTTAGATGAATCATAATGAACTCATCTTGCATTAATATAAATGTAAAATGCAAATCCATGCAAATTCCCCTGTAATTCAGCATCATTTAATATACCGTTAAACTTCTTCATGAGCCTCCCCTGAACTGAGTGCTCTCTTTGAAAGAATCCAGCCATTCTTGAAGAATAAAGAAGCAATAATTCGGCTGTTGAGCACCCTATGGGACTAGCAGAAGGCAACAGTTAGTTGCCATGAGTGACTACTAGGAAGTGAAAATTTTAATTCAGAAATTAAAGCAGGGCACTTTGAGGACAGGACACAATTCCAGCACCAATTAAAGGTCATTTGTTCTCTTTCACTGCTCAGTAACTGTGCCAGATCTGGGCTGGTTTAATTGAAGCTCCGTTTACTGTTTCTTCTATTTTCTTGAGCTGTCAATGCAATTTTGAGACTCAACTTCTTCAGGAGAAAGAGACAGAAACTCATTGGGTGCCCTTCCACTCTTGCAAACCTGCTTTCAGATGCCCTTCCCCTTCCTGGGCAGCTGGGATGTGATGATGCTGAGAGTGAAACAGGTTCCAGAGTGAAACAGGTTCCAGAGTGAAACAGGTTCCAGAGTGAAACAGGTTCCAGAGTGAAACAGGTTCCAGAGTGAAACAGGTTCCAGAGTGAAACAGGTTCCAGAGTGAAACAGGTTCCAGAGTGAAACAGGTTCCAGAGTGAAACAGGTTCCAGAGTGAAACAGGTTCCAGAGTGAAACAGGTTCCAGAGTGAAACAGGTTCCAGAGTGAAACAGGTTCCAGAGTGAAACAGGTTCCAGAGTGAAACAGGTTCCAGAGTGAAACAGGTTCCAGAGTGAAACAGATTCAGTGCTGACTTTTCTGCTGTTATTTCTGTTATTTTATCCAACTCTGCCTGGTTGTGACCTCAAGCAGTGGTCCCGGTTTAGCCAAAGTTCTGATGAAAGAAAAACCAACAAGCAGTGTCCTGTTCACAGGAATCCATAAAGTGCTGGCACCAAAACACGACTGAAGAGATTTTTTTCCCTTTTCATTCACAGATGTACATGGGATACTTTAGTGGAAGATGAATGTGTGATTTCCACTGCTCAGTAAGACCCAGCTGTTAAGAATGGCCTGAAATTGCCTAATTTAAATTCAAAGCAAAATGTGATGGTTTGGTCCTAATTGGAAGAACCTACTTTAAATTGTGGAAAGGCTTCTGAAATGGAAATTGCCTTTCCCATCCCTGAGGTAAAGGTGCACTGAGAACTGCTTGGCATTTCTCCATGATTTAAGATAACTTTCCTGCTTCTTTCACCTTTCAAAATCGCAGAGAAGCACCTGCCTGAGGGTTCACCAGAGCCTGTCCTTCCCAGAGGAGCAGCCTGTTGGCAGGGGAGGGGGCCATGGTCAGAACCTGTCATTTGCTTGTAGTAATTCACAAGTCTGTAATAGAGCTATAATTCATTATTTACTATCCTTCCAATCCAAAGCAGTGCAGAACAAAAGAATAAATTATTTCCCTTCAGGAGGCAATATCTTGGAAATCAAACCCCATGCCTTGGTTTAAAGACTGTATTCAGGTGGGAACTCAAATGAAATGAACCCATTGCCCTTTTATAGAGACCAAAAATGTGAGGAGATTTAAGTGAAAAAGGATAACAATTTTAGTAAAAGAAAATAACAATAAATACAAAAATAGAGGGGAAACGGTTTACCCACAAAAGAGGGATCCACCAACCATGTGACCTCCCCCCACCCCTGGGAACAAAAGGAAAACAAGGGTGGTGGAGAGTCTTCCCCCCTGAAGCAATCCTCATGGCACTGGTCCTGCCTGTTGGGCAGCTTGCCTGACCTGCTGCCCTGGTGTGCCCTTCATCCTCCCTGCAGAGAGGCATTTACCACCAGTGCAGAGCCTGCCTCCCTCTGTCGTTCATCACCCCTCCCTTAGGGAAGTGAGAGGCTATTTGAGTGTGTTCTGAGCAGAGCCAAATTGTAGTCAAAACATACTGTTCAAACCCTGCCTCTCACAAACCAGGCAGGATCCTCAGCTGTTGTAGGCACCCTTTTGATTATACATGTGGAAACAGATCCCCAGACTTCATCTGGTTTTCTTCACTTATGTCTAGAAACCTAGAATTACAATCAGCACTAAATTGTAGCTGGGATTGTATTAAACAATTGCTTAGATCCTTGGTGCCGCTTCTGAATTTTCATTTTCTACTTTCTTTTCTGAGGATGTGATATGTAGTGCTCAGATATATTCCTATAGCTGCAGGGTGAATATCACCTTCTCTAATACAATTTAAGGGGACTTTCTTTCTTTTGCTAGTCCTATGGAAATAGGAATTGGGCTGGATAAGATCACACATGCCTGTTACCATAATTTTGCTCTGTGTCAGATACGATCTCATCAGAGCTTGACAGTCTCACTAATTTGATAAAAGGGCACAAACATTAGAGCTGAGATACACACCCTTTAGCAATCCTTCAGTTTGTGGGAAAGGTCTCTGGAATGCAAATCACTGGGCATTATGCTGAGAAACATTCCAATAACTTTTGTTCTGCAAAATTATGTGACTGTCAGAATTGAGGTCACTTCTACCCCTCCTCCTCACCCTGCTCCTTTGCACCAGACTACAGATCTGAAACACTACTTGTAAGGGAAAGATGAATGCCATTAGTATTCCAATGGATTTCCTTTTCCAGATGACAAATGAAGGCTTCATTTAAAAAGTAATTTTATGTTAAGTTACCTACTTATGGTGGGTCCTGCACTCAGCTTGTATGAAGCAGATATATAAATATTCTTTCTAGGCAAGGGCTAAATCTTGGTCCTGGCTCTGAGATGGTGCACAGGGAATAGGTCCATGTGACTGGATAAAATTCCAACAGAGGAATTACTTCTCTGTTTTATTGGGTCCATGGGGGTACCTAACTTCTGACAACTTTGGGAATTGAGAGGTAGAGCATTACCAAGCAATCCCTGGTACAATGTCTCCAGCTGGACACACAAAAGCCAAGGTATTTGAAATTGCACCTCATTTTTAGACAACGTAGTCTGTAAAATAATTTATTCAGCAGCTTGAGCCTATTGGATAAATCCCTCTTTGGCTGTGGTAGTTGCTGGCAATGCTTAGAGCTCTACATCTCTGCCCTGTGCTTTGGTTCATATTGTTTGTTGCACAATGCAGTCCTCCCAGGCATCTCTCCCAGCTTCCCCTCTGACCGAAGGAGGCTTCAGTCTTTCCCTGAAGAGCTCCAACACCACCCTGAGCTTCACTGGAAGCCACACTGTGCCTCGTGTGATGGGAGGTGTTTGCCCTCGAGCTCTGCAGAGTCTCACTCACCCCCACTTGGGCCAGGCATGGTGGGCATGTCCTTCCCGGGCAACAAACCAGGATTTGCAGGAGGGCTAAAGGACTTGGGATCCCAAATCCTACTGAGTTGTGTGGGGGTTTCTGGTGCTGATTTCCTGGGCTCCTGAGAGCCCCTGGTATTTGCTCCATGGGGGGCAGGTACCCCATCATGGCTCTGGACCCTCTACCTCCCAGTGCTGTCCAAAAGGATGGGAAGGCTTTTTTGTTTCTTTCTCTCCTCAGGGAAATCAGCACTATAGAAAAGTTAATAGAGTTTATGGAAGTGGCTAAACATGATTGAAAGGGCACTTGTAAATGTGGGTAGAACTTGTCAGTGGCTCTTTAAAAGTGAGTAATACCATTTTAATTGTTATCCTTACTGTTATAGATCACAATAAGGTTATGTTGATGGAACCATCAAGCATAGTAAATGTTCTAAGTACAGTATGTTAGTACTAATTATAGTGTAATTTAACAACAATATATATGGAGAGGGCAATTTTGCATGCCAATTCACTGTAGCAAATTTAATTGTATGGAAGAAGGGGAAGGCAAAATATTTTCAATAAAGAGTAAAATGATAGACACTGGGTGGCTTTTCCAGTGCTGGTGGTATTCCTGACTCCTTTTGGAAGGGTTGCTGCCACCTTGCCTCCCTGAGCATCCCTCTGCTACGTGAATATTCACAGGGCAAGGGGGATTTTGGGCAGATTTTGGCAACAGCTCTGAGTCTGCTCAGCCAAAGCAGAAGTGTGTTATTCTTCACTAAGGCAGGTAAGCTGCAAGTGGAAGTGATGTGAAATGGTAATGGAGAACACGCACAGGAATGACACCTTTGGAGTAGAATGTTAAAATAGGCCCCTGGGTTGCTTCCTTTTTATCAGGCTGCAAGAACTCAGAAGCTGTTACTCACTGAAATAAATTATCTAATAGCATTGACCTTTTTTTCCCTTCCAATTATTGCAGCTTACAGACCTGCAAAAGGACTGAATTTAAGAGGAGTTTCATTGTTTTGGGTAAAAAGCTTCTCTTGCTCTTTGCCTGGAAGATTTTTTTTTTTTTTTAATTTATATTGCAGTTACCTTTGACTGTTCTGGACCCACAAAGGGATGTTTGAGAGTATTTCTTTCTTCAGAGTGGTTACAAATTCTTCTTCCTGAAGTCTGGGAGTTGTTTTGGCTGTTATTATACTGTTACTCCCAACAGAGTTAGAAGGCTGTGGATATCAATAGATCCTAGTTTTAACATGGGAGGCTTTTCCATGTGAAACTTCATTCTTGTATTTGCCAACCTTTTGACAAACCTGCTCCAGTGTGAGGCTAACAATGTGGTGTCTGCTGATGGGAAAAGGCAGCCGAGAACTGTGACACTGCATTTCTCTTGCTAACCTGATTATCATGAAAATCTCCTGAAATCCGTGCTACTTCAGTGCAGCACTTTCCCCTCTATTTGTCCTTTTGTATCCAAAACCAAATCACTTGATGAAACTCTTATCTGTTTTACTGCACAGATAGCAATAAAAAATATCATCGAGGCATCTCTTCAGACTTGCAGCTTGAACTTAGAAATAGCTTTTAATATTTCCTTGCATGGACTGTTTATCAGTTGTAATGGGTTTTTTAAATAACCTTTTTATTACCCTGGAAAGGCTGAAGGAGATGATCCTCAGAAGTTGATAAACCAAAAGAAATCTGTTTGAAGTCAGCAGGATGATGCTAAGTGTTACTAGGTGAAGCAATGGTTCTTGTCAGTCCTGGAACAGCAGGATGACTGACTCCTGAGCCATGTAACTGCCTGGCAAAGCTCAGGTAAATTCTGTGGGGGTTCATCTCAGAGGATGAGCTGTGTCATTTGCTTCCCTGTAGGTGATACTGTACCGTGGTTTGTGAGATTTACTCCCAGAGACAGGTTAATAAAAAAAAAAAATAATCTTTTTGGCCTGCAGAGACTTTTGATTAAGATCTAATGCTGTCTGTTCCTTCAGGGATCCCCGGAGTGTCACGGAGATGACAGCTTCCTTGCAGGGAAAGCAAAGTGCTGCCAAAGCAATGACACGTTACAGGGGATGGGATTCTCCTCCACTGCTCTGCTCTCTGGAGTCAAACACTGCCAAAGCACTTTGCTTCAGAGGCTGCTTCTCTCTGCCTGTGGTCACTGGAGATTGGGCAGGAGTTTCTCCAAGGGGAGCTGCAGGCAGAGCTGCAGCAATCAGGTGAGGGTGGGTGCACCCACAGCAGCCCTGTGCCCTGGCCCTGACTCAGGAGCAGCAGTCAGAGCTCTGCTCTGTGCCAGACCAGAGGTGCTGGGCTCTGGCATCCTTGGGGCAAGGCAGGGTAGCAGCCCCTCTCTGTTACCCCTCGTCATCTGTCCTGTGTGAGCCTGCTGTGAGTGCTCATCTGGTGGGAACCAGCTCCTGGGGCACTGCTGGGAAGAGGGCAGAAAAAGGCAACAAGGGAGCAGTGCTGGGCCCCCAGCCCCAGGGGCTGTCTGGGGAGTATCCAGCATCCACTGAGTAGACAAGGATATTTGTAAAACCTGGTTTTGAGGTGAGAAGACTGCTCTTATTTCATTGACTGTGAAGTCAAGGGGCTGGCTTTCTCAACCCTGCCAGTTTGACAAATCCCAGCTGTGCCGTGCCAGGCTGCCTGGCATTTTTCCTTTTTCCTGCTTTGCAGAATCCCAGCACCTCTGGTTGTTCCTGGTCTCATCCTGCAGCACCTTGCTGCTGCTAGATGGCTGGATGGGGGGTTGGAACAGTGACCCTGGTTATCCCAGCCTGTGTGGCATCCTTTGTGAGTGTGACATCCTGAGGAAGGTTTTGTCCCTCTTGCCCATGGACTGGCAGGGTGAGACTCCAGCCCCGGTTCTGCAGTCTTTCAACTTCTGTATCAAACTGTTCCTTTGCAGAAGTTGCTCTCTCAGATTTCATTGTGGAAACAGCACTCAGATGTAAGATGAAAGCCGAGTAAGGATTAAATTGACAGATGCAGAATCTGGAGAAAAAACAGCCTAAAGAAGCCGAAGGGGAGTGAAGAATGGGTTTTTAAAGCCAAATTCAGAAGCAACCAAAGAGACCATTTTCAGTCCCAGAAAGGTCAGGCTGTGTTGTTGCTTCTTTGATGTTGCCTCTTAGTGGCTGTTAGGTTAGTTTAATTCCATTCCTATCTTGATACAGCTCTCAAGCTGAAGACCTTTTCCTCAGGATCATTCTTCGAATGTGTTTCCAAATGCTCCATTTACCCTTTATTGCTTGGTGGCTGCCCCCTTCCATGTACCTCAGTGAGTGCAGCCCATAGGGCACTTTCGTGTTACCTTTGGACTAATGGAGTTATCCTTTTGTGAGCTTCCTGGCTTCTTCCCAAAGCCCTTTTGCTGCCCACATGATGCTCAAAGAGCATGTGCCTGCCTTGTAGGGAATCCAGCCTGATCATCTCCTGTGTTTGGAGTCTTTCCATGGCTACAAAAGCTTGTTTTATTGATTTCTGGAGACATGTTCATGACTTTTAAAAACCATTTATGGCTTTTGTTAAAAGTTATTTAATTCAGGTGTTGACAGGATGACTTCTGGCAGCATTACCACAAGTCTAAACGCTGTATAGAGAGGAAATGACAGGCACTTTGGGAATGAAAAGTCCCCTGCAAAGGTTTATGTGGATGTGTAGCTCACACACTGTGAACAGTCCATGGGCTTCCATGTTGATATTTAGCATGAAAATGAAGGACATACAAATATCCTGATTTTTATCAGGAGAGAACCACTCCCCTCCCCTACCAGCACTACTAAGTACATGCTGGTAGCCACATGTGGCAGCAGGTGACAGTAGTGACAACCCTTCCTGCAGCCAGTGCCTGCACAGATTTCGGTCCCACTTCTTACCAAAAAAAATACCAGATTGTCCTAAAACTGAATACTGATGAGGAGAATACCATGCCAGAAAGTTCCCACTCCTGCTTTTATTCAGTCATCACAGGGGGTAGTATTTCCCTTTCTGTTCCCACCAGAATTAACAGACTCGCTTTAAAATGCCTCACCTGTCTCTGGCACAGCAGCTGTTTTTCAGGGGGGAGAATGGACCAGTGGCCTCCTCAGCTGTGGCACATCCTTTTCTCCTAAACAAGGGGCTAATGATGTCCAGCTGCCAAGGGGCTGGCCCAGCCCAGTGAGGGCGGGAGTGTGGATGGGGTGGAAGGAGGTGGTGGTGGGACTCAGAGCCCCCAGCTTCATGCTCAAGCTCAATGGGTTGTTTCACTGCTGCTGGTGGATTTTGCTGTGGTGTGGGAATGGTGCCATGGCAGCTGCTGGTTTCTGCCCTGCTGCAGACAGGGGCTCTTGTTGGCCTTTTTGTGGCATCTTGGAGCTCTGCTTGTCTGGACTGAGACAGAACGTGAGTGCTTTGGTGAAGGAAACTCCTGATGAACTTGGAAACACTGAGGAACTACAGGACTGCTGGCTCTTGTGGATTTGTCACGTGGCTCTGTAAGTAAAATGTCCTTGTTCCTTTGGTGCAGATTTGCTGGGGTAGCACAACAAAGCTTTCAGTGACTTTGCCAGCAAATGATTAGTGCTTAGAAATTCAGCTGTCTTGGGGAGACAGTTGTTACCGCATGTTCTGTGCCAGGGGATTTCTTGGCTGCTGACTGTAGCCATGGGGTTGGTGGAACTCTGGTCCTCGCTAACAGTTGATGAGCTCGGTGTTGCTGGTTTTGGGGAAGCAGAGGGATCCCTTGGAACTGCGTCCCCAGGGACCCCTCCTGCACACCCTGTTCCTGGGAGCTGCTCTGGCATTACTGGCTCGTCCTGACTTTGTGTAAGAGCACACACAGTGGCTCTGCTTCAACACCACAGGTGTGCTGCCATGGAAAACCCGTGCTTTCCATGAGTGTTTTGGTGTCAGTCCTGTTAATGGTGTTGTGCTGAAAGAACTTGAAACGTATTTGCTTGGTTAATACTGTATGTTCTCCTTTAAAATGTTGAACCAAACAAGAACAAGGCACTCTGCAGCTCAGGCATTATTTAAACCTGTTTGGAAACTTCATGCTACTATTTAAGTTGCTTCTCATTTTAATAGAAATATTTACTTCTGGAAGGGTAAAACATAGAGGTGTTGCTTGCAAACGTTCATGTCATTGAGACAGCCATGGTGGGCGATGAATACCAACTTGCAGAAAAAATAAATATGTAGAAGCATTTCTCTAGAGGCTCATCAATGAGAAAATAGTGAGCTGAAATGTGTTGGAAAAATTAGCAAGAGACTGCATTAATTGAAATTCCGTTCTTTATGTATAGCAGTTCCTTATCCTTCTGGGATTCTTAACAGTTAAAAAGAGACAGAGCAACAGATTAAGCTAAATGTTGGCAACGACAGAGATAAATTGAGAGTTTAAAGCCTGCATTGAGACAAATGGCTACAAAAAACCTGCTTGCTCTTTTTTCTTGACTTCTTGTAAGACCAAATACTCAGTTATACAACAGACCTACTGTTTGTTAACCTGGCAGTGGCAGAGAAAAAGTGGAATATAAGCTTAGTGGGTCTGATGGTGTTAATGTTTTCTTCCATGACTTGAAAGTGGGTACTGCCCCTCCACCTGCTCCATCCAGCTCCTCCAGCACTGGCAGCAGCTGCAGAGCTGTGATTTGGGGCAGGGCCCTCATGCTGTTGTGGGCTCCAGGTTTAACAGCTGGGTTGAAATCAGGAGAAAGATTTTTGTCCGCTTTGGGTCAAAACCAATCCATTCTTAAGGTCTCTGTGGTGTGCTTGAAACAAGATATGTGTTTTATGTGTAACTCACGTGGAATAAGCTACTTTGGCATCTTGTGGTATTGTTCTATTAATTGCTGCTCCTTCTACCTTGCAGGTACTTGTTTAATTCACAAGTCTGCAACCAGGCTTGACAATATTAGTAAATTGTAAATCAGCATAAATAATACAGAAGTTAAATTCTAAGAAAGCAGGAACAATTTGAATGTGGGCCCTGTCAGAAGCTGTAGCTGCTTCCTGAGCTTTCTGCATGTTGCTGACACATTGAAAGCTATTTATAGAGCATGTGTGTGCTATTGTTTCGTGTTTAAATCTGTGCAGTGACTGTGTTAGTGCCTGGAGGGCCCCGCTGTGGGCAGAAGGCTGTACTGGGCTGGTGGGAATTCTGATGAAAGTGGACATGGAGTCCAAATTATGTTGTAGTGGCAAAGGACAAGTTCTCCAGGGTTGGCACTGGAATGGTTCCTGGTTTTTTTTGGTTCGTTTGTTTTTTGGTTTTTTTTTTTTTTTTTTTTAATCAGTAAGTTGGTTGAAAATGAATTGGAATAATCAAAAGCTTATAGCCCTGAGACCTCTGCACCGATTACGTTGTAGCAGTGAATTCAGAAGTTTAAGTCAAAGGTGCAGTGGATTCAATAGCCACAAATGGAGGGTCACTGGTCTCCAGCTCCTGTTGGTGTTTCTATGGTAGCAGGTTGGCATCAGGGCAGTTCTCAGTGGCTCAGGGTGTTTGTGGAGCGAGCTGTTGGTGACTCTCTCATTAAACATGTTACACCAGGGGTAGAGGTTCCCACCTTCAGCAAGGTCCCAGCCTGCTTCAAGCTGGGTACTGGGGAGGGGGGGGAGCCTGGGGGGAAAGCAGGGCCCTGGGTACCAACCCTGCTTCCCAGCACACTTGATTCTTCAGGGATGAATAATCCACTAAAGCACCACCTCGTAGAGCCCAGGTTCAGGTGGTGTGTTTTGAGAGGCTGGACCGAGTCACACCTGAGCACAGTGAACAACTGCCTGGGGTTAACTAATCCCAGGAGTAACTGCTTAGAGCTGTGGGTGCACTGGGCCCTCTGTGCCAGCATCTAGAACTTGCCTATAGACTCGTTTCAAATTACACAATAAGTATGTGCATTTGTAAGTAAACAGTTGTTAAATTTGTTCAAATAATCAATTTGTTCCATCCCAAGGGTTTCCAATCAATATTGCATCCTAGCAGAGAAATAATGTAATAAGCCATTATTAGAATTATGTTGTGTTCATTTGTTGATGCTCATAACTGACAGCAAATCTTTATTTTAATTAATTCTTAGATTAGTTAAATAAAAGCCATTCTCATTTTTCATTCTGCTCTTTTCATGAAAGTTTTATTGTGCTCCTAGTACAGATAAAATTGGCAGAATTGATCAGAGGGGTATGTAACTTCTATTTCTCCACAATGGGGATACAAGCCTGCTTTTATTTTTGGTAGTGAGTTACAACTAGCAATATCAGTTTTTGTAAAATGTGGTGGAAACAAGTTTAGAAATTCCCTTCTGCATGGTTCTGATTAAAGGTATTTTGCATATATGCTAATGTTTCAGCCCTTTCCAACTCGGTTGTATTTACACTTAGCATATGTCTTACAGTGAGGTGTACAAAATGAAGCATTTTGGTTTTTCTAACTTGAAAGAAGTGCATTGCTCCCAGGCTTTGGGTGTCCTGTAAAACAAGAGTTTCCTCATGCAGCTCTGGAGAATGACAGCGTGTGGTTTGCGTTTTCTTGTCTGATAATAATTTGCCATATATATACAGCAATACTAAATCAAACATCATTAACAATCCTTGGCCAAATAATGCAGAAAGCCCGTTGAAAATAATCTTGTTGTGCCTCATTACATGGAGAATAGGTAGAGCTGGATTAAGCATTTTTAACAAACCTTTATGTTTACAAAAGCTCAGAACTTAATGCTGCTGTAGGTGTGAGCAGAAGATTTTGTTTCCTGTCCCAGAAGAAATTTGGAGTTTCCGTTTATTTACCCTTTTTACTCTCTCATATTGCTGCCACATAAAGAAGAGACAATACATGGGTGCATGAACACAATTAGTCTGAGGAACAAAACAGGCCCCAGAAGGATGTTGCTTCACCTACAGTCACTCAAAAACAACTAACCATGAACTGAGCTTGTAAAGCTGAGATGCTGTGAACTAAACTAAGTCTTTTTGAATGAATGCTGCTTTGGCAGTTGCAATTTTGTTTGTTTTTCCAAGTCTGTTTTCTCAATTTGGGACACTTTGAACACGGCTTTTTTCCATAAGTAGTTTTTGACAGAGCAGGAAGAGGATGCAGAATGTTCTTGTTGGCATCTAACATTTGGTCCCTCACCACTCCCCCAGTGTGCCTGAGTGACCTGAATTGAGAATTGAAGAGTCCATGAGATTTTATTGATCCTTCTCAGCTATGTAATCAACTAGAGAAGTGCCTAGGTACTAGTTATGGGCATCCACACAAAATTGGAAGACAGGCTAAACAAAGCAATAGATAATAACCTAAAAGCCCAGGGGGAGTATCCTGTGCTATCAGAGAGCCAGGCTGGATAGTCTAACAGGATTTCTGTCCCTGGCAATTAGGATTAATCCTGTTTGCAGCCAGGAAGGAGTTGTCACAGAGGTAGAAGTTGTCTTTCTCCTTTCTGAGTGAACATTAGAAAAAATGAACTCTTGCTTAAAACTCAGGCCTGCTTCCTCCTTCAATAAGGAAATTTAATCATGACAGTGGTGGGTGCAATGATATCTTTGATGTTGCCCAGAGAGCATGGAATTTGCATCTCTGGGTTATTCTGTGGTTCACAGCTGTATTCAGGTCCTGCACAGGTTTAAATTAGCCCAGACACTGTGTACAGGTATGCTCCAGGTGCCTCCTGTTTATTGTCATAGTAATCAAATACACACCCATAATTTAGCTTTTAATTGTGACTAAATGGTCATTATTATTCCTGAAAACTGAAATAATAATACTACTGCTTGATCCCCTATGACTATTACCCTGCCAGGAAATTCCTTGCAAATAGACATTTTGACAGACCATGTTCATAGTCAATGGCAAACTGGCAGCTACGCTTCTATGCAAAATTAAAATGCTTAATTCTTCCCTCCTTTTTGGAAGACCTTATGCATGCTTCTAGTCTAGCAGTTTCCCAAGCAGTGTGTAAATGTTCCATACTGATGAGAAAGGTACATGCTCGTTTTAGGTCGCTTTTTTCCCCCTATCTCCTGTTTAATATTAATGATGTAAGTTGCTGTCTCAAAATATTAAATAATTGTAACCTGTACATGAAAGGAGCTTTATTTTAACCTTTGAAAACTGTATTTATATGTTTTAGTACATATGAATAATGTATAAAGTTGGGTGCTAAGGTTATTTTCAAAGTCATTTCGGGATCAAGCTGTAGAAAACAATAAAAGAGTGGTTTCTTTCGTCTTGCTCTCCCCCTTCCTTTAATTCTCCAGGATTCAGGCAATAGCACTGAAGTCAAATGCCATTAGGATTTCTCACTAACTTCAAAGCTTAATTTAGTCTCTACTGGAATGAAGAGAGGCATAAAACAGGCAGTGGAATCCATTTAAATGAGTGACTGTGAAAGAAAGTTTCTAGGAAAACAAATGTTCTGCACATTCTTTTAACAGAAATCCTCCACTGGAGTGTGGTGGCTCAAGTGCAGCCCCCCCCTGTCCCCCAGGGTGGTGGGTGCTACCCCAGCTGTGCTGTCCCTGACGTGGGGTGGGGGTCCCACCCTGAGCACCCCAAGGCAGTGCAGGGGCTCCAGGGGACTCGAGGCAGGGACAGAGCTCCTGGTCCCTGTGCAGAGGACGTGGGACCGACTGCCCCTTCAGTCACACGTGCCTGTATTTGTGTGTGTTTGACAATTTTCCAGAACATCATTGTAATAGGGTAAGTCAGCATGGAAGATTTGGTTTATTTTCCAGCATATTTGATGCTTCATGAAGGATGCAGTTGTACTTTAGACCGCTCCTTTATAACCCCACTCGTCAAAGAAATGTTCTTGTCATTAGCAAGGTGTTGCCTTTAAATCACTTCCCTCTCTGTGTTTTTTATTCATTGTGACTTGAATTTTCTTCTGTGAAATGAGCTGTATAATTTTGCTAGGGTGGTACTAAGTGCTTTATTTCAGAAGCATTACAGGTTAATGCAGCTTCCAACATATCTTAAAAATCCAAAGGCTGTGGTAGTCTGTTCTGCCTCTGGGATAACTGCTCATAATCCAGTTGCTGTGTGTCTGCAGCAACTGCTCCAGAGATGCAGTTTGCTTCAGACCCACCCCACTAATGCTGAACCAGCCTGGAAAGGTCTCTCTACTATGGTTTGCATGAGGAAATTATTCTCCTCTTCAGTAATTGTGAGAGCTTGTGATTCCATTGCATCCCCTACCCGCAAACCTCAGCACTTTCCATTCAGCAGCCCTGGAAGGCAACAGTGGCAATGGCCAGATGGGCAGCTGGATGCTGTTCCCTGGACTGGGGCAGGACCTAAAGGAGCTCTAGCCAAGGCTGTGGTGAGCCTTGAACTACAGAAAAATCTCTCTTGGTGTGTTCAGGGTGGGCAGGAGGCAAGTTGGTAACTGCAGACCACCCTCCCCTGGGCAGGGAGGGGACAAGCAAGCTCCAGAATCAGGGGAGAGACACAGCTCTGCACTAAGAGGGAGGGGAGAGACCAGACTGATGATATCTCATTTCCTCAATTAGAGCTGATCTAATTTAAAAATCTTTGGGCCTATCACACGATCTTAACTGTTGCATAAGACATTTATTTTAATAATGCACTTCAGTCATATCTCTCTTCATTTGAGGGATTGCTTGAGGCCAGTTCATGTGACTAAGGACAGCCCTTCTCTTTGCTGCTCTTGGAGGTATCTTGGTCAAAAACATGCAGCCATCAGTGGTGCCCATGCCCCACATGTAGAAATTATACACTTTCTGAAAAGTTTCCTGCATTTTCTTGGACATGCCTGGGAGTTGCTCTGTTTGTAACAGAAACAGCATCATGGTGCCACCTGGAGAGCCTGAAACCAGACCCCAGTGTTTGGGGGGAAGGTGGAGTCCTGCAATGGGAAAAGCTCCTGACCTGGAAACCACTAACTGAACATAAATAGGTACCGTGAAGATCAAGAGCTAAGGATAGATGTTTGATGGTCTGAGTATGCAGAAGGCCAAAAAATGCAACGTTGTGGTTCAAATGGGAAGAGCTGATTTACAGTCTATTATAATTTGTACATCTGGAAATTTTTTACAGTAATTAAATGCTAATCTAAAAAGGAGATTCAAAGGGATAGCTTCCTTAAAGATTGCTCTCAACCACCAGGATCATAAGTAAATTGTAAGTAATGCAGTTGAAAAGTTGGATCTTTCTGACTGAGTAAATGTCATAACTGAAAAAAGCAGTAACTCAACTTTTTATATTTGAACATCTCATTATATTCCAGGCCCTTGGAAGAGACATTAGGTTTCAGAGAGGTGACACATGAGGTCTGATGATGATAATCCATCCTTTAATTATTTAATGGAGGTTAATACTGCTGTGGTAGTGTAGTAGCTTGGTCTTAGAAGTGAGGAATGGGTTTTAAAAGAAATGAGTTTAATGGAAAATTAATAAAGCAGTGCAGAAAGACTGAATTGCTGGCAATGACATTTATGCTTTTTTTGGCTTTAAAGGCTTTATTTTGCAGTTGGTTTCTGGGAAGCAAAACCATTTTCTCTCCTATTATATCCTCTCTTCCTAGTACGGTTTATCTGCTTTTTCTCTCTTGTTTTTTTGTTTCCCTCTCCATAAGAGTGCAAGTGTACTTGAGGTGTGGTAGATCTCTAATCGAGAGACCGACCCAGTGTCTCTCTGTACAGAGGTTGTCTCTCACCTGCATGTAAAAGTTTTCCAGGACCTTTGCTTTCCCAGGGCAGAGAGTTCCATCCTGCCAGGACTCAGTGTTGGCTGTGTGCTGTTGTAGAGTGTCTGCAGCAAGTTCGTGTGCCTGTGGTGATTCCACGTGTGGCCTGGCTCGTAGGGAATGACTCCACCTGCATTGTCATTGCCTGTCATCTTTGGGGATGCTTGTTTGGGCCACCTGCTTTTCGGTGTCAGCACCCAGGGCACATCATTTGTTGATGTGGTGGACTGTGTGCAGATGGCAGAGGGGAGGGTGTCTGCAAATGTAGGTCCTGGCAGTGGCTTTTCTGGAAGGAGAGAAATGCAAAACTTTAGCTACTTCTTTAAGAGAAAAGGCAGTTGAACTTGGTGGTGTGTCTGGAGGTTGGTTCTGAGGTCTTGAGTCAAGAGCAGAGCAGTTGGGATCAAACAGGAGAGTGGTCGGAGTAACCTGAGTCTGGGTGTGCAGCAGACAGAATGTAGCTGCAGTTCAGTGGAGAGTCTGGATTACAGCTTGTTTGTTGTGACTGTTGTTCACTTTAAAAATCTCAAGTGTTAAACTCTTCTTCAAACATAGCATCTCTGTTTTGTTCTGGTTACCTGCTCGTGACTCACGACTTCCAGGGGAAAACTGAAAACTTGAGGGAATTGCATGCATACTTCTTCCATTTCTAATATGCTGCTATGGAATACAAAATCAGAAGGAAACTGTACGTGGAGTGAACATCAACATGACTTGCAGTGGCATGATAGTGCTTTTTTTTTTTTTAACTAAAACATGCTGGTTAATTAAAGCTCAGTGCGATAAGCATGGGAAAACCTGCCTTGCAGGGAAGCTGGGTAGAGGACCACAGAATATTTGCCCTTAGAAAATGGAGCTCAAGAGAGGATGTGATCAATGTCTGTGAGCACATCTCAAGGCAAAGAAGAAGGGCTACTTCAGCTAAAAGACAATGCTGGCCAAAAAAAGTGTGGTGAGAAGAACAGTGTGAGCTCTGACTGTTCGGGCTGTTAGTCTGGAGATGGCTCCTGAGCAGTAGAGGAGAACATTCTGCAACCTTTTACCAGGAGAGAAAGGGGTGAAAATACTGCAGCTATTTTTAAGATAGAAGTCAGTTTATCTGTGTGGGTGACTTGCATGTGGTGGTGCAGGCAGTGGCAGTGATTGTGTGCCACGACCCAAGAAGTCCTTCACTATTCTATGGTCATAAAGGAACCCTGGCAGAACATGCACAAGCTGATGTGTTCGTGTGTCTGTTCATACAGATATATAATGTATATACATATTTTGTATAAAATGTATAAAAATTAAGAGGGAGTCCCTGTACCTAAGCTCTTAAGAAGTGGTTATCTACAACTTCTTTTTTCAAATGAGCTCATTTTTGGCATCACCAAGCTAATGCATATTCATAATTTTTGCCAGTTCTAATTTTAGCCACTTACAGCCTTCATTACAGGACATGCACATAATTAAATTGCCTTCTTGAGAGTTCACAGCCTATCATTGCTCACCATTTACAGGGTTTGAAATGATCAAAGAATTTTTTTAATGGTCCTGTAAAGCTATATCAGGCTGGAAAGACAATATAATAAAATGTCATTCTCATCATCTTAATGTTTTGTGATGGGCCCAAATTCTGGTCTGTGGTCTCAGGCACGTAATTCAGTGAGGCCATGAGCAATTTCTTTCTGTGAAGTATTTGTGCACCTTCCATAGGCTGGGCTCAAACTCTGTAGGACGTGGCCCACGTCTGTCAACAGCAACTGCTGCCCAAATGAACCTTGGAAGCAATTTAATGCGTAATTTCAGAAAGAATCAGCTCTTAACTAAGTCACAGTAGAGATGGTAAAAGTCCTGTTTTGTAGCATCCTAATTTATCTACTTTATGGGGGTGTTTCTATACCTGGGTGTTCCTTTACTATCTGTGGTGTTTGTTACTGGCACATTATTATTATTGGATTTTGGTGGTATTTGGGGGTTTTTTGGTGTCCATGTGTGTGTGAGCCATACCCCTGTCTGGGGGCTGCGTGGCATCCCAGGAAGGGCTGTGCTCTGTGCAGGCACGTCAGGGTCTTCCCATTGCCTGTATCTGGGCTTACAGCACCCAAACTCAGCTGGTTTTTCTGAGCTGTGCCCCTTGCATAAATGAAAAGAATTTCAGTTTTCCTTGTGAACCAGTTCAGTCCACTGCAATCCCTCACCATTTCCCTTTGGCCCTTGGGGCCCTTACTGCTGGGGAGGCACTGGAGTTTGGGGGTGGGGACATGCCAACCCTGCAACAAGCCCCATGCCAGCCAGGTGGCACAGAGATGAGCTGTGTGTGGAGTGTAAAGCAGGGAGAGACTCAGGCTGAAGTTTACTCTAGATCCTGGTTTGTTTTTTTTTTTTTTAACACCAATGATACACAGGCAGAGGAAGTCCAACTTCCTTTATATAAACTTCTTGTTTTATTAAAACTAGTATTTTCACTCAAATTTTTAAGAAATCCTTTATTTCACATGAACAGAAGCATCTTGCAGCAGGGCAGCCCCTTTGGCTGTGACATTTCACCATCTCCAAGCTGCCTGGTGGTCCAGGATCATGGGGCAGCTGCCCTGTGAGCCCCCCATGCCCCCACTCCCTCCCCACCACACACAACCCTGGTGCAGGGTGAAAGGAGCCACAGGGAGCAGCAGGAGTTAGAAATCAAACCTTCATGGCTGCTCTGGGTGGTTCCAGAGGGCAGCTTTAAGCAGCTGTGGTTTTCAGGTTGGACTGCCTTGAAGTTCCTCCAGGGATGAGGGGCAAGGTGGGGTCATCCCCTTTGCCCCTGCTCCTGAGGCGGTCCAGGCTCATGTCAGTACTGCTTGGCCATGGCCACTTCTAGAACCAAGAGCACCAGCTGTGGTGACATTTGGCCCCAGTGTCTCCCCAGATCCACCGTGACTCTCCAGGTGCAGAGATGGAGGTGCAGAAACCTGCACCAAGGCCCTAGCACAGGTGGCATCTGTCCTCTGCCACCCTCTGGGGTCTCATCCATGCCCCTGGGGCCAGGTTTGGGGCTGATAACACCCAGGGATTCCCAACTGGCCACGCTGAATTTCTGTTCTCCCGCTGTGCACCTCACCATGGGGGATGCTGTGGCCACCCCTCCTCCCTGTGGAGTTCAGGTGGTCCTTAACTTCAGGCTGCTGTTCCTGCAGGGCAGTCTGGGGTTGGTCCAGAAGCACCTTTCTGCCCAGCATCCACGGCACCTCCGTGCCCCGGTGCAGCCCTGGCACTGCTGTGGCAGGTGACCTGACTAATGGGTTATACAGACAAGAAAGCAATTGATTTTCCTAAATGCTCAGATGAAAATTGCTGATCAGTGTTAAGACTCCCCCCTCTTCTCCCCCTTTAAGCACATCCATTTCCAGCACAGATGCTGTGGAATCCCAAGCAGCCCCTGGCAGGTCTGTGGTGGCAGTAGGGCGAGCAGACAGGTACCACAGGGGTGGGGATGTTTTGCTGGGATGCTCTGAGCTGCCTGTGCAGGGAGGGGCACACACAGGTAGACTAACAGCTTTTTTGCATTGGTTTATAACCCAATTTCTATCCTTCATTGCTTCCCTTCTGGAGCACTTAGTGCCCTGAAGAACCTCCCAAGAGTGGAGAGAATTTGCAGTTCTCAGCAGCCTCCACAAGTATCTTTGCTGTAACTGCTAGAGAGTGCTGGGTTTTTTCGTTGTTGTTCTTCTTTTTTTTTGTTTGTAGTGTTTTGTTTTGTTTTTGTGGTTTTTTTAAGAAAAAAATACTTTATTTTTAACCACAGCAGTGCGATACCAGGCTATCATCTTGGCACGTACTCCCTGGGCAGCCCTGTGAAGTTTCTTCCCCTCAGGGCTTCATCCACCATCAGGATGTATCTGTTGATAAGATCTTTCATTTCCTGGGTGAATGGCTCAAAATCCTTTTGCTTAGCACCTGACCGCTTGAAATTCCCGTCCCTGTTGTTCTCCACACAGAGCAGCCTGTCCTCTGTCACTGTCACGTTCAGAAACTCCACCATCTCCCTGAGCTTGGGGATGAGGCTCTGCTTTAGGTCTTCGTAGTGGACAATGAGCAGGCGCTTCCCGTACTTCAGCCAGTCCAGGACGTGGGAGGCCCACCAGGAAGCATAGCTGTTCACGAAATCTGGCCACTCTGGATGACCAGCAAAATGAGACACTGTTAGCCATGCTGCGATTCAGCAATTTCCCTTTGCCTTGGGCATTAATGATACCTTGATCTCTGTTTGCTGTTTGTGCTAATTTAATTTCCAAAGGTCAAGATAGCCCTGGTGAAAGCTTTTGGGCTGGACAAAGAGCATTGTGGCCAAAATGTAACAATTTGCAGTATGGTAAAGCCATTCCCTCCAGACTTTTTTCTGAGGACTATTTTGTGTGGATTTTGATGAATAGGTCTTGGGTTGTGACTGATGAAAGATGATATGTGAACTTGGGGAAGAAATGTAGTGTGACACAGGACAGTTCCCCCCCACACCCTGTGCCAAGCCACAGCTGTAATGCCTAAAATATGCACAAGGAGAAATGGAAGCCAAATGTCTTTTCTGCTGCAGAGTCTGAGTGCAGCAGCGTATCCAGTGGGAAAATTGCAGTGACCAGCCAACTTGCCAGTCAAGCACATGAAGCGTGGCGGGCAGGTTCTGAAGTCTTTTCATGTGTTCAGGGGACATTGAATCTCAAGTCCCCTTATTGCTATTATCGTTATTTATCTGCAGCGCTGTAGCACCTGTACAGTGCTGTAAAATTTCCTTCAGGAAATGTCATGCTCCATTGGATCCTCCAAATCTTAAATTAGATTTTTCATGGTTATTACATGCTGCAGGGGCAAATTTTCTTCACCTCACATAGCCTGGCAAATGGGCTGTGCACAGGAGTGTTGTACCTGGATATGTTTTCTCAGCCCAACAGTGCAATGGCAGTGGTGTTCCTGTGTGCCTGTGGCCGTGGTGTTGGTGCTGTGCTCCCCTCCTCCCCATGGTGGTGGGTGTACAACAACTGCTCCCACAGGGCAGGTCTAAGTGCTTTTGGAGCTGATCTCGGGTGTGGTGGGACGCGGGTCCCGCTGAATTTGTTTGCAGTGCTCACTCAGGTCCCAGTGTGTCCCCCCCTTCCCAGCATGCTGAGGAGGTGGGTTTCAAACCAGCCCATGTGGGTGTGGTGCTTACCTTTGCTCTTCCAGTTGCGGTCGGTGGCGTAGCCCAGGTGCCCGGCGTACTTTCTGTTGAACTCTGCCATCAGTGATTTGTAGGGGTTCCTTATCAACAGGATCGCCGAGTCGAACATTTCAATCTCTGTCTTGCCACTTTCGTGTGTTTTCACACAGATGGTCCTTCTACTTCTCCAGTGGTCTTTTTCTCCTTTAAAACCTGTTTTACAAGGCAGGATTGTTGGCTTTTTCACTTGATTGTATGTCTGTGCCTTTTTGCACTAAACCATTCCCTGCAGTGGTGTAAAGCTGGTGTGATGGTACCGGTCAGTTAAACCCACTGGCAGCCAGGCTCTCCCTCCCTGGGCAAGGCATCCTTGGCCCCACGCTGCCACAAGGCAGCTTTTCCCAGGGCCAGTGCTTGGTGCTTGCTACATGTCTGCCCCCTCAGGATATGGCCCTCCCAGAATAATTAGTAACATTTGAAAATTTAACCTTCATGTTTCCTGTGCTCATGAAGGGTCTTACCCACAGGGTTCAGGCAACAGCCTGTCAGATGGGAGCCGCACATGTGTGTGTGCACAGGGCACCAATGTGGGCAATATGCACATTTGCAAATGCAGAGCCTGGCTGTTCTCTCTGAGAGCAGCTGCTGCCATCTGCACCGTGGGAGGCTGCTTGGTCCAGGCGTGTGTTTAAGTTTCACCAAATGTGCTGACAGTGACAGCCGTTGCTGGCTCAGGCAGAAGAATGCAATGAGTAAAGCCCTGTGCCTTGGAAGGGCCGTGTGTGTGCCCTCCCTTGGGACACGGTACCTTTGTTGTAGAGGGCTCCATCGAAGTAATAACTTCCTGTGTAGTATCCCGTGGCGTGCTCGATCAGGTGGCGAGCCCACGTGTTCCCAGCCCCAGGAAAGCTCGACAAAGCAACAAACACTTTGGATTTGGTGGTTAAGAATTTCCTGTCTGTGCAGCGAGTGTCTGCGAGTAGAGAAGATATTTCATTGTTAGCATTGTGGCTTTTTAATAATTCCACAGACAGCTCTTGATTACAGGGTTTATTGCTTCCTCCTCTCTCTTACAAATATAGGATATCAATTTGAGTCCGGTTGTGAGTCAGCTACTTCCCAAAATTAATTCAGCCATATGAGGCCAAAGAGATTATTCTCAGAGAGGTTTCTGCTGGTTTTGTGTTAGGCAGTGTTTTTTTGATAAAGCTGCAGCACACCATTGTACTTGCCAGTAAGTTGTGCTAAAAGCCCCTAGGTGATGCCTGTTTGTTACCAGCTATTTGCCTGTCAGGTTGGCTCTGCAATGGAACTTGAAATGTGCCACTACACCTGGAAACTGGGAGTTTTATAACACAGGAGAAAACCATCCTACTGAAAGGAGCTGCCTTTAGTTAAATCTCTGCACTGCCATTCCTCTCTGAAGGGCCCAGGCACTGGTGAGCCCTGCAGCCATGGAGTCAGATACCTGGTTTCATATGTGCTTCTGTAAATCCTCACCTTGCTTCTTAACATGCCAATGAAACCAAGGATAGGATGAGAACCAGTCTTGACCCTGTGTGATGATTCATCAAGAAGCCAGCTCTCTTCATTCTTCAGAGCAAGCTCTAGATGAAGGCATGGCTGGAAAGTGCCTGTACAGCCCAGAGAAGGCAGTCTCCTACTACTACTGATCTCTACAGACCTGGGAAGTACCAGCACTTTCATGGAAACAAGCATTCTTCTTACATGGTCTTTCCACATGCTGGTGTCTGCAGGCTACCTCTGAACTGGGAGATGGGGATAAGAAAAAGGGTGTTAGGGGAAAAAAAGCCCAGCAACAATCCAGAAAAGCACTTAATTTATTTTAAGCTTAATAAGTTTAAATAAACTTCAGTGAGAAGTTTCACTGAACTCAATGTAAATCACTGCATGGATAAAGTTGCCAGAACCACCTAAATGGTTTTCTGGATTGGAAGCTTACTCTCTACCTTGTTTTCCAGCCTTAAACATGTATGAGTAGAGCAGAATTAGAGTCTGCAGAGTTGCCTTGGTGGCTGCCTGATCTGGGAGCTGTGTGGTGGGGAAATACCTTCCCAGGCTCTGCCTCGTTCTCTCCATCTGCAGAATAATGTTGTTCTGTGTTGAGGGGAGGCCGTGCTGTGCAGTGAGAGAATGGAAAGATGCATCTTCATGAGCATGATTGCAAAGAGGGAATTTAGATAAAGTCTGTTTCCTAAATTCCTCCTGTGTCACGATACCCACTGGTATACCCACGATACTGTGGCTCAGACTGCTGTAAAGGGGATCACTTTTACCCGCTGCAGAAGGGGCACAGGGGCCGTTTCCAGCAGTGGTGGCCCTGGTCCTGGCACAGTGAGGCTGGACCTTGTACCTTGCACGGGTGTCTGGTAGACCAGGCAGTACTTTCCCTGGGCAGTGCTGCTGGTGTTGCGCGTCCCGCGGCAGCGCAGCCCGTCCGTGCCCTCGTGCAGGGAGAACCGCCCGGTGGGGTATCCACAGTAACACTCCTGCCCTTGGATCACTGCCAAGGGAAACTCCTACAGAAGAGAGAAAATGGATCAGTGCAGAAATGCCAGGGCATCAACAGTCTGTGGGGAATGCTGCTGCCATGCAAAGAAAATAAATCTTCACAAGGCCACTCTCAAGATCAAAGCAGTGTTTGATATGTCATTCTAAAGCTAGTGCTCTTTCACTGCTACTGTTTTCATACTGTAATTACCTAAAAAGTGGGTTTCAGACAAAAACCTCAAAAACTTTTAAAATTAACAATATTCTTTTTCATAATTCATAAAAAAAAGTTATAACACTCCTGCAGCACCTAGTATGTAATTGCATCTGCAAAATATCAGTGTAGGAAAAGTTTGAACTTGCCTCCAAAAATGAGCATTTTGAATTGAAAGAACTTTAAAGTTCCATTTACATTCCCCCAAACCAAGTCAGCTGCCACAAGTTTGCTTTATTCAGTTGATTTTACCAAAGTTTATGTAGAGGAAACTTGCTCTTAAAAGAATTAAAGGGATGAAGGAACTGTGGACCCGCTGACTGCTGCAATCATGTGTAAAGATAGAAAAAACAAAGTCAAGCCATAAAGAAAGTTTGCATCTTAGTGTGACCTCACAGTTTGCAGAAAAATGAATGTGCAGAGAGGGGCTGGTAGAGGGTTTGAGAGCTACTGGGTATAGTTTTGAAAGAGCTATTTAGAAATGCTCCACCCAGCAATTTTTGGCCCATTTTTCAGAGGGACTGTGCTGGCAGCAGGGGGGACCTGTGGTGCCCGCAGGTGGCTCTGCCCTGGGTGCCATGGGGTGAGTTCAGCTGGTGCCTGGACTCTGCCCTCAGGCACAGACATGTCCAACTCAGCAGATTCTGTGATTCTGTGTTTTGTGCTACCTTGCTTCTAGATAGGAAACCTCCTAAGGTGTGCAACCACGAGGAAGTTACAGTCAGTGTTCCTTGCAAGGAATGAATTTGCAAGGAAAATTTTTGTGCATAAGAAATGTTTTCTTTAATGTATTTGGTGCAGAATAATTCAGGTTTTGTTGTACTACTTCTTATCCAGGATGGCAACAAGCTGCAAAGCTGCATTTGGGCTAATAGTGGTGAGAATTAAAGGAAGTTTGAGGGAAACGTATGTTAATTATTTGCTGAAGAAATTAGCAGTTGCTTATTTACCCTAAAATTCAGGTTTTCTCCTGTTTTTGTAAGGACTGGGCTTGTCCCAGAGTCCTCTGTGAGCTCAAGTGGGGCTGTGTGAGCGGGCAGAAGTAAGTTCAGGGGCTACTTGAGTGCAGAATGTTCAAGTCCCCCTATTCCATATCAACACTTTTTGTCTTATAAAAGTCTCTTTGAGTCTGGGAAAGCAAGACAGGGCTGCTGAGCAGCTTATCTCTTGCTCTTGCCCAGGCGTTCATCCTCCGATAAGGAGGCGAATGCAACACGTGTGCTGTGTGTGCCCCAACAGCCAACATTTGCTTAGCAAATGAGATATGACATTGTCAAAAACTATTTACAAATTTGATCCAATGGCAAAACAGTTCTGGGTTTGCCTGCAAACAGAAATCTTTCCTTTACAATGAAGCAGTGTTTCTCAGTTTGAGAAATTAATGTGTCCCTGCCCTCAAACACAGCCTAGAACAAAAATGTTCCTTGTATCTCACACCAAGTGGCCCCTGCAAGAGAAGGACTGTTCTGGAAGGCTGGGGCTTTTGTGAGGAGACATAAGCAACCACTTCTCCCTGCCTCCTGTGTCTGCAGAAGCTGGTGGGTGCTCTGCAGCCCTTCAGCACACAGGGCTGACCCTCACCTGTACAGCCTTCCTTTGGCTTGGAAAGCACATGGGTGAGGAAGAGGAGAAACTGGGAGTGGGCTTTGCAAGGGAAATCTCCACATTTTCCTAATATCCAATATAAATCTCCCCCAGTGCAACTTGAGGGCTTTTCCTCATACCCTCTGACTTGTTCCCTGGGAGAAGAGACTGACCAGGACCCACGGCCTTGGTGCAAAGCGCTGTGATCAGCCAGCTGATTAGTCCAGCTGCCTGCCCGCTGCTCTGCCTCCCCTCTGCTCTGCCTCCCCTCTGCTCTGCCTCCCCTCTGCTCTGCCTCCCCTCTGCTCTGCCTCCCCACTGCTCTGCCTCCCCTCTGCTCTGCCTGCCCGCTGCTCTGCCTGCCCGCTGCTCTGCCTGCCCGCTGCTCTGCCTGCCCTCTGCTCTGCCTGCCCTCTGCTCTGCCTGCCCTCTGCTCTGCCTGCCCGCTGCTCTGCCTCCCCTCTGCTCTGCCTCCCCTCTGCTCTGCCTGCCCGCTGCTCTGCCTGCCCTCTGCTCTGCCTGCCCTCTGCTCTGCCTGCCCTCTGCTCTGCCTGCCCGCTGCTCTGCCTCCCCTCTGCTCTGCCTGCCCACTGCTCTGCCTGCCCTCTGCTCTGCCTGCCCTCTGCTCTGCCTGCCCTCTGCTCTGCCTGCCCTCTGCTCTGCCTGCCCGCTGCTCTGCCTCCCCTCTGCTCTGCCTGCCCGCTGCTCTGCCTGCCCGCTGCTCTGCCTGCCCGCTGCTCTGCCTGCCCGCTGCAGCACAGAGTGACTGCAGAGTGACCTCTTCAGTCTTGACTTCCCATCAGTGTTCAAGCAAAACTCTGAGCCATCCCCTTTGCTCACCTCTGTACTTAGGTGTGCCCCAAGCTGCGGTCATGGCTTCAAGTAACCATCTAACTTTGAAGTGAGGGACTAGTCCTGGAGCTCAGCACACACGGGTCTGTGATGCTGTGCTTTGGTGAGACACCAGCACACAGCCAGAGAACTCTGCAGGGCTGGGGATAAGCCTTTTCCTGGGCTGAGCTGTAAAGCAGGCACTGATAGGCTCAGGTGTGCATCCTGTGAGTTGTAACTCGGGGAGAGGTGATTTCAACGGGACTATTTACACAAGAATTTGTGAGATGAAGCCTCAACAGGTAGTTTGAGTGGTGTAAAGAAAGCAAACATTCTCCAATAGCAACACAGTTGATATGATTCAATCACTGATTGTTTTGTAGTAGGTTGTATCCAAATTAAGAATTATGAATAGATTAAAAATACATTTATCTGTTTTGCTCTGATTACTCTGCTAAATTAGTTCTTTTTCCAACTTCCTATGCTAACTCTATCTGATGCAGTTAAATTCTTTCAATCTATCAGAAAGAATAAGAGATGGGGTCTAATTGCAGAAGGAAATTCCTCTCCCAAGTAAAACTGATAGGTTTGGTTAATTTAAAAATTGGCATGTTCATTTTGCAGCAAATCTAGAAGTCAAGTTCAAGTTGTCATTGAACTCGATATGCTAAAAGCAAAGTATAAATACCATAAAGTCAATCCTGTCCTTGCATAAAAATTACAGCTTGTTTTTCTCTGTGATCTGTTGAGCCAGGGGACATTTCTGCAGGGCAATGTTAGACCCAGTGTGACCCTATTTGGAATGCTCCCCTCTCACTGCTGCAATAAAGTCAGCAAGGCTGTGATTATCTGTGCCAGTCAAGGTTCTGGCCTACTTATCTTTGTTTTATTGTGTTTGAAAAAATATCTAAATCAAGCTGTGGAATCACTCTGTATGAATTCTACAACGGGATTTGAATCCAAATCCCAGGAGTCATTTGTTTATGGGTAGATAAGTGCATGTAGCTACATCTGGAATCCAAAATAGCAGGTCTGGTTTTGAATTGAGAAGATCACTGTGTTCTGTGTATTGCTCCATAAAAAAAAGAAAAGCACCTTACAGGTGGAAATGTTCAAGTGTGCAGACTTGTTGCCATGGCTTTCGGATGCCATGAGGTACTGCAGTTCTCAAGAGAGAGAGAGTGTTCTTCCAGATTTTATTCATGTCATCACACATGTTTGGGGTGTGATAATTGGACTCGTGGATATGCAATTCTGCTTCTAAAACAGAGGGAGAAATTGCCAGTCTTTTTGTAGGGAAATAGTCTCTTTGCAGAGGGTCTCATGGTGCCCAGCAGAGTTAACAGTGAGTTGTTATCTGCACCATTTCAAGAAAGGAATAAATGAGAGAGGTACTAAACCTGTTCTTCACCTTCCTTCAGCAGCTTTTCCTCTTCATGCTATCATTTTTGCAGCCCTCTCTGTGCCTTCTGGGCAGAAAGAGTCTGCTTAGATAATCTTTTATAGTATCTGGGTTGCTGATGACTTTCTCACTCAAGCTACATCAAGCAAATATGCATTAGCTCTCACTCCATCTCTATGGCTATTCCACAGAGATGGACAGTGTCCTCCATCCTAAACCTGTTTGGATGTCATGTTCATGTGGTACATTTTGGATATCTTTTCCTTGTCCTTCTCAGTCACCAGTAATTTCAGATGTTTCTACTTCTTGGCAGCATGTCTGGAAAAACTTGAAGGAACTATGCTTTTGAAAACCTGTCTTTTCAGAAAAATCATCTCCCAAAACCAGAATGGCAGGACTGTGCTTAAAAACACTGACCTCATGAGCCCATCTGAAAACAGCTTCTCCACATGTTTCATATCATCGTCCCAGACAGGGAAGCAATAATTAATTGCATTTCATCAGTAAATATTAATAGAATTATATTACATGGGGTAAACTGACACAGATCAAGATTTTTTTCTCACCATTAAACAATAGACTGATAGCAGAGCTTGGAAATAATTGCTCACTAATTCCTGAACATTTCTATGCCTAGAGGATGTGAGAGTGTGCTGGGGTGTGTGTTTGTGAGGTGCTGTACACAGGGTATGGGGGCAATTCACTGCACAGATTTAATTCCACAGTGCATTCTTAAAACTGGTTTAGAGGGTATGTTGACTGGGAAAAGCTTCCCCACTCTACCTAGTAATTAAGGAGATTTGTTTTTCATGCCTTCATAGTTTTAATCGATTTTGTGATGCTGCAAAAAGCAATTGAATGTTGAGCTTAGTGCATGAGGCTGAATGTGGCTGCAGGCAAAATCTGACCACACAGTGAACCTTCTGTACAAAACATTGGCCCCATCAGGGTGGGGAGGAAGGGAAGAGGACCAACAGCCACTAAAACAGAAGGTGCCCTGCCCACAGCTCCCTGAGAGCTGAGTGGGGCTGGCTCCCCGCAGGGCACTAGAGTTCTGGTTCAGATGCTGCCAGCCCACAGCCACCCTCTGGCAGCGAGCCTCCCCATGAGCTGCAGCCACTGAGACCTCCCCCGGGGTCAGATCTGGCTCAGGGCTTGGCTGGAATGTGACATGGAGACAATATTGATTTCCTCATGGTCGATACTCATCAGTTAGAGCAGCTTTTCTGTGTATCATGTGGCACCGCTCTCGTGGCTTTCCCTCCTGCCATCCCCACTCGAGTGGCTGGACCAGATGCATCACTGGGTATTTACTCTGATGAGTTTTGTCCTTTAGAAACTCATTTACAAATTCAAAGCTCTAAGGCACTAATCTCTGCCCTTCCCTTAGTAGATTAGACTTTAAAATAACAAAAAAGAAGAAAGGATGTGAAATGAGAACTGTTCTTACTTTCTTGGAGCAAAATTCAGAGCACATCTCCACCGTCAAATTGGGCTGTATCAAAGAGGCTGGAAAGGTGTCTGTTAAATTTTCTGGAGCTCTAAAACATCCTCGATAGATAACATTCCTCCCTGCGGGGATATGAAATAGGTTTCTCTTAAGAAAACGATGTCCATAGTGTCCTGCCTCTTTCACAAAGAACAATACTAGGTTCAGAAGCCAAAAATAATAAAATAAATTTTATATTACAAAGGCTGCAGAAGTAAGAGAAACTCTGATATATGCTAGAAAAACGTGTTGCAAATCCTGGGGTATTGCAAGGAGCACACGCCTTCAGGTTTGTACAAAGCACGGAAAGCAGGGCTGCAGCACAGGGTCTGGGTTCAATTCCACCAGTGGATGGCATTGCTATTGTTTGCAGGTCCCAGTTTCCTCTGAAGACTTGCTTTCCCTTCAAAGCCCCGATAAAAATCTACAAAGCTTCCCAAGATCTGCACCAGGAAAGGAAAGGAATGTAAATGAATCCTGAAAAAAACCTTCCCTGGACCCATTTTCCTGCTCAGCTGCCTCTCTCCTCCCTCTCCTGCTTTTCAGGCCGAGGGAATTTGCTGCAGCCTTCAGGCCCTAAACTGCGTTTTTGTCAACAGCTTCCACCACATCTTTAGCATCAGCCTCTGATCTCACCTGCTTCTGTAGAAACACCACAAATCTTGGCAGAATTGCAGGGTCTCCCTTGAACAGTATCACCAGAACTGACGTGGGAAGTGAGTTGGATGACAGGAGAGATGCGGTGCAGTTATGAAGAAAAAAACTGGTTCTGCATAAATTTTCTGGCAGAAAAGCCCAGATTCTCCAGGACGAGTCAAGAGCAGTCTAAGGAGAAGCTGCTTAAATATTGTTCTAATAACTGTTCAAACCAGTTACTAGAAGCAGTGCTGGATCTCTGGGATCACTTGGGTGATCTGAAAATAAAAGAACTTGACCCAAGCTGAGGGGAACAGGAGTCTCCCTGGGACCAGGTCACTGCAAGCACGGCACCAAAGAATGAAGGACCTGGGCGTGTTTGGGCTTCTCAGGACATTCTTGAAAGGCCTCCTACTAAACTTCACACTAATATTTAATTCCTGAAACAAAATGGTTATGAACATGTTTAGAGTTGTCTCAGTGGTCAGGAAGAAAGCTTGAGCAGCCCACACCAGCATTAGAGGGAGCAGGTTCACAGGGAACCCACAGATCCCACTGGAAACAGCTGGGTTTGTGTGGTCTGCCCGCTTTTTGGGGAGTCCTGCCCCAAGGCAAGCTGCACTCTGCCACAGCCACCCCTGCTGCCATGTGGGCTTTGAGCTTCCTTGACATGATGTAGGGGTACCTGCAGCACAGGAGCTGCACAGCTTGGGGTGTCCAGGGGACTGCAGGGGGAAGGAGGAGGTGAGGGACGGACAGGAGAGACAGCAAGCCCCATCTCTCAGAAGATTTAAATGGAGATGCCACTGAACCTGCTCCATGTAAGTCTTACGCAAGGTCTGTGCTCTACATTACACAGCGTAAATCACATGGGCTGTTACAGTCTCAGAGTTACTTTCCAACATACTTGTTCATTGTGATTAATACTTCTGTTGGCCCCTCCGCTGGCTGGCATCAGGGGGATTCTTCAGACAACTATCAGGTGTTACTAAGGGCAAAAAAACCCCATATCTAGCTCCAGGCTAGACTAATTTGATGACTAATTCATTAATACTTTAAAAAAAATTAAATGCTGCCTTTTCCTGCCAAGTATATATATATATTTTATGCTTGAGGTTTAAACAGTGATGCATGTCCTGGGAAACCTGCCAACGTGCCCATCAGCCTGACAGTGGCAATTTAAGTCTATGTACCTTTGATATATAATTTATATGTAGCTGGGTGGATTATTATACAAACCTTGACTTGTCTTTAAGAAGAAATGAAGTACCATCAATACTGGCACAACCTAAGGCCTTGGTGCTTCTTCTCGGCAAATAACATCCTTCAGGTCTTGTGAACTTGCCAATTGAAAAGACTGATCAGCTGTTTAGGTCTTTTATGTGCTGTGTGTTGGCCTAAAGGTTTATCCATTGTGTCCCCCATGGCAGCTAATTGAATGATGAGTAGAGTGTGTTGCCATCTAAAGATGAAACAAAAATCCCAACTGCCGCTGGAACAGAAGTCCTTGGAAAAGCAAAACTCTGTGGTCTCTTTTCTCTCAATTAGGAAAGGGATTGTTGTGGCTCTCTCTCTGGCCTCTATTTGCTCCCTGCTGCAGTCACAGAGCACTCATTTTGTTTGGGATCATCTGAACTTAGGGTGGCCTTGATCTGAGTGCTTTTCTGCTCTCCTGTTCTAGGGCACCCACTTCCAAGGCTGCTTCTTAAACACGTGGGTTTGTCTGCCTGCAGTGGGTGCCAAAGGGAGTGGGTTTTCAGCTGAAATTCTGTTGCAGTTGCTCTGCACTGCATTGTGTTTCATCCCTGGTGACACCAACCTCCTCCATGGCAGTCCCGAGGCAGCTGTGCCAGGCAGTCTCCCTGCTCTGGGGCAGAGAGCAGCGCTGCTATTTTGGGGAGGGAGCCAGGGACCAGACCAGCAGCAAATGGATGCTGTGCCCTGCAGGCACCTTTGTCCTTTGCCAGTTCAAACTCTAGTGACGAGCGGAGTGAGACAATCAGCAGGGACAACCCACATGCTCAGCCCAGCCCTGACATCTCTCCCGTGGGGCGAGTGGCCTCCCCTCTTCGGTCCCACACCCACTTACGTCTCCTGGCTCCTGCCCGCAGCTCCTCCACCCTGTAGACCGAGAGCCGGTTCACCCCTCCGCACACAGAGCCCTTCTCCCCCTTGCACTCGCTGTTGCACTCCTCAGGCCTGGAGGTGGTGGTGGGGAGGGTGTTCCCGCAGTAACACTCTGCTCCGTACACCAGCCCCGCGTAGGTGTAAGCCCTGCAAGGAGCAAAACCAGGCGTTGTACCCAAGGGAGGCAGAAGCGTGTCCCTGTGTATGGTGTGAGCTTCTGCTGCCCTGCTCCAGAGCTGAGTGCCCCAGGGACAGCATGGCCTCCTTGACAGAGGCAGCCAGCTTGATGAGATTTGGGCTAGAGACCAGTATCTATCAAAAGATAGATACTTAACAAAGATTATTTAACCAAATGGTAATTTTTGTCAAGGACAACAGAAAATATATTGTAAGTAGCTATGCTGCCATAGAGAATAGGCAGCAGTGTAATGGTCTGCTTCAAGCAGGGTAGCAGAGCTACGCCATGCCTGAAGGTAGGAGATAATTACTGTTTTTACAGATGCTCTATGTGTAATGTAGAAATGCTTTTCCCATTTCAAATTCAGTTCCACTTATCGGAAAAGAGAAAACTTGCAGTGCAAAAGTACCACTCACCTCTCAGCACAAGCTTCCTGACAGTGAGCTACTGTCATTTTTCTTAAGTCATAGAAGACAGCTCCCTTCAGTGTCCTCTCCCTCGAATCGTCGGTGAAGCATCCTATGTAGGTGCCTGTGTGCATGCAAGACCAGGGTTAGGCAAGGCATATGGGATGGAGAAGGGGGGAAGGGAAAAACCCATACGGGGCCGATCCAGCACCATGTGCTGCAAGCAGGGCTGTGTTCAGTCAAGTCCCAACCTGCCCGGGGTCCCACCTGCTCTGCAGAGCTCTGCCTTGGTGCTGAATCTTGGCAGGTGTATTGAAGGGGTCAGCGTGACTGTCCCATGGAAATGTGCTGAAGGGAAATGAGACTTTCACCAGATTCCTTTCAGCAGACCTGCCTTTGCACACCCGGAGTCCACGATCCCCCGGAACCGCGGCTCCTGCAGGCAACTGCTGCCCACTTGACTCCCTCCCTTGGGGGATGAAACATGGCACTTCTCTAAAGTAAAGGAGAATGTAGTCTTCAAAATGGTAAAAACTTCCAGAAATCTTGTTGGATTTCTCCCAAGTGCTCTTTAAATCTCTAGTTGATAATGATATGGTGCAAGAAAAATATTAAGAAAATCAGTTTTCTTTGGGTATAGAGAGTAATATTAAAGCTGTAATGGAAAGAAAACTTCAGTCTTAACTAGGCAGTGCCGTGCATTGAGCTGTCTCCTTCTCTCTTCTGCAAAGGAATCTCTTCGTCTTGCTTTACTTAGCATATGAAAGATGAATGTTTCTCTTAGACTGCATCCAATTCAGCCTATTTCTTGTTGTCGTGAACAAAATACTATAAAAATCCAGCCTATTTTTGAATATACAATTGGAAGGATGATGTGGCGTCCCACTAGTACACAGCAATTGTGTGTCTGTAAGTACATTTTATCATTAAAATATGAAAGAAAAAAGGAAATTTGATTTTAAGAGTAGCAACATTGAGATGATAGCACAGGGAAATTAACTAATCTAAGCTCTGGACAAGAAAAGAATATACGATGAAAAATGAAACTAAAAAGCATAATATTAGCAATAAAATAATTCACAAGAAAAAGGAATTTTCAGCCGCTCTAACACGGATTTTGGAGCCAGGAATAATAAATCAAACATTTATATATTACAAATGCAACAGTAGCTTCAAAGACCTACACTCAGTAATTTGCCAACATGCAATTAGAAAATTCACAAGCTGTGAACACACACTCCAGCACGCTGTTAATGAGGTGGGAGTCATGCACTTCCACCGAGGGCGCTCCACATTTCATTGTTGACTTTTGATTTGGGTATTTCCATTCAAAGCAGTAGCAGCAGAAAACTGAGGCTGTGGGGCCAAAGAGCCCAAGTGGGGTCCGGAGCAGGGCAGCCACTGTCTGCCCTCCTCTTGTGTCCCTCCCATGCCACTGCCAGCCCAGCAGTGGTTTCTCACTCACATCCTCCTATGGATGAGTCGTCTCAGTGACGTGTCATGTCAGCGATCCGGTCCCTGTCACCTCTGCGTCCTGTGCAATGGCAGAACCAGGCCAGGAGAAACTGTGAAACTTGGAACAGAAAACTCTCATTTGTTGTACTAACAGTGTTTGCCAGTGTCCCTGGCAGGAAAAGATGAGGTCCCTACCCTAAGCTACTTGCAGTGTCAGCAGGTGGGAGCCTGACTCGGAGAAAAAAAAAGGACTTGGATTTTCTCACCCAAGGCTGTGTGCTCCTGGGTAGAGCCAGAGCAAGGCAAAGTGAGCTGGGAGGTTCCCAATATGCTGGGTCAGATGCCATTGTTTTTGTCTCGGGTTAAGGGTCTGCCTGGGGAGGCACAGGGAGGGCTGGCTGGCAGCCCCTGGGCAAGCGGGGGCAGAGCAGCTGTGCTGCATCAGAGCCAGGTTGTTTTTGGAATGGCACCACTGAGGAGTGCACAAGCCCAGCCTCCAACAGTCAGGCAATGCTGCTTCACTGAGCAGGAACTACAGGGCATCACCGAAACTTTAATAAGCGTTATAACCACGGAGGAGTTCATTAGATCTTGAAAGAGATAACAAAATAACAAAATAACAAGCATCTAAGTTTACTAGAAGTGAGTTGGGGAAGGTAGCATGCTCTATGTAGGTAGTTAAATTTTAATTGATAATCTTCAAAGGCTGATCCAGCTTCTTAACAATAGTGTTATTAATAATTTCACTTCATGTTCAGTCAGATATTCAAATGATGCATATTTGAATCTACACTTCAGTATGGTGGGATGTACAAATAAATAGTCCTTCTGGCCCCTCTCATCAGCAGTTAGAACCTGAGCAAGGCCCTGGCTGAGTGGCTCTCACTCCCTCCTCTGCCACCAAAACCTGCTACCAACAGGGTGCTCTGAAGTGTCCGTGGAGCAGCTCCAGCTTGATTCTTCAGGTAACTCCAGTGGTTCAGTCTGCATGACTCACACTGTGTGACTCATCTCCCATACAACCACCACTATTGCCTTCTCCCTCCCATTTCTGACAATTCCCTTGGTAGGTATCACAATGTGGCACCCATTTTGTGGGATTTTTAGATAAGGTGCTCTTTTGTTTGAGTAAATTTATTCAACAAACTAAAAAGCAGTTTAGTAATGTGGTGTCTAGTCATCCAGATCCCATTCCTGCTTTATTATCAGTGAAACATCTCCAAGAACAACTAGTTCTTCTAAAAGGCAACGTGTCAAAGACTGCAAACACGCTCTGATGCTGCAGCAAGGGCATGGCAGTCACCCAGGGCAGATCCTGGTGCTTCCTGTGGTGGGCTCCTCAGGGGCTTGTCTGCTCCCTGGGAATGCTCAGCCATGGGGTGTGATGGCAGGTTTAGGGCTCCAGCTCAGCTGTGTGACAGCCCAACACCACGGGCTTTGTGCTGCCTGGGGGGCCTGTCGAGCTGTGCTGGCCCAAACGTGCCTGGATGATGCAACTCTCAGTGGGGTCATGAGGGTGTAAAGCCATTCAGGAAATGTGAACAACTGGAGTCCTGTTTTGCTTCTTTGCTTGCTCTGGATAATAGTTTCTTAAAATTCTTCCTGCTGACCCAACCTAAGGGGTATTTACCAGCAGTGCTTAGGGCAGCAGAGTCGGACTCAGAGTGAACTCATGTTTCTGTCAAACTGGAATGCCTTTCCATTTGAATTGGAGATGGTACAGGTTTGTACCGTGTTTTCTGGGCACTGCTGTGCTGTGCCCATGCAGCAGTGTGAATTCTCCTTGCGGTCCCTTGCCCTGTTGGACATGCTCAGCAAACTTGCCAAACCCCAGGAGTCTGTCTCCAGTTTAGGGTGTTGATGACTCACCTCATGTCCCCCAGAGGACAGAGTGTTTGCAGAGATGCTCACAGAGGGCAGGTCAGGAACAGTGAATGCATTTGCAATAGCAGAATTTAGTTTTAGCTTTAGCAGCAAGGAGGCACTTCTAGACTTATGGTACTGTGTGGTCTTGGATAGTTAATTTGATAAAATCCACTTTTAAAGTGTTCCCTCTTCTGAGAAAGAAAATCAATTAAAATGGTTGTCTCTGCCTGCTTGAAGAGAAAATAATTTAAATTAGGGAAGCACATTGCACTGTCTGGGCTTCCATTCAATCAATAAAATTACTTTTTTGGAGGAAGTTACAGCTCGGCATGACCAGGGAGGTTAGGTTTCTACTTTGGCATGTGCACGTGCCTAAGAACTGTTTTGAAAGTAGTGATGAGCGAGGAGGAAGGCACGTCTGCAGGGACACGTCGTGGTGCTCACCTGTGTCCGCCTGGGACGTGCAAAGTGCAGTTTATGTGCGTGCCAGAAAACGTGCAAGGAACGTCCCTTACCTTTGTGTGCAGCAGTGTGTTTGATCACTTTAAATCCTGCCATCTCCGTGGGCTCCTGGTTGCTGATGAACCTGTGAAACCACCTCCTTCTCAGCTGCCTGAGCTCCGAGTTGCGGGACACGAGCCAGCGTGGGCTGTGCCGCTGGTCCAGGGCCGGCTCCCGCAGCGCATCCATGCCCACCAGCAGCCTGGGAGCAGGGCGGGGGTTCTGCAGGGCCCCGGGCTCTGCCATCCCAGCCCCGGGTGTCTCATCCGGCACCGTCAGGGCCTGGTTAGTGGAGGTCCCGTGCGAACCTTGCTGGATAACCAGGCGGGTCCGCTGCAGCAGCAGGAGGCTGCCAGCCATCAGGTAAGCTGCTGTGAGGAAGAAGAGCAGAAACTGCGTCCGACGGAGAAACTTCTGTAGCCTGAAGAAAGCTTTGGCCATGCCCTTACTGAAACTGGGCCCTTCACGCCTCCCGACGGGTCCCTGAATCTCCACCTGACCACACGCTCATTCCTCCCATAAGTTCAGCCCATCACTTTGGTGCCTTCCTCCGATGAAAAGCTTCTTCCCAGCCAGCTGCAGCAGGGACCAGCTTGGTGCAGCACTGCCACTAGCCTCAGGCACCAGGCTGGCCCAGGGTCTCTGCACATTCCCAGGGTGATGCCTTCATCATGTCCTGCCGAACAGCCGATGCTGAAACCTGAATTACCAAGGGGAGGAAGGTTGGTTCACATCCAAATTGAAAATATGCACCATCAGGGTCACTTTCCCCCATCCACCCACCCCTTTTGGCTTTAGATGAGCATTTCTCCATCTGTTGTTTATAATTATGCACATTAAGAACTATAATCCAATGAGAACAATTGATTCAGTACAAGTGAGTTTCAGATCTTCAGACTTTTTTTCTTTCCTTGGAGTGCACAAAAAATACCTTTATGGTGAGGTTATTTATCTCGGGACGATTGGAAAGGAAGTTATTTTCTTTTGTCAGTAGCCAGCATCTCCATCCTTTGTCCCTGGCTGAACAGGCAGCCACAGTACAGGCATCTTTTTACAGAGGTATTACCAGATTCCTTCCTTTCAGCTAAACAGTAGCTGAGCTACAAATGCAGATCAGAAGAAAACTGCAGTGTGGGTGTGTGGGAGGAAAAAAGAAATTGCATTAACTCACAATAGATAAGATAATAATTATTAATCTCTGTGCTGCACAATGAAGTTGGGCTTTATGCTGGAAGGATATTTGGGGGTTCTGTATTAACAGAGCTGGGGGAGTTGTTGTGCATGTTGCTTTATCAAAAAACAGAGATTCTGCTTTTTTTTTATTTTAGTAGATTCATATTGCCAACTATTGATGCGTGGATGTGTGTGGATAAAAAGTAGTGAATGTTTGAAAAAATTTCATCTCAAGTTCAGCGGATCTCTCTTGACTGCTGCTGAGCTTTGCAGCTTTAGTTGTGCTGATGTGTATCACGATGAGATTGTCTGGGCAAGAAAAGCTCCTTTGTGCTCTAGGGAACCTTTAACCTCCCATGGCAAATAAAAGCTGGCATCTCCCCATAAGTTCCTATTTTCACAGTGCATCCCTTCTTTGTGGAGCCAGGCAAGTGTTGAGAAAATATGCAGTGTTTTCCAGAAAAGAAAATATTGCAGCTTTTGTTTAGCTTGCAATTGGGGCACACTCCTGAAATCCAGTCCTCTCAATGAACGTCTGGTATTTCTTGTTTCAGTATCTGATTGAAAGTTTTGTGGATATTCACTTATGCCTCTTTATTAAATAAATGTTGCCAATTAAGTCTCCACCCATTCCCTTTTTCATTTGGTTGGGCAAATTCTTTCTGTCTTAAACAACAACCAAAACCAAAGGTTCAAAACTTCTAGGACAAAAACAAATTAAGGCTCAGCTGAGTCTTTTGTCAGTTGAGCCTGAATTCCTTTTGTATGACCTTTCAGCCTTGATTCTTAAACATGGCTGTCACAAGGCAGGAGTCCCTGTCTCTAATGTTAAAATTTAGGTGGCCTTGAAGACCTGATTTAGGTATTTTTTTAAGTTGTTGTTGTTGAAGTTCATGTATGCTGATTTTAGTTGTATGGGACTGAGTAAAAATATTCTACGTCCTTATTTCTCTAAGAGCTTGGGAGCATGAGCAGGTGCAAAGCACTGCCAGGCTGTACATCTGCAGTGAATTCTGACTGCTCTTACTACAGGAGAAGTTGCACACCTCCCTTCAGAGCCAAAGAAAATGCATTGATTTACACCAGCTGAAGAGCTGACCCTCAAACTTAAATTATTGAAAATCTCTGATCAATGTTGTGAGTGCTCAAGCATTGCAGTAAAAGGGTCAGAAGTACCAAGACAGATGAATGGAAAATTAGCCCTAATTAGATCCTGCAAGTTGTTACTGCTAATTCATCTGAAGAAATACTGTCTCTAGGTGGGATTTGATTCACTAGTTGTTCCTGCCATGGGGCTGCTGGAAACTTGAGCTGTTCCCAATGGAGGCTGTCTGATCTGAAAGCAAGCTGTGTGCACATATTAGCTTGGAATTTGGGCTGGGAATGACTGTGCTCCATGCAGCCAGCAGTACTTTGAGGGAGGGCTGGGTCAGTGGGCAGGTGGCTGTTCGCCTCAGCAGCTGGGGGCTGGGCACACCGTGCTCTTGGAGGTGTCATCTGCACTGTAAAGTGGTGGCCCTTCCTGGTAAAACGCTGCTGCAAAGCCTCATCAGGGAGGTGGCAATGGCTGCAGTCACACAGGACTTCAAAAGGTTTAAGCTTTCCCCCCCCCCCTCAGCAGCAAGCTGAGGCCAGATAAATTGATCAGATTTGCAGTAATTCAGGGTTTCACAGCTCTTTTGGTTTATTCACAAAGTGAGAGATGCTTCAAGCCCAGGGTCTCAGATGCACTGTACTGGCACTGGAGGGGCTGTGCTGCAGCAGCCCCAGCCTTTGGGCTCATCAAGCCATGCCCAGGGTGGCAGCTGGGCTGGAGAAGGGCCATTGAGGCCGTGTAGCAGAGGTTGGGCATGTTAGGCTTGAAACTGCATCACTGGCCCAGTTCAGTCTCTTTTAACCCACTGTGTGCTTGGTCAGTGGATTTTGGTAGTTTCTCCGTGTTTGCAGTGATGGAGAGTGGAACAGCTGGAGGCTGCAGCATCCCCAGGATGAGAAGCTCTGCCACTTGCCCAGGCAGCATTGGCAATGTTTCCTGGAGCCAGGGGAGGCCAGTCTGGCCACCACCTGCCCAAAGAGCGCTGTGGTAGGGCGTGATGTTCTACCTCCACGTGAGCAGGATGGAAAACTTGCTGTGCATCAGCAGAACTGGAGAAAACACCCAAGGTATCAGACCTAATTTAACTGTGCAGCAGGCTCTGCACCCAAACACAAAGAAATGTTTAGCATTGCTCCTGTTGCTCCGCCAAGTTTGTTTATTTATTTATTTACTAAGGAAAAGCTGCTTCTGTGTCTCAAAAGGGTAACTTTACCCTTGCCCAGTGGCTGAAAAAGTTTAAATGGTATAAGGCAATTTTACTGCATTCAACATGATGCGTATGAATTACCTCCAGATGCACTCACCCTTAGAGCAGTTGCCATGACAGTACATTGTAGTAAAATCCAACCAAATAAATAAGGAGACTCTCCGCCCACAGACTGCTACGAATGTGCAACTCAAAAATTAAATGTTACTTTTTAGTGGGGAAATAGCAGAGGGTGCTACTGACATAAAAACTGTCATTTGATTTTTCCATAAACTGCATATTGCAATATCTTCAAAGTATGCCTAGAAGAATTCAAGTGCATCACTTTTGATGATGATATTAAACAGGAAAGGGTAAGAAGGAAAGAACTAGTATCTGGTAATAGAAAATGCACCATTTATCTTTTTCATGCATGTTTCACTTGAATGAAGTGAAACAGAAGAAAAGCAGTCTTCTGTTCCTGTTTATCAGTTCTCACAGCCAAAGGTGTTTAGGACCATATTAATTGGGAATTGTTTGTAAAATCATAAAATGGTAATTGAAAGGAGTTTGAGATGGGCAATGAGAACTGTTAAATGGCAGAGGAGATCTCTAGGTGAAGAGGGTGATGAAAGGGTTAATGCTGCACAGGGTGGGTGAGGGGCCTCGGAGAAGGGCAGTAATTAGCACTGGCAAGAGTCAGCTTGGGGGATGGTGAGTGGAAGCATGGGAGATCCACTGGGTCCTGGGCCTTCAGCAGGGAAAGAATCCTTTGCCACTGGAAAGTTGCTATAAGGAAAAGCAGGTTAGTACCTTGCTTCCAAAATGATCTTGCAAAGTGTAACAGAGGATATCACACTAGGCAGCTGTGTTAATGCATTTGTAAAGAGAAATAAAAGAAACATGGTAAAGCTCTTGGCAATTCTGCTCTCCTAGCTCAAGGAGCAGTTACAGAATTCTTAAGGGAAGGCTGAATACTTTCAGTGATGCCAGGCATGCTGGTAAAGGCTGAAGACACTGAAAAACAGCCCCAGACTTGAAGGTGAGGAGTTGCTTATGTGAGGGCTTTCCCTTGATATGTGCTCAGTGCAGAAGCTCAGGTCAGTGCTGCATTGATGGCTGCAGCTCATCAAGAGTTGGTCTTGTCTAAAGAGCAGCAGGATTTTGCAAATTCAGAGTTCTTGGCATGGAAGCAAGATGTTTTCTATTGTAAACTGAAGGGAATTGGACTCACGTACACTATTTTTAGAAAAATCCATCTCTCTTCCACATTTCTCCTTTCTTTTGTCAGCTTCCTTTGAGGACAAGTGCAGTCAGTTAGGCCCCAGCTGAAGGATTCTGGCTCACAGCCTTTTCTTTGGGTACACACTGCCTTTTTCTCAAGGCAGTTTGGAAAGTCAAGGGAAACATCATACTGTGTGAATGCACACAGGAAGTAAAACTCTTAAGAAGCCACAAATTCGATGCTGGGACCCTGTCACGTATTTGCAGTTCCCTTTATTCCAATACCTGAAATCATCCTGAGAAACTCTGAGACAGCTGACAGTGAGTGTTCCTTGTAGCCGTGCTTTCATATGTGCCCAGAGCATCTCTCCAGGTTTGAGAAAGGGGTTAAAAAAGACAACAAAGCTGAGCAGAGCTCTTCCCTCATACCTTGAGTGGAATCAAGACAGAAATTCTTTATTATTCCAGTTTCCAAATATTGGGAAAAGAGAGAAAAATGAAACTGTGGATCATTTTTGTGTGGAAAGTGGCAGATGCTGAAAGTGAAGCTTAGAAGAAACATCCTTGTGCTCTACTGTCTTCAGCCAAAATCCACCCAAATCAGGATACAGGTTGATGCTGATGGATTTTGGTTCAGGTCCATTGTTACTTTTTCTAGCTCCTTAAGAAAGTGTCATGTGGAATTGTCTCAGTGACAACATAATTGAGGAATTCAGACAAAGGAAAGAAAGGTGATTTTGTAATTCCATCACCTTTCCTTGGATATTCTTTCACCAAAAAGAGGGGAAATTTTTGATGAAGAGTTACTATAATATTCATGTCCTTCATGTCGCTGTGGACTACAACCTGGTCACTGACCTTTCTGGCAGTTATGGTGCAGTGCTCGAATGAGACCCATCCCGAATTCACCATCTGGCCTTTCAAGAGCATTTGGCTTCAGCTGGAGACAGAAGCACCCTCCAGCTCTGGCCCTGGGCAGGCATCTCTTCCAACAGCCCTACATGTGTGGGTTCTGTCACAGGGCACGAGCTGTGCTGCACAGGCAGGGACAGGGCACAGCCCTGGTGTGCCCCACATCCCACTCCTGCTGTGCCCCACATCCCACTCCTGCTGTGCCCCACATCCCACTCCTGCTGTGCCCATGGCTCCTGCTGTGCCCCACGTCCTGCTCCTGCTGTACCCCACATCCCACTCCTGCTGTGCCCATGGCTCCTGCTGTGCCCATGGCTCCTGCTGTGCCCATGGCTCCTGCTCCTGCTGTGCCCATGGCTCCTGCTCCTGCTGTGCCCCACATCCCACTCCTGCTGTGCCCATGGCTCCTGCTGTGCCCATGGCTCCTGCTCCTGCTGTGCCCCACATCCCGCTCCTGCTGTGCCCCACATCCCGCTCCTGCTGTGCCCACGGCTCCCGCGGCCACTGCGCCCACTCTGCTGCTCTCTGTTCTTCTCATCCCTGCCCTTTCTGCAAGGTAAGGGGAAAACTCAGGTTGCTTTTGTTCTTTGCTCCGAGGCAGGGACATCCAGCTTGGGCCCACAAGGCTGAGGATGAGTTAGTGCCGCTGCTTCGCTCGGGCACAGCCTGTGTCACCCCCCACGTGGAACACACATCAGTCAGTTCTGCTGCTGCAGAACCTGCTGAGGGTTTGCATCTAAATATGAGAAAATGTGTTTTCCTTGTTTCCTTTCAAGTCACCTCTAACACTGTGATTTAGAAAATAATTTGGCTTTTAAATATTTCTAGAAACTCTTTCACCCCTTTTCCATCAAAGTGAAGCTTATGGTCTAGGGATTTTCAGTAAAGCAATGGAGTGACCGATGAGACAGAAGTGAAGGGGCCTTCAGGCAGCCCTGATGTGCCATGCCAGCGGCCTTCCCAAAGGATCTGGCCTCATCCTCAGGGCTGCTGGAAGCAGTAGGCACTTCTTCAAGCACTTCTTCCAACTTAGAAAGTTCTTCTTGCTAGAGGATGGGTTTGTGCTGACCCAACGCAGGTATCTCCTTGTGTAAGGTCTGTCAACAAGCTGGAAATGAGGTAAAAGCACCCCTTTCTCCACATGCCGTGGTGGCAAGTGTTGCAGCTTGAGAGGGCTTTCCAGCAAGTTTACCATTGCTTGCTACAAGTGTGTTTGCTACAATGTGTAATCAAATTGCAAAGTTATCTTTGATACTGAGATTGTGTTAAAACTTTTAAATAATACTGAAGGGTGATAAATAAGGCAGAAAAAAAATCTTTATGCTGATTTAGCAGGAAGACAGAGAAAAAAGTCTGTAGTCCATAAACTAGTCAAATCAAGTCGAAAATGACACAAATTAAAACATACATTATACCTCCTGTATTCAATATGGGAGGTGTTTTACAGTGACAGATAATTCAGCTTTGGAAGGGAAAGGCAATGTCACAGAGCAGAGCTGCAGCCTGAGGCTGAAGAGTCAGCACTAACTTGTGCAAATTCAGTCCCAGCAGCTCTTTCACCAGATAGTCCACTTTTTGAGACCAATTTTTTATCATAAGTAGGTGTAAATCTGGACAATAATGTTGTTGGTGAGCGCAGAGCCTGAGGTGAGGGATGCAGAGGAGTCTGTGGGAGGCAGCTGGTCCAGCAAGGCTTGTTGTGGAACAGTGTGACTTGGAAAGTGCTCAGAGACAGCTTGAGTAGAGAGCACACTGTGGTGACATGGTATTTCTGCACTAATCCCATACGTTTCACTTAGCTCAGTGATAATGCAGGAATCAGGAGAACTGATTCCACACCAGTATGGAAAAGATGTGGGCATATGCAAACCCCTATTTCAGAGGTAGACATGCACGCACATACATGTGTGTGCATTCTCTACACAGAGGGATGTGTGCTCCAGAGGTGATATACAGGCTGATAAACCAAGAGCTTTCAGCAAACTATTCCTGAGCCTTGAAAGTATTTTGTCAATAGTAAAGCATTCATGCATGGTGTACATCCTTTGATATTAAAAGTTCAAGCACCCAGCAAATGATGATCTGCAGTCTCCAAAAGCCCCTTTATGATCTGTGGCTGAAGTTTTGCATGAGAATGTTATAAGAAATCTACCATATATTGATGTTTGCCTTAGCCCACAGGAGCTAGAGATGAGATCTTTCCTATGTGCAAGGAAATCTACTTGAATTAAAATAACATACAGCTTTGTAACTAAATCATAGATGTTTAAAAAGTATCTGCCATAAACCCTTCAATATATGAATTCCTACAACATTCACGTTGTTAAGAGTGTATTTGTTCAGCACAGTGATGCTCCAGAAACTGTTTGGAGAAGCTGAGCATTCCAGCCTGCCTGATCAGGCTGACACAAACATACTCGCAGTATCCATGCCGACTTTTCAAGCGTAATGTTCCGTGGATGCTTGGGGAAAGGGCATCTCGAGACCAAACTGAAGTCTTTATGAATAATGCCACTAAGCCCCATCTACGTAGGTGCTGTGGATAAATTTAATAAATCAAACAGCCACTGAGACTGCAATGAACGCTGATACCTCAGCCTCTGCAAAAAGTTGTCCTGTTTTTGCTCTGCCTAGGCCAGCTGGCACAGGGCTCGAAGAGGCAGGTACTGCAACCGTGAGAAATAGAGGAAAACCTCACCTTTCTTTTATGGCCGAGGAACCCCTGTTGTAGCCAGGCAAAGTCCTGGACAATCCAGTGAAATATTATAAAAAGCCGTAATGCATGTCTGAAAAGCTGGTAAATCCCGCTCCCTCTGCCCGTCCCCACTAATCCTCCTCCCGCCTCCCGGTTCCAGCGCGCAGACCGTGATCCCGCGCACCGCTCCGTGCGGGTCTGCGGCTCTCGGGTCCCCCCGGCCGCCCTCCCCCGGCCCCGCTCACCGCTGTCCCCGCCGTCCCTGCGGCTCACCGGGGTCCCCGTGTCTCACCGGGCCGGGGCTCCGGGGTCCTGCGCCCTGCGGGGGCCGGCGGGAGGGAACCGCTCCATGGCCTCCTGCGCCAACAGGCTGGATGGAAGCAGCCTCCGCGCTGCGCTGCCAAAATCCTCAAGCGCAGCCGGTGCACTCGCGTTTCATAACGCTCCCCTGCTCGGGGAAACAGCCTCTCTCTACGGCTGCTCCACGGCAGAGCTCTGCAGCCTTCTGCAGCTGCAGACGTTTCCAGACCTAGCCATTCCCTCTGCCTGGATGTTTGTCCAAGCGCACGGATGGCTGCATCGGCAGAGGGCTGAGTGGCGGCAGCAGCGTGAAGCCCTAATGCGATCAGCTGAACGGATGCTCAGTGTTTGTTTCTCGGTGCCTCTTCCCACTAGGGGCAGATCTTTCTGAAGCCGCTCCTCTGGAGACCCGAACCCCTTCCCAACAGGTCGAGAGGGTCCCGGGAAAGCGAGTCCCTGACAGCCTCCCGGCAGCAGCTTGGAGATTTCAGGCAGAAAATTGTTATTCTGGGCACAGTTGGCTGGAAGTAAAATATTTATAAATGTGAGAGCTGAAAGGCAGTTGCTGGTGTCCTCAGGATTGGCTGTGCTGCCACCTTCCCTGCACGTTTCAGCTCTGTTCTGCTGCTGCTTCACATGGAGATTGAGCAATTTATAATTATTCTTAAAGCATCTGCATTTAAGTGGGGGCAGGCTACACCCCTGTAACTGCATGGGGTTTTAAAGCACCCCACAGTCTAAGCATATTTAATGAAACCTGTGAAGATTTGTCTCTTGGAGGCAAAGTCTAATGCAGTAATGGGACCCTTGGTTCCTCCCCGTGCCAGGGAGTGTGAGTCAGATACATAAGCCCCAACACCTGCCTGGCTGTGAGAAAGCAGCACTCAGGGGCTTTTTTTGGATCTAAGAGGAAAGAGGGAATTGGGATGCCATGTGGGGCTGGTCCTGTTTCCTCTCTGTATGCTTCACAGTGCTTCAGACTCTGAAGCCCCGTGGGCTTTGGGGATCAGGTGTGTGGATCTCTCCATGCAGTGCACCCTGTGAGTGGGGGCCGAACCCCACAGTGCGATACTGACACTTGAATCACACTTGGTTTTCCCATCTCCACAGGATTTAAAAGAGAGATCTGGTTGTTCAGCTCAATGTGAACAGTTAAAGTGCTTTTGCTCCTAACAAATGTACTCTCCGACCTGTACTGATAGGGCTGCAATCCTATGGTGATTTGGTGAATTTTGATTAATGGAGAATTCTGAGACTTAGCAGTGTAACATTCAAATTTAAAAATACGGATAGGTAGAGGTGTATTGTCACCCCAAGAAGTTGTGCATCTGTTAGATTGCAACCTTTATGTGTGTGTGTACACCTTTAAGGCTGTAACGGTGGGAAGTTAATTTAGTTTTACTGAAATTAAATTAATCAACTGTTAAGTGTAATGAAATTTTTAAACGTTGCGCTGGGTTGGAGCTTAAATCTATAGAATTGCAGGACTATGCCCAGGTGGAGCAGTGGCAGGAAATGCCTGTTCAGAATTCTCAGCAAGATAAACTATGCTGAAAATGTACCAGACTCTGGCTGTGCCCCCCAGTGTGTGCGTGGGGATGAAATGTGTGCAGGCAGCTGCAGCCTCTTGGGACCTTTGCTGCAGGAGCAGCACGGACTGGGGCTGCAGCCCCTGGCTCCAGCCAGACCTGCTGGGTGTGGGGAGTGTCCCAGGGACACGCTGTCACTTTGACATATGAGCTGTTTGCACAGATTTGGCATGAAAACAACCACTATTGTTTGGAGGTCTTGCAGCTGCTCTGCCTTGATTTCTGAACATAGATGAAGCCCAGACAAACTGCCAGGGTTGGTAAAACAACACCCCTGCTGCACTGAGCCCTCTTTAATGCCAACTTGTTTCCAGGACTTTGTGTACAGAATGCCACATGGGGAGTTACAAGACCCAGTTCATCCCTGGGCATGAGCCCTGCTGCCACAAGGTGACTGGGCTGAGGGGTTACAGTCTGCAAACAGCAGTGTCAGGCCACTGCTCGAGACTCAAACCAGACCCATTCTGGGGAGATCAGCAAGGTAAATAAAGGAAGAGTAGTGTTGTATCCAAGGAAGATGGCAACAGTCCTTCTCCTGAAATTATTGCAGTGGAGCATTTTGGGGTGGGGGTGGGAGGTGCTCTGTGTCCCTGCTGATGCTGCTCACATGGCAGGTCACCATCGAGGCAGCACCACTGGGGGCACAGCCAGCCTGGCTCCTCGGAGTGAGCACTGGCAGCTCCGTGTCCTGGCCACAATATCTCCACTCCCTAATTTCCTGTCTGGTTAGTAATACTGGTTTTCTTCCACTCCCTGGGGAATTTTTCTGTCTCTCACGAGGAGCAGAGGAACTCTTGGGAACACCCACTGTTGGGATGGAGAAGCTGGAAATGTGATGCACTGTATGGGAAAAGGCATGAGCGGTGTTGATGATGAAGAGGGATGTGTGAGACTGTTTCAGATGTTTTCAGGCTCAGACCGACAGGAAATTATTCTTGTGATTTACTGGCACTGTTTTCTTGCCTGTGTTACCCCATTGTCTACAGAAAAGTTGTACCTTGACAGGACCTGTCTGTGTGTCCACTGCAGCTCCTACTAAATTAAGAGGGAAATGGATCAGACTAAATTCAAAGGATGATCTGAGCAGGATGCAGACATTGAAAAATTATATCTAATAGCACCAAGAGAAAGGGGGCAACACTTTGAAAATAAAGCCTCCGTGTGTTATGGTCATGTTGTGAAATCAGTCACTGATGGGAGGAGTGGCAGCTGGAGGCAGTCTGCGACTCAGGAAAATCCTGGGCACTTTCTTTCTCTGCTTGATGGTTCTGCATGGTTGTTGAAAAAAATACAGCACAGAAATTGTGGAATGAGTGGCATTACTTTTAGAATCCTGTTGTGGGAGCATTTTTGTGCTAAATGACTCAAACTTTCAGTCACTGCAGAAAATAGGCTCAATTGTAACGGTGAGGATGAGTTCAGAAAAGTGACAGGTTTTGCCAGTGTGGTTTCAAGACGAAATCTCTTAAAGACTGTGAAGTTTCATAAAGGAATGTAATGTAGCAAATAGTTTTCCTGTCCTTTTCATCTAATAATCCTAAATATTCGGGGGTTAGGCATTCCATGTAATGCCTACCTACAATTTTCAGTTATTTCATGAAACAACTGAGCAAAACAGCTGTTTAGAGCAGGGGTTGACAACGTCACTCTCTTTTTGCAATGACTGTGTTTATAACATAAATGCCGTATCAGGTGCAACACAGACAAAATGGTTGGGTCTAATACGATTATTGTCAAAACTCCCCATGATCTCAGAGCACCCAATAAATATGTCAAGTGCCATGCACAGAGCACTTGTTGAAAATTGTGCAGATCAGTGAAGGTTCTTACATTCCTAAGATGTGTCTCAGTTTGCTTTAGCTGTGGGAATACAGGCAGATGCCACAGAGGTGGTGCTCTGCCTGGCAGGACTCTGTGCTCTGCACGATGATGCTGCTCCCTCTGCTTCAGGGGGTGGTTGAGGGTCGTTCAAAGTGGTGGGAAGAGGTGCTGGAAGGTGCAGCCCAAATCAACCCATCTGGGTCTGCAGCCTCCAGCTTCAGTTTCCTCTTTCTTACTGTCATTGCTGCTAAGGGAGGGCAGAGCTTTGGAAGCAGCTGATTGCACTTTGCACTTTCGGGGTCTGAAAGGACAGAAGCGGCTCCCAGTAATGAGGGCTTGAAGAAACAACCCCTTAAAGATAAATGAACAAACAGATCACATAGATGAGGGTGTTGAACACAGTCCTGGTGAAGGTGAGATAACATTTGAAAATGTAAGAGATGTAATACAGAAAAGCCAAATTAATTTCCAGATTCAGAAGGGATTTGAAAGGTAAAGGTAAACTTTAAGCATAAGTAATCAAGGATTGCTGTAACTAGAGCTGTTTCTGCTGTTCAGTGTCCAGTTTGTTAAAGAGAAGTGAAAAAGGAACAGATAAATAGGATAAGTTTTGGTCAGGATGTTACTGCTGGTTCCTTGTGCTGGGTGTATTTAAGCTGTGTGGCTCCTTCCTGTTTCCGTGATCATACCCTGGCACCAGCACAGAAATGGTTTAATCCAGCTGGAAATGGAAAAGGTTTGTGGAAAGCAGCTCCTATGTGCACATTTTGGGAACAGGTGTGCTCTGACACAAGTGGGTGCGGAGGGAGTTCTGGCAAACTGGTAGGAGATGGGACTGTGAGCACTTGGACAGAGATTTATCCCATTTCAAACATCATGAATTTACTCCAGGGGGACATTATGTTGTGTTACAGTTTTTGTCATGTTTCATTTGCACTATTGTAAGTTCCACTGATATTTAAATATTTTTTTAAGAAGTGCCAGCAAAACAGATGGCAGTTTCACATCCTGCTGCATGGGAAGGTGGTGGTGCTGGGGTTAACATCCCCGGGAAAAGGAATGCAATGGGTAGGACAAAACTCAGACGTCAACATGGCTTTTCTGTCCTGTTGGCAAGGACCAAAGCAGCTGGATGTTGTCCTTAGCAGGATGGGATTTGAGGGAATCAGCTGCAGGCACTAAGCAGAGTCAATAGGCACGTGTGCGTGAGTTTTGGGGTAGAATGAATGGTTAGTTTTGTAGTAAAATCAGCATTTTGCTGATCTCTGCTGGTCTCTGTGCTTACAACTTCATGCAAAAGCAGTTAAATTGAGTGTGTCATTTGACCTGACCGTGAAGAGGTGATGGTGATGTGAAGGAATAGTTTCTAAGTGGCTGCTGAAGGTAAGTTTGCTAAAAATACCACTCAAAGGTTGGGACTCGCAGAACACAGTAGTAGTTCTGGTTGGGAATGCATTGATCATATTGCAGTATGTGTGCAGAAATGATTTTATGTCCTGTAATCCTCGAGGTGATTTGATTATGATCTAGGGACTAACATTCTGAGTCCCAAGGGACAGTCTGAGATACAGGAAGGCCGTTTGCAGTCGTGCTGTGGGAGCGGCTGTGCTTCCTGCAATTCAGCTGCTTCAGATGTTACCTGAACGTGAGTTCCTTCCTGGAGTTGTGTGCAACTTGGGATCCCTTTGTGCTGAGCTCGGGGGAGATGGACAGCCCTTGGCCAAGTCAGCTTTGTCCTTCCTATTCGAGTGTTTTTCAGCCTCAGAAAACACATTTAGCCTAAAGTCCTGGTGTTTTTCTGAGTATGGCCTTTTGATGTTTGTGACTGGTATTATCTTCTAAATGCAGCTGTTTGTTTGGAAAGAAGAAAGGCCAATATACTGGCAGTTTGACCATCACCTTGGATCACTGCTTAGTCAGGTCTCTACAGGGTCCTGCACCACACCAGGCTCTGGAGGTACTGCCTCCCCCCGTCCCATTCAGATCCAGAGCTGGATTTCAAGAGGGACTTTACTGTCACTTCTCAGCCAGACTGTGTGAAGGCACAGTGTGAATGATAACACCTTACCCTGCAGTAATCACAAAGCAACACCAGCTAACATCTCCAGTCAAATAAGTCTGGGGTTTTTTCTACTTGAAGGTTTTATCTTTTGACAAGTGGCAGTAATGTCTTGTTCTTTATTTTTAGTGGACCACAGTAAACTGTAATGGATAGTAAGTCACCTGAGCCATAAGTATTTGAATGTCTCCAGTGCACCCATCTCAGAAAAGAGCAGCACCAACACCTCTCAGAAACCTTGACAGAGTCCACTTCAGACTCTGTACAGTGAGGTTGCTGGAGTGTTACACTGGGGATTTGTCCAGTGCTGGCTCACTCCTTCATTACCAGGAACCAACAGCAGCAGTTAGAGAGCCCTGAACACCCGACACAACAAAGATTACACCAATTCAGAGACTAAAGGAGAGTTAGGATGCCATGCAGTGCTCTTTGCAAGCTGGCCTCACTCACCACCTTTTCCCAGCTTTGAAAGGAGAAGAAGTTGAGCCATGGCAATTAGTCTGCTGGCTCTGCTGACCATGGATTCCTTTATTGTGCTGCCAGACAATAGTTTTAGTAATATACATCAAATTAAGCTCATAGTCGTGCCTATATGAACCCAGGACTCTTCTGCTGCAGGTACTGGGATGATTTCAGGTTTCCTTTCTCGCTGTTCCTCCATCCTCTGTCAGTGCAGTGCCTCCATCAGTTCACCATCCTTGGTACTTCCAAAGGCCCAGCTTGCTCTGGAGCAGGGCTGGCTGTGGTCACTCTGCTTGGAGGGTCCTGGTTTCACACCCCACGATGTGCCAGCTCTCTGGCCTGCCTGGCTGCACTCCCTGTGCTGGGGGCAGAGCTGTGGGTTTGCCTCCCCCTGAATTCGGAGGCGCTGCTGGCAGCGGAGCAGGGGCTCGGCTGTTGCTTGGTAACTGAAGCCACATTTCAAAAATGTACCTGTTTACAGCCAGCTTCCCAAACTAATGGCTTTGAAAGGAAGAGTTGTTCTTTCAGGATCGTTTTCATTTTGCACTTTCTTAAAAAAAAGGAAAAAGAAAAAAAGAGCCTTTCAGCTCCAGCTTTGCTTTTCTTCTCTGCTCTCTTTCCTTGCATCTGGTCCCACAAAGGGGAGCAGTGTCACACGCCTGGGAGCAAAGTCCTTTCATCCCCCCCTCCTTAGGGTTCAGCTGTTATCATTCTGAATTTCAGGCTGAACGGAAGCAAACATTGAGCACTTCCCATAACATTGTATTTGGCATTTGCTGAGCGTGGCTTTCCTCTTGTAAGAGTTCTACCTGTCAGCCACACCCCCCCACCTGGAGGACAGGTCAGTGGAAGGTGGGACAGGTGTTACAGAAGTGTTTGGTGTCTGTTCTGAGCTCTCATGGTGGTTTGCTGGATGTCCCTCTTGGACACACCACTTGCTCCTCAGGCCTTGCTGTCCCTTCCACAGAGCAGCCCGGGGAGCTGCTGCAGGGCCCTGTGCCCTATGGGCAGCCAGGCTTTAGGCAACAGCCATTGCATTTCCATCCATCACCAGTGTTGGGTGAGGCTGTCAGGTCTGGCTGGGTCTGCACCTGGAAGAGTTGCATCCATGGTAGACCACAGGCAACCAAAAAGCTTAACTGCTCTGAGACCAAACCGCTGCTGTTCAGCTACTGGCAGCCATCTGTTCCTCATTAGCCTACTGGACAGCCAGCTCATCCCTGTGGGATGCAGCTGGGAGCCAAGGCAGCATCCACTGAGGGCAGCAGGCAGGTGTGAGCAGTGGCTCTGGTGCTCCTGTCTGTGGAGCACCTCAGCCATGGATGGTGCAAGGGCTTTGATCTAGCAGGAAGCTGAACAGCCTCTGTATGTCATTGGCATTGCAGTTATTCCCAAAGACACAGTATGGAACTGTCCTTAGTAACTTATTTCTATCCAATCTTAAGTTTTTGTGTGGCATCAATAGTGGGATGTCTTCCACATAATTGCTCTTATGGTGCTGGTAATAAATCCCAGGAAGATGATTGCTCTGTCCTGATCCCTTGATGAGCAAATTAAAAACATTCCAGATTGTACACACAAGGACACAAATTCTCACACGCTTTAAATTGCTGGGAATGGAAAGTGGCTCTGCAAAATAATCAGAGTTCACTGGTGTAATGAAATATAAACGTTTATCATCAGAGCAGTGAGAAGGTGTGTTTGCTGTTTTTATGCCAAGGCAGGTTTTTTAGGTTTTAGTGATAGTTCCACAAGCTGTAATGTTCCTTGGCTGCCCAGGCCCTCCTCCTGCCTCTGAAAACATCAAAGACTGTAGCTGTTGTTTTGAAGTTCAGTCCAGCTGTGAGAAGAGGCTGTCAGATAACAGCAGCTGAGAAGGCCGGTCGCATCACCAGCAAAAGAAAGCAGTGAGGTGTCTTTCTGTGCTGCTGGCAGAATATTGTCAAATAGTCCTGGCCCAGTTGAAAGAGTGACAGAGCAGATTGTAGCCATTCCATCCCCATGACCTGCAGGTTGCTGCAGTACTCTGTGAGGAAGGTGTCAGCCATGCCATTATGTGGTACAGGAAACCAGGACAATTTTTCTTGGTCCTTGTTGCTGTAGACTCTCAGATTGATCAGATGATCCCCTGTGGGGATAGGTCAGGTTCTTCATACAGAGTCAGTGCTGGGTGGCTGGTGGGATAGCCCAAGGTTGTTCATTGTGTACAGGACCACAAAACTTGCCAGGATGTCCAGGGAGCAGCAGTTCTGGTGTCAGTGCTGTGCTGAGAGGGCTCCTGAGCAGAGATCATGGCCCCTTTCCAGTGGTACCCAGATCACTGCCTGATGGCAGGAGGTGGTGGTAGGACAAGTGAGATCATTTCTTGTGCTTTGAATGGCAGTGCCACGTCTTGGGCTCAGAGGTCAGTTCCACCATCATGCTGAAGCCTTTTAGTGTGTCCAAAGAGATGCACCCAATTTGTGCCGGCTCCATCTGTTTGAAAATTGAAATGACAGCATCATAACAACACTTGATGTAGGCTGTCACCTTTTATTTCACCACTGCTGCCCCTAGAAACACACACAGTTGCAAAAGAAGTCAGCATCCAGAGGAACGTGCTGCTAACACAGTGGGAGTACAAGACACAGAGAACGTACGATAACGTGGGTGGGCACAGAAACAGGAAAACTGGGATGGTGAACGTGGTGTGAAAACAGAGCTGGCAGAAATCACGAGGAGAGGACTCAGTGCTAATAAATACTGCATTAATAACAGGAAAGGATGACTCACAACTAGAGCAGACTATAATGCTCATCTCATCTTTTCCAACAAGTTCAGAACCGAGCACTCGTTACTGGGCTTTGTTCTCCCTGATTGCTTTTAATTTCTGACTCTCTGTTCTGGATGGCTGCAGCCATCTGAACCTTTGGGTGTATTAATATTTTAGCAGGATGGGCAACAGGAGGCTGTGAAATGTCAATTGTCTCTGAAAATCAAAAGGGATTTAGAAGTAGATGATGGGTAGGTGGCTGTCTTAATTCAGCAGTGTAACAGCAGAGCTAACACAGACTCCCTCCTCTCTTTCATCCCCTCCCACGTGCACTCGCTGAAAGGAAAATAAAAGACATTTGCGTTCATTGACAGCTGGTGATGTGTTCAAAAGGATCTTTATTGAGCTGGTAAACAGTCATGACTCCCTCCCCTTCCCCAAATTCTGGTTTGATGACTACTTTCTCTTTGCTTTTGAGATGGAAAAGGCTCTTGAAAACATGAGCCACTATGTAATAAATCAGAGAAAGGGGGAAAAAAGTACGCACTCATACTTCTGTATCTCAGGGCTGAAGTCAAACAGCAGCTGCTCAGAGCTGGCCTTCTCAGGAACCTGGAGTCAGACCTTCCTAGTCTGCCGTTAGTGTCCTTTTAAGAGCTGTTCATTCATCAGGGTATTTCATATAATCTGACAGGAAATTATATTTACGATGCTTTTAGCTCCATTTGGGACATTTTTTAACACTACTTCTGGGATGTAAATTATTTAAAAATCATCAATTTAGTTCTTTACATAAAGAGATGAAAGCTTACCAAAAAGCTTTCCTGTTCATGGCAGTCTTAAATTCTCCAGCAGAACTCTGGATTTTTGCTTAATTGAACACCTAAAGAATAAAAAGAGCTTGGCCTCGTAACATTTTTAGTAGAAGTAAATTTTAGATTTATTTAGCCCCGTTGACTCTTGAAATACAACCACTAACAGCATCTGTTTAAATATTGTCCTTCAGAATGGATAAAGTGCTTTTATCACCGGGCATTAAAGTCCCTGATGGAGCATTTTATGTACCCCTCTGCCCCTTGCACAGCTCTTCCAGCGGCTCCAGCCCTGTATTCCCATTCCAAAGAGATGGGTAAAGATGGGCTCCCTCATGGGAGGGGCGTTGGGAGTGCAGCTGCCCAAGCCCCCTCCCTGCAGCAGGGCAGGAAGGCACAGGGGAGGCCTGGGGACTGGAGGTCCTGGTGGTGCAGGTCAGAGCCCAGGAGCCCTCCTGCTCCTGCTTCACCTCACCTGTCTGCAGGTGAGGTGCCCGTGGCTGCTCTGGCCCAGGAGGGGTGGCCGTGGCTCCTGACCCCCCTCTTAGCCAGCTGGGCACAGTGAACCTCACACATCCCCAGCCTGTGGCTCTGGCTGTGGCACAGGGCAGGGCTGGTCAGGATGCCAGCAGGACTTGTCCTCTGGTGTAACCTGCTGCTCACATGCTCCTCCTCAGGTGACACTTACGGTTGTGTGTGATTCCTTTGGCCTGGCAGTCCTTTCAAAGAACTGATGGGAGCAGTGACTAGGAAATACTTGAACTCCTGGCAGATACATAGCAGATGTAAACAACCTCAAACCCCAAAGTTAAATGTAATTGAAAAGTCTCCAAATAAAAGATGTCTGTATGGATGCCATTTGCCTCTCTGATCAGCTCCAGCCCCAAACCAATCCTCAGGAATGAAGTCCAGGATGGAGCCACAAAAAGGACTGCTCCTAGAAAAGGGGCCCCTCCAATCCCACAGGGGAACTGCAGTGAATGGTTTTGACACTTTTAAAACCAAAATACATCTGTCATGCATAAGAGTGTGGAAACCTGCTAAATATTCATGAATCTGCATTTTCTTTTGTTCCCATTATGCCTGGGGAGTATGGGATGTTTCCCCCCTACCAATTACTGTCTGTCTGATCCCTGTCAGTGCAAATCTGAGGGCAGAGGGACACTGTTCCACATCAAGGTGCTGTGTCTGATGCTAACCTTAAAATCAATATGTGAAAAGTTGATGGTTGCAGGTGAGTGACACTACAGATTCACTGAAGACACTGGGATTCCCTGTCGTAATTAGCATTGATTCCCCTCTCGTTTTGGGGCTTTGTTGTCTGTGAACTCATTAAATTGTGACCTGCATGTAGGACTTGCATTTATGCCCTGGAAAAGTCAGCAGATTTGCTATCAGTTATTACACTCCTGAGGCTGCAGTTGTTTAAATGCATGTGATGAGAGGACTGTTGAGAAATGTTTCAAGAAAGAACTATAAAAGCAGGTTCCAAGGGTACTTTTTTTGCAGCCAGAATCTGTTCTCTTGCCTAAATGTGACATACTAAAAAAACAGCACTCTGTTTATCAAACCAGTGTGGAATTTCAATGCCTGCACTCATTGTTCCTGATGAATAGGGGGTGGCAACAGCACTGATGAAGCTTACTTGGAGGTTGATTTGGCTCAGTTCTTGCTTTCTGTAGGAGGACGTGACTCTTTTTTTGTGCTTCTTTGACTTGCGAGAGATGCTGGAAAGCCAAGGTCCAGCATCAGTGAGGCTCTGCAAGATGCTCTCCCTCAGCTTCCAGACAAGTAACAGCCTTTGTAGAAGCTAAAGTAATACAGTTTCCAAACACTCCTGATCTACAGAAACGGGACTGTTTTGTACTGAGCTCAAACACTCAATCACCACTGCTTGGTTTGATGCTGAGGCCAGTGGAGTTTGCCTGCCCATCACTGTGTGGCAGTTCCCACTGCTGGCTGGACACACAGAGAGCCCTTGCCAGACCTGGTGCTCTCAGTTCTCACCGTGTGCTCAGGGAGAATATGGTGCACTTCAGTGGTTTTTCTGGGTTTGAGGGACTTTTTTTACTGTAGGATTGAAAACAGAAATTTCAGAGAGTAAGGCAATTTATTGTCCCCACGCTTAGACCAGTATTCACCAGGGGGCCAATTAAAATAGTGCAGTGCTTGTTAATAATAATTCAAAGTGGCTTTTCAGTTCAGTTTTGGTTTATTTAGGGATGCACGCTGGGACACAGCCGGCACTCTTCAAAGGACCGAGTGCACAGACCCGGCACAGCTCAGGATCTTCACTCCTTTAACCATGACTTACCAGGGCAGCGAAAGGTCACTTTTACTGATTCTTAGTGGGAATATTGATAATTTAAGGAGAAATTAGCACAAACTTTATATATTGTTTTTGTCCCTGGACACTTATCTCCTGGGCACTGAAGTGGAATTTTGGTTAAAAAGCTGTTCTGGTTTTTGCAGCTCTGATGGACAAAGTCTCTACATTAGTCATTACACCACCTAATAAAACCCTGGCATGATTTACATACTTAAGTAAGTAAATGGACACCCACCCATTGGCCTCATAAACTAGTGAAGCTCCAGTGACTTCACTCTTACAGTTAATGAGTTGCTGGAATTACTTACAAATTTGGTTGATGATATTCTTCTATATATAACTCTATTTAAAGCTCTCTCCTCCAAAACGTAAGCATGTGCTTGTCCTCAAGAAAACTCTGACTTGTGTTTAAATTTAGAGTACTGATTAAATCTCAGTGATCTCAGTGGGGTTCTTTACTGGGAAGAGGTGGTGTTGCCTTTAAACACACTGTAAGGTGAGTTCTTAAATGTGGGTGTCCCTGTATAGTGATACTTTTGAAGTAACTGTAAGATCAGAAGTTGAAGAGATTTTGAAGGGTTAAAAAATTTTCTTTTAGGCCTACTGGTACAGCTGGAAAATGCAGATGGTTTTGGGGTGCTGGAGCCTGGGAGGGACCTGCCAAAGATCTGCTGTGCAGTTGAAATGGCACCTCCAGGTTAGGTCTGGGTGCAGCTGGGGGCAGTGCCTCAGGGTGCAGGGCCAGGCTGCCCAGGATGTGGTGCAGGGACAGTACTGGCACTAGAGGAGCACCTCGTGCTTGGGGAACAGGGTTAGGGGGTGCAATAATAGGGTTCTGTATTTGTGATCCCCGTGAGAAGGCACTCAGGCTGCATGTGTAGGGTGCACTGTGGTGTGCCTGGGTGGGCATTGCAGAGCAGACTGTTTAAATGCAGAAGGACCCCTGTGTGTGCCTGACAGCTCAGTCCTCTGAGAAATGTGGAGTCTGTGTCAAATACTACTTGCAAAAACTGAAAGGATGCCTCTACCCCAGTCCAACACCTGCAATGACTTGGGCAGCCTCCTTTGTGCATTCCAGCCCCATGGCAGGGGCAGGTGTCTCCTCACCAGCCCCGTGGGGGTGCCCTGCTGCAGAACAGGGCCTGGTGCTGGGTGGCTGTGGGGGACAGAAGCCCTGTCAGGGCAGGAAGCAGCAGGTTTCCAAAGCTGGAGTTTGTGGTATATTTGGACGAAATGTCAACTTTTTGCTTCCCTGAAAGCCCAGCCTCCCCTAAGGGCTGTGACCTGACCCCTTGGAGCCCTGTGTCCATAAGGCTTATACAATGTTTGCTCTGGGAGCTGATGTTTAGTTACTCCATATCGACACATCATGAACTCCACCATTTTGGTACACTGGTAATTTTCTTTACAAAGTGGCTGTAAGTGTGAATTTAATCTACTTATTTTTGATGTCCAGTGAAGCTTTAGACAGCAGTTTAGTCATTATTATTGCTATTGTACAGCTGCTCTCTGGAGGAGCTTAAACCATGTCAGAAAGGGAACCAACATAATGAGTCTGACAGAAATTCAGAAGAAGAGATTAAATTTAGGATAATGAGTTCTGTTGAATTTTTAATGTTATTGTAACAATTCACACCACTGCAGCCTGTTCATCTCTGGACTCAAAACTGAAATGTGTGATTGGGAATTGGGCTGTGCAGATATGTCCTTCTCCAAGTCTTTTCCTCTTAAAAAGAAAGAAAAAGCAAGATAAAAGAACACTACAAGTTCTCCTCCCTCTTCCCCTTCAGTTTTCTCAGATCTTCCACTCTGTTGCTGCCAGCCATTCTTCCCAAACCCGTGCAGATCACCAGCCCCAGGTGAGGGCACACGTGTCTCTGTCCTACTTCTTTCCTACAGCTGCAGAAAAGGTGCCAGACCAGCTGGGGACCACACAGGCAGAGGTAAATCAAACCTCATTAAATTAGCTTGTTTTCACTGGTTCCTTAGAAATGTGATGAGTTCCAAGGTGAGGAGGACGGGGTTGTTTGTTGGTTGTTGTGTTGCCCTGCTGGTGCTGGGCTTGCTGCTGGAGGAGCAGGTTTGCAGGGAGCAGCTCCTGGGCCGCAGGACTTACACCCGTCCCGTGCCTCTCCTGTGCTGACATGATGTGATAATTGCAGCAGGGTGGGCAATGCAGGAGCCTTGCTGGGTTGCTGCAGTGCAGAACCATTGTAAGAGGGTTCTGTTCTGGAGGTCAACAAATATGAGAAGATGGACGGAGTTTTGTGTGCTGAAGATCATTGAATCACGGTATCACAGACTGGTTTGGGTTGGAAGATCATCTTGTGCCAAACCCCCTGCCATTGGCAAGGACACCTTTCACTAGACCAGGTTGCTCAATGCCCTATCCAACCTGGCCTTGAATTAGAGAAATTTTGTGCCTCTTCTGGATGGTGCCAATAGAACAAAAAAAAAAAGAAGAGAAAATGTTTGTCCGACACATGAAAATGTCCAGAATTCAAGGCTCCTCCAGGTGTGCTATGGGTCCTTCCTGCCCCTTGGACACTGAATCTTTTTTCAGATACAGTCCAGTTCCTGTATCTTCTAATCAGTCTCTGAACAAAATCTTTGCCTCTTCCGAGATGGGGTTGAATAAATTCTGTCTGTGTAGGAGCTGGAGCAGCCTGTTCTTGCTTCCCTGAATCAGAGACCAAGATACAGATTAACTTGAGCTTTGTGAACTCCTACCTGTGGAATTTTAAAGCTCAGTGGTACCTTCAGAGCCTGGGTTGCAGTACTGCACACACTGCAGTGTGCCAGTGATGCAGTGACAAGTGTGTGCTCACACAGAGGGAGCAGTCGGACAGGGGGGTGCCTGGGAAGCTGGTTGCTCCAGCTGGGAGGAGAGTGTTGTTCCAGGTTCCAAGTAGAGTTTGGGGCTCAGAAGTACTGATAAAAGTTGCATTTCACTAGTGAAACATTAATGCTGGAGTTTTTACCTGTTCCTCTCATCCTTCTCTCCTGACAGGAACAGCATCGCTGTTTGGTATCGAAAACAGTAATTCCCTTATCTTAGGTGCTGAACAATGTGATATAGTTAATAAAAGTAATGACAGTTTATTCACTGAAAACCAATTAGTGTTCAGCTTTCCAAGGGAATGGAAAACAGATTGGATGATACCACATAAAGAAATAATTTATTTGATGGAAAGGACATTAAGAAGGTGTTTCATCCACGGCAGGATGAAAAATGAAGCAAGTTTTGTGGCAACCATAAATATTTTCATCTGTCAGTGGTTTGTTCTTTAATGGAGACATGAGGGAGCATAGTCCCACACAAGCATTGTGGTGCTCATGGCTTCTCTTGTGCACTGCTCTGGGGATTCTGACACTGGAGCTGGATTTCTTCTGTTGAAAAAGATGCACTGGTGACAGAAAGGAAAAAGCACAAACCAACTCAAACTTATTACAACAGAACAGAAGAAGCACCCCCAGATTATGTTGTTACTCTGGTTTAATCAGCCCACTATGCTGCTCCTGCCCATGCAGAACATCAGTTGCTAAACCCATCTGTGAAATGTGGCATTGGAGCTTCACTGGCTGAGAATGAACGACAGAGCTAATGGTTGCTTAATCTGTTGTGTATTTTTTTATGGTGTGCTGAAACACCAGGGTGGAATCTGGAATTCCTCAATTATTAGCTTAGTATTAGGAAGAATAAGGATGCAATTAGGGTTTGAAAAAATTAGGTTAAATCCCCATTTCCTGATACAGAGATAATAAGACTCCTCCTGTTTCACATTAGTCTCCAGACTGGTAGGCAGGCTGGACAGCAGCCCTGTAATTGGTGCAAATGGTACTGGACATGCTTGGAAGCATCTCAAGAGTTCAACTTCAGCTCATCTGACTCCTGGAGAGCTGCAGTTTCACATCCTCATGCTTTCACTTCATTCTGGATTGCCTTTGTCCTTGCTTCTGCTGTTTGGCCAAGTCCTGTTTCCAGCTCAGTTCTCTACAGCTTCGTGGCAAAAGGAATGATCTCTCCTGCTGCCTGTCCTGCCCTGGCTCCTCTGGTTCTTCATCATCCCCTTTCCCAGTCTCTTCTTTAGAGCTGTTCCTGTTCGATGCTCTGCACACAAAGGGAACGTGATGCTGTTATGAGAGGTGAACGCTGCCCCCCTTCAGAGCTGGGTCATGGCTTCCAGGAGTCAGGAGCCATCAAAGTGCAGCAAAGAACCGTCCTCTGGGAATATCCAATTTCCTTTGAAATACTGATGAGTTGGCACAGCGTTGTCTTACTGATGAAGTTCTGCAGCTAATTGGTCCTCAGATAATTAGCCTTCCCAGTAAGGCAAAGCCTTTGTCCCAGATAGCACTCTTAGAAAATAATTTTTTCTTGAAACAATGATTATAAAAATATCCCTACTTTCCACTGTGTGTCCCCCTGGCAAATGGAGCATTATGTTGTTTAACTGCTCTTTGAAAAGCATTCCTGAGATAAGATCATTAATAGACAAAAATGGTTTAACAGAGGCAGCTTTGTTGGAAAACCTTCATTGGTGGTAGACTGGGAGTAATTAAGTGAAATGTAATGACTCAAAGCAACAAACAAGCTTTGGCATAGCTGTTTATGAACACCCAGTTCTCCTGGGGAAACCTAATCTGACATGAGCAGGGCACGTGGGGTGCTTGGGGTTGCAGGGGGCAGGGGTGGCATTTCTGAGCTGCAAAGCTGTGCCAGGCTGGCAGCTCCTGGAGGGGCTCCATGATTTCACTTGTCCCACAGGTGTTCAGTTTGATCCCAGCTGCATGATTCCCCTTTTTGTCTCCTGTTCATGGCCCTGGGGACAGTGACCTTCATCTAGCTCTGGCTTTGCATGTGGCTGTTGGTGTTAGTTGTCGATCTGAGTCGTGTTGTCACTAACACTCATGTATATATATCTATATATCCTCTCTGTGTACCTCCCAGTCCATCATGTTCTGCTGAGTGCAAGTAGTGGAGTTTCTACACCAAAGTGGAAAATACAAATGCAAAGGAGAAATAGCTTTTACAGTGATTTATAGAGAAAGTGAATCTCCAGAGTGTGCATTTGACTCCAGTTGTACATTGGCATCCCAGGGGATGGGAAGAAGTCCTGTGGTGATTTTTAAAACCTCTTAGAGACACATGAAGATCAGAACTTAATTTTCATGTCTCTTCTATAGCTGCCTTGTAATTAATTTCTCTGAAACAGTTTGTTTTTATGCTGCCAAACACTTCAACACTTATATGTAAATTATCAACATCTGAAGCCTCCTTTCCTTAGAAAGAATACAGGGCAATCATCAGATAAAAGTCATTACATATTCACAGCTATTCTGCTCCACTGATAATAAGACATTCTTAGGGGAAAGTGACCTTTTTACAATAGTTATTAGTGTCAGGACTTCAGAATTGTCTTTTTTTATTACAAGTCCTACCAAAAACATAAAAAAGAGTGAGGTTTATGATCTTAAAGATGTGTCAAAGCACAACCATTAAGGACATTTTCACAGAATGTTATTTATATAACCCATTTTTGTGGGGTTTTTATGGCAAATATTGAGAGTGTTGACAGAACTCTGCATTCATGACTTCTTTTGACTTCTGACCATATTCTAGAGATTCCAGATAGGGTTTCCAGCACTATGTTTATGGCCTTGGAAATCTCCCTAGCTCCAAGAAAAAGATATTCCCATACACATGAGAACATCAGCTCCTTCAAATGCAGAAACATTTTTGTGCTGTCCTGAGTTTGTTCCCTGAGTGGAGGGCAGCTCCATTAAAACACTATCCCACAATTTCCCTCTGCTTTTCCTGGTCTCCATCCCATCCAACGCAGCCAGGGATGTTCATCCTCAAGCTGCTGTGCCAGCAGGATTCAGCCCCATGTGCCTGCACTTTGGTATCTTTCCAAAATCAATATTTTAAAGAAACTTAAATTATTCCTCCTACTGGAATCATGATTCATGCAATGATAGCATCAATATTAATACAATAATCGAACTTTAATGTCGGTTGCTAAGCAACCTGTCATGCCCACAGAGCAAACTGGACTCAAACCAGAACAACTGGAACTGGGGAAAATTTAATGTGAAAACGAAAATATTAAAGGAGGGGAAACGTCAAGTACCAGATTCTGCAGAACCATCCTCTGGGCTCAGCTAGAGGCTGAGATCTGCCTTTTTGGGATGTTCCCTTTCTGTCTGGGCTCCAGTCTGGAGCTCAGCCCCGTGACTGGCAGTGCCAGCACTGCTCCTGGGGAAGGGCCACATCCTCTCTGCTCAGGTTCTGTGGAAACAAAGAGTCAAGAGGAAATAGTTAAAGAAAAAACCTGATTCTCTTGCTTTTTCCTTCCCACACACTTCTGAAGACCCATTCAGTGTTTTCCTTCTGGCAAACTATTTAGTCAGAGCAATCCCCAGAGAGAACTCTGTTTCTGCCCTGTGAAGGTTGTCAGCCCTGTGAAGGCTTTCAGTATGGCTAGTTTAGGATGTGTCTTGATGTTCAGGGAGCTGGGATTAACAGAATAGAGGGAAATGACTTATTCCAATAGCTCTTTAAATGAAGAAGTAAGTCCATTTAAAAGAGGGAAGCCCATGCAAAGTATTTCCATTATGCTGTTTTTTTCTTTAAGCATTATCTTGAGAAGCCTGAAGAAGTCTGTTTGTCTGGGAAATGAGATTCTGTTTTGGTAGATGATGCAAGTGGACATTGGGAAAGGGTATCGGAGCCAGCTGGTGCAGGAGAAAAAGAGAAAAAAGGTTATTCATTATGATTTTTTCCTCATGGTTGCCAGCAAAACAGAGGAAGAACCATGTCCTCTGGGATATCCCAGCTGGCAAGAACATCCTTGCAGGCTGACTTCCAACTACACCAGCAAACAGAAAAAAATAAATTAAAAATCCCTGGAGACCTACATGTTTGTGGATTCACCAGCATGCTGGCAAGTGCCCTAGCTGTTTTCCTCTGAAGAGTGATGTAAAGTAGAAAAAAAATAGGATCTCAACTCTAGGAACAGACCCAAATTGCTGTTGTTTTTGTGTTTCAGGGCTCAGCAGTGGTTTTTGCCTTTTCTCTCTGCCTTGCTCTGCTTCCCTCCTCCTAAAAAACACTTCTGCCTGTTGGCTTGCAAGGTTCCTGTACTGAGCATGGCCATGGCCGTGGAGAGATGCCTGGCAGGTCTGGTATGGTCAACAGGATGTTTTTTCTGTTCCCAGATATCAACTACCTCATTTTCCTCTGACCATAATATCCTTCTTGTCTCTTTAATTAGCTCACCTAAGGCATTGGCTGCAAACAGCGACCCAGGCTGCTCTTTCTTCTTTTTACATATCAATACCTCATTTGCTGTGACTAATAATTTATGCAGCCCCAGCTGTCCCGCTCCCTTGTCTTTCCACTCACTCCCTGAGGTTTGGAACTGCTGGACAGAAGCTCCCTGGCAGCAGGGCTGTCAGCTTGTGCTCAACACCAAACACGCTGAGCTGGACCTTGACCTGCATGAGTCCATTTCTGGGTCAAAAGTTGCCAAAGGGCAAGAACTGTCTCTGTCACCTATTTGTAAAAAAGGCAGTTCAGGTGAGTGTCTGTTGCTCTTGAGAATCTCCTGGTGTTCATGCAGAACTGCATTAAATGACCTTCAAATAGTCATTGCTTGGAAACCTCGACCTCACCAGCATGTGAGGTCAATGTTCACCCAGATTTATTGCCACTACAAACAGATGAAACACTGTGGACGTTTTTGTGCTGTTCATCTGATCTTAGATGCTTTTTTCTGCATGTCATTGGCCTGTTCTCACTGTGCAGTCCCAGTGTGGCTGTTGGCAGAGGTGCCCAGTGCCATCCCTTGGGTCAGGCAGGATGTGCCATCGAGTGAGAGCCCGGGGACCTTTTCCCCAGGCAGCTCTTGGGGACATTCTCCTTCCCAGCAACCCTCGTAGGCTCCTCTCTTACCTCTGTGCTCTGCAGAGGTTTCCCTGCTCTGCTCTGATTTAGCATCAACGTGGCTTTGCCACAGCTGAAGCTCACAGGTCTCATTTTTCCTTAAAGACATGATACATGTTTTATCACTGCCAACACAAGGTCCTCAGGAACCACTCCAAGCCCACTGCTACCCTCAGGTTGGTTGCTGTGGTGTCTGCTCTTGGCTGAATGCTGGTACTTCATTGCAAATCCCAGTCCTGTTTGTGAGATTTGGTCCAAAGAAATGAGAAAAGCTTGCAAAAATTTATTTGATTTTGAAAAAAAATTTCATTTTAATGTCTCAGAGTATTGAAATTCAAATTAAAGAAAGAAGGGTTGATTAAACTCACTTTCTCTGGGAAGTACCCAGATTTTCACCTGATTTGGTAATTTTTGTTTGAAAGCACAGTCCAGGAGCACTGAAGTCAATGAAAATTTTGCTGTTGACTTCAGGCACAGCAAGCAAAGGCGAACCCTTGAGGCAAATTTGGGTTACTTGAGGCTGGAAATAGGGCTGTTGCAGCACAGATGAGCCCTGCAGAGAGCCAGGTTTGCCTCCATTGCCTGGGCACTGTATCAATCTTGCAGCCCTCAGTGTGGCACCTGAACTTAGAACTGATCCAGCGTCCTGATGACCTGAGCTGCTGGAGGTGCTGGAGGCAGCAAGGGCAAAGGCAGAAATTGCTATGAAGCACAAATTTTGCTGACTTTCCATGGGTGTCAGGTCCTCCAGTGCCTCTTGTGCTTTCCAAAATATAAAGGGCTTTGATTAAAGCAATCACGAGAGTAAGCCAGGATTTTGAAATTGTAGGAGGCCTTGACATTGTCTTTTGAACATTGAGGGTAAATTATCCATGGGAAATTACTTCCATTGCTGCCTCCATTATTTGGCCTTAATCCTAACTTGATACCTTTGGCTAGACAATAAAATTCTCCAGTTACAAACAAATGATACATTTTTCCCCCCTTCCTGCTGAGGGTTTGGGTCATTCTTGCAGATATGAATTTTGGAGGTGGTCTTTTGCACCTTTCTTTCTGCCAAATACTGTATGTTTTGTGGTTCCAGTTTTTCTGCAGCTATTTATTTTTCCTTTGACGGAAGTAGAAATCAGACCTAAATAATCTGCTTGATTTTTATCTGAGGCAGCTGTGCTGGGACAGAATCTATTGTTCAGATCTGTTACCTTTTACACAACAGAGATAAATTAATTAAAGGGCTTTCCCCTGACATTCAGACTCTTGCCTGCATATGTTCACATAAAAGATGAATGACAATGAGGTTCTCATTACAGCATGATGAATTAGCCTTTTCACTTCAGTTCCAGCAAAGTCTACTTCATGGTCAACACTCTTGTTTAGGCCCAGACTTTTTTTTTCCCTCTTTGAATTGCAGTCGTGATCATAAAGTGACCAGAGGCAGCCCATATTAAAAATAATCTGGGAAATATAGTGTGTTATAATGACCTTTGCCTCATGGCACTTCCCTCCTGGCGTTCGGAGGGACCCTCTCTTACATCTGAGATGCAGAAACATCCCTTCTTGCCATTCTTCAGGGAGGGGCACAGCCAAATCTGAGGAGACGTTTTGCTCAGCTCAGACTCCCAGGTCTGGCTGTCTGTGGAGATTCCCTTCCTGCTGCACCAGCACTTCTTTGAGGAGTTGTCCTCAGCCCCTGCACAGTCCTGTGTCCTGGCACATCACTGCTTCTCCAGAGCCCTCTCACTCACAAGAGCCCTGCAGGGACTCCTCTCCTTGCAGTTTGCTGCTAGAACAGGAAAATACCATGGGAATATTGACTGCTCTTCAAAGAAAACTCTCATCTCTCCAGCCATGACATAAAATTGAGCAGAATCTCACTGAGCCATATGGACACTGAGGAGGGTAACACCCCAGTGGAGAGTCCTCCCTGCTGCCTCCAGTCTGATTATCAACGCGGCTTAGAGCAAAGCTGAGACTCTTAATGCCCCAGGCACGATGCACTGCCCTGACCTTGGAAATTATTTTTATTGCTGTTTTGGCTGGCTGTGTCCTTGGCAGGTTGCTGGGCCACGAGCAGATGCAACAGAATGGTGCAAAAAGCTAATTTCAAAGGTACACAGTGTTCTTCCACAGCACATGGGAAATGTGTTTAACGTTTGGAAATCTCCTTGTGGCAGAGGTTAAACTTGGAACTGCAAATGGTACAACAGAAATTCCTTCAGTCACTTGTTCTGACAGAAAATGCACAAGTGGCCATGTTCACACTGTTCTGTGGTATCTGTGTTCTTGGTGCCTGGGCTTCTGTGTGTTGTTTTACTCCAGTAGTGGGGATGGATGGAGTGTTTTGGTCACAGGAGCACATGGCTGAGCTGGGGCTGATCAGGCTGGAACGCTCTCTCCCTGGGCTGCAGAAGAAAGCCACGTGCTTTATTGAAGGTTGCTTTGCCTCCAAGCTTTTGCACTTTTTTATTTCCTCTTGAATGTTTTACCTAAAGACAGTCTTTTTAAAGCAGTTCAAACAGGTTTCCAATTACTTTTCATCACATTAGTCTTCTGTTCTAAAAATCTCAATCTGAACATAGAGTCCATTTCAAGAAATTGGGAAAGAGTTTTCTTCTTCCTATTCTATTTTTGTAAGATGAGTGTTTCAACAAAGAGCTTTCCCAAGCCTCTCTCTCCTTTTGAATTGGTCAAAAATAGGACCAGCCTTTCTGCTCTAATAACAAGGTGCTTTTACCCCTCCCAGTTTGTGCTCTGGGCAGTTGCTGACAAAGGGCTTCATGTGAGAGGACACTCAAACTTTGGGTTAGGAAAATATTTAAATCCAGGAACTTCAGAGAAGTGCCTTATGTGGAGCAGGTCCTTAACCTGTGCTTATGCTGAGTTGTATCTCAGACTGCATCTAAGTAGGTTTTCTGAAATCAAGGCTCACAGAGCAGGTATAGCCCAGAGGTGCATTAACTTTTGGGTATCAGTCAGGCTGATAATAACTTACATCCCCTTGTTTTAAATCCTAAGACGAGCTGAGAGTTAAACACATTACTGCATGTGTTTTTTTAATATGATAAAATCAACTGTAGAATGGTATCATAAATGGATAGAGGAGGTCACCTGCTCCCCTGTCCCTGGTTTTTTATTATGGTGATGTTCTGCTGTAGAGTCCTCTGCAATCTGAATTTGGAAACACTTAGGATTTTTAGGATATTTATCTTGCCAGAGTTGGGGCTTTGTTGGGTTTGTTTATTTGCAAGCCTGGAGAATTGAAGTTTGGTGGTACCAATGTTTTTTAGAAGTCAGTTTTGGTTATTGCTCTGGAAGTGCTCGTATTCCTGTCCAGACATGGAATGAAGTCAGCTCCACATCACTCTGATAGTCAGTCTCATGCAAAATACTCAAATAATTCCCTGGAGTGCAATGTAAGTTAAAAAGCAGAAAGGGAAAAAAAAAGAAAATGTAATTTGCTGTTGGACTTCACACAAATTGGAAGATGATCTGCCCTTCAAACCTCTGTTTTGATCAAGCCTTGTCTTCATGAGGGTGACGGGCACTGGAGCAGTGCAGCTGTAAGAAGGAACCCCCCATTTGGGCACATGCCAGGGTCCACACGCCCCTGGGCCAGGAGCTTACTGGGGGTCACTGACCTAAGGACACATCCTCTCTGGGTTCTCACACTGTTTTCTGAAACCTGTTAAATGGTTAATATATGAAATGCTTTTGATTTCATTGTTTAATGTAATTTTATTCAGTAAAGCTGCCACATTGCATAAGGGTATTGGTATTTAATATTTAATAGCATAAATCCCATGTGAGTCCCAGGCAGAGGATAAAAATTACATTTTAAATTAATGTGCACTCAAAGCCTGATGCTCTTTCTGCATTTAAAGGCCAATGGCCATTTCAAGCCCAGTGCCAGCTTCCAGGGACAATGCCCACGTTCTCCTCTGTCAGAGTGGCCTGTCACCATCGCAGGCTGTGTGGCAGTAACTGTTTGTGTGCTGAAACAGGATGAGTAGGAAGGTTCTGGTGGCACTGATGGTGTGAGGGCAGGTGCTGATCTGCTCTCCTGCTGTCGGGGTCCTGCTCCCCAATGGTGCTGCGAGAGGGCTGGCACTGCCCTGCACCCACAGCACCCCACTGAGGGGACACACACAGCCCAGTGTGGGGGTCCCCAGTCACTGGTGACTCAAAGAGCTCATCAGTCCAAAATGGTGTGACTGTGGTCCCCGTGGGTGCCCAGGGCACTGTCTGAGCATGGATGGAGCAGGAGTGAGGAGTCCCTGTCAGTGCTGGTGTTCTTGAGCAAATGAATCTTATCATGAGGTCAACAGACCTCTGGCTTTTGACCTGAGGGCCAGGGAGCTCCTGGGACTGTGGCCATGAGTGACACAGTCCAGCTCCTCAGCATGTCTTCAGCTGTTACAAGTGTTATGTGTGGGACACTTGCTCTGTTTTGGGGGACAGGCCACACAGCAGCACTGAAGTGGGCCACTTTTTCTGAAAACATGGGGCAAAGTTTTTTTTCCTCCTGTACAAGTGCAGTCAGGTACCTCCAGCTGGGAGCCCTGTGCTCCATGGGAATTTCAGCACACCTGGGATCCATCCACACACTCTTTTGTCATCCTTTGGTCTGTCAGCAGGTGACAAAGGACCCCAGAGCAGTGTCCACAGCATGGCCTCAGGTCTCCCTGGTGCTCAGCCTGCTGACACCAGCACAGGACAGCCTGGGACATGCAGCAGCACAGTGTGAACACGGCTCTGGCTGCAGAGTACTGATCCTGCAAACACTTGATGAAGCAAAGTGATGATAATGTCTTTACTTTTTCTCTGATGGCTTTTAGCACAAATTATTTCCTTTTTTTATCTGCTGGGAGAAGACTTGAGATGGAAATCTGCACCTAAATGTGTTCTCTTGAGATGTAGCAGCCAAAAATATGTTCAACTTGTCACATGGTTTGTAGACCCACACCTCAACTAGCAATAGGCATTATCCCTGAGATGTAATGTCCTATGGCCTCAGTGAAAGTGATATATAAATATATCAATTATACATTATAATATACATATCTAACATTTCAGATTATGTAATGCCACCATCTGCTGCTTTACATAAACAGTGCTCAGCTTCCACCTCTGCTGCTTTACATAACCCTGTCCCAGCCACGCCACTGTGTCTGTGCTGCATGGGGCAGGGGATGGAGGAGGGACTGTGCTGCTTCTTCTCCTCTAGCTAAATACCTCTCCCTTCATGCAGGGTAGAGGTGGGGAACTTGCAGCCATGAACACCACATAAACTTGCCCATTTGTTTCCCACTTATTGTTCTTGTTCTTCCATATTCAAACCAGACAGCTTTTGTTTACTTTGATACTCAAAGTTACTGCAGGGTCAAGTAGAAAGAGAAGATTGGCAGGAAAGGAGCAAATCCTCCTTAAACAAAAATGTCTGCAATAATTAGCAAATGTGACAAGAGAGAGCTGATAAGCAAAAGGTAAGAAGGGAAAGGTAAGCTTCAGGGCAATTAATTAAGATGGTAAATGAAAAACAACCCAAAATTCCTGCAAGCACTTAGCAGATGGGAGAATATTCTGAGACCATGGTAGTTTTCAAGCAGTGAGGAAAAGCTGGAAATACAGGGATTTGGGATCATTTTCTAAAGGAGTTGCTTTGTTTTCCAGGAAATAGCCATGAGGAAGGCAAGGCAGTGTTTGGTTTCTTTGCCCAAATCTGTACTTCTGCTGTTCAGGGAACCTAAAGAAATAAAGGTTCCTTTGCAAAACTGGAGACCCACACCCAGCTCTGCTCTTCATTTGCAGGTGCCAAAACAGTGCTTTGATTAACCTGCGGTGCAGCACACCTCAGCTGATGGTTTGGGATGTCACCTGTGTCCTGCTGTGCACCTGAGCCCTACTGCCCTTCCATCCTTTGGCAGTCCCTTCCCACCCACCCACCCTCAGCTCCAGAAGAAGCCAAGTGCTGGTGCCTGAGCTCCCTCTGTACCACAGGAATGTGAGAAGTCTCTCTAGACCTAGTCCCAAGCCCTCAGGTGAGCTCAGTTACCCTCCCCACCTGTCAGGGTCAGTGGAGCATGTGAGGCACTCCAGGAGGGGAGGGATTAGTGGGTGGATAAATGCAGGAAGGTGACTCCCCTTTTGTCTTTGTCCCTGTTTGTCTTGGGGTTCTGTAGCTGACTGAGCCTGGGTAAGAGATTTGGGTATTTGGAATCTGGCTGTGGAGGGATGATGGGCTGACATCATCATCAACATCCAAAGCTCTCCTGAGGACTCCTGAAGGACTCAGCTCTGGGCTGTCTCCAGAGCTTTTCTGCTCCTAACATGAGTAGAAGTCTTGCTTTAATGGCTACGTCATCACCCCCATTTATGTTCTTTTCAGGACTGAAGCAAGCTCGACTCCTTGGGGTGAGCAGCTTTGTAATAGTTATTGTTAGGGGGCTTGGGGGTTTGGGAGGGAAAGGGTTGGGAGTGCTCCATAGAGGCAGGGCTGCCTTCTGTGTTTCAATTCTTGGTGGGTTTAGTTTTGATGAGGAGCAAGGGACTGATATATGTTATGAGGAAGTGATGAATTACCTGGCATGTTTGGAGCACTGGGGATTTTCTCACATCAGGATGATGGTGATTGATTTTTCTTTTTTTTTTTTCTTTCTTTCAGATCTGCAGCAGAGGAATCTCTGGATGCCTGATTGCAGCTGACAGGTAAGCTGTGGAGTGAGCTCACCAGTGACTGTGACAGGCCTCCCTATCTCCTGTCCCCGGTGCTTTTCAGACTGTAATGGCTTGCTGAAGACATGCTGTCAGGGTGATGGAGGTGTGGAGATTATTAAATGAGGACACCTTTGACTTGGTAAATTGCTTCAATCTCACAGGAGGCTCTGTTATCTCCTACTGGCCCCCCTTTGTAGGGATTAAAGAAGGAAGCAAAGAAGGGGGACTGCAAAACTGCAGTAGTGTTTGTTTTCCTGCAAAGCTGTGGCAGAGCCCAGGGAGGAAGGTGGGAGTGTCACCTGGCTTTGCTTCTGCCACCCTGCTGGGCAGTGGAGACAGAGGGTTGATTAATTGATCCCAGCAGGTCCTGGGTGCAGAGAGCTGTCACTGCCTTTGGGGGTTGTGAAGCACAGCACATCTGGTGTCTTGTCCCTTGCTGGCCCTGGGAATTATGGGGAAATTATTCTGTGTCAGGCTGCTCTTCCCTGCACTCTGCTGTGTAGGCTCCATCCTGCTCCAAGGGAAGAGAGGACTGCAGCATGGGGGCTGGAGTCTGGATCCAAAACTTGAGTATCTGTTCCTCTGGAAATGAGGCTACAGTTCCAATTTATATAAAATCACTCTTTGCCAGAAGTGATGGAGCTGGTTTGGACTAATGACAGACCCTTGGCATGACAGTGTGACTTGAAATCCCGTGTGCTCTGTTTGTGGTCAGCTGCAAGTTGGAGAGGGAAGGAGGCAGAAAACAGCAAAATGAGCTGAAATTAGGCAGAAAGGTGCTGAAAAAAAAAAATGAAGCAGAACAGGAGAAGGGTAGAGGTCTGTTTGAGGTGCAACCAATGCAGAAATGCTGCTGTCCTTGGATGACAGTCACTATGGATGGGAAGGCATGTACCTTCCTGAAATGAAGTGGGAAATAGTCTGAGTGATTGGTGATTTATTACGTTTAGTAGTTGCTTGCTGAAATAAGTTCTCTGTTGATTGGATGTCACAGCAGAAAGAGTGGTAGTCAGAGCTGTAACTGGATTGTGAATGTCTGAGCATTACTGCCATGCTCTACATGAGAAGGGTGTGCTGGAGGAGAGGGACTTGTTGCCATGTAGGACTGGCTGTGCAGACCATTCACTGGGAATGGTCCCAGCTCCTGAGACCTGTGCATGTTTTAGGGTAAATGCTTTCTTGTGAGCAAACTTCCCTGATTGCATTGAACATGGCAACTGAACAGAAAGAAATATTCCCATGTGGTGCCATCTCTCTTCCTCTTCCCTAGGGCTTATACAACTTAAAAAAAAAAAACACGCACACACAAAAAAAACCCCAACAAACAAACCAAAAAATCAAAAAAAACCAAGAAGTAAAATTAAACTACTCACCGCTGAATAACCTTCTCTAAAAAGACTGGAGCTAACCAAGCTGAATTTACTAAGATCTTTGCAATGAAATGAGCTGATTACCAGTAGGAAGAAACTTAGTTTATCATCTGATTTTTAAAGGCTTGAATAATTTTAGCCATTGGCTTTTTTGTCAGGCAAAAGAACTATTTCAATTATTATCTCTAATAACTTTGGAGGGCATCTTTAAAGTTCTTTTCCATGAATCCTACTTCAAATGCTACTGCAGAGATAAAAGCAGCAAGCTTAACCCAATGAATAACTGATAAACCAGAAATATCACTGCCTTGCCTCGGAAAATCACAGCTCAGAGCTCGTCTCATGGATGTAATCACAGTCTGGGCTCTCGCTGGCCTCTATTGGCAGCAAAGCTCTCTTATGATATTCTGTCATTTATGACAGTTCCTCCAGAGAGTTCATTAGGGTGAACATTAATGTGGCTGAATCCAGGAAGCTGCTTTTCCTGACATAATGCCAACATCTATTACAATGCTGTGCGGTGCAGGGGGGAGCTTTATGGTTGTTTAATGTGTGTGTGTGTGTGTTGCAAATGGTATCACTTTTTAACTCTCCATAAAGCAGTGTCTGTTTTCTGAATTGCCACCACTATAAATATGTTTAATGGGGAGCCTGAGCAGCTGTTGTGTTCAGCAGTTGTCTGTGATGATTATGGATTCGTGGTTACAGTTCTCAGTCCTGGAGAGCTGCAATTAATCCATACCATTCTTCAGACCATCATCAGCGTGAGCACTTGGGTCTCCCCTGCTCTACTGGCATTTCTTAGAGTTCTTTGTACATAAAACCTGCATTAGGAATTGAGGCAAAGGAAAGAAGCAATGGCAAAGAAATAACCAATGGCTTTCCCTTCTTGCATCTGTCTCCAGCAGCTGTGTTGTGCAGGAGCAGCTACTCCGAGCCTGAAGCTGAGTCACTTGTTTCAAGCACAGCCACGGTGCAGTGTGGAGGGCTGGTGGGGTGGACTCTATGGACTTGCTGCTTCCATGCATGGCAGAGCATGTGTGTGTATGGTTTTAAAAGAAAAACAAGAAAAACCAAAACCAAACAAAACCCCTCAAATCCACAGAAAAACCCTGTGCTTATGATAGTAGGAGCAACATGAGGCTGAGGCTTATCATTATTCATTGCACACTTGGCTCAGAGGCAGAACACTGGAGCTGTAAACTACCTCATGCTTTTTCCCAAAGCCTTATTGTAATCTCCTTTCTGGGTCAATTCCCAGGTAAGAGAGCCATGCCATTCCATTTTTAATTGTTTTCAGCTCAGGCTCCTGATTGCCAGCACAGGACTGGCAGAGCTGCCAGGATACACTGAAACACGTTGAGTACAAGCATCTTCTCTGGTCGGTGCTGCTGTGGGCACTGTGCTGAGGAGACTGCCATGGATATGGGCATTCATCTTAGTCAGCTGTAAAGAACCATGTGTGCCAGGTGGGAGAAGAGGAGAAGACAGCTGCAGTGGATCCAGCTGGCTCTGTCTGCCTGCCCTGTGGGCTGGGACAGGGGGGTCTGAGGAGTCTGAGTTGGACACTCGGCCAACAGGCAGGAGTATGACTTTGGGGAAGGACCTTAGGGGCTGCTGAGTGAGTTGCTGTGCTCAGTGGGAAATCAACTTTGAGCCCCAGTAGCCTTGTGGGGTGCAGGGGACCCCAGGAATGTTCATGTGAGGTTTATCAAGTTCAGATCAAAGAAGCAGAGCATAAGGATGATGGCTGCCATGGAACAGGGGTCCTTATAGCTGTGTGGTGGTAGGAGATCAAGCACAGTGAGTCATGTAGAGTTGCCCAAGACATGGGATTGGAATGTTGGACTGGAAGAGAAAATCTCCAAATCCTGCTGCAAGATGTGAACCCAGGACAGGATTGTCCCTGGGTGATCCCAGGGAACACACAGCTTGTATGGGGTTGTAGCTGGAAGGGAGGCAGAGCACCTGGGAAACAAGAAAGGTAATAGATGGAGAAATGAAATCTCTAAGGAGCATGAGGAAGTTCTGCACCAAGGCTGCAGGAGCCAGTGTGGGCACTGCTGCCAGGAACTGGGCTGGGGACATGGCCAGGGGTGTCCCTGTGTTGGGAAGGAAGACCATGCTTGGTTTTCTACCTGCCCTCTGCAGCACTTCTGAGTTTATCAAATGGATTTTGTTTGTTCTTTCAAGTCTAATGATGTCAGAGACAGCCAGGTTATAGCTCTGTTTTTAATACTTAGGAAGATTGGTGCAGTTAACAGCAGTTAACAGCTAGTTATTTCCTTAAACAGCCTGGGTTAGTAAACCTATAGCTGATGAATATGCTGGAGTGGCTGGATTGATTGATAATAATTTCAGGATGTGACTGGGAATTCAGTTGTCTCTTAAACGTTGAAACAAACAGCTTACCCTGAGTTGGTTTTGTGGGGCTTTAACAGCCTTGAGATTTTGTTCCAGTCTGGAACAAAACAACAACAAAACAGATTTACTAGGCTAATAATGTTTTTAAATGCTTTTGCTTTGCTGCAGTAAAATAATTTCTGTTCAGCTAAATCAGTGCTTCAGTTGGTTCTGTTTTACATGAATATTGATATCTGCCCAGCACAGGGGTCTGGCTTGTACCATCTTGTGTTCTTTGATGGATTGAGTGATAACTAACAGCACAATTAACTTCAAAATAAGAAATGCTTCAAAGCCAGCCCCCTCCAAGTCTCCTTTCCAATAAAATCCAAACAGAACAATTTGAGAGGTTCCAAGTGCTGCATCTTGAGGGCTTTCTTTCCTAAACAGGTTTGTTTCAATCCTCACTAGCAGGATGGTGCTCAGTGGGCTCTGCACCACTGCAGGTGCATGGCAAAGGTGGCTCTGGGATGCTCAGGGGATGCACAAGTGTAGGTGTGGTTGAGTCACACGTTGTCAGTGCTGGCTGCCAGGCTGGGGGAGGAGGAGAGACACAGCCCCACATGTTGCAGTGTCATCATTCCCACGCAGGCTGCAAGTGGAGCCTGTGGTCCCTGCCCCTGCCGTCCCCGAGGGCAGCAGAAACGGGGCTGGGGGAGAGGGAGAGAGGAAAAATACCAGAATAAAGAAACTTGATCAGCTAATTGGTGAAATCCTCTTTCTCTGGTTGACTGTATTTGTGTTGACAGGAGCATCTCCTCCTTCCCTGGAGTGCTCTGGCAAGTGAGGCTCTAGCAAATAAAGCAAAGGATCTGCTGGATGCACAGCCATGCATAATTTAGAAACACTGGAGCCTTCTCATCACAAACTGGCATTCAGTAAGTGCTAACACAACTCCTTTGTGAATAGGAATTTTTGTGAATTTCTTCTTTTTTTTTTTTTTTTGTGAGATTTGGACATCAGACCCCTGCCAGGAATTAAAAATTGACTGTCAGGAAGTGCATTAGCAGCACTAACACTTAACAGACACATCCGTTCATGCCTGCACACAGCTAAAATAAAGAAATGGTTGTGGATTCTTGAGTGGGGTAACTTTGAAGGATAGTATGAATAATTAATGGAAGACTACGTTTTCCTTGAATTCACACTTTTCACCCATAAGTCACAGAACCAAACTTGACACTAGAGAAAATAGCTGGAGTGGGTAGACAAGGACAAATCTTTCACTCTAAGGATGTGGAGGGAATGTGTTTTATGTCTCTGGACCCGGTGTGTGAAGGGAAAGGGCTGTAACTCTGTAACTGTGTGTCTGTTCCCATCAGGTAGGTGTTTCATGCAGGGAGAAAGACAAAAAATTATTAAAACTGATGTTGATGTTTACTTGGACTAATAGAATGTTGTGCAGCATCACCCGAATGAAAATCAGGTTTGTAATTAGTAGGTGGTTCATCCTGTTCTAACAATGCAGAATAATTAATTCTTCTTTTTCATGCCACAAATAGTAATTAAAGAGAAATATTACATAGCTGCACCTGGTTTTCATTATATGGCTGCAACAGTGAGTAAACTAAATCTTTTATTGATGATAACAGCCATAAGTTTGAAAACTGAGTGAAGAGCGTGGAAACCCCTCTGAGGTTCCCTAGAGACATGTGAGAAATCTGAAATTATTAAAACATATGGTGGCACATACTGATTACCAACAGCTCCTGCTGCGGTTGTGAGTCCTTGTTTCTCTTTGACTTTCAGTTTTTCTAAGGATTCTCAGCTTGGTTGGTTCTTCCCTTTCCTTTGGTGAATCTCCTGTGACAGGGAAGCCCTGTCCTGTGCCCTGGGTGATGGACAGTCCTGCTGCAGGGATGGTTCACTCATGTCCATCCAGCACTGTCCCCTGAGCCCCATCCCTGTTAGGTGTTGGGGCAGTTTCAAATCCCATTTACCTCCACAGCCCCTGAATCACAAGGTTTTATTGTACTGTAGTTTTAAAAAAGCATTGTTGTGTAGCTGATATTAGTGTTGAGTGTTTACACCTGATATTTGAGACCCAGAGAGGGAGGGAGTATATTTGTATGTCTGCTTGATGTATTTATACTGTTTGCCAAGTCCCTGAGTGCAAGGACATTCACCACCAGTCAGTGGCCATCATCCATTGCTGTTCTTCCTTATGCATGCAAAAATATTTATTCATATTGATTAATATTTATTTCTCATAAATAATACATCACTGCGATCCCGTGTGTGCTGTTGCAAACAATGAAGGAATACACAAAGGGTAATGAGCGTGGTGTAAAGCTGCTCCATCCCTGTGGAGCTGCTTGGAGTGGGACACATCTGCTCCTGCCCTCGGTTTGGACCCAGCTGAGTGGAACCTGCTGCTGCCTGGGCACTGCTGCTGCCTGCTTTGGGAGGAAAAACTGTCCTCTGCCCCAGCTAGAGACAGCCAAGATGAAGCACATGACAGCAGCTTGCTCTGTTGGCTGCAGGTGCCTGGTGCCAGGCTGCAGGGATGCCAGGGATGGAGTGCTGTCACCCACAGGGGCACGAGTCAGGTGCTGCCATACCAGTGCCTCACCAGTGCCATGCCCTGCTGGCATGTGGGGATCGAGAGCTCCAGGTGCCAGGGCTGAAAGCATGATGTTAACTGTTGCTTCTCTGAACAACTCAAGTTATTAATGTCAGTAATTTTTACCAATCTTGTCATGACTAAGCAAGATAAAAGCTGAGCCCAACAGGAGGGAAGGAGGGAAATAGCATTAGAGGTGAGCACATCTGCAGCTCCTCTGCCAGGAAAGGTGGGTCATTTTGAAGCAACAAACAGCAGAAACATAAAAGGAATAAACAAAAGAAAGAGAAAATAGGGAGATGGGATTAGGATAAAGCCTCTGGTTTATCAAGTTCCATTTGAACAGTGATATGGGTTCAGGGGGCACTCTGTGGTGCGTTGGCACCGCACCCAGTGCTGGGGCAGGGACCGGCCCCACTCTCCCCAGTGAGCAGCTGTGTGTGCCTAGTAGGGAAAGCTGGAGAAAACTGGCTGTTGCCAATGGCCTTTCAGGGAACCCACATCCTCACTCAGCTCACAGCTGAATCCTGTCCATCCCTGGGAGTCCTCGGCTGAGTGATTATTTGCCAGCAAACCCCAGTCAGTCAAGTGCAGCCCAGTCCTCTACCCTGGTTGATATTGCTGTGCAAACCTTGGCATTCTGGCTGATGCCAGAATGGCTTGTTTTAGGCAAAGTCCCTGATAAAAGGGGCTATCTTCTTTGAGTACCATGGTGGGGCTGGGTGTACAGCTGGAGCCTCTCACCATGGCAGGGGGAAGGCTGACCTCGCTGCAGCACAGTGACCTTGCTGGCAGGTTCATTTTTCCTCCCCTTTCCTCCTGTGCCAGAGGCAGGATGCTGGTTTGGATGCCATGCCCTAATCCTACTGATCTGGTGTTAAGGGTGTGCTTTGATGATCAAAAGGCAATTCAGCTACCAAACAGCACTTTGCTACCTCAGGTCTCCAAGTGCTTTTTAAAGAGGACAGGAACATGCTCGATGCTTCTGACAGAGGCTCAAGGAGCTGGTTACTGTGGGAAGTCACAGTCAGACCTGAGGCAGGATGGGCTCTGAGGGTGTCTGTGCTGCAAATGTGGGCAAGCAGCTCGGTGGACAGGGAGAAGCTCAGCAAGCCCAGGGTGCCTGTGTACACGTGGGATCCTCTCTCTGCTGCCCCTTTTTCTGACAGAGCACTTGCCCCCTTTTTGCACCACCCAGACTTTCTCTTGGTCATGGACAATGGAAAGACTTGGTTATCCCAAATTTCTACTGTTAATTGTGTCCCCCCTGGTTTCCTGGGTTTGTCCTTGTATATTTTTCTTGTTGTTACACTTGTCCTTAGTAACCTGACCCAGTTTCCACTTGTTGTATATTTACTCCCTATGGCAAACCCCAGAGTCCACAAGACAAAGACAGTATGTATCCTCTTCCAAATTTGTTGTGAAATGATTGTCTGGAGGCAAACTATAATTTCCTAAGATTGCAGAACATTGAGAAAACCCCATTTCAGATGGCAGCTGCCTCAGCTCTGCAGAAATCGCTGTCTTTGGCCACTCAGCACCAGTTCCCCATGGTCTCTGCTCCTGTTGTTTTTCTGAACCACTGGCTAATAATCACAGCATGTCTGCTTGCATTAGAGTTGTGATGCAGGGGAGGAGCTGGATGAGACACTTCTGTTGGTGTACAAGGCAGGTGTGATGGTGGTGACATGGGGCAGGTTTGCAGTGCTCCAGCTTTGTCCCTGCCCCGTGGCCACAGAGGGGGTTCTGGTCTGGGAGGGGTGGCACAGAGCCCTCAGTGTTACCTTGCCCAGCGTAAGGAGCATTTTAAGGGTTGGGTCCAGAGGGGCAGTGTTAAAAGTCTAATGAGTAGGAGGAGATTTTACACCAGTGGGAGTCTCTTAACGTATCTGATGTTATTTAGCAAAAAATCCAGAGAGAGATTCTCTATTTTTAAATAGAGTTGCATATTTTATCTATCAAGAGAGCAAGTCTGATGTGTCAGAATATGTAAATATGTTGGGTAGCTCTGAGGTGGAGAAAAGAGCCAATATTAAAAAAAAAAAAAAACCACAACACCAAAAGAGATTTGAATCTCTGGCTGCCTCATATCCTCTGCTGCAGATCCCTGCCTCCTTAGCAAATAAAAGATATTGTGTAACAGAGTCTGAGCTGTCACAGTTAAGTTCTATAGCTCCAGTGTTTAGTACTCCTGGATGTAATTGGGATGCTCTACATTTTCCTAGTCATTACTTGGGAATGACGCTCTACAAAGTCAGGCTGAAAATCGATTGGAAAGCTGACTTCTTGCAACTTCCACAGCTTCTTTTCTTTTCTTGATAGTTGAAGTATTTTCTCTCAAGAAAATTGCATCTACTGAATCACTGTGCTGCTTTGTCATGTCTTGCTTTCCAAGTTCATAGCTGTTCCATCTTATCAGAGTAGAGATTTCATTAGGGAAATTTTGAGGGTTTTTCTTTTAATTAAAGGAGGTATCATACTTCCTTGGTCAAGCTACAGCTGCTAATTCCCAGCTGTCATTGTGGCATTTGTTTAATTAAGAACAAAATTATCTGCATGACTGGAGAACCATGAGACATGAGACAGACTATTTGAACATTTGCAGGGTGGGAGCTGTCGCTGGGGTAAATCATCACTGTGCCAGGTCTGTGGAAAACGAGCACCTTCTGTTGACTGGGGACAGATTGGAGCAGCAGGAGAGGGGGAAACAATCTCACCTCTTCCTTGGCTCTGAACTGCCAGTTAGACATCAGTAATGATGCTGATAAGGATGTCTCCCCACAGACCTCTTCCTGTCCAGGAGTGCCTTTCCTCTTGCTCCCATTCAAGACAAACTTTTTGTAGGAAGAAATCCTTACAAAAGCCCTAACAAACCTCCAGTGGTGGCTGGGTGCTACAGGGCTGCTGGGGTGGGTAGCCCAGAGGATGGCCCAGTTCTCCCCTGCCTCCAGCAGCACGTTGGGTTCATGGGATTCATTTGGGCACGGGCAGGACTGGCAGGTTGAGCTGAATGAGTTGTGGCACCAGGAGAGTCTGAGATGTTCATCACAGCTGTGTTAAATGGTGACCTGGGTGGCAATTTCCCACAATCTTTTTTTTTTAACTGGAGTGACAAAATGGACAATTGATGAGTGCAAAGCACACTTCCTACCCTGTTTCTGAGCAGACTGCTGAATCCACTTGATCACAGAGTTGATGTATTGAGTTTGATCAGAGTTGATGCATTGAGTTTGCCCAGACTTTCATTCTCTGTTGTCTGAGTGTCTGGTTTGACTTGAAATCCTCTCCAATAAATTCAAGGCTGTAAAGCTGTAATAGGACCCCAGAGAAACCTCCAGTTTCTTGAACTAAAAAATGTTTTCAGAGATTTTTGGAAGGTATTGATCTTTGGTGTGTTTAATCATCATTATTAACTTCAGAATTACATATGGTAAAATGAGAAACAGAAGGCAGGAGAGAGATGTTTGCACTACTGGATGAGAAGGCTGATTGTTCTGGGAAGAGGCTCCTGGCACCTGCTGCCCCATCCAGTGTGGGGGCTGTAGGGACTGGACCCACTGTGGTGCCAGGGGGTGCAAGGACAGCAACACAGCCATGGGGCTTCTGCTGTGAGAGTCCCCTTGGCTGCTCTTCACTCTCTGGGGCATCCTGTCCCATGTAGGGGCACAGGAATTTAGGCATAATCCTGTTTTGTGAGTGTCAACAGGACAGAAATAGCACAGCTGTAAGAGCTGGGTTCCTAAGGGGCTGTGTCCCCCTCCCTTGAGGAGTTTTTAAAGCCTGGGAAGGTATAAACCCATTAAAAATCTCATAACAAAAGGTGAAAAATTCAGAGAAAACTTGACCTGTTAATAAAGGATTTAGTCAAATGCTTGTGTAAATATTTATACTGCACTATACCATTAGCTTTTCCAGTTAATCTGTTTTCTGTGCTAAAGGCTCTGAGTAAAATATGTTCCCAGAGTTGTTTACGATAAAAATTAGTGCTGTATCTGGCCTATTACTCTTCCATAAATTATTAAAAAGGGGTAGATGCAAAAGTCCATTTCTGAGCAGCCTTTTTTCCCCCCAACCACTGATCATTCTTTTCTCATATGGAAAATAAAACCATGAAAAGGCAACAGAAAGGGCCAGTTTCTGGGAAGTCTGCTTGGTTTGCTTGTTGTTTTGCAAGGCAACTTCTATTTGCAAATGGAAAATTCTTAAGAATTTAAAATGTCACTTAGAGCATCTGCAATTGCCCTGTAGAAGAGTTTGTTCACCTGTCAGCCTTTATAAGCATATGAACATGGATTTCTTTTACTCCTGGGAAATCTTGTCCAATTCTAACACTTTTCAGTGAGGTTGTCGAGGGGGTAGCCTGAAGTTAAACAGAGGAATATATTATTACATTTGACACTTTTCACAAACATTGTGCTTAGTGTATTCTGAATATTGAATGTGGACAGTGGGCCCTTCAGCACATGGATAAACCTGATTCATGACAGGAGTCCACTTAGAACCAGCAGAGCAGCTTCTGGATGAGAGGCTGCTGAGGACCAGTTCTGGGCTTCTGCCCCGGAATAATGAGATGCTGCTTCACTTGTGTGAGGAGCAGAGTTGAGCACTGGCCCCTTTGCCTCTCTCTTGGTCTGTGCTCAGCTGCCTTGTAAAGCAGATACTGATTGAACAGGAGTAAATATTTATAGAAATTCTGAGACTTATAAAAATCCTGCCTCACAGAATCACCCAGGGGTGCTCACCAGGAAGACTTGCTTGTGGCCACAGTAGCGTGTGAGGTGAGTGCAGCCAAGGTACCTGGGGTGGTAGGACATCCATATGAGAGAGAGCACCAAGAGATCCCAAAACAAGACATCAAGATGTTTTCCTCCTCCCTCGTCAGCTGGAGGGACCACCAGTGCAAACACCATAGCACCGTACAGACCTAGTTGAAAGCAAAAGGTGTTGCTCAGTCTGCCTGGGGCTGGAGCATTTGGGGAGGGGGACAAGCAGGGAAGGATAAAGACAAGGAATTTGTGGACCTTCAGGTTTGAAATGCTCAATTTTTAAATATCAAAATATTCTCAGAACTGTTGTGTTTCCCTTGGCTGCATCCACAGCCCTGGGGTACTGCAGCTCCCTCACCATCGGTTGGGTTGTTGCAGCCGAGCCTGGATTTCCCCCTCTGCCAAAACCCCTCCAGACAGAGGCTTTCAGTTACACCTGTCTGTGCTGCAAGGGTTCATCCTGCAGACCCTAACAGCAAGAACATGTGCTAAAAACAAATGCTCAGCTTGAGTTGTCATTGAAAGCAAATGCCGAAGCTGCATCTGCAAGAGCCGCCCTCCGTGTGGTGCTGGAGGGATCCGCGCTGGATAAACACGTAACTTAGCAACAGACAGCAAATCGTGCGGGTTTGCAGGGAAATGTCAGAGCACAGCGTTTACATCAGCTTGTACCCGTGCAAGCAGATCGCCCAACCTGCCGTGGTGCCCCCCTGCCCACCCACCCGGGAGGCTGCCCTGGGCTGTCCCACAGCCCTCAAGCATTCGGGACTTCAGCTTTGCTGGCTGCTGTTTCCCTGGACTTGTTCAGTCACTTCCACTTTTCCACAGATCTGATAAAAAGCGATTGTGTCCATTTGTTGCCAAAAGGAGCCATCACGAACAAAACCCTCCACGTCTTTATCCACCTCTTTCTCAAAGTGATGAACAGTCCATTGAGCCAACAGCGTTGCACCATGTATCTGCAGGAATTCTTGTAACAGATGTGCTGAGGCTTGGAAAAACTTATTTTAGATAAGCCAAATAATCTTTTCAATTATCTTTTGCTGAAAATATTGTATTTTTATAGGCATTCAAGAGTGTTATGGCATAAAATACCAGCCTAATTAGCATTATCTTCTCTATTATGTTTGCTGAAATATTTTTTGGAGTTGTCAAATACGTGGCTATTTTGTTATTTGGGAAGAAGGCTTTAGCAGCTGGATAGTTTATTTCTTGATTGTGTAGTTTGATCTACATATTTGATTGCAAGATGTTACCAAAAGGATAGCAGCAGCTCATACTCGTTTATCAGGATTATTCCATCACGGCAGGAACAGATTCCTCAGATGGGTCCTGCAGCTCCCAAGGCCGGCACAGCAGGTGCTGGGGCAGCGTTACCCCCTCCTGGCACCCTGTCAATGCCCCTGTCTGGGTGAGCTGTGGGCAGTGTCTGACACGGACACGGGATCTGCTTGGAGCCAGTGAGGGAGTGAGGCTGTGCCCTCACTTCACAGAACATGCACACGTGAGACCCCCTGAGCTCCTGCCCAGCTCCTTCAACACTGAGCTCCTCATGCTGAAAAACAGGTTTTTCCCACAAATTTGGTGATGAGGTGCAAGGCTGATAGAAAATCCCTCCAGCTGCTGTTGCAAAACACCATTCACCTGAAATGAAGGGAAATTTTATTGCACCAGGGAGCCAGCAGAGGGGATGCATTTACAATTCTTCCCGGTTCCTCCAGGAAATGCTATTTGGTTCTGCCGGGCTGGAGCCGTGACTGCTCTGGGGCTGCTTAGAACTGTGAGAGAGGTGCTGCGTGTGTGGGTTTGCAGTCGAGATGGGGGGTGAAGCATTGTGCTTCGAGCATCGGTGTAGCCATTTACTTAAATTATCGCTAAACCTAATGTCACCCGGCTCCTCCATCGCCTGTTATTGAGTGCTCCAGCTGAGTAATCTCATTAGAATTTGTGTCGTTCTCACCTCTGGCAGCATATACACAGCCTCAGAAAAGGTTATTCACACAATATTGCATGACCTTGATGAAAGGCTAATTTGATAAGAATTCAATTTAAAATTCCATTTGTACTGACAAACCAGGATTTTATTGATGTCACAAATTTTCAGCAGTGGAAGCGACATTAGGAGCGAGACTGCCTTGTTTGCAGGCCTGGAGGTGGAGAAAGTGGAGGATTTATATCAGTGGATCGAGGTACCTTGCAGCAGTCTAAATGCTTCAGTAAACTGTTCTTAAGTTTTCTTTATTGTCTTATTTTTCTTTCTGGTTTACTTAAAGAGACCTTGGCAGTGGCAGGGACAAAGCAGTGGCTGATAAGGAAGGATATTTCCTTGTGCATTTTGAAGCTCATTTCCTACTTGCCCTTTCATCCTTGGGTCTCTACCAGGTTGAGGCAACAGACAGAATGAATAGCCCAATCTGCTCTCTGAGTGGGGGGTTCATGCTGTGAGCACAGGTTCCCCTTCTCCCTGGCAGAAGCTACAAGGTGGCTGTGGGCACAACAGGCTGAGGCGGGCGGGGGGATCCGGACCCTGCTCGCTGTGCCTGCACCACAGGGAGTGGGCACCCGTGTCAGTCGTGTGCTAGGAGCAGATGGGGAGTCCCTTGTCCAGCCCATGCCAGTGTCCAGCAGCTTGGTTTGATGCTGAGAACCATGTTTAATGCTTACCATGTGTGATCTGTAGCTGCTGAACCCACGTACTGCCTGTGCCCACCACACTGCCTGCTGTACCTCGTTAACGTCTCCTAATGAGAACCCTGTGCAAGGCAGAATGAAGGTGGGGCTGTGGTAGCCCATTGCCAAGGGCACAGGGAGCGCCGTGCCCAGGGAGGCGATGGGGGCACAGAGAATAAGATGGCAGGGGCTGTGGAAGTCAGCGTAGGCAGAAGAAAGGAGCAACTGCTGAGTGGCAGCAGCCCCGTCACCGTGAGCTCCAAACCCAGCAGGGCTCAGCAATCTGTTGTTTGTGTGAAATGTGTCAGTGTACGGCAGGGTGGGAGAGTCTGCCTGGAAAAGGCACTTGGAAATAACAGTGCTCCAGTGTGGAGACACACCTGGAGGAAGGGTGCTGGCATCTGGCACGGGTTCCCCAGGTCTGCACATGCTGCACGTGGCAGCCTGGCTGGGCCAGCCCTCGGGGACAGGGCCTGTGCTGCCCACAGGTGACACTCGAGGCTGAGCCAGGCTCTGTGCAGCAGTTCCAGGTGCCAGGAGATGGCACAGAGCAGGAGACAGGATGGGGCTCTCACCCAAGAATGACAGGTCATGGCCCTTAAGCTGCTCGTTGGCACATGCTGCAGTTACAGCACCCGGAGAGCCACAGCACTACAGCAGATCCAGTTATAATTACTCTGAGTTAGTACCTTGGAAAAATCAAATGGGCTCTGAAAGGAACGATATCCTCAGAAAAAAACCCATGCAAAATAAAAAGCCAGCCTTATCTGGCTTAATTTCCGTTTGCTTTGATAGATTTTGCAATACATTACTTATTTAATGGATAGCATGAAACATCACACAGTTATATTTCAAACATTCAAATGCCCTGATCATCTAATACTATTTTCCCTGTTTTATTATGCTATAGGCAGAATTTTAATTATAATATTTATGCAAATTATGTTTGTATAATCGTATTTGAAAGACTGTGTGGATCAAATTTTCCAGCCAATTTATCTAAATACAAGCCTTAAACTTTCCCTTTATCACTGTCACAAACACTCTTTCTCCTAATTTGTCATTTCAGGCACTTCCTATTACAGTATCACAGAAGGCTCGGTGTCATTCGTGGCCTCCAAAAAAAATAAGGACTTAGGAGTCATAGTCAGAAAACCCAAGCCCACGTTTGTGTATGTGGGGGTGTAGAAAATCTCAGCTCTGTACTTAAAATTATTTATTTTTGAGCCGTTTGGTTTTCCCTTTCCCTGCTGGCTATCCAGAGCCTTGTCTCGAGAGGGGAACTTGGCCCAGGCGTGAGGGAAGCGACAGTGTCTGAGGAGAGGGTCAGGGGTGAGTGGAGCATAAACCACCCATTGTACAGCAGTGATGGCCCGAGCCCCCCTGCTTCCCCAACACACAGCTCTGAGTTTGGGGCTGCCATGGGGAGCTCCCCATGGGATGGCACAGGCATGAGCACAGCTCTGAGCTCTGAGCTGCCATGGGGAGCTCCCCATGGGATGGCACAGGCATGAGCACAGCTCTGAGCTCTGAGCTGCCATGGGGAGCTCCCCATGGGATGGCACAGGCATGAGCACAGCTCTGAGCTCTGAGCTGGCATGGGGAGCTCCCCATGGGATGGCACAGGCATGAGCACAGCTCTGAGCTCTGAGCTGCCATGGGGAGCTCTCCATGGGATGGCACAGGCATGAGCACAGCTCTGAGCTGGCATGGAGAGCTCTCCATGGGATGGCACAGGCGTGTGCACAGCTCTGAGCTTGGGGCTGCCATGGGGAGCTCTCCATGTGTGTTCTCCAGCTGGGCAGTTGAGTTCACAGCTCAGGATCTTGCGCCTGTAACAATGGACTTGATGTCTTTCTCCTTCTAAATGTGCTCAGGGCACATTTCTGAGCTTGGGGCTGCCATGGGGAGCTCTCCATGTGTGTTCTCCAGCTGGGCAGTTGAGTTCACAGCTCAGGATCTTGCGCCTGTAACAATGGACTTGATGTCTTTCTCCTTCTAAATGTGCTCAGGGCACCGTGTAAATCCTCCCATCCATGTTAGTGGGTGATAGTGTTCGTTAGCAAATGACTGTGTAAATGAGAAAAGCAATTAGACAGATTTGTGAAAGATAAAACATGTATTGATTAATGTAATGACGACACATGCAGAATAATTTTGGACTCAAACAAAAAGTAAAAATCAAAAGGGTGGGGAGAAAACCAGGTGTCTTTCTTCCAATTAGGGCATAAATCAACAATTAGGAGCTCTCTCTGACTGCCTTCTGAAACTCCTGGCATTAATCACTGCTACTCTGGGCGTAACATTCCAAAGAAAGGAAGCAACCAATATCGTCACATAATTAAAGGAAATTATATATCCAATACCTTTTAATGTGATTAACAGCGATAGGATGAAAATGTTTAAAAGCAGTAGTTAAGTGGAATATTAGCTGCCATTTAGGCTGAGCTAAATATCCAAGGTTATATCTACCCAGCTGTGAATTCGGAAGGTTTGCCTGATGGGTAAGATAAAACTCTTTGCTCAGATAATGAAGCAAATAGTACCTGGGAAAGATCATAATTGGTGCTGTGAAACAGGGTCATGGTGGTATTCAGTTACCAGCTTTCCCTGGGATGAGAACTGAATGTGCACGAAATGTCAGTATATCACAAAGATACCAATATATAAACCAGACATATTATTCTGCAATAAAAAACAGATCCACTCCTAAATGTATTATGCAAAAGAGAGAGATGAATAGGACCGAGCTGTTCCCTTGGTCACAGCCCAGTGCTCTGCGCTGATTTCTGAGGGCGGGTGGGAGCAGCAGATGAAAACCAACCCGGGAGGGGTTTTTCCCAGGGCTGTTTTGGGGAGGGGCTGCTGCCCTGGGGAAGCACACTGGGAAGTCCCTGCAAGCCACTGTCGGAATACAGAGGGCTGTGGGGAGAAAGGCTGAAGGGTGGACAGACAGACTGACTGTACCTGGTGCTGTGTGGATGTTCGTGCTCCTCTCTCATGCCCTGTGCCCAGGTGAGGGGTGGCCGTGCCCTGGCAATGCTGGGCTCTGCAGGAGGCAGTCCAGGGAGCAAGGGAGGTTCCCCTGTGCCCTGTGGAGCCCGTGAGTCTGTCCAGGCCCTGCTGAGGGAAGCTGAACCAGAAGCACAGGGTACTGTGAGTCCTTGCTCCAGTGGCTGCCAGCAGCTCTCCTCCCTGCTGGAGTGCTGTGCTCTGCTCTCTGTGTCTGACCCTGTGCTCAATCCCATCCCCCTGCTAGGCAAGCAGGAAAGAAAGTGTGCCATTAGATGAAAGTGGACTTCTGGAGGATGCATTTGTATTTTCTTTTTAACTGTCTGCTTGAAAGAACACATCATGGAGGGGGAAAATAGCACTAATGTGCATGAGAATTTCTGTTAATGTGGAGCACATGACAGCACATATATAGATGGGGTTCCATGGTGCAGTGGGTGTATTAAATGGAACAGTTATGTCCTGGCACAGTTTTCTGGAGCGATAATTTATTGTGTGAATGTAGGGACCTGTTAAATTAACTAAGACCCAGTAGAGAAGTGTAAATTAAGAACTCTTATGTGCCCTCCTGTTCTGTCTCCAGAAGGCACCAATGATCTCACACAGTAAAGTGCTCCATTAGAGCTTGTGCTTCAGTGAGGCAAGTGGACAACAGTGCTGGTAAATCCGGGTTGGAAGATAATTGTTTTCCTGCTTCCAATGCTCAGCAGCATTATCAAAATCCCTGGTAATGAGCCGTTCCCCAAGTGACCCATGTGTGTTACAGTTCAGTCTTTGGTGTCTTGAAGAGTTCAGTGAGGAAGTTTCTGTCCCCTTGCAGCAGCACTGGGTAAAGTCATTAGCCCCAGCCCTGGCAGGTGGGAGAGCACCTTGGCAGTGAGTGAGGAACATGGGCACGGGGCTGGGAAGGAAAGAGCAGCAGAGAACTGCCTCGTGCAGAAATGCCTGTTCTTGCTGGATCCTAATGACAGCAGCCAAAATACCAGTGTCTTTAGTTATTTCCTCGTTTAATTTAGCAGAACCAGACAGCTGATGCTTTTTATTTTAATTCAAGCAGAAAGCCTTCCCCCATGCCTGAATTAATACCAGCCCAGTGGCTGGCCTCTCAGATACCAGAGTGCTGGTTTGTTTATCCAGACACAAAGCCTTCGTAGACTGGGTGTGGATCTAGTGACTGTAAATCTTCATTCTAAAAGGAAATCTTCTGTATAGTTTCCTCTTGTCTCCAGAAGCCTGAGTGGAGGACCCGAGGGGCTGGGCTATGGAATGCTGCAGCCCTGTGTCAGCAGTCCTGCCCCCCAGCATGTGCTCTGATGGGCACTGAGCTGAACACTGACTGAGTGCCTGTGAGGGGGTGAACAAACCACCTCCCTCCTGTTGATGAGAGGCATGAAGGAGGCTAATGCTGATGCTGCTGGAAAAATTCAATGTGACTAAATGTGTGCTCTCCACGGCTGCTCAGCTGTCCCTGGGGTGACACTACAGTTACACACAGCAATTGGGAATGGCCTTCCCTTCCCTGCTCTGCTTGGGGACATCTCTGCACCAGGCTGCTGTAGCTCAGGGTTCCCTGAAGGACCCCAGTGACAAGGGGAGCCTCCATGGCATGCTCAGCAGTGACTGGCTTTTTCACTTCTGAGTCTAAAATACCCTGACCACGTGTCCTTCCAGGAACCACAGTAAAAGACAGGTGAGGAGGAGCAGGGCTGCCTTAAATCTGGAGGCTTCAAGCACCCCCAGTTTTTCTCATGTCCTTTAAAGTACTGTGTCAGCTTAATGAATGTTTTGATATGTCCCACTAAATTACTTCTGCAAGCCCCCTACTAAAATGTGGCCTAAAAAGATGGAAATCAATACTGGAGTGGTGGAATTTGCCCAGTTGTCTTCTTGAAAGCAGTTAAATGACTGGGTAATAGATCCATAAATGAACATCTTATTAGCCTAATCCTGAATGGAAGAATACACAAATCAGCCATTTGTTCAGTGGATATCATTTGAGTTTGCCATCCATCTTAGTCAAAGGAGGTGCCGGGTTTAATTTATCAGTGCCTGGGCAAGAACTCCTGGAGAGGGAAGGGGGGAGCAGCAGTCTCCCACTGGTACTCTCCTGCTGTGCATTAGCAAAACTGTTGTTTAATTCCAACACACCTAAATGCAGCAGTTCCTGCTGTGGGCTGTCCCACTTCCATGGGAGGAGCAGTGGGGTGAGCAGGAACATCCAGTTGTCAGAGGGTTGGGCTTGTGCTGTGAGGGCAGCAAGGGAAGAGGAGCAAGCCCTGTTAAAGCAGGGTGAGCACCATGGTGAATGCTTTCTGCTGCATCAGGTGGCAGAGGTGTGGGGCAGGAGCTGCTGCAGGTGCTGGGGGACCCTTCCCCACCTCCCGAGGAGCAAATGGCCTGGACTCTGCAGTGTCCTTGTCAAAGCCTGAAGCTGAACAAGAGACTTGTGCTCTCTTTAAAATTGACTGATTGAGACATCATTTGGATGCAAAAGTTGTCATCAGCATTCATGTCCTCGGTCTCAGATGGCTTTTATTGAGCCAGATTTGAAATGATCGGAAGTGGGAGAGTGGCAGGTTTTGAGCCAAGATTTAGGAGGTCGTGCTGGGCTTTGCCGAGGTCTCTCTGAGGAGAGCCAGAGCCTGGTCATGGAGGGAGTTCCTGGGTTTCTGGGTTTTTATTAAGCTGCGAAGAAGTGGTTGTACAAGAGGGACAGGACAATCACCTTTGGTCAGTGTTGGTAGCTCCAAGTAAATCAGCATGCAATTGTTCTCCAGAATTAGTATTTCATCAGGCATGATTTAAATACTGCTGGTTAAAGTAACCCCAGACCCATGCCACTCCCTGTCCCGTGACTACGGAGCCAACGTGGCTCTGTTGTGTCCAATGGCACAGCCCGTGGTTGGTGGTTCCAGGTGATGGTTCCTGTTCCTTCCACCGAGGCAGGAGCAGGACAGAGATCCCACAGTGCTCACAGGCATCCTGGGTGGGGCAGACCAGCCCCTCTGCCAGACACTGGTGCTCTGGGCTCATTTGCAGGGCATGTTCTGGACACAATGTTCTGTTCCTGTCCAGGGCAGGCAGGCAGCAGTTCTGTGCCAGGTGACAGGACCTGTCACTAGAGCTTTTCTTTGCAGCCCCCGCCCTCCCTGCACCATCCAACCCATGTGCTCCTTAGCACAAACACACTTTAGGCATTGGAGGCTTGTGACACAAAGATATGCTCATTCCCCAAACTCACAGCATTCCACTGGGACACTGCTGGAAACAGAGCTCAAGTGTGGTTTCAAAAATACCTCTGGAAACAGGCAGTGCTGGTTGGGTTTGTTGCCCGTTTAAAACCCGAGTGAGACAAACCTGACAGCTGTGTTTTGGGGAAAAGAGCACCAACTGGTGTGCACAGGCTGCAGCTCCCACACAGCCAGAGTGGTTGAAGTTGTTGGAAACAGGATGAAATCCTGTCTTGGGCTGTGTGTGCTGGGATCAGAGCTGGAGCTGGGGTGTGACTGCTGGGCTCCCAGCACAGCCCTGCCAGCGCCGCTGGGCTTCCCTCGCTTCTCAAGTGGCTTTATCCAGATATAACTCAAATCATAATATAGCTCCTTAATGCTGCTAACTGTGTGATTTAGGCTTTTGATCAGCGGAATAGAGTGATCCCAAACACTTCTAATGAACTATATATTTATCTGGGGAGTCATACCACTTTCATCCTGCACACAGCTAATAACCATAGCTCAAAAGAGCCCGCTGGCTCTGCATCTCATTTTCAATTCGTGCCTTTTTAAAGGAGATAATTATGGAAAGAAAAATGCAGGAGTTCAGGGAAACGGCTGTGCTGTGTCCATTAGTGGGAGAGGTGTGCAGGAGGTGATGAGAGCTGGCCAGATCCTCTGCAAACCCCACACAGGTCTCTGCAGCCTCAGAAGAGGATGGTGTAGGTGGAGTGTGGGGGCTGCAGCTAATCACTGTGACAGTCTGTGACACTCCAGTTGCTTTTCCTCTGCGTGAGCCACAGTGGCCATCAGTGGGAAAAGCACCAGAGAGCTGGGGACATTTCCCTTCCAGGTCCAAACACTCCTCAGGAGCCACCCAAGCAGGAGGCTCCACCCTCCTTCTGCTTTTGACACCACAGAGCTGCTGGAGTCTCCAATGTCTTTTTGTTTTGACTTTTCCTTTCTCTCTGAAACATTTTTTAGTGCAGGTTAGAAGTTGTTCAAGTCAGGCCAAGAGTTTTAAACCATACTATCAGAGCCACAAAGAGGCATGGAATTATTCTCATCATTATTTTCACTTTAATACATTGTTGTGCCCAAATTCTCTACTGAATTGAGGTAGGTCTTGGTTTGCATTTGCAACAGGCATGAGTTCATGACAGTGCCATGTGCAGAGGGGGCTGAAGTTCCTCCCTGTCCCAAGTAGCCACCTCCCAGCAGTGGTGGCACAGTGGCTGCCATCTCAAGGGCCTCCTGCAGCCCCTCAGCTTTGCAGAACAGAACAGGAGGTCCAGAGGTGGGGGAGGCAACTATTGTGAGTCGCCTTAAGACCATGTCACAGTGCTTCAGTTCTTTATATCCTAAGCTTATTTGAACAATGTGCTTTATTCATTAATCACTTGTGGCAGAAAATGTACAACAATGTATATCACATGCTACAGAGGGTGATAAACAGGAGGTTTTAAGTATCTGAGAAAATTTCATCCCTCTGGCTGCTCTGGTATTTGGGGCCATTTTAAAAATTGTTCTTTGCCAGTAAGAGCTGCAAAGAAATTATCATCAATCTAAAGTGTCCAGGGCCTGAGCTCAGGCTGGGGTTAGTGGCTATTTTGCATTATATTGACGTGGTGAAATGCTGGTTGGTTTTTCTGAAATAAAAATGGCAACAGCCAATAATTAATGTTCCCATAGTTAATTAAATTGGTCCAGCCGGGAAAGTGAAGCCATAAACTCTGGCCTCAGAGATTCCTCCTGCAGGTCACATCCACTTGTTTCTCTGTGTGACTGCAGAGGTCTTGTGTTCAGCCCTTCCCACAGCAGCTCCAGTGACACCAGTGACATGCCCCAGAACTCCCTGGGGACTTTCTTCTTTCCCTTTCTGGAGCAGACCAGAGTGTTTGAGCACCACTCTGACCTCTCCTCCTCCTGTGCCAAGTCATCACTCATTTGTGGGTTTATTAGCTGTTTATGAACATGCTCTAATATTTTAGGGGCCAAGGCTGACCTTGGCTGTGAGCAATGACCCCAGCTGGGTGCTGTGTGTGACTGTGTAGGGGGATGTGTGGCCTCAGGGACACGTCCCCTCCCCTCAGGGGCATGAGGTCTTGACCAAAAGAGATGGATGAAATAATGACAGTAAGTTTAATGGGCTATTGTCAGTAGTACACAAGCAACTCAGCAGTTCCCTTAAAACTCTTGTTTAAGCACAGTGGGACAGTTTCTGCTCTAGCAATGGTCTGGTGCCACGGGACTATGGTTTGGCCCATTTCTGTTTAGGTTTTAGCTTTAAATCTCTTTTTTTTTTTATTTTCTTCTTGCCTATCAGGGCTGTGTTCTTGTGCTGTGAGGATGGGACTTCACAGAGCCACTACAAGGCTTTTGGTTCATCAGTTTTTAATTAAATTTCAATTGAAGATTCTTTTTCCTCTAGGCTAATTTTCAAGTGACAAACAAAATCCCCTTAAGTACCTTTTCTTTTCTGCCATAAACTAGTAAAGCTGCTGTCAAATTGCTTTAGAAAGTGAACTCCTCCAGCCCCATAAGAGTGCAGATTATTGTTCCATCAGAAATAGAACAGAGCTGTTCTTAATAAACAGGTGAAATAAAAACATTTATGCTCTGTGCAGAGCCCAGGTGTTAGGGGTGGAGTAGAGATGTGCAGCAGAGCACAGGTCTCTGGTCCTGGTGCTGATCTCCTGGGAGATTTCCTGGGAGGAATTACAGTGTCATGCAGCTGAGAAGCTGAGTTGTGCTGCAGAACTGCTTGTAAGGAGAGTGTCCAGGGCTGGGGTGCTGCTCCCGAGGCCCCTCTGCCACTGCCCTGTTGGCAGCTGCTCCGTGGGGCTGCATCCAGAGCCCCCAGGGCTTGCTCCAGGCAACAGTCCCAGGGCTGGCCCTACATCAGTGGGCCCCTCTGACAGGCATCACTCCCGAGACCATCCTGCTCTGAGCAGTCTCCTGTGATTAACTTCAATTAGACAGAACAAGCTTGATTAGACTGCAAGATTGACTTCTGGGGAAGCCACTTGCTATTCTTAACGGGGCAAGGGAAAGGTGTGGGGCTTAGTGAAGAAATAAGCTCTGCAGAATTAACTTACTGCTCTTCTCAAGTGAATTTTCAGGTCCTTTAAAGCCTGGGTTGTAGATGTTCCTCTGCAGCCCTTAACCTTTCCAAATGGGCTCTGAAGCTTTGCCCTCCTTTGGGTGAAGCACCCCTTTAAAAGAACAAACACACCAATCAGACCCTTTAAGGGCTCACCTTGCATTGGGCACTTAAGAGAGTCAAAGACAACAGCCAGAGCCAGGTTTCAGCCTTAAAGTAATTTTTTTCTTTTAAACTGTACCCTCGTACCAAGGCTGGTGCTGTGCAGCTCCCTGCCCAGTGCATGGGGTGCAGAGTCCCCTCTTGCCCTGGCATGTCTCCCTTGAAATTAGTGTGCAGTGTCTGAGGCTTCTTAGAGGCAGCTGCTCATCTGTATAACCCCACTCCCTTCCCTGGGGTGGCCTTCCCCTGCACTGTGTCACTGTGTCTCTGCTGCCAAAGGCCATAGATGCTCAGAACCCCTTAGGGATCCCCCAGAGAAGGTGGGGTTCAGGGACATCTGACAGCAGTGGTGCATTTTCTGTGCTGTATGAAATAGCCCTCAGTGCTTTACATCAAACCCTGAGGGATGAATTGTTTTCTGATTAATGTTATATATTAATCTAGGATACGATATGCAAAACAAAAGGAGAGAGGGGGAAGGTATTACTTGGTTTTCAGAGGGATTTGATAATAATAATGCTCCTATAGCCAGTCTATGAAAAGCATGATAATGAATTTTAGCTTGTTCGTTCCAGTTGCTTTTACAAATATGCCACTCCTGTAGACTTAGAGGTAATTTTAAGTCTTTTATTCCCTTCCCTGTGGTGGCTGTGCAGGATCCACCACTGTCTTGCTCAAAAGCAGAGGTAATTTCAGCTTTTTCTCCCTTAAAGGCTTAATTTTTTTTGTTCTTGAATTCTCTCATTCTAAGAATAAACAGCAGCTGCAGTGCAGGCGTGGGCAGGGGAAGGCAGGAGTGTGCAGGGGAGACAGAAGACAAATCCTGCCTGAGCCGGGCTCCCTTGGGCACTTGGATGCTCCATCTGCAGTTCACACAACCCTCCCTCAGGACCCTGCATGTGCAAAGGCCACCCATGGGTGGTTTCTGCCCCCCTCGTGCCTCTGCTGCAGCCAGGGAAGCTGAGGCTGCTCATGAACTGGGAATGCAGGAACAGTGGGTTGGTTCTGCCTTTCTGTCAGGGTTGTTGGAGGGATGCAAGTCTCTTTCCCAAACAGCTCAAGTCCCATTTAGACACCTTCCTGTGAATCTGAGTTCCAAATAACTGCAAAATCTGGGCCTGTGACTGTGGTGGGCAGCTCTACCAGGGAGGCAGAGGATGTGAGCAGCAGAGTTCTCTGCTGGGTGTTTGGCCAGGTGGCCATCCCTCCATCCACATCCCAGTGACCTGGGAAGCTGGAGCACCTCACAGCTAATGTGTAGCTCAGATCTAAATACAGTGCTGGTATAAGGATGTATTTTTGCATCATTATGGTGGAATTAATCAGCGCTTGTGAGTCCTCAAAGTGAGTTCATGCCATGGTCACATCCCTCCTCAGGGGGTTTAATTCTTCTGCATCAAACACAATTTTTCCACAATAAACCAGGTGACATGTAAGTGCTCTCTTCATGGAATTATGATCACCTTGCAGAAAGAAGCAGAGAAGGGGCCATTTACTCTCATTAATTCCCCCAAAAGAGTGTCAGCAAGAGGTATCATGTCACTGGAACTCCGTTCTAGTTTGCCCCTCAAATAACTTCTTTTCATATCATTTATTAAATGACCCAGAAAGTTAATCTGCAGCCTGAACATGGAGATCATTTGTCACAGGATGTCACAGAACCTACCAATCCATCAAGCAGACAATGGTGCTGTACATCGTGTTCTGGTACCATCCTGTCCTAAGGTCCATCTCAATGTCAAAAAAGGATTTACAGAATATTTTGGCATGTATTTCATGTGCTGACTCATGCTTGATGTCCCCTATTAGATTAATCAGCACAAGTAGGAGTTTTAGCTGAGGGCTCTTAGATTTTTTTGCTGTGTAACTCCCTTTCCTGCTCTCTAAAACCTTCCCTGCTCTAGTGCTAGTGCTTTTTTGGGTTCTTTCCTTTTCCCCACAGAATTATGACTAAACACATTGACCGCCTCCTTTCTGGGCCTTAAGCACAAAACTGCTTTTCACTGGCTAGTCTGGTCCCCTTTTGTCCATATCAAGGAGTTTCTAGCAGCCATGAACATCACTTCCCCAAAATGTTGGCCTCCAAGCACCCCTGTATGGATCCTGTGAGAGATAAGGAGTTTGCTTTGGACTGAAAATCATGTTTGGTATCTCTCCTGTACCTCCTCCCCATTGGTGTGCTATGTTACAGCATCGATGCATCTGGTACAGTCATGTTAAAATTGCTGATAATTACCTGCATCTCATTGTGTTTCAGCTCTTGATAACAATGAGCAACAGCTCCATGTCATTTCCTTTCTTCTCTGTACACACCAATCTGCTGGATTCATCTTTCTAGAAATCCACGTTGAAGATGATAAGGATAATTGATGATTCCCTTCAGGACTGGGGTCATTATTAATAGCTGTGTTCACTTTGGCTGTCAGCTAATCTCTCCTGCAAAGAGCTTATCTTTGTGCCTGTGCACAGAGCACGTGCTGCCTGCTGTGCTCTCTGCTCAGTGTTGGCGTGTCAGGGGGGAACACGTGCTGTGCAAAAGCAACACAAAATTTTAAGCTCCCATGTTGTATTAAGATTTGTAATTTATCTTCAGCCAAACAAACCCAAACTCTCAAACTCATCCCAGCAGCATGGTCAGCACCACGGGCAGTTTCCATGCCAGAGTCCAGTGGCTTTTATGGTGCTTGGATAACCCGTGTTCCCCTGGCATCCCAGTGCCTCCCAGTGCGTGGTCTGATCTCCTCCCCAGGGCTGGAGGCAGGACATTGTGCCCTGCAGTGCTGCTGGGATGTGCCCTCACTGAGCAGGGCTGAAGTTCAAAGCTGCAGCTCTCAGCTCAGTGTCCCCCCAGCCTGTGGTGTGGGCACAGATGTTGGTTTGGGGGTGTGGGCACAACCTGGGCTTGGCTGTGGGGCAGAGCTGGCACCCACGGGTGGAGGACACTGTTGGGGGAGACAGCACCTCACAGTGGGAAAATAGGGAATGAGAGTGAAGCAGGGAGTTGCCCTTGGAATATGTGTCGATACTGGACGCAGAGCACTCTTCCCTAGGGACATTTATTCTTTGGCTTCTGCTAAAATTGAACTGGTTGAGATTTTCATTTTTTTAATTTGAGCTATTAAAGAAAAAATCTGTTTATAGGGGAAGAAAGAAAACAACAAGCATTTTTCCACGCAAAATATTGATCTTTTGTCATAGGTCTTCATCTATCAATCATTAGAAAGAATTCCCAAACCCTTTACTGAGGCTGCCTTTGTCCCCAGGTGATGCTTTGGTTCTTGAACCAACTGTTGCAACTGGGGCAGACCTGGTGTCCTTTGGGTGGGCTCCCCCCTTCAGTGCCTGCCCCATTCACCCACAGACTGGGTGCACCCACAGAGGGACCTCAAGCCTTTTTCATAGTTGAGGGGCAGCACTTTCAGATTTTGAACTGCCCACTGTGATAAATCTCCTTCCCTCCCTCTCTTTGCACCTGAAAGAGTTTGTTCTTTTTATTTGCAAAGTAGAAAAGTGATTTTTAAGAGGTGAAAGAGTATTTCTGACTTTGATAGCATGATTAGCTGGGCTCAGAATATTGTTATAGCTTATTTTGCTCCTCTGTGATAACTCAGAAAAACAATAAATGTCTTCTTACAACAGACTGGCATTCAGTATTGAAATTGGTCTCCTAATCTTTATGTGATTGCTTTCTTTGTGATAGAAATATTGCCTCTTGTAGGGTATTTATTGTCTAGTTCTTTCCAAAGTATTGACTTTATGTAACAGTTTGATATACATCAAATCCTTTAGAGATTTAATAAACTCTTCTGGTCAGTCTCCTGTTGTAAACACATTGAGATTTATGGTCATCTTAGTGGAAAGCCCTTTTTCGCTGAAATTCTCTACTTTCAGATATCAAAAGATATGAATGGGAGCATAGATCACCGTGGGAATTTTAACTCCCAGCTGTCACATGTTCGTCAGGAGCTGTTGGTGGTTAAAGGTTGAAGTTTGTGTGTCGGGTGATGGTGCAGCTGCCAGGGCCAGGACAGGGGCACCACGACCCCCCTTTGCTCCCTGAGGAGCCATTTCTCCACAGCCTGGCTGCAGGGGCAGGCACCCAGCTGGGCCTGTCCATCCCTGGCACAGATCGACTCCCCGAGTGTTCCCATGAAAGAGCAGAGGGAAAGGAAAAACATACTGTTATTCAGTGAGGCATGAAGTTAATGTATTGGTGCTATGCTGCAGCACTTGGAATTGAAAAAAGAAGGAAAACTGGGAAGAGAAACATACAAGCCTCATAAACAGTTGCATGTGGGTTCTCTCCCTGCCAGGCTCCTTGTGGTTTCCCACCCTCCCATTCTCCGGAGATGTTATTTTTTAGTCTGGCACCAGACCAAAGGTGTTTCAGTATGATACTTAAATAAGTGTCCTGTGCTTTGGGATTGGAGAGGGGAGGAACACCCTTGTTTTTAAGAAGAAACTCTTTTCCATACAAGAATCAACTTTCCAGGGACAGCCTGCAGGAAATCCAGCTGAGCTCTTCAAATTCACTCATTAAATGCAAATATTCTCTTCTTCATCTTACATTAACCTTCCTTTAATGGCGTGAAAGTGTCTTTTCATTTCACAGCTCAGCATTTAAAGACTATATGGTGAGAGGTTTCCAAAGTGGTACAAATCAATACTAGCTGGGGAACAGAGCAGGTTCCTGCTTTGCTTGCACTAAGGAGGGGCTGTTGTTTCTAATCAGTCCCCTTGGGCTGGCAGTGCATCCAAAATCTGCTCCTGCTGGCTGCTGGGGTTTGGAGCCTGGGGTCTGGCTGTAGAAAGTAAGTTCCAGATTGAGGCTTTCCTTTTATTTTGGTGCGATGAATTTAGATTTCCCTTCTGACGACAGAATTTGATGGAAAATGCGGTTTGTGGACACCTCTCAATGGACTTTGCATTTCCTGTTGTTGTTGCATTTCCTGTTGTTGGGCTCCTTGCCCAGGCAAGGATGAGAGTCAGCAGTGAAAGTAAAATGCTGTTTCCCACCTACCTGTTGCAGAAGGTGCCTGTATCACTTTTCTGGCTGCTTCATGGCCTGGGGACAGGTGATTAGCTGGGGCGGTGATGGAATCTCAGATAAATGGTGTGCGTCCACTGCTTCTCTGCTGATGGGACACTTAACGGGGAACTTACTGGGAATGATGAAGTGATGTATTTAGGAAAGCTGGCAGGAGAATTTGGGTTGTGTTTTGAGGCAGGATGACAAGCACAGCTCTCTGGCAGCTCACCATTTCCCACTCTGCAAACCCAGCCCTGGAACTGAAGCCTGGTGTGCCCATCGCTGCACCCGGAGCTGGACCTGAGCACCAGCATGGAGGGGACTGTCCTTGTCCCTCATTTGTGCACAGTATTGCACCAGGCTGGAATCCTGCTCAGAGCACATTTCTGGACCAACTCCCAGGGTGCTGCCAGCCACCCAGTTTGCTCCTTTGTGCGCCACGTTGTTGCCAGCAGAGCAGAGATGTGGAGCTGAAATCTTGCAGTGCTATTTCATCTCCATTATTTTTCTCTCCTGATCTGTTGAGGTATAACCCCTTCCAAAGACAGGGACAGATTATGGTGATGGAGATGGCTTAGCTGGGACACAGCTAGTCATTTTTCCTTGCTGATATTTTATTAATATATGTTATTAACCTTGATTCTCCTTCCCCATGGTGTCTTATCATCTGAACTAATTAATTCTTCTTGCAAGAGGTACAGGGAAGGGATGGGCATGTAAACGAGGCAGGTCTCCAGTTGGTACTACCTGGCATCTGCACTGAGGGGTGATCCCAGCTGAGGAGGAGACTGGCACACAGCAAACAAAACCCAGACACGTCTACTTGTAGATTGGCTGAATTTGTACTGTCCCTTTTAACTGGAACAGACACTGACAGAGACGATACCTTAAGGAATAACAGAGCTGGTTTTCTACTTTTTTAACGAACATGAGATATCCAGGAAAAATAAACAGTTTATTTGGTCTCTCGCTCCCAGCCAGCACAATGCCAGGATGGACAGCACTGACCAGTGCCTCCAGCTCCCACTGTCCCTGTACCACTCTCCCCGAGCTGCTGTGGGTGATGCTCATCCCCAGTTCAGCCCAGTGGGCACAACAGGATGCAAACAGGGCTGCTTCCTTCAGCCTCTTTCGTTCCCTTGCTCCTCCCTGTTCCACAGCTGACATTTGCTAATAGCTGTGAGTGCGTGAGAGAAGCAGTGGAAGTCTGAATGAAACTGGGTGCCTGGTACAGCCTAGCAGGGTAAATGTGATCCTGTTAGCAAGATGAAAATACCATATGCCAGGGAGAGATGGAAGTAGATCAGAAAGGATGATTGTGCTTGTAGAGGGCAAAAAAAACCCCAAACGTAGACAAACCCATTCAAAACTAAATGAAAATTGACTGAATTTGTAAACAATATTCACATCCTGAAAATGGCTCCTCTGACTCATGTCAGCCAGATATCTTATTACACTGGGTGACCTCTGTGTCCCCAGTTTGCTGGTCTTTACCTCCAAGGTCGCTGGTGCTGGCGGGAAATGGCATTTCCAAAATGATGCATTTGTTCCTGAGCCATGGCAGGGCTGTGGAACAGAGGGGAGTCATGTGTCCTGTTCTCAGGGACTGTTTGTCCATCCATGCTGGGAAATTTGTAATCTCTAAATGCTGAAGAGAAGAAAAGCTCAAGGGAGACATTCCTGAGCCTTTCAGTACTACTTTGTATGCAGCAATGAAGTGTTCACTTGGATAAGCCAATGCCATCAGCTCTGCCCACGTGTCAGCGAGGGCGGGTGTCAGCCAGGACAGCAGAGCCAGGGGCTGTCCCGGGCTGGGGACAGGGACCATCCCCTTCCTCAGGGCCTGGGGGTGCCCACACACCATCACAAGCTGGTGCAGCTGGGAAGAGGGAGCGGGAGAGTATTGTCCTTGATGCCAGGAGGGATCTGAAATCCAAATGTTGTTACAGGGAGAGCATCTCTGAGAGCAGCCTGCAGTGTTTTACAGACATTTGAGTGTTCTTCCCTTTGAACTAAGCTGCAATTTGTCTTTGTAGATGTCTCTAATACATTAATACAAATGGTGTAGTGGTGGAAATGCATTATAATACTGCGCAGTGTTGCTCTTAGTAATTCTCCTCCTTCAGCAAGTGAACACTTCCTCACTCATTTGTATTCATTGTTTTGATGCTTAACTTGAAAAATGTATATTATACAACAGGCTGAAACCCATGACGAATAAAAGAAAAGAACCCAAGGGGATAATAAGCATCTCAGCACTGCTGTGATGTCTCCTGCTGCTAACATCAAAGCAAGCAAAGGCATCACTGCTGTGCACAGAGGACAGGGTGCATTCCATGGAGCTCCATCCTGCCATGGGGATGGTGGCCCTGACACCAGGGAGGCTGAGGAGCACCACTGGGATCACCACTCACAGGGGCTGGTCCTTCCTGTCCCGGGGTCACTGCAGTTGGGTCACAGCCCTGAGCTCGCCTGCCATGCAGGCAGCCTGGGATGGCACCGGCCTCTGTGACACAGCAACCGGTGGATGGGATGTGTGTGTGTACATACCTTCAGATATGGAGAAGTATAACCCACCCTGGAGGCCCAGGGTGGCACGTGTGCTTTGTAGGGAGCTTGGGTTGTGAGCTACACCTGGGAAAAGTGGACCTGTCAAGTGATGGTGAAATTCTCAACACTTTTGTTTACCAAATGACAGGGTTTGTGAGAAAGCAGTGAGGGTTCCCTCACCCTCACGTGAGGAGGGCTGTGGGAATATAAACCTAGGTGGAAGTGGAAATCAAGGTGCTTTTGAGCACAAAATGTGGGTTCTGCCCCTTTATGTTTCCAGCATATCACACCTTGTTGCAGCAGTTTAACAGGTGAATTCCTGAGCCGTAATACAGGTGACACCTGGTTCCTACAGAGCTGTCTGCAGGCTGAGCTGACCTGTTTGATGTTTAAAGAGAGCTGAGCCTGTTCCCTGGGGATGTTCATAAAGGATTTCTGAGGCATCTGGCCACTTACCAACATGAAGCTCACAGTAACTTCACATCTTCACCATCCCAACCCCATGGCTGAAATCAGCCCAGGAGAAGTAAACTCATATGGATACTCACAGGACACACATGAGTACACAGAGTGATCTCGAGAGCTCTGGTTCTGTACCAAAAGAGACTAAAAATAAACCCTGAAGTGGGTCAGGCTGCAGCAGAAATTACAGTCTTTGGCAAGTTCCTCTGTGGAATTCAGTTTGTTGGGGTGTTTGTGCTGGCTGGTCTTTCATCTTCTACCCTTCTAGAATAAACACCTTCCTCTCTGGAGAAGTGCCCTGCAAAAGCCATCAGCTAGCCAGGCCAAGGGGACCTGGGTCCCACACATCCCTCCAATCCTTCTTGTTTCCACCATCCCTTTTGTTTCCTCCAGCTCTCCCATGTGCCACTGCCTCTTGCACTCACTTCCTGCAGCTGAAGGCGAGGAGCTCTGAGGGAAGGGCAGGAGTGAGGTTGTCCCAGCCCCTGTGGTTTGGTGGAATGGGCCTGCTGGGGCTCTTGCCTGTGCCCACCTGTCTCCCTGATTCTCACCTGCCAGGGGTTCAGGTGCAGCCATGTGTGCCCTTGAAACACAGGGAGCCATTCGTGCACCGTGATGCTGCACGGGTGGGGCTTTGCAAGGAGGGTCATTAGGCAGGAGCGGGGTGAGCCTGTGAGGCAGCACTGTCTGGGGGAGCACCCTGCACCCACATCCACAGGAGAACAGGCCAGGTGCCAAGGGGGTTGTTTTCACAGTGAGAACCAACTGACTAAAACTAAACCCGAGTGGCTAAAACGAAAACCAGAAATCAAAGGAGAATCAAGGCAAGCCTGGTTTTTTTAAACGTCTTTTCATGGCAGCTGCAATTGTGAGGTGCAGCCGTGGTGGCTCTGCAGCTCCTGTGTTCTCACCCTGAGACCTGCTGCCTCCAGGGCAGCCGTGCTCCAGCAAAGCAGATCTGCCTGGGCTCGTCCCAGCACAACCTGGCTGTGTCCCAGCACGACCTCCCTGTGTCCCACACTGTGGCTGACACTGCATCCCTGCCCCTCCCTCTGGCTGCAGTCGTGGGATCAGTTGTCTGCTCTGAGTGATCTGGGTGTCAGTGCTCACGAGGAGCAGGGAAGGTTTCAGTTATTCCATATATTGTTGTCTCCAATAACCTCATCCACATCATGCCTTGTGATCCAGACCATCAAATCCTGGATTTAGTTTTGGGGTATTATTGTTAAGGATTTTTACCCTGTGGGTGTACCTGTAAAAACCATTAATATTCAAATAACTTTGCTAAATAAGCAACTACGCCAGAGTAGTTATTTATTACTGTTTACGATGACAGACTTATCTTACTGATTTCTTCAACACATTTCTCCAGAGGAAATTAGATACATTGCTTAGTTAGAGCTCTGCCAGGGAGAAAATACTTCTATAAATACTTACCAACTCATCTGGAGAGATGACAAGTGTTGGTGTGTCCTTCACAATGTCACGTTGGTCGCTGGGTCTGGTTTAAAATTCAGTTGTTTATGTTCTCCAGGAGAAAGAAAACCTGATGATTCTAAAGCAGGGAACAAAGTATACGTGCAAAAATCAGTTTTGAACTCTGAAACCTTGAATCTAAGGCTTTTTTGCCTTTTTTTTTTTTTCTCTTCTGATAGAATCAGTGGAAAATAAATTGCCAGACAGCCTAAGGCATTCTGTTTGTGTACCTGGCACTGGAGGACAAAATGGTGATGCCAGCCAAGGTGTGTGTGCCACCAGTGCAGTGGTGGGAGCAGTGTCTGTGCCCAGCAATGAGATGCCCTATGTCTTGTGCCCACTCCAGGCAGAGGATCTGCACAGGGACCCATCCCAGGGCACAGTGTGGGACCAGAAGGAGATTGGCAAGAGGTTGCACCGTGCTGTGCATGGGACTGCAGCACCCTGACAACAGGTGAGTGGGAAATTTCACTTCAATTATCTTGAAAATAATGTTACAAAAGCAGAAGTTCTGGTGGGAATCAGGCTGAGGTGCTGTATGAAATGCATTCAAATAAGCAAATTAGTTGTCTAAATCTCAGATTTTGCCAGTTATGAAACTTCCTGTGGTTTGCAGCAGGCCTGGGAAACAGAAACAGCTGGCAAATAATGAAAAATGTTCCTATAGGCTTCTGCCTATGGATTGCAGGAAGGATGCAGGAAAATTGCACCCGGTTTACTTGGAATAACACATGAGGATCTGGAACGGATGAGTGAGACTGGGGTAAAATCTCAGCATTCCTTCTTAAGTGCACAGAACCTCTAGTTTCCAGAGCTGGCCCTTGGTCAAGGTGACCCCTCAGTTCTGGTACTGATCCTGATTCAGGCACAGAAGAGGCCCAGGGGCACCCAGTGATTTTTTTGTAATAACTGATGATTCAGAAGGAGCTGTGGGTACCTGCAGAGCCAGGTGGGGCTGGGAGGATGCCAGTGGTCCCAGCTGTGCCCCCGGGGCCTTTCTGCAGGTGCCAGTGCTGTTCCCAGTGCAGTGGCACAGCTCTCCCCCAGCCATGGTGATGATGATGATGATGGCACAGCTCTCACCCAACCATGGTGATGATGATGATGATGGCACAGCTCTCACCCAGCCATGGTGATGATGATGATGATGGCACAGCTCTCCCCCAGCCATGGTGATGATGATGATGATGATGGCACAGCTCTCCCCCAGCCATGGTGATGATGATGATGATGATGGCACAGCTCTCCCCCAGCCATGGTGATGATGATGATGATGGCACAGCTCTCAGAGCCCACGGCCCTGTGGCTGCCCGGCAGAGCCAGTGAGCAGGAGAGCTCCTCTCACACAGATGGCTTTGATTTACTTATTTCTTTGAGTATCTTTCCTATTGATTTGTAAAGACTCAAATACGAATGATGTTTTGCTGCTGACTCCAAGGTAATGGAGTTTTTTTGGCAGTTACCTTGTTATCCAGTCTCATATGTCAAGAAATCCACCTACCAGCCTGTCTCTGCATTAATAACTCTATTACCAGCTCTAGCTAGTTTTAGAATAAACTCTAAAATTATGGCTAAACACATACATTGTATCTAGCTGCAGTAGTCAAACAAGTTAATTCTCTGTCCTGTTTGGAAAAATGTTCACTCAACAGCTCTTCGGACATGTCAGGATACTTTTAGTCACAATTAAGACACCAATATACAATGTTATAGCACCAGTTCTGTTAACTGATGTGCCAGCACTTTTTTATTCAGTAGACTATAAAAACCTTTAGTTTTTAGTATTTGGAGCCTTGTAGGAGAAAGCCCCCCTAACATTGATGCCTGATGACATTTAGTCAATGAATTAAGAAAAAAAAACAGTGGTGGTTCTGTCTGTCTCCCAGCTCTTGCAAGCACTAAATTACAGAATTAATAGGCTTTTAGAAGAGAATGACACACAGTTACTGTGACAAAGACAATTAAATGTGGAAAGCCACTTTTCTCACCACATTTAATTTTAACTGGAGGCTTTGAGACTCAATAAATCTTTTTCTTATTTCATTCTCACATTTTCCACAGGTATTCAAGTCTTTAAGGAAAGTTCCTGGTATAAGCAAATTAATTTTTCCTTCCCCTTGATCTTTTACTTTTCTCTTTATCCCCTTCTTCAAAAAAGAGCTGAAGCTCTTTCCCATCACCAGTGCTTTGCTTTGTTTGGGATTGCTGTTACTGAGATGTGGCTCAGGTGTTGTGAAAATACAGTGGGGCAGGAGTCCCAGTCCCTTCTGGGAGTTTTATGGCAAATCCAACAAGGGGGAAAAAAGCAGATGAGGCCATTTTTCTGTGGGAACATCTTGGGGCAGTGGGACTGGGGTGCAGGATTTTTTTTTTTTTAAAGAAAAAAACAGCATCATGAAAATGCGGATTTTTGTGACAGCTTTAGAAACAGACTCAGAAAATCTTTCTATTCCTAGAGCTTGGGCTTAATTAGCCTGCCTTTAAGCTAATGGTATGGAACAGAACTTTATATTTGGTTTAAAATCAATTTTCGAAGAAACGCTTCTTTAAGAAGTTGCTAAGAATGGATTCATCCAGCCCCAAAGGCCATTCAGAGGAAGCAGCAATGATTCAGCATTTCCCCCCCGATGGCTCTGCACAGGGTTTATTAGCACAGCCTATTCCAACGCCTCACAGAAAGCTGTTGGCACAGCACACTGTAAATCCCTTCACTTGCCCAGCGTTGGTTTAGGCTCTTGTTCAGTATCAAGTTCAGTAGATGTGGTGACCTAGAGTGGAAGCACCAGGAGATGTAGTGTTGTTGCTTCTATCAGTCAGTACCAAATAGTCAGATAAAGCCATTACTTTGGGAGATCAGTTGTGTGTCAGCCACATCTCCTGGGCTGGAAGCATCACGGTCCCCCTCAGTCAGACACAGCCAGCCCACAGTCTCTGACCAGTGCAGAGCCCAGATGGGGAGGTTAATGGAGATACCCCCACATTTAGGAGTCTGAACAGAAATTTGTTCTGATGGCAGCTTTTGCAGAGGCAGCAGGACTCTGGAAGACAGGAGAGCTTTAACTCCCTACACCCTCTGCTCCTTTTGACAGGTCTCTCCTGGCAGGACCATCATAGCTCATGGTCGTCTGCCATCTTCCTCAGCTCCCTGCCACTACAGATCTGCCCTGAGCTGATTCAGAGCAGCTTCCCTTGCAGTGCAGAGGCAGCGCCACTAATGTCAGGTGACATTTATACCTCCCTCCCCAGTGGCTTAACATCATGATTCTCATGGTTCAATGTTTCTGCACAGACTGATGGAGCAAATCACCCTTCTGAAGGACCCGTGTCCTTCTGACTGTAGGGACTGGCTTGACTAATCTCAGCCTGACATGTCCCTTCCCAATGGCAGCAGCACTGAGACATGTCCTGGCCATGCCCTCATTGCTGCTTCCCAGTTGACTGGCTGATGAACACCCTGGCCTTGCCACTGGCAGGAGTGAGGATGGATGCATTGTTTGGCTCTCTGGCTGTGCCTGACCAGGATCTGGTGCATCCTGCCCTGCCTGCCACTGCCACCTGCTCCCCAGCCACCTCACCACCCTCAGAGCAGTCCCACGTCCCCACAGGGACTCGTCAGGAGGCTGAGGAGCTAAAGGGGCTCTGCAGCTGGGGCCCTGTGGCCACATGGCTCACACTCTGCTGCATTATAATCAATCCCATTATGATATTGTTGATGAGGGTGAAATGAACTTGCAGCAGCTTAAAGCAAGATAGGTTAATTAAAAACCTTGATCAAAGCATCATAAACCACATAAAAGGTTCCATCTTTTAATTATTTTTGAATTGTCTCTCAGGCTGTATGGCCAAAAAAAAGTCCCTGTTCCCAGGGCCCACAAGCTGTGAAATTGTGTCATCACGTCAGATTCGGTTAACACTCGCTGTGTTAATGAGAGAAAGGCAAAGCCCAGGACAGACCCCTTTCTCAGGATGAAAAAGAGGAATTGGTGATGATTCGTTAGTGCTCCTGTGACAGAGCAAGCAGAGTCAGACTGGGGAGCTGCACAGACCCTCCCCAGCCTGGGCAGAAGCTGTGCCCAGGAAGTGCTCTGGCCAAACTGGCCCTCACAGCCTGTAATTGTCTCAAGCTGCAAATCTCACACTTTGGGAATAAGGTTTCAGCACCTGCTGGATGTTTCAGTTCTCACAAGCACTTTCTGCTGTTGGATTGAAATCAAACCAGTCAGCCCAGCAGCTGAGCTTCCCAAGCTCCCTGTTTGACCCAAACCAGCTCACCACACTTCCAGATCCATCATCCAGCAGTGAGGTGTGACCTGGTCTGGGACACAATGAAAGCACTGACTGCAGAGAGGGCAGAGAGCACAGAAACGTTTCTGTGAGGAAAACTTCAGTGGGAATTTTAGGTTACAAATGATAATTGTGCAGTCTGTTTGTTGCAGGGTAGCTGGGAGGTGCAAGTTCAAGTCCTCCCCAGCACAGCACAGTGTCCTGGGTGAGCACAGGTGTCAAGGGTGGCAGTGCAGGGATGTTCTGTAGCACAGGTGCCAAGGGTGGCAGTGCAGGGATGTTCTGTAGCACAGGTGTCAAGGGTGGCAGTGCAGGGATGTTCTGTGGCGAGCACAGCAAAGGTGCTTCCAAATCCCTCCTTCTGGCATATGAAATGGGACCAGAGTAGTGTGTGCTTCCTCCTGCCCTTTGGCTTCTGTACCTTTCTGTGCTGTCAGAGGCTTGTATTTACTATGCATTATATACTTAGAAAATGACAGACTTGTAATGCTAACTGAAGGTAGTTAAGTGGTGATGTGAATACAAATAAATAGCATTTCCAAGCTTAATGCAGAAGTAGTGTGGGCTCTCTTGGGTAGGGTACTATGATTTCAAAGACTTTCTTTCTTGTGTTGGTTTTGGATTTCATGCAATTGTTGTTTCTATCCTATTATTTAGCCCCTGGGATATGATTTTTAGAATACAATGATTTCTTGTAAAACAGGTTTCATCCCAGGTTTGAACCCAGCAGTGCTCCTTTCCTGTCCTATGGTTTTGCTATGAGAGGGGGAAGAAGTGCCTGGAGAAAAGAGCAACACCTGCACATGCAGCTGGTGAGACCAGGCTGTGAAAATGTCCTGTTTTCCCTTCCCACCCTGCAGTGATGGACTCCACAGGTGGACTGAAGCCCCGGGAAATGTGGGAGGTGTCGACACATGGTTTGTGCACCACCCCATTCGCTGCAGGAACAGACGATTGTATCTCCCCAGAACAAAGAAGGACAAAGTGTCCTGGCTAGAGGGTTTGTTTGACCTCGGTGACCCTGGGCTGGAGCAGTGGCCACTGTGCCTCTGGGTACAGCCAGCACTGGGTGGTGCAGGTGACAGCTCCATGGCAAGGTTTGGGGGAGCTGGGACCATCACAGCCCCATGGTGGGAGGGGGGAGAGTCTCAGCTGTGCTACTCCTGGCACAACTCTGAGCATACCCACCAGCTCTCAGCTGAGCTGGATTTTTGAGAACCAAGTCCTGTGTTCTGCAGTGAGTGAGAGGGGCTGTTCACGGTGTCCTGACGTGAACTGGCTTCAAGTGGCCCCTTGGGCTCTCTCAATTAATTACTTTGATGAGGAGCCGGGTTTAGTTACCAAGCACATGAGCCTCAGAACCCAAGTTACACAGCAGCTGCAAACTTGTCTGTGCTCCTGGGCCAGCACAACCAGGGCTGCTCTGCATCTCCCACATATTCCAACACACCTTGGTGCCCTTTTCCCTTTCTTTCCTATCAAATCCTGTTCCATAGGCTGCATTCCCTCCTCCACCAGCGCTGCAGAGGACAGCTTTTCCTACTCCCAGGATGGATCTGTACAGCCCACTCACCTCTCAGTGTCAGTATGGTTTGTATTACAGAGACATCAAAGCACAGCATCCTCTGGGAAAAGGAGAGATAAAGGGAGGAGAAAATGTTCCAGAAGCACCGACAAGCAGAAGTTGTGGTTAGTCCCTTCGTGGAAGAATAATCTCCCCACAGGTGTGCTGAGCACTCCAGCAGCACACAGCAGGAGCAGCCAGGGCTTTGTGCACAGCGTAATCTCATCATGCTCTGTTTGGATAAGAAGCATAGCTTCATGCTTTTCCTCTTCTAGGAAAGAGATTTATTATGAAAAGCAGGTCTCTGCCTCAGAGCACATACAAAAACAGTTGGCTTCATAACCTTGGGAAAAGAAGATAAATAAAGAAATCCCATGAGACACATGTGAGAACTGAGGAAGTATTAAAACATATGTTGGAACATATTGATCCCTGAAAGCCTCCTGCAGCAGACATGAATCTTTTTCATTTCCAGCCACACTGATACTTTAATGAGGATGGTGTGTGCTGCTCACCTGGATCCATCATTTATGCAGATTCTTGCCAAGCCCCCCCCAGCCATCTCTCAGCCTGGCAGAGGTGATGGGGCTGTTTCAGCTGGGGGATATCAAACCCCTGCAGGGAGCAGAGCTGCAGCCTGTGGCCAGGGCTCAAGTTCCCAGGGTCTGAGGGCTGCCACCTTTGTCACATCAGGGGGATGTCCAGGGACCTGCAATCTGCCCTGCAGGTCAGTGTCCCTCTTGCTGCTGTTTGTCCCCAGCAATGTCCCAGTGACACCGGGCTCAGTGTGAGCAGAGGCTTGGAATTGACTCTTCTATTCCTATTTCAAGTACACCAGATTTTTTTCCTTTTTCTTCCCCTGAAGTGTATGTGCAATCAATACAGCACAGGCCTACAAGGATGAGAAGATGAATCACAGCTATGAAAATATTGGCTGTATTTTAAGCAGGACTCCCAGCAGGTACAACCATAGCCATCTACTGCTGACATGCTTCAGAGGCATCAAAAGAATTTTTTTTCCACTGTTGAGTTATCGTTAATTATTCTTAAAATAAAGTGCTACCATGCAATATTAATTCAGGAGAAACTGTAAATTCCTTACTATTCTCTAAGGCTTGTTTTCACAATGAATTAATGTGAGTTAATTTAGCACTACACAACAAACAGGACCATTGCAGGAATACAAACTAGGTGTTGCCTCCTGAATTCTTCCTCCCTCTTGTTCTGCCCCTCTCTGATTTTTATTCAGTGTGGTACAAAAGGTCTTAGCCTGGCAGAGAGCAAATTTGCTGAAAAAGCAGAAATCAGGAAAAAATCCAGCATGATTCCCTCCTCTTGTGTGTAGTTACAATTTGGCACAGATACATTGCTCTCACGGAGGAAGAGAATGGTAAAAAAGGGCTCTAATTTTTTGTGGTATGTTAATATTAGCATCTGTGAACAGCATTTGTGTTATTATGTCTATGTAGAACATCCTTCATCCAAGAGCGATCCCAGTTTTCTGGAGCAAGCACTGCTTCAGCCCACGGATGGCACTTTGACTGTTGATCTCTTCCTCTAAAAATGCAAGAGATTTTAGTCCTTACTGAGTGATAGAAAACTAAAATAAGCAATTTGGAAAGCATTCTGCATCTTGGAGAGGCTTTATATAATCTATTCAAACTCAGCTTGAAATAGAGAAATGGTTTTACCTCCAGAAGCATCCAAAAATATGTCATGTCAGCATGTGCATTGTGTAGGAAAATCACCAAATCCTCAAAAGCTGGAGGTCAAGGTCCCCTGTGCTAATGAAGGGCTTGTTTAGTGCTGCAGCTCCTGCAGATGCCTGTGGAAGCTGGATTCTGGTGAGTGTTGGGTGTGTAACCAAAAGGCTCTTCACTAGTAATGTCCACACAGCCTGAGGTGGATCTCGGGGGCCCCCTCAGCCAGTCCCGAAGCTGGAGGGATTTCCAGCAGCTCCTTGGCCATCCCAGGAGAGTGGGATGGTCCTGCCTACTGGCTCAGGCTTCTTTCTCTGTGGGGCCAGAGATGGGGGCTAATTTTTACTGCAGTGGGCATCCTCTCTAGGAGGTCACAAGGGACAAGAGCAAATAGCCTCAAGTTGTTTCAGGGGAGGTTTAGACTGGATATAGGGGAAAATTTCATGAGGGAAAGGGTGTCCAGCCCTGGAACAGGCTGCCCATGGCAGTGGTGGAGTCCCCGTTCCTGGATGGATTTAAAAGACATGCAGATGTGGCACTTGGGGACAGGGTTTAGTGATGGCCTTGGCAGTGCTGGGGGAGTGGTTGGTTTCGATGGTCTGGGCAGTCTTTCCAACCTTGTTGATTCTGTGATTCTATAAAGCTGTTGCTTGCTTTTTTTTCTTGGAAGATGCTTCCATCCTTCTGGGAGACCACTGGCAGAGCAAGCTGGGGTCTCATTTGCATGATGAACAAGACAATTCAGTCCTGAAGGTGTCTGGGTGGTTTCAAAGCTCTGCAGCAGCAGTTGTGGAGAGTGGGTGTGGGGAAGCACAGGAGAAGGGAATGGCACACAGAGAAAATTTCATTCAAGCAATTAAGGAATCACCACACTTTTATGATTAACTTCTTTCCCCAGGTTGAATGCAGAAGCTGTTAGTAGGACCATTGCTATTCCATACCTGACACGAACAATGGGAATATTTGTTCTGCCCAGGAGGATTACACCTCCCATTAATCTAAGTTTTATTGAAAGTTTAAATAACAGACAGACAAAATCTGATCAATTAGCAGTGCAATTCCAAGGAGATGTCACAGTGAAATTAAATCTCAGGCATTTTTAATGCAAAGAAGCCTAGAAGCTCCCTCCAGTTTTCTTTCTTAGTACAGTGTTTAGATTTTAATTGAAAGTTTATTCTGTTTTGTGCATCTTCTACTAAATTTTAATTTCAGACTGAAATGAGAACAGTTTTATATTACAGTGTTTGTAGCACTTCACAGATAAGTCAAAGATGTCTCACAGATGAGGGAAACAAACAGGTTTGTGTAGAGTGGAAATCTCTGGGAGAAAGTAGATTTTATAAGATGTGGTGAAAATGAGGGGGAATTGATTCTGTGATGAGGAAGGATGCACAGAGGGAACCAGGGAGCTGTGATTATTGTGCTCACCTGCTCAGACCCTGGGGGGACATGCTCAGGGATCCCCCCAGGTCCCCATCAGTGCCAGACAGCCAGGGCAGTTCTCTTGCTCGTTCCACCTCAGACAGAAGCTGCTCCCCGAGCCCACCTTGGCACTGCTGCTCCTCAGCTCCCTGGCCATCCCCTTCCTGCCATCTCACCATTTCAGCTTTCACTACCTTATATAATCTCTTTGTCCGTGGCAAAATGTGATTGCCATCGTTACTGGTCCACACATCTTCCGTTTTTATTATCCTAAATGTCATTCTCCTACAGCAAACACCAGAAGTGCCACAACCTTGCTGTGAATTCATCTCAGCGCTATCTTTGGAGACATACCTCATCTGAAAATGAGAAATACTGAGAATAGCTGTATATTTTTGGATGTATATTTTTGTCTGAATGGATGTCAGGGATCAGCTTTTAGGGCGTGTGAAGAGATGCAAATCACTGACATGCACAGTTCTAGTTTTGTTTACACAGTAAGAGATTCTGGTCAAACCTGGGCCTTGATACCCTTACAAAAAGCTCCTCAAAAGGGACAGACACTTCAAATTTAACAGAAAATATTGGTGAGGAAAGGTTTCTCAGTGATAATGGTGGCACAGAACACAGTAGCAGGGACTGAGCTGCCTGGTGTGCAGCACAGGGGTTTGATGGTGAAGCACTTCAGGCCATTCCTCTGTCAATCACCATCAGATGAGCAAATACCAGGAGAAAATGTTGTTTATGAAAATTAATAGATGTGGCTGCACATACCCAGCATCTGATTATCTGTAACTGTACCTACAGAGCCGACCTGTTTGTGACTCTTGGGGCACCAGGCAGTCTGTGTTCTGGCTGGGGTACACCAGCTCTCTGTGGCATAAACCTGCCTGTTTGGAAGGTGAGGATTTGGGGTTTCTCAAGTAATTTTTCTCAGTAAAAGCAGTGATTAACCTCACTTCAGTTATGAGCAGCAGTATTTAAAACAACAGAAAAAAAAGGCGGCTGAGAGCTGCCTGCAGCTTGGCTCGGGCAGCCTCTCCTCCATATGGCATGTGAGATGCCAGCACACGAAATTAACTCTCATAAATAAGTAATAAGGGATGATTTGCCCAGATCTGGATGGGCTGGCTTCCCACAGAACACAGTCCTTAACCGTGGCATCATTGTAACTGCAGGTGTTTGAGACCACAGAGTTCCAACACAACGTGTATTCCGGGGAGAACTTGGAAGGAAAAAACCACTTTGGGGAGGCTGCAGCATTCCAGCCTGGTTCCAGGATCCTGGAGGAGGAGTCCCTGTTTGTGTTTTCAGAACTGAATGTTTCAGTTTTCTGACATTTTCCACAAGTCAGGCTCAAGTAAAACTATATTTTGTTCAAACAGACCCTTTGAAATAAGAGAAATTTTTGCTCTTCCAGAGGATTTCTTGGATGGGAATTCCTCTTCATTTCAAGAACATAGGAAAATTGAAATAAGGAAACTTCCTCTGAAAAATCAAAGCCATTTGTCACACATCACATGGCTCATGTCATCTTTCACTGACAGTACAGGGGCTTCAGACTGAAAGTCCCGTCCCTGCTGGAGGAGAAATTCAGCATGCGAGAAGGAGGCAAGATTTTAAGTAGAACTCCAGGAGAGTTTCCCATCTCTGACAAAAATACTTAAACACAGTAGTCAAATTCTCACAGACCCTGAGGATTTGGGACAGTGGTTTTTCAGCTCATCTGCAAGGGGCCCACCCAAGCACCTGGTGTCCCCTGGCAGGGCATCGGTTCAGACACTGACCCAGCTCAAAGGGCCGAGCACCAACGTCTGAATCCCCCTTTCCAGCAGCACTGGGGGCTCCTCGAAGCCTGACTCTGCCTCGTTCCTGAGCCCTGTGTCAGGAGTGACTGGGAAGCAACAGAAACAATGGAAGTTCTCCTCTGTCTCCATCAGTGGAAAGGAAGCAGTGTTGCTGGGAGTGACAGGGATTGATGGATGGGACCCGGGGTGCGGCACAGTCTGTCAGAGCCGAGGTTAATGAGGGGGAATGGGAATAGCCTGTGCCTGGACAGCTGACATCATCTGCTAAATTAACTGCAAACCTACTCACACGGTACTCCTGCTCCTCACTCCACTGTCATTAACCCCAGGAACCAGCTGCAGCAGGGATGTGCCTGGAATCCACACAGAGCTCCAGGCAGCTGTCGGGGGCTGGCACAGCCGGGCTCTGCCGGGGCTGGGGCGTCACCCCGGGGCACCCCCATGGCACGAGGGGACAGGGGACCCAGTCCTCATTGCAGTGGGACACCAGGCTTAGTTTCAGTTTGTCCCTGGCCACACTTAGGGCACAGAGAGGCAATCATAAATAAGGTGAAGATTCCCTTCAGAATTCGTTCCCACGTGTTGAATGGAGCATCTCACAGGTGAGGACAACCTCTGCATCCCTGCTGCTTCTCCAGGATCTGGTTCCTGGGTAGGGTTGATACACTGTGGCCTCCAGAACCAAGCTGGCTCTGCTGCCGGGTGGGAGCACCTCAGAAGTGTTCCAAATGCATTTGGTACTCGACTGCAAAGTGTTACCTGTGCTGGAAATTAACCTACAGTTGAATGCTGGAAAACCTGGCATTAAATTATTTAATAGCTTCAAATCCTTTCCTACTTAATTCTCATTTACAGCATAAATATTGAAGTAAATTAAGTTATTTAAGGGCAAAACCAGATCCTAATTTCCATTGATGCCTTGTTCTCACCTTGCAGGAAGAAAGTTACACTGAGAGGCTGGTTTCTACTCAGCAGACACTGCTCTGCAATAGGAGGCTCCAGTTCTTCCCAGCAGTGTGATAATTCACAGTTTTAATAAGTTTTTGCCTGTCCTGGAAGTAAAATACAACATTGAAACTGCCAGGAGCAGTTTTCTTAGTTTGTCATTCCAGTATGGCCTTTCCTGACCTTTGGACATATGCCATGAATGCTCTAATCCCCAGCAAGGGTTTTATCTTAAGCAGATATGATGAAGGATCTAAAAAGTAGGTCAGGAGACATTAGAGGCTGTTTGATTCATTGTGAACTGTGGGTACAGCATGGCTTTTAAGCCTGAAATGTCATTACTTGGATGCAATGAAGCTGCTGTTTTGCTTTAGAAAATAGTCAAATGGATGGTTGGTAGGAAAAAAGAACCAGGAGGGACTGGGACTTCTGAGGACCAAATGCCCATTTGAAGTAGAAACCACCACCAAGCCTTTCCTTGTGTTTTGGGGTGGCAGCACCCCCTGTCCATGGCACAGCAGTGCTGACCTGCAGTCCCCAAAAAGTGCAGGGCAGGGTTCTGCCCCAGCACTGCCAGCTCACCCTTGGCCAGGCAGTGTCTAGGACAGCGAGAGCATCATGGAAATGGAAACGTGAAAGCTCTGCCTGCCCCTCCTGCTGGGTGAGCCACTGCTCTGGGGACACTCCTTGTATCTTTTCCTAAGTATTGCCAATGTTTTTCCATCCCTTGCAGTACTTTCCCAGCCTGTGTCTGTCCGGGGCACAGAGTTTTCATTTCTTTTAATGATTCTCAAGAAATTTTTGAGAAATCAAAAATGCATTTCAGAGTTATCTTCAAGGCTTACTGTGGTTCTAATGGTTTAAATCCACAGTGCAAATGCTATTTTTCAAAGCCTTACTGGTCCCCATGATTTTAATGGTGGCTTTACTGGGGCCCTGGGAGTTTAGAAAGGAAAAAAGTAGCTTATCAAGTGAAATCCCTTAAAATATACATTCTCTCTCACACACACACATGCACGTATACATATATATATGAAAGTTTTCAAAGTTCATCTAATCTATCTCTGATTTGGGTATTTGTAAACCAGACACTGTCATTAAGGTTCACAGCCCTTTTCCCTTCCTGGGGATGTTGCAGCAGGCAGTTCACTGGAGCTCCCTCAGGCCTGAAAGAAAAACTGACCCAGCTCACAGGGCTGGGGCACCCACCCCGCTCCAGAAAATGCTGCCAGGAGCAAGAGCTTGGCCTCCCAGCACTTCCCTGCAATTGCTGGAGCACCTGGGATCCTGAAATATCTGTGTAACAGCATTAGTGCAAGATGAATATAGCTCCATACCCTGGATCTGTTTAACCTAATAAATAGTTTCAGTTAATGGACAGCAAACGGAATGTTGCTCAGTAAATTTGATTTTATGAGCCTTTTACTTATTTACTGTGCCCATTAGGTCAGAAGTTAGGTAATGGTAAGTGTCCATTAGTGCATTAGCTCAGTGACGAGGGAGCTGAATTGGGGGGAAAAAAAAAAAAGGTTGAAAAACCCCCAAAGCCACAAGCATTTATTAAATCTTCATTCATTAGTGGTGACTGCAATGGATGCTGAGCTGGAGGGACACTGGACCCTGGTCTTCAGGTAGAAAGTACAACAACCTGTGAAGCCTCTTCTTCCTTCCCACGTTTGCTCCATGTCTCTCCTGCCAGGGGGAGCCTGGGGCAGTGAGGCAGGGATGGGACCACCCATGTTTTCCCATCCCAAGAAAGTGTCAGTGTGGTGTGGGTGGTACAGGTGGCCTGGGACTGCTCCTTCCAATCATGAGTACATCACTGGGCTAATAACAATCTAATTAATTGTTTCATTGATAACCCGTTTTGTTACTTATTTCCTTAAATTTTTTTTCTCTGCCCAGGCAAATTAGTTTTTAAAATCTCTTTTCCCAATTTTCTGGGTAACATGGGATTATTTACACACCTCACAAAGAGCTGTTACTGTTCTGGGTAATTCAATGAACATTCACTTGCTTTGAATTAATATGCAGCATCATTCCGAGTGCTGGCAATTTACTGGTAATTGGAACATCTCCTTACCCTGGAAGAAACATCCAACCTCCCAGGTTAGTTTTCACAAGTGGCATTAATTCAGCTGGAGAGCTCAACTCCCTTGTTTGTGTACCAGCAAGGAAAGACAGGGCTCGTTAGCAATTAGCAGGTAAATTTTCTGCCCCTCTCTCCCTAATGGTCCTTCCCCCATAGCTGTAAGGGGTGTTGTGAGGGCAGCCCCCAGTGCCTTCTCTGTTCTTGTTCCTCACAGCTGGTGACATCTGATGTGGAGTTGGGGTGGTGGAGCCCTCGTCCCACGGCCCCAGGGATGGGTGAGCCCACGCTGTGGTGGTTGAGTGGATTGCCCACGGTGGGCTGCAGATCCTGGAAAAGAGTTTGGTAGGTGGGAGGGGTTTGCACGAGCATGTGGGGAAGCAGGGCAGGAGGAACCTTTCCAGCAGCAGTTTGATCTCCCCTGGATCCTCATCAGAGGTGTGTCCCACGAGCTGTTTGTACTCCAGGTGGTTGTTGCAGAGACCTTTGCCCCCAGTTTGCTTACAGGATTTGGTTGGAATGTCCCTGAGACCGGGGCCTGATGAATTGCATTATCCCTTGCTCAGCTGGTGATTGAGAGTTAAATCCAGTAACAGGCTCCTCAGCAGACACGTTCCTGTTTCCATCTGTTGGGTGCACTCTGACCGTGGACGGGCCGTGGTGTGATAGAGACCTGCCTGTGAGACTAATGGAACCTGATAGATAGAAAATGAGATCTATTTTCTCTACTCTGTTGCCTGCTCGCTTCCCTAATTCTGTTCCACTTACAAGGCTTACTTAGGATGCTAACACTTCTCCAGGGGTTTCCTCGATAATGAAAACAACTTTGTTAGGGACTGAAGACAGGGAAAGAGACCAAGTTGCATTTGTTTGACACAGTTTTGAGGCCCCAGTGAGAACACTTAGAATCTATGCTGTGCAAAGCAAGGGTTCCTGTGCCTCTCAGAGCCTTTTTCTTCCCTGAAACTTTCCACCCCATGTACAAGCTGTTGCCCAGCCAAAAGGGAAGGCAGAGTGTTCTGCAGTCAGTTAAACCCCTGGGTGGGGTTTGCTGCTGGATGTGGTGGCCACGAGGGGACCGACTCCCTGTGGGATGACGAGGGTCCTCTGAGCAGCAGAGTCCTCACACAGCCTCTCCTGCTCTCAAGCCACTCTTTCCCTTATTGCATTTACTGTAGAACTGGAAATCATCGTGATACAAATATTTCTGGTGCTTTTTCTGTTTTGCTTTTGACCTGTGAAAACATGTTTACAACAGAGTTTGGGTTAACACCCTGAAAATAAACAGCTGCGAATATGGCACTGATCATGCTAGCACAAAAATTTACATATGTGAAATTAAATACTGCTAAATAATTTAATTTAATTAGGAAATCAGTGTTCGCAGAAGCCGGTGAGCTGACAGCCTGCAGAGCTGAAATCTTCTGGCCGTGGCAAGAGCCAAGCACACACAGTCACACTGGGAGCACCCCCAGTCACCTGCTGCATGGGGCACACCTGGCCCTGCTGGCAGTGGGACAGAGCAGGGCTCATGGGCTTCCAGTCATGTCCTTCTCTGCATGAGCAGGGGTTGGCAGCTCACAGGAGCCAGTCGGGGCAAACATTCAACTTCACAAGGTTGCTGGGTGGAAATAGCTTCCAGTCACTAGTACCGACCTGGGGACAATATAAACCTGCAATCTAGAGGAGAAATCCTTCACAGCCAATTAGGTGTCTCTTGAGCTGTCAGGTACCCTTCAGACTCCTCCACAGCCACTCACAGAGGCTTCAGAGCTCGGGGGCCATGCAAAGAGGTCATGGCCTCTGTCTGCAGCCCCGGGGATGGCCCTGCTGCCAGGGCAGGAGACCACACCAGCTCTCCTGCACGTGTGGTACCTGCCACAGGTGGTATCTCCATGGACAAGGCAGCAGAGGGTGCTACAGTCTCGGCTACAGCCGTGGAGAAACACGTGGACAGTCACCTCAGAGCTGACATTGGGAGCACTGTCTTCTCCCACACAGTGCAGCCCTTCCTCCCCAGGACTGTGCATTCACAAAGGGTGATTAATGTCTGCTTGGGAGAGGACATTCACTGGGGCATCCTATTTAGTAGTGTGTGTTGTTGGTAATGCAAAGGGATACTGTTATTTGTATTGTATAGCTGAACTCCATCAGGTCTTTTTTCACCCTGTTTCCAGGACAAATGCAGTTCCCTGTGAAGCCACCACCAATCGACACCTATTGGCAGGTCAGTACTTCAGGTTTTATGCCAGAAAGGAAACAGGCTGCTGCTGAATGCCAATGATACATGGCTTACAGTGCCACTTGCTCAGCATGAACCAACTCCTCGGCTCCCACAGCACCCCTGGGTCCTCACTGGCCACCCTGGGCTCTGCCAGCAAAGGCCACCTGAGCTGGTGAGGATGGGAACACTCGGGGATGGGGCCATTTGCATGACTTCATCCTTATGCCAGGGCCTCTTTCCGCTGCCAGTTCTCACTGGAGTTTTCCCTACACACCCCTTGCCCCCTTGTTGTTAGAGCTGGTCATGAGTGGGGGGTCCCTTTTAGTGGGTCTATCCCTGTCTACTCATAGAGCAGGTCCTGGCTTGAGACTGTCACTGGTGGCAGGGCTGGGACCAACTCACACGCATTCCCTGCAGGTCTTGGGTCCCTTGGAAGAGCTCTGCAAGCAGCCACTTCCCTCTCTCTCTGCACTGAGATTAATGTTTGAACAGCACCTGTCCCATCCATCTCCCTGGGAGCCTTCCTCTGAACAAATAGTTAGCAGGAGGAGGTGGCATCTATTTGAGAATGACAGGGCTTCAATCTATTTATTCCACAGGTAACCACTCTCCTGAAATGTCAGACTGGCTCTTCATCTTCCACAGCGTGGTCCTGCCTCCACTCATTTGCAAGGAGAAAGAGTCACTGAGATTAATTGCACAATTGAATATGCAGCATGGTAAACAGTTATTTGGAAATGATTGTTTGTGTTTAATTATGACATACAGAAGTTTAACAGTCATAAATTTTTCATTGGAATTGGAATGCAAGTGTAAGCATTGACATACACCAGTGGAAGACACAAATCCACATCTCCTACAGCACATCACTGGGATGTGGGGCCGGCAGCCTCACAGTGCTCAGGGTGTCCCCTCCTCAGCATCACAGGCTGGAGCTGTCAGTGAGCAGAGAGTGGCTTAGAAACCAGAAATTACTTGTTTCTGCTTGGTTTGTTCTCTGTATGAAGTTGTTAAGGCAGAGCAGTGGCTGTAAGGCACAGCAGGGACTTGACTCCCTGTTACACTTGGGATGCAGCCAGGGCAGAGAAGGGACTGTGGGCATAACCCCTGTCCCAGCAAAATGGGAAAACTTTCTGTTTTCATGGAAGTGCCTTGTCAGCAGTTTTGCTGGTCCTTCAAGCAGTTGCTCTTATTCGATGATTTTTTCCACCTTTTCTCTCTTTTTATTCTTTTTTTATCTCTTTCTTCTTCTTCCCCCAGCACTTGCACATGGGCACACATTGTGGCTCTTGGCAATTGAAGAAAATAGATAGGTAGAGGGAAAAAACTTTAATAGCAGTAAGAGATATGCTAGAAAAGAGAGTGGTAATAAAGGAATCTAATTAAAATGGAAAAATTCCATGGGAAAAAGGAGAGATCTTGGGGGAGGCAGAGGTAGAACACTTAGTCTGCTCATTTGAGGGAAGAAGCAGCGTTTCCCAGCTGATTAAAAACTGATATAATAATGAAAGATGAGTATTTTTCTGTCTTTGTATTTCTGAAGCAAATCTTTCATGGGACAAAACATATCACTCAGTGAGCTTCAGAATGTTTAACTTTGTATTAGGCAAAGAACAAACTGTGTCTGTGTTGTACGATCACATGTCAGCAGAAAGGTGAGTGCATATTTTCTGAGCACCCAGTCAGTGATATGGCTTTGGGGAGGATTTCAGGGGGAGACAGGAGTCCAGAGGGTCTTGTAGCAATGTTCCAAGGGTGCACAAATGGGGTATAGAGATCTCAAAATGAGATGCACAGAAAGGAATGACCTATAGCTGAAGGATGTGTTTAAGCAGTGCTGACATCATCATCAAATCTTGAGATTAAATACCTCCCCAGATGAGTTCTGTTTATGATGTTCTCAGGCTGTTTTAACAACCATATTGTCCCCAGTTGGGCTGTGATGGCAGAGGTGTCCTCAGTGTCCTGGCAGAGCAGTCACCTCTGTGGGGGGAGAGCGAGGGATCACAGCACAGGGGCCGTGTCCTGCAGCTGGTTCAGGGCCACTTTGGTTCTGATGCCTGAGCTGGGGGCAATGAGGGACTCACTGCACCTTTAACAGAGTGGCCCAGACACGTCACATCAAGGTAGGGGGGAGAGAAGGTGGATAAATGGCACATGCATGTTTGTATTTCTGCATATTGTGGCTCCGTGTAGCTGTCAAATGACCGACAGTTATTCTCCCAGATTTAGGCATTTCTTTGTTCCTTGCTTGATGAGAGGAAGAGGATGGGCACTGGGACACAGTGAATCAGTCCTGGGAAAGCAAATTCTCCCGAGACAAAGGGAAGGGGCGATGTGGGATGGGAGTGCTAAACCAGAGGTGTGGCTGTGGGAATGGCTTTCCTGGGTTTTGCCTTCAGATTATTCTTTACTGTCTCTCACTTCTAAGTCCTCTCCCTGTGTCCTGGTTTGAAGGACACCTTTGAAATAAGGGATGAGCCATAATGAGAAAAGAAACGCAAATTAATCAAAGATGACACTAGAAATGATGTGAAACATAATTTCTTTGGCATAGTGTTCTGATGCAAGGGGGTCTAGTGTGTGTGTGTGTGTGTGTGTGTGTACACAGACACATATGCATGAGCTGTCACCATTCATCTTTATAATGTTCATGAAGGACTATACAAATATCAACACTAATAGCTCCCACACAGAGGTGTGGGTGACCTTCAGTTGGGGCTCTGGAGTCAGATTCAGAAGACATGGGTTTGCTTGTTGTCTTTAAATTTTCCTTTCTGGTTTTAGGCACAATGGTGAGCGACAGCAGGTCCCCAGTGTGCAGCAGAGCCCCGAGCAGCCGGAGGGTAATGGTGAGATGTGCCTGAGGTGGGCTGGGGCAGAAAGGGAGAAGGGGGTAAATTAAATGTCACTGTTGTCTTTTTCTCATTCTGGGAGCCAGGGCAGAGGGGTGTTGCTGAGCTGAGCTGCTGGCACTGCTGAGGTCAGTCCTGGCTTTACAGCACATGGAGGCAAGGAAGCTTTGCACAGTGCCTTGTGCTTCATGGTAAAATTCCATGTCACCCTGAGGTCTGCCACAGCCCAGCACATAGGGTGGCCAGCTGCAGTGCCAGAGACCACTGTTCCCTGGCAGAGGATGGATGTTGATACTTCCCTGGCGAAGCATCCAGCAAACCTCACCCCCTGAGATGACTGCAGCTCTGTGGGCAGAGCAGGTGCTCGGGCTGCTCTGGCAGCGGGTGGTGCTGGGCAGCAGTTGGGGTTCCCCTGTCAGCTGTAGCTGGGCAGTTACTTGGGGACAGTGTGAGACGTCCTGTTTCTCCCTCTCCTGGGCACACCAGTCCCTGGGGCTGGGCAAGGATGGGCACTGGTTGCTGGGGACACGGGTCAGGGCAGTGTCCCCTCAGAGTCTCCCAGCAGCACGTGGTGGCAGTGATGCTGTGTGGCCCCACGCTCACTCTGCCAGATTTCTCTGAACAAACACCAGGTTACATGACATAAATAAGGTCCCTGAATGTTATTTTAATAAAAACCATGCGCTGTATAGAGTTTAAGATGTTCAATGCAGCATGGTTATTGAATGGTAATGAGTGCTCTTTGGAAGTCCTGAAAATAGATGGAAATCTGTAGGATCAATGTATTGTCTACAGGGAACAAATCTATCTTGGAAAGAAGCTGCTGATTTGTTCTTGTTGTGCTATGAAATTAGAAAATATTTCTATTTATGAAGCACATTTATAAAACTCACTCTTTATAGAGTTGACTTAAGGGCATTTGCTGCAATTCATGTTTATCAAACAACCCACTTGTAGCTGCACTACAAACCCAGCTTCAATTCCAAACAGGTTTTGGACATGCCTCTAAAAACCCAGTCTGGTGCTATTTTAGCCTGGAATGCAATTGCATTCCCATAAAACCTTTCACTGACATGATGCTGGCTGTGGAGGACAGCACCAAGCCCTTCTGCCCGTGACTGCTTATGAGTGAGCAGCAATGCATGAGCAAGAATATGTGTCCTTTCATGAGCTTTCAGACTAGATCTGTGTCCTAATAGGAAATCAATGTTTGGGTCACAGGACGAGACAGGACAGCAGGAATTTTAAATCCTATAGGAAATAAAAATGAAAGAAGCAGTGACTCTTGGGAGCTTTCCCAGTCAGAAATGGTGTTTCACCATTGTTCAGTGTTATAAACCCCACTCTGAGCTCTTGCATGTCCAGGGTCCAGAGTACTCCTATGAAGAGAAGAGTAAAATGAAGACATTGTAATGGGTTAGAGAAGGCTGAACAACCTAGCTCCATTCAGCATGAGCCTGCAACATGTCAGAACTGGCAAAATATTTCACTGTAGAAGTTATTAAAAAGTTAAGAAATTGTGTACGGTGTGAGGTGTGATGGTGATTGATTGTGTGTGCTCAGAGCTCTGTTGGGTCAACCCAAGCTGTGGTATTAAACAGGTGGTGACATGGCAGGAATCACAGCCACTGCTAACCCTCAAAACTGTTTTCACTACTCTGCTAAAATAAATACCTCAGTCCTGCCAAAACATATTAAAGGTAAAATGAGTCACCATTAAGGCAAATTGAAAGAAAATTCCCTTGCAGGAGGCGAATACAAATGTAACTAAAGCCAGTAGATTAAAGATTGAAATATAAAGTTAAACTGCAGATGAGGGACAAACATTTTCTTAGAGATTTTCCGGGTCTTTCTTGCTGTGCACTCTGCCTTCCCCTTGCAGCACCACCCAGTGCCCTGGCAGCCCTGGCCCTGAGAACTCAGAGCCTTTATTTGCCCAAACTCCATCCCCACGCCCTGCAGGGCACGGTGACAGAGGTGCTGTGCTTTGCACTTCTGGAGTGTGTTTACATCTTGTTAGTGTTTTGCAAACATTAATTAAACCTCACAGAAGAGCAAGGGGCAGCATTCCCTCCTGGGGGATGATTTCCTTGATATTTAAGGCAAGTCTGGAGCTGGGAGCAGGGGGTGGCTGGGGCTGGTCAGGATCAGGGTCCCATGGTTTAGCAGGGCCAGGATTTCTGCTGGAAATGGTTTTTGTGTTTTCCTGCAACAGTTTTCAGCAGAGGGTAGAAGCCTGCACTCCACACAGCCAAGGTTTTATTTCCATAGCTGATGAAGAAATTACTTTTGTTCATCTTTTAAAACCGCTCAATGAATTATGTGCATATTTACCACCCTGTGACTTAAAAGCCCTTATCTACACTTTTTTTTTTCCTTTACTCATTCTGAAATGTGTTGGCTGTAGCAACTGATGACTTTCATTTCCCGGGGCAGACATTCATTACAGTGCTTCTCACATTGCAATGAAATAAGATGCTTTGTGCAGCAAAATGAGTCTGGTACAATTAGCAAGATCCTATTGCTGCGGAAGCCCCACAGCTCTGCTTGGGCAAAGGGCAGCTGGGGGGTCATTGAAAATAAAAGAAGGCAAATCACTGAGGAATCAGTGCCTTCCCCATAATATTTGCTCCTTGGCATTGCTTGTCCCAAGCGTTTAAAAAGCATGAGTTTGGCTTCAAAATACAATCATATTTCCCTGATAATGGGGAGGAGTTGGAAGAACGCAGCGTGTGCTGCTGGGGACTCAGGCTAATTGTACCCACAAAACTATCCCCATAACTATATAAAATGTGTGTACATTCCTAGAATATTTGTACCCACATATTCAGATACATCTGTGCATATATATCTTTTGGCTGCCTCTCCCAGTCAGTGGAGGTGCAGAGTGTACCTTGACTCTGGTGCACACACACACACAGACCCTCTGCTCGCTGGGGTCACTCCCTCACCCCAAACCCTCTCACCCCCCAGCACGGCCGTGGGCTCCCCCTCATTAATGCCATCCTGCCAGAGAGCTCTGGGTGCTGAGTCACTCCTTTCTGAGTAAATATCAGGGTAAAAAGACATGACATTTTCTGGGCCGTTCTTCTGTATTAATAAGATTCCAAGTACAGTGTGACCTTTTCACAAAGGATTTGTAAATGCCAAAAGCTGCATAAAAATCTCTCTTTCTCGGGCAGACAGAGGCGTCATAACTTTGCATTTATTTCTTAAATGGTGTTTTCCTGCCTCTTTCCTTTTCATCATCTCTTTCCCCTGGATGGATGTGGTGACAGCTGCACCTCCAATTACAGCCATGAAAGGGAATGAGAGAAATCCAGTGATGGAATCATCACCTGCCCAGAGGATCATTCTGCTCAGGTGCTGAATGACAGAAAACAGAAGGGGGACAGTGCCCTGGCAAGGAAGGATCAGCCTCTGCAGGAAAGGGACTGCAGGCACCCCTTACTGTGGGGACACCCACTGGCTTTTGCTTTGTGTATTTGGGACTGGATTATTCCTTCCTGAGAGAGGGGACCTGGGGCTCAGGCATGGGGGAGCCCTTGGTGCTGCTTTTTTGCCCCCTTTACATGTATTTCCAACAGGCCATAAGAAAATAATAACACCAAAACAAACAGGGCAAAAGGTTTATAACTTTACCAACTGAGGCTGCATGCAAGAGCAGGGCACTATTTTACACACACCCACACACACAACCCCATTGTGTTGAAGGCCTCCAGGACACAGACCTTGCCCACCTTTCTGGCCAACCTTTGAGTGAGCTTTGAGCTGGCCTGAAAAATCACTGCATTGCCTTAATTAACACATCGTGTAAGGAACTTCTTGTGCCCTTTTGTTTGAACTCCATGGCCACCTTCTCTTTCCTTTGTCCTCTTTCTGCATTTCTCATTTCATTTCATCACCAAGAGGCCCAACTCGAACACCATTTAATTCCTTCTCCATTTTGCAGTAGCCCAGAGCCTGGACTTGTCACTGGCATGGGCTCAGCATTTCCTAAGATGCAACTTGAAAAGCAAAAATCGAGGCTGGATGTGACTCAAATGCAAGATTCATATTTTAATGTTTTATCATCTCAAAATATCATCCTGCTTTTAATTTCCTGAGTGGTTTTTGTGCCCTGAGTGGTTTTTGTGCCCAGCTCACCAAATGCTAATACACTCCACATGATTTTCACTCAGGTTTCTCCCTGGTTTTTCTCCTTTTACCTGCCATTTCCATGAGAAAAGTATGATCAGAAGGAGCAACAAACTGTAGGTAGGTACCTAATGTGTCACCTCAAATATTTAGTGTTGATATGAAAGCAGGAAAAATGTCCATAGTTGAATAGGGATATAGGTTAGGTAGACACGAAAACAGCGAAAAATTAATGTACTGGTGAATTACCTGGAGTCTGGCCAGATGCTTGCATTTGTCAGTTGTCTGAACTCTACCAGGTTCCTCACTCAAGGCCAGGAAACACCTTCTCTGGCAGCTCCTTCTGTGCTGTTATCACTACAACTTTTCCATCACAATCTGAGTTTCCCTTCCACAGCACACAGCATTACTTCTTGTTCAGCTCACACTGACTAATGAGAGTAATTGGTCCCTGTCCTCTTCATTATGTCCCTCTAAGTATTTGTAAAGAGTTATCATGGCTCCCTGCAGTCCTCTTTTCTCCTCACTTTAGGATTCCCAATTCATTTTAATTCGTCCTCCCTGACCCTCCCTCCCACTCCCACTTTATACATCAAATAAAGCCCAATTGCTTTGCAGACATCTCACGTTTGGATGAGAGAACGAATGGGGGGACAGCAAAGTGCACTGAAAAGACAATTGTTTGAATTCCCAAGTGAGCAGCAGCTTTCCCCGTGGGGAAAGCTCAGGTCTGGGAGCTCTGCAGCAGCTCCACATCCTTCTCAGGTTCCACCACTCCAGCAGCTGAAACCACCCTGGCACTGCTGGGCAACACCAGGCATCACTGGGCATCACTGGGCATTGCCATGCCAGGACTTGCAGCATGGAGGAGGATGAAGAGACGTGGACAGAGGCCCAGAATCCCCTCCTGCACTCTGTAACATTAAGACAAGGGTTATTTGGATTAACAAAATGGAAATGTCAAGCTTCATTTATATTCTGGCACCCAGCTCTAATTACCTTCCCCTTTTTTTAGTAACCATTCCTGTGTTCTGTTTCCTCACTTAAAGCTGATTATAAGCTGTCCATCTATATAACCATTCTGCTGACACAAACCATGATGGATATGAAAAGCAATAAAACGCAAATCTAAAGAGACGTTGCTCAGAATGAGACAAAAAAATTGAACCACGTTCTTTAATCATGGATGTGCAAAGCCAACCTGAATGAATTGGTTTCAAGGAGGCCTCATTTCTATTCAAATGTAAATTACACCAGAATGTTTTAAGAACCACAGAAAACTGTGGATTTCTGATAAAGTATGTCTTGTAATCCTAACCAAAAAAAGCCCCAAACCAACCAACAAGCAAATTCAACCCCCTGATGCTGCAAAGAGGTCGATGGTTTCTCTTGCTTAGATTTTCCAGAGGGAAATGCAGAACACTGTAGACAAAAGGTCACGGAAACCTTAAATCACTCATTTGCTCTGTAGGACAAGGACTCATCAAATTGCCAGCATCAGCCTGATTCTGACCTGATGCTGTTATAAATAAGACTATCCATACATCAATAAGAGATGATGGGCAGCTTGAAAGGTTCAGTCCTCTGACCTTCTTCCTTTTTTCCCCCACCCAGTTGTCATATTTTCTCCCATTTCTGTTTGAAGCAGCATTTCCAATCACACCCACTGTAGAGTGAGACACTGCCTGGCTCCAGCACCCACTTCACTGTCATGATCCAAGTGTTTCAGAGCATATTCCAAATCACGTGATCCTGAAATGAGCCCTGTATCAGGCAGAGTAAGGAAATTCAGAGTAATAAATCCAATCTTTGAGAACAAAGAGGGTCTCTGTTTACCTTCTAAACAGAGATTTCAGAACATACTCAGATCTCATCTCTCTTCTTTGGGCATATAAAAGAAGAAAAAATTAAAAAATCATTAAGAAAAGGAAATCAGACTCTCAGCCCTGTGCCCTCAGAAAACAAGGCTTTAGTAAATGTCAGGTGCTGTGGGAACCCGCAGTGAGATTTTGGCTAAATGGTGTGAAGAAGGTGACACTGTGGCTGGCTGTTCCTTATGCTCAGTGCAACAGGAAGGGGCACCGTTAAATCCTCGGGCACTGTGTAATTAAACACTGAGATGTGTGACAGCCAGGAGGATAAATGGGTTCAATAAGAGCTGCAATTAATTCAGAGGAGGAACCTATCTGTGGCTATTAAGCCCCTTGGTCCCAACGCAACTCGTGGCTCAGGAAGTCTCTAATCTGCCAATTACTAGAAACCAAGACTGATTTGTAGGCAGGATCTGTCCAGTGTCTGCTGGAGACAGGGCACTGGCTGGATGATTTTGGATGCTCCAATCTACCAAGTCTTTCATTTGGGTGTTTTAAAATCATTTTACCAGACCCTTCAGGGTGCCCACCCCTCCCCAGGGGCTGTCCCTGGTCCCACCAGGCTCTGACCCTTGTCACTGTGCTACCTCAGCCCTGTCCCTGCAGTGTCTTGTCACATCCCCAGTAAAGCCCCAGCAGATCCCAGCATCATTTTGTGTTTCCATTTCATATTGACCTGCCCTTTATATTTTTGAGTGGTATTTTTCCCTTCGCATTTCTTCAATTATTTAGAATTTATTTTATTACTGCAATAAAGTAATTGCCTGGCACAAGATGAACATTAACATTTGCAGTGTGGGTTGAGAAAAAAACACCATCTTTAAGCCTCTGCAGCAAAAATGCTCCTCACCAACCAATGAAGGAGCCACAGCCCAAGTTCCCTCCATGAGAAATCCCTGCTTCTCCTCCAGGACTCCGAACTTGAACACCTCCACCACCAACAGCACTAACAAACAGCAAAGTCAAACATTTTTTTCTCCAACATACACTCAGTCCTTGTGATTTCAGATGTGATTTTGTTTCCTGTTTTTATCTGCATGAGCAGTTTGAATGGTTTTAGAATTTGCCTGTGCTTCCATTTTATCACATCTGCCTCCCATTTGTTATTTTTATGATTTACATTCCCATTCTTCTCTTCTAATGCCAGTGGCTTGACTGTAAAGCTGATGTCACATCCTAGAAACTTATCACCTCTCAAAAACTATTTCTTGTGCAGGATGGCATGAGAACCACCTGGAGAAGGATCTGTTATTAATTATTTTCTTTAGCAAGAGCCCACACAACCACTGCACTTGGTGCAGGTACCTCTTCTCACCACGCCTTGCAAAAGTCCCACTGAATGAGCAGAGTTCTTATCCATTGGATCAGGCATGATCCCACTTCCTGCATTTTTAGAGAGCAAAAGCTTCAGGTGGAGGGAAACCCTCCCATTGTCCAGCAGGCAGGGCACTGCACTGGGAACTCAACTGGAGCAGAAGGAGCAGTCCAGGGCTCCCTGCTCCTCCCCAAGGCTTGTCCCAACAGGTAAGGATGGGCCAGAGCAGAGAGCTGATCCTCAGAGGTGCTCCATGAGCTGCCCAGCGCTGCAGAAGAGAAGGGGAAATGAAAAGCCAGCTCCTGGACCCCCAGGCTGAGCTTTGGTGGCAGGTGCCTGCAGCTCCCTGTCACTTCAAATGATGTAAGCACTTTGGTCACTATATTGTGACAGCTGCTCTCCTGCTGAGCATTGCAGTGCATCATCAGCCAGTGACCCATCACCAGAACACATCTCACTCAGCACTGATTCACTGCAGCTCTCACTGTGACCTTGGGTCATGCTGGGCAGGTGATTCCAGTCCACACAGCACACGTGAGGAATGTGGAAGAGGCAGCAGGATGTGTGCACCAGTGCCAGCTTTGCACCAGGTGGAAGAATCCATAACGTGCAAAATAAATATAGAGTCCCCTAATATTGTCTCCAATACTCAAAGCTCAAGCTCAGATAAACAACAGATGAGTCCTGCACGTGTTGCAGTTTTGGGCCAGTTAAAATTTTCACTTATTTGAGGCAACACACAGCTTTTCTCCTTGTTTTATAATTTTCCAAGCACAAGTATAATTGGCTCTGGCCTGCTACCAAAAGGTTTATTAGAGCAGCAAGGGATGAAACTAATGATTGTTAAGAAGATCTAATTCCAGGGATACTGAGTTGTTGATTATACATTTATGGTCACTAACCAGCGGTGCTCGGATAAGGGCCTGTGGATTTGTTTACCTTGCCAAGGCACTAAAATGCAGCCAGTCACTAAAACTCCAAGGTTGAGGCAGAAATCAATACGGAGCTGCTGAACACCCTCTTGTGTAGCTGGGAGAGACTAATTGCTGATGAACCTACGAGCCCAATAAAAATGTGCATAATTTAAATTGTATTAAAACCATAAGCTGCTAAAACATCAATATTTAAACACCATCCCACCATCCCCTGCAGTGTCATCAGAGATCTTACAGGAAGAGCAGATATTGCTGAACATGAAAACAACAAAGACACAAAAATTACCTGAAATATTTCTTTTGCTAAATTCCTGACATGAATTTGTCTTGGGGATAAATTTTGCCCCAGATGCTCTATCTGTTGGTGCTAAGAGCCGTTGCCAAATGGGTTCCTAGTCCTCCTGGAGGTAAAGTGGAAGACAGACAAATGCAGAGTTGATTTTAAGGTGGAGCAGCTCCTCAGTGTGTGCTGTGGGACATGCTCGGTCAGGGAGCACTCTCTGGAGTTCCTCTGCACACTGCTGGGTGACATTAGGTAGGACTGTCCCAAGGCAGATCTCCAGTCACCCAGCTTTGAACCTGGGCAGGGCTTTTAGGTCTCAATACGGTCTGTTGAGCCAGGCTGAACTGTTTGCTGGGATGTACCTTTTCCTGTGGGATTTTTACCACTCCAACTGCTTCAAGCAGCCAAGTCACCATGAACTGTCACAAGGGACTCAGAAGCTCCCCGGCCCTGCGATGCTCAGCGTGTGCATCCAGCTCAAACACTGCTTGAGAGAATTGAGGGTGGCTTCAGAGAAAGAGTTTTCAGCTGCCGGTCCTAAATCATTTATCATGAGCTTCCCAGCATCACTTCACGCCGAGTGCTTCAAACAGCAAGAACACTGGATGGTGCAAAAGGAATCTGCACAGTCATACCAGGAGCCAGATGTTGCTGCTGAGGGGTGTGTTTGGGGACAGCATGAGCAGCACTTCCACCCTCAATTTGGGGTGAAGGAGATGTGTTTGCTTCTGAGATTTGTTTGCAAGGACAGAGCTCCACGGCTGGCAGAGGACTGAGGCCCCCAGCTTAAAACTGCCAGCTCCAAAAAACCAGCCATGGACATCACTCAGGCAGCAGTTTCTGCAACATCACACCAGACAGTTCTTCCCTGTCCTCCCTCAAGACCCTCCAAACTGAGCAACAGCTCCTGGAGCAGTGGCTGTGAGAGGAACTTTGCCAAGGACCGACCCTGCAATGGTGAGGTGCCTGGTCCCAGGCTGTCGAAAATCCCAGCCAAAGCACCCACACATCAAGGCCCTGTGCTGTGCTGGCTACTTGCACATTAACTCGCTGATTTTTAAGGAGATCCTTGCACTAGGCAGTCCAGAGCTCACCTGCTGAGGATGATGTGTTTATCACTGGGAATCTACCTGTCTGTGGCGTGCACATGTTGAATCACCATCATTTTATCTCAGACACTCTGGGATACACACCATGAAATTTAACAAGGTGTGTCCTATGCCGGGCTGTAACATTGCAGCTGTGTGGACTAATTAGATAACACTCGTTATTGTTGATTCAATTTGCGTTTGCAGAGGCGGTGCCAGTGCTGGCTGTGCTCCGGCCCTGATTGATTGCTCCCACTTTGCATTCATTAGGAAGGTGGCCTCAGCACAGTGGTTTTACAGCGTGTTTGCTACCACTTAACTGGATGTGCCAGTCAAATGCCTTGAACTGTGTCTCTTGATTAACAATATTTTGGAAATATGGTGAAGGCTGTTTGAGCAGCCTGACAAGCAATCATGGGGCTGGGTGAGCACTGCTCCTGCTCCCTGCAGAACCCTTCCCACATGCCAAGTGGGAGAAATACAACTGTGACAGAAAGGGCTGGTGAGTTTGCCAGTACATCCAGGTCAGCAGTGACCATGTCCATTGCTCATCTCCTTCACTCAGACATGACTTACAGAAATAAAGAGGACTGTCAGAGGGTTTAACTTTTCAGCCCATGAAACTGGGGCTCACATGGGTCACCATGACCTGCACGATTTTTCCCTCATGTCCCCTCACAGCTGCAGTGGGGTTTGCTCTGGTCCATCTCATCTTCACCTCCACACCAGGCAGACAGAGGGACGGTGCAGTCAGGGACTCATCCCCCATGTGAGTTTTTTGCAAACCAGAACTGCCCAGTGCCCCAGCCCGGGGACCCCGAGGCTGCAGTTCCAGGGTCCCCCAGCCCCTGTCTTCCCCAGCTCAGCCCCTTACCACTGCCAAAAGGAGCGTGTGGGCTTGCAGGGAACCTGCTCTCATCCCGGTGCCATGGGGCAGCTGCTGCCCCACCAGGGCAAGGGCACTGCATGGCAGGATGATGCCGTTCAGTGCTGGACTGCTTTCGGGAGATTTTTCCCTCCCCCTCGGCGTTGCCAGGCTGCTGACACACGGCAGCTCCACGGCAGCGTGCTCGGCACAGGAACTGTCGCTCCGGCTCGTTCCAGGGTGAAACGCTGTCACTGTTCCCTTTTGCATATGCAGCGAGCGCTGGGGAGTTCAGGGCTCTGCACAACAGATTTATTCAACAGTAATCGTTTCATTTCTGCAAAGGAAATATGTTCCACTGCTCCTGCAGCTGACAGGCTCTGGCATCAGTTGGAGGCTGAGGCTCCAAAAGGAGGGAGAATATGTTTATGGGATGAACCCCAGCTGTTTGCAGTATTCCTCTGCCCTAGCAATTATTTTAATAGAAAGAATTCCTGGAGGGTTATTTGGCTTCATATGGTGCATGTCGTGTTCAGTCACCAGTTCAGGTACCAGGCAAGTGAACCTCTAAAGACAGTTCTTCTCCTGTAAAGCATTTTTTAAAAAGGCAGCCTGCTCACACACCAGAAAATACTTGCTCCCATGGGTAGCGCAGGAAATTATAGAAAAACCGGTACATTTGCATAATCTGCACTATCATGAGGTTGTTTATCAGCATCACTGAGCTGCCCCAGCACTCCCAGGGTGTAAAGAGAGATGATACCCAGTGGTGTCCAACTGAGAGATACAGGAAAGGTGAGCAAGACAGGTTCCTGACTGAAGGTGAATTACCTGGCTACATAAATTTTTCTCAGAAGGAAAACTGGTAGGACCTCCCCAACCTGTTCACAGTGCTGTGGTTTCCATGGGTTCCTTTCTTGCCCCTATAGAGCAGTTCCTGGAGGGAGAGTCCCAGGCCAGCCTGGATGCAGGGGTGCAAGAAGGAGCGCTTGCTCTAATGTTGTATTTCCACAATAAACTGGAGTCTATTTAAAATTCAGCAGCATCTTGTGAATGTGTTTCTGCTTTGCCTCAGAAATAATCAGTCAGGACAGTCCTCAGACAGCACTGCTCATTAAATAAAACACCTCGATTCCTCCCTGAAGAGGAGGGCTCCCCAAGGACTGGCAATATTTTAGCCTGCTTACCATCCAAGGGCTTTAAAGTACTTCAGAAGCATTAATTAAGTCTCAGGACATGCCTAAAAGATGGAGGTTTAGCGTTTACTCAGCAGTGGGCAGCACTAAGGCTGCAGGATGGGGAGGCTCCAGGACCTGAAGGTTTGGCTCAGGTGTGACTCTCAGAGCATCAGCTGCTGCCAGCACAGGGGAGAGGGAAGTTCCCAAGTGCCTGTGACACACTGTGGCTCCTGCCCTGACCTTCTCAGGGGGCAGGCTGGTGCCTTGCAGAGGAAGGTGTGATGCCAGGGGGGGATGCTCTGCTCCCATAGCTCTGTGCCTCTCCAGTGCCAGTGGGGAGCAGCTCCAGAGCCAGAGCCAGCTCGGGACACCTGTCCGGCTGTGCCAGTGGGGCACTCCCAAATCTGCACTGCTTTGATTAGCACTGGCAAACATCTGTGTCCTTCACTGAAAGCATCTCACACAGACATGATTTGGTTCAGGTGGCTTCATGAGAAAATGAGTAAATCCCTGCCTGGATTTTTACTTTCAAACCAGCTGTCCAAAACACGAGATATCTGAATTCCTTATAGCTTTAGGATGTTAGACTCTGTTTTATCTTTGAAAATGCACATCTTTCAGTGCACAGGAGAGCTCTAGCAGTTCTTCCTACCAAGAGGACTTTAGTCACACACTTATGAGTGTGTAAATGGAAGTTAAATGCTTTAATACTTCTGTGGAAGTAGATGTAAGAGAGGAAAGCACAAGTAAATAGCATCTGCCAAGTCATGCTTCAGAAACTTGTCCAGAAAAAGAAAAAGAAAAAACAAACAGATATCCTGTAATTCAAAAGGAAAATGGGTAAGGGTTTGTGTCACCAGACAGTGCTGCTTGCATACAAAAATGCCACTTCTTATCTGGAGATTTAGATGAGAAGAGAAGCTCAGTGATTTTTGTCAGTGCCATTAGTTTTTCTGGAGAGAATATTACCACACTGCTACTGACAGAGCATCAATAACGGGGGAGATAAACACTTCTAAGTGTTAATTCTCTCGGCATCATGAGATTTAACATATGCATCATCACTGTACGTCAGTGAGGGGTAACATGAGCAGGCACCACAGGCACTGTGCTAAAATACAACAGTGTAATTAAAGTGGAATCTGCTTCTGAAAGAGATTTCCATGTGGGAACAGATGACGTTTCAGCAGTTTCCCATAACAACATCATGGCCAGACACAGCTCCTTGCTGCTGGAATCTGCCTTTGTCACAAACAGCTTTGGACCTTGTATCTATCTGCCTTCCACGTGTCTATCCAAGCCATCACTAGATCTGGGCAAATGATTATGCACAAACATTTCTTGAAATTTTTTTTAATTAATCTTGACCATTTTCTCACTCCTTTTACATGGGGTTTTCACTCCTGTGACTTTATTCTACCAGCTCTGTTTACTATCAGAGTATTCACTGAAGCAGCAAATTGTACATGACTATTGGAAATTATTCATCAAGAGTGAATTGATAAATTAATGATTAATTCTCATTATTAATACTGTTTTCATGATGCCTGAAGGCTTCCCTGAAACCATGACCCCATTTCTTTAGGAACTGTGCAAGCAAATAGGGGCAGACAGTTCTTGCTCCCAAAGGGACCCAGCCTAGAGAGATAACACAGCTCAGGGGAAAGAGCGAGGAGACAGGACAAAACCCTCAGGAGTTCCAAGCCACCCCCAGCAGACAGGCTCTCACCAGGCTGAAGGCACACACTACTCCCCTGCTGGGTAAAGGTCTCCTCTCCCACCTCCCAGAAACATTTACTCATCTTGCAGCTCCACAAGTAAGAGTTGCCCCAACTCCTTGGCTGCTCTGGGTACCAGTCAGGTCACGTTTGTCACACCCCCAGCTGAGGCAGAGCCTGGACCTCGAGCTGCTGAGAAACCACAGCTGCATTTGTGAGACCAGATGCAGCCTCAGACTGCAACCTCATCACTGCCCCAAACTCAACATCTGGTGACAAAAATACAGCTGAACATCCAGAGCCAGACCTCTGGACCCGGGCTAAGGGCACACCAAAGGGTCATATCAGCCCTTGGTGCCAGGCTCCAGCACAGCATGGTTACTGCTGCTGTGTCTGATCTCTATGCCATTATTCCTGACTCTTTCAGGTTCACAGAAACTCAAGTGCCTAAGTGGAGGTGAAATTAAAGAGGGCCCCTCTGGGTGAGAACTGCACCTGGGGGAGGAGAGCACCCCGAGGTGGATCCTTTCCTGTGGCTCTGGGGTGGCGGCAGCTCTTGTTCCCTGAGGGCAGGTGGGCAGGTGAGTATTGACAGGATAAAACATGGTACAGTCACACTCTTTCTTCTTGAGAAATGCTGCATTAACCATTAATTTTATAAGAGTGCTTTCTAGTATCGTGTTGCTGAACTAAATTGAATCTGTCCACTGGCAAATGGCCTAAAACCAAAGCAATTACATGTGGAGTGTGTGGGACCATTCCAGACTCCATCCACATGCCCAAGTGAAGATGTGCTGTGAAACAAGTCTAGATGCTTCATTTAGATTGACAGGAAGAGACCTGATAACAACAAAAAGGGGGAACAGTCTCCAAGCTGCTGTTTCTTTCTCTGGGGAACATGTTATAGCCCCCAGAAAAAAATATTTTAGTTCATACAAGTCTACAAATGCCCAAAGTAGCTGACAGACCCTCCCACTGCCATTCTGTGAACCTTCATTAGCACACTCCTCACTCCAAATTTGTGACAAGCTCTCTGGTGTGTTTTGTTCTGCCTCTCATGCCCATTGTAAATGCCCTGGAAGCCAAGGATTTCACATGTAAATCCCATTTTAAAATACCTTTTAGCCTAGAGCTATACCTGAGGCATAAACAGACCAATGAAATGCTGCTGTTGATTTTCATCTGTGCTGCAGGTTTGCAGGTGTGAGGGATGTGAGTGCTGCAGCCCTCACTGCAGGAGCTCCAATGCCCGTGGCCACGCAGGTTTTCCTCACCCAGAGCAGCAACGAGAAGGGCACTGTTCACCCACAGCATATCCTTACTGTGTATAGTGCTGATTGATAGTGGGAATGATACTTTAATCAATGTTAATAACATTTAACATGAGCACTATTAGGCCCCATTATTTTTCCAGCATAAAGAGTTATAAGAAATAAATATCCTTTTCCATCACATTTGCTGTTCTACACTCAACACAAAAGAGAAATAAGTGTCCAGACAAACCTAACAAAAGTTTATTCAGTCTTGAATTAAGTCCATGGTTTATCTACTCCCCACCATCTCTTGCCCCAGGCATCAGAACTATTTCTAGCTCAGTCATGGTCTTGCTGAACAGATTAGATGTTTCTAACCTTTCTGGGTAAAAGTTTTGTGCCATATGTGCAGCTTCTCCTGAGATAGACATAAATTCCATGCAGGAAAATCTTGCATGTTTTAGGAGGCTTGGGCTCTAATATCATTATCTGCAAACATAAGAAATGACACTTTTCCACTCCCTGAGGGCAAAAAGAAAAATAAACTAAAGTACCTGTACAACATGTGAGTCCATTCAAACCAGCACTGCCACTGAGCTGCACACCCTTCCTTTGCTGAGGGCCAGCTGGGGTTTCCTCTAACACTAAACTTCAAACCAAAATCAGACTGGGTGTCTGCTCCTGTTCCACAGCCCTCAGACAGCCCTTCCTTCTGTGCCACAGACAGGTCTGGGGTTGGGAAAGGCACTGCACCTTAAAGAGGGGCTGATATGTGCTGTGCTGGGGCAGCCTGGTGGATTCTGCATTGAAGGGGTGACCAGAGATTCCCTCATTTCTTTTGTCTGGTGGGTTGGAAGGATGCTTCCCACTCCCCTGACGAGCTCATCACCCCTTATTCACACTCCCACAATGACACACACCAGTGACTCTCAGTGCCCTGTCACTAACCAGCACCTCTTGCCACTCTACTGATTTATCCATGGCCATGTTATTTCTTTGGCCTGTTCTGATCTTTGGCTCAGAGGTTTTCTGAGCCTCAGCCCCAACTTCCAAGTCAGGAGGGTGAAATGCAGGTGCTGAAGCTGCTGGAGAGAAGGCAGGAAGGAGGAAAAACCCCATGGGGAAAAGAGTTTCCCCCCCTCCCGCTTGGGCTGCAGTTTGCAGAAGGTGATGAGTGTGATGTGTAACTGTGGAAACCCCCCCAAAATACACACATAAAACAGGGAGGGCACCTTGTAAAATATGTTGGGGGAAGAAAACAAATGATCTCTGTCGACTATTTAAAAGCAATCCAGTAAAGTGAACAATCAGAAGTGAAGAAAAATCAATACCCTTCTTATGGTGCAGAAATGGAAAACAAGTGGGATTTTACTCCTGCAAAATCCATGCAAACAGAACCCAACAAATTAATTCTGCTTGTCAATGAATATGGTCCTGTCTTCAGCAGCAGAACCACCTCCCAGAGAGCTCTCTTCAGCCACAGCACTGTGTGAGTGATGTGGTAGAAATCCCCATTGGTGCCAGTGAAACACCATTGAGTTTACACAACAGTTATGAACAACTGTGTGTTATTCCCAACACATTTAATTTGTTTAATAAATATTTCCTCCAGGAAGGCTTCAAGCAAAGCAAACAGAGGGATAACAGAGCACAGCAGATACGGCCCAGTTCCTACTTCTGCACCCAAAATCCAGACAGAGAAGCAGAGCAAAGCAGAGCAGCACAGTCCCTGCTGGACAGTTAGAGGCACGATTGAGTGTCCCAAAGGGGCCATTTCTACCCTCCAGATCGCAGCCAGCTTCTGACTTCAGGTAACAGAAGGGAAGTGGGGTTGAGGGTAAAGGAAGAAGTTTCTGTAGCAGCCCAGGAGGTGTGGGGACCTTCCCCGGAAAGAACTTAATGGAAATTGGAAGCGGAGGCAGAACGTGCACGGTGGGGAGGAATTCAAGGGGAGATGGATCAGTGGGTAGAACACAGTCCTACAGCACTTCACAGAGGTTTTTCTTGTAAGTCTCAGGATTAGGCATGCACAGAGACAGATCCATTAGTTTTCCTTTCCAAACTTTCCTCTCCTGTTGAACACATGAAACAGCCAGAAACACCCTGGGAATTAAAGACTGTGGCACTGGTTGTAAGACAGGGAACTGACAGCTGTTCAGCCAGCTGACAAGCCTTGGCCAAACCTGTGCTTGGCATTACTGAAGTTCAAAACTATTCAGTGACCTTCCCTCTGTATCCCATCAGCCAAGGCCATGGCCAGCTCTACCTGAGATGGGACATGAGGTAACACAGGAAGAACTTCTAGCAAGCCTAATTAATTTCTTCTCATTAGGACAAAAATTCTTTTCAACTGTTGCATTTGGTAAAGTTGTAACAAAAACAATAATAACACGATGAACACAAATGCACCTTTTGCAGCTGAACTTCTCCCAACAGCAGCTGCTCTTGTCCCCGAGCAGTGGCTGCTCTGGGGCATGAATTTGAGGTGTCCTGCAGCACCTCCAACACTGCAAAACAAGGATTTTCCCATTTTCGTCAAGCATGTAAACGCTCCTACAACTACATATATTTATCTATTTTTAGGTTACCTTCAGAATCTGTGTCCCATGGCACGCTCAGATTTCATTTTCCGAGCCAGTGCATCTCTGCTGAGGCAACGCTGCCACTCGGTGGCTCCCGCAGAGCCAACACATCACCGAGGCTCCGGGTCTGTGGCACATCACCTTCCTCCCGTTTGCATCGCTCCTGCTGCCCACAGAGCTCGGATCACCCTGCCTGTGGGGAGGGGCAGCTCTGAGATGAACCTTCACCGAGGGATCCACCCAGTGAGGAGGAGATGCCTCTTGGTCGCTTGGCCAGGGCTACCAGTGCACCCAGCACAGCACTGATCCCAGTGCAGCCCCCCAGCAGCTCCCTCCTCGCTGGCACCAAGAGGAACTGCAAAGGAGATGGTGCTTGTCAGCCCCCAGAATGTGTCTCACTGTCCTGAACAATTCTGACAATTCCCAGACCCCACTTCATCTGTGGGGCTCAGACACATTTTCAGTATGTTCTGTGGTAACTTCCATCAGCATCTGTGGCTCGTTCAGAGCTCTGTGGGTACAGGCTGGACAAACCCTGCACTGCACAGACCTGGCACCCAGAGCACACCCTGCACATCAGGAATTCCCTCCCAAGTCAGTGCTAGTCACCTGATAAAGAAAGAGGCAGAATTGGACCTTTGTGACTGAGAAAGGGGGAACTCTCCTGTTCCTGAAGGTGAGACACCCTCTGACAAGGTGTTACCCAGACTCAAGCCTACTTGTAAAGGCAAGTAGAGGATTATGCTTCATTCCTGCATTTCCAGTGCCACCTTCTGTATAAAAGAGGAAACCTCTGAGTTCAGCAGCTCCAAGGAATGAAACTGTAAAATTCTTCCCCACCCACGTGGGAACTCAGTCACTATTGAAATTAAACACTGAAGAAATTACATTTTCAGTAGCTCAACAGCACACTGAGTTGTATGCTTGAGACACCCACAAGTGCCAAAACCTGCTAATTTTACAAAGAAAGTACATCAGCTTCACTCTGTGTTTGCCATAAATTCATGCAGCTTCTGGGATGGGATGTAATAGACAAGAGAAATAAACATCCATTATTATTAAAAAGAAAACTGAAGCGTAAGTCTGGCTATAAATATCAAAAGTATGCAACCAGAGAGTGCTGTTATTCTTCTCTATGTCATTTCAAACTCTCCCAGGGATTTTTAGTCCCAGACTGCTGTGGGGCCACTGTGTCCTGACTGGGCCATGGGAATGCACACCTCATCCTCACAGACTCCTCTGCATCCAACCACACAGACAAGTGACTGTGGTAAACAGCTGCTGTGAATAGTTTTTTCATATTGTATCAAGAGCCCAGAGGCATAAAAAAACCCTAAATTGGATTTTCTTGTTGCTAATCATGAATTTAAATATTAAGACTGAATCTGATTTTATAGGGTGCTATAGTTGGTTAAGCTGCACAGAACCATTTTCAGAGCTGGATCTGGACCAGTAACTTCACAGAGATACCCAATGCCCCATCCCTGGAAGTGTTCAAGGCCAGTTTGATAAGGTTTTCAGCACCCTTGTGTGGTGGAAGGTGTCCCTGCCCATGCCCAGGGGGTGGAGTAGGTGATCTTTAAACTTCCCTCCCAACCCAAACCATTCTGTGATTTCATTCTTCATTCTACTCTCCTACACTGCCTAGAAAATTACTTGATAAATTACATTCAGGAAGTTTTCCACTGAGCACTATTCAGCATGATTATCTGGTTCCTCCAGACTTTCATTAAAGAGACAGACAAGGCCTTATCAGCTTCCCTAATAGCTGCTCCATGCTGCCCTGCCAGATCTGATAAACTCTGAAGATGATTTGGAACAGCCTTAGAACATCCAACCACTTTTAATTGGGGTTGGTGTCTTCAAGTCTGCAGATGCTCCTGTCACTGAATGATCAAATGACTCTTTTCTGTGATCAGGACCAGCAGTCTGTGACAGAGGGAGCATCCCTACAGGAGGCAGAGAAGGTGCTCAGGCAGTAAAATCATCCTCCTGTCATTCCCAGCCTCCAAGCAGGTGAGCACTGGGCAGCAGCCACCGTGTGCTCAGCTCTGGCTCTGTGCACAGCTGCAGGTCACTGGCAGAAGCCGTGGGGGGACTCTGCTCTTGGGGCTGTGGAACATGGAACCAAGTGAGTGAAAGACTCCAAAAAAACTGTTAACGTCTTGTAAAGCCCAGAGAAAGATCCTTTCCAGGTAGGAGAGCTGTTTTGAGCCTGTAGGCAGTGGCATGTGCAAAGAAACTATCTTAATTCAGTAAGTAGTCTAAGAATAAACCTCTAGTAGATAATGCCAAAATGATTATTTACATTTGTCTCTTAAGCCTGGATTCAGGCTTGATTGGATCCTCTGTAGTTTGTAATAAAAGGGAAAGCAGCAGAGTTTTAAAGTGCCACTCATCATGAATGTCTGGCTATAGACAGACCTAAGAGAATTGGGATCCTGATTGGAGCATCTAAAGTTCAAAATTATGTGGAATAAGGCTGAGCTGTAAAATTGTGTACACAGCAGATCATAATTGCAGCTACTGCTGGAATAAATTATGACGAGTGTCTTAACTCCTCTAGTGCTGAGCTGAAGCAGGTTCCCCAGCTAAGCTAGAAGAAATCCTAAAATAACCCCTAAACTAGGACCAGACAGTGCTCTGTGACCTCTCAGGATCAGGGTCTGCAGTTTGGGTTTGTGTTTCACCCAGTGAGTAACCATTGCAGCAGCTGAGTGCTCTCAAGCACATTATTTAACAATTTAGTCCATTTCCTCTATAGAAGCAAACAACTCAATTACTATCCCCAAATCCTCTAAAACCTGGATTTAGGTGGTTGTTTCCACAACACAAGGTTTGTTTAAACTATAAAAGCAAGTGAAACAATTCTGGCTGAGAAGCCTGCTTGGAGTTGTTTTCCAGTTGTCTGAAGAATTTGATTCTCCCTCCCACCAAATTTTAGATTCCAGATTATTTGGGAAACTTTCCAAGTTCTGGCTGGAATACTCAATCATTAATTCCCAACTTGCCCATCTGTCAGATCTAGAAGAGATTTCTGTTAAATCCTTTAAATCATATGTCTAAACTGCTTGTTTATCTGTCAACATTGTTTCACACTACTTAATTTTAAAGCTGAACTTTTTAAACCTCTCGAGGTTGATCCTGCTCTGAACACAAGGACCTGTCAGTAACTCTGCACCATGTAACTGCTGCCAGTTGTACCAGACAGGCTGTACTTGCTGTGCTGTACTCACCCAACTGCTCAGGTTCTCCCACAGCAGCCTTTTACACTAACCCCGGTAAAAAAAAAAAAAAAAAGGATGACTTACCACATCAGGAGCACTTTGCTGGGGTGACAGAGCCTTGCTACACCTAGACAGATAAAATGTGGCAGAAACCCAGCCTGAAAGCCAAGCAAAGACCAGTCCTCCCCAGAATCCTCCTACCCAACCTCACTGGGGGCCCAGGTGCCTGGTATAGCCCTTGACAGCAGGTTAATTGGGCCACTTGGCTGACTCCCTTTTGCCCTCCAGAGCCTTGGGATGCTCTTTAGCACTTCCCAGGGTTGAGGACACATGTAGTCAGTCCCCTGTGTGCATTTCCCAAAGCTTTTAGATTTGCAATGATTTCCAAAGCAACAGTCAGTGTGATGGGAAGGAAATCATGGAATCACAGAATGATTTGGGCTGGAAAAGCCCCTTAAAGGTCACCCACTCCAACCCCTTGCCTTGGGCAGGGATATCTTCCACCAGATCAGGTTGCTCAGAGCCCCCCTCCAATCTTTCCAGGGATGGATCATCCACCACTTCTCTGGGCAACCCAAATGCTGTCTCATTAAATCTATTATTGCAGTAAGAGTTGTGGGCAGTGACTGCAGGGCTGGGCGGGCTGAAGGAACCCCCAGGGACACAGAGATGAGATGAGATTGAGATGAGATGAGATGAGATGGAATGATGAGACGATGAAGGAATCCACTCATGCTTTGTGCCGGTGGCTTCTTTGGCTGGGATAGAGAGTCCCAGTGCGAGGAGAAGGGACTGGTGTGGCCTTGGGATTGTATTTTTTGTAAGACCGACAGGATGTGCTCAGACAGGAGCATGTAAAGCTGTGTTTGCTTTGGTTTAGCGATGGAGACGCACGAGTGGAGCCCTTGCAGTGTAATCAGCCCTCCCTCAGCAGAACCCTCCCGTGACCGCAGGCATGTCCCTGGGGATGGGGTGCAGCAGAAGCAGGTCCACAAAGACGTGCCAGACATGCCACCTCCAAACAGTACAGCTCTTTTCTTAGTGCCCTGGGAGAAAGAAATCTGGGAAATTAGGCGGATTTGAAAGGAGCCTGAGGAGCTGGAGACAGAAAATCCAATTTCCTTGTTAGCCCCCTGGGGATGTCCAGAGACAGCGGCGCTGCCGGAGCCTGATGGGCTGAGGTAAGCTCTTGGCTTAGACAGACAGAATTGCTGCCTCTTTATATTCTTCATCACATGGGCTGGCTGCTGACAGGGACCATTTTATATGGAGCTTTATAGGGCACCAATTTCAATTCAAACAGAACAGTTCCCTTGGTTAAATGGCCGCATGTTTGCAAAAGAGTAGTCCTGCTCCTCCTCTGCTGCTCCAGTCTCAGTCTGGGGAGCCCCGGCACAGATGTCCCTATTTACACCTCCCTGTGCTCCCATACTCCTCTGCTTCCAGTGCCTCAGTGTCTGACTTCACGTGAGCTCTGCCAGGCTCCCACCAGCCCCAGCTCAGCCTCGCTCCATGCCCTCACCTGCTTTTCATAGGAATGCTCTCAAAGAGTTCCTCTAAAGCTGTCACTATATGGACACACACATGGAGTACACATATGGACACAAAATATGTTATTTATTGTGAATTTTGCAAAGACACATTTAAGCAACAAAATATACATTTTTGAACCTTTAGTTTTATACATAACAAATACAATCTGCTACCATAGCAATAAATTAAATATACATTATTTACAACAGACATAGGTCACCAGGAACTACAAAGCACCGCCTCTCTACATCAAAAATAAACTTTATCAGATACATTTCTTCAAGATTTATTTTCCCTCTATAAACTCTCTCCACATTCTCTCATACAAATCCAGCACTCCTCTCCGCAGGACGTACACAGTGCTACATTCATTGATGAAAGCATGCTGGGGGACTGGGACAGCCCCAGCCAGCTCGGGGGGAGGCTGGAGCATCAGCAGAGCAGTGAGAGTGCAGGTGGGACCCACAGAGGTGCTGGGCTCTGCCCTGGTTTTGGGAGCTGCACCTCCCACAGGCAAGAGATCCCAGCCCTCAGTACAGCCCATTCATGGCAGAGACACATCTTGGCCCCTTCACCCGCCATTCTCAAGACCCTCAAAACTCTGGAAAGAAACTGAGTTTGTGCTTAGGTTCTCCCACTTCACCCAGGAAAAAGCACTTCTGTGTTGTGCTTAGGTGTGCACCCTGTGCTTGGCTCAGTGAGGTTTCAAGAGGATGCAAGTGCATGCCAAGTGCTCTCCTGAATGGAAGCCGAGCCAGAGTGGCAGCTTGCTGCCAACCCTTAGCAGCACACCAGCTCCAGGGCTGATGCAGGTGATGCTGGTGGAGGGGAGAGGGTCCCCCCCTGCTCTGCATGAGGACTTGGAGCTGGTGGCACCAGTGCTGGACCTGTGGACCTGCACCTAACCTGCTGCTGCCTCTCACCGAGCCCAGGTGCTGGTCTGAGCCGGGCGGCAGCCAGAGCGCAGCAGGAGCAAGTGGGAGACTGAAACTCCAGTGGGAAGGGGAGCAGACCCTGTGACAGGGGAGACCTCCCCACACAGTGGGAGCTCTCCCATCATCCCCCAATGTGCTTCTGAGCCCCTTCTGCTCCCTCTGCAAAGTCACTCCCAAGTGTGGCAGAAGTTGTGTGCATGGAAACAGTGGGATCACAAAGGAAAATGCACTGCACAGTAATTCTAGTGTCAGTTAAGGACTCTTTCTTTTATATACATATATATATGTATGTATATATATATATAAAAAAATCCCTTTTATATATGTATAGATGTGTATGTGTCACTTATAAGCACAAAACATTTTGCAAAATATACACAGGAACACCTTCACCCACTGCCGGAAGTGCAAAAGTCCCTGGGGTGTAATAAACCACTGCTCAGACCCCAGAACCACAGGACAGCCTGGGACATTCCAGGCTGGGAGGCATGGGCCAGCACAGGCAAGACCATGCCAAAGCCTGGCCGGGACGAGAGCATCCAAAGCCCAGCTGCTGGTAAGGATGTACAGCAGGTTTTACAGCAGGGGGGAGGAGTGTGTGCTGCTGAAAATGTCCCAGATCCCATAGGAGCTGCTGGCAAAACTCATGCCAGACCCCAGCTCCCGGCCCCGCTGCCATGGGAGAGACAAGTCCAACACACTGCACCTCTCCCTAAGGCTTCACACCATCCTGCCTGTTAGTCCCATTCCCAAATCAATCTGGGTCAGAAAGGAAAGTCACAGATTCAAGTGAAAAAAACCACAACGACAAAACAACCAAGAATGACAAACCAGCTGACAGTAGCCACTGAATCGTCTGCTGAAAGATCTCACAGAGATCAACACCCACAGGAATGAAAAAATCTACAGAACCGAGTGACTTCTCAGAGGAAAAAGCAAACCCAGAGCAGACCCTCAGAGTCATTGCATCAGTCAGTGTTTCACTGTGAGGCTTCAGGAAACCAGACCAAAGCTTCTAAGAGAACTGGGGATGGGTTTGAAAGTGCTACTAAAGCATCATCAGGCAAGTGCTGAACAGCGAAGAGGCACCTACAGCTATGGCCTGGGCTGAGCACACCACACACTTCTCTTCCAAAGGAAACTCAAGCTTTAAACTCTATTGAAATGCAACTGGCTGGGAGCAGGAGGGAGCATCCCCACGGGGGTTACTGGGATTTACTGGTTCTGCACAGAGCTTAGTGCCAGTGAAACAGCTCCTTCCCTTTTCACAACATGTTCTCCTTCTTTAACCTGGTTCATCTCCCATCAGAGCTACAGCCTTTCCACACATACCAATTCCAGCACGAGGGGAGCACCTCTGTGAACCGGATCGTAAGGCTGTTGGAGAGCATCTCCCTGCAGAGCCGGGGTAAGCAGAGCTGGTTCAGCTTGCCTTGGCTTATCTCTGGCCTGGGGAGGTGATGGGGAGGAGGGGAGGTGATGGTTGGATCCTACAAGCACTTGCCCCAGAGAGAGGGGAACAGGAGCAGCCCCAGCCATGGGCTGCTCCAGGAGCACAATTCTGCACCTGCCTCCTGACACAGGCTGGCAGGTACTTTGTTGCTCTTGGAGCACTGGCTGTGTGAAGGTGACTTTGGCACTCAAAGTCCTGTTTTCGGTAGGAATCACAAATTCGCAGAACTGTGTTCACTTGAGACTGAGAACTTGATTTCATGGGATTTTCCAAAGGTCACAGGCTGAGGGGGGCAGGGGAGCATCTCTGCAGCATCATGGCCTGTCTTCCAGAAAATGGGTGAGGGAGATCTATGAGCAATGTGAAATTTGTGGACAGGCTTCAGGAAACTTAAGAAGTTCCATAAAAAAGAGCAAAAGGATTTCTTGGCCTGTTGAGAGAGGTATTTTTTGGGAAAGGGCATTACAGGAAAGTCACCTTGCAGAATCCATAATCCTCATCTTTCAGAATAACAAGAGCTCACTCAAAAGCAGCAGGGCAGACTCTCCAAGGGCTGGAGCAGCCTAATGCCACCCAAATCACTGGAGTTTTATGCATTTGCTTGCCTGGTGATCCAAGCCATGGGGCAAAGCCCCAGAGCCCACTGGGTAAATTCCCTCTGGTTCCAGTTCTAGTACTCAGATACACCACAGCTTTAGCTTTGGGTCACCTTTCCCAGGCCTGTGCTCAGTGTCAGGCAGGGACAAAGCAGGGAGGCCAAACCTGCCCAGGGAGGATGAGCTGGCCTTGGCCCCCAGCTCCGCTCCCTGGGCCAGTTTGCTCACCCACCCCTTGTGCAAGAAACAAGCAAGCGTGGAGTAAGGGGATGCCTCTGCCCTAAGAGTTTTGGGGTGTGGGTAGGAACTGGGGGGGAGACAGCTGGGGGTGGCTGGAGAGGCACTGCAAACCGTGTGCTGGGGGGACATTTTACCCTGTTTTACCCTGTTGGCCCCAGAGAGGAGTGACAGAAAATGATGGCAGAAAGGGAACTGTCCTGGGGCCACTAACTCACTTTGCCCTGACCCCTTACCCCTCAAAAAACAAATATAAAACCTGCTTCCCCACTGATAACTGCAAATATAGCATGGAGGGAACTGAACCGCGTGGGGGTCTGTCCTGCTGGCCCTCTGCCCAAGAGGAGCTGGCAGGTAGCCAGGGGGGGAATGGACGGTGCCCACCAGCCACAGCACATGTGGGTGCCCACAGGGTGACCCAGCACAGCACCTGGAGGGGTCACAGCCCTGGCCACATGTGAGTGTGGCACGGTTAAAGACACATCCCCTCCCACAGGCAGAGCTGGGGGCACAGGGCGTGTGCTGGGCAGGGGTACAGTGGAGGGGAAGGTGGCTGGTCCCTGTCAGGGCAGGACTGTGGCAGGGTGAGAGCTCCTTCCCGGCACGGAGGGCAGGCAGGAGGCAGGTGTGGGCACCTCACTGCCCATGGCTGGGGCACGTGGGGTCCCATGGGTGTTGAAGAGTTTCCCTTTGTTGAAACAAAAATTCTCTGCAAAGAAGAAAAGGATAAAAGTGATAGAGACTGTGGAAGGAGAATATTCCCACCCCCGTGGTGATGGTTGTGCAGCACCTGTCCCAGGGAGGGAGCTGAAGCCAGGGCAGTGCCCACCCCTGAAGCACCAGGCCACCTGCCACTCCCAGGCTGAGGAAGAAGGAAACTCCATGGTGGGGTGAAAATCCTGGCTTTTTGAGACCCATGCTTTCAGAAATGGAAATTCCTCTCATTTCAAATTCTATGGGCTCTTCTGCTCAACTTGAGAGTTCCTAATGACACCCCTGATTTCACAGCAGAGAAGGAGCCCAGGTGAATCCCACCACATTCCCTTCACCTCTGCCCATGAAATCCACCCTGTGAATCTGCCATTCCCCTCAGGTCATTCCCCCATTCCATTTTGGAATGGACCTGCTCTGCCTTTCCACCCCCAGTGCCCAGAGGACAGTGCAGAAAAACTCATCCTCCCTGAGAGAAGACTTTTTGCACAACAGCACAACACCAACACTCACCTGTGATGAGTTCATTACCTCCTCCTGCTAGTGGCTCTACGTGAAAGAACAGAACATGGGGTGGGTTGCAAACGAAGGGGCAAGAAATCACAAAATCCCTTCCCTCCCTTCCAATCCCTCATGGGCCCCAGAGCCTCCCCCAGAGCCCAGACCCCCCATGCCAGGCAGGGAGGATGTGCCCGTGCAGCATCCCACCAGCAAGAGCCCTGGCACCTACCGTGTTGGAGCTGCCGTGGCTCAGCTTGTCAAAGCGAAACTTCAGGTTGGACCTTGGAGAGTTTCTGTTCTTTACATCTGCTGGAGGGAGGGAAAAAACAAGGAATGAAAATAACAAACTGTGAACAAAAATATTTGCTGTAGTGCTGGCTGCACTCACCCCGCCAGGCACTTCAACAGACTATCAGGAGTGCTACCAGTGTTTAGTCTGTCTTGGCTGGATGTTTGGCAAAAGCTGTACATTAAATGTTTGTGGTGGAACAAATTGAGGCTTAATTACATTTCAGTCTTCCTCCTGGAAATGCCACTGAAAAGGCTACAAGAAATGACTGATCCGTTTAATGTATGGGTGGATTTTCATGTTCTTGGCAGGAAAAATACAAAATAAACACTTTAAACATTCAAAGGGGCTGGTTTAAGAGTTCAGAAAATTACTAATGAAAACAAGGAGGAGGACCTGTGGGGTGCTGAGACATGAAAAGCCTGCCCATGCTCCGCAGCCTCGTTTTGCCAACAATGCTCCCAGTTATGGAGCTGTTGGGCTGTATTTGTTCCACAAACAGCTCCTCAGCTGACAATGTGTGTTTCCATGTGGATGGTGGTGCCTTGTGGCAGGCTCTCTGTGGCTCAAGGAATCAGAGCCATGGGTGTCTGCAGGCAAGGGGTGACTGTGGCCATCCCCCAGCTCACCACACCATCACCACAGAATGCACTGGCAAAGGGCCATTCCTGGTGTTGAATTGCACCTCATTGTGCAAATTGTCCAATTGAAATGGATGGAGTTGGTGAGCAGGTTGGCAGGAGGGGAACAGAGCCAAGACCATGGGAAGCTGCTTGTTGATTAAATAATTGTGAGTCGTGGCTCAGCCCCCGGAGCCAGTGAGTTTCCACGACTACTGCACATGCCTGTCAGGGGAGACAGAGGGAGCAAAGCCACAGTAAGAGCCACCTCTGTGCTCTAATTGAGAGGGAAATAGTTCCCCACGGAAACACAGAACTAGAGCACATGGGGCCATCTCTCCAGCACAGCCCTGTCAGGATGTGAGCTACCCTGCACCCTGTGGATGCCCATCCTGCCAGGGAGAGCGTGGCTGCTGCTTCACCCTGGCACCTGGGCAAGGCTGGGAAGGGGCTCCTCCATCCCAGGGCCATGGAGCCCATTCCAACCCACCACTACAGGAACCTGGGGGCTTCCAGGGGCTCCAGGGGTGAAGTCAGAGGCAAAGCCTCCCACCAGCCCTCCTGCAACCCACCTGTGGGGCTCCTGCTCATGATGACAGGGGTTGCCATGGCTCCTGCGCCGGGGCTCTCACTGCCAGATGAAGCACTGTAGACAAACACGTCCTGCTTGAATGGCGATGCAGTGGAGGGCTGGCTTCCCTGCTCAGAGAGATGGAACATGGCTTTTCCTGCAGCCAGCTCTTCCCCCCACACCCTGCTGATGCCCCACTGCACCCCTGCCCATTGCAGGCCTGCCACCAGCTGCTGATGGGAAAGCTTGTCCTGATGGAGCAACCTCCCAGCCTGGGCACACTGAGCAGTGCCCGGGGCACCCCAGGGTTCACTGGGCTGTCACAGAATCACAGAATGGTTTGGATTGCCACAGGCAAGAACACCTTCCACTAGACCAGGCTGCTCCAAGCCCTGCCCTTGAACACTTCCAGGGTTGGGGCAGCCATAACACCCTCATGTCCCACCAGGCACCCCAGCCCTCCTCCTCCCCACACCCAGAGATGAGATTAAGCCCCTCCAGTGGTGAGGAAGCACCTGGGGGCCTAGTGGACACTTCTCCCCCACAGAGACCACCCAGGGGTCAGGAGGCAGCAGAGAGCCGAGGGACACGTGGAGTGTGTCGGGGGTGGGTTTGGTGCCTACCACGCTGTCATACTCCTCCAGGGTCTCGCTCTCCCCCGCCGTGCTGCTGAAGCTGCTGGTGCTGGAGGAGGAACGGGAGATGTTCGACCGCCCGTTCTCTTTCAGCTTGATAAATGGCCTAGGGAGAGGCGGGACGGAAGGAAGGGCGCGAGGCTGTCACTGGGGAAGGATGTCCCTTGGGCTGGGACAGCGGGACAGACCCTCCTGCCACCCTTGGAGCAAAGTGCTGCCGTAGGGATGAACCTTTCGGGTTGCTTCTGTATATAACCACATCCAAAGGCGTGGGATAAGGTGGTGGGTGGGTGGCCCAGCAGGAAGCCCAGGGTGCAGCTGACTTCCCCTTGGCACGGAGGGACAGGTACTGCAGCCTCCCCAGCTCCTGTGCCCTGAGGATTTGGGCAGCCTCTGTCAGATACTGCTCCTGGCTCTTCTTTGTAAAGACTATAAGGGAGCTGTGTTCATGAATCACAAGAATCTTTTCTCCCTTTAGTATCAAACTTATCTGTAGTAAAAACTGGTGAGGGTTTTGTTTGACAAAGTCCCTGATGTCTGTGGTAGGAGAAGGATGGACTCCTCCCGGCTCACCTGTCTTTGTTGGGGCATATTTCAGGGGAGCTAGGGTTGGATGAGGTTTCAGACTTCATCTCTTGGGAAGAATGTCCCAAATCTGGTGTCTTCTGGGCTCCAGAAACGCTGTCACTGAGGGCACAAAGAGACAGGTTGCATGAGTTATACAAGAGACTTAAAAAGGATGGTCAAATTATATTCCCCAACACCAAATATAAACTGTGATAGTGACAGATGCTCTACGGGTACCACCACTTTGATTTAAAACAGAGGGAAGGGATCCAAGGCACAATTTCTCAAACATAGCAGAAGCAGCTCTTGTTGCTGGTTCTGTGAAAAGGAGGGGCTGCACCCTGGGATAGGTTTCTAGCACCCACCAACAGCTTTTCTCGTGTTTAACACTCAAGAGGGTCTTTTAACCTTAGTGACAGAGCGATGACAAACTCACCACCTTGTCCTGCTCTCCACCTGGCTCTCCGACGTCGTGTGCAGGCGAGGGAACAGCCCTGACCGGCGCTTGATGGGGCTCCTGGACTGGTTCTTGGCAGCAGTGGCTGGTACAGGGGGCTGAAAGCAGAGAACAGTCTGGGTTGGAGAGCACAGCTCCCTCCCGGGAGCTCAGAAACTAAACAGCCTGCACAGAATTGTGCTGCCTGAGATTCCCAGCCTACACATCTAGAAAATATGTAATGTCAGAACTTCTTTTCTATCTCCTTTGTGCTTTGGAGTTGAAAATCTCAGACAGCTCATCTTTGGTTCTTCCACAAAACAAGCCCAACTTTGAACAAGGCACCCAAACCCATGGTCTACTCAAGTGTTCCCCTCTCCTTCACCCTTGCTGCCCCTGCAGGGGACTGACAGACTGTCAGCACAGTGCCCCACTGGGCTGCACTGGGCTGGACAGAGGAGGGACAGAGGGACAGCAGGACAGAGGGAGGTGTGGCTGCACTCACTGAGAAGGTGGTCTTGGTCACCTCACCGCTGTTGTGTGCGATGCCCCCGCTGAGGCTGCCCGGGATGCCACTGCCATGGTGCTTCTTCTGGCTGCCCACCATCGTCTCCATGGAGTGGCTGCGCACCCGGATGGCTCTCTGTGGCAGAGGGGACAGGGGACAACAGGTCATCACCACTCTGTTGGGTGCTGGCCCCAGAACCCCTCCCCAGCTCCAGGTACAAGGGAGAACAACCTATCTGGGCCTGACTGAGAACCAGCACACCCCAACAACAACCCCACTGGTGACAGCAGCAGCCCTGGTAGGTGCAGTTGAGCATGGGCCACCCTTGGGGAGCCCCACAGCCACCACAACATCAGATTTTTCCCCCATTGCTCCATGATACCAAGGACTACAGCTATGGGACCAGGAGCAGCAGACACAAGCCCCACATCCAGCCTCCTGCCCTGTGCCTGACCAATGTCCCAGACCCCTTGGCAGGAATGGGGACCACAAGCGAATCATAAGCCATGTTTGTGTGCACACCTCCCATGATTCTCCCTGGACTTGGAGAGGACAGATCCTGCAGAGCCTCCAGCCCTGCATGCACATCTGCACTGACAGACCTCTCCAAACTGCCCCAAAACAGCTCCTGAGCTGGAGGTTTCGCAGCCACACAAAAGTGCTTCTGTTCTGCAGTGAGCTAATGCTTGAGAATACATTCAACCTGAAGCTCTGCTGCTGGTTTGGTCCATGCACCTCTGGAAGAGACCAGAGGTGAGCTCCACAGCAGTGGCCTCACAGCAGCTGCAGACTCTCCCTGCTCCCTTTGATCTTCACATCTCCCCATCAAGCAGCCCCTTTCCCTCACTCTTCACAGCAGTCACCTCCCCCTGTTCCCTTTGCAGCTATTCCCTGTGCTGTGCCATCACTGTGCCATGGCTGCTGCTCCTCCAGCCCGAATCCCAGCTCAGGCTAAAGAGAGGAAATGAGCCACTGTGGGCCAGATTCCTGAAGGTGCCAGCACTGCATCCACAGGCACTTGGGGTCACAGAGCTGCAGGCAGACCCACACTGGGGTAAGAGGGAGCTGCAGCCGTGAGCTCTCATGGAGCCCCCAGTGCTGCAGACTACAGTCCCAACAGCCCCTCCTACACATCCAATAACAAACACCAAGCCAGAGTCCATCAGAACAGATTTATTTGGGTCAGCAGCAATTTATACATAATTTGACAGTGTTTGTAGGTAAAAGTGACCAGCTGCTTTGCTGCCAAGCAGTGCCTGCAGGTGCTCACACCCTGCAGGCTCCTGCCCTGAGCTGGGGAGCTCTGTGGGGCACTCCAGACCCCCTCCCCACAGAGCAGGTCCTCTCCCTGCAGCAGAGGCAAAGGCACCTCTCACTGGCTCGTGGCCCAGCAGAAATGGGCTCTGCTCACCTCTGAGAGCTGGGCCCTGGTCGCCTGGCCAGGGGGATGGGGCTGCCAGCTGGGTTGCAGGTGTGAAGCATTGGGCAAAAAGGTATCATGAGGACCAGGTCTCACCCCTTGCAGCCCTCATTTACCGTCTGTATCTCCCTGGTCACTCCAACAAGGCTCGGTGCAGGACATAAGCCAGCAGGCAGCCCAGCAGCGCGGGCCCGAGGCGGCCAGGCAGGCGCAGCCCAGCACAGACCACGGGGCTCACCTCCCACCCCAGCACTCCCTGCAATGCCAAGAGAGCACGGTCTGTCTCCTCACACACACAAAGTGAGCCCAAGCATGACTGTTTAACCTCAGCGCCGAGCCCCTGGCGTGGATGCTGTGATGTACAACTGACTGCACAGCAGTTCCATCCCTACGGCTCACACTGAAACAGGACACGCCTGAGCCTCCCCCCACTGCAGTAGGGGCTTGGGAGGTGAACACTCCTCCTCCATGGCCTCATCCTCCAGGTGCAGGATGAGGCGACTCATCCACCAGAGTCCACTTCTCTGGGCCATAGATATCACTGTGCCTGTGAAGTAACTGCAGGAGCTGTCCCAGTACAGTGGCAGCCAGGACAGCCCCCCTGCCCATACAGTGATGGCCACTCTGTGTCAGCCCCGTCCCCACAACAAGGCAGCCCCACCACAGACACCTGGAATGGCTCATTCCCCCAGACTCACGTGCTGCCCCTCCATCTCGAGGGATGTCCCCACTGCCCAGCCAGTCACTGACCCTACTGCCAGTGGTTGCTCAGAGTTTCCTCCACAGCATTTTACCTCTGCTCCTTCTCCTCCAGCCCACACTATCTGCTCTACCTCACACTCACCCGGTCCCTCCAGCACATCCAGTACCCCCTCTCCTCTCCACCCCCCCCCCTTTTCATTCTATCTCCTGTTTTAAGCACAATGACCACCACCTCCCCCTTGCTTGCCATGGTAGTCACCTCAGGAATCTCTCCTGCTTGCTGTCCTACAGCAGTATCCAGCAACTGGTGACAGGAGCAGGACATGCCCTGTCACAGCAGAGCCTGGCTGCAGGCACAGCATGTGATGGGGGGCTGGCCCTCGACTGACATCCCTCTGGACACATGAGAAATGCCACAGCACACTGGTGGAGGAGGAGATGCTCACGGGCTCTGGAGAGGTCACCACAATGGGGACACTCACCAACAACAATGGGACCACACCACCCTGCATCTGCTCCCATTGGGGCCAGCTCAGGTGCTGGTGGACTGAGTGGGTGGTGGTGGCAGAAGCCTCCATGTCCTCCCACCACCCTACCTTCAGGAGACACCTCCTGTCCCCCAACACTGCTCATCTGCGTCTCCCACCAATGTGTGCTTTGCCAGCCCTGGGTGCATTTTAGCTTTGCTCTTGGCAAAGGCAGGGCTTTACCTTGAAAGACTCCAGAAAGCCTCCATGACCCCCATTCTCCAGCTTGTCCTCCTCGGGCCCCAGCCCCAGCATGGTCTGTGTGTGCCCATGGAGCTCATCGTGAAGGTTGTCCAACAAGGCAGCCCGTGTGCGGTCCTGTGGGAGTGAGAAGGGACTCAGCCAGGGCCCTGAGGGAGCAGCAGTGGCACTGACCCACTGCTCAGCTGGCTTGTCCCTCCTGGAGGGCAGTGCCTGCCCCACGAGGCCTCATGGCCATCACACTCCAGTCACTCGTCCCTGCAAGCGCCGACCCATTTCAACAGGGACAGGTGGCTTTGAGAAGGAATGGGGGAATTCCCCACACCTGGCACAGTGCCAGGCAGGGACACACGGGCAGCATTACCTCCAGCTTTGCAAACTTGTCAGACTTGCAGCAGGCGTTCTCGGCGTTGATGAGCTTGGTCAGCAGGAACTCCCGGAACTCAGGGCTCTGCAGGGACAGAGCCAAGGTGGAAAACACCCGCTGTTGTAAGACTCCCCATATCCCTGGAGTTGTACCAACCCAAAACCTGGGCTCACAGCACCCTGCAGCCCCTCCAGATGTGGAAGCATTGGTGGAAAACCCCAGACAGGCTTGGGGTGCCCTCCTGCACCCACACAGAGCTCCTGGCACCAGAGCTGCCACTGCTGCCTCGTATGGGGGATGCCATGCACTGGTGCACGGCCACTCACCCTACCATAAATCCCAGGGCCTCACTGGAAACCAAGATAAATGCAGATCAATTCCAGAAGTCATGTTTTCCCCAAGAAGGAGGAAACACTTGAAAACATCTCGGACACACACATCTACTTTTTTTATGGCTTGGAACGTGGTTCCCTCAGCTCCTACCTTCTGGAACACCGGCGGGTTCGGCAGGGCTGGGCCAAAGGAGGGGACATCTTCCCGGGCCGTGACTGACACCTGCAGAGCCAAAGACACATTATTCTCATGGGTGCAGCAGGATAACAGGGTTTATGCTGCCTACATCCAGGTGATGTGTCAGATGGATGTGAGCTGTTCCAAGGCACATTCAAACACTGAGGAGCATCAAAACTCTTTAACAATGAGCTGTTACAGGAGCTGTCATACACACAGCATTTTATACACAGATGTCTGTATACACACATCACATAGCAGTGCATACATAATATACCTGTGTACATACATAATATACCTGTGTGCATACATAATATACCTGTGTGCATACATAATATACCTGTGTGCATACACAATATACCTGTGTGCATACACAATATACCTGTGTGCATACATAATATACCTGTGTACATACATAATATACCTGTGTGCATACATATGTGTGCTCAATACAAGCTACGAGAGCCCGCCCGGCCTAACTCTGGTTGTGTCACTGAGCATGGGGCAGGTGCTGGAATGGTTTGGGTTGGAAGGGATATTAAAGATCATCTATTCACACACCCCCTGCCATGGGCAGAGACACTGTCCACTAGCCCAGGTTGCTCCAAGCCCCATCCAACCTGGCCTTGAACAATTCCAGGGACAGGGCAGCCACAGCTTTTCTAGGCAACCTGTGCCAGGGCCTTACCACCCTCATGGGAAAGAATTTCCTTCTAATCTCTAATCTAACCCTGCCTTCTGTCAGTGGGAAGCCATTCCCCCTTGTCCTGTCACTCCATACCCTTGTCAAAAGATGCTGAAGCGAGAACAGGCACTTCCACATTGGGATTGCCCTCACCTTGTACACTGTTTATCTCCTCGGGTTCTCCACCTGCACCACGATGTAGGCGTGCAGGAAGTTGGAGGCAATCATGTCTGGGACAAACGGCGTGTTCTCCTCTTGGAAGATAATTGCCACGATGTCATTGCCAATGTGCCTCTTCCTCTGGAGCTGAGCAGGAAGGAAGAACACTGGGTCGGTAATGCCAGGTGGTTCCACTCCCATGGAAGCAAATGCCAGCCCTGGGCTGGGAAGCCAAGCAACCACTTCTGTGGTGCCCTGGTGCTGGGGCTCGGCTGTGCCCATGGCACTGGGCAGGGCAATGTCAGTGCATCCCCACTCAGACCCTTCTGTGCAAGGAAACTCATCTCTCTTACTTGTTGTGTGTCTCCTTCGGTAAAAGGCAGCTTTGTAGAGACATGAAACATTATCTCCCTGTCCCTGAACACCGTGTACACAGACTCTGCTCCCGTCTGCCCATGGCTGACATCCAGGCCTCCTCGAAAACTGGAGATGAAGGGAAAGGCAGAGAGAAAGGAAAAAATATTAATTGAAAGCCTCACAGAGAGGGCCAGTGGCTGTCAGGGGACAGGCTGATGGAACAGGCTAGCTCATTTATCTTTATCTAGAAGTGAGCAAACAGAAAGAACAAACCATGTCACATGTTCTAACCAAGCATGCCATCACCAGCCTGAAGTACAGGGTGTACACAGAGCAGGGCCAGTCAGCCAGGGCTGACCACAGCCGTGGGCACCAGCTCTGGCACTGGTGGTCTCACCATCCCTCACCAGCAGCGGGGAGTCTCTGCCCACACCATGGCTGCTGCAGCAACCACCCTGGAGGCACCCACAGCTGAGCTGTGACACTGGGCACAGTACATTTCCACACACAGCTCCTTCCATCTATGGCTGAGCAGAGCCAGATTTTAGCACAACCTCAAATCTGCAGGAAAATAAGTTTTTCTCTCTTGGCAGCTCCAATTTTTTTTTTTTTTTGAAAACTCCTCCAGCTTTGAAAAACAAGCCAAAGCTATATTTGCTTCTGCTCTGCATATTCCGCTCAGGAGTGAGATGACTTCTGTTCTCACACGTAGATATTTTTACATATGACATGGTTTCTTGTTAATGTATTTGTAAAATCATCCTTTTTATCTAACTTACCCTTTGAAGTCCTGGAGTGTTATGGTGTCTCCCAGAAAACTTAGGAAGTTCTTGAAGGCAGTGCTCTCTTCATTATTGCCAAACAGCTCCTCCTCTTGGGTCTGCAAAACACAGAGTGCATCTGCTGACAGCCCCCATCTCCCTGCCTGTCCATCCCCTGCCACCTCCTGCTCCATCCACGGGGTCCCTGGGGTGTGACCAGCACCTTGTTCCAGGCTGCTCCCCCCCTCTGCTCCCCAGCTGGCACCCCCACACTAACCACTGGCCACCAGCACTGCCTGTGGGCTATCACAGCCTGCTTGGACCCCAGGACACTCCAGGGTAAAGCTGCTGAGAGCTACTTCTGACCCGCAGCAAGGACCTTAGGATAATGTCCAGGAAATATCAAAATACAAGTGAATCCTCCATTGGAAAATCCAAGCCCTAATCCCCCTCCACGTGCTGTATTTCAAAACAATGAGACCCTAATTATGGCCTTGCATGAGTCACTCAATCAAACCCAAAATGCAACATGTAAGATAATTAGAGTGCCTGTCAGAATAATTTGTGGTGAGTTCTGAGGGTGAGCTGCCTCTGCACTCCCCATCCTGAGTCCCCCAGCTAATGACAGTGTTTTCAGCAAGTGCCTGTCTTCAGAGCCCACAATCCCTCTAGACAAACATAGCTGTTTTGCTGTCTAAACATATATCTGATTAAAATACCATGCCTGCTAAAATCCATTTTCACATCCGCTTTTCCCTACAGCAGCTTGTGGGCTGATTTCCATACTGAGATTTCTCAGTCACATCATTTTTTAATGAGTAGGGAAAACATCCGAGCAATAAGAAACACAGTCAGTGAGGACACAGAGGTGCTGCATGTGGCAGAATTAACAACAGGGTTGAGTCTGTGCCCATGAAACATGGCTCTCTGGGGTGCAGGGATGTGCTCCACGAGAGCGGCATGAGGGCAACTCACCTGCCTGAACTTCTGATAGATCACACCAAACTTGAAGGTGTTGTTGACCTCATGTTCATCATACGACACTATCATCTGGGACGCCTGCAGGAAAGCAAAATAACAATTGTTTCACCAGGTAGTTCAAAAGCTGACAGACCAAACCCACGGGCTGTGACACCACTCCTCGTGGTGGGGGTGGGACAGCCCACTGGAGCTGCAACAGGGTACAGTGGCTGGGCAGCACCAGGAGGGTGGAAGGGGGAAAGAAGCCAAATTCCCACATAATTAGGCCAAAAGTTTTCCACAGTGGCCCTGGGTGGGGTTCTCAGCATCCCTGCTGGGCAGGTTACTTCACCTTGGGGTAGAGAACCGGGTTAAACTTCAGCCCAGAGGCGTCATCACAGAAGGCCTGTGGGCAAAAGGAAAGAGCAGTCAGTGCTGGGTCCCTGACCAAAACTTCACAGCAAGGCCATGAATGTGTTACAAAGAAGCCAAATCCAGCATCTGATTACAGGAGCTCCCTGCTTCACATCCTCTCACTGGGATGCCCCATGGCCTGGCTGGCACCCGACTGAGGATGCAGCAAGACAAGTCCCAGGTCTCTCTGTGAGTCAAAGGTGGTGCCACTTTCTCATCTCTTCTCCCAGATATCAACCAGTGACTTGCAGGAAACTAACAGTGGGGCCAGCACATAGCACCACCCAAGTGCCCCTTGACCTGAGAGCCGAGGCGTTGCTGCCCAACGCTGCCCAACGCTGTCCAACACATCCTCACACATCCCAACACTGCCCAGCACATCCTAATATATCCCAACACTGTCCAACACATCCTCACACATCCCAGCACTACTCAACACACCCCAACACTGCCTGAGGTGCAGTGGCACAGGCTTTGCTGCATGTGTCCCAGCCCAGCTGGGCATTTTACCTTTGCAATCTGGGGGATACTTGGAAGCTTGCTCAATCCTGCCAGTGGGATCCTTTCGTGCAACGTCTTCACTTTAGACCTAGCAAAGAAAGGACAATGAGCAGACAGACGTCAGGGAATGTCTGCAGCAAAGCCATGTGGGCTGTTGGGAAACACTGTTGTGCTGCATTTGTTGGGCCTGGTTAGTGAGCAAAGGCTCAATTTGTCTTCTCATCTCTGCAGCTCTTCAAATATTCATAGTTTGGAGGGAAATGACAAAATGCTTCAGACATGCTGGGTCCTGTCAGCTTACAGAGGGATGGTGAGAGATGTGACTGGTGTTATCCCAGGCAGGATTAAACCCGCAGAGGTTTACACTCAGTTCCAGGGGGTTTAGCAACAGATCAAAGTCTCATGTTCATTATCAGGTTTGGGCAGTCCCAGTGCAGAAACACAAGGATGCTGCCACTGCTTCCCATCCCACCCTGACCCCCTCCACACTGCTGCCAGTCTGGCTCAAGCATTTGCTGTAGAAACTGGGGACTCCCAAAGAGAGAATATTTTGTTAAACGAGGCATTTTTTTCCATACCTGAGTATAACCCTTAAATATTCTGTGCCATCTGTCTCCTCACATTTAACAGAAAGGATCAGATTTCCGAGGCTGCTGGCTGTACAGTAGAAATTCAAATGATCCTAAAAATAGAAACCAGCATGTTAGTGGCAGGGAAGCAGCTTACCATGGCAAGGACACTGCTTGGACATTCACCTGCCACCCTGCAATCCTCCCATCCCTCAGGGCACACACTCTCACCCCCTTGCCAGGACCAGGGCTGTAATCCCTCTGCCAGTGGACTTCAGCACCCTGCTCTTGGTGTGTCCAGAGGGCCAAAGAGGATTACAGTACTGTGAGCAAGAGGGCAGGGGCTGCCATGCTGGGCCTGTGCATCTGGTCAAGCCCAGGGTCCCTACAGACAGGAGGCTCAGAGCCTGGTGTCCTGGGATCCCTGTGGCTGTGGGGCCAGGGGTGAAGGCTCTGTGTGTGACCATCACTGCCATGCTGGGAATCCATTGGTGCCTTCACTCCTTACAAAGGAGGAAGTTGCAAAATTTATCCATTTTGTTCACAACTGGAGACTCTGTCTCGGGCAAGGGTGTGCCATTTTCAGCCCCAAGGGATGGGGGCACCCACCTTCCCCAGGAAATGCTTGCGGTAGGCTCTGGCCTCTCCCTTGCACTCCAGCTTGTAGCCATAGGTGCTGGGGCTGAGGTTCTCCTCCTCCTCCTCGCAGATGCTGCTGTCAGATGAGGTGGGTGTGCCAAGGTTTTCTGGGTCTTCGATCCAGTACCCCCCAAACTGGGGCAGGATGATCAATGGGTATGGGCTACCCTTCTCTAGGATCTGGAGAGACATGTGCCACGAGGGGTCAGGCAGGACAGGGGTGTGGATGTGGGGTGCAGAGCTCATTGCCCCATGTTCTGCCCCCTCCTGCAGCAGACCCAAGTCCTGGCACCAGGGGAACGAGTCCAGCCCAGAAGGTGCTCAGGGGGGTTCAGTGCACCCACCTCATCAATGCTGGGGTATGGGATGTAGTCTTCCTGGAAGAAGGAACCAAAACACCATCTATGACCATGTGTTTCCCACCAGCCATCTCCTCACCCCAGCCTTGCACACACAACCTGGGGAGCACCTCCAGCACCTGCTGCCCTGGTCCCTCCCAGCCCATGCCCTGCACCAGGTGCTAATGGAGAGCAATGCTCCTGTCAGGTGAGGCCACAGCAAGGGGGTTGAGCCCTGCAGTGCTGCCCAGGGGGACTCCTCCAAGCTCAGGGTCTACAGGAAGGTGGCAATGCAGGGTAAGGGTGTCTGAAGGGGGTTCCACTATTGGTGCAACTTCCAACCCTTTTACACAGCTCGACACTGAAATGCACCGGCCTGGACATAAAGCTGGATTAGGGATTTACAGGCACTGAATTCCCATCTTTGCAATTCAATCAGTGTCTTATTTTCAGATAACATCTAAATCCTTTCCAGCCCTTTGAGTGACTGTCTTTGATGATCACATTAAACCTCTGAGATGGGTGGGGGGACACACAAAGAGATCCCCACAAGAAACAAAAATCAACCAACCTTGTGTTTCTGGCTTCCAGACCTCTGTTCTTCCAGTTTTGGTGCCTGTTTGGAACAAAATGAATGGATCAAATAATTAAGATGTTTTCAGCAACACAGGTGGTTGGCCCACCAACATGAGGGTATTTTGCTACATGGGGATAGCTCCGACCCAAGTGAGCCTGTGCTCAGGATGAGCCTCCCAGCACAGTAATGTAGGAGGTGCTGTGGGGCCTCTGCCCTCACGGGCTCTGCTGAGGGGAATATCCTGCTGTTACTGGCATGCACACTGCTGCTCACCTGCATTTTTTCCAGCATTTCGAAGAATTCTGCTGACTGAAAAGAAAAGAAGGAAATCTCTTTTTTGATGAAAGTGGACACCAGGCAAGCCAGCCCAAGCCACATCACATCTCTCCTCTCACCCCTCCTTCCCTCTAACCCATGTTTACTCCTGGCCTTCTGCCCTGCTCCAGGTGCAGCGATCCTGGCTCACATGGCTGAGGAGAGGCTGGGCCATGGCAGACACTGCCAGTCTGGGTGGAGAGCAGAAAGCAGGATCAGCAGCTCCCATGCTACCAGCTGTCAGAAACAGTTTGCAGGAGAGGGCTGTGGGATATGGGGCAGAAGGGATCATGGTAAAAAGGGGAAAGGCCTGGGGAGTGATTTTTAGTGAGCTCATAGAATAGACTGAATTTCTCAAAACACACAAAAAAAAAGAAGAAAAAAACAGGGGAGGAGATGAAGAAGTGAAAATCAAAGGCCAAAGGAAAACCTGAGAGAGATTTTCCTTCAATAATTGCAGTGAGCAAAGGTCAAATTTAAAGCAGGAGCAGCCTACAGCTGCCAGCACAGGTGGGGCAGCCGTGGCTCAGACACAGCCCTGGCCGTGTTTCCAGCTTTAGACTAAGTCCACCCTTACCTACCACTTTTGCAGGAGTTAAAAAGAACCTTGTCTCAGACAGCTCTGTGCCCACAGCTGGACACTCTTTAAAAAGGCTTTTCCTTAGTTTGAGCTTGGTTTGGATTTCCTTTATCTCCAAGTATAAATGTTCTTTGAGTCAATTTGGGTAGTTTCAGGTAGCCGGACGCAAGATCTGACCCCACCAGATCCACCTGCTACAGTCCTGCAGAAAATGCCCACACGGACTGAACAAAGCATGCAGCAGCCTGTGTCCTTCAGGGCATTGTGCATACCCAGAGCCAGCCTTACCAGGCCACAGACATTTTGGTAATTACAGTGCGTGTACAATGACACCTTTGTGGCGCCGGCAAGAAGCCATGTCACCCACCGAGGGTGCAGCCAGCAGAAGGGACTCTGCGCTCACTGTGCTGGGCTTTTGCTCCAAACTGAACCTGCACTGGTGTCTGCAATGACACCAAAGGCAGCCCAGAGCGGGCAGCACTGCCCTGCCACCTTCACCAGACAAACTTTGTCCTGGGTCGTGAGTTTAGTGGCGTACCCCTATGAACAAGGAGCACTTGGAGAAGTTGCAGCTGGCAACTTCTGGCACTGGCAGAAGTGCCTGCTTCTGAGGTTTACAAATAAAATGACACCCAGAATAACCCTGCACCAGGCGGGAGCTGCCATGGATGGAGGGCAGAGCAGAGCTGTGCCAGTCCTCCTCCCTAACACTCCCCTCCACGCGTCGCAGCACTCACCAGGAGCCCCGGAAGAAATCCATTATATCCATTACCTTCTCGGCATCAGCCCCCGCCTGCATCGGCCGCGCAGCCACGGCTGCTGCCGCGGCAAGGCTTCCTCACGGGCACCCGGCACGAGCGGCCGAGCCCGGCCATCCCTGCCCGGCCCCACAGCTCCCCTCGTTAATGTTTCCCCAAGCCAGAGGCACACCGGCACGGCTGCCTTGTTATTTCAAAGGGTGGCTCCCCTGGGAGGCAAAGTGCCCGGAACAGGTTGGGCAGGAAGCAGTGAGGGTTTGCAGAGGACGGGCAGGTGCCCGCTGGGATGCAATGCAAAGCCCCACGACGGGGATGCACGGCCCCAGGGAGGGACTCATGGCCCTGTGGCAAGATGCACTGTGCCCCTCAGGTGGGCACTCTCCTGGGAGAGTGGCAGGAGAAACCGGGCACTGGGCAAGAGATAGAAAATCCCTCTCTGCCTGGAAATCTGTATGCACAAAAAAACCACAGCCCTTCTAAAGGAGCTGAATGAATCCCAGATGTAAATCCTCTCAGAGTCAGTGCAGGACAACCCAAGCTGCTGGCTCAGGAGCTGCAGAATAGGCACCAGCACCAACAGGGCCTTCCCATCCCAGCAGCACCAGGGAGGAGGCAGAACAAGCCTCCTTGGCCAGAACGCCTGCATGGCTCTGACAAAGCACAGGCAGTCTCAGCTGCCAGTGACTTGCTCCTGTCCCAACACTCATGCCTACCCCTATCCCTCTCTGTGACACTAAGCCTTGCACAGATCTCTGGGAAGCACCTCTGAGTCTACCAAGAGCAGGGCAGAGCGGGATGAGAACCAAAGACTTCGACTCGATGCACTCATGCTGTGCAGCATCTCATGGCAGGCTCAGCTATGCCAGGGCCAAGTGACCACCCGCATCCTCCGCACTGGCTGCCACCAGAGAACCCAACTGACTCCTGAGAACCAGGTCTCTGCCTCCCAGCCACAGTCACCTCAGCTTTCCCTTCATCAGGCTGGTGGCTCCTTGATCCCTGACATCTCCTGTCCCAGGCATCTTGAGGTCCATCTGTTAAATATTAGCAGATACATCCCACCCTCTGCCTGCCTCAAACCAATGCCAGCGAGACCAAAGTGGCAGCAGAGGCACTGGGAACCTCCAAACAAGGAGGCACACAAACAAACCCAGAGGCCCACAGACAACTTCCAGCTTGGAAAACACATGGCTTTATTTCTGTTTGGCACCTCTGGAGTTCCCTATGCCTGGCACAGCTTAGCAGTGGCCGAGTGGTCCCTGGCAGGAAGGAGCGGTGGGTTGGCCCCTGCAGCAGTGCCCACCGGCCAGGGATGCACCGTCTGCCTCGTGCTGGCACAGAACCACCCACCACAGTGCTTGGGGAGGGTTCCTGGAAGGAAAACAGCACTGGAACTCAGCACCCTGCTCGTCATTACTGCTCACGATTGCATAACGTGAGCGGCGGCGCAGGATGGGCCGCTGGCACACAGGCCCTGCCGCTGTGGATGGAGGGATGGATAGTGTCGGAACAGGCTGCCGGCTGAATTCCAGAAACCACCTACTGCTGCTCCTGCGGGAACAGCCCTGATCCGTACAGCTGCTGCGTTGGAAGTGCCGTTCCTCACCAGCCTGGCTTTCCAAAACCGGCGCCTCGGCTGGACCGCGCGCCCACGGCCCGGCACCGCGGTGCCCCTGCACTCACCTTCATGGTCGGGGGGGCGGTGAGGGGGGGTGACAGGGGCCGCTCCGGGACGGTCACATCCGTGCTGTTCAGCAGCTCCTGCTTCCTGGAAAACCAAACACAGGCGTGTCAGCTCTCCCCTGCCCAAGCCAGCATGCAAGGCAGGAGATAAGGGTTATCTCCCTTGGCAAAGCCATGGCATGTGGCTGCCTGTACAGTAATATCTGGAATCTGAGAAAAAACCCAACAGACGGTGTTAGAAAGTGATAAAAGTAACCAGAAAAACCCCATGCCCAGGGCAGGCTGTGAGCCCTCGCTGCCCCTTGGTGTGGTGCTGGTGGCGCAGGGACAGCAGGGCTGGGTTCCTATGACAGCCCATGCCCACGGCTTCCCTCCCTCCAGCACCTTCCCTACCAGGGCAGGACCTGTGGCTTAGCAGCCTTCTGGTAGCAGAGAAGGCTCCCAGCTCAGTGACACCCAGCGACACCCCAACATGGGTTTGGAGGCACCCTTTGACAACAGGGCACCTGGCACAGGCACTGTATTTGGAGGCAGCAGAAGCATCTGAAGATGTGAGATCCCAGGGAAGCAGGGAGCAGACCCTGTGCCATGCACAAAAGCCCCCTAAACCTCAGAAAGGCATGGCCTCAACCCTCCACTCAACAAAATCCCCACTCCTCTCACCCGGTGGTTCCCGGGCAGGCAGCCACGCCATCACACAGCAGCACTGCCAGATGCTCCTCGGGGAGTCAGAAAATCTGAGATTTAATTTAGTTTCCTCTCGTCCCTGCCAGGTTAGTCCTGCAGAAACCGGGCCAAAATGTCCAACTGTTTATCTCGCCATAACAAGGTTTGGTTCCCATGGCAGCCGCCCCGGGATGGCTCCGCACAGCACAGCGTGCACAGCAGCAGGCACTGGTGCCCGCTGGGGCCCTCTCCAAAACACGTAGCTCCTGCCAGAGGGTGCACACCTGACCTCTGGAAACACTGGCCCTCACTGCCAGCCCCATCATCCTGGGCCCTGCCCTCCCACTCACACTGTCCTCTCCTCCCAGGTCCCAGCACCTGTGACAGCAGGTGACAACCACCTGCCGGTCATGGGGGAGGCTCGGGTGGCTGCAGCCCCTCCTTGGCAGGGCCCTGCGCCACAGAGAAGGCGGGAGATGCTGAGGGGGTGAAGAGGGGATGAAGCAGGGAGGCAGTGGGGATGCTGGGAAGGCAGAGTGGGACCAGCAACACTGTGCCCCTCAGAGCCACAAGGCACCGGGGGCTGCAGCACCGCTTGGGCTGCGCCAGCACTGCAGCCACAGCCAGAGCACCTGAGAGAAACACCCATCAGGCCGTGTCCAAACATGAATCCAGACCAAGGACTGATGTTTCACATTATATTAAAGCAAAATACATTTTCTTTCTTTTTTTTTGTCTCAGAGCAGGTTAAATTTACATTGTTACACCTCTTTTGAGCTCTTGGCATCTTCCAATTTTTCCATGCAAGAAATGAATTGAAGCAATGTGGGGCAATAGCAGAAATCCTCTCCTGCCCACCCATACTGTTTATCTAGCTCCTTCCCTCTCTGCTCTCCTCAATCTCACCATGACTCCAGTGCTGAAAAATGCCGAGGATGACAGATTTTCCCTGTTTGCTCTTTGACTTTCTAGGACACTAAAGCACAGCCTGATCTGGAGCAAACCACTCATCCTCTGCTCTCCTTGCTTTGAACCCTGAGCTCTGCCTGATTGCACTCAGCTGCACAGCGGCCTCAAAGGCATAAAATGGATACGACTTTGCAAAGATTAAAGTTATAGGGATGCGCACAAATAATTTGATTTGATCTGGGATTTGTAGTGGGTTGCCATAGCATCGTATTCTAAGTATTATAAAATCACCCAACTTAACAACACGTTCCTCTGTCACATGCTGGCTGCTTCTTTGGGGCCAAACTGCTGGAACTGCTCCTACAGTTCTGGGAGAGCAAAACAAGCCCATCCCCAACCACCACTTGGAACTGGCCTCCACATTGGGAATCTGTTATGTTGAAGTCCAACCACGGATGCCAGTGATTCAATCTGCCATCAGCACCGGGGTCAAGGGCTAGCGACCCATTTCCCAAACAGATTACCCTCATGGAATGATAAATGAATCATGAGGAAGATTAGGATGTCTTTGTCTGTGCACCAGGCTACAATCCAAGGATCCCCCTGAAATGACCCCAGAGCCAGCAGGGGCTCTCAGCCCCACACGGAGACACGGTGCCCAGCTGGCACTGAGAGTACAAGTCTCTGCAGAGCCCAAACCACAGCAAAGGTCACGGGTGCCCCTGCCAGCAAAGACCGGGGCTGGGGATGCCGTGCAGCTCACCCTGCACTCACCTCTCCCTGGCACCACGGGAGACCACGACAACACAACCAAAGGTCACAGCGCTGTGCTTGCTCCCCAAGGGGGCATCTGGTGCCCAGCAGGCAGCTCTGCCTGCCCCCAGTGCCCCTGCACCCACCCTGGCCATGGCCACAGCCAGGCACCAGTGCACAGGACGGGTGAGAGCAGCCTCCAGAGCTGCATGGCTGGACACCCATCTCCAGAAGGAAGCACAGGCATCGCTTTAGTAATTTTATTTCTTTGTTTTTCTCATTAGGCAAATTAAGAGAGAAGGAAAAGAAAGAATTAGAATCCTGCATACTTAGTAAATCTAATTAAGGAAATACCTTAATGCAGTTATGCAGGGCTGACTGCAGGGTTTCCTAACGGAGACTGAGATCAGCTCTGCCATCCTGGCATGGTCCCATCCAGGACCCAGCTGTTGCCAGCTCCCAGGGAGGCAGAGCCCACCAGGCCAGGGCTGCTCCCCTGGCTCCTCCCAAAGTGGGAGAAAATGGGGATTTTTCACCCCATTTTGAATGCATAGACATTGGCAAGCTCCTAGCAGAGTGAGAGTAGGTGAGGTCTTTCTCTTTAGGGTGTCCCTGATCACATCCCAAAAGTACCTTTAAATTCATATCCTAAATTGGGTAAACCCCACTGACATACTGAAATTCTGATTAAAAAGTTCTGTTGAGCACAGAGCCAGGGCTTCCTGAACCCCCAAAGTGTTCCCAGCCAGACCCTGACTCCAAGTGCACACTTCCCTCCCCCTCTCTCAGCCCAAATCCTAATGAAAAACTCCTAATGCATCCCACCTTCTCATTTTGTCCATGTGATTTCCCAGATGGGCTCTAAACTGACCCAGTACGTTCATATAAATCACACACGGGAAGGGGAGATGTCAGTGTGTTACCTGACACGGTGAAGTGCTCCACAGCAAACAGTTGGCTCTCCCTCTGTCACTGTGTAAATGAGACAGGAGTAGCCCAGGTTACCCTTAAGCCTACGCTTAATTCCACACATCAAACCTGGCCTAAGGAAGTGCCAAACTCCTGCAGCAACAAGTTCCGCCTGTCAGATGTTGCATCCTTGAGAAGGTCAGCAATGACTGTCCTGTAAATTAACAGCCTCTATTTCTGGACTCATCATTTTTTATCCTTGATGGGCATTACATTGCCAGCTGCTTCCTTTTTAGTTTATTTAATATTCCATTCCCAGTCTCTTAAGTTTTCAGAGGGGACCATGCTTCCATATTGTTTCCCATCCTCCCCCTACCTGAGCTCAGCCCTGCCCACGGCAGTGGGAGTGGGGAGCAGGCTGCTCACCCTCCCTCTGCGAGGGCTCCTCTCCATCCCCCACACGGCTGGGACTGACCCCAGGACACAAGCACCTGCTGATACCCCAGGCAGAGCAGCAGTGGCCAGGAACCCTTGGCATCTGTTCACAAATTGCAAAAAAAAATCCAACCAAAACCGTGGATTTTTTGCAACACAGACAAGGGCACCTTGATGAGGGTTTACACCTGGAAATCTGCAGTGAGTGCCTGAACAAAGCACCTTGCCCTGACTTTGAGCAGCTCTCCACCCAATCCCGGGATGCCAAGCAAGCAAGATCTCGCTGCATCATCACTCATCCCAGGGAGGACGTCAGCAGAGGACACGCACTGCTGCAGGCTTCCACCAAAGTCAGACAGCCCCAAGGCTCCAGAACCCCCCCAGACCCGGGCTCCAGAGCCCCCCAACAGCTGGGCTCCTGCCCAAGCAGCCAGTGCTGAGGAGCTGCCAGAGCACTGGGCAGAGCCCCTGTCCTGGCTCGGGATGGCCCTGCAGCGTTACCTTCTCATACAGAAGCCTCAGAGTCAGCAAAAAAAAAAAAAAAAAAAAGCAGCATTTTCTGGTCTACATTTCTTGCAATGAACCACATATTTGCAAACTGCCAGCCTGCACCTGCACACACACAGCATCCCCAGTGCACCATCCCCGAGCGGGACCACAGCCAGGCTCGGAGCAAGGGGATATTTAACTGCCAGTGGGGTTGGCTTTAATTACCCCCGAACAGAGAACAAACATTGTTGAACAGTTCCGAGCGTCCCGCCCTTGTGCAGGCAGTGGATCCTTGTGGCCTGCACTGGCCATGGGAGTCCCAGCTGCCTCTGCTGGCCACGAGGGTCCCCTGCCCACAGTGGCTGTGGGGTCCCAGCTGCCTCTGCTGGCCACGAGGGTCCCCTGCCCACACTGGATGTAGGGTCCCTGCTGCACCATGTGTTGCCCGTTCTGCTTGGGGGGATGGTGAGGAGCTGACTCCTGCTTTGTCTACACCTCTACAGCCACTGGAATCTTTCCAACTGGCCAAGGACTTCTCACTGGGCCAAGCCAGGACAGTAAGGTTTGATATGCAAGTAATGGTAGGAAGAAGTTTTTATCTTTTACAAAATGTGCTGCCTGCTTTCCCTTGCAGAAGCAGAGAAAGTGGAGATTTCCTGCAGATCTGAGTAAATCAGCCAAGGCACATGCAGACGTTTTCAGACCAGAAGGCTCGTCTGATCCTATTCCTGCCAAACCCGAGCCAGGAGCCTCGGGCAGCCGTTTCCGAGCTGATTCAATAATTTGCAAATTGCAGAGAACAGCTCCCAGAAACCTGCATCCCTGAGCACCATGGCACTGGTGCCAAAGGGAAAAGGGAGGCTGTGAATGGAGGGGTGCCCCACACCAAGGCACCCACCCACCAGCTTTACTCCACGAGAGGTCAGCCACCATTGCATCACCTCACTTGCACATAAGACATTCAGGAAAATTCATTTAGATATAAATACAGTCCAAATTCCAGATTTCCAGAGCAGAACAGGAGCCAAGAGGAGCCCAGAGCAGCCACCTCCCCCCCCCAGGGCTCCGTGCTGCTCCCCTCCCCTCAGCAGGGCAGGCATAGGTGGCAGATTGCAGGTGAAGGGGCAGGTAAGCACCACCCAGCTCTGTGAGGGGAGCCTGGCGAAGGTGGTGTGTTGAGCTGCACTTTGCTGGGTTGCTAACAAGAAAGGGACATGGGCCACCAGGGACTCTGCAGCTGCCACTGATCCTGCCAGGCTTGCATATGGCTCATGGAAAGCAAAATTCAATTGCAAATGCAGAACAAAGACCAAACGTAGGAGGAAAAAAAAGCAAATAGGAGCAGGTGGAGGAACTGAGTCCCTTTTGACGATGCCGCTAGCAGTCCTTCCCTTTTCCTGCAGATTATGTCACTTTGATGGCCCTGGCAGCTTGCATAAGATGAAGCAACCACCGTAAAGCACTGCTTGAATTCTTGCAATCACTCCCATGGAGGTTCCTCAGTCCACAGCAGACAGGAAAAAACCTCCTCAGGGTCCTGTTCTCCCCTTGAGATGTCTGTGTGATTCTTGCTGTACTCAGTAAACCCCGCAGCAAGAACTGCACTGAGACAGTTTGTGCACAATATGATGCTGGGAAAAAAGTAAAAATAAAAACCAGACTTGTACATCATGAGGCAGATTCCTGTGCGACTTCAGAGTGAGGTTTTTTCTCAGCCCTCCAGTGTCATGCTCAGCTCATTCATAGAAACCTGGTACCTGGGGGAAAGACAACTCTGGGAAAGTCTTTCTTGATGCGACTGGTAAAGCAGTCACTGGCCTCAAGGCAAACGCAGGATGGCCAACAGGTTTCAGTGGGGACAACATCCAGAGGAGCATTTGGACCCTTCTGGCAGCACACACCTCCCAGGCACTCTGACAATCCAAACAGCCAGCACATGAAAGTGGGAGAAAAGACTGCAGACTGCCCCCACAACCAGCCAGCCCTTCTGTCCAAAACTTGCTGGTCCATAGCCAGAGCCCATGGTCCACAGACAGAACTATGGCAGGGGTGGGCCTGGGCTAAGCAAGACAAAACCCAAAGGGGCAACAGCAAGGACAGGAATGGTCAAGCCCACCAGTGAGTCCCAGTGCAGTCCCCACACCCCATGTCCCAGCCTGTGAGGGAGTGAGGTACAGGGATCCCAGCCGTGGCTCAGCTTAGGTGATAATCCATCACTGCTGCTCACTCAGGGCAGTCAGGACCTGCAGGTGTTTTTTTCCATCTGGTCAGTTTTGATGATCTACCTAAAACCCCAGCAAGGGAGAGGAAAATATCCCAAAACAACAACAGTGACACGTGAACTCCCTGGGAAGGCCACTGTTCAGTCATTAAGGCATCATTGAAACTCTGCTCTCAAGGGCACCAGCTGTCCAAGGCAAAGTCCCTGTGGCAGAAGCACTGAAAAATGGGGTACGGACCTGCAACCCACAACTGGGGATGGACAAAAAGCTTCCTTCCCCATTGCCTTACTCTCATTTTTCATGTTCATAGATTAGGGAGTGGGAGGATACTTTACAATAAAGATTCTAAATAATTGATTCTTCATTCATATGGGTTTGGTATAACCTCACAAATCGAACCAAGAAAAAAGAAACAAACAAAAAAACCCCTCAGTCTGCAGGAGTGCCCACATTGCTTTCACCCCAAACCAGAGGTACACACACTGTGAAGTTTGGATATATATTTCTGGCTATGTTTAACACCGAAGTTGCCAGAGCACCAGAGTCCTGGAGGAGAGAACTCCCTGGCCGGGGCAGCCCGCACAGATCAGCACGGGGTCAATCTCTGATGCCAACAGCAACTCCCGTGCAAAGCGGGGGGAGCGGAGCCCGCGGAGCAGATGCCAGCTCGCACAGTACTGCAAACAGGCCATTTCCTACGGCACAAAGTTGAACACGAAGTACAGCCCGTGGCTTCGGCAATGAAAGATGAAACCATTTGTCAGCTGTTCTCGGAGCAGACAAAGCTGCGGAGCCGAGTTACAGCAGTTCTGCCCGCACGGGAGCCCTGCGGACCGCGCTGCTCCTGCCGGGTCTGCAGCAGCCGCGGCTGTCGGGGCTAACCCGGCTCGTGGAGGCTGCAACGCAGCCCCGCACACACGCACGGACACGCGTCCCGAGCGGGTCACGGTCATCCCGGTGTCCGGCTCCCGGTACCGCCGCCGGCACACAGCGCACACCGCGAGCGGGTCCCTGCTCTCCCGGTTCCCGTTGTCTGGTTCCCGGTACCGCCGCCGGCTCACAGCGCGCGCCGTGAGCGGGTCACGGTTATCCCGGTGCCTGTTTTCCGGCTCCCGGTACCGCCGCCGGCACCCACCGCCCAGAAGCTCCATCCCCGCTCCCGCCGCCGGCCCCGAGCCCCCGCGCAGCCCCCGGTACCGAGCGCTCCCCGGTTCCCCGCGGTGTCACCTTCTCTCGCTGCTCTGCCGGGAGCGGTGCAGGAGCCCGATCAGCACCACGGCCGCCCGCACCCCCGCGCGCCGGGACCGCGTCCTGTCGCCCGCCCGGGACATCGCCGCTGCCGCCGCCGACCGAGCCCGGCACCGGCGGGGGCGGCGGCGCGTCCACGGCCGCGACCGCCCCCGCCCCGCACCGCCCCGCGCGCGCCCCGCGCGCTCCCCGCGCCGCCGGTAACGAGCGCGGGGCCGGTAACGGGGCCGGTAACGGGGCCCCGGGGGAGCGGTGCGGAATGGCGGCAGCTCGGCCCCCTTCCCCCCCGGGCCGCGCGGGTGTGTCCCCGCGGACCCCCGGACCGGCTCTGCGGGGCAACGGGGGCTCTGAGCACGCCAAGGGACCGGGGACCCGACTGTCGAGGGGCGCCCCCGCTGACGAGGCCCCCACTGCCGGGGCTCCTTAAGGGATAAAGTGCCAGCACCGCCCCTTTAACCTGCACAGCATGAGGACTTTCTCCTGCCCCCAGATGTGTCCCTCACTGCAGCAAACCCCCGCGGGACCCCAGCCTGACCCTAACCCTAACCCTAACCCCAGCCTGACCCTGCAGGGCCAAGCATCTCTCCCCACTGAGCCCAGGCTGCAGCAGCGGGACAGCACAGGCCCTCCAGCCTGTCCCTCACACCAGGAGCTGGCACACAGCTCCTTCCAGGAAATGAGAGTTATTTCTTTTATTAAGTAAACTGTAAATGATCTACTTCTCACCTCAGAACCTTTCCCTGGAAGCCTGTGTTGCTGCGGTGATAAAACACTTGGGTCCCTCTGCCCACCTTGTCTCACCTTCCTCCTCTGCCAGTTTAATTTTCACAGAAATTAGGCACAGGACAAACTACAGCACTTTGAGCAAGCTCCTTGTCTGAGGGATGAAAGCACCATCCATGCTGCCAGCATGTGGGAATATACATGAGAACATCCCACCCAGCCCAGGACAGGACACTGGCCCCTGCCCAAAGCCCACTGGTGCTCCACATCCCTGCAGCCACCCAGAATAGTCGAAACAATCCTCCTGCATTTGGTCAAGCCCATGGAAGCATTCCCCTGGGTGGGTTTAACCAGCCTGGCCTTAGAGCAGGGAGGGCAGAATCCTGCTGGCAGCAGGGCACCAGGCCCCTGAGGCAGCTGCTCCACAAAGTGTCACAGCTGGCATTGCCAGGGCTTTGGGGGTACCCTGCCACAAACAGGAGTCTGGTGGGGGCCACGCACAGGCTGCAGATGACCACAGCCACCATCCACTCAGGTGGGACCTGCAGCAGCTCTTAGGCAAAGATGGGGAGAATAGCCCCCTGCTCCCCACCCACAGAGCAACAGCCCGGCGTGGAGCAGGAGCTGCCTGGAAACCCCCAGCTGGAGCAGTCAATCATTAACAGCACATGGGGCTCCCCTGGCAAAGCCTGTAATTAATGTGTTTGCTCAGGAGAAACAGCTCACAAGAGGCCACAGACCACATCTGGCAGGGAGCAGCCGCTCCTGCTGCCTTCTCCTGCCTGTCACCCTCCTGCCTATCACTCCCCTCCCCTGCCTGCCATCCTTAAGGAGATCAACATAACCTCAGTTCTGACCATCTCTGTCTAAATGTTTTGGCACAATCTCTAATCAGACGGATTCTTTAAATTCAGCCACAACCCCCATCATCACCGTAATCTCTTTCAGCATCCTACTGTAAGTCAGATAAAAACAGACGTGATGTTATTTTTGTCAACACACCACATGAATTCACCCCAGATGAACCAGACAGCGGTTCAGTGTCACCACAGCACCCATCCCAACCTACACTGTGCATGTAGAGCTCTCCAGAGAGTCAAAAGCCAAACATAAACCCAAGATCAGTATTTTTGTGTTTCACCAGATCTCGAGATCCCTGGGGAGGCTGAGGCAGCGGCACTTCCAGCAGACAATTGTCGAGGTTCCCACTTCCCCACAGGGAAAAACCCAGCCCATTCTCCAAACACCCCAAAATGCATTTCTGCCTCCTCAGAACAACATTAAACGATGCCAAACTGTGAGTGGTGGCGAGAGAAATGCAAGTGGGTAAGAGGATTAAACCTGGGTGCTACCTGCACCCCACAGCAGGGAAGAGCCCTTCACTCCCCTGCCAAGTGTCTCAATAAAGTTTTTGGTGGATCAACAGATCTCTTCCTGCAGAAAATATCTGGCTGCTTCTTTTCAAGCAGAAACCATCAGTCTGTCAAATCTCTCAGGCACAAAAAAAGAGAAAGAAAAAGAAATTAGGTCCCATTTCCCTGCCAAATTACACCAATTCTCCAGCACCTCATTAGTTTCCAGTTAATGGAGGGGGAGGGGGGTTAATTTTAAACCTTTTACCTCTCACATTAAACAGGCAGACTCAAATTTCATTGAGTCTCTCTCTCTGGAGACATTTTCCACATCTCTCCTCCCCTTTTCCAGGCAAGTTAAGTACTAATGTCCTCTTGGTTTATGCTGAAGTGGCTTTGTATTGATTTTTAAAGATGTTCAATTCTCTCCTATTTGGAAATAGAGAAACACTTTGAGCAGACACTCAGCCAGGCTCCCTCTCCACCCCAATGCTGCCCAGCCCACACTGGAAGCAATTGGTTCTGGACTCATTGCAGCCGATCTGTAATTTGTAGGCTGAGGGCAAGATAATAAACGGTGAGGGGCTGGAGGAGGGCTGGGGGGGCATGGGTTCTCCTAGGAGGGCTGGATGCTCATTCACTGGGCACACAGGTGAAAGGAAAGGGAACCTCCTGCTCCCGAGGACATCCCCTCCAGCTGTGACGAGCCCTGCAGAAGCTGCCTTGTATTTCTCAGGTTCTGCTATCTGGTGGCTGCTCCGGGATGGAGCAGGGCAGGATGACAGTGATGCCTGGGGAGGCAGACAAGGTGTCAGGGTTGGCACATCTGAAAGCCCCCACCTCTGCCCTGTTAGCACCAGCACTCCTGAAAGCCCTCCAGACGCGCCAAAGGACATCCCCTCAGACAGAACGCTGTAGCTCAAGAGGCTCCAAGTCTTCATCTTTCCTTTAAAAAATTCAGTATCATCCCTTCGGTGACTAAATGATCACCAGGGTAAGCACCTCTCCCTGTTTTATGAAGAAATAAATATGTCTCTAAAAATGCCCTGACATTTTTTCTTCATAGAAACAGTTTGGCAGCAAACTAGGAAGCCTGAGGGGCTGGAGGGAGCACAGGGCAAGTCAGGAGAACGCCGTGCTGTGATTGACACATCACCTGGTGGCCGTGACTGATACATCACCTGGTGGCCGTGGCCAGCTCACTTGTACAGAGCTCGACAGTTTCTTCTGGACACTCTGCTAAGAAAGAATGATCTGAAAACACCAGACTGGGACAAGATTGAGCCTTCATCCCTGAGAGTACTGAATCTGCCATGAACAAATGACACTATTAATATTATTATGAAGCCACACGTTTATGTAATAACTTTGGCTTTTGTGTTGATGCTGCAATGAGATGAAACCCCCCATGGGTGAGTAGCTCACTGACCTTCCTCAGCCAGCAACAGGGCATTTCCAGCTGTGAAGGACCCAGTCCCATAGTTCACATCTGAGCTGCAGGCACAGCTGACCCCAGCTCAGGTGACTCAGGAGTCCTTCAGCCAGAGCCACAGCACTGCCTCGTTAGATGGCGCAGGATCCGTCCCTGTCACCCTCTGTGCCTCCCTGTGCAGGAGATATTTCTGGTTCCCTCACTCACGAGGGACAGCACCAGAAATACATGAGCTATGCCAGGCATTTGCCACAGCCGGGCTGGAGGCAGGCCAGCCCACCCCTGCAGTGGCTCACGGGAGCCCAGAGATCTGGCTGGGACCCTTCCCCACTACCCCAGGCACTCACCCAGAGTCCCCCTGGGTGCTAACCACTACCTGAGCGTGGACATCTGCACTGCCCAGGTGGGAGAGCTGGGATGGGGCAGCTGCACCACCACCGGGAACTGGGAGCCAGCGAGAAACAAAAGGAGCCGATGCAACATGGACCAAACCCCAAAAATAGTAACCATTTCTCTGCAAAGGAGCAGTCACATCCCGATTTCCCTGGCATAGCAGAAATGGATTTGGGAGCTTGCAAACGAGGGAGAAAGCGATTATAGCATTTCAATCAGCACTGCAGGAAAAGGATAAGAGAGCATCCAGTTTTAGAGAAGTATCACAAGAAATAGAGCTTTAGATTATGTTACATTCAGTCCCAAGTAATCTGATTAGAAATTTATTTTATGCCTTCAGTTAGAATGACATGGAGGAAATCCCAGGCAAACACAGAGCCAGCTCCTCCATGCAGGCAATGAGAGACAGAACACAAGTTTATCTCCCTAGAAATAGCATGAGACAGGTGTGACACGGCAGCAGCCACCCCGGCACCGTGACAATTCCCAGGGATCAGACTGATGTGTGCAGCCCCAGGTTCCCACCCCCACCCCACACCGTCAGCAAGGCTCCCCCACACCGCAGTGCCCCCGTGCTGGCAGCTCCCTGTGCCCCGGCCCCATGGCTCCCATATGGAAGGACAGGGTTGAAGTGCAAGGACAAATTTACCCGTTGAGCTCAAGCAGGAGCCCAGGCCACAGGCTCACCCCTGTCCAGAGCCCATCCCTTTCACAAGCACAGACAAGCATCAACCTTCTGCCTGACTTGGGGCTGAGCAGAGACCACAATGGCCCATCTCCCCAGCACAATTTCCAGCCCTCACAGGCAATAAGCAGAGAGAGCAGTCAAAGCCACAATGGAAGAACGAAAATGAAAGAACTCTCGCTGTAGGAGGGAGCCGAGGTCAGCCGGGTCCTGTCACCCTTCCTGCTGGAAGCAGCACCTCCCTGCACACCCCACACTGTCCCTATTTAAGGCCACACAGACTTTGGAGCATCCCAATGAAATGGCTGATGGCTGCAGAGTGTGCAGGCGATGCCAAGCACCGCATGTGATGGACACTCTCAACCCAGACCAACAACACTTTGGTACCAGCTCCAAAGGGGGTAAGGCCTGAGCTGTAGCCAGGCCAAGAACTTCTCCAGGAAAGCCACTGAGGTGCAGTGACCCAGGAGCATTAGCAACAGGAGCCTGGAACACTGACCATGCGATCAACACATGAATAGCAGGTGGTTTTCCAAGACTCATTTATCAAGGAACAAAACAAGCTGTGGGTACAAGGAGTCTCCTACACACCTCTCCCATCTACCATGTGCCATTTGGCTACAAGCCAAACACTATCCCATAATTCCAACAGCCTGAGTAAGACAGCTTTGGGCTCTCCCTGCCCAGCAGTGTAGCTGCATGACTGCAACAGGGGCAGCATCAGCAGCTCCCTGGGGTAACTGTATAATTTCCGATGGTATAACAAGAACAAGGTAATCACGGCTATGACAGCAGCACGATTACATGGAAATTGTATTCCTGATAATTTGGGGTATTTCTCCCTGTGAACTCAGGCTTCCCAAAGAGATGAGCTCCAAGATTTCAGCATCCAATTAAATTAGATCAAATCAGAAGAGGAAATTAGTCTCTACAGCATGAGCAGATCCTGTGAATTTTACTAGTAAATCAGTGAACTAAATGTCTCCCTTCATCATTAAAATTAGTAATAAAGCCAGATTTGGGATGCACAGCCACTAACATGCCCAACGCTTCCAGCACCACCAGCACCCTGTTCAGCCCCTGGTCCTTCCTCCGCTCCCCCTGCAGAGCAAAGGTCATCCCTGAAACCATTATTCCAATCAATCACCACTGGAATCCTGCCAGGAAGCTCAGGATTAGGCACAAACTTTAACCTCAGCCAAGCAATGCCCTTCCCAAGAATGCTTCGAGGGATGTGGGAGGAGGAGGGTGACCCCAGGCAGAGGCAGGGAAGAGCAGAGTGGGCTTGAACAGGAGGCTCAGGCTTCCAGACACTGCTCACTGAGACCAGCATTCCAGGGATAGCTGCCCTCTGTCCTGCACAGGCTCTCATGAGCCACGAGCAGGGGACACAGGGAAAGGTGCGGGGCCGGCAGCTACAGGCGATGCTGACCCGTGTCTCCGAATCCTGCTGTTGAAGAAAGCCACCACCTCAGCCCCAGCCCTGCGAGAGCCTTGGAATAAACATCCCAAAGCACTCAGAGACAGCGTGGGATGCAGCACGGTGGCACCAGTCCCAGGCTGCACAGCTGAAACCCAGGCTGGGGTTTTGCTAACCTGGTCCCAGGAGCCCTGGCTTTGCTGGGCACGACGGTGCACAGGGGTCCAGCACAGATGGGCTGCAGGGAGTCCTCGTGTGAGCAGAGCAAGCAGGAGAGCTGGTGGCTGCAAAGGCAGGTCCTGGTGGCAATGCTGGACACACAATCCGGAGGGCTGCTCCTGCTCCGGAGAAGCACTAATCCCATCATACAAAGAGGAGCCCAGCCGAGCAGAGCAGGCACCTTGGCCTCTCTAATCCCCCTCCCCAGTGGCTCCACTCCCTCTCCTGAGCCTCCACTGCCACAGTGGCACCCCTTGGCCCACTGTGGATGGATGCCATGTAGGGAGAAACACCTTCTCCCTCCAGTCACCCCGAGGGGGGGAGCAGTGGGGGGGAGCAGCAGGGGGGTCATCAGCGTGCGCAGGAACACGCCCTGGTGCCACAGGGGGTGGCAGCTGGAGCAGCAGCACCGGGTCCCAGCAACTCCCCCAGGAGATGACACCGTCTCGATTATCCACCTCCCTCAGACACCCTGTTTGATGTGAGAGCATTAAAAGACATATAATTTGTGGAGCTAAAACACGGGTATTATCTCTGACACATCCATACTACAGGGAACGTGCTGAAGTCAATCACATCCAGAAAGGGGTTTCTGTTGCTCTACATCTTTTTTCTTGTCTCTTACTCCAGATCAAAAAAAAGATGGAAAATGAAGACATTTTTAACTGCAAACCCACCATCTTCCTCATCAAATCACCTCATGCCGTGCAACCTCATCAATGATCAGGAACAAGAGACCCAGATCAGCATGTTGGGATTTTGGGAAGTGCGCTCTGCATTCCAAACTGGAGAGGATTAACACCATACTGCTTGTAGGAAGAAGGAGCTGTTGTGGTCTCTGGTGTGACATCAGTAACATTTGAGAGGAATGAGACAGGACAGTCCCTGAAAGGATTGACCTTTTAGACTCCACAGAGACTCAAAATGTAGCTCTGACCTATTCAAGTACCTGTCAGGCCTCTACGTCTCTCCTGGGTGGGAGCCTGAGATGAGCCATGTTTTCGCAACAGGCTTTGGAAGATGTGAATTCCTTGGATATTGTATAGATCCAATGCCAGTGTTTGCTCACCAAGTGCAAAACCAGCATCACAAGCCCCACCAGAAATAAAAGAGCAGAGATGGAGAGGGGCATTTCTAGCCCAGGTCCATGGGCCCTGCTAGCACCAAACCTTCCCGTGGCATAGGAATGCTGCTGGGTGCCAGTGGCCGCCCATCTCTGCCAGACCATGGGTCCATTGGCACCGGAGGCAGCAGGAGGCCAGGTCACAGGAGAAGTGACAGCCGGCAGCAGCAATACAGCAATTAACAAAATTATCAGGAACAAACCACAGGCTTTGGCAGAGCACCTGCACGGCCACACCAGCACTGCCTGCCCTGCTCCAGGCTGCTCACACTGCCCTAATCGCTCTCCATGAGCAGGCACATGGCCATGGCTGGGGGCAGCCAGTGGGCACGCTGAGTAGGGCAAGAGCTTCTCCAAACCCTGCCTGGGTGAGGCTTGTGACTCCTGCAGACAGGCCCATCCTCCTGCACCCGGACACAGGGGAGTGAACCTGCAGGCAGGTGGGACCTCAATCACCAGGGCCATCACGGCTCCCTCCACCCATCATAACCATATTTGCCTTCAGAAGGCGGTTGTTCTCCGAAGCAGCCGCCCTCCAACTGTCTGCAAACAGCTCCCAGCCTGACAGGCTGTAAATACGGCAGGAGGAAAGATGTATAAACCATCACATTTTATTAGTTCTGAGACAGAGCTAAAAATAGACCCACGTGGGGCTGCTCAATCTTCTGGGCAGATGTAATTGTGGATAATCTAGCTTTAAATATGGGAAGGCTGTCTAACAGCAACAACAGCATTTTAACATATGGCCGGGGCACACACAGAACGCGCCGCTGCGCCACCTCCAACCTCACCGGGGAGCTGCACTTGCACCACCAGATCCCAGCCCACCCCTTCCACTCCATAACTGGGCTTTCTGCAGGAATAAGCCCTCCCATAAAACCAAATATATACAGTGAGACACTAATAGGAAAGCACAGAGTCAAATACCAAGGGGGAGCATCAGTGGAGCTGTGCCGGCACCCATTTCCCCACCCTGAAATTTTATATAACTAAGGCTTACCAGATTAAACAGCTGAAACACTCCAAATCCTCAGAGCTGACAGCACCGTCCTCCTCCTGGGAAAGTTTCCTATGTCCCAAGTAGACTGTGAGATGTGCTGGGAGGATGCTGCATGGGCACAGGGCTGGGTGTCTGCAGGCAGCCAGGGTGATAACCGCCCTTCCACGAAAGAGGGAAGTGCTCCTGCCTGCTCACCAGAGATAGCAAGGAGACGTTGGGACTGGCTGGATTTTATAAATCCCCCACCAGTCCTGGGGCTGCCCAGGGTGGACTGTGCCCCTGCCACTGTCCCAACAGGCAGCTCAGGCAGCAGTGGGGAGGGTGGCAGACAGCGCCTGCAGCAGCAGCAGGAATGTGTCACACTTGGCCACGTGCCTGCAGTTCCTTGGCACTGTGAGGGGTTTCATCCTAGCAGGGACCCAGCACAAGACCCACTGCCAACACAAGGACTCATTTTGCCTGGGATGCCATGCCCGGCCATGAACCTCCAAGCTGCCACAGCCCTGCACTCCTCCGAGTGCCCGACTAACACCCACCCAGCACAGACCCATTGAGAGAGACAGCCTGACTCTGTTCTGTCCCTCCAGCCCAGTACTGGTTTAACAGGGTTTAAAGTTTGCTCCAAGTCCCTGGGCACTCCTCACACCCCAGCCCCACATGCTCAATCCTTCCCTGGCATTTCTGTGCCAGAGCTGGGATAACCCTCCCCAGGCACACGGGGGGAGGGAGTCACTGCCAAGGGTCCCACCAGGCTCCAGAGCTGGGATAACCATCCCTGGGCATGTTGGCAGGGGGTCATTGCTGGGGTTTCCACTGGGCTGGCTCCAGGCTCAGCAGCCCCAGAGAGAAGCAGTTCCAAAACAAGGGAGATGGGAAGCCCACCTGCCTCCCTGTGTGCCGCAGCAGTTTTAACAGTGTTTCCTTCGCATGTGCTACTCCAGCTAAGTATAATTGCAAAACATATATTTGCATGCAATTATCCATTTGTAAAGTGCTAATAAGTCAAAGGAATTTACTTAGATGCAGATCTGCTCACCAGACCTTGTCCTCACAGGACCCAAGTGCAAACCTCCAAGATTAGTGCAATACTCAGAGCAGCCATCTCCAAGAAGCTAAATCATTCCCACATCTTCCCATTAACTCAGCTCCAGCCCATCAAATATTAAAGAGCCCCAAGCCTGGACACAGCTCATTTTACGAAGGTCAAGTAAATCTTTCATCTCTTCCCACCTTCATCCTCTTGATCCCACTAGCAGAGGAGCATCACATGCTCTTTCATGTGAGTTCTGACTGCACACACGCTGACTCCCAGTAATTGCTGTACAGGGCTCCTCCATTCCATGGAGACATGATTATTTCGGTGCTATTTTTGCTTTATAAGGCTGAAGGAAGAGGTGACTCTTTGCCTGAAGGAGGGAATTTTTTTACTGATTTTTTTTTTTTTTGTTAAATACTCCACGGTTTCTCAGTACATCCCACCAACACCAACGAGCAAACAACCAGAGTGCAGAGGCTGAAGAGCTGTCGGCAGGCAGAGGGCTGGTGAACCCCCTGCAGGACAGCACTCTGCCAGCTTGTTCCAGAGATGAGGAGGAAGGTCCCCACACGTTCATCCTCATCAGAGGAAGATCCCCATTGGTTTGTCCCCATTGCACCTTCTCACCTCCAGCATCCCCAATACAAGGATTTCCCAAGGCCAGGGGGGCCCAGGGGTCCCTGACTGCTCCCTTGGGAACCCCTGCACGTGCTGGGCTGCCTGAGGTTAGCACAGGGCAGCTGTGAGAGGCAAACAAACCCACCTGGCTGGCTCACCTGGTCAGGACTGGTATGCGACATGCGAAGATCCTTTGCAGGGCTGATGTTTCCCTCCAGGGTGACCTTCCCCCTCAGGAAGTGGCTGAGCTGCCATCTGGCTCAGCTCTTCCCTTCCTGGCAGCACAAGCTGACCTGAACCCCCCATGTTTGACAAGGTCTGCAATGGAGCTGTTCCCCAAGGAGCACCCTGAGAAGCCAGAGATGCTGCCAGCCCTCTGCAGAGATTTCACGTGGCACAAGAAAACACCATCACCAATCCGAGGCTGGGGGGTTGCTTCTGGATGTGATGCCCCTTTTGTCAGCCCAGGGGGTTCAGGTGCCCCCAGTGCTTTCACACGAAGTGTGTAAGGAATAAACAATCGTAACAGCAAAATGACAGTGGAATTGGTCCAAACCAAAATCTGCACATGCCAAATCCCATTTACTGCCCAAGTGCCTCAGTCTCCATCCCACAGCTCCCTGGGGCTGGCCCCTGTCCCGGTGGCTCTCAAAAGCCCCAGCACCCGAGCACAAGCAGCACAGCAGCACCAGTGCCTGCTGCCACCCCTGGTGACATGTACCCCCAAAACCAGCAAGCAGGGTATCCCTAAGCCCTTTCCCTGACTCTCCATCCCCCATAGGCTGTCTTTGGGCTTTGTGAGGCTCCCCCAGAGGGAGCCCCCAGCCATGGGAGGGGCAAGCATGTCCCAACTCCCCAGAGCAGCCCATGGCTCCCCACAGCAGCCAGAGGCTCAGCTTCCTCCTGCCCCAGGACACTGGATTCCAGAGCCAGGGTTGGCCCACGGCCAGGGCATGTTCAAACCCAAGTGGTGGGACAGGACACGCCAGCTCCTGGCTTGGTGCCCATGGTCTCAGGTTCCTCTACCCAGCAGGCATGGGCATGGCACAGCTCCTGGGGGGAGAACCAGACCCAAACCCACCAGAGCTTCCTGGGCACTTCAGAGGCCAAGTAGTGAGCGTGGCTGTTTGGCAGCAGACACCCAGGGCTGCTTGAGTTTTCGGCAGCACCTTCCCTGCCCAAGTGCAGCACTGGCACCTCTTCAGCACCTGTGACCAGAGGGGTCAGCCAAGCCCCTGCCCATGATGCCAGGGCTCCCCACCCACCTCGTGCCCCAACACTCCCACTCTGCAGTGTCTACTCACGCTCTCCAGTCCCTCAGACATATTCATGGTTACCATAGGAACTAATGAAACCCAAACTGAAGAAGAAAAAGGAGAGACAGTCAGAGGGAAAACTGCTTTGATGCTCCAGTGCCACCTGCGTGGGCGAGTTTATCCTGACCCTGTGTGAACGAGTTTATCCTGACAGAGGACAGGCAGGGACTGCCCTGCATCCCAGAGCTTCACTCAGCCCTCCTGCTGCCCTGCTCCATCCCCCAGACACCAGATCTGAGGAGCCACATTCACCACTGCACGCCGGTGCCCCCCTGCCACGTGTCTGTGAGTCAGTGTTGATATTTGCAGCAGCATGAGGCTCCCTGAGGTGCTCGGATTTTTGCTAATAACTTATACAGGGAAAGAAAACTGCCCATGCTTGGTGCCTCTGTGCCGTGGGTTAAGCCAGGACACTCAGCCAGAGGCTGCAGCAATAACAAGAGGGCGCTAGAAAACCAGAACTTTGGGTTTATTATATTTTTATAATTTTAAAAGCTTTTACAAACGTGGCCTGGCCACAATTACAGAACCACTTAAAGAAGCAACCTGCCCACAGATCAGAAGCATTACAGGGCTGTGGGAAGCATTAGCTGCAAAGAGCAGTGGATGTTCATCAAAAGATCCAAGATCCAGGATGGGGCAGAGGGAGAGAGAAATGTGGAGCCAGACCCTCACCCTGCCCTGCATGGCAGCATGCCCACAGCACTTCCACACCATTCCAAGTGCAGCACTAGTTGCCTGGCACAGTGGGGAGAGGAGGGTACATGGGGTTTCTGCAGCAGAACTGCTGCACCAGCCCTGGAAAAAAATCAGGGCACAGTGTACGGCAGAGTACAAGAAGCAGCTCAGTCCTTCTCGGCTTCACAGGGAAAGGAAAGTCTGCAGAGAATTCCCTCCACTCCCCAAAGTGGTAAATGTTGATTTAAACTTGTCATTAGTTCAGCACAACCCGAGCAGTGAGCAGAGCACCAACCATTCTGCTGTGCCAGTTACAACGGGCATCTGCCAGCTCGTTCAGGCAGGTCCCCCAGGCTTCCCAGATACTTTTCCATTAATGAATAATTTGCACAGGTAATGATAATAAAGGGAAACCACATGAGCTGTCATCCTACAAATTGCCCGGAGCCCAGGGGAGACCTGGGCAGAATATTTCTGTATCAACCCAGAGTGAAGCTGATAGTGCTGGAGCCGTGTGTGCTCACAGTGGGGAACCCCCGACCCTGGGAGCTTATCCAGAATCCAGGAGAGGGAAGGATGCCCTACAGTGGGAGGGAAGGGATTGGTGCCCCCAGACTTGCAGCTGGGAGGACAGAGCTGGTGGGAATAGGAAGCAGGTCCCAGACAGCCACAAGTGCTGGGGGAGCAGAGAGCAACAGTGCCACCATTTCCAGACCTTCCTCACCTGCTTTTCCCCATCAGCTGATGACATTTCCAGCAGGAGCAGTGACCCCACATGCCTTGCTCTATCACAGTGCAGGACCTGGCCCAGCAACCACCTTGCCAGAGCACCACAGTCCACACCATCAGTGCCCAGCAAGTCTGTGGCAAATCGGAGATGGACCCACCAAGCAACACTGCCAGTCCAGAGACTCTCCTGGACCCAAGCAACACCTCCACCCCCTCCAGAGTAGTGCCCAGAGCCCCCCAGCAGCACGGGAGAGGAGCTGGGTCACAGGCACTCACTCTCCCACTGACACCCAGCCCCTCTCCAGACTGCAAGATTGAAAAATGAAATATGAAACTTCCAGATTTCACTGGATTTACACCCAGAAGCTCAGTGTCGGTCCATCCTGCTGATTCCCACCCCCAGTACCCCCAAGGCAGAGTTGGTGCCCTGTGAGTTGGCCGGTGCACGTCTCAGCCCACTGATCTTACAGTGATCATGTCACTGTATTTGTTATAATCTCCCAGTGCCTGATTCACCTTAGACTTTCAGAACAAGTACAAACACATGCCCTGGAAGGGGTGGACATGGCTGGACTTCATGGAACTGGCTGGAACCCAGCTCCCAGGAAAGCATCCTCCACACACAGAGCCAGCTCCCAGCCCCGTGCATGGCACAGGAAATCACCACGTGAGAGAAGAGTCAGGTACTCACTTGATCTTCAGGCTGGCCAGCATTGTCTTGTCGATCCTGGGGAGAGAGCAGAGCAGGGCGTTACTGCGGGCACAGGGGCTGCGGGTGTAGTGGGGGGGTCGGGTACTGGGGTCTCCTGCCAAACACAACCTCAGCATCTACTTCAGAGGTGCCAGTGCTCTGGCTGACATGACAATCACCACAGAAGGACTTCATCAGAAAACAAATTCAGCCAAAATTTAACCCAAAGTGAAGCCTGGTAGCAAGCAAGACAAAATCCCCCCCAGTTCTTTCCTGGTGGTGACCAGCGCAGAACTGCTGCCTCCCCACCTGGAACTCCAGAGGTGGGTGAGCTGGGCAGCAAAGGAGGACATCACCCATGTCCTGACTATCTCCAAAGTACAGCTCCCACAAGACATGTATTTACATGTGATAGACCCGTGAGAGCCCTGACGTGCTGGGAAGATCCCACCAAACCCCACAAACGTGACCCTCCCGGGGCAGACAGAATACAGAGTAGCCACATTGGTGTCCCAGCCCTGGCTTGCTCACATGGAACCAGGAGCCCCAGTTCATTCACTCATTTCCTTGGCACTATTAATGAGTGCCCACCTCCACAGAATCATTATGGTTAGAGTCATATTAATATTAATTAATGCAAATCATAGTAATGTCTCAAAATGCAAAACAATGTCTTTTGGCAGTCATTGCAAATGCTCTGTTATCTGCCACATGGAATCAGTTCCACATCTCAAAAAAGATCAAACAGCAAAAAGAGCACCTCCAACCCCCTCTTGTTTCGTGCTGTGATCACAGAGGACACAGCACAGCCACAGCAACACAGCTTCCCCTCTGCTCACAGCTTTACCTTCACCACCCCCAGCTGGGCTCTGCTGTCACGAGGTGGCTGCACCCGCGGGTGACACGGCAGGGCCAGGTCCCAGGTCCCCAGCACGCCGTGCCACAGGCTGAGCCTGACAGGGACCAGGGCAGAGGCACCATCACCCCTCCCAGGGTCCTTCTCTTGCACCATCATTGCACTCACAAAACCCCACAGCCACAGGAGCTCCATTCCAGGCACTTCCCCAAACATGCTCTGCCCTGAAGAGCCAGTGCACTGCTGATCCTAAAAATAGACCCAGGGCACCTGCTTTTGTCACTTAATACCTAACAAGCCTGCCCAGATCTTGTTGATCATTAAATCAGGTTGAACATCAGAGAATGCTAGGTGGCAGAGCTGTTCCCAGACTTGGTGGTAGGTGCAGAGGAGCTCAGGGGGAGTGGGTGGCTGGGGCAGTGCCTGTGGGACTGAGTGGAGGCTGCACGAGTGGCTCCATCCAGAACCACGGGAAGAAAAACCAGTCGTTATTTGGCCTCTTAGAGAAAGAAGAAAGAAAAAAATCAAAACAAAAAACAAAGAAACACACAGGAAAGAAACTCCTCTGCTTGGGAAACCGCAGTGGCACTATGACTATGAGAGCAGTTTGTCTGCCCTGCCCTGCTCCCAAGGAGGCAAAGTGAAACCCCCCATGCCCGTGCTCTGGTACAGCTCTGGGGCTCCACGGCCCTGGACAGCACCAGTCCCTGGGCAGCACCAGTCCCAGGGCAGCACCAGTCCCTGGGCAGCACCAGTCCCAGGGCAGCACCAGTCCCTGGGCAGCACCAGTCCCTGGGCAGCACCAGTCCCAGGGCAGCACCAGTCCCAGGGCAGCACTCACAGTGGCTTTGCTCGCCATGTGCATCCCTACAGTCAATGTGGGGGCACCAGCCTGCCCCCCAAGACAAGCACGCTGCTCCAGGACTTCGTCAGCCGCAGACGCAGCCGGTAGAGAGAGAAAAAAAAATTTCCAGCCCAGCAGAGGTTGGAAATAGCAAGTGCAGCCACAGCGAGCGGCGGCTGGGTGTGCCCGGACACCTCACACGCGGCCCCACAGGAAGGGTGGGTCGGCCGGGACCGTGAGAAGATGCAGGTGCAGGGACGGGGCTGTAGCAGGTCCCTTCTTTTCCCGTAAACGCCCAAGGAAAGGTTCTCCTGGCCGCGCACGGGAGCGTCTTCCCCAGGGACCCAGGAAGATGCGCACCGACCCCTCGGGAGCTCCCCCGCAGCACACCGAGGATGGGGCTCCTCCCCCGCGCTCCCCGCCTGCATCTCTCACCGTGCAGACACCGACACTGGTGTCTAAAGGAAAGCCCATGTCCTGTTCCCCCAGCCCTGACCGTGATGGTGGCACAGCCCAACCAGCACAGCAACCAACAGCCAGTGCAGCCCCTCCGCAGCCGACACCGCCCCCCTCCCACCAGCCGGCAGACCACATTTTCCTGAGTGGTTCTCCAGCTTGCAGTTGTCTTTTTCCTGCAACTGCCAAAGCACAGCAGAAAAACAACAGAGTAAAGCCCAGTTGGCCCCTGAACACCTCTGCCCAGGGGGGCTCACGGTTCAGCTCCACCGCAGCGGGAGCTCCCAGGATGCCCCCGGGATGCCCCCAGTGCAGTCAGAGCCCCAGAGCCACTGCCCCCGACAGAGACTGTGGGGCAGAGCTGTCCAAGAGCTGCAATTTGTCCACCACAAAATAAGCCCACATTTCACAAAACTTATTTGTACAGAAGTTTATCCAAGTGCTCCCTTCCCCTTTGTATGTAAAAACCCCACAATCCAGCCAAGGCAGCTCACTTGGCTTCAGCGAGGCGTGTGCTCCGTCCCAGGGGACTCTGCCCAAAGCCTCGGTGTGCTGGCTGCCCCCCACAGCCCTCACAGTTACTCAGCATTTCCCACAGCCGGTCTCCAAGCCCACAGCACCACATTTTCCCTCAAAGCCCTGGAGCTGCCATTGCCCAGTCCTGGTCCCTACAGCTGTTGCAGAACAGAGGGGGGGCAGAGCAACCCTCTGCCCCAAACACCCAACACCATTACAGTGTCACTGTCTGGGCCTGATCACAGTCACACAGCACAGACCTGGAATGGGCATAAAACACCTCGGAGAGGGGACCTGGAGGGAGGGCAGAGGGAGAACAGTGCATTTTCTTAAGCTATTTCCCTACAGATCAACACCTCTTGGAGGGAAGGGATGGGAGCAAACAGGCCCACTGAACTCAGGGTGCAGGTGAGAGCCGTGGTGCTCTGCTGGGGACAGACAGAGCAGCAAGAGAAAGGTGCAGGGGCACAGAAGCTCTTGCAGGTGACATGCCCACAGGAGCCCACCACGAGCTCCCAGGGAGGTCTCCTCACTGTCTGGCGCTCACGAGGCTTTGCTGGGTTGAAGCTGTGCTGGGCTTCCCGCGGGCACAGAGGGAAGAAGGTCCTTCCCAACACCCACACACTCCTGTTGGCACAGGGTTGTGGGAAAGGCTCTGCTATGAGGGCAGAGCCACCACATACTGCAGCGCATGGTGCTTCCTCCTTCGAAGCCTCAGAGGGAAGAAAAGCTCCTCACATGGCTCCCAGAAGTGAGGCAGGGAGCGAGAGAAAGGGAGGGCACTCACCAGCCATAGCCGCCGAAGGAGACGCTGCGCTTCCTCTGGAACATGGTGGTGGCTCAGTGCTGCGGCCACGGGGCAGTGGTTATGGGGCAGTGGCACTCGTGTGCCAGCCCTGCAGGGCACAGCCACAGCGGCGCTTCCTGCTGCCAGGGAGCTGTGCTGGGGCGGGGGGACCCCGGCACCTCCTGGTCAGCCGCCCCCAGCACAGCAGCGCATGCACACATGCACACACCAACACCACAAAAAAGTCATTTCCTTTCCTTTCCGTGGCCACAGGCTTTTCGCAACCTCACTGCAAATATCGTATTTCTCCTAATGGCAGGAGCCGCTGTGTGGGCACCGGGGCTGAGCCAGGGACATGTGTTGCCCACAAACGTCATGCCCTGGGCTGCCCCAGCCACCAAGGCCCAATCCAGAGGGTCCTGGTGGCAGCACCATGGTCTGAAATGGTAGGGCTGCAGTCACGGCACAAGGCTGGCTCCCTGGCAGGGGAACCTCCACCTGCCCCTCCAGTGCCCCTCCGGGTACATCCTACTAAAGGCATCAAACCTCAGGAAGCAAAAACCCCATCACCTCATCTCTCATGGCAAGCAGATCCCACTGCCCTAGAGCCCAGCGAGCCATCTCCCACCAGCTTCCACACAGCTGCCTGCAGCACGCATGTTCCTTCCTCTGGTTCCCCAGCAGCTCTGTAAAGCTGAAGTGGCATCTACAGCCTGACCACCACACAAACCCCCCCCTCCTTTAACAACCAGGCTTCAGAAATGCCATGGAAATGGAAATGCTGACCTCTAGCTGGGTATGAGCTCCCATCCATCTCAAATCCCAAGAAAACAGAAACTGTTCCCTGCATCAGGCTTTGGGCATTGCGGGTCACAGCAGAGCTGTGGGGAGGTGAGTCAAGTTCCAGGGGTGGGTACAGTGCCCAGGTGTCCCCACAACTTCCACTTCCCCAAACCAGCCAAGAGTGCCTGCCTGCACCCACTCAGGGCTGGGCTACACTGGAGGATCACCCTCCACCAGTCATAAAGGAAGGGTGGGAACCCTGAGCACCTCTCAGCAATCAAGGGGCAGGGGGAGCTTTCCTGAGGCCACAGAGTGACCCTGGAGCGAAGCCTGGCACCGCAGCCAGGAGGGGGGAGCTGCTCACCCACACATCACCCGCTGTGCCCACGGGATCCAGGAGCCCAGAGCTCACATCCCAAAGCTGCAGCAGCTCAAAGGCCAGTGACAGCCTCTGACTGCCAAGGTCTGACCAGATCGGCCACAGAACACTCACCTCCTACCCTGGTGATCCAAACCAAGGTCTGGTGCAGACAGAGAGCATCCTCTCAGCCCGACACTCCAGGCAGTGCTGGCTCCGGGGACTAAGGCAGCTGTAGCCCAATGCTCTCATCCAAGCACCCAAAAGCTTTAAACTGAGAGACATTTGCATTCTGTCTGATGTGTGAAAGAAAGGGGCGGGGGGGGGATGGTATAGGGAGTTGGAGAGAGAAATCACTCAACTCCAGGGAAAAAACTTGGATTGAAATTTAGCTATTTCAACTCCTACTTTTCTGCCCACAGCCTTAAAGGGATGAAAGGATGGAAATTCTTTGCATTTTAGAGCTCTTAAGGACAGTATTAAAAAAAAACCCAAAAACCAAAAAACCAGGCTGCAGGCTTTGCAGCCATAATTCAGGTACCACGAAGCATCTGGAACAGACATTTGCTTGGAGCACGTTTGCTCCTGGCCTGCATGATCCTTGTCAAAGCTCTGCATCAACAGCACTGTGTGACGTTATTCTCTCGCTTCATCTTCCCCCAGGTCTCATATTCCTTACACTCAATCCAGTTGATTTCTGCCCAGCTCTACTGAGCTGCTCACAATTAAAATGCCTGAAAATAAAAGCAGGGAGCTTCCTGCACAGCCAGGCTCTGCCACACATGGGAATAACACCCAACACATCTGCTTCAGTGCAGCCCTGCACAGAGGTGTGGGACAGGGAGTGACAGCAGCTGTGGGAAGCTCTGACCTTAGCTGGCACTACATCAGGAACAACTTGGAGAGTCCCAGAGAAACAGCCAGCTCTCCATTTAGACCTTTCCCCTTGCAGCACCATCAGCACCAGCTACTGCATCTTGTTCTGCCACTTCAGCCCCGTGTGAACTCGTGGCTGCTGGAGGTGACATGGAAGCAGGGAAGGTGACAGGGACACACGCAGCAAGGCAGGGCCCAACTCCCCTTTGCTAGGAGGTCACCACGGTCAGCAGGTCAGAATCACTCCAACAGCTCTTCCTCATGTCTCATCTGTGCTAAATTACAGAGTAATCACACACCTCTCCCAGGATTTTGGAGTGCAGAAGGGCAGGACCCTGGCACAGCCATAGGAACACATCTCCCTTTCCTGCTGCCCAAGAGGGTGTGGGGCAGCCCCCACAGAAACCCACCTCACCCCACACCAGTGCCCAGGGAAGGGTGGAAGCCTGCTCCCCATCCCCACATGTCTGGCAGCCCCCCAGGGCCACGTCAGCCACCACAGATACAGGTGATAAACTACATTTGTACCAGGCAAAGGTTAAAAATACACCAAGAACCCAACCCCAGCTCCTCTGAGGCCACCAGTCTCCCTTGCTCCCAGGTACCACATCATCCCTTGCTCCTGGGTACCACAGCACCACCTGCCCAGCACCACCTCGCCTGCATGGGAGTGCATCCAGAAATAGTCTCTGCAATGACATTTTCTCACTTCCCCTCTTCCCCCCGAGGTATTTCACACAGTTGGGCTCAAAAACAAAAGGGAAAACAACCCTTCCCCCTTTCAGAGCAGGCACAGCCAAATCATAACTGAGAGCCAAAATTAGGGAACAAAAGCCCTGGGGGAGGACAGCTCCTCAGTACCATCTACCTCAGTCTAAATTAACATCTCTCAGGGACCTCTGCCAGAACCAGGATCCCATCACTCCGACCCAACCCAGTGAACAGCCTCAGCCCACTGGGAACACTGGGTATGGGCTGCCACACTGCTGGTAACACCTCAGAGCAGGATGGTGCCCAGGAAGGGCAGCACAATCCTTTTTGTTACTGGGCTAAGAGACTGATTTCATCATTAGTGCTTTAATATCACCTGCGGCACTCTGAGGGCATTCAGCTTGCTATTATGATTCTAAGGAAGGTTGTGGGCACCCAGAAATATTAGATTTTGTCCTGGCAGGAAGAACACGTTGTGCACATCATCAAGCAAAGGAGAACAGTGTCCAAATTAACTCTGACTCAGTCCATGGAATATTTTTAATGCTATTTTCTCCCCTTTATGGTGCTGCTAAAGTGAAAAGAGTAACTCAATGTCTTAAATGCAGCTTCCCACAAACCCCAGCTTGCTCTCAGAGGTGGCTCTTTGCCACTCAACAGCATCAGGTCAGCAGCACTCACTGGCCATCAGAGGGCTCCCTCAGCCACCACGCTTGGGAGGGGACACTGTGTGCCACCCAAGAAGAGAGCTTCAGCTGAAGGACAGGAAAGCCAAGGACAACTTCTACTCAGATCAAGGTTGTGCACAGCCCACACTGCAAACCACGCTCCAGCTCCTCTTCCACGTTCTTGAGGAACCACTGACATCTCATGGACTCATCCCTACGTCCAAAGCAGTCTGATCCCTCCTGCTCAGTTCCATGGAAACAGCTGAAAAACAAATCCTGGAGGAAGCCACCACTCAACCTGAAAAACACCACTTCTCAGACAGTGGTACAGAGGGTACACCCACCCAGGTGTGGCACCACCAGCATTCCCAGCAGCCTGGGGAGCACCCAGTACAGAGGAGGTCCCCACACACTGGGGACCACAGCACAGAGGAGGGGAACCCAGGAAAGCAACAGGTGCCAGCTGAGCCACACCCCAGCACTGGCCTGTGCCCCCCAAAACCCCGCTGGTTTCTCTCAGCATCACATGACCCAGCTCTTTGCTGCAGAGGGACACAGATCGTGTCTCATCACAGCCCCGTGTGTAGAAACTCCTCATACAGGCTCATTGAATTCTTCTCTACCCATTGTGAATTTAACATACAGAGTCATTTGTTTTCTCAAGTCCACCCATTTTAGAGCCCTCCCTTGCCAGTGAGGGCATGAAATTCTCTGGAGAGGCTCTATCTAGGAAAAGCCTGTTCAAGCACACAAATTTTCTGTGCCTCTTTTCCCCACCTCTTCCAGCCATCCACTCCCTAAGCAAGTGGAGCCCAAGGGAGGATGCTTCAGGAGAGCAGCAGAGACCTGCATCCACATGCACTGTGCCTCCCCAGGATCCAGCAGGAAGGTTGCTCTGTGCCTCCATAGGGTGCCTTGCTCAGGACGATCCAGACACAGGGCAGGCATCGCTGCTCCCACCTCCCCTCACTGTGCCCGGGGCATCCCTGCTGCAGGCAGGCCAGCAGCTGCCAGGTCCCTGGGCACTGTCACCATGGCTACCTGCACATCCACTGCGCATCCCACAGTCCCCACTGCAGGGGGAGCTCATCCCCTGCTCGCCCGGGCGCCGCAGGGCCCAGTGGAGGAAGGATGCTTTGGGCAACCACCGCATTCCCAGTGGCAGGCTGGCACTGGCAGCAGCACTGGGAACCAGGGAGCATTTGGCCCAATTCGCACGACAAATACGGGGGCAGGATGGAGTGGGGGAGGGTGACTGCAGCCAATGAAGAAATTATGGAGAGACAGAAAAAGAACAGCTTAAACTAAAAATCAGGGCTGAAAAAACATGGGGGCAGGAGGAAAGCATGGGAACGAGAGAGTCCTGAACAAGCTTTGACTGGAAATTAGGAGGTTTCTAATCTTCAACAGAAACAATCTCTGGAACAGTTTCCTAATAACAGAAGTAAAGGAACAAAAAGACCCCAAAAACTTAACTGAGACTTAGCATGTTTGTGAAGACATTACTCGAGACAGCAAAGTCTAGTGGAAGATGTCCCTGTCCATGGCAGGGGGGTTAGAACTGGATGATCTTTAAGGTCCCTTCAACCCAAACCATTCTGTGATGCTATGGTGCCTGCAGCAGCAGGGCACTGGGCTCACTGACCTGCTGTGTACCCTTGCACCTTCTTCTGCCAGGGGCCACCCCTGCCCTGCACCCCAGCCTTGGCAACAGGCAGGGATGCTGCAGCTGCCTGAGACCAAGCTGTGCTGGTGCAGGGTCAGACCTCAGCAGCCGGGGCTTGGGTTCAAGGCCAAACACATGGTTCCCTCTGAGTGTTGCAAACAAGGCACACAGTGCTTGGACTTGAGCTTTTCCAAATCCCAGTACCTCTTGTCAACATCACCTATATTTTTTCCACCATTTTGGGTCGTTTTTGCAAGAGCCAGGCTAGATTCAAATCAGAGTCAAGAAACAGTCTTTCTGTTTTGGCATCCAACGTGGAGACAGATGTTAACTTGAAGCAGGGATTCATCTACCCCCATGAGGTTGCAAAGAGGTCTGGAGAGAATGAGCTGTTTTTAGCTCCTGGAAAAAATGTCTCTGCTCCTGTTGCTGCTGAAGTCCTGTTCCTGTTTCCACAGCAGCCGCTAACAACACCCAGAGCATCTGACCAGGTACACAACAGGCAGCAGCAGGACAGGGACCCTTCAAGCAGCCCCCAGAACTCTGTCACCATACAGATATGGTTAGGGATGAAGGGAGGGAAGGATGATAAAAAAAACAAGCAAAGAAAAAGGCAGTTTTGTTGCTGTGGTTATCATCCCCTGTGGGAGGAACCAGCAACAGAGGGAGAATGCAGTATCTGCGAAATGTGGTGTGTGCGAGCGCGAGCCTGCTGCCTGCAATCACGATGCATGTTGGGTCTGAATTTAGACTCTTTGGCGTGATTCCAACCCTCAATAAGTCGTGCCGTGTGGACAGATATTATGTCCCTTCTGCTACTAAAACAACAAGCAGTCTTAAATAAAACAGCAGAGCCTGGAGCGTGCAGAAGACACTAGCACCTGGCAGGATCCATCTCACACCCTGCATTCACCAGGGATGCAGGCGACATCTCACACAGCCCTCACAGGCTCCGTGGAGCTCCACACGGGGAGCACCGGTGCTCTGCCCTCGGGGAAATGCTCAGCCTGGTGAGCAGACATTGCGCTGCTTCCCCGGCAGGGATGAGCTGCAGCCTTACTCAGGGACAGCGACGGGGAGGATCATCCCAGTAGACTGGCGTGGGGTGCGCAGGGAGGCTCAGACGGCCCTTTTCTGTGTGAACACCTGGGGCTCCCCAGTCAAGGAGGTGCCCGAGGGGGGCAGGACCGAGCCCCCCGCACCCCACCGAGCCCCACCACCACTGTTCCCGGGGACAGCGGGCAGAGCCCCGCACGGACCGGTGGATGACTCCTCCTTGAGCGGTCAATATTTAAGGGCAGCGCCGGTAGCCACGTCGCCGTCACCCCACACACGGGTCCCGCTCCCAGCCCCCGGCCCCAAGCCCCCGAACAGCCCCCGGGTTCTGGGTCCCGCTGCCGGCCCCGGCTCCAAGCCCCCGCGCAGCCATCGCGGCTCCGGAGAAGCCGAGGGCCGTGGGGCAGCTCCGCTGCGGGTCTGCCCGCGCTCCGCCGAGACCCCCGGGCTCCCGCGTGCCCCGCACGAACACGTACGTACCGCGGAGGATGGAGCCGCAGCCCCGCACCGTCCCTGCCGCTCCCGCCTGCGGATCCCGCCGCGGTGGCGGAGCCGGCCCCGCGCGGGGCGGTGCGGGGCGGTGCGGAGTGGGGCGGAGCCGGGCGGTGCGGGGCGGTGCCGGGTGGGGTGGTGCGGGGTGGTGCGGGGTGGGGTGGGGTGGAGCCGGGCGGGGCGGGGCGGTGCCGGGTGGGGTGGTGCGGGGCAGTGCGGGGCAGTGCGGGGCGGGGCGGTGCCGGGTGGAGCCGCGCGCCCTCCCCGCCCGCAGCCGCGGCCCCGGGATCCCGCAGCGCGCGCAGGCACCGAGGCTGCGGAGGCAGAGCCGACTCCTGCCCTGCCCTGCCCTGCCCTGCCCTGTCTGCAGGGGCTCTAAGGCAGCAACGCGTCCTCGACGTGGGTCCGTCCTCACTCCCATCCCAAGGAGCAGAAGCTGGCGCAGGCGGCCCGGCTCGGCTCACAGCAGCTCTGTGCCCCAGCAGGGCCAGCAGTGCCCCGCGGCCACTGTCCTGCCTGCTGGCACACCAGAGCCTGGCAAACCCGGGACCTGCCGAGCCAGAGTTTGCTTTTGGGCTGCCCTGGGCAACGGCCCCAGTCTGAGTAAACATTTTATCCCCATAAGACAGGTGCTGCTCAAAACTGGCCGCTGGTGTCCCACAGACTCTCCAGACTGCTCCAGGTAACTTCCCATCTCTCTGGGAAATCAAAAGAATCCACTGAAATTAATCCCATCAGGAAATCAAATTAATCTAGTGAAATTAACCCAACAGCACTTAACATTAATTATAAATGACGTTACACGCATTTCAGCACATGCCAAATGATACACGTGCATCGGGGGTGAGGTTAACCCAGTCTCTGACAGCAATTTGCAAAAATTAGTTAAAATCAATAACCAGCAGAGTCATCTCAGTTTCTAGAAGGCCTCTCCAGCGGCAGACAGAGGAATTACCGTCACGGGAAGCAGCTGGCAGCAGCAGGCATGTATTCCATGGCTCCTGCCGAGAACAGCAGGCCCTTACACTCCTAGAAGTCTCTTCCAGGTGTGGATGTCACCTCCCTCCCTCTCCACCCTGCTCCAGGGTCTCTGCACCCCCGCAGACACCTTGCCCTTCAGGAAGAGCACCCACAGCCCTTCCTACCCTGGGAAAGCTGAGCCTTTTGGGCACCCCCTCCCTCTGCAGCCACCCTCCCACATGTTATTCTGGGCAGATAAACACTTCAGGGCTTTAAGGGCTCTTGGAGCAAAACTGCTGTTGAAATGGAGAGGGAAAAGCTTTTAGTGCGGCAGCCACCCAGGGACTCAGCGTGTTCCAGAGCTCTTCGCAGGCCGGAGAACAGACGCTGCGCTCTCTGTGTCTGGAGGCCCGTGAGGCTTTTATGTTAATGGTGTTTTATCATCAAACACAGGATGGGAACAGACAGCAATGCATATGCACCAGCAGGGAGAGCCATGGCATATGCCTGGGATGCAGCTCCCAAGGGGAGAATTTAAGCACTGAACAAAATCGGAATATCAGAACGTATATTTTCCAGTGATCACTGATGGCTGGGCCCTGGCTCCCAACTGGTTTTTAAGTAAATATTAAGTGTGCTGCATGCATAAAGCAGATCCTCAACAGGTTTGTGCTTGACCAAAAGCACAGGGAGTTTAAAAGCAAAGTTTGGGTGGACAGGCAGTAAGTCCCTTCCACTGCTTTAAACCTAATGGCACATACACGGTGTTTGCAGCTCCTGGTACAGCTACTGCACCTGGAACTTTATTTTAAAGCAAAGCCCAAGATGTTCAGGTGTTCAGGTGTTCCAGGGCTCCCAGACAGGCTGGGCTTAGGTGGCCCATGTCAAAACCACGAGGGCTTGTGACAGAGCAAGCAGCACTGGCAGGTGATGTGCCCGTGCTCCCCCCAGCCCTGCACCCACTGGCCCCCCTTACCTGCTGGGAGAGCCCAGGTCTGCCCGGCTGACGATGCGGTGCTGGTGAGGTGAGTAGAGCCACTGGAAAGCCGTCAGTGTCCTCTCCTCGATGCGAAAGCGGCCTTCTCGCACATACCTAAAAATAACATCCAGAGAGACTGAAATATTCATTAGTGCTGGATTGCGGGGAGGGAGAGGCAGGACACAGGGAGTGGCTGGCTCAGCAGTGCCACTCGGAGCTGCGAGTCCAACACCACCACGTTCTTCAGTGGAAGCAGAAAATGACATTACAGACTCTCTGCCTGCATCCCTGCACCATCCCTGTCTCCCACTGCCCATCAGCCAACCCTCCCACAGGCACGTGGCCATGGCTGGCACAGGGCATTCCTTGAGGGTGACCCCCAGAGAGAGGGGGGGTCCCTGCACCCTCCAGATGGGCATCTGTGGGGCCACTGCCAGCTGTAGCCTCTGTACAGCCCCCAACCAACATGGGACCCCTGGGCCAGACCCATGAGCACACATAACTGCCACGTGCAAAAAAGCAAAGAGCAAACATTTCCAAAGCAGCACAGGATACTCCTCTGTAAAGGCCCGGGGGCAGAGGTACAGCACTGTCACCCTGGGGCACAGCCTGCCCCCAATACCCACCCACCTCCCCCCCACCACCAGCCCTGTCCCTAGGCTATCACTAGCTTCGAGGCCGAGATAATGCCTTTCTAGCATCATTTCAAATGTCAGGCCAGATGTTGAGGCTTATTAAGTAATATTCAAGTGATGAATCGATGGTTATGAATTCAATTAAAGAAGTACGGATTCTCTGTCAAGTGAGCAAAAGCCTGGTAACCACAGTTGTTCTCATCTTTTAGAATAAAATCCTGCTGCCTGCCTCCATCCCAGCAGCCAGCTGCACTTCACACACCCTGCTCTGAACATGAAATTTCATCAGCAAGCCATTAATAATTTAAAGCCCCTGTGGTACTGGCTGGAGACTCATGCACACACAGCTGCAGTGCCCATGAACCTCCGCCAGGGCTGGGGCGAGCTCATGTCCTCTCCTCTGTGTGTGGATGCTCCAGGAGGTTCATTGCCAACATTAACTACAAGGATCTGGCCACATTGCTTTGATGGGGCAAAGGAGATTCACCACAGTGCCACGAGCTCCACACAGCGCTGATGAGCCACTTGCTGCTGCTGGGCTCGGCCACCCGCCTGAACCCACCCTGCCCAGCCCAGCACTAGGGGGTCCTGTGGAGCAGGGGGTGCAGGAAGCTGGACCTCCTGTTGCAGCTAAAGGAAGGGCTTCTTGAGCATGCCAAGCACAGAGTGACCTGCCAATTTTCTTGGTAAAAGCAATCAAGCATGGTGCAGTCCCAGTGCTCCCTGCAGCCCTGGTATACGATAACCCTGCACAGAGTAGAGGCAGGGAAGCCAGGGTGTCCTTTGGGAAGTGAGGGGTGAGGCAGTGGAGATGCAGAATAGCCAGCCCAAGCAGCCACTGTAGCAGTTTGTGTCTAAGTGTGCAAAGAAAAAAGTGTCCTTGTCTGCAAGGAGGGGGGGAAAGGGAGAGGAAAAAAGCTTCAGTGACTCCCACTCTGGCTACTCGCCCGGGATTGCGGGGCTCCCACCCACAGCTGGGGCTCCGGTACCCAGCCCCGGCCTGGCTCGGGCTCTGATCCCGCCCGGGAGCTGCCGGGACCAGCCTGGGCCCCATCCCGGAGCTTCCATCAGTGTCCCCGCGGAGTCACCCAGCCACAGCTTGGCATCGCCGCAGCGCCCTGCTCAAAAGTCACAAGCTTCGGACGTCACAAACTGCACAATTCAACATAAAAGAACACAGAGAAAGCTTGTTCCCAATGTCAGCCCGTCCCGGTTGCTCCGGGCACGGCCAGCGCCCTGTTCTCAGTCCCATCCCTGCACGCCAGAGCTCGGAGCAGCCCCAGCACCCCACGCGTGTCCCGGGGACTCCCCGCGGGTGGGGGGACCCCGGCATCCCCGGCACGCTGCCGCTCCCACACTTCCTTCTGCGCGGGCAGGGACCTTTCCAGGTGCAGGAAGTCTTTGGGATCCGACTCTTCTGCCTCTACAGGAACCCAAAAGCCAATAATCCCCCTCCAAGCACAGATTTGCCCTCTCCCTGCACCCCAGCGTGTCCCCCCCCAGCTGGAGCAGCCGCCCCGCCGGGAACCCCCGCACCGGGACACCCCCCGACAGCCGGGGCCACGCGGCGCCCCTCGCAGCGCCCGCGATCCGGGGCGAGCTCCCGTGTCCCTCCAACCCCCCTCGGGGCTCCCCCGCGAGGGCTCCTCTCCACTCCCGCAGCGTGGGCTGGGAGCGCCCCCCACGCTAAAGCCCAAACCCTCTCACAAACTGAGCCCCTCCCGCTCGGGTCCCCCTTCCGAGTCTGCCGGGACCCCCCCGCACTCACCAGCGCACCAGCTCCCACCGCCGCTCTCCTGCCGCTTTGCCAGAGGCCATCCCGGGGGTCCCGCCGGGGGGGGAGGGCTGCAGACCCCGCTCGGAGCCGGCGGTGGCTCCTCAGCACCGGCCCCGGGGCTGAGCGGCTGCGGCGGCTCCTGCGCTCCCGCCCCCTCCGGCGCACGGGGGGACCCGGGACGGGGGGGCCCCTCGGCCCCGGGCAGGTGCGGGGGGGCCGCACCGCCCTGCCCGGTTATGTAAAGCGTTATGCAATGTCCCCCACCGGGGCAGCCCCGACGGACGGCCAGGAGGGCTGCGGGGGCGGCACACAACGCCCCCGGTACCCCTCTGCGGACCCCGGAGTCCCCCACCGACCAGCTGGATCCCATCCGGGGCTCCAGGGAAACATTCGTTTTCCACCCTTTCAGATGCTTAGAGCAAGTCTGCGCCGAGCATCCCAAAGGACCTCGGGAACAGCCACCGGGGAAAAGAAACCCCGAAACGAGTCCCTGCCAGCCCAGCCCTCCCCAAACCCCCCACTCACTCCACCCCTCACAACCAGTGCACAGGGGTGAGTGGGGGCCACACCTGCACTGTCTGGGGGCTGGACCCCACCCCTGATTCTGTCACAGTTCTTGCTCTCCGTGAGAGTATCCACCCAAATCACTTGGCAGAACCATTCTCTCATAGATTAGAAGGACCCCTGAGCCGGAGGCTCCCCCTGGGAGCCCCTGGGTGCTGCGGGGGGCTCAAGGAGTAAATCAGGAGCACAATGTTCCTTCAAGAAGCTTCAAATAACACTGAAAGCTGTTTCTCAAAAGTGGTGTTCTGGCACTAAATCCTCATTTTTCTGGTCTTTGAGAATTTAATTCACAGCTCAGCAAACTCAGGTGCTGCATCCATAATCCAACAACTTCATTTAAACCAAATGGCATTAATTACTCAAATAAATACCTATTATTGGTAATTCTGGAGTCCTGCTGTTGTTGGGTCCAAACGAATCTGAAGAGCACTGGTGCCTCCTCGCAGCTGGGCACCAGAGGGTGCTTTGCTGTGCCAGCTGGAGAGGCTGTGCCTTGCCTGGGCCACAGAAGAGGAATCAGATGGGGGTCTTCCGAATCTGGGCAGTGACCTGCCCTCTGGAGGGGCTCTCACCTCCCATGAGTTACAGGCTCCAGGCTGGAGAGAAGAGCCTGCCCAGACAGACCATGTCCACGCACTGCATGGGCAGCTGGCAGCTGCTCTGCCACAAGGGCCCAGCACCTTGGCCCTCAGCTGGGTGTGTCAGCTGAAATGGTAGCCAGGAAATCACTGGTTTATCATATTTGGTGACCAGGCAGCACAGGGCTCACTGCTTGGCAAGGCCCTGCTCTGCAGAGCCCAGAGCTGTGCTGGGCCTCTCATTTGCACACACAGAGAGAGCCCCAGGGGAATGACTGAGGGGGTCTCACTGCTCCAACCACTTGTGCTGCCCCCCAGCAGGGTAGAGCCATGGATGACCCTTCACTGACCCTCACCCCAGCCTTGGCTTCTCTCTCTAGCCCCTGTACCCCACTTCAGGAGGTCATGGGCAGGGAAGCAGTGATGGGACAGGGGAGAGGAAGGAGAGGAGGCTGAAACTCACCCTCCTGCCTCTGGAGCCCAGGAGCTGACCCACCTCTGCTTCAGGACAAAGATCTTTGCAGACCTCAGAGATTTAAAAGTAAAAACAACTTTTATTTTAAAATATTTGAAAAATTGAGAAAAAGTTCTATAATAATGAGAAAAATAAAAAATTGGAGTGTTTGCCTATCACATACATGCTAACCTGCAGGGATAAATTGCATTGCTTAGCTCAAGCAAATATCCTTATGAGTAGATATTTTACAGTCCCTGTGGAGATGTTAAACTAATGTTAAATTTATTAAAACCCTCCAGCTTTTAGCCTTTAGATTTTACAGAGCCGCTTATTAGGTTCTTCAAAGCAATTAGAAGACACACACACTATGTTTCAATTAGGCTGAAAAATAGTATTTGAGGCAAAGTTAAACTCATTTTTAAATTAAATGCAAAAATCCCCCTAATAATTAACTCGGGGGTAGGGAGGGGGAAGCTCTGGTCTCAAAGCACTCCCATAGTCAGCCACAGTCCATAGAAGGGTGCAGGATTCAGGTTTAGCTCCAGTGCACACAGGATGATTCCTGTTGGGAATCAGCTGTTTGGTTCAGGAACCAGTCACCGCCGAGGGGATCTGTGCTCACCCAGCTCAGGACCTTGGCCACATCCAGACTCACAGGCAGAAGCTCCATCCCTCAGCTCCTCCAGCAGCCCAGGAAGGAGGGATGCGTGAGCAGGAGCAGCCCCAGGTGCTGCCCACTGGCTGCGGCGCCGTGCAGGATCCCTGCCGTCCTCACCTGCCCTCCCGGGACAGGTATCTCGGCTAAGACGGGATCAACCAGACCTCAGTGTTGGAGCGAGACTCAGAGGCCTCTGAGGGCAGAGCGAGGCCGCGGTGCACAGCCCACCTTCCCCGCGGTGCACAGCCCACCTTATCCGCGGTGCACGGCACACCTTCCCCGCGGTGCACAGCCCACCTTATCCGCGGTGCACAGCCCACCTTATCCGCGGTGCACAGCCCACCTTATCCGTGGTGCACAGCCCACCTTCCCCGCGGTGCACAGCCCACCTTCCCCGCGGTGCACAGCCCACCTTCCCCGCGGTGCACAGCCCACCTTACCCGCGGTGCACAGCCCACCTTATCCGCGGTGCACAGCCCACCTTCCCCGCGGTGCACAGCCCACCTTCCCGGCGGTGCACAGCCCACCTTACCCGCGGTGCACAGCCCACCTTACCCGCGGTGCACAGCCCACCTTACCCCGCAGGGCAGCGCGGCCGCGACCCCCGCCTCGGCCCTCCCGCAGCCGCCCTCCCGCCTGCCCAGCACCGGCTGCGGGCTGTCAGCTCGGCCACAGCAGGAAGCCCCGGCAGCACCGGGGCTGCAGCCCGACAGGACCGTGCTCCAGTGCCACCCACACCCACAGGGCCGCACGGGCACTGCCCGTGGTGGTGCCGGTGCCAGCACCGCTGTCCTTACCGCTGTCGGTACCGCTGCCTGCGCCGGTGCCGCCGGTGCCGGTACCACTAGAGGTCAGTGCCGGCTCGGAGCAACGGTCGAGCCCAGCCCCTCTCGGCAGAGCTGCCGCCCGCAGCCCCACCCGCAGTGCTCGCGTCCCGCATCCCTCTCCACGCATCCCCGCATCCTCACATCTCTGCACGCCACATCCCGCATCCCCACATCCTCTCATCCTGCATCCCCTCAGTCTCCACCAGTCTCGCTCCAGGGGACAAACCACGTCGCTGCAGCAGAACCCGGGGCCGAGGTGCACAGTGGGTCCCCCCATGTCTGCTGCCCCCATTGCCACACTGCTGAACGCCGGGGTCACCGTGCGCAGGGGCTGTCAGCGCCCTCACTGAGGCACATGGCAGTGAGATGTCTCCCAGCTTGTGTACAGTGGGCAGGGAGCTGACTGGCTCTGCCCAACAGCCTCCAGAGCTCAGTCACACATCTGGGCTGGAAGCAATTCCTCCTGACATGGCATTCCTGCCATTTTTGCCTCATTATGTTATCACAAACAACCTCAGATCTGTTCAAGAAGCAGCTCCCTTCTCTTGGAGCAAGGGAGGAGTGGGGAAGGGTCACAGCGTAACTGCAGTGCAGGACATCTCGATGGCTGGAGGCATCAGCAAAGGGACTGCCAGGACCCGCTCAAAAAAGCTGCCAGTGAAACCAGTTCACTGTGGAACTGGTGATGGGAAACATGAACAGAGTGTGTGCATCAGGTTGACCCCAATCTACCAGGTGGTCGCTGTGGAGGCAGCTGGAATTATCCTGTGCCATGCTGGGTGCAGAGGATGAGTGGTGCTCTGCTGCCATCCGGCGTGGCAGGCTGCATCCTGGAGCGATGACCTCATTTACAGAGCAGCTCTCCGTCCCCGAGTGCCTGACCTTGACTGTTTTATCCAGTGGAAAATCAATGAAAATTGTTCAAACCTCGTGAAACATGATGCACTCAGATATCCCCTCTCCCCTCCTCCCATCTGTAGCTCACTGCTACTCAAGTTAGCACACAAGTTAGGGGAAGACACAACGTGACATTAAAAACACCCACACCCCCTAAACATGGCACACTGCCCTGAGAGGGACAAGTGACACCTTGGCAAGTGTTGACCTGATGGTCACAAATGGGTGAGAGGGGCTCCTAATGAGCACTTCTCTGAACAAGAAAGGCTGCACTCTTCTTCACACAGGCATCTGCCACCTCTTAACAACTTGTTGCAAGAAGAACTCATTTTTCAGAGAAAACAAGTTGAGAGGAGACCCAGGCAGGAGTTGACATGACTGGGTGAGCACTGGGAAGCCCTGAAGCTCTCAGTTGTGCTGGCTGAAGCTGCAAGCAGATCTGTCTGAATAACTCATTACAAATCAGCAGCCTGTGTGTGCATGTGTAGACCCTCAGACCCCACTGCTCATCTTTTCTCCTGATTTAATGATTTCTCTCTTTGTGCAAACTAAACTCAATTTCTCAACAAGCCCTAACACCAAAGCCAGCCTTCCTCTGCTACCAGACACAGCAGGCCAGGCTGGACCACACTGCTGTGCATCAGGTGAGGGTCCAGTCCTCTGTGCTCCATATCACACCTGGAGCGTGTGCTTCACTGCAGGCACAGCACAGTCTATCGGCCATGGCACACCCTCAGTCACTCTGTGGAGCACAGCACCCACTCAGAGCCTGGAAGCACCCAAGGGAAGGAAAGGATGTGGGACAGCAGAATCGTACCACAGACCATACCCCGTGGGCTGCCCTACAACTCCTCCGTGTGGTGGTCGTGCGCTGGTATAAGCAGAATTGAAATAGTTTTAATGTGAGGATGGCAGCACAACCCAGCTGAGCATCAGAGCAGGAACACTGCACTCCCTGTGGCAGATTTGGGTTTAAGGGAACGGGGATCAGCAGACTGTCAGCTGACGGGGAGGACGCTACCATTTCCCTGCAGCGTCACTGCCGTGCGGATGGAACAGGCCACCGCATCCCAGCTCCCCCGCCAGAGCAGAGGCGCAGAGGATTGAGTCATCTTTGAATGTGGAGCCCCAGCTGGTCTGGGCACTGCAAACAAAAGGCATGAAGAATCAGTTACCACATGAGTAAACAACCTTTTTGCGCTATCTCTATGACCGCAGCTTTGCTGGTTCAACCCACTGATTTCCTGGCTGCAGGCGGTACCGGCCCACATTTGACTCACATCCCCCCGAGTGGCAGTAACACCGCAGCCCCCCCAGGGACACACCGCCGCTGCCTCCCCCGCAGATCTCGAGCCCCCCGCTCTGGTCCCCTGGGGCTGCTCGGGGGGTCCCCGCGCCCGGGGCTGCGCGGGCGGCGGCCGCGGGACCCGGCGCGGCTTCAGCACTGCGGACAGCGGCGGGGAGCGGCGACCGCTGGGTCTCGGGGAGCGGGGACAGGAGAGTCCCCAGGGAGCGGGAGCGGAGACACGAGGGTCCCCCGGGAGAGCAGCCCAGCCTCACCGGAGGTCCCGGAGAGGAGAGTCCCGAGAGACCCGGGGAGCGGGACCCAGCCCCACCGAAGGTCCTGAGAAGCGGGAGCGGGACCCGATGGCCCCGGGGAGCGGCGGCCCCATCTCACCGAGGGTCCCGGGGAGCGGCGTCCCCATCTCACCGAGGGTCCCGGGGAGCGGCGTCCCCATCTCACCGAGGGTCCCGGGGAGCGGCGGCCCCATCTCACCGAGGGTCCCAGGGAGCGGCGGCCCCATCTCACCGAGGGTCCCGGGGAGCGGCGGCCCCATCTCGCCGAGGGTCCCGGGGAGCGGCGGCCCGTTCCCGATGCGGCTCCCCCTCCAGCGGCTCCCCCGGCCCGGCTCCGGGGCAGTGTCCCCGGCGCGGGGGTCTCTCCCCGGTCCCCGCCCGCCCCGGCGGAGCTCCCCAGTTCCGGTCACGTTGCCGCCTGTTTACGGGCGGCGGGGCCGGGCCGGGCGAGGCGGGGCCGCCGCAGGCAGCGCGGGCAGCGCGGGAGCCGCCGCGGCCCCGGCCCCGGCCCCGGCGCCCCATGACGCCCAGCGGGCGCCCCGCCGGGCCCCGCCGCTCCCCCCAGGTAAGGACCGGGCGCGGGGCCGGGGGCGCGGGGCCGGGCTGGGGGCGCGGGGTCGGGCTGCGGAGCGGGCGGGGTCCCCGGGCTGCGGCCCCGCAGAAGTTCCCGCAGCCCCGCCGTGCCGGTTCTAGAAGTTGCTTCTCCCGGTGCCCGCCCCGCCGGCGGGGTCTGTCCCCGCTGTCCCCCCGAGCCCCGCCGGGCTCTGCCGCCCGCTGCGGGCTCAGCGCCGGCACCGGGAAGCGCCGCTGCCAGACCGCGGCGGGCGGACGGCACCGCGGGAGCCCCGGGGAGGAGGATTGGCCCCGAGCGGCCGTGACGGGCCCGGTTCGGCTCCCGGCGCAGAGCTCGATCCATAGCGAATTCCCCCGGAGACGGGAGGAGAAAGCACGGCCTTGCCTTCAGCATCCGCAGCCCCCTGACAAGCCTCGCTGGGGCTGTTCCTCAGGCAGCTGGGCTCAGAGAATTGAGAGAAAACACAATAATTTATAATCAACGTCTGTATTGATTTTATCTGTAAATAGATACTGACAGATAATGAATAGCAAACAGCACTCCGAGTGTAATTCTGCCTCTGCTGAGATCAGGGAAGGTTTCCCACTGACTTTTCCAAGGCCGGGATTTCACCTCTGGTTTCTATTCCTGGCATTGCCACTGCCTCTGTGACCTTCTGCAAGTTTCTGAGCTTCCTGCTGTCTGATTTCCCTACATTAAAGATACACTGGCTTCATGGCATTGCTGCTAAGTTTTTCTTTGTATTCTTTGAGCTGTAAATACTAAGCACTATGGATTTCTAACGTGTATCAGTGTTTATTCCTGTATATGTTTTGATGTGATGGAGAGGGGGTTGCTGGCAAGCACAGCAGGACAAATTATCGACCTGTTCCTGCAAACCTCATTTGTGCCCTCTGACTCCCAGCTACTTTGCCATTTATGGGGAATAATGATCACACGGATAAGGGCCGGACCTTGCTGTGATGGTGTGTGTGCAGGGGTACATGGACATGCAACCCTGCATCTGCCTTTCAGGTGCATCATCGGGATGGAGGGTTTTTCTTGGTCAAAGTTTTAGGATTCGGATTTGTGTTGATCAACAGACTTCAGTAGAGTTTTGCCCTGGAAGCGAATTCTCAGCCAAAGCAAATCAACCTGGGCAAAGGAAATCAGCTCTTGCAACTGATTTAGTCATTGTAGCTACTTCAAGAGTCTGCTTCAGTCATTTTCATTTGTGAAATAAGAATTTGACAAATTGGGATGAAATTGCAAATCTTTCTGGGGTTTTCCAACAGTGCTTTGAAACAACCAGCTGAGATCAGGACTCCCTATGTGCTTCTCCCAAAAGTTGTGGTTGCATGGTGAAAGGACAAGGAGTGGGGGAAAAATGTGGTTTAGAGGCAGGGGCAGGCCCATAGGAAGGCTCAGCAGTCAAGACTGTGCCCCCATGGCCATCCCATGTGGGGAATGCAGGGGGCTGAGCCCAGCACTGGCTCAGCAGTCCTGTGCTCAAAGTCTTAGATGGTCAGCAGGGGAACCCTGTTACTGGAAAGCTCTCAGTGATGGATCAAAGCCCCCTGGATGTCTGGTCTCCAAAACTGGAGAGAGCTGTTCATCCAGAGCTGAGCAGGGGCCAGCTCAGGCTGTAGGTGTCAACTTCGAATAGGGGCAAACCCCACCTCTTAGCTGATTGCTGCCTCCTTTCCTTCTGTGTGTATACATGTACCACTCTCAGAAGCACAAGGGCACAGAGTATCCTTCAAGCTAAAGAGGACTATCACTTACCCTTGGCTTTTATTATGAATGATGTTGTTTTCTAGAGTTGTAACCTCATATGTAACTCCTCAAAGCCACGGAGTACACGGTCACTTTGAGAGCTTCCACCACCAGTTGCCTTGGCAAGTTAGAACTAGTCTGGAAAAGAGAAGGAAGCAGAAAGACAGAGATCAGAGCAGGGGCATCCAACCTCATCCCTACCTGCTGCAGTACAACAATCCTTTTGGGAACCACACTCGTCCAGCTGGGCAGGGGGAGCTGGTGGGAGGGAGAGCTCTAGTCACTAGTGCTTCAGGTCTCATGTCTGGCACGGGGTGAAGGTTCCTGCCTTAGTTCACTGCATAGACTCATGGTCATCACCCCTGTGGGTGCTCTGAAGCCCTCGGCATGGGGACCTTTGGCATTACTAGATGGGAGCTGCGCTGGCCCAGTGAGCACTAAATCAGCCAACAGCAGCTAATCCTTATTAACTCCCAACACTGCCCAAGGATTGTGCTGTGTGAAATGACCGAAGGCATGCATCAAACTAAAGGCTCAGGATGCTGCTGCAATGCCCCCTTGACTTCAGAAGCCATGGAGGGAAGGTACCAGCTGTTGAGAGTTTGGTTCTGAAATCCTTTGGGATAACGGGTGGACATCGCCTTGGTGAGGCAAGTGCTTATCCACTGCCCTGTTAACGTCAGGGACACTCCAACACCTCACTGATGCTCCTGAAACCTCACGAAGAGATTGCAGCTTCATTAACAGCTCTGGCTCTTGCATCAACGCCTGTGAGGCAGAGCTGTGTGACCTGCAGAGGGGACAGCACAGTCCTCCTGTCACCCAGGGGGCTGCAAGTGGTGAACAGCAGAAGTCTCAGGTCCCCAGAGCCCCAGAAGAGCTCTTCCCATCTCTGCTTTTGGGCAGCAGCACAACTGTTTCCAGCACTGTCCCCATTTCCAATGAAGGCAGCTCCTGCCCTGCCTGTCTCTGTGTCTTGCCCTGTCTGCCCCTGTGTCCTGCCCCTGCCTCCCTTACTGCTGGTGGGAGGTTCATGGCTAGACAAAACAAGGTGCTCTCTCCTCAACATGAGACACCAGATGTTCCTGCCACAAACTGAGAGCTGTTTCTCAAGAGCAACAGTGAAAGTCATGTTGGACAGGCAAAGCTGATTCAAACCACTAAAAATTTCCCACAGCAATTTTGGAGACAGACTTCTTTTGATCCCATACACAGGTAAATTATGAAGACTCTCCAACTTCCAAGTCAGAGACGATAAACAGATCTCAATTCCAGCTTTGTTTTCTTCGAAAACAATTTTTTTCTTCCTTTACAGCTTGATATTTATCAACTATTTTTTAAGGAAAACATTTTCATTGGTTAAAAAAAAGAGTAATTTCCTACTTAGAGGGAGAAGGGAAAGTTCAATGGAAAATTTGCAGCCAATTCTACTGAAGACATTTCAACTAAACAGAACAAAGTGCTTGAAAATAGCACTATGTGTCCCCCGGGCTTCGGCCAACCTACTTTCTGATGTTTCTCGAGATGAGGTACCACAACTCCCATCAAGAAGCTGCTCCAGAGCCCAGCCCATTGCAGCCAGGGCTGGCAGGAGGGTGTATCCATGGTGTGGTTTGCAGCCCTGGGCTCTTGCAGATGCCAGTTAACTCTCATAATTTTTACCCTGGCACCAGGACATACAACCCTCCAAGGGGCCAGGCCAGCCCCAGCCCCTGGCGCAGGTGGGTCTGACCCCTCTGGCAGGGACAACCACAGCAGAACACAATTTGGATCATTTTTACTCCTATACCTGCCAATTGGGTGCTGCAGCTGCCTCCAACCACCCCACACCCCCCAACTCATCATATACAGGAACACGGAGAAAACCTGCAGAGCCTTTGGCAGGAACAAAGCTTTGACCTTGGGGCACTGCCAGGATTGCTTACTGTGGGATTGATCTTAAATGCAAAATGCCCTCTGTGACCATGCCGGGTGTGCTGGAACTGTGAGCCACAGTGCTCGCTTGGTTCAGGAGTTTCTGTAGGAAGACAACTGGAGTCAGATGTGGATGAAGGAGGGAATGGAACCAGCTTCCCAGTGACAGGATGGTGCACACTGTCCCTCAGGCTTGCGGCACAAGCTCCCCACAGAATCATTTAGGTTGGAAAAACTTCTCAGGTCTTCTGAGTCCAGCCACTCACCCAGCACTGCCAGGTTACCTTACTTTGCTGCAGCTTCCCTCCTTCCTGGGCTGGGTGTGGGGAGCAAGGACAGATTCCACACACCACTAAATGTTATTTCCCAGGATTAAGGGTTCTTTGGGGGGTTATTTTTATCTCTCTGTGCAGCAGTACAGGTGGGTGGCTCACGCAGCTGCTTTGCTGAAGCCATTGGTGACACGTGGTGCTGGACCCCCAGCCCAGCTCAGACATCAGCAGCTCTTGTCTGCCAGGCAAATTACCAGGGAAGATGTTTCTTCTCCTGGAAGACAACATGACTCCTCTCGCCACACAGCGCTGATCGGGTTAGATGGAGCATGTTGTATTTTTCATGTGCTGGATCCTTGCTGCAGTTACTGCTGCACAATGTGTGGCTTGTCAAGTGAGAGCCAAACTCGTCTCTGGTGCAACTCCCACCTGGGGACGGTGGGGAGCAATCCTGTCCCAGATGCATCCTGCTCCATGATAAAATATTTCCTGGGCCAAATTCAGAACAGAAATGGCTGCTGCGATGCCGGGGTCCATGCAACAGCATTTTCTGCCCATGCAGTCTCTGAGCAGGCAGGACGGGACCTGGCCGCAGGCACTGGGTGATGAGAGGGCTGGGGCCATTCCCTGGGGACTGGCTAAGCAGGGCTGCTTCACCCACAGCCACATCCCTGTGGAAAGGGTAGAGGAGAGCAGGCACCACCCTGCACCCACAGGCTCTGGCCCTCACAAGGGCTCTGGGGCTCACAAGCCCTGTGTGCTGCTGCACGTTCCATCACCAGCCGTCTCCACTCCCCACAGGCCTGGACCGTGAATTTGGTTACGATGGAGACAGTGTCCCTGGAGCACCAGATCCAGAGCGTGCAGCGGCACATCGCTTTCCTAAAGAAGGAGCAGATGGAGCTGCTTCATGACCTGCACCTGGAGATCCTCCGCTTGCAGAAGCACTGCTCAGGTGAGCGTTGGGATGGCCACAGTGTGTGGGAGCTGCCTGCTCACAGAGCACCTTGGGCAGGAAAGCTCCTGCTGGCACCCCGGGGTGCTCGCACAGGCACTGGGCAGGATGCAGGGAAGGCAAGCACCAAACTGCAGCCCGGGGCTCGGGGCTCTGCCTGGCTCTGGCTGTGGGGTGCACAGCTGCCAGCCCCCTACCCACAGCCCCACTGCAGCAGTGTCACAGTCCCCTCTAGCCATCCCCACAGGAGTGACAGCTGCCCGGCCTCCTGCCACCACTCAAACTCATTCCAACTTGTGCCACTGCTCTCATCAATAATTCAGCCGTAGTTAATTACGCCTTGTCTTCCAGCCTCTCGTCCTCACAGATTCCTGGGAAACAAAGACACGTCTGCACTGATAAAACTGGCTATTTTCCCCACCCTTTCTGAGCTTTTGCTTTTCTGTTTCATTGTTTTAATGGCTTCATCTATGGCCTCTCCAGACAAGCAAGACAGTGGGGTTTTCCTGCCTAAATCAGGCTGGGGGGTCTGTCCCCAGGGGATGAAATGAGCCTGCTGCACAATCGGTTATGAGTGATCTCCCCTTCCCAGTGTGACCCATGGACAGCCCTGTCTGACTGGAGAGGTCCTGTCCTACAGGTGAGGTGTGTGGTTCTGCAGTGCCTGTTCTGCCAAGAGTGATGGGGGCAACCCCTGGGTAGTTTTGAGGTGACTTTGCTGACATTTGAGTGCCATTATCTAGGGGGGCTGTTTGCAGGAGAAGAGTGGAGGCAGTCAGTCAGTTCTTCCTCACTGGGGCCCTGTGGAGCCGTGTCTGCTGCCCTGGCACTGTTGCTTCTGACTTTTTCACTCTTCCCTTGGTCTCTCCAAGGTATCCCTGTGGGAAGGGCTCTCCCTCACAGAGCTGGTTCTAATCTGCCCCTCAGGGGTTGTGGGGACAGTACTGGGGCAGGTCCCTACCAGCCCCATGGCTCCAGCACAGAAGCTTAGACCCCAGGCTGTATGTGTGTCATCTCTACACTTGCTCAGCAGGGCGGTGTCTTTGGAAATAGGCAACTGCTTTGGTTTTCATTTGGAATATATCTGGGATTCCAAACTTATTATTTTAGCTTCAGAAAAATTGCACAATGGCCATTGATTCCCACTGGGGCAGTCAGGAGCACTGAATGCTTTCCAGAAACTGCATTATGTTCTCAGGTACTTCTGCCTTCTCACTACAGATTTGTTTTCCAAGACAGACAGGCAGAGCAGCCTGAGCCAAGTGTTCCATTTCAGGAGGATGGCAGTGATGAGGATTAGAGTCAACATGAAAGCAGATTAAAAGAAAAATGTAGGGCAAAGATTAACCATTTGAACTCATTTTCAGGGAGAAAAAAAAGCCCTCAAACAGCTGAATGCTGCTGCTGTCCCTCTCCTCCTCTGCTCAGGGCTGTTGGTGGGTGGGCTGTGATAATTAATTCAAAAGGGATTGTCTGTAAGAGTGTGCAGGGTAAAGTGAACTCCAGAAGGTCCCTGAGCTGCCCTTTGTGAGCTGGTATTGTAGCCCAGGACTAAGCAGAAAGCAGGCAGAGAGCAGGCAGCATGTCAGGGCTGAGCAGGCAGGAAGGGGCTGCAGCTGGTGGGATTTGGAAGGGATTTGGAAGCTCCACGTTGCACTGGAGCAGGGCAGCATCCTTCTGCAGGCACACTGTGCCGGGATGAGGTAGTCCCGCTTGCGTCACACGCAGAGGCAGCGATCGGCCTGGAGCAGTAAATTATGAAATGCTTCGGGTGGCAACTTACACTTTGATCTATTTTCAGTCCATTGCTCTGCTCTTTGCCCTGATTTAAAGCACTGAAAATGGTTTAGCAGCTCTCTTGGAAAAAGGAAAGGCATTGCCAGAGGAATGGAGCCTCCTGCTCCGCTGTGGGATAGGATCCAAGGATGCTGCCTTGGTCACCAGGCTGCTTAATAACATAAATTGCCAGAATTGTCTATTTTTAGCTCAGCCTGATGGCCGTGCTCCCACATGGGTCGGGCAGAGGCAGCGTCGCAGCCTCAATGATGTCCAGTGCCCCGCAGGGAGCAGAGGAAGACACAGGGAGTGCAGGATGCCCCTCCTCAGTCCTGTTCCATTTCTCTTCCAGAGCTCACCCATGACCTGGAAATGAAAGAGCTGGAGGCTCGCCAGCAAGGTAAGAGCACAGCTTTGGGCACAAGGTAAGGGGGAACATGTGTGGGTGTGGGGGCCACCTGAAAAGCCTGGGCCAGAGGGGACCCATTGGGGCTGCCCAGGGAGGGGACATGGACCTTGGCTGAGGAGACAGAGGGGCTGAGGGCAGGGCTGGGAAGGCAGCATGCAGTTCACAGGCTGCTGGCAGCCCAATAAATGCTGGTGTTGCCCAGGAACCCCACAGCTGGCAGTGGATGCTCTGTGAGCAGCCTGGTTCCTCTCCCTCCATCCCAGGGATGAAGCTGAAACTCCTCCCTGGTGCTGCCTGGGCACAGTCCCTGGCACTAAGCCCCAGCCTGCGCTGTGTCCTCAGCACCAGGGCTGGCTGTGCCAGGGTGGGTGGGGGCCGCTTTCACTGGGGCTGTTGGGGTCCTTGCCCTTGGCACCCTCACACAGGGCCATGGCTGGCTCCAGCGGGATTCTACTCTCCCAGCCCCTCCTGTGGAGCCAGGGGCCCTTCCCTGCACCAATGGGCTCTCTGATGGTGAAGGGTCTGGCACCCAGCCCACCAGGAGCCATCAGGGTGTCATCAGCCACAACGCAGCCAGTCCCACCCATGGTCCCTGCCCGTCCTTTAGCCTTTTAGAGCCAACAAAGAGCACGATCATTTTGCCACTTTTATGGGGCAGCACCTCCTTTACCATGCCATCACATGATTGCTTTTCTAATGCCATTCATGGAATAATTACTGCCTGCAACTGCCTCCCTGGGACCTCATTATAAAGCATTTTCCCTCTGCAGCAGCACTGAGGAGCTGAGGCTGTAAGGGACTGCCAGTTGTATAGTAAAAGGCAGAGTATTGCAGAGGACGGGAGCAGGCCTGGGCAGGCCGGGGAGCGTGGGCGGGTGCCAGCCAGCGCCCTGCCAAGGGCTGGGTGTCAGAGTGGGTGGCTGGGGCTGCTGGGGGCAGGAGCCCAGCCCAGCCCTCCTGCTGCCCGCTGAGCTCAGCCCTTCCACCCAAGGTGCGAATCCCCCTGGCTGCCTGGCCACCCTGTGCCAGGATGGGGTTGCCCAGAGCCCAGTTCTCCCTCCTGGCATATCAGCTCCTTCTCTGCTGAGCACAGCCCAGCTCCTCTGTAATCTTGGAGTAACATCTCCATCCTTGTTAACCAGGCTGGGGAGTCCCAGGGCTTGAGGCCAAAGTTGAGCTGATGGTTTCCCTGAACCATTTCCTTTTCTTTCCCAGCCCATGTATTCCCCCATGTCCTCTGCACACACTCAAAGTCACTTTTAGAGTGAAAACCTAGTTACTTAGGGAAATTTTAAAACTCTGGTTTTAAAGGTAGAGGTGGCAGGTTCCACGGCAATGACGTCCTGCACTGAAACTGCCTTTGCTGTCACCCCACATTTGGGTGTTACACGTGGCACTGTGCCAGCGGCACCCGTGGCTCAGGGCTGACAGGGTTCCTGTGCCTGTGCTGGCAGCAAGCCCATGCTCGGGCAGCTCATGGGAAGTGTTGGAGCCCGAGCTCCAAGAAGAACCTGCACAGCCTCAGTGGCACCGGTGGGACATGCTGGTACCATGGAGTGGTCAGTAGCCACATCCACGTTGGGAGCACCCGGCAGGAGCAGTGCACTGAGCCACTGCTGCCTCTCCTGACCCCTCTCTGTGCTTTGACTCGCAGATGTCCTGGACCGGGAGCTGGAGGAGAAGTGCCGGGCGATGGAGGCCCAGCTGCAGGAGAAGGAGAAGGACAACCTGGAGCTGCGCAAGGAGCTGCAGCACAAGGAGACGCTGGTGGCTGCGCTGCGCTCCAGCCTCCGCAGCAAGGAGCGCCGGTTCCTGGAGGAGCTGAAGCGTCGGAGCCACCGCGTCACCATCCTCGACACGGAGCTGCAGAAGCAGACGGAGGCGGCCGCCTACCTCTCCTTGCAGCTGCACGCCACGGCCCAGCGCCTGCCGGGCCCCCGGGCGGGCGGGCGGCCGCCCCCCGAGCAGCCCCCGGCCGAGGGGAGGCCCCGGCGCCGCGGCCACAGAGCGCCCGCCCGGCGCCCGCCCGGGGACGGCGGCCGGCCCAGGGACCCGGTGCCGGAGGAGCACGACGCCATGCCCGACCCGGCCCTCTTCCTCTACACGTCGCGGCCCCGCGCCCCGCAGCGCCTGTCCCCGGAGCCCCCCGAGCCCCCCGCCCAGCCCCGCGGCCCGGCCGGCAACGCCCGGGGGCAGAGGCCGCCCCGGCAGCCCCCGCAGGACCCGGCGGCCAGGGCCAGGTCGGCCAAGGGCGAGCCCGGAAAGAGGCAGGGGGCCGGTGCCCACGGTGCCCCCCGGGCCCAGGAATAGGCCCAGGAATAGGGGACAGCGTGGCCCGACCGGCCGGGAAGGCCTGAGCCTGGCAGCACCGGGGCGGGCGCCGGCCAAGGTTCTTTTTCCCGTCCCCTCGGGGGGGAAGGGGCAGCAGAAAGCGGCCGCCCTGCATGCACCTCCCACCCACAGGACACCGGGGGGACTCCTCTGCCCGAAGGGTCTGAGCCGAGGGTGGCACCAGCAAAGCTGCGGGACGGGGAAGCACCCACCACCTGGGCTGTGGAGGGGACGTGGTCCAGCGCCTGTCCAGAGCTTCCAAGGAAAGAAGGAGAGAGAGAAAGAAAAGGAGAAAGAGAGAGAGAAAAAAGAAAGAAAAGAAAAGAAAGAAAGAAAGAAAGAAAAGGAGAAAGAGAGAGAGAGAAGAAAGAGAGAAAAGAAAGAAAGAGAAAGAAAGAAGCAAGCAAGCATTTTTGTAATGAGATCTTCCTGCTGCTGCTGCCCTCAGAGTGGGCACCAGACGTGTTTTCTCCAGCCAGGGGTGCCAGGAGGTGTGTGTGCAGCAGCAGCGGGCTGTGCAGCATGTGGCTTGGCACAGTGGGTTGAGCTCAGCCAGGCCTCCAACCCCGGGCATCACCGACACTGGGCTGGCCTAGAGAGGGCCCAGGGCATCACCAGGAAGGTTCTGCAGGATGCAGGCAGCTGAACAACAGTCCATCCTGTGGGTGACAGAAGGATCCCCTTCCACAGGGACAGTGCTGCCGTGCCGGCCGGGTCCCATCCCGCACTCTCCTGTGCAGCAGTTTGGCTGTCTCCAAACCATGTCTCCACACGGATTTCCCCCACATTACATTCACACACAGGACTCAGACAAGGTGGCTGCACGAGAGCTGGGAGCACCTGTCCCACGAGTCCCCCGTGGCTCCTTGCCTGCCACAGCCGGGCTCCATGTACTGCTGGAGCAGGGCTGTTCCCTGTGCCCCCTGCGCAGGGCTCTCGGCACCAGCATTTCGGTTCTTAGTCACATCTAACAGCCAGGTCTGGGTTTGCCACCAAGGGCTGAGCAGCCCCCCAGTCCTCCCTCACCACCTCCCGTCCCTCCCAGCACAGCAGCCGTAGGCAGCTGCCTTCACCCTGCTGGGGCAACCTTGCCCGGTCTCCAGCCAAACTGTCAGCTTTACAATCCATTCCGTGGGTGTTGTGAAACACCCTTAGGAGGGGAGGGCTCCGGTGGCCAGGCAGGGCAAAGGTCTCGCTGCTCAGGGCCTGTGCTGCTTGGGGCAATCCAAGGGGCAGGTTTCACCCCAGCGCGTGGGCTGCCAGCCCTGGCTGGCCCGGCTGTGCTGGGGCAGTGACACCAGCCAGGACCGACCCCTGCCCGCAGCCAGTGCCCTGCCTGGGTGGTGGGCAGCAGCCTCCCACGGGACCCTCGCTGCCTCCACGGCTGGCACAGGCAGGAGGGAGCTGCAGGGGGCAATCAGACCCCATTTCCTTTCAGTTCGGTTTGAAACCTCTTCAAAGACGTCACCATCATAGACTAGTGAGGCTTGGCCTGCCCCCGCTCAGCCACAGTGTGCCCGTACAGTCAGAGCTGTCTATTTTTGTAGTTCAATATTTATATACTCTATTAAAATGCTTTTATGAGATTTGCAGCAGCAGTGCCCAGGCCAGCTCTTTGGTAAAAATGAACCCTGAAGCATGTGAGCTGCACTAGCAGGGCAGAAATTAGCAGCTTTTGTACATTTTCTTTGGCTGTGATGTGAATAGTCAGGCTTTGGAGGGCAAGACCCCTCTTGCTCCCCCAGGGCACCCCTGAGGGCTTGGACCCTCAGCACTCCCCAGCTGCTCCCATGGTCCCTAACACATCCTTGGGTTTGGGAAGAAGTGCAGCAAAGCCATGCTGGACAGGACCCTCCTTGCAGGACCCAGGCAGCAGGTGCCCTGGCTGAAGGCTGGCCAAGGTGTGCAGCTCCTGGGGCACAAAAGCTCTAGCAGGAAATTTTTGAAGCCCCTGACGTGTCTGGAACTGCTGCCTCAGGAGCACAGAGCCCCCACCAGCCGCCACCGGCCCTCCCAGACTGTCACCCCTGCAGGAGGCTGCACAGAGGATGCCCAGGGCACTCACAGGCCCTGGCAGAGCACTGCATGCCCGGGCTGCCTGCCTGGGGCTGGCGGGGTGCAGGGCAGGGGGGGGCACTGGTAGCACCCTGCTGGGCCATGAGCACTGGCTGCAGTTGCACAAGAGAGAACACCCCAGAGCCTGGCTCCTGGCAAGGCTGTGCAATGCTTCCCACCTGTTTCCCTTTGCACAGTGATCTAAGGCAGGCTCTGCCATGCCCCAGCTCTGGGGTGAGCCGGCTGTGCTGGGGGCCCTGCTGTCACCCACCCACAGGGACAGCAAGAGGGGTTTGTCAGGCATTGCAGGAGCAGCCCCAGGGCTGCAGCATCGTGGTTCCAGGGATGCCATTCCCATGAGGTGCCCTTGGCCTTTGGAAATTGCTGTTTCTCTCAGGTTCTGAGAGGTTCTGCTGAGGATTTGTCTCTCTGTTAAGGTGAAAGAGGGCAATGCGTGTCCCTGTGTGCTCAGCTGTTCCTGCAGCTGTGGTGTGCACAGCTGCTTCTCCCGTCCTTCCTAGACAATCCCGATAGACACAATGTGATGCATTTTTATTACAAACTCCTTGATGAGATCATGGAGTTCATGACTGACCCGAGCATTGAAAAGGGGAGGGAGAGAGAGGTATGATCCTTGTTCTGTGTAAATACCTTCCTAACAATCATCATCCATAGTGCCTAGTATGTAAATGAAGCAGCCCTGTCTGAGCTGCAGGATCCTTTCCTCTCCACCACTAATTAGCAGCTTGCTCAAGGAGTTGATCCCATTCCCAGTCCCCCGATGCCTTTTCCTCCTCCCAGTGCTCCCGGTGCGGGTGGGCAGCTGGGCAGGCCTGGAGCCCCAGAGCCCACGGCCGGGCAGGCAGAGCCACCTGCAGCAAGGGGAGTGTTTCCCAAGGGGATGGAGAGGGAGCACCCCAGTTCCCCCTTCATGCCAATGTAATGTGCTTGGAAATGAGTTGTCAGGGTAAGGCCTGTGCTTTTCCCTGGGTGCATTTGCCTCAGAGCAGGAAGGATCAGCTCCTGCTTGCTGTACCTGCTTCAGTCACTGCTGCTTTTCTGGGGGAGAGGATAGCTCTAGAGATACTGTATATACACATATATATATATATATATATATATATACACACACACACACATACAGGCACTTGTTTTGAAGGGAATATACTGTATGATTGTAATAGAAATGATGTTGAGATAAATTATTTTAATCTTTGTATTTATATAAAATGATCAAAGAGATCATAAAAAAAAAAAAAAGATCAAAAAGACACTGTTCCTATTTTTTACTGAGAAGGCTGCTGAAGGTACTGCAAGCCCGGGAGCTGCCGGAGCACAGGCAGGGCCTGCCCTCCCCTCCTTGTGCCAGGGGCTCTAACAGACCCACCCCCCACTCACACTGTAAGTGAGCCCTTAGCCTGTAAGGTGTAACAGGCATCTGTAGGTGCATTTAGTCTGTGCTCTGGACTCCTTGGGAATCCAAAGGGTGCACACAGCTTTGACCTGCGCCACACACCTGAGAGCACAGACCAAGGAGTGCAACCGCCAACACCTACGTGCTCTGTATGGAACAGGCAGTGTTTGATGTTGACTTGTAAAGCTTAATGATTAGACTGGAAATGGAAGCATAGCAATAACGCTCGGTTGTTAAACGTCTTGTGTGTAAAACATCACGTGCTGAGAGCCGTCTACTGACTAACAGCCGGGCTCCTCTCCTCTGCTCCCCCTTTTATTCTGCAGCTCTGCCAAGGCTCATGGATTTAATGTGTTGGGTTTGCTAATATCTTTTCATTATTATTATTATTATTATTATTATTATTCCTAATGCTGTCTGAGAAGGTGATGTTGCAAATGCACCTTGCGGCAGGTGTGGGGTGAGTGGTGGGTGGGTGAGATGTGCCCGCTGCACTTGCTGCAGCAGAGGCGGTTCTGGCGAGGGGTGTGCACTCCCCTGGACTTATTTCAACCCCGTACAGATCAGTCAGGAAGTTCTCCCTCTTGACCCTGTTAACTAAAAAGCCATATTTTCTGAATGTGTTTGCTGGGATTAATCTAAGTGCTTCCGGCTGCATCCTTCCTATCCCTGCTAGCCTCCTAACCTTCCCACTGCTGCATGGCTCTGTGCAGAGACTGTCTGCACTGGGGCCAGGCCCCACTGCTTGGGGAAGCTTTGCCCAAGGCAGAGCCCAAGGCTTTCTGTGAACCGCCTTATGGCAAGTGAAGCTGGGTTCAGGGCCCAGCTGATGGGTGCTCTGGAGGGGCTGAGGGGTGGTCTCTCCGGGTGCCCAGTAAAGCTGGTAGTGACACAGCATGAACCAGCTGGAGCCGGTGGTGTGCAGGGAGTGCTCTGCTCTGCACAGTGCATCTCCATGCACAAGTTCCCTAAAATGAGCTCCCAGAAGGCAGAGGAGCAGCTCTGGCCAGCACTTCCCAAGTTCTCCCCGAGCTCTCCCCACCGGGAAGGTAAATCAGCAGCATGACAAAGGACTTCCATTTACAGGGCTTAGGTGAACCTTTCTGAGTCCTTGTGTGCAGCCTTGTGAACTGGCTCCTGCTGCCCCAGTGAAGCCCCATGACCTGCCTTTTTCCTAGAACAGCAGCCCTCATGTCCCAGCAGCCGTGACGAGCCAGTCTCACTGTACTGATGCCACAGCTGCCTCGGTGCACGCCTGTTCTTGTCACTCTCCTGCACTGTCAGTGCCTGGCTGCCAAGTCCTACAGGGAATGCAACAGGAGGAGAGAGAACTCCCTTATGCCCACGGATTGCCTCATGCTGTGGCTAAGATCAGCAGTGCCAGTGTGCCAGGCTGGGTGAGCAGGAGGAGCCTGGGATGGATGAGCACAGCGGCCGCGGAGGAGCTCCCAGACACTGTGGCCTGTAAAAGCACAAAGATCAAAGCGCCGTGTCCCCTTGCTGTCAGAGGTGCCCTTTGCTCCCCAGGGCCCTGTTTCTGCCTCTGTCTCCTCTCCTCCTGCCCTGCAGGGATGCTGCTGTCCCAGCCACATGAAGGGACGGTTCCTCTGGACAGAAGCACCTGGAGGGGCACACTCAGTACTGCCACCACATCCGATCCCTTCCTCTCACCCTCCCTCCCCTCACCCCTTCGGGCAGGAACAGGGGCACGAAGCTGCCAGTGTGCGAGAGGTGCACCCAACCCACACCCAAGTGGTGCCTGGTCCTCCCTGGACAGGGTGTGGTGATGCCTCCTGGCTCTTCCTGATAGATTTCCCTGATCTTGCGACTTCCAAAAAAAGCTCCCTTTTCCTGTCATTACAATTATTGCAGGACTTAGACTATTGGGCCATGGGAATACCCAAAATCTTTGCATGTCTGAAGCAGCAGACTCTTTCTGCAGTCCTGTGGGGACAAGCACTGTCTTTATGTTTCAGAGTCACTGTCACCCCAGTCTGTGCAGAGGGACTAACCCTCCTAGTGTGGGGACATCACCTCTTCCTGGCCAGAGCTGTGCTGGGACCGTGGGGAGGGTTCTGGCAGAGGAAGGAGGAGGGCAGCACCCATGGTACCTGCTCCCCTGGTCCCAGAGCAGCTGCAGTTTCGTTGGAGCAAAAATATTGTCCTTGGCTGAGTTTGCAAAGCTCAGTGAGAACAATAAACGCCTGTGCCTCATGCTGGGGAGCGCCGTGGAGGGACAGATGCCAAAGGTTTGACACTGCTCTGCTTTATTTGAATGTTCATTTTGCTACATGTCACCATTATTTGCCAGGATGATGTTCATGTTGACTTTGCTTTTTAACCAAGTGCTTTTCAAAATGTGTTAACATCAGAAACTAGAGTATGGAGCTGTACTTTAGGAATTGTTGTAATATGCCTTTTTCTTAATAAAGAGATTGAAATCTGCAGAGGTTTGTCCTGTCCTGCCCCAGCACCCAGGACCTCCAGCCACAAACCATGAGCATCTCTGCCTCCGTCCCAGGCCTGGCTCCTACCTCACTACCCAGAGCCCCTTCAGAGCTCTGGGGAGAACTTAGAGTGGCCCCCCAGTCCTTATAGGGGGCCTGCAGGTCAGTGGGGGGGATCATTATCAGGGCCTGGAGTGACAGGGCCGGCCCCGAGCTGCGGGCACACGAGGCCGGGACACCCGCGGCTCCCCGGGCCCGGCCGGGCGCGGTGTCACCCCCGTGACCCCCGGCGCCCTTGCGGCCTCCGGGAAGGTCGCAGGCAGCCGGTGACCTTCACCGGGGCCTGCGGGGCCTCCCTGGCCGGGAGCCAGGAGGCGGGGCCGTGCGGGGGCTGTGCGGGGTCTGTCCGAAGCCGTGCGGGGCCTGTGCGGGGTCTGTGCGGGTCTGTCCGAAGCGGTGCGGGGCCGGTCCCGGCGCGGGGCGCGCGGCCCCTTTAAGGCGCTGCGGGCGCGGGGGTTGGGCCGTGGCGGGCGCCGTAGCGGCGGCGGGGCCGCACCACGTGGGGCGGGCGGACGGCGCTGTCCTTCGCGGGCCCATGGTCATCCGAGCGGGCGAGATGCCGCCGGCCGCCGTGCCGGCCGCGCAGGGCGCCGACCAGCAGCACGCGGCACCCTGCGCCAGCCGGCCCGCGGACACGCAGCAGCGCCCCGGTAAGGGCCCGGGCCGGGGCCTGCGGCGGGAGCGCGGGCCGGCCCCGCGGGGCCGGCGGTGCCCGTGCCGGCGGTGCGAACCCACTATCTCCTCTCCGGCACCGGCGCTCCCGGGGCCCGCCGGGAAGGTCGCGGGGGGGCCGGGATCGCGCTGGGGACCCGGGGCGGTTCTGCGGCTCCGGGCGGCTCGTCCCGCCCGGGGACACCTCGGCGGAGCGGCCCGGGCGCCCCCGAACCCCGGCCCGGGGGCTCCGTTTAGCGGGGAAGCCGTGCCGGGGCCCGGCGGCCCCGCCGTGTCTCGGGGAGGCTCCGCGCAGCCCCGGGGCCGCGCTGGCTGCCGGGGCCCGAGGCCGCAGCGGGGCCGGGCCGCGCGGTTCGCGGAGCCGGCCCGTGGCGCGGCGGGGCCGGGCCGGGGCCCGGGGCAGCCCCGGGGGCGGGCGGTGCCCCCGGCCCGGACGGGCCCGTCCCGGCGGAGCGGGAGCCCCGGGCCCGGTGAAGGTCACCTTCAAGGGGCCGCTCCACCGCGCGGCCGCGGGGGGGCCCGGCCGGGAGCGGCCCCGTTCCCCGGGCCGGGGGCACCGCCGGGCGCTGCGGGCGCGGAGTTTGCTCCGGGCACCGCGTGGGGCTGCCCGCGCACCGACATGGGTGTCCCGGAGGTGGTGGGCAGGAGAGAGCTGGGTCCTCCTGGAAGTTCGGGATGCGGGAGCCACTGACACGTTAGGAAATGCTCAGAAGCACTCAGAAGCAAGAATTTTTCTGGGAAGAGGCTTGTTCGAGACGACAGCTGGAAATTGCGGATTTTAACTAGATATTTGCTGGCTGTTCTCGATTTGTATCAGAGTCTGAGTGGCTCAGGCTGGGGACGAGGTGCAGCCCCATGTCCTGACTGTCCTCAGTGCCAGCTGCAGGGCTGGCACAGCCCCTGCTTCCCCCTGCCCTGGGTTTGCTCAGTTTGGTGTGTTATATTTTCAAGAACTTACAGCCCTGAGCACTGATCTCGGCCTTGGCTTTTTTCTCTGATCTCTAAAGTACAAGCAGATGGCATACAAGCGTGGCTTGTGGCTGGCCTTCGTCCTGAGGCAGGTGAATCCCCTGAGTGACCTCCCTGCCACTTCCTTCCCCTACCCCCCCTCTCCCCAGTTTTATGGTGTGGAGGTGGATTTTTGAAGTTTGTCACCTAAAGCAAAGTTCACTGGCATTTGGTGGTGGAGCAAGTTGGATGCAGTTCAAGAGTGGGGAGCTCAGTGCTGAGAGCCTCCCCCACGTGCCAGATTTTGAAGCAGGCATCACGCCTGCAGTGCCAGCAACTGGGTTAAAAAGTTACGTGGTGTAATCCCTGCCTCTTCGGGTGCAATCGACTGCTGAGGGAGGACGGAAGGTGGAAAAATCTTCCACGTGTTTCAGCACTGCACAATTGCTCAGGTGCCTCTTAGATCTGGGGAGGAGTAGGGGAAGGTCTTGTCAGGGAGTTGGGGCCTGTTTTGGGTTAAGTTACTTTTCTTATAAGCTAGTGTGAGGTCAGAGACAGTCGCTGTGTACAGCGTTTCTTGGATTATTTTTGTGCCTATGGTTTTCACTGCCCTTAGAATAAGTCTCTCATGTGCAAGTTTGTCAGTGCTTCTGGCTACCATAAAATGCCTTTCAACCTTGCCTTGCCCAGATGTGTTTTTTTCTAGCTCGGTTCCTCCATCTCTCAGCATCTCAGCCACCCATGCCTTCACCCACCTCTTCTGTTAGAGCAGCAGAGAATGCAGGTGTTAATCGAAAACTGCTGTGGAAGCAAGTGTTGCTGTGCATTAGCAACAAGGTCAGAAGGCTGATTCTTAATCTTGGGATCTGCTATCACTGTCTGTCACCCGACCTTGGAGGTTCACTGGTGTTTCAGAAAGGGCTGAATTGCTGGCACTCGGGGGTTTTTAATATGCAGCTCTAACAGACTTCGGGGGGAGAGTCAGAGAAAAGTTGTGCAAGAGAAATCTGATCACCACTACAAGGATAAGAAGAGGAAAGGAGCACAGTAACACAGCATCTGTGCGGCGAGGTGAGGGATGGGAACCCGAGGGGATCATGTTCAGGGCAGTTCTGCCGGTGGGATAAGAGCTGAGCTCCTGCTGGAAGGTTGCTACTCTGCTTGAGCAGCCTTGCTTCTGGGTTTCCCAGCTGAAAAGTGGAAATAAGTAGGTCAGGAGCACGCACTAAGATAAATCCACCTGCAGACACAGAACTGCCTTGTGCACAGTAAAACCAGCGCCGTGTTGCAGAGTCCTGTGTTTGCCTTCCTCGTCTGTACATGACTAAACTTGGCAGCACACCCCTCTCCTGGCACAGCTTCCCAGCACCCGCTTTGCTTTCCTGCGTCGTGCTCCGTTGGTTGTGCTGGAAAGTTGTTATTTCTAGAAGCTTTACAGGTCTCAAGTTCACGCATTTTTTTATTTGCGTTTGAGAAGCAAAGCCAGTCCATGGGGCAGTGCTGGGGCAGTGCTGGGACAGCATGCCAGAGATGAAAACCAACATGTGGCTCCTGCCATGGTGGCAGTGGCTGTCACTTTTGGCAGCAGGTCAGATTTTTGCCGTAGTAGCAAGGCTGTCCCAGGGTTAGCCTCTGGTTCTCGCCTCCTGCAAGCACCTGGTTGATGCAGCAGAGCTCACACATTCCCCTTTGCCCGTGGAGCTTTCTGTTGCATTCTGCCTCTCTAAGATTATTGAGTCCAGGACATTTTCCTGACAGTTTGGCATAGAGGCACTTACACAGGGGACAAACCTCTTTGGGTGGGAAAGTAGATGTGCAGTAGATGTGCTCACAGAAGTGCAGGCTCTTTTCTCCAGCTGAAGAGATCACTGCTGGCTGGTCCCCAGGGCCGTGTGTGGCCCAGGCAGGCCCGGGGCAGCCACGGGTGGCCGGCACAGGGTGGCCGAGTGGGAGGCTCTGGGCTCATGGCACAGCTGTGCCACAGGGCACAGGAGGGCAGTGGGAGCTGCCAAGGACAACAGCACAGCTGTCAGATCTCCCCTGCAATCCCTACCCAGAGCTCCCTGCCACCCCCTCTGTGGGTCTTGGGGGCTCTTGGCCACGTTGAGGTTTATATGGGACTCTCAGGACTGGCAAAGTTGACCCTTCCGGGCTCGTGCTGCGTGTAGTTTTACCCAGAGCTGCTGTGGCTGTGGTGACAGGTGTTGGTGGTGGCATGGGCTGAAGCTGGAGTCCTCCCTGCAACACTGTGGAGCTGTAGCTGTTGCCTCCCAGGACTGCTGCTTTTGTCTGCAGGCCTGATGCTCTGCTGGTCCCGCTGCACACAGAGACCAGCAGAGCCTTGGGCTCTTGTTGTCCTGGTAGCTTTCTCATGTGCCAGAGTTAAGCACAGAGACTTGAAGAATTATCGGCTGGTTCTTGGTATCTGTCTGAAATGCGATTCCTTCCTTCAGCTCTCTTGAAATTTGAGAAACATGCTCTCCCTGACACAGTTGATGTTTTTGTTGGTGCTGATCTTTGCACTTTGCCTCAGTCCTACTCTTTGCTCCTGATTTCTGTGATGTTTGAATTGCACATTGTTGTTGCAGGGTCACCCAAAGAGCCAGTTTCAGGGCTAAGTTTCCAAAGTTTTGGCCAGATGGAAAGTTTACAAATGGGTTTAAATGTAGTTCCCAGATGTGGAGAGCACAGAGTGGGTAACTCAGAGTGCCAGATGCAAAGCACAGGCGCTTGTGAGTACCTGAGCCAGCAGCTGTGGGATCCCATAGGTGTCCTGGGGCTGGACCCTGAGAGTGCCACAGGCTGCAGCCCCACCGTGCACTGTTCTCTGTGCCAGTCGGTCCTCAGGGTGTGAAGCTGCTGAGAAATAAATGGAGATCTTGTACCTCTGCCCACAGATGGGCTAAAACCAATTTGAGTTTAATGATGGCAATAGAGCAGCTCTAATGTTTTACTGTGGGCTCTTATTAAAAGAAGTCCTTCTTGCACCTAAACTGCTGGAAGTTCCTGGGAAGCTGTGGTTTCTGCAGGGGAGGCAGATGGAGGCACCTCTGCATGTCTCCTACCTCCCCTGATAGGATGTCCTGCAGTCACGTTTCCATTAGGGCCATCTCTGGAGCTAATGCCTGTTCATTTAGTCAATTTATTTGGATTCATTAAACTATTTATTTAGTTTAATTACTTATTCAGCTAAAATTTAATTTGCGTTTGCTGTACTGACACCAGCCTTCATATGTTAAAGCTGACACGTATCATGCTGCTCTTGAGCTTGCTTTGGCTGGAGTCAAAGAAATGCGACTCCAGCTTTGTGGGACCTGACCAGGTACTTCTCCGGGGGGGGGAGATTTTTCTTCCCAAAGGTCTCTCGGTAAGGAAGAAGAGTTGAAGCTGTCAGTACATCTTAACTTCTTCAAAAACCATCAGAAAAACATGATTTAGCAATACTGATGTGATCTGAAAGTTGGTGCTGGCTCACGAGGCTGAGGGGTACCCAGTCCTGGGGCTCCAAGGCCCATCAGCTCCTGCACTGAAGGAGCAGCTGTGGAGGTCCTGAGGGCTCCTTGCTTACTGCTTACAGGAGCTGAAACAAGTTGGATTGGAGAGACTTCTCTTCTGATTCCTCTTCCCTTTAAAAGGACAACAGAAGCTGGCTGGGTCTTTTGTGGAGAGCTGCTGGTGTGTTTTTCAGCCCCTTTCTCCTGGCAGGTGACTGGCTGGCACAGAGGGGCTGCTCCTGCCCTTCCCAGGGCCCCTGTTGCAGAGGGGATTGCCCTGCCTCTGTATGTGTTGTGTTGGCCTTGAGCAGGGACCACGTGACCTGTGTGCTCCTGGCTTTGTTCTAGTTCTGATGTTTTTGTGCTAGAGGTGTGGCATGTATTTTTCTTCTGCTTGGTGCAGAGTTGTGTCCCTTCCTGTCCGTGTAGCCATGTCCAGTGCTTGTGAAAGCTTTCCCAGGCAGCTCCAAGGTTTAGGCTGCAGCTCTTACACGTCACACCACGTGTTTGAAAGACCTGGCTCTTTGCATGTGTCGCAGGAAACCTGGACCACTGAAGGGAGCCGCGTAGCCGAGCGTGGGGCAGCGTGCCTGCCAGCACAGGATGTGTGCAGAGGGGCTGTGATGCCCGGCCGATGCTGCGGAGGGAGGGTGAGGAGCAGGCGTTTGCAGCGTGGCCTCACTGGCAGCGTGTGGTGGCCTGCTTGGCCACAGCCTCCCCGGGCACCTGGTGCTTGGAGAAGTCTCCAGCTCCATAATCCCCGCTTCAGTTCCTGTGATTTTCTTGACGTAGCATGGAGAGAGGAGAGGTGTTAGGGGGTTATGTGTGTGGTTTTGTGGTTTGTTTGTGTTTGATGTGGCAGAGCAGGGTGAGAGGAGAGAAAACTTGTCTGGAAACTACTTACTGGTTCACTGCCTGGCTGCTTTGTGCTCGCCTGCTTAGTATGGATGGCTGTGCTGGGCCCGGGTGTGCCATAGTAACTGCCCTCGCCTTGTAATTCAATGCATCTCACTCGCTCAGGTTTGGCAGTGCTGGGGCACAGGCACTCATCCCATGCTGCACTGGTGTGCACTCGAGATCGGGCTATTTATAACCTCTCCGGGCCAGGCTGATCGGGCCGGCATCCCCCTGGGAGTGCCTGGAGAACCTGTCAGAGCCCAGCTGTGCTGCAGCTCGGCGGGGAGAGGAGAGGAACGGAGAGGAAAGGAAAGGGGAGCTGCCGCCGCGGGAGCTGCTGCGGGGCCTGCTGGTATCATGGCGTGAGCGTGGCAGGCGGGGAGAGGGGCGAGGGCGTGCCCGTGGATGAAGGTCGCTGGGCAGCACTTCGGGAGAACTGCTGCGAGTCCAACATCCAATTCCACAAGCACGTGGGATCCTGTGCGGGGTTGGCTGCTGGTCCTCTGCATCCTGCTACCCGGGGGCCAAGTAGGAATCCTCTTTGGAGAAGCGGCTGACTGCGTGAGAAGGCAGCAGAGGGCACGGGCTGGGCCTGGGCGTGTGCCTTGTGGGGACTTCAGTGTACGTGTGAAACACAGCTGACTGCTGTGATCTGGTGCTGCATGAGCCACGCTGCCACTGATCATGGGGAACGGCCTTTTTGCAAACTGCTGCAGGCAAGTCACCGATCTCCTCTTCCAGCCACACGGCTCTGACTCACCGGACGAGAGGTCTCCCCTCTTGCCAAAGTCTCCCACAAGCTGTGCTGTCTGCCCAGAGATGCCAGAAGCTGCCCAGTGTGCTGGGCTATATCCAGACATCATCCCCAGTGAAGCGGTGACTGGAGACCTGCAGAAGGTCACTGAATACATCCAAGACCCATCCGAGACCGAGGACGAAGAAGGAGCGGTGACAGTTTGTGATAGGAGGGGTTTGAGACCCGGTGTTGGCACTGCTGGCCTGCTCCAGTGGGCAGAGGCATCCCCCGAGGTGACTGTCCTTCCCGCCGACCTTGGGGCCGGGCCGGCAGGGCTGGTTGATCATGCTCAGTCGCTCGGGGCCTGCCAGAGCTGCGTGAAACTTGAGGACAGCGGCTTAGCCCACAGATCCTGCCACCGGGAGGAGCACGTGGCAGCAGCTGAGGGGGGGGATGCAGGCCCTGGAGCACATCCCGCCGGCCAGAGCCACAGCGAGGGACGAGCAGCCGTGCGTTCGGACACAGCCGTGGTGGGTCTGGACTCCAGGCTGAAGCACAGAGGTCCTGCTCCCTCCCAGGGGAGCCCTGAGACAGCGTCCTCTGCTCTGCCAGCAAGTGTGGGGAAAACCCCACGGGCCCAAAGCACAGTTGTGCTGCCTGTACCCCCTGGCAAAGTGTCACCTGAGGCTTGGGACACAAGTGCTGGTTTTGTAGTGACAGAGCCCACTGCCTGCCCTGGTGGCGGGTCAAGCTGTGATCCTGACTCACAGGGACAGGTTCTGCCCTCAAACCAGCAGCAGCAGAAGAAGAAGAGGAAGAAAAAGAAGCTCCCTCTCCCAGGTGCTCAGCTCTGTCCCAGGGGCTCTGTCATGCTGTGTGGAGCCAAAACACTGTATGCCCCTAATGGGGGTGGGTGGCTGCCTGTGCCTGTGAGATGGGGTAGCACAAAGAAGAGGGGAGGGAAGCAGAGGTGACATTTTAACTTCACGGCAAAAGGTGGAGGAGGAAGGTGGCGAGATATCCCACCTGGGTGTGTACCATGGAGGGACCCGTCTGTGCCTTGTCCGTGTGAGCAAAGCAAACATAGAAGCATTTTGCTTATCTTTTGAATTCATAAGGCAAATCCCTCTTTTGTTTGTGCCTGCAAACATGGTCCTTGTGAAGGATGGGAGTGGATCTCTCTGGCCCAGCCTGCAGCAGTGCAGGTGGGAGTGTGGGACCACAAGGGACCAGCACTGGGGGACTTTGGCTCCCCTGAGCTGCATGTGGGTAGAGGAGTGGCCTGACCTGCAGGGATGGAGCAGCTCTGCAGCTGTGCTGAGGAGGGGATGTTCCTTCTCCTCCTTCACCTGATGCATCATTCCAGTGCTGTGGGGACAGCAGGCCCCAGCCAGTTGTTGCAGTGTGGGAGAGGAGCAGCCACCCACTTGGCCACATCTGGCTCTCCTCCTTTCCCACTTTTCCACAAACTGGCACAGCACAATTGGAGTCCAGTGTGGCACCAAGTGGTAACTCAGGCTTTTGTCCTTGCCAGGACTTCTAGGATATGAGAAACAGATTATTTTTTAAGTCTCAAGGTCAAATTTTGCCTATCATTTTATTTTTTGTTCGAGCCCTGTGCAGTGACTGAATTTTGGTCTCAAGTGCTGTCTTGTGGTGCACCCACTGGCATGAGGGGATGTGTAGTGTGACTGACCTGAGCTGGTGTCTTAGTTTGTGGTTTGGCTTTCCCTGTGCCCACTGACATGCCGGGGCAGGTGTTGAGGCTGCAGCTTCTTGGGAAACTGCAGAAACTGTGTCATGTTGCTTGGTATTTGAAATACCTTTGAGGAGGGGAAGGCAGAATTTGGCCCCTCAGAATGGCACTGGAGCTGGTAAGGAATGCATTCCAAAACTCAGTGCTGGAAAAGGTAGGGGTTTAATTTACAGGTTTGTGCCTCTGACAGTCTCTGTGGTTACTAAATGTAGGGAAGGAAGCTCCTCACCGACAGAGCAGTCTGTGCAGACCAGGCTAGCTCACAGAAGTGTAATGTCGCTGACTTTTTGATCTGATAATCTTAGAAAAGGATTAGTGACTACCTTTGGTTTAGAAGATCTGCTGGAACAATAATTAGTTATTAACTAACACTTCCCAGGATCTGTGCTGTCAATGGCTGTGTGCAGCCAGCAATATTCAGGCTCAGGTGTGCACCTTCCATCAGGCCAGGATCCTGTCTGCTTGGGTTTGCCAGGTGCCCGCCACGGCTGCAGCCTGGCTGTAAACAGGAGGCAGGATTACAGCAGGGCCTGTCACCTTGGCGTGTGAACTCCTTGTCCAGGTGCAGAGATGAAACCTAATCCTCAGTCTGATCCTGTCTGCCAGGCGTGACCGCAGACGGGCGAGCGCGGGTCGATTCCCCGTGAGGTGGTGCCCGGTGCCTCCTGCCCGCTGTCCTGGCTCCTGCTGCTGTCCTGGCTCCTGCTGCTGTCCTGGCTCCTGCCCGCTGTCCTGGCGCTCCGTGTGCGAGGCTCGTTCATGCTCACAGCAATGAGAACATCCTGTCATGGCTGGGCCTCCAGCCAGCGCCAGCCAGAGCTCAGCAGCCTCCACCGTGCCTGTGGGTACAAACTGTGGGCCGAGAGGAGGAAGAGGGTCCTTGCTGGGACACTGGCACATCCCTTGGAATGACAGGGGATATCAGAGGTCACAGTTAAGACCACAGACCTGTGTCTCGAGGCCAGTGTGATCTGGAGAGGGGATCTCCTTGCTCCAGCAGCGAGCAGGGCAGTGAGCGGGCGGAGTGGCCGGGTTTGCCCCCGGAGCGGGTGGTGGTTCCGCTTCCCCATGACTCAGATGCCTGTGAGCCGTCAGGGGTGCAGCACCTGGCAGTGAGAGCCAGCAGCCAAACAGCTGCTGGCCAATTTGGGGCTCGAAGTGAGTGAGGAACAGGAGAGAGGTCTCTGCAGGTGTCTTTCAGGTGTCCCTGTTGCTCCTCCTGCCATCTCACGTAGGCTGAAATCCAGTGCCCCGAGATGTGCCTCCCTCGGCGCTGGTGCTGCGGAGGCTGTGGCACAGCAGCGCTGCAGTGGGTGGGAGGAAGCAGTGACCCACTTTAAGGCAGGTGGGTGCAGCTCTGCTTCCCTCGGGGAGCACATGTGGTGAGTCAGCACCCAGGAGACAGCACGGCCTCCAGGCCAGCTTGTGCTTTGTTTAAACATACCCACTGTGAACAGACCCCACTGGAAAGCCTTGGCTGGCTCACATCCAAGGGTTAACCTGCTGCACAGCAGGTCTTTCTCAGTCCAGGCTTAACTTTTGTTTCTAAACTTAAGACAGTACTGGCTGGAGCTGGATCCTCTGGCATAAGGAGACGTGAAGGTGTTGCCTATATATGTTTCTTGTCACAAAGTGCAGAGCTGCGCTGGTCCTGTCTTCGCTTGAGTAGGGAAATAGGGATGGAGAGGCCAAATATCTTGTATTTCTGCAGTCAATAAACAATCTGATTTCTGAAACACTAAGTAGTTTGGGGATCTGACACCACTGAACAGTGAAAAGCACAAGCATGGTCCTGGCTGGTGACCTTCTCTTGCTGCATGCAGAATTCTCTGTCTCGCTTTGCTTTGCCACTGAAGGTGTTTGTTGTGCTCCACACCAGCATATGCATGGATTGTAGTGCCAGCCTTCCTCATAGCCACATTCTGCCTCCCCTTCCTGGCTGCCACAGCAGGAGCAGAAGTTCAGTGGTCCTGCCCTGCTTGGGTGGGCAGGGGCTGGGCCAGTCTGGCTCGGGTGCCTGGCGGGTCACCCTCTCTGCAGGACTGGTAGCCCCAGGTGCAGCATTTCTGTGATGGCTTTTCTGTGCTCTATCCAGGTCCCCACGTGTTGAGGCAGTCCAGGAGCATGGCTGTGCTGGCTGTAGGGTGTGACAAGGGGCTCTCCCCAGCCCTCTGGGCATAGTGTGGTTTTTCTGAAACCACATCTCTTGAGGCACTCGTGTGTGGAGCTTTTCTTCCTCCTTTCTAGCATGACTGCAGCTTGCTGGAGCCAGAGCCAGGCCTCTTGTTTGGCTCGCCCTTGGCTTCATCTGTCAAAGAAATGAGCAGCTTGTGCTGGGGACATACGTGTGGTGACAGGGAACATGAGCAGCAGCTGCCAAGCTGCTGAAGGCAGCAGAGGCTGCCTGAGGTAGCTCTGCTACCTGCTGCCTTTTGGAAAGGATGTGCTCTCATTGCATTTCTTGCCCTTTCACCATGTCCTAATTCAGCCCTGACAGTTGTCTCTGAGGGTTTTCTGCAGTCTGAAGTGGGGGTGTGACCCTCTGGGGACACTCCAGCAGGGCCTGTTGCTGCAGCCTCGTGTTGTGCTCCAGGGGTGGCAGGGGGCTGTGGCGTTTCCATTCCTATTCTGGGTCACGGTGAAGGCAGGATGACTTCTCTGGGCTGCAGGAGCACTTGGGGCTGATGGGGAAGAACTGTCTGTGACACCTGTAGGTGTCAGGCCACAGTGCCAGTCTGAGGTGAGGGAGGCTGAGCTGCCATCTCCCCTGGAGATGGGTGCCTTGCTGGGAGGTGAGGAGGAGGAGGAGAGAGACCTGCCAGATGGAACTGGCTGGGGGGCTGCAGCCTCGGGGTGTTAGCCTGGCTTGGAGCTGCCCTGACCCCGTGCAGCCTTTCAGAAAGGCTGTTTCTGCTGCCTGGGAAAGACCTCCCCCTGCTCCATCTGTGCTGCCTGTAAGTGGGTGTCTGGGAGCACCAAGCTGGAACGGCCATGTGTGACCTTGGGGGTCCAGCTGAGTGTGCCAGGACAGCCCTGCTGGGAACACACCCTGCAGAGCACGATGCCTTCTCCCCTCCAGTGCCCACTGCCCCAGGTGTGAGGGCTGGTGTGGTGCTCTGGGGCACCAGGGGCACTCTGCCCTATCCCAAAGTTGCCGTCAGTGGCTCTTTTCACTCTTCCAGCTTATCCTGGCAGCACCTAGGTTCTCTTTAGTGTGGTCCCCAGCCTGGTTCACGGGGTGTAGGCAGCTCTAGGAGACTGGCAGCCTCCTAGATCTTATCAGCTCTATGACACTCTCCACCTTATTGGAAAGGAAAACAAACCATTGCAGAGCGGTGAGGTAGGTGCAGAGAGCTCCCCAGCCCTGTGATGCATCCACCTAAGCGGGCACTTTAAATGTCGTCACCTTTTTCTTGAATAAAATTGCTTAGACAAAGCCTCACCCTGGCACCATGGGATCTCTGTGAAGTATTCTGGCAATGCAGAGGGTGGCCAGATGCAGGCAGGGGTGTGGGAGCTGTTTGTGTGGTGGTGGAGTAACCAGGCTCCCACGTGAGGTGCAGCGGTGCCACCGCAGCTCCTGCCTCCCTCTCCCTGCCGAGTCCCAGCAGGGCTGTGGGGAGCTGTTTAACATGTTGGTGCACAGGTTACAGCTGCCTCCAGGCCGCAAAGCACCACACACCCATTTCTTTTAATTAAGAGGCTTCTTAAGACAGCTCAGTGTGGTGTACACTGACCCATCCTTCCTGCCCTCCTTCCCTCCTCTCTTCACACAGTTTGTGGAAGATGCAAACCCCACAGGCAAGTGAGAGCACGTTAATTATGCTGTGAGGGGAAGGGAGGGAAGGGCCTGGCACACCTCTGTCTAGTAAACAGCAAGTGCAGAATAAAACCCTTCCTGCCTTTTAACCCCTGGTTTGCTCAGGCTGGCCAGAGGACAGTGGTGGTGTCCAAGCCAGTTTCTGCAGCCACTCAGAGAGCACTGTCCCTTAGCTCAGACCTTCTCTAAATCCCTCTCTTGTCATCCAGAGCACCCATCTGGTGTGGCACTGATGAATGGCAGCGGCCTGCACGACAGCCTCAAGGGCGAGAAGGACGCCAGGCAGAATGGCCACGAGGAGGCCGACCCGGGAGAAGATGGGAACGACCAGGAGGTCATTGTCATCCAGGACACGGGATTTACTGTCAAGATCTGTGCACCAGGGATAGAACCCTTTTCCCTGCAGGTACCTGCCCTTGCTAGCTGGGGAGGGGAAGGAGGCAGTGGGAAGCATTTCAGCCAGGCAGGCAGGGAAGGGGGCGGAGGACTGTGCCCAGGAAGGCCCCTGGTAGCCCCCACAGTCTGGCAGTACCTTCAGGCTGCTCACAGCTCCCTGACCTGATGGGACTAAGTGGGAAAGAAGGCAGCAAAGGATGGAGGGTGCAGGAGAGAGGCTGCCTGGCCAGTGCCTTTGAGAGAAAAAGGAAGGAAGAGATGATGTGAGCAAGAGGCTGTCTGGCCCAGGCCTGCCTGGACATTGCAAGGACAGGGAGGTGTTTTGTTCTGGATCCCAGGTGTGGAGCAAGGGGAGGGAGAAGTCACTGAGGTGTAGCTCCTTGTCCATTGCAGAGGGGCTTGGATGTGGAGCTGAGCACAGGGAAAATGACCTTCCTACTTCTGGGCTTTTCTAAAGAAGGGTTGTGAAAACGTGATTTCTGGGCCTTACTCTCAGGAAGGGAAAATCCCTTTCTTGCTCAGCAGTGTTGGCATGATACTGCTTTGGGCCAGCCTGGGTTTGGTGCAGTGGCAGGTGGTAGCACAGCTCAGGGAGCTCAAGCACCGACCTGAAGAGCAAGGGAACAATGCAATCTCCACTTTGTTCTGCACAGAGAGCTCTGCCTGTATCATGTGGACAGTGGCACGTGCTGCCAGATCAGGATGGTCTCTGACTTGCCTGGCTGATAGTCCCATTTAGCTTGATACCTCACCAAAAACTATTTGAGTGAAATATCTCTTGGGAAGAGGCACCTGGAATCTAAACCAAGTGGGAAGTCTTATCTCCCCAAGACCTGCAGAGGTTGCAGTGAAATCCCATCCCCCGTGGAAGCAGCTGTGTCTCAGCCTGGCTTTTTTTTTCTCCTTTAAATCCCCTTGGCTATTAGTTTTAATAGGCTAATAATAGCAGGCCGCCTCTTTTACAACAACTTACGTAAACTACCCCGGGCCTTCTGAGCTTGTGAGCAGTGTTAGGGTGCTGGAACAAAGCAAGGAGGTGGGAGAGCAGCCCCGGTGCACCAGCCTGAGCAGTGTGTGGCATCCCAGAGCCGTGTGGAGGTGTGGCACTGGCACAGACACACCACACGTCCCGTGGGCACCGCGGCCCATCGAGAGGAGGAAAGGGAGTGTTTGCCACATGCATCATTCAAGACCTCACCACAAATGTACAGTGTGAAGGGATAAGGGAAGAACCCCCAGTTTCCTGCACCACATTCTATTTTTGCACTGCCCTCTGTCACCTCTGTCCCATGTCTAGTGCTTGTGGGATGGAGCTGGGGTGGCTGACCCTGCCAGAGGTGGCAGGGCCCTCCCAGCAGGGGCAGAAGTGATCTTCTGGAAGGGAGGTAGAGTCTGCTTTTCTGAGCTTGGACAGGTCAAGAGTTTCTGCTGATTCTGCAGCAGAGGGACAAAGTTTGGCAAGAGCACGTGTGAGGTTAAAAAATAACAGGGTTCTTCCCTTCTTAAGGTTTCTCCTCAAGAGATGGTGCAAGAGATCCACCAAGTTTTGATGGACCGGGAGGATACTTGCCATCGGACTTGCTTCTCCCTGCAGCTGGATGGCAATGTCCTCGATAACTTTGCTGAGCTGAAAACTATTGAAGGACTGCAGGAGGGCTCGCTGCTGAAAGTGGTGGAAGGCAAGTTCCTTCAGACTTGTGAGGGAATGAATGAGGGGTTTTATAGGGAGTGGTTTTGGCCACCCAGCAGCCCTTTCCCGTGATTAAGCAAAAGTGTAATTCCAGTTTTTTTCCTCACTTTTTGCTCGTCAGAGCCATACACAGTGCGAGAAGCCAGGATACACGTGCGTCACATTCGGGACCTTCTGAAGAGTCTTGACCCATCAGATGCTTTCAATGGTGTGGACTGTAACTCACTGTCCTTCCTGAGTGTCTTCACTGAAGGAGACCTGGGAGGTATGGGGCAAAAAGACTTCTCTGGTGTGGTCTGGGCTTTTATTCCCTGACTCTTTGCTTAGTTAAACACAGTGACGGTCAGTCACCTGTCTCGTGTCATTCAGGAGTGCAGAGGAACAGTCGGAGCACTTCTGCATCCCTCCTTGAATGATGACTGGAGGAGGGAATGCTGCACTTTCCAGAACTGACTTTCTGTCTCTGTCCATTCCAGACAGTGGAAAACGGAAGAAGAAAGGTACCGAAATGGAACAAATTGACTGCACCCCTCCTGAACATATCCTGCCAGGTAGCAAAGAGAGGCCCCTGTGTGCCCTTCAGCCCCAGAACAGAGACTGGAAGGTAGAGTTCTCCTGTGTCATTGAAACAGCTGTTGGCACATTCCTTGCAGCAAACTGGTGGTTAGGGATTGAAAGCTGAGCTGAAGTGGACTTTGGGATTTGCTCTGCTTCATGCTTAACAAATGCTGGGATAGCACTGCTTAGCTAAAAGAATAAAGTCCAGGAGCTGGCGTGCGACACCTTGGACATGGAGTCTGGACAAATGTGCAGTGTGGAAGGGCCAGGCTTGCTGGGAGGGGTGGCAGGGAAGGTAGAATTCTCTGCAAAGTCCTGGAGACAGGATCTACAGATCACCACAGATTGCCCTTAGCTTTCCCATCCCCTCCCACTTGGATTCCGGTTTAGAAGCTGCCATTTGAAAACCAGTACAGCAAGAAATCCGTGCCCTGTGCAGCCCAGAGGCCCAGGGTGTCTGTTTTCACTCGTATCTTGCGGTGTGAAAGGCAAACTGGTGGACTGCAGAGGGCTCAGGAAGGCTGTGCTCTGGAGACCAGGTGGGTTTGTAAGCTCCGTTTCTGGAATCAGGCAGGTAAAAGGGATCTGCCTCGTACATTGAATGACTCGAACTCAAAGAAATTAATTCCCGCTGACAGGAGTCGCTTCTGTTGTGTTCTTCTGTAGCCTTTGCAGTGCCTAAAGGTATTGACAATGAGTGGCTGGAACCCTCCGCCCGGTAACCGCAAGATGCACGGGGACCTCATGTATTTGTACGTCATCACGGTGGAGGATCGGCACGTCAGCATCACTGCGTCCACCCGGGGATTTTACTTGAATCAGTGAGTAACTGAGATTCTTCCTGTCCTGCCCTGCAGCAGCCAGCTGGAAAAGAACCCACAAACAAACAGTTGCTGCCTCTTTTTTTTCTTTTCTTTGGCGGGAAGCAGCCTATTTTAATTTGCTGCTCACATGGGTTTGTGGGAGTTGCTGTACTGGATTGGGCTGTTCAGTTATGCCTGGTACCACTTCTCCACAGTGGCTAAGTGCCTGGTGCTTTAGGGAAAGTTTAAACATCCCATAATGTCATCAACTAATTAGAGCATTTTGAGTCGGGAGGAAATTCCTTCCCGACCATTGCAACTATCTCATTTTGCCCTAAAGCAAAAGCACAGCCTGTCATAACTCCCTGAGCTGGGCACAAATTTGACTAGAAATTATTATTTTTTTAATGATGACTGTGAGAGACTGTTGTGGCTGTGCCTGTTGGAGTGGCTGTGCTGAGGGGGTTCTCGGTTAAGCAAAGGCTCTTTTGGTGTGTTTGGGAAGCTCTATGAAATCAGTCCTTCCCAGCTATAAAAACAGAAGCCTCTCTTGAGCCTGAGGGTGGCTGAAGACGGTCTAAATTAAATAACCCATCAGGGCCAGGTACAGGGTTACTGGCTGTGTCTCATGTGGGGAGACTGGAGAGGGCCCTTGCAGCCCACCTACCCGTGTGTGCCCCGTGGTCTCCATCTTGCAGGCAAGGGCACATGGGGCAGCCTTTTATACTGTGCACGTATGGAGAGCTCTTGGTCTCATTCCACATTCCAGGGTATGGGAACTATCAGGTATGACAGTGGCTTGTGACTGTTTCTTTTTTTTCTTGCAGGTCTACTGCATACAACTTCAATCCCAAACCTGCAAATCCCAGCTTTCTCAGTCATTCCTTGGTGGAACTACTTAACCAGATCAGCCCTACCTTCAAAAAAAACTTCTCCGCCCTGCAGAAGAAACGGTAGCAGTGCTTTTTCCTCTCTAGTTCCTTGAGCAGTCTGGTGTGAAGTTGGGGAGGCTCAGCTGTGTGGCTGGTCCTGGGGAGCTGATGCCACTGGTGCAGCAGGATTTGCAGTGCCTGCTGCTCTGAGCTCACGGAGTGGTGGTGGTTGGGACACATGACTATAAGCTGCCAGGACCACAGAGCACCTGATCCAACGTCATGGCAGCACCCTGAGGTAGCTGCTTTCCCTCGCTTGAAACATGAGCTGTCAGAGCTGATGGGCCTGTCTGTGGTGTTCAGCCCGGAGTCCCCATCCCTGTGCACTGGATGTTCCTCTCTGCTGTAGCTCTCCAGTGACTCTTGCTTCCAGCATGTTGATTTACTATTTCAGTTCTGCCTGAAGCAAAGGGTGGGGATATGACAGCATTCCGTTGCCATGGGAATATCACTTGTGGGGCTTATCTGGAATTCAGGTACTCTGTCCCTGCTGGGAAAGTGAACACACAGGACAGTTTGCACAGTGGGAGAGTGAGCCTGGAGTGACTGCAGTGTTCGTACAAGGGACACGGGGGTGTGTTGACCAGCTCCTGAGGTGTGGGTCTCCTCCCCGAGGCTCTGTTGGCCACATGCCCTGTGGGAGGCTTGGTGGCTGCCCAGTTACCCAGGCAGCAGAGTGTTAGTGTGGAGCACGGCCATGGGCTGCAGCAGCACTGGTAACCTGATCAGTAGGTACTTCTCTGGTCCAAAAAAGAGACTGAAGCATAAATATCAGTGAAAGTAACACACGAGGGCTTTGTGTAGGCTTATGGTAGAAAGAGAATGGTTATTTTAAACATGCCTGTGCATGTTAATTTTCTCTTAATTTCCTCTAGCTCCTATAATAATAAACCAACAATAAGGCATTGTTTGATTCTCCCGTCCTTGCTGCAGGGACCATTTGTTCTGCTCCAGGACAGTGGGTCCTGTGCAAAAGCCTGTCATTCTTCAGAGTCACTTAATGAACTGCCTCAGCTCAGCAGGGTGTGGATTGACAGGCACATTGTGTGGCTCTGGGAGCTCTGCTCCTGCTTCATTAAGGAGATGAAAGTGACACCAGATGAGGGCTGAAATTAGCAGTGGCCTCCAGCCACCACTGCCACTATCTGGCCATTTAAAAATGATTATACTGTATTGCTTCTTGGGCCAGAAGTAACTACAGATGAGCCCCCAGCCCCTGCTGAGAGCAGGCAGATTACACAAGAGGCCTTTCTGCAACGCTTGAGTTTCCACTGTGGGCTGCTGTTACACTGTGACCCGTTTGGACTAGTGTGAAAGCACAGGGAAAATTCTCTTAGAATAGAAAGAAATCTTTCTTTGAAAAATGTCTGATTGTTTTCCCTCCCAAACTAGGGTTCAGAGACACCCTTTTGAGAGGATAGCCACTCCTTTCCAAGTGTACAGCTGGACGGCTCCGCAAGCAGAGCACGCCATGGACTGTGTCCGGGCCGAGGACGCTTACACTTCTAGACTGGGCTACGAGGAGCACATACCTGGGCAGGTATTGGTCTTGCTTTACCTGACAATGCTGGCAAGAGTTTTGCTGCCAGCTGTGCTGGGAACCAGTTAGCTTTCAACAAGTAACCTCTGGTATTTGTGGAATGGTCTTGCTCATCAAGGGGAAAGTTATTCACAGGACCCTTGACTATAGGGGCTGTGCTGCTCGGGCTGCAGCTCCTTGAGCATGGAAGGGTCTGAGAGGAGCAGCTTCGTCTTGGGTGTTTATAAATTGCCCGTCCTTGCTCCGATGGGGGTCACTGCACAGGAGGCAGGTGCTCCTCCGTGCCAGCCGGGCGTGGAACGGCTCTTGTGTCTCTGAGCAGACTATTCCAAATGCTCCAGTTGCAGCTTTGTAGCACAAAATGGTGCAGGGCTGCCTGTGGCAGGTGTGTGCCTGCAGTGTGACCGCAGTGCTGGTGACAGTGGCACGTGCTGCTGCTTCAGTGGTACTGCCCTGCATTAGCTGGGCTGATGAAAGGTCTGTCCTAGACTGCTGTTGAATAAAGTGCACTGTGGAGGTGTGTTCGTCCCTGCTGCTAATTCACTTCCTCTGAGCTCCACTGCAGCCTGAATTCTTGCCCCTTTCTCTCCTAAAATGCCTCGTGAAGAAGAATGCTGCCTTGCCAGCCCCTTCCCACACAATGCATTGCTCCCCCAAAGGCTTTTCTTCCCTTTTTCAGACCAGAGACTGGAATGAGGAGCTGCAGACCACACGGGAGCTGCCACGCAAGAACCTGCCTGAGAGGCTGCTGAGAGAACGAGCTATTTTCAAGGTAACTTTGGGATGTGCAGACAGCTCCTCACACATCCCCATCTCTGCTGCCTGTGTACTGGCTCCTGGGGCTTGTATCCAAGCCACTAACCAGGCTCAGAAGTAAAAGCCAGCGGACCTGCCTGCCTGCTGGAAGGCTATCAGGAGGAGAGGAGCAAAGGAAAAATTTGCAAGGATCTTTGAGAGCTGGGTGGTGGGAGCCCATCCTGATCCAGCTTTCTCTCCACCTGCCTCCAGGTTCACAGCGACTTCACTGCAGCAGCAACACGAGGTGCTATGGCCGTCATCGATGGCAATGTCATGGCCATCAACCCTAGCGAGGAGACCAAGATGCAGATGTTCATCTGGAACAACATTTTCTTCAGCCTGGGCTTTGACGTCCGTGACCACTACAAGGACTTCGGAGGAGATGTGGCTGCTTACGTGGCTCCTACCAATGACCTCAATGGTGTGCGGACCTACAACGCTGTGGATGTGGAAGGGCTGTACACACTGGGGACTGTCGTGGTGGATTACAGAGGGTACAGGGTGACAGCTCAGTCAATTATTCCGGGCATCTTGGAGCGGGAGCAGGAACAGAGTGTCATCTATGGGTCAATAGACTTCGGCAAGACAGTTGTCTCACACCCCAAGTACCTGGAGCTGCTGGAGAAGACCAGCAGGCCGCTGAAGATCCAGAAGCACAAAGTTCTCAACGACAAGAACGAGGAGGTGGAGCTGTGCTCCTCGGTGGAGTGCAAAGGCATTATTGGCAACGATGGGCGTCACTACATCCTGGACCTGCTCCGCACTTTCCCTCCAGATCTAAACTTCTTGCCTGTTGAAGGGGAGGAGATGCCAGAGGAATGTAAGAAAATGGGGTTCCCCAAGCAGCACAGACACAAGCTTTGCTGTCTCCGGCAAGAGCTTGTTGATGCCTTTGTAGAACACAGGTGAGCAGAGCTCCCCCCTTCCTCCACCTGCAACTGGTCACGGTCCAAGTCAGGACCATGCTGCACTGTCCCGGGAACATCCCAGCAGAGCTCCCAGAAGTGGGCAGCTAATTGCCCCATTGCTTGGCCGTGCAAGTGCAATTCTAGAAACTTAATTAATGAGAGGTGAGAACAGTAGGGATTTGGACAGGGGTCCAGGGAACCAGGGTTTGTGTTTTAGTCTCCAGATCTATTTTTTTGGTCCCTCTCCAAACATTTAGTAGTTCTGCTTTCCCTGCAGGTATCCTGTGCACCTGACTGCTAGGGAATGGGAAGGATTTATGCTTTTTTTTAAGGCTCTCCAGACGTCCTGAATGTTACCTTTGTTTCCTAGAGGCTGAAAAAAATCCTGTGGGAAGTGCTGTAGGCACGTTTGTGGTGGGGTGTGTGGGTTGCTCTGTGCTGGCGAGGCAGTGGGAGCTCGGGGAGCGGGACACGTCGCAGTCACGTGCTGCAGCCCTGGGTCGCTGTGATGTCCACGCTCCTGCTCCTGATGGGAAGGGCTGTGGGTGCTCTGCTGTCACAGGTGACCAGAGCCTGTGCTCTGCCTGCCGGGAAGATGAGCCCTCCCACTGCTGGCAGAGGAGCCTTCTCTGTCCACTGAGCAGCTGGTTCCACATCCAGTGCCTGCCCCAGCTCTGCCCTGTGCCCGCAGGCCAGCTCTGCTGGTCCCAGGACAGCTTCCAGACCAGCAGCCTGCAGGACTGTGGCTGTAGGGCACTGTTGCTGCTCTGTGGCTGGCAGAGCCTGGACCTCTCTCTGCTGAGCTCTCCTGGCCAAACTGCTGCTGGTTTGTGTGTGACTGGTCCCGTGCATCTGGCAGTGAGTCTTCCTGAGCTGGCTGCGAGTGCTGCCTATGGACACAGCAAGGAGATCACTTCCCATTCGGGTGGGGAACGAAAAGCCAGTTTTGTGCTTCTTCTGATAATGTGCATTCCTTAGATTTTTGGAAAGCTGATGGGAAGAGAGTGTATACCCTGCATTTCCACAGGGAAACTGTGTGGTCTGTAATGCTAACTTGGTGAGGTTTTTCCCTGCAGAGCAGTGGTGAGGTTTTTCCCTGCAGAGCAGTGGTGAGGTTTTTCCCTGCAGAGCAGTGGTGATCCTCAGGGATTCTTCTGCTGAGCCGAATTTCCCTTTCCCTTTGCTGCAGGTATCTCTTATTTATGAAGCTGGCTGCACTGCAGCTGATGCAGCAGAAAGCCAACAAGCAGGAGAGCTCAGGTGCACTGGAAAATGGTGCCTCTCCAGAGAACGGCGCCGCAAACAGCGAGAGGTGTGAGTCAGAGGATGGCAAAATAGATGATAACGTGACGGGACTCGATCAGGTGAAGGAGCTCGCTGAGACCATCGCCTCTGACGATGGAACAGGTATTTCATCCTCAGCACCAGCTCAGCCCGGGCCTCCTGCCCTGGCTGGTGGGCTGTCACTGGTGGGAGCAGTGCCAGGTGGTGGGGTGGTTGGGATGATTGATGATTGTTAAACAGGACAAGCACTGGCTGTCTGTCAGTAGTGCCTGAACTCTTTGTTAGATCTGCTCACACCCTGGTGGATGACTCGCCCTGGGGGGCTGGGTGAGTGAATGTGTCTGAACTCAGCAAGCCCATCAGCCCCTCAGCTCTGCCCCAGAGACAAAGCCTGGCCAGGCTGGCCCTGTGGGGCTGCAGGAGAGTGCTGGGCCAGGCAGGAGGCAAGCAGCACATGGGCACCTTTGGGAACCCCAGGCTTGGAGTTCTGAGTGTCTGTGCTTAGAGGTGGAGAGGTTCATGGGGTTTTTTTGTTATTTTACATGCTCTTGTTCAGACTTTGCAGCCATTCTCCTTTCCAAGTACCTTACAATTGATTGTTTTTATAATGGATTTCTGCAGAATGGACCATCATTGCTGTTTCTAGTAGCAAAGCTTTTAATCTTATCTTTATAGCTAGGTTTGTAATTTCTGAACTCCACACTCATTTGTAGTCTGTTTTTCTCCCTGCTCCAGTGGATCCCAAAAGCAGAGAAGTGATTCGGAATGCTTGCAAGGCTGTGGGCTCCATTAGTGACACGTCGTTTGACATCCGTTTAACCCAGATATTTTCTCACCAGGTATGTGTACCCAGAGCTGGGCTCAGTCCTCCTTCAGAGGGACACTGTGTCTCGCCAGCTGCAGACAAAAATTGTGTTCAGTAGCCAAGAATATTGCTGGCTTTTGGCTCGCTGGGCACGGTGCAGGGCTCTCTGTGAAGCACAAAGAGAAGAGAGAGAGCAGTGTAATGGATTGCAGTGCTGGAGCTGCCAAGTGCAGGCAGTGAGTCTCTCCCACCACTGCGCTCGGGGGAGGGCTGCAGCTTGTTGCCAAGAATCTTCCTGTGATTCTCCAGCATCCCAGCTGCTAGACCACTTGAAGAGAAGCAGAGGGAGGGAAAAAAATTAAATTTGATCCAATGTAGTATTTACACAAAAAACAGTTGCAGTTGAACAACTGATGTTGGGCCCTCAGTGAAGGGCAGGGTTTGTTTAGTAACATTTTGGTAAGCAGCAGAGTGCCCTTTCACATGCACAATTGGGCAAAGGCATCACAAGTGGCTTTCCACGGCTAGGAGCATATTTTTAATTTGGAAATAGAGAAAAGATTCCAGAGTGTTTCTGGGGGTGAATATCAGGGCGGTGTGCAGGCACACTGCAGGGGAATGGTCATACTGCTGAGCTCAGACAGCCCAGCTGCTACCACAGCACAGCAGCCACTGCTCTTCCCATCAAAACATGCTGTAGAGTTTGAGATGAGTTTTTGAAGCATCTTTAATTCCAGGGAGACAGAATTACTTTAACTTTCTACCTGCTCTTCCTATACACTTTATGTAGAGGATTTGTTTCTGTAAGTTGCTGTGGTTGATGTTTTTTCTCTTTTCCTCCCCCAGGTGTTCGTTTCCCTGAGTCAAGCAAAGAGGAGGTGCAGGATCAGAAGCAGCTGCTGAAGGATGCTGCTGCATTCCTGCTGTCGTGCCAGATCCCAGGCTTGGTAAGGAACTGAGGGCCAGCAGTGATGTGCCCTCTGAAAGCTCGGCCTGAGCCTGACTGCTCTGAGCAGTGACACTGGTGACCTCTGGGACAGCAGTGGGGGAGCACAGAGAGCAGTGCATCTCGTGCAAGGCATGAGGAGTTTCTGTTTCTCATCTTACATCATGGCACAATTTTCCCACCTCAATTAAACAAATAATTTTTGGCATTGGTATTTAACAGCTATTGCTAAGAGTTTGGGACAATAGAGACCACGTAAGCCATCCTCCCTAGCCCTGGGCATCCTGCACAACTTATTGTTTTACTGACCCTGGTTGTGACTCAATTGGTGACTAATAATTTGAAGTGAACTGGGAAATTGTTCTTACTAATAGCTGTCATAAAAACTCCCTCTGTAAGTCTTAAGCATTTTGGATATCACCTGTGAACCTGGCCAGATAAGAAATCCCAGTTTCTCCCTTCTGCAGACACTTGCCAAATTGACAGCTAACACGCCTGTTGGAGCAGGCACTGGAACTGGGAGGGAGAGCTCATGAGCTCCAGTCTAAGAGGTCCAGGAATTACTGGTCTTGTGTAGGAGAGGGTTTTCCTAGCTGGAATGTTCTTCTGAACTCTAAATTCACTAGTTTTGTAGTCAGCATAACCTTTAGAATTGCCTATTCAGTCTTTAAATAAAAAAGAGAGTGAGAGAATTAGAAAAAGGCTTGGTGATTGTTTGATTACAAGGTAGTTGATATTCCAGTATATAAACTCAAAACACTGCACAGGCCCTGTGTGAGGGGAGGTTGCAGACCAGCTGGTGTAGCAGGTAGTCCTCTGCGTATCAGAGAGGAACTGGTGTTACTCTGTGATGTGAATTAAACGACTGTTTATCAGCACTGCAACACAGCTGAAAATGTAAGTGCAGTTTTCTCCTTATCAGCTGTGTGTGCACAGCTCCATGTACTCATTTAATTGGAGAAGTTTTACTTGTGACTGTGAGGCCCTAAAAAAAAGGGTCTGCCTGCTAGTTCCACAAGTTTTGCCTCTGCCTGTCGTGAGTGGTAGTGCTGCTCCTTCCCCACCAAGACAGAAGAGTAAAACTGGCCCCAGTGGCAAGGAGCTTGCTCAGACTGGGCTGGCTGCTGTGAGTGTCCACTGCCCACACTCCATGGTGGTCTCTGGTGTTACAGCACTCTACCCACCCAAAGAGCCTTGCTTGGGGATCACTGTCAGCCTCTGGGGCGACCCAGGTAACGAGGTGTGTGCAGTGACATTGTGGAACCCCAGTCCCCGCTCCCTGGTTTGCTTTCTAAATTTTTTAAAATTGAAATTCTTTCCTTCACGTTTGCCCTCAGCAACCAAAGTCTGTACCTACCCTGCAGGTCAAGGACTGCCTGTATCACACGGTGCTCCCGATGGATGGGCGACCTTGGCTGAGGCCATGCACCAGAGGGGCATCAAACATGCGCTACCTGGGCAAGGTGATCAACTTCATCACCAAGACCCCCGCCGTGCACAGCTGGATCACATCTTTGTAAGCATCAGGCTTAACATCGGGCTCGGTTCAAAGCACCTCTGCTGGCGTTGCCCTGAGAGATTCCCACTTGGCCAATTGTTTTCACTGTGTAAAAATAAACAGCTTCAAAAACGGGGGAGGAGGGGAGAAAGAACCTGTAAGTGGTGGATGGGGAGTTTGTTCCCAAATCCTTAATGGCTTTCACAATGCTAGGGAGTATAGGCTCCTTTGGGGTAGAGAATGCTTCAGGGATTCCCAAGTGTAATATGGGTAACAGCTGGATTTTAAGCCATGCATTTTTCAAGCCTCTAAGATCCATCCGGGCCTTGGACCAAACTGGTGGAGTGTGAGCATGGCTGCCTGGGAACAGGTGAGGGCTGGGCCGGTGCAGCCCTGGAAGCACTGCTGGAGCTGTGCTGCACTGGTGGCTGTGGGCACAGAGGTGCCAGGGGCTCCTCGCTGGCTCCAGGAGGGCTGTCAAATGCCAAACACTTCTGTGCTGCAGGAGAATAGTGTGTCTCCTGCAGAGCTTGATAAAAGGCCATTTCAAAAGCCCAGTGGTGTTTTTCATGTTCTTGCCAACTGACTTGGTCTGGTCTTTATTCCTTTGGGTAGGAAAATTGAATCAGTGAATTGATCACTCGATCAGCCAAACACACATCTTCAGACGTACCTCCAGGTATGACCTGCAGTCTGACCTCTTGCCTCCTGGTCCTCTCTAATTACTTTTTTCCACAACAGAGCTGTTTGGGGCTCTCCTCTCATTAGGCAATTCCTGGGGGTTGCGTGCAACGGAGGTACAAGCTCATTAGTGCTGAAATAGGTACAGGCCTGGGGTCTAATGACAAAACAAGTTCTCACTTGAAGGAAGCTTCCCAGAGAGTAATCATTCATGCTGTTTCCTCCCAGATCCTCACTCATTATGTTGGAGGCTTTAAAAGTGAAATCACAGTCTGTTTTCCTTGTAATACCTTTTCCTCTTAAACAGTGTTGCTTTTGCCCTCTAAGAAGCCTTTTTACTTGGCTGAACACTACATATCTGTCCTTGTACCTGTCCCACACAGCACAGCAATACCCTGGCTTGGTTCCAGTGCCACATCTTCTTTACACTCTCTGCTCTTTCTGTCCCAGGTAGCAGTCCAAAATGGAGCTACACATTTGTGTGTGTAGGCATATAGTTACTCTTACATCTACGTAATTCTGTCTGTGCTAGTTCCACTTGCAAATATTGCCTTACTCCCTCTCCTGGAAGATGTGCCTGTTTCTGGTAGGACTGGGTGTGTGTGAGGCTCGGGGTTGAGCAGTGCCTGTGATGGGGCAAGTGTCCCCTTGACTCACTCTGGTGTCTCACTGTAGGGTGTGGAGCTGTCGGGTTTATCCGCTGCCATCAGCCACTTCCTCAATTGTTTCTGAGCTCCTTCCCAAATCCCATTGCCCATCTTCCAGCTGATGAGCTGGTCTCCAAGAAAAAGAATAAGAAAAGGAAAAACAGGAACCTTTGAAATGCTGATAACACGGCATGGGCCAGCATGACCCCTCAGGAGCTATGGAAGAATATTTGTTCAGAAGCAAAGAATTACTTTGATTTCAGTCTTGAATGGTAAGCAGAGCAGTGACCCCTGGCTTGTGCCTGGACTCACCAAACACCTGTAGCTCTTGTTGTTCTTTAACAGGACCTCCCTTTCTGACTTGTGTTCTATTTGAATAAAATCTGTACTCCTTGAGGGACTTTTATGGGTTTTAAATGGAAAGAAATTGGGCAAAGAGCAGGAGGGGCAAGTGTATGTTGGAAATTTGGAAATGAGATGAAACCTATGACACAAAGGCAGCTGGGAAAAACAGCTCACTCCTCACAAAGAGCTGAAGGCATTCAGCCACAACGGCTGCAGTGAGCTTTGAGGAGAACACGGGGGGGGGGGAGATTTCAGTAAAAGCACTGCTGTGCTCTGTAGGCTTTCAGAGACCATGGGCAAGCTCTGCAGTGTTAGTCATTGGTTTCAGTTAGCACCTGGCTGTAGAGGGACCTGTGCCTCAGGTACCCATGGTGGAGGGATGTACTTGAGCAGAAACTCACCCAAAAGCTGAAGCTTGTATGTGCTTTCTGCAGTGAGAACGCTGACCAAGCAGCTGAAGTGTATAATCTACAGAAAATCACCCTGCTCCGTGAAATCTCCCTCAAAACTGGAGTCCAGGTAAGATCCACATCCCCCCTCCTTCCCATCGTGTTCTGTAATGAGGAACACGAAGAGTAAGTGTGACTGTGCTTGCAGGCACAGTGTGAGCCCCGAAAGGTCTTTCTGGTGTTCATGGTAGAATACAGGTCCCATCCCTGGGAAAGAGATTTCTAATCCAGCTCCTTCTTAGGGTAAGGTTGCTGGCATCTCCCTTGGAAGAACTGCTGTAGCTTGCTCTGGCTGGCTCAGCTTCAGTTCATGCACACACAGGTTCCACGCATCTCCAGAGAGAAGCAGCTCTTTGGCTGAGCAGAGCAGGACTTTGGGGCCTTGCTTGGAGACAAGGGTTTCCTTCCCCATAGCACTGGTTTTTCACTGCTCTGTGGGGGAACAGTGGGATGGGCTCCAGCACTGGGTGCTGCAGTGCCATGTTGCCACTGCACACACGGTGGTCACACTGCACCTTCGAAGCTCTGTCCCAGGTCGTGGTGCAGGAGATGTGTTGCCTGGAATCCACATGCAGAATTGTCTTCTTGCCAAGTACCTATGGAAGTGGTGACCGTGCCCTCCCCTCTTTTGATTGCTCCAGATCCTGCTGAAGGAGTACAACTTCGACAACAGGCACAAGCCCACCTTCACAGAAGAGGATATTCTCACATCTTCCCCGTAGTGAACACGTAAACCCCAAAGCCTCCGATGCTTTCCACTTTCTTCCAGAGCGGGCAAGCACAAGGTTCAGCAAGGTACAGACAGACCTCATGTGTCTCTGCCTCTCAGGGCAGCCACTGATAATGGGGGGAGCAGATTGTGTGAGGCATGCCACCAGTACAACCCCTGCCCACCCCAGTTTGGTAGAGAACCTGGTCTCCAAGACCATCTGGAAGGCTCTTGCTGTAAAGCCCCCAGCAGTGAGCAAGGATGGGTCCAGGGCACTGATCTCCTTCCCCCCAGGTTCTGGTCCTTGCACAGGCAGTGACCTATGCTGTGTATGCCACTGCTGTTCCACTTCATGGGCAGCAGGTCTCCAGCATGTTAGGGGTTGTTTAACATACATATCTATGTGGATACACCTTCTTTCAGGTTCTTAAAGGAGGGCTGTGAGCTCATCAACGAAGCCTTAAACCTGTTCACAATGTGTAGGGTGCTATGCATGTAGAAATCTGTGCCTGCCTAGGCTGCTAGCTCTCTCAACTATATCATGGGAGGATTACTCAGAGTAAGCAGGGGCTCTAAGAGAGTCTCCTTAGTCCTCTCATTCCTTCCCTATCTTGCTCAAGCTCATGGCACAGTGTGACCTGCTCTGGGTTCTGTTCTGTTCAGGGCCTTAAGCAATCAGCAGAAAGCGGTGCTAATGAGCGAGAGGGTCCTGGGCATCGAACACCCCAACACCATTCAGAATACGTGAGTATGGGGAGCTGGGGGAGCAGCAGTACCTCGGGGGCTGGCTCGTGAGCCTCGTGTCTGCAGCTGGAAAACAGATGCAGTTCTCCTCCCTTCTGCAGCGTTCTTCCCAGAATCCTCCACTTCCATCATCTCTTAGGATCCTGCAGACTGAACAGCTGAGCGTGGTGCATTATAAACATCCTGTACGCTCAGTAATTGTCCTACTGAACCTGGGGTTTAGTGTTTGTCTGCTGAATGTTTATTAGATTCATTAATTCTGCTGGCTTTGGCCCTGGGCTTATGTCAAAAAAATGAGAAAGAATCCCCCCCAAAAGCACAGTCAGAATATCACATACATACAAGTCAGGTTGGAAATATTCCACAAGGGATGTTAAGAGAAATTGAAATAAAACACTCAATAGATAGCTTCCTTAGTGCTTGTGACACTCAGTGGGGCTGTGGGTCAGCCAGCAGACTTGGACTTTTGAACTGGCTGAAGTCTTTTTATTCATGTGCAGCTGAGGAAAGGAGTGGAGAAGGAGACATTAGTTCCTTGACATTAATGCTGGGTCCCTTCTCTTGTCCTAGATGCACCTGGCTCTGTACTGCTTTGCAAACAGCCAACCTCAACAGCACTGAACCTGCTGTACCGTGCACGCTACCTCATGCTGTTGGTATTGGGGAGGATCACCCAGAAATGGGCACTCTTAGATGTAAGTAATCTGTTAATAGTCTTCAAGTTCCTAATCTCTAAGAAACCTCTTGGCCTTTAAGATGCCCACATGATGGCTTTTCAAAGCAAACATTCAGGCAGTGCTTTCCTCCCTGGGTTGTTACCAGTTGGTTCCATCAGATGAAGGAAAAATGGAATTTGGCCCTTTAGCTGGAAGGGTCAGCTTCTGTTGCTGGAGCTCTGGGATACTGCAGATGGAGGTTTCAGCACCTGTAATCCTCGGGAAAATTCCTTAATTTATATGTTCTTGTTGCCCTGGCATAAACTGGGGGGGTTCCTTACCTCCCTTGTGCCTGGCTTGCTTGGGTGGAGTTCCCACGGGATGGATGGTCCCTGTCATGTATTACTGCTGTAGGGACATTGCTGGGGGCTGCAGCCCTTCTGGCAGTGACATACCCGGTGGTCCTGCTGTTCCCAGAGCAGGAACGGTAGTGTGAATGTGCCTTTCCCAATGCCTGCTTGCCTTCTCTGCACAGAACAACATCGGCCTGGTGCTCCACGGGTCATGGAATATGACCTGTCCCTCCGCTTCCTGGAGAACGCATTGGCCATCAGCTCCAAGTATCACGGCTCCAAGTCTTTGAAGGTTGCACTAAGGTGAGGCAGGGTGGGGTGCTGGCTGGGTCACGCTGTCAGAGTGAGCAGTCACTGAGTGCGCACTGGGAGGGTCTGAGCTGTAAAATGGAGATTCAGTCTCATCCCAAGAGCCAAGGCATGTGCAGCATCCAGTTTGTAGTTTCGAAGATGGAGATCCCTTGTTCTTAAGTTAATTGTGGCATCTGCTGTGATACTGGCTTGCCCCCAAAATCAATCAGTCCTTGAGGACTCCCAGTAGAAAAAACATATGTGAGTAGTGAAGGTTGGAAAGCCAGGCTAAGGGAATTACACCAGGAGCCAGGGACCCACAATAAATGCTAGTGTTTAATTGTTCCAGCCCTCGGGGAGGGATCTTTAAGAAGCACTTAATGTGCTGTGTGTCCTTTGCCACAAAGCCCTGTATTTGAATAAAAATCCTGAGCGCTTCCATGTGTTCCAGGGGAGCTGGGAGCAGTGGCACCTTGAGGATCTGCTCCAGTGCCTGCTGCTGCAGTGCTGGATGCCCTGTCCTTGGTTGCAGAACTGGCTCACTGTCAGCCAGGCATGGCCCAATCCCAGTTCCCACTGCCACATCACAGCCATCTGTTTCTCTGTCAGGGTGTGAAATCACCCTCCCTGACAAAGTACCTGCAAGAGCCTGCCTTGTTTTCCAGTGGCTGATGGATGTCCAGACTGGAGAGAGCATCCTGCGGTCCCTCAGGGGCACTGGGATGCTTGAAGAGATTCATCCCCTCCCACAGAGTAACACTGCCAAAACCAGCAATCTCTTTTTCATTTCCAGAAGTACCAAGGCCAACAGTCCAAGCCAAGTCAGCTCTCCCACCTGGAGAGAGCCCAGGGGACTTAGTCCCAGCTCTGCCCCAGCTTGCTGTGTGTTGCTGTGCTGGAAGGGTTTTAATTTTGTCTGTGAATAATCAAGCAATGCAGACATCTACTTTCTAAGAAGCAGAAAGACCCCCTTTGGAAGGGTGAGGGCTTGGGGCTGCAGCCTTCCTCTCCAGCTAACAAATCCAGCCCTGAGGTGTTCCCATGTATGTGCCGTCTCCCTTCGGTTCACTGCTGTGGCCTTCAGCTTTCCTGGTGCAGGAGGAAGATCCCCCCAGTTCAGTCTTACCCTCTGTAGGTCACTCCTCAGCATTCCAAGAAAATCCAACCCAAATGAGCATAGCATAGGAATCCCTAGCCTAGCTGGGTGGGGAGAAGTATCTCCCAGGGTGCTACATTCAGTCTCTTTTCAACACTTGTGTTTGGGCTAAAAGTCTTAACCCACTGATGTTACAGTCATGCGTGCTGCAGCACAGAAATGTTTCTCTCCTTCGTGAAGTGCCTTTCAACCCTTTTCCTTCCCTCAGCCACCACTTGGTTGCCCGAGTGTATGAGAGCAAGGCGGAATTCCGGTCGGCTCTGCAGCACGAGAAGGAAGGCTACACCATCTACAGAACCAGGTGACGAGTGGCCACGCCGTGCACTTGAGTCCTGTCACTGCAGGGCCAGACTGAGCAGTCCACTGCAAACCAGTGCCCAGCTGGGCCTCAGGGAGGCCTTTCCTGGCATTTGCTCAGAGTTGTTTGTAGGAATCCTTGTAGGGCGGGGCAGAACTGCTGCCCCTGTGCAGTAAACCTGCCTGCCGCTATGCCAGAGTCTTTGCCCAGCTTCTGCAAGTGTGTCTGTGCTGTACCTGTCAGTGACAGACACTTCTGTCATGGCACAGCCTCACGTTCTGGTGGCGCTTGGAAAGAACTGGCCTGTTCTTCCCATGTTTGCACCACCAGTCTTTTAAATACCAGCTCCAAACTGGTTTGGTGGTGGAGCTGTCCTCATGGGCAGTGCCTGCTCCCACTCACAGCCCAGCTGCTGCTCAAGTGAAACTGCTGCCCAGCCCAGGGCTGTCCTGAGCATGTCTGTGGCTGCACGTGGTGACTCAGCGCTGCTCAGCTGGCTGAAGGCACAGCCTGGTGCGGGGAATGCTGGAATACTGCTCCTGGAAGCACAGCTCTGTGCCGGGAAATGCTGCTTACCCAGCAAATGTGCTCCCACTTGATTGGAAATGTGGAATGGTGATAATAAGGCTCCCAGAACTGTTTGGTTGATTTTTGAATGTCAAGACAGGTGAAATCCTGTTCCGCTGAGTTCCTGTAGGGATGCTGAGCTGGCAGCACCCAGGAATGTGCCCTGGGAAGGGTCCCTGCTCTCATTGTGATGTTGAACTGTTTTTTTCCCTCCTTTCCCATCAGCTCGGTGAACACCATGAAAAGACCAAAGAGAGCTCCGAGTACTTGAAATACTGACACAGCAAGCTGTCGCTCTGCAGCGCACAATGAACGAGATCTACAAGAACGGCTCCAATGCCAACATCATGCCACGGAAGGTAACCTGGGAGCAGTGGGCAGTGGGCCGTGCCAGCAGGGGGTGTGTGTCCAGCTGCTCCTGAGGGACACAGAGAGTCAGGAGGGGGCAGTGGCTATGCCAGGTCAGATCCTTCCTGGGCAGAGGTCCCTGCCAGGGCAGCAGCTCGGACACAGTGCGGTATCAGCGGTGTGGACGGAGCACCTGTCCCCTCTGAGAGCGCCTTCCTGAGCTCTGGCTCTTTCTCCTGAGCTCGGTTGGACACAGGTGATGCCATCACAGGGTGCCCTGGGAAGTGGTGGGGATGCAGGGACAGCTCTGGGGCAAGAGCCTGGCACAGCTCCACACAACCCTGCCCCGCTGCTGACTCACTGCCTGGGGGCAGGTTGCTCAATGCAGAAGAACTTCAGTTTCCTCATGCTAAGAAATGCTGTCATCCTTCACCGGGTGCTTTGTTTCTCCTTCCAGGGATGTTGTGGCTGGGGAGGCTGGGCAGGGAGTGTGGGGTGGAGGGGCTGTGGGGGCTGCCCTTGCCTTATATGGAGCAGAGTGACTGGCCCTCTTGGCGAAATCCAGCTGCTCCTACCTGCCTGTGCAGCTGACAGAGCACCCCAGCCCTGCAATACCCGCTGACCTGTGCAATGGGCGCTCTCCCTGCCAGGCTGTACTCCAGTAGGTTGGGAAAGAAGGTTCCAGCTACAGAGCCTCCCGAAGGGCAGAGTGGGACAGTGCTCTGTGGGTAGGTTTTCTTCTCCCTGTGTAGAACTGATCAGACCTGAGGGTTCATGGCAGTGAAGGGAGCACAAGGACCTCGAATTGAGTAAAGAGTCAAGTCCAGGGAATGGGGGCCAGCAAAGAGGCTCAACCCATAAAAACAGCACTAATGTTTTTAACCCTTGTTACAGTACCTGAAGGAGGGTAGAAAACCCAGCACACGTTGAAGTGGCACTGTATTTAACTGAAGTCATGCAGGGTTCAGCGGGAGCTCCTGCAGGGACTGGTGGGGAGCTCTAGATCCTGCTATTCAGCTTACTCATGTAAAGAGGTAGATAATACAAATGATGCCACTATTGCCAGCTATTCAGGTGTCCATATGACCCTGAGGTTCTTCTCAGCTGTTGGTAATGGTGTCTGGACTTGCTCAGAGTCCCTTTCTGGATTCTGACTCCTAAAACTTCTTTTCTCTTGTGATGTAGTTCACAGCTCCCAGTATGGCCAGTGTCCTGGAGCAGCTCAACATTATCAATGGAATTCTCTTCATTCCACTAAGGTACAGTGATTCTTCTGGGGTTGCCATTAGAAATCATGTCGTTTTTTTGTATTGTCTTTGTTCATGAGAGAGCAGAAACCAGCTTCACAGGATTTATCTAGCCAAGATCACAATAGCAGGCCCTGATTAGCATCATCAAAACACTATAAATAGCGGACTCTTAGATTATTTTTGTTTAATTATATAAATTGTCTCACAGACTTCTAGTCAAAAATTTGATGGGGGTGGTGGTGGAAAATAGATACCTGAGCTGAGATGGTGTTGTTCTAAAGGCTGTAATAATCACTGATGGTAAAAATGCAGCAGCAGGAGGCTGTCTGGCCATCACTGAGATTGAAACCCCTGCTCTGCCCAGCCCACTGATGGGTACATCCTGGTGCCTCTTGGATCAAACCCAGCCACCGAACTGGGTCCTGGCCGTGCTCAGGTGTGGCTGAGCTGTGGGGGGAGGGCAGGTGCAAGGAGCATTTCCTCCTCGTTGAACATGACCTTGTCCCTGTGCTTCACCATTTCCAAGGCCAGTCTAATGTCTGCTCCCCTTCCTGCTTTCCCCTTCAGCCAAAAAGACTTGGAGAAACCTTAAAGCCGAGGTGCAGCGACGCCAGCAGCTCCAGGAAAGCATGAAAAGTGGGGACAGCTGGAAGCAGAGGATAAAGCTGTGGAGGAAAAGGAGGCTGAGCCGAGCAATGCCTTCTGTTGCCATCCCCTTAACACAGAGCTCTGCTTAACATGTACCTCGCTTAAAAAAAAAAAAGTTTAAACCACCCTTTTCTGAATCTGGCCTGGGGGCTTCAGCTGCCCTGGAGCAGCTCCTCCTTTTTGACAATGTTATTGCACTGGTACAATTAATACACAATGCAAAGAACTAATCTGAGCATGTAATCTTCCTGCCCGAGCTTGTGTGTGCCACGCAGGGAAGTGGCCGGAGGCAGCACAGACCCGTCTGGCGCGCGCGGGGCCGTCCTGGCCGTGTGTGTGTCCGTGTCGTGTGGTGTGCAGCAGTTATTTCTACTTTGTACATATGGATTCCAAATGAACTGTCTGGAGGGATGTAACATTTCTCAGGTCATTTTTATGTTGACTAAGGACACTGCTTTGCTAAACCAGTACAGAACCAGCCCCAGTTCTTGCTCCGCGTTCTTGTAAAACGTGATTCCAAGCCAAAAGATTGATTCCCCACCCCCCCACCAGTTACTATCCCAGTTTGTGCTAAGAACAGCCATATTTGTGTCACTCAGATGACTGAAGCGTGTGACGTGTGGAAGTGGGAATGTACAGCATTTTCTACATCAGGATATAGCCATGGGATTCCTTTAAAAAACCATTTTTTCTACATTGGTTGGCAGTTTAAGCAATTCAGTGGGATTTGTAACATTCACATTCTAATTTTCAAGGTAAAGATACAGATAGATATATACATAGATATATATAGATATATATATATATATGATATTCACCGTTCCACCTCTGCGCTGCTTGCCGCTGAGTACCTTGGGATACTGTATTCAAAGAGTGAGGGCTTGATGTTTAAAAAAGCGCACAAAATTCCATTGCAGTGGAAACCCCAGGCCTCGGAGAGGTGGGAATGCAGCAAATTAGGCTGAGCTAAGGGGAGTGAGGAGGGAATCGTGGCTCTATTACGGGTGGGGAGAGAGGGGAGGAAAAGTCAGAAATAAGAGACTTGGTCTCATTTGCAACAGCAGCTGTGACAGAGATCAGGCCCTGAACCTGACTAATAACCACCAGAAAGTACCAGGCTTTAGGGAGGGATTTAAATACAACCTGAAGTTCCCCCACACTGAAACCTCTGGCAAACACCTCCTTCTCTGGAGTTTTTTGCACGCTGGTTTGGGACTGGCACCAGGAGCTTCCATTGCTGGCAATGGATGGTACTGAATGGCAAGGTGCCACTGAGGAAACCCTCCTCTCCCCTCCCCTCACACATATCCCGTGGGGTTGTCACTGTCCCCAAGCAAGAAGACTGTGGCTGCTGCAGGCCCTGGGTGCCGACAGAGTTGAATGTCCTGTTTTCCAAGCACTGAAGCTGCAGAACAAGGGCGGGCCCGGCGCTGCCGGTGCCCAGCCTGTCCCTCCCTGGCGTTGTCTGTCATGGATCGTGCCCCGTGCTAACCCGCGCTGCTGCTTTTACTGACCTTGGGAGCCAAGTGCTGTCCCTGTGCTCTGTACCCTCGTTTCCTGTCCAACCTTACAGGTATTTGTAACTCGGGGCGGGGGGGAAGAAGGGAGCAGCCTCTGAGGTGTTGGAGGCAACAGTCTTCACTGCAATGAACTTGCTCCTATTAGAAAAATTCTGAATTTCCTGGAAAGCAATCAATAAATTACTACAGTGCATCTTTCCTACAAGATTTTTCTTTTACTAGTGTCTTTCAGTCCATTAAAAGCTTTTTAAAACTATAGTAGGTACTTTATTGTTTCTTTACAATTTGGTGCAAGGTACTGGTACCAGCACTGGAGCCACCGCTCCTGTTTCCTTTGAGCAGAAGCTGGGGGAGAGAACAGGTCCTGTGAGCTGGAGGCTTTAAAACCTGTCACAGCCCCAGCACCCCCAGCCCCGAGGGGCAGGACCCACCCTCTGCTGTCAGAATCTATCTATGTTCATGGAGAGAAGTCACTTCTCCCTCCTGCTCCAGGGAGAAGGGGGAGCAGGGACACGGGGGCTCTGGGGATGTTGTGGCCATACGAAATGAAGCCAGAGGACACAAGGCCTGGCTACTGAGGCTCCAGGGCCAAGAGCTCCAAGAGCAGTGCAGGCTGGTAAATAACTGCATTTACCAACATCTGTCTGTACCTCTCTTTACCTCTTTTGGGGTCTGGGTGTTCTCATTACTCTGTTCACAAGTTCTTAAACAAATGTAAAATCGGGCTCAAATGAGCCCTGGGCCATAGCTGGACCAGAGGTGGGCAGAGTTCAGCCCTAGAACAGCTTACCTGCTAAGCTCGCTCCTGGTTCGTACAGTACGTGTAGCCCACCTCACTCAGGTCCAGCCCAGGCCTTCACTGTCACAATCTGGGGAGAAGCCTGTGCACCCAACCACATCACACCCACCAGTGCCCCAAACCTCTACATGTGTCATTTCATATTCACCCTGTCAGCTGAAGATGTTTTTAATGCCCATCAGAGCTGTATCAGGACTGGAAACAGCAGTGAAAACAACCTCACACGCCCACAGAGCTGCTGTCACACTGCATGAGCAACAACTCACCGAGCTGAGGGGGAAATTCTTCAACTGCCCAGATTGCTCTTGGTAACTCACACCTGAACCTCCCTTGGGCTCCCTGTGCTTGCAGACACACAAGGCCTTCCTTCTCTACCCCTCTTCCCAAAATCCACCTGTGCCCCGTCACCCCAGCGGGGATGGCTCTGCACATGCTGGCTCTGGCAGAGCCACAATTCAGTTGTTTTTCCCAAATGCAAGTGGCTCTCCTCCAACTGTCCATCCTGGGCCTGTTCCCACTGACAAGTACCACCATACAAGCTGCTTCCACAGAACCTCAACTGGTGGGAGTGCCCTTTGTTTTCTCCCCACATCAAGCCCAAGGCACATCTGTGCTCTTCCATCAATGAAGATGTGCCCATTTCCAGTTCAGGTTACTGACCCATCTCTAAGCAGCACTTGAGACAATTAAGGCCAAATCACAGAGAAAAAAATCAAACCAAAGCACCACCAGCTGCAAGACCCCAATAGCAGAACAAATGTTTTCAGAACTATGGTGCCTTGGCTTTCCAGGTACCCACCTCCCCTGTGCCGGACCTGTGCTGCCTCAGGAAAGCCGAGCGATCACTCCGAGGATTCAGGGCGTGCACGACCACCAGCCTCAACAGCTCCAACAGCGAGTGCAGAGCAGTCAGAGGCAGCTCCTGTTGGGTCTGCAGTAAACAGAGGGTCAAGGTAAGGAGAAACCCAACCGACCCAACCCAACCACGGAAGGGCGGTGCTGGGACAGCCCCAAGGGGGGGTCCCTCGTGGCACAGCCAAGCCATGGTCCCACAAGGCTCTCCTGACCACCTGTGAGACCAGCTTGGCCCACACAGAGCACTTCCCATGGCACCTCACTGTACCACATCAAACAACAAAACCCTCTCACCACTCCAACTGCCACCAACCACCTCAAACCTGCTTCCTTGTCCTCAGGTGAGCTCCTCAAGTAAAATTAAAATTAGAGCAAAGGCAAAGCAGGTGTGGAGCAAATCTGAGGGTGAAACACCATAGCTTTTCTCAAAATAGTTTTAATTCTTGCATCCAAGGAAACAAAACCACATCTAGTTTATATGCATTAATAGTTTACCAATTGTACAATAAGATTTTTTTAATATGCAGAAACATGAATAAATTTTGTTTTACACAGTCTGAGAGCACAAATCTTACTGTAAAACACAGAGCAGTATTATATACATTCCTTTACCAATTTTAATTGTGTCAATAGCTTCAGTTAACTCCTACAGCTAGGAACTGTTCTCTCCAATTGCAACCTCTAACCAGTGCTTGAACAAACATCTGACGTTTGCCTTCTCCATGTTGGAATCACTCTACATTGTGAGGATTTGCTAACTTCTCTTCAGAATGAACTTGGGGAAGCCTGAGGGACAGGCAGGACAGGAAAGCAGCTACTTACATGACACAGTGGAAAGATAAAAAGGCCAATTAAATCCAGTTGTGACTTGCAAATCCAACGCGATCTCCCCGCTCCCCCCCGGCCATCCCACCCCTCTATGCACGTGCTCTTGCTACAGGACTCTCGGTATTGATTTAATACACGGACATTATGTACAGCTGGACACAACAGCTCACTCCAAGGGCGCTTTTCCTTCACTCAACTCAGCATTTGCAATATTCAAATCATTAAGGATTACCAAGCCACCACTGTCTACAAAAACAAAGTATATTTCCTTTTAAACAGCTCTCAGGTGAGTCAGGAGCTTGTTAAGTGATTTCTCAGGCAGTTCACATGGACAGGAGCAGGCAGAGGGCAGGCAGGGGCCCCATGCCCACAGCCCCCACTCCTACCAGCTGGGGTTGTTTTCCTTTCCTCAGTGCCCCGGGCACACATTGGTCACACCACACACAAAAAACAGGACGGGTTTGTTTCACCTTCTAAAGTGCAAGATGCTATAAACCATCACTTCCAGATTCTGTCTAAACCACAATAAATGTTGCACTTTTCAGCCCATGTGGCACGGCCCAGGCTGGGTTAAGCCCAGGGGTCTGCAGCGGCTCCCTGGTAACACAGGCCAGAGGTGGGTCCTGGGAAGTGTTGCTCATTTTAGTCAGAATGGCCAGACAAGCAGTGAACCTCTCGAGCCCTCCAATACATTTAGTTCATACTGACCCAGTAAGCTCATTGTTGTAGTTCTGATCACAGCAAAGGCACAGCACGAGCCGACAGAAGCAGTGGGGACAGTTGAACAGCGGCGTCCAGAGCGAGCCGGGAACCCTCACCCATGCGGTGGCTCTCCCTTCCAACCAGGGCTTCAGCTCTGGTCCAGTGGGGACCATCCCTGAGATCATTCCTGCAGCCCCAGGAGAAGGCTCACTCTGCAAGCAGCAGTGACCCTGGGGCTGGTGTGTCCTGGTAAGTGTTTGCTTGCTACAGGAAAAAATGCAGTAGACAACTTCCACATCACAGGTACCTTTAATTTCTCATTCAGGTTGAGTTATGTACATGAGGGTGGTTACTTAGACTTAAATAAGTTCTAGGTCCTACCAGGAATTAAACAGATGTTATTAATTTACAGTTGCAGATGCATGGAGGGATTTAAGATGCACTACTTGTGTAGCTGGAATTCTCTAATAGGACAAAAAGCAGCAAATGTTTTCCAGTCCAAGCAGCTAACAAACAAAACAGACTTTATTCGGGCATGCTTAACTGCAGCAACACACACCAAGAATGACAGAAACCACTGGATTTAAGAGATTAGCCTGATCTTAAACTGGCTCTGAAAACCCCCACATCAGAACCCTGGTTCCTCCACCCCTTCCCAGAGGATCCCACACCCCCATCCAGCTCCTCCCACACAACAACAGGTCCTTCTGGGGCAACTGTGGAAGTTCTTCCCCCACCAGTGCAGTGTGTTTGCCCTCCAGCCCACCTTAAAACTGGTCAGGGACTCTCAGCTTTAAAAGGGACAGGTTAAAAGCCACGGATTAAACCAAAGGAATAAAATAAGCACAAATTCACCTGTTAAAACATCAGCCTGGTTCTTCATGTGTTGTCAATTTTAAAGTGGATTTTTAAAAAGACCTGGTTAGTTTGATAAGTATTGTAATTCTTTGTTATCTACAATGGAATCTGTCACAAAAATGCTGATTAAAATATTAATTTATAATATTTTCATTCACTTCAGATCAAAATATGTAACTTTAGGGATATGTAAATCAAAAATTGTGTACACCAAACAACATAAATACTAATAACCGAGCTGGGCTGGTTTTGCTGATAGGATTTGGGTTTGGTTTTAGTGTTTAGCATCATTCCCACAGATGGGAGTGGGCTTTGTTCAGGTGTTTTTCTTCTAGAGGCCTGTATGGATCTGACCTGCCATTGTTAGCTGATTCTCAAGGTATTTAGTGCTTCCTTTAAAGCATTTAAATGCGGCAGCCCAAGGTGTTCTCCATATGCAAACCCCAGGATGTTTTATTGGAGCCACATTGCCAAGGTGAAGATCACCTCATTGTCAAAGGGTTTTCAAGGAGGCATTAAGGAAACTTTTGTATACCCCAACTTCCTGCCAGTGAATGAGGGAAGAGTCCTTTGATCCTGCTGTGTAATAGGAATTGCACATCTCTAACAAACATGGAAAGCAAACAGCAAGTTGGACCATGGCAGTCATTTGGGAGAGGAAGCTCTACTGGAAACTGGATCACTAAACTCTAGTGGGATGGACAACTCCTCCTGGAAGTTTGTCTAGCATAAAAAAAACCAAACAAAAAAACCATTTAAACTTAGTTTAACAGCACAGCTTAACCAATGACCAAATAAAAAATAATACATTTATCACATCAGCTGCTAAGATTGTTGTCTTATTTCAGTTTACAGTCAGTTCTATAAATATACCAACCCTTGCGTGATAGGAGGCCAAAACAAGTGTTTTCTGTTGATTTGGCAAATGTTTCATGACAAATATTCCAGAGTTTAATTTATTTCCATTAATTACATATAAGGTTCAGAAGATTCTGAATTGCAGCCTTATTATCTAGTATTCTTAGAGAAGATTTATTAAGCACACTTAAGTGATGTTACATAGATACACATTTCTGAAAGAGCCCTACAAAACTTTTCCCAAATGAGGTCACCAATTCAGGCACCAACAGACAGCAGAAAGAAAACCAGGTAAATTATCCAACATAATGACACTGTCAACTATTCAGTTAAGTGCCCTATTCCAATCATCCCACTTCTGCCTTCTCAGGTCTGATGTGACCAATGCCAGCCCATGTTCTTAAACCTATGGTACTTCTAGACAACGTATGTAAATTTACAGTATACAATTTGGATTCACCATGCATGAATACTTTGTGTGTAACATTTAATAAGCTCAATCTACATCCAGAATAATTTACATGAAAGGACAATATTTATTTAAACAGAGCTCAATGGGTAACCATGGTATCTGAGTGCATCCAGAGGAAAAGGGGTCACTGTGAACTCCATCAGCGGCACTCCCACACTTTTACTGTTTGATCTACACTCCCAGTCACCACGTACGGGGCTGTCTTGTGGAAATCTGCCAGGAGACAAAAGCTCACATTACCAACGAACCCAAAACTTCAGCATTGCCCACTCTTACTGAATGGCGCTGATTTTTCAAAATAATTCCACCAGCTAAAGGCTAAACTCCAAAGCTCATTGTGGCCATACTTCTGCAGGCAAATTCTCTCATGGTCTAAGTTTGTAAAGCGTGAAAATCTACTTTCAGTTCAGCTATAAAGGAGCTTTCATGCAAAAGAAATCAAGATAAAGTTACAAAATATCTCATACTGATAAAACCCTTCAATCCTACCCAGAGACAGCACTTCAGGTATTTAATAAGAGGTGTTCCCAGAATCAGGAAACTTGAGTTTTTCTTTCTGCTGCAGACAGTACAGTCTGTGAGCCGGTATTTAAAATGTACAGTGTACTGTTCCTCAGGATATCCCAAGTATTTGTATATAGAAATCAACGTGGGCTGGCTCAGAGTCAGGACAGGGAAATTTAAGCAAGAGGAATCAGTCTCACTGTAGGAAGGCTCAGCTGTAACTGAGGCAGCCTGTTCCAGATTTAACCAGGCCCTGCTAAGGGTCTGATGTTCTTCAACTCACACTGTTCTTCACCCCGTTCTCATCAGCTGTCCTCAGCCATTTCAGGGGAAGTCAAGTCCTGCATTTAATTAGACTTGCCAGTTTGGTCAGGGAACCTCAGCAGCCAGCTCCAGGCTCCCTGCTGAACCAAACTCACCCAGCTCTGCTGAAGGAGCTACAGACTGCCAGGGGAAACACAGAGGAAAAAAAAGCAGAGAAAACTCACAGCAAAGGCAGCTTTGCTGAACAAGAGAGGGGCTGGTTTGTTCTGGCTTCACCAGGGGCAAGGGGAACTAATGTCTACCAAGATCTGATAACACCAACCAAGAATGCCCAGGAATTCAAAGTAATTTTTTTCTGTTTTGTGCACACCCCCCCTGTTTTCCTTTTGCTGGGCAAGCACTGGCAGTAGAGCACTCTCCAGACCCCTGCACACTCTGGTGACAGGTTCCAGAACTCCCTGGCAGTTAACATCCTTATCCATGTGCAACACTGGCAGCAGAAGCGGAAAAATCCAGCACCAGTCCAACTCCTCTCTGTCCTATTTGATTAACACATACAGAGCACAAGGCACCACTAGAGCTCAGAGGTGAATGCCAGCCTGGTGCTCAGCTGCAGCCCTGGCTCTGCCCTGGCAGTGAGCACGGGGAGCAATACGTACCCAAAGAGGTAACAAAGTGTTCGTAGCGCATTCAGAGTTTCATGCATCGCTTGTTCTTGAAGTCCCAGACACGGAGAGTCTTGTCATCAGCACAGCTCAAAATAAACTTTCCCCCAGAATGGAACAGGACACCACGTACCCAGTTATCATGGCCCACCTTGTGCACAAGGAGAGATCAGTGAGCAGGTGCAGGCTGAGAGCTGAGCATCCCCCAGCTCACACCAGGCACACCAAGGGACCCCGCCCGGCCCCGCGAGGACAGCACTGAGCTCCTGAAGCCCGCTACTGCTCAGAGTTTATCTCCATTTTCTATTATTACACCTCTATCAGCTCTCTCAACAGTCTGTGTTTCCTGTCCTTGAAGGCAAACAAACAGCAGTTCTCATGTGATCTGCACCAATTCTGCTCTCCACTCCCAGCACCACCACCCAGAATCCCGGCTGCAAACAGCAGGCTATGGCCTGCGGGAAGTCCCATACACGGGAACAACATAACATTTACAGAAGACAAATTCAGACCATTATCAAGCATTTCTGCAGACAAACCAACACCACAGAACCTACACCTCAGTACTGCATTCACCCTGTGGGTTTGGAGATACTCAGTATTTCGTAGCAACAACATCTGAACCTATAGAAGCCATTAAAACTGTATTTCCAGCATTTGCCCTTATTTCCATAACTCTGGCTTCTCTTCAAACATAACATGCAAGATAGTACATTTCATTAAAACTGTTTTTACGTACGCTGCTATAACTGCCACAAAAACACCAATGGACTTACAAGTGTCATAAGGGCACATGCCAGTGCTAATGTCCCACATCTTAATGGTCTTGTCTCTGGATCCAGACAGCAGAAAAGGCCCAGGCTTGCCAACTCTTCTTAGTCTACAGAAAATTATGGTTTAAGTTATGGCATACATGGGATGGATGGGGGACGTGGAGGAAGCAAGAAGATCCCTTCCCAGTGGTATTGCTTAGTACCAAAATCAGACTGTACAAGAGCTTATAGGAATAACCCACACTGCCAAAGCTGGGTCACAGGCATTGTACTAATGCTAGGAGATTTACACAAAAACAGGAATTAAACAATCTGTTAAAAGAAATGGTGTACATCCTGCTGATGCCACAAGCCAAGCAACACTTTGAATACACACTTGGCTCCTGCAAGACATCCTCTGTTAACAGCATGCACAGCTTAAGGTCCCACGTCTCGGGACCAGCGAGGACACAGCTCACGCATACCTCTGTATTCACATTCCTCATAAAACATCCTGCAACGAGGCAGGATGAAGAACTTCTGAGAACTTCTGACTGCGAGGTCACTTCTGTGTGTGCCCAGGCCCCGGCGTGTCCAGGGCCGAGCTCTCGGGGCCACACCTGCCCAGGTGTGCAGCGAAGGTGCTGTGCCCGCTCCCGCCAGCAGGTGGCAGGGGAGGCTCCGCCACAGAGCCCTCCCGGCAACAGAAGGGACACGCGGGATTTGTTTGAATTACTTATAATTAAAGATTATAAGGATTTTAAGGATTCAAGTAAAATTTGACTGAAATAACCTGTAAAACCTCATCACTAGACAAGTCCCTGTGTTCGGTGTAGCTACTTCTCCCTTGGGTGTCCATGCCCTTTGGAGGTGCAGGGTGGGACCGCAATGCCAGGGGACCAGACTAGAAATGGGAATAATGTCCAGTTCATTTCTTCTATACTTGGGCATCCTTAGGAGGAAAGTTTTGCTGGCCTTTAGCAAGCCTTTCTTAAGGCTCACCAGAAGAGGTATCTGTGGTCACACAAATGGGGATCATTAGTTATGGAATGCTTTCTCCCATCAATAACTGTGCAGCAGGACACAGCAGTCAGAGTTTGATTCCAGCACAGTGCACCCAAGGCACCTTCATTCTGCATTTCTGACTCCTTCCTCCTGCCAGCTTCCAATTGCTAAACATCCTATAATCTTCACATTCTGCCAGAGCAGCTGCTTCCACATTTTTTTGCTGCAATATAGTGTTCCCATTCTCACTCTTCCCAGAACAGAACATCTCTCTAAAGTTCACTTTCACTAGCACAAAGGTAGGTCCTACTGATAACACAAAAGCTGTATCCTGTCAAGCCAAGAAGGGGATTAACTGCACACCAAGATGCTCAGCCAAAAGTACCCATACACCTGCTGTTACCTGCCAGCCCTTTGAGCCCAAAGCTCAGTCAGCGCTACACAGAGCGGGGACAAACATCTCCCCGTGTGTGCTCAGGTAACAGCCTGGGAACGTTACCTCTGATCCCGTAGCTTCTGATATGGTGGAGTAGGAGCTCTCAGGAGCCCAGGAAATGCATTCTACCACATGCTCGTGCTCTCGGAGCTCAGCTTTGCATTCCTTCGTCGCTACCACCACACGCGCAACGGTCTGGTCGTTGGAGCAGCTGGCAATCAAGGTGCCGTCCTGGTTGGGCCGCACCATGCGCACCCATTCTCTGTGCCCCGTGAAGGTCTTCACGCAGTAACTGTGCGAGAGAAACCCACAGCACGACTCAGCCACCAGCCAATAACACATGCCTTACATATTTGAGGACACTTGACCTACTCTTAGTAGTTAAGATAAAATATTTTAGTACACACGTGGCTGTTCTGGCTGGTGATGGACAAGGCCATGAACAGTTCACGGAGAGAAAAACTGACATGAGAAGAAGTGATAGCTAAGAGATGACAAATCCTTGTTAAGGCAGAAAGCAGGAAGCTCAGGGGAAATAAAGTTGACACAACTACTTGCATTAAATGGGTATTTTAAGAACAAGTAGAGATTTACAGGGTCACTCAGATATTAAAGAGACAACTGATGAATGAAACAAGAAGACAACAAAAAAATAATCAGGATACACCTTGATGCGTGTCCAGAAAGGTAAGAGAGATGCTCCCTCTAAAACTCGTGGTTAACCAGAGAATTTGTTTTCCTAACTGGTCCTGAGTTCTATACTCATAGCTCCCAGAAAGACAAACCTAGTTAGTTTAATGAGTCAGTACTAACACCTAAACACCTGTGCCCAACGACTGAGGCAGAATCCTTCAGTGAATTACTCTAAAGGGGCACATCATTATTCCTTAGTTCAAATAATGTCTGCTGACATTCGGATTCCTGTGGCCCATTTCTACACAATGTGCTTTCTGCTCACTTTGTTCCAGTGTTGCTGTTTGCCCAAAAGTGCACTACCCTGTCTGGACTTCCCACATTTGATAGTTTTATCCCTCGAGGCAGAAACTATATGATCTCCGTTGGGCATGATGGCTACTGAAGAAACATTATGGTCATGACCTAAAAACAAAATAAAACCTTTATTAAGTGACACTGGTAGAGTTTTCACAGCACACAGGACTTGTCATTTCTTTATCTTGGGAAAGTAGCTACAGCAGCAGTGCATGTTTTATGGAATAACCCTTTACATCTAAAGCTGGGGTTTTATGAAATACTACATTTTTAGAATCCACACAGTCCAAACACCGAGCATCCTTTAAAGTTGCTTTCTGTTTACTTGGGTACATCTATGCATGGGTGTTTATTTTTGTTAAGTCTCAAACATTCTCTATTCCTACTCACCACTCCTCCAAGATGATACTAAAAGCACGAAAAACACTTTGTACATAAGAGTATAAGATAAACATTTGCTGTCATATTAGAATCTTACAAGTGTGGTTGTTGCACTTTCCCTTTTTCCTATGGCTTTTGAACCCAGTGCAAAGGGCAGTTTCCGTGTGATCAGACACAGGCAGCAGCCACAACTCCTGTGGCACAGATGGCTCCCCTCCTGCAGCCCTGCAGCAGGGACACAGAGGGCTGAAGGAGGCAATCTTTCATTGATTTGAAGGCAGTTTCATTGCCTAGTAAGCATTTAATCTTAGTGCTAAATCCCTCTAACTGCCATTTCATTTCAGAACCCTTATGGGATGCTTCCCACAGCATCATGCATAGCAGATCTGAGATGCTATTTCATTCCACAGGTCTCACATGTATCCCTAATTTACAGAGCACTCAAAGCATCAAAATATCCCCCCCTCTTTCTTTTGGACAATACTCTGGTTTACAACCCCTTTCCACATCAGCAGTTTTCCTGGATTAAAAAAAAAAAATAATAAAAAATCTCACTTTACAGACTGCTAAATCAATCCCTTTATACCTTACCATGCATAGTTCTGATGCACTCAAAGCCCTGGAAATCCATAGCTTAATGGTCATATCAGCAGAACAGGAGGCCAAGAGTTTGCCAGTGTGGTCAAAGGAAATATCTTGCACAGAGTCTGTGTGCCCCTTCAGGGTTCGCTCAAAGTCTCCTGTCTCGTAATCCCACACCTGACAGGGAACAGAGGATCTGTTAGCAGCAGCCATTACTCTTTGTATTCCTCCCAGCCTCACATTTGCACTCTGCAGGCCAGTCTGACACCTTGTTCATAATTAATTGAGCAAGACACAAAGACAGACAGCCCCAAAAGGCTTAACAGCACAGAAAAACAAGCATTTTTTTAATGTGATTTTGTTACTTATAAATTAAATGAATTCATGCATTTTGAAAACTGCTTTTCAGTTAACCTTAAAGCACTATAAACCCAGCAGCAGAACAAGTTCCATTGTATATGGAAGTCTTAACAACCAGTACCCTTAAAAATTAAGATCAATTTCAAAAACATTGGCCAGAACAATCCACTTTGTTTTTCTTCACTGTTTTTCTCCATCTCTTCTGTGCCAGCTCCGTAACTCCAGCAATACAGCCCACTTTCAGTTGTGGGGAAAGGATCCTCTAACATCCCCCTCACCGTTGCCAAGCTTTACTGTGGCTCCAGCGTTCACTGGCTTTCTTCAGAACGGAACAGCAAATATTCTGCATACCACAGAGCAATACTCAGAATGCTTTGGGTTAGGAGTGATATCCAAACCCCTCTGAAGAGCTTGATACACACACATTCAGACATTCACATTGCTGAGAAATTAAACAAATATTTGCAGTTAATACTGCAGGAGAGCATGAAGTCCCGTTCTCACCTCCTAATTAAGTCAGTCGCCTATCATCTAACCACAAACAAAGCCTTCAAAACAAAACGAGCTCTTCCAGATTTTATTGTCTCTCAAGCACAAAATTGAGAGATTTCATTTTAAATTATATCCTAAACAAACAAAAAACAAACCACTAAAAACACCCAACAAAGTGGGTATTTCACTCATAACAGAGTGAAAACAAAGCTGATTAGGCTCCTCCACAACATTCATCACACACGGAGCTGTCGCTGTTTCAGCTGGCCCTGTTTGTTTGCTGCAGAAACAGGAACAGGTTAAAGTCTCTAAATCCACATTAGCTTCATTTTTCCTTCAAGCCAAAGGATAGTAATATACTCTTGAAGACATTAATTGACCGGCATACAACTAAAACTTGTAGATTATAGAGGGCACCATACTTGAAGAACTGTCCCTACCGAAGCAGAACCAGGAACAAACAACCTTCCACCAGTCCAACACGTCCAGCCTGACACACTGATGTCACCTATTACACAGCTCTGACTTGCTTAGTTCATTTCTCCAGAATACACACATACCTTTATTGTGGCTCCTCTGAAGCAGAGACCATAACACTGAAAACTGGATGGAAAATGACTCGAGTGACAGGACTCCTGTGCCCACTCAATGCATACTTCTCTGGAGGACGAGGAATCCACTCCTTAGGGTCTCGTTTCTGACCAAGAGGTCCACCTGATGTAAATTCTTCCTTAGCTTCATTCAGCTTCGATTCTAATTCCATTACCTAAGTGCATGAATTTTAAAGAGACTGTTCATTTCTGGGTTTATACAATTCACATTCTTGCATTAATAATCCAAATCACAACTGACTCAAACTCACAGTAAAGCAAAGACTGCATGGACCCAACATGACTACCAACATTCAGCAGCACTGGTGTTTTTAAAAATTAAACCTAAATTAATCCTTTATAGTTTATTCTTTAATAATTTATAGCTCATTCTTTAATAATTTAATCATTAATCATTTATGCTTCTCAAATTCCCAAATATTTTCACAGGGAAAAAAAAGTTCTACAAAATCCCCTGTACAAATACGTTTGAATTACTACTGTGCCACACTACCTAAGGAGGTTGTGCTACAGGAAGGAATGCTCCTGCTGCAGGAGCTGTGACCCCCATGGTGCTGCATGGCCATTAACCAACAACAGAGGCACTGGAGGGCTAATAGACCATCACTGTATTACCCCCCAGGAGACAGGTCTGCATTGTTAACACACTGATTTTAGGGGGGTTTTTTGCTTTTAATACCCTCTCAAGCCAATGAAGCACGACTAAAAAGAGCTTTGTAGTGTCCACTTGCAGCAGAATCCCCCACTCTAATGCACTGGAGCTAATGGCTCCTTCCTCTCGGGCCAGGCCAAAGACAAGGGGCAGCACTGATCCCTCTGTGCTAACCCTGCACACAGCTATTCCAGCTCCCACTCACCAACTGCCTCCAGGCACCTCTTGCCTTTTCAGCTTCAGGACTGCACATGCAATCCATAAACTGAAGCCCAGTAATTTTTACAAAGACACTGAGAGGATGCTCTGCCAGCGCTGAGATAGACAAAACATTTCCTACAACATGGATTCAGCTATTTGCCTACTCAAGCCCTAAACATTCATCTTCGAGGCATCATTGTCTTACCACTGCATTTGTCTGACAAGGAAAAATATGGAACATTCTGTTCAGAGCTAACTTTTTATACAAATAAATCATCAGATCTCCACGTACCTTCTTTTGTAATCTTATAACAGATGTCCATTTTTTTTCCAGAAGTCCAGCATACTTCTTATCTAACTCTTCATTCTGAGGAGATACATTTAAATGAAGAAAGAGGAAGAAAAGCAATACATAAAAACAAACATCAAAGGCACAGAAGAGTAACTAAATGCTGCACTTTCTTTCCATGTACAAAATGACAATTTCATACTAGAATCCTAAATTAGATGCAGAATAACACAGGCATGGGGAAATAGCAATGCCACGGTTTATTCCATGAAAGATAAAAGCTCTGAGGACTGGCTACCTTGGTCAGAGGCCAGATGTCAACCTACTACTTTAGGAGTGCTTGTAAAAGCTGGAGTTATCTGCATGAATAATCTATACAAAAAATTAATCCCTCTTTGCAGAGCTACACTTGAATCCTTCCAAATTACTCAAATAATTTCAGCCTTTAACTTTTCTTTTTCATTTAGTACAGCCCCCTCCAATTCAGATTTTCTTGCAAAAAAAGTCATGTGAAACTTTTAGCAACAGCATTTCCTCTTTCCCTCAGGACCATCTAACCTATTTAGATTGCCTTCCTAACCTTTGGGAAGAGGAAACTTAATTAGGTTGATAGATAAGGCAGATAGGGGAGTGGTATTAGGATTTTCAATTATAAGTATGGTATTTCAATTTGTCATTTCTACTTATTTATTAGACACTGGAAACAGACTAGAGAAATTAAGTCAAACTTCAACCACGCATTTTGGGAAAAGAGCAATGCAAGATCTGTAATAGAGAAAAGGTACAGATTTTTCCAGAGTCAGCACACAGAAGTTTACTGCTCAATCTAGCTGTAGCCAGATGCAATGCACATCCTATGCTAACAGGCAGCAGGTTAAAAATGATACCAACAACCATCTGTGACAAGGCAAGTCAACAGAATGAAGCTGTGAGAAATGAGTGCTCTGAGTCACTGGCATCCACACAGTCTGACCAGAACCCATCAGTCACAGGCTGCTTTGGGTTGGAAGTGACCTTAAGGCTCATTTTGTTCTGCCCCACTGCCACGGGCAGGGACAACCTTCCACCAGGCCAGGTTGCTCCAAGCCCCACCCAATCTGGCCTTGTTGGATGATCAACTTCTATGAACTGTTTTGGCCTGCCCTCCTACTGCAGTTACCCAAAGGGTACACAACAGACTCAGGCAATGACTTAGCTCCTGATGCAATTCCAACCTCAAAAGATTTGCTCCGTTTGATAAAGGAGAGCACGAAAGCAATCCAGTTTTGTCTTCCCATTTCTTAAACATTCCCAGGTGAAATCAGTCTTCAGAGCTGCACAGTCTCAGACCATTTCAAATCGGTTACAAACCATTCACTCAGAAATGGCCAAGTCACCCAATGGTTATTTTTTCCCTTTTCTGGCAAGGCAATAAACTGTACAAGTTCATCACCTCCAGTTTTAAAACTGCCCGAGCAAACAGGTAATGGACAAACATGCTTGAAACAGATGCAAATGCCATAAAACTGACAAACTCTGAAATTAAAATATAGATGAAGAATCTTGTTTGAACTCACCACATCTAACTCAGCTTCCTTTTTAAAAACCGAATACGCCTCCTCGTAGCCATTGGAACGGAGGTAATCTGCTATCGCTCGATTTCTACAAACAACATTAAAAATGCAATTTAAGGAGTCAAAGAAAGATTGTCATCACAATGTAGCACTTCTGGTCAGATCCCTGTCTATGTTCTGAACTGAAATAGCAAAAAACTGTCATAATTACTCAAGAAAAAAGTAGAATTCACAGATCAGTTTGCAGCATATATTGCAATGTGCTTGTCATAAATTGAGGAATTCATTTTTTATGCCATTATAACTTTGAAAATATATTTCATCATTTCCCAATTCTATTATCAAATACCAGCAGTTCTATCAAAATAAAGACTAGAGAGATCTAACCACAATACACAGTACATGATGAGCATGTGAACAAAGCAACTCTAAAATGTGTTGGAAACAAATGTTAATAAGTGAAATTTAATAGAAATGCAACACAGACTTAAGACCCATGATCCCTTACAGTTCATCTCGTTGCCTTTGTGACAGCACCATCGTGGCTGAGATGTCAGGTTAACGTGATCGAGCAGCGGCTTCTCCTCAAGAGCTCAAGTCTTAGGAACCCGGGATCCACAATTCAGTCTGCCACAAAGTGCTTAAATCACACGTATTTTTCCAGACGTGAAATCCAATAGGAAATCCAGAGGCATTCAACACAGAAGATTCAATCCATCTACAAGGAGGAGAAAGAGAGAGCATTCATTTCCTTGAAACAAGCATTCAGCAGGCAGCTCTCTTGGATTTACCTGAGCTTAAAGACCATGTCTCTAACCCAGCATGGGGCCCTTGCAGGTACAGTGCTGCACATTATAACAGACAATGACTTTACCCACTCCAGTAACACCACCCAAGGAAGTTAAAAGAACCACGTACTAAGAGATGATACTTGCCTTCTTTTCAGTCACATGTTAACATGGTTTACCTACAGCTAATCTTTCATCTTGCCCACATTTAGGGCACAGCAAATTTTTAAACAGCTCTTCAGTCTTATCAGAGTGGCACCATTACCAGGGTGCCCGTTACTGCAGCTGGGCTAAGGCAGTGGTGTGATCACAACACATCTGGCAGTGCCAGTGATTGGGATGTGGCTGAAATCCGACACGTTTGAGATAGTTCAAAGTGTTGTGGCTTTCAAAACTGACTCGTTTTTGCCCACACACACTCCTTGGTATCCTGTGATTCAGTAACATGAATGCAGCATTCTCAGTGCACAACCTGCTTCAACTTGGCAGCTTCAACCTCTGGCACAGCAACATCACCAAACACACACTGGCAGCACTGCCTTTGCTCTCCACACTGCAGGGACCTTGTGTGAGCACCACGGGAAGTGCTGACATGGCACTTCTTGCACACCTGGCAGGTGCCTGACAGAACTCATCATTCACTCCAGCAGTTCAGCAAGTTTGGTCAAACCATCCTTCAGCACCGAGATAAACTGAACAGGCCACATGCAGAGGCTCAGAGAGAGCAGGTGGGTCTGTAACTCCCACTGCCTCTCACCTCTGCCCCTCCCTACACACACAGGACACAGAGCTCACCAGCACAGCTCAATACAACTTTGGTAAGGAGCCTCTTTTAAAACAACAGCCTTTCTGACAAAAAAAATAAAGAAAATACTGAGCTTGTATCATAATGACTACTTATCCATCACAGAGGATCAGAGGCTTGTTTCTAAACCTATCTAGGCTCTGATGTCTGCTTCAAAATGAGCTTAAGCTGAAAGTTGCTTGTATTCCGCTCTGCTGGTTGGATTTTCCAACATCAAATGCTGCACACCATAATACTCCCCTGCAAGCTAGTTAGGACAGGAGCACTCTAAACAGGCAAAACCTTACTTAATCAGTCTAACCTCTTCCCCAACAGTTATTTCAGAAACAATTCAGATGAAACTAGAGCACAGGCTGCATCCTTTCAGAGAACAGAAGCAAACATTTCACTTACTCTTGCCTCATACCTAATTCCTGCCAGGTAAAGAGACAACTGGGTTTCCACAGATGCCCCGTGCTCAACACACCTCAGAGTATCACACAGCAAGTATGGAAATTTAGTTCATAAGACAATCCCATCCCGCAGTGCTGAGAAGTGCCCTGCAGAGAGCGCTGCTGGCAGACACCCGCGAAATGGGCACTTCTTCAGGACACAGCAGCACTGCTGGGAGTGCCAGAGAGCAGAACACAGACAGCAACTGCCAAAATCTGGCTCTAGTACCGCCAGGGTAAAAACCTGAAGGTGGGGTTTGTATTATGAATCACCACTATGCAGTGGATGTCCAGTAAATCCAGTGCACTGACTCCGGCAAAAATCTCGATATCTCATCAATTTTGACGTGGTATCCAGGAGATGCAACTATAGCACTTGTCTAAAAATAACAGCAACTGTGTTGTAAGGCCATCCTTGACATGTCACCTAGTTAGAAATATATTTTCCCTCTCACATGTAAGTAACCCCAAATTTCTCCAGTATCCCTGACACTTCCCAAACCTGGGCTGCTCCACATTCTAACTCTGAATTGTCAGTGAGAGCCAATCTTAGCACTAGATAAATTGCAACAGCTACAGGGCAAAGCAGCTACTCCTGCTATTAGCAAATTATAGCTGAGCCACAAGACACCAATCACTTGATCTACACTATCCTCTGAAAAGTGGCTGTTCCAAGCACCCTGCTTAGTATTCCTGACTTTTTAACTACAAGCCACCTGAAAAGAAGGCAAGTATTTTTAGGGTAGTCTCCTTCATACACACCCCAGATAAAAACAGAACAGAATGAAAACAAACAAAATCCATCACAAACAAAAAAACCCCCACTCAAGCAAAAATGTCCAAACCCCAAAAGCCGAAAGGACCAACATTAATTACACACATGTGTACTGCCTTTTCTTTAGCTGCAGCAGACTTTTGACATACAGACTTCAGCAGAGCAAGACTAACCAGTTCTCCTCCATCACCTATCAGGGCTCCCAGTCCCCAGTGCATTCCCCACACACTGCTCAGCCACCAGCGGCCGCAAGGGGACAAAACCAGCTCACTGAGAACCACCACCTCTTCATTACATCTTGCCCGAAAACGGTTACTTTAGTATCAGCAGCTTACTGTGACTGAGGCAGTGTCAAGAGAGAGTCACACCTTCTTTGAAAGAAAAGATGTCTTTGCATGAAAATTTACTTTGTTCTGTATTAAATACAGGAAAAGCAGACTGAACTTCCATAGAGCTATCCATGAATAACAGCAACTAATTAAGTGTAAACCAGAACGTGCCTTTTATTAATAGATCCACTTACACTCCTCCAGTTGTAGTCTCTAACTTAAAATCTGTTTGATTCCCTATCAATAGCCTGCACATATAAAAGCACTGAGTGGCAAACCTCTGCATAGGGACAATCTTGCAACAATAGAGGGCTACAGGTGTTTTCAGCAAGATCAGGTGTCTTTGTAAGCTGTTTAAAATTGGGAGCTAGACCTGGTTGAATGCCTGACACCAGAACAGGTACAACACATCCAACTGTCACCTCTCACTCCTCCCGGCAGCATGGGACCTGCACAGTTTTCTAACAGCACAAACCATTCCTGACCCAAACACAATACCCTCCTCAGCTCCACTAGCAGCAGTAGATCCTCAACAGACAACTGCACCTCATCCCAGCTGCACACCTGTCCACTCAGCTACAGATCAGTTTTATACTTGGGACTGGTAGAAATGTCTAAACAATAAGGATACAAGGCCTACTTCATCCTTAAGTGCTGCAGGACTGAAGAGTGGCATACTAAAGCATAATCTAAAAAAAAGATTAATTTTAAAAGAGACAGCCAAAAATCATCACAGGCCAGAATTTTTTGCTGCACAAGCTTCTGAAATACACAGAAGTATTGATGAAGAGCAACAAACTGAGGCAGAATACCCAAAAAGCTGAAGAATCCTCTTCCTGTAAGGGAAGGTGGAAACAGCACAGTGCAGGTTCTTCTGATCTTCTCATTGGAAAAAAAAAAAAAAAAGCAAGACCCTCTGTCTCTTCACATCTAACCATCCATCCCCTCCCATCTTCCTAAACTGGGATTCAGAGATTCCTGAGCTTCACTGCACCAGCCTGTCACTGGAACCAGCTGCCCTGGCCACAAGCCTCGCCCCACTGAGGACACGCTCACTGCCACTGCAGCGCTCCGAGCCTGTGCTGGTCGTGCCCCCACAGCCAGTCCACCTGGGAAGCACACACACCCCCACACACCCCACCCACACCACCCCACACACCCCCCTTCTGCAGCCAGCTGCTGGCAGGGCACCCAGCCAGCCTCACACCACGCTGGCAGTGGGCATGGCTGCCCTGTTGTGGGCAGGAACCACCCCCCTCCTGAGGGTGACTAAGAGAGAGTATCTGACAGACAGCTTGCCTGCCTCCTGGCTTCAACACTGGGTCCTTCCACTGATGGGTATCAGGGTGGTTGAGTGCTTCCTAGATCACTGGAAAACTTCGCAATAACTTAATGAGAGACCTGCTAACCATTCATAAATGCACCAACAGCAATTGAAACAGGTTCAGCTCATTTGTTAGCTGAGACAGCCCTACAGGAGGTATCCAAGCACAATAGCTACGCACACAGTCACAGCAATGAGGTAGCGAAAAAATAATCACTTTGAGGCAAGAGATTGTCAGAATTCCTTCAGTTCATGATATCATGCCAATAAATGATACGACTTGGCCTGCAGGTACTTCTATGACAGTGTTTCATATTGCTTTAGGAGACATTTACATATTACTTTCCATAAAGTATTCACCAAATATAATTGAGAAGCAGATTATAGAATCAAATTAACTCATGAGCATTTTACTACCGCCCTGCCAAAAATACCTGTTCATTTACCTGAACTGGCACCAAGTAAGAGCAAAGTTACTTGAATTAAAGTTCCTAAAAATGCCATTCTGTACACATTAAAAAAAATAAATCTAGTCTGTAAATTCCTTCAGAGTTCCTTATGTTTTACTTAGCAGAGTACACTGGATAGTAAAACAGCACTAAAATTTGATTTGAATACCTATGTCTGGCAAAGACACTGGGCCCTGAACTGGACATTTAGCTTTTATTTATTTCAAGCAAATCATCTACCCTGCAAACCTACCATGAGACTAAACACACTTGAGGCCAGAAGTTTTTAGAATCAAACCCAGCCCACTTTCTTAGTTCTAACTACTAAAATAGTGTCTAACTGCTAAAGCAGTGTCTCTGGATGTAACCCTTGACTTATTGACTCCTGTTGTTAATTACTGCAGAAACACCACAGATATCACAGCTCACCCAAATAGATCAGAGCAGGATGAAAGTTCTGCGATTTGCAGATTCCCCAAAGCCCTTAATTTCCTATTGCCATGGCTTTGTTTGGCAGCTGTAGTAACTCAGTGCTCCAGCTTTAACCGTGGGTTTGCCTGTTCATAGCAGGCCACCACCATCCAGCTGCTTCCAAGAAACACACACTGCACTGTGACATAACTGAAGCCATAAACATGGAGGTCCAAGTAAACCATTAACTACTAGTTACTAACTCATGGTATAAATTATACCTTCAGTGAGATGCTACATTTGTCCCTGCAAGGAATTGGTTCAGTCAGGGATTAGCTCCTAGAAGGAATGAGGCTTTTGCCCTCCAAACGCCTTCCGGGGGTCGCAGCAGGGGAAGGCACCACACTCGGTGCTGACCAGCTGCCAGCACCCCCAACTCAGCATCTGAACTTCTCCACTCAACATGAGCCATCAAGAGGCTGTTTCACATAAAGTTCTTATGACGCCCACCCAAATCCAAGCATTTTCATAAACATATCCAAGGTACCAAACTCTGCCATCACAACCAACCTATGCATCTTCTGCAGGGTTTTTATCAGTAAGTTTGGCTCAAGGTTCTCCACTGTCTCTCCTTTGCTCCCATCAAGTGTGTCAAAAATACTCTTAGGGACCAACACCATAAACAAATCCCTGAATGGCTCAAGTGACTAACAACGCCCATTGTGCCTCTTCAGAAAAAGTCCCAGTAAAAGCCACTCCCAAGTGAGCTCTGATCCACCCAACCTGCAGTGAGACCCCTGCTCCCCTTCCCCAGGAGTGACAGCAGCACAGCAAATCCAGCTGTGCCAATGCCTCAGTCACCAGCTGTGCTCTGCTACCACAGCAAAGTGTAAGAAAACCAACACGAGCATCATTGCAGTGCCCTACAGAGAGTACAAAGCCACTGCAAGGTCATGGTGAACCACTGTTCCCCACAGACGTGTGCTGGTTCTAACCAGAGTTTTCAAGTCACCTCAGTAAAGCTGCAGAGAAATATGAAGATGTGTTACATTGTAAGACCTTCATAAGCTTCAGAAGTTCCATTTCACAGGCTTCTCACAGCCTGAGTTACTCTGATTACTTAAGTCAGGGCTCCTTTCACCAAGAAAATCCTCATCAGCACCACAATGAGAGTGTCTCACCACTGGAACTCCAGGCTCAAAATCGTCATCATTCCAGTAATTTCAGTCCTCAAGCCTACAGAAACATTTGCTTACCAGCTATTACAAAAAACTGTCAGTCAGCCTTAATATGTCCTTAAGCACTTTTCCTACCTCCCATAAGTCTCACAAGCACATTTGTCCCTCCTGTATTTTATTATTTTTCTCTTATCTTTTGAATTTTAATGAGTTAAACGAAGAAAATCAGTTTCAACCTCATTCCTTGGTTCAAGGTTCTCCACTGAAACAGCAGTGAACTGGTCCATACACCAGCACCACCAGCCCAGCTTCACTCTGCTGCTGTTGTCCAGCAACACATCTGGTAGTGCACATCTCAAATACATCCATGGCTCCTCCAGGAACTTAACAGTAAATTAATTCAATTTTCTGCAGTTTTTACGACCGTTGCTTAGGCTCCATAAACAGTCTTCCCCACAAAACACAAGCTACGTACACTAAACACATAACTGTAGCTAATTACATTCAAAATTAGAAGAGATACATGGCATCAATTACAGAGCCAATGCATCAGCAGATACAGAACACACCAGTACCATGCAGCTCTGAAAGCTCAGAAAATCTGGGAACTGCTGTGCTTCAGGAACTGTACATTTTTGCCTTTTTTTGCAGAATCCTAATACTTTAATAAACTCAGCTACAAGACCATTTTTTCCTAAGTATTATCACAACAACATTTTAAATAATATTATACAAGACATTTATTGAAGGAGACAAAATCTGAGGTCACATTCTCAGACTGCCAGCTCAGGCACACCTAATATGAGGCACTTGGGCCTTAAAAAAGCACATGAGCCATCACCAACACCAGAAACACACGAGCAAGTTCACATTTGTGAAATCAATTACTTCTGGATTACTCACATTTAGGTTCAAACTTAAATCTTATTTACAATCATTTAAAATTTCAACAACTCATGTAAAACTCAAAAGCTTTTGGAGCGTCCAGTACACGCTACCACCTTTTCAAGCGGATTGTCTGACACATTTTACTGACCTTAAAGGGTTTTTTGCCTGAAAGAAAACTCCTGAAGTTTACTTCTGAATTGTTAATAAATCCAAATCCTACTTCAATTAGCTCCCTCTCTTCAGGTAACTTTACAAACCCAGTGAAAGGCCTGTCGCTTATTAAGACCAAGGCCACCAAAAAGACTAACTGAACTGATACAATCAGAATTAAATTCCACAATTTTTAAAGCTGAGAAGATCCATTTGTGCATTAATAAAGGAGAAACTCTTGTTGCATTGTCTCTTGCTACATGGCTGGCACAGGAAATCCTTACAAAGTTCTTTGACTGTACCTTGTTTCATAACATATTAACAAGAGGACTTAGAGTGGTTATTTCAGAGTATTCCCAGGCAGTAAGAATTTACAGTCCTTATGGATGAACTAGACTGCAAGAATTGTTCTCTTACACCTATGGATTATGTTGCTAAATTCTAGCACGTATATAATAACATGTCCTTTTAACTTAAACTAATTTTTATTGGTCTGATTTTGTTTTAAACCCCATAAGCAAAAAGCTGCTTTATCAAACTCAAGATACAGAATAGGACGACTCTTGGCACAAATGTACTCAAAACCAGATTCCACAGGACTGAAGTAATATCCATGCTTCTTGGGCATAACTATTAGGATCCGAAAAGGTTCCTAGAAATCTGTCTCTATCTGTTGATAGGAAAGAAAAACAGTAACAAGTAAAATAAACATCAAGTTCCTTTCCTTTCCCGCCTCCATCTCGCCCCCCCAGCACAGCAATAAAGCTCATCCACAGCACAATCAGCAGGGCACAGCCAGGCAGCTGCTCTTAGTGCAGCAAACAGACCTTATCCTAGAAAATATTGGAATCCATCACCTGCTAAGCTGGTAGGGATGAGTCGGAGAATACAGAAAGCTACTCATTTATGAGCTGGGTTAATCTTTTTTCTACTTTTCAGCCTACATCAGTAAAGCTGGCTGAGGATTATGACAGAGTGAGCTCCAACAACTATCTGATTCAGGAAAAACAAAACAAGAAGCAAATCTGATCTGAATTACACTCTGAGCCTTATTTCTAATTCATATGTTTAGTAAGCCTTTTATTCTGCAATTAAGGAAGTCTCAAAATGCCTGCAGGTCAACGCTTTGCCTGATGTATCGATGTAGCATCCCGAGTACACCATTCTGTGCAGTTTGTAATAACTCACCAAAAACATTTCCCAGTCAAAGGCTTATCAAAGGAAATATAATTTTAACACAAAAAAGGTGAGAAATTCTATGCCTGTTTTCTTCTCCATTTCACCTACTTTTACAGCTTTTGCTACAAAGCTGATACAGTAGTTTAGTTCTGAAAATAATTCAACACCAAATCCACGGGGAGCTAGAAAGCAAGCCTTAGCAGATCAGATATTGTGCCTGTGTTCTGAACACTTGGAATGCAGGTTGTAATTGTATCTAAAATGTAAAGCTAAGGAATGTCAGCAACATGCTATAAACCAGGAGCAAGTTGGCTGTTCCACTTGCATGCTGCCTAAAGAAACACCTGTGCATTTCCACATCCACTCCTATGCCTGTCTACGTTTCCACATCAGTTCAAGCTGTCATCAGCATTTAGCACATCACTGGCAGTCACTACCCACCTTCAGGATTATAAAACAACAAAAGACATTTCTGGTCTCATTACCCTCCCAGGCACCAACACTACATGACTTTGAGGCATCTGGACCAAATTTGCTTGGAAAATATTTTTTTTGGGGAAAAGAAGTCTTTAAATGAATTCAGTCTTGACATTTGTCCTCCATGTATCACTTCAGTTTTGCAATTCTGATAGAGTAATTCTCAGGAGAAACATCTCGAGCACAATCATATCACTTCATTTTAGAGCCTTTGAGCTTCCTCCAGGTCAGAACTCCAGTTAGCAGTGTAGTCTACATGCAGGCTTTGGTAGAAAACAAGGGAAAACATCCTTCTTCTAACCTGCCTGTTCAGTTCTGTCTGAAAATGCAAGCAAATTTAGCTACCAATAAAGGAACAGCCTGGAAAAATGCAAACTGCAGTAGAAAATAAACCTTTAATGTGTGTGAAAAGGTTTTTGACATGGCCTTCTCCACACTGCTGCTCAGTGTGTTGTGCCAGCACAGGACAGTGAGTAGGGTTAGTGTGACAGGCTCGGTGTTACACACTGCTACTGACTGCTCAGAGCAAAGCACGGCAGGGGTACCTGCATCACTGCAGCAGGGTCTTTTTCAGTATCATTACTGCTAGGTCAAACAACACATACACATTTTGGGGTAGCAATTCTAGACCACTTATTTAAGCTACTTTCTCTTGGCCACTAAGAGAAGAGTTGCCTGTACTCACTTGTGTTGGTCACCAGCCACGCACTGGATTTGAACTTTGTTCTTCTCAGTTCTTCCCCCTATACCTCTCTGGCTTGAAGAATTAAGTAATAGACTTACACATGTAAAGGAGGTCACAGGACGATATCCAAATTTAAATAATTCAATCATTAAACCACTTGTAATACTGAAAATGTGATATTAACAAAATGACTGTAAACTGATTAAATTTATACACGAAAATATCTAGAAGGAAACTTAAAGGAACACTTCTGTTAACACCTTAGAAACAGAAGAAGGTCAAAACCACAAAAGAAATCCAAACAAGAACTCAGACAGAACTTCTGCTCGTCAATCCTGAGAACACTGTTAGTCCCTCAGCCATTTTTAAAGCTCGTTGACCAAAAATGGTTTCATTTGCCCAGAGGAAAAAAAATCCAAACCAAAACCTCTGCTACAGGGAACAGAACTCAACCTTTCATGACACACAATAGTAATGAAATCAGGGTTCTGGTAGAAGGTGTCTCATTTTTCTTAGGACCCACCTTCACCTACTACACTCCTGCCTCTAAAACAGAGCTGAAGGTGAGAGAGAACCTTCTACCAATGCTGATTTAATAGACACCATCTGTTTAAAATACATACACACATTAATGACATCCTTTTAATAGACTACGAAGACACAAGCATTTAAACACACCAAACTGTTTATCTAATCTCTTTCTTCACCCCAAAAAGCAGGTGAATACAGCACAAGACAAACTGCCAAGGTTGTTTCTTTATGGAAGAACCAGTCATTTATCTGCAGCAAACAGGCTAAATGCTTCCAGCTGATTTTCCTCCAGTCTTAAAGAAGGATAAACTTAACACCTTTGCTTTAGCATTAAGCAGAAAAACAAGGCAGAGGCAATCTCGGGGGGAGAGACGGGGGACCACTTGTCTAATTAAACCAGAAGAACTTATGGTTTGTGGAGCACAATAGGAACAATTAACATGGATACAAGAAGGAGGGCGTAAATAATCTCAGTCATGAAGGCCCCTGTGCCATCCCAGATGCAAACCAGTACAGCATCATGCCACAGAGCCTGTCACCCCCAGCCTTACCTCACAGGAGGTGTGACAGCTGAGTCACCATCCAGCCCCGAGAACAAGAGGTGCCTCTGAACAGCCCTTCGACCAACTCCCTCAGCAGAGACCTACTTAACAACGGATCCAAGGAAATTACAGGACAGCCATGGCTGCAGCACCACCTACAAACCTCAGCTACCACACGCTGCCCACCACTGGAAATACCTTCTCAAGGCTGCAGCATTAAAAACATCAGGTAAGTCTTCCAGAATCAACAGAATCACAACGACAAAGATGTATTTATTACATTTATTTAATCACAATCCTTATCCTAAGTCCACAAGCAGCCAAGCCAAGCCAAGCTGCAGGGCTCACTCAGAAGCAGTACCAGTAAGGAGGAAATGGTGAAAATACTTCTAAATGTGTTAACTAACAGGTACTTTGAATTAATAATGTTGATTTTTTTATATAGTTATACATGCATCAGTGCTCTAGGTACTGCTCAGTGTGACAATGCTGTGCACATGACTAGCTTTGAAAGGACTGTGTGCTTATAGTCCTGAGGAAATGGAGCTCAGCATACACTTATTTTCTAAGTAACATTTTTTCTTTGAAATTTCCTGACAGTACATGCCAGCATGAAGTGAAACGATAGGTGGCTTCCATGACACTGAACTAAAAGCAAGAGAGCCTAAGTCACACCTACCTAATCCCTTAAAGAGAGAGCAGAAGGTTAAAAAAAAAAGAACAAGCTTTTAAATTGGCTGAATGAGACAAGCATTGCCTCATCCAAGTCCTGCCTCAAGGAGTACTGAGAAGAAAAGGCCCTTCTTTAAACTACTGAGATAAGATACAAGTTAGCAACACACATCTGGTGGGCCAACCTGCAGCACCCAGCATGGCCAGGGTAAAACTGCAACTCAGCTGCTCACCGGCTAAAATCCTGGTTCTTGCCAGTGTTTCTAATACGTAATATTCATCAGCAGGTCTCAAAACGTGGTAGGAATGAGGAAAAGCTTTGTCCTAAAATTACTGTAATACACAAGCCCCAGACATTTAACACAACCTGAGCTCGGGACCCCAGCACTAAGCTGACATGCCACAGCTCCAGCTCCAGCCATGCTCTGCCCTTCAGTGGTGGCACAGTCCTGCCCACAGTGTTGCCACGCGCGCTCCACCAGCGTGGACAGCAGGCACAGAAGGAATTCCGAACAAACACCTCTATGGACCTGAAAATTAATTTTAAACAGGTCACGATTGGATCCTACTGTAAATGCTTATTTTTAAAAACTTCAATTTAAGTGTAGCCTATTCTGTCAGGCAGATGAAAAGACAAAGCAACATCACCCATGAATAAAACTCCCCCAAACCACATTGGGAGCACCATTCCCTTGTGTCAGCTCCTGAGAAAGTCCCTGCACCCCTGCGTGGCTTCACCAATGCAATATGTTTTTAGTAGTCAGGTTGTTCTGCCAATGATATTTAAGCTCTTATAAAAGGGAGAAAGAGGAGCCCAGGTGTAACCTCATTGACAGATCTGCGGGACAATGTGTAACTTACTAATTCTCTGTGACAACCCTTGCAGGAGAACCCCAGAATCATTCTGATCAACACACACAGTTCTGATCCTTGGGAAAGATCTTCAACTGCCACCACAAATCACATGTTACAGGCTGGAAACTCCCCCACACCCTACAGGAAATCTGAAACTACTATCTATTAAGAATAATTAGCAATTTCTATTGTCCTCTTGATTTCCTAAATTTAGGCCTAAGCAGCTCTTATTTTCAGCCTGAGAAGTATTTCAGTGCTCACTTCACGGACGTTTCAGCTGCCCTCCCAATCTTTGCCTTTGGTTTAGAAAATGGGCCTGAAGTTCACCAAAGTAGGAGAGAGCTGCCTGAACCTGAACTATTCCAGTGCTGCTCCCCTTTGTACCACAGTAATTCCAGCCCTCTGGTTCAGGAACACAGGGCAGACACAGAGGGTTGTAAATAAACTTATAAACATACTGAGCTACCCTGAGGTAGCAGGGACCAGCTACTGTTTGCCCGTAATATTCTACAAGAGGGTACAAACACATTTTAATTAATGATGGAAGCTGGTTATGGAGTTCTTGATGGAAGACACAGTTACTCCAACTGGACAAGGCAATCAGCAGATGCTGATTCAAGAGCTGTCCCATCCATAGCAAGTTGGACAGACAGCAAGTTGGTGAGCAGACAAAGGACACAACCTGAGCCCCCAGGCTGGGAGGAGCACAGGAGACAGGACAGGCACAGGAGTCAGCAGGACACACAGGGTAGAACTTGCATGCAGCCAGAAGGGGAAGGGTTGATGCCTTTTCCTTCTGTAGAATCCAAATGAACAAGTTACTCCTGTACAGAAAGGGACTGCCATCATTTCAAGGGCAAAAATCACCCAAAGCCATAAGGAGGCAAGTATTTTATTGAGTTCTTCATTGGTCTTAGCCTGGATCCGTGTTGACTCGGGCATTTGGCACACACATCCACTGAATCCTGGAACATCTACTCCAGTTGAATGAACTAGATAGAGCTTACACAGAAGCCACTGCCCCTTATTTTAATTCTGGGCATATTAAACCAAACACAGTCTCCTCTGTGGTCATCTCCCATCAAAACTGGACTCCAGAACTGAGACCTCCATGAAAAAGCAAAAACTCAACCTGCTTCAGAATCATCCATATTTGATGTTGTACTTGCTCCAATCAACACTGAATTCAGGTGGGAATGCCATGGGGAACATGTGGAACAGGAGAGCAGTTCCACAAGCAGCCCTTCCTAGGTGCTTCCTCCCATCCCTATTGTATTCCCCAAACCCTTTGTTCTAATGCCTTTCCTACACAACTTTCAGCAGCAGTGTCACCCCCACGATGCAGCAGGGGGACAGCAATGCTCTTACAGAGCCACAGTGCTCAAAAGGGCTTCCAAAATCCTGAGATGTTATTTTACAGGAACTTGGCACATGAAGAAGGGCAATGCAATCCAGTCTGTACACTGACAGCAGTCACTCCACTGTAGTCACCAGAGATACCAGGGATTGTCTTTTCCTGTGTGCCCACCCATAATCTGGTCTGTCCAAGAAGTTCCATGAAAAAATAACAGCAAGAAGCCACAATACAGGGGTTTCTCTAGATTTCAGAGAATCTTGTGTGCAAAACACCCGCACAAAAATTATAATTCTTATCTAAAGCGTAAATAAAATAAATTCAACAAGTGAATAAGTGGATAAATTGAAGCAGTTATCAGACAAAAAAAATCCGGCTTTGCAACAGTGACTGGTCACTTCTCACTGCCAGACAAATCAAGATCCACCCTGCAGAAAAACCAGCCTCAAAACAGAACGCGAGATTTGTTTCATTTCCGAAGGTTCCTGCACCATTAGATTCCTCCCTAAAGAAGAGACTTCATTGTTACGGCAATTAGTATTCCTCCACCCCGGCAAAGGGAGGAAAAAAAAAGCTCTGAAAGGGTAATCGAGCCATTTCGCAGCTTTGCCTCCTTACTCCACCCAGTCTCTTCCCTGCTCAATGGCTGCTCACAGCATCCACAAACATAGGAACAGCAACAGAAACACAGAAAAACGAGATCCCCGAGAACAAGCCGGAAATTTGCAACGCATCTTTCAGTTTAAAAATATTTTCTTTGTTTAGTTCCCTAACATAATTTTCCTATTTAACAAAATGACTCTAAAGGAAAATAACATTCTGACAGCAGACCCTCCCTCTTCCGAAAACCAGCCGAATGCTGCACAATCATTTACAAAATGATCATCACTGAACGGAGGTTCTTTAACCACCACCTCCTAATGGCATGAACAATACTGTCATAGGAACATACAATTAAAAGAATCACCACAAAAATACGTAATTCAGCCGGGTCAGTATGCCCAAACATTTATTTATAGTAAAATAGTGCTTATTAAAGATTTTTAATACAGCTCAGATTAACCTTCCCCCCTCCCTGGTAAGTAATTCATTATAAAAGGACTTGACCTGCACCAACCAAGCCCACTGCTGCAGCACTGCCGGCGAGGAAATGGTTCCAGTGATACCATGGCAAAGAAAGGGAAGGTGTCACATTATTATTGGTATTAAAGGTCAAATTTAATTGCCTCCACCTTAAACAGAAAACAATAAAAAAAAATCTCATGCCCACAGAACTGAGCAAACCCCAAACTTTCCAAGGGAGGCACCACTCCCACCCCCCAACTTCCATCAAAAGCTCTGCCTGCGTATAACCTCCTGCCGAAACAAAACCTCGGGAGTAACAATAAATACAAGATTTTAGCAAACTCGATTGCTATTAAAAGGTTTCCGAGGGAAGCCCGTGCACCTCCAGCCGTCCAGGCAGTGGTATGACCCCCAGAAGGAGATCAGACCTCCCTCGCCCGTTTTACTGCAGCTGGTTCTGAAGGCATGAGCCACCTCCTATCGCTGCTGCCCTGCTGAGCACTGCAGGAAAACGGGGGATGCGAGGCAAATTCTGAAACAACACCTACTCCTTCCCCTGGATTATCAATTCTCGCCCTGTTTTCGGTGCCGCGGCCGCGCTGCCGAATTGGGCCATCGCCCGACCCCCGGCCCTGCCACGGGAGAGGGGGACGGGGGAACCCCCGGGAGGAACCGGGGAGGGATGCTCGGGGTCCCCTCGGCGCACACGCCGGGCCCTTCGCCCCGACGGCTTTTTTACGGCTGTTCGCCCCGGCCCATGCCCTTCTCCCGGTATTTGCTAAGTCACGGGAGGAGCGGTGCGGCCCGCGGGGGGGACACGGGCCCGGCGGGGGCTCCGCGCCCGCCCCGCCGCTCCCGCCGGGCCCTGTTTTCCTGCAGAGTCACGGCGGGAGCGGGGCCCGGGCCCGCGGGCAGCGGGGAGGCCGCGCCCCGGCCCCCAGAGCCCCCCTGAGCCCGGCCCGGTGGGGGGGACACCGGGCCGGCCCCCCCGACCCCCGCCCCGCCCGGTCCCTCCTCACCAACGGGCGCGGCCGCCATTTTGAGAGCGAGCAGAGAGAGGGAGGGGGAGCGGGGCGAGGGCGGGGAGCGCAGGGGAGGGGGAGAGCGGAGCGGAGAGCGCCGGCCGCTGGGGCCGCGGGCCGGGACAGCCCCGCGGGGCCGGGGGGGTGGCGGCGGGCCCGGCCTTACCGAGCCCCGCCGGCGCCGCCGCCTCGCTGCGCCGCGCGGGGCCGGCACCGCCCGCCTGTCCCACTCACCGGCGCGGCGCGGGGTCCCGGTGCGGGGTCGCGGTGCCGGTGCGGGGTGGCGGTGCCGGCGCGGGGGTCCCGGTGCGCGGTGCCGGCGCTGGGCGGGCGCTCCGCTCGCTCCGCGCTGTCAGAGGCGCCGCGGCCGCCGGGAGGGAGGGCGGGAGCGGCGCGGCCGCCGCGGCGCTGCGCATGCGCGGCCGGGGGCGGGGACGGCCGCCCGCCGCCATCTTGGGCGGCCGAGGCGCGGGTGCGTGTCCCGGCGTGCCCCGCGCGCGCCTCCCGGCGTGCCCCGCGCGCCCGCCCGCCTGAGGGGGCCCGGGAGCGCGGCGAGAGCGTGCCGGGAACGCACCGGGAATACCGGGCGTGTACCGGGAATACGGGTCCTATACCAGGAGTACGGGGGGCACCCGGCACACACCGCGAATACCGGGGACACCGCCGATACCGGGCACATACTAGGAATAGTGGGGACACCGGGAATACCGGGCACACACCGGGAAAACCGGGCACCACGTCCAGTCCCTCCAGCCCCGGCCTCCCGCGGGCACCAGGCGCTGTAGCGTTTTGCAGGTGTCCCTCCCACGCCCCGCTCCCGGGACAGCCCTGCTGCAGGAGTGACCTTGTCCCACACACCTGGAGTCAGCGGGATCGCTCGTGTCCGTGTGTCGGGAGCGCCGCGAACCCGCCGCGTCCCTGCGCGTCCCAGGGCACCTCCACAGGGTGGAACAGTCCCGCTCTGCACCTGCAGCTGAACGTTTGCGTTATCTACAAACCCCACCGAGCTGCATCTCCAAGTGTTCTGGTTTCCTGGAGCACTGTTCCCGCTGGGGTTCAACCCCTGTGCTCACCAGGGGCGCTGCCAGGACAGCCCTGGAGAACCGGGCGCTGCCGTCCAGCAGCACAGCCAAGCACCTGCGTCCATCCGAGTCCTCCCCTCAGTCTGCCAGCTGGATCCCTGCGGTCTCTGGGGGTTGGAGTGTCAGGGATAGCAGTGCCCACCCAGAGATACCTGACAGAGGTGCCAGCCCAGCCCCTGATGCTGGCCGGGAATCCTGGAGTGGAACAGCAGGAGCCCTGCAGCTCCAGGACAGGGACCAGTCTGAAATGCTGACCAGAGGGAAGAGGTAATTCCACGTGTAACATTATCTAGAGAGCAAAAACTGTGAGAAACTTCAAGGGACACTGGAAATTTCGTTATCAAAAGCTGTACAGTGTTATCTGTTACTCCTAGAAGTAGCAGCAGAGATTACAAACGTAACCATTATGTAGTGGATCTCCATGTGGGTGCCCAGGGCACCTGAGGGTGCTGGTGTCAGCATCACCCGGGCTGGGCCGTGGGCCCTCACTTGCTCTTGTTTGTGTTATTTTATACCACAATGGACAAGAGAGGGCTGTGCAAACCCCACACAATGCAGGTGACACAATGCAGGGCTGCCACAGCAGCCAGGGAAAATTTTTATTTTTTGACTACATTCAAACCAGAGCAGCACATGTCAGCATCCTGTACCAACATTCAGATATGTTCCAAAAAAGAGAATTGGATCTGGCCATACTCTTTTGGGTTTTTTTCCACCCAGTATTTCTAAATCTCTGTACTGACCACTGGCAAAAGCCAGTGGCAGAGAGCAGAGAGAAGATTCCTGGTTCCCATGCGAGGCACTTGTCAGGGGTATTTCATAGACACGTTAACATGAGAAACACAGGGGACTGAAATTTAGAGGAAGACTTTCAAATGGTTGCCCAAACTACCTTGGCTTTACTTCCATTTGTTTGCAAAGCAGGCAAAACTGCTTTGACAGCCTCAAAATTCTAGTGTATCACATATTTTGGGGTGTGTACTCAGGCAATAATTAGCATCTACCCAAGAAATTAAATCTGGCTCAGAGATTAATGAATTTTCTGAAGATCTTTAGGACATTTTAGGACCTAAATGCCTTTAGGACAGGCATTTTATTCTCCTTTTACACCTGGCCTTCCTTGTAATATCATTCCTTGATACCGGAATGGAAAAAATCCCAGGTGCCAGCACAGCTGAACCCCAAGTGGGGTTCCAGAGCCCATTCCAGAGTCCCAGAGCCCATTTTTCTTGGTCGTTTCCTTGATTGCCACCAAGAACCTCCATGACAGCGAACACGGACCCTGCACCTTGGCAGAGAGGTGCAGACCCAAACTGCACAGCTCCTTCTGATTCCAACTTCAGGTTTTCCTTCAGGGTATTCCTGAGGTCAGCCTTTGCAGCTTGCACACCCTCTGCAGTGTGAGCCAGGCTTCTTCAGGGGAGCTTTTGCCGTCTGGGGTGGCACACACAGAGATAGCCGCTACAGCCGAGATCGTGATTCCAAAGGGTCCATCAGCCCTTGCCACACACCTCCTGCTACACACGGAAACTGGAGTCATTGATAATTCATATGTTGCCTCTGAATGAAAGTTGTCATTAATATTCTCCCCGTGTCCGTATTTGTGTAGCAAAGCACCCGCAGCGACGGTACCGCTGCAACCAACTCATGTACACAGGGCACATCTGAGCGGTGCCTGACCTACAAAAGGCACGAGCTCTTACAGCCACAGACCTCTGGAAGAGAAAGAGTTGCACAAAAACGCCTCCACAGATTTGAGCTGAAAGAACAGCGCAGTTTTAGGTCGGGACTGAATTCTGGTGACACAAATACTGTTATTACAAGGTGCCTAAGCACATAACAAAAGAAAATTAACTTCTAGCTGTGTCTTGTTCAATTTAATGAGTCAATGGGCATGTCTGCCTGTGTCATTAACCCTGTCACTGGGATAAATCACAAGAAATTAGGATTATTTTCTTCTTTTTGTTCACTGGTGAATAATGACTTCTCTGTGGCTCAAGCAAGACTTGGCTCTAGAACTGCTAAGTGTCCACTCTATTGTTTACATACATGCAAAAGTTTTAGCAATCCCACTTCCAGTACTCATGTAGCCTTTCTTCTACATTATGAACGTAAGGAAGAGGGCAATCTGTGTGTCCTTCTCTACCCGACAGTCTTAATAGCATTAAAAAAAAAAGATAAACAAATCCTGTCTCTGAGGTAGCTCAGTGTTGGGAACCTTGTCCCTGTGCAAAGTCTTCACCTGTTGCAGTAGAATTTTTCATTGAAGTGAACCTCTTTTCTAGTTAAGTATGAAGAAAATGAAAATTAGATTTTCAGCATGTGTTCTGGTTTTACTGTTAGAAGTTCCTATGCCTGTGTTTGTTCCGTTTTACTTCTCATCTGGACAGCTGATCACATACACTTTATAAGGAGTTTGTGTTACTGTCAATGACAGTATATTTCTATATCTTGATTCAATAGTCTTTGGTTAGCCTTTGTTAGTTCAATAGTATTCTGATAGATATTACTTTCACGTGCTTCCTTCTTTAAACTCACATGTTAGTTCAGAAACTGCTTTTCCTAGAGGCAAAGGATGAAAGTCCAGGTACAAGTAGCATTTCAGCCGCTTATCAGTTGTGTTTTCACTGGTGTATTCTGACAGAGGCCCTGACACAGACCTGGTTGCTCACCCTGGAGGTGCTCACCCTTGAGGCCCTGACTGCCCTGGGCCTGGCTCCCCTGGTAGTCCCAGTTTATCTGTTAGTTCTTCTGTGTTTTTTGGAGCTGTAATCCGTGTCTGCTCATGTTCACCCTCTCTGTCCCCATACAGGGGGATGTTAAAAATATCCTTTTTTTGTGAGGCTGGGAAAGCGAGTGTTGCATGCAACAACTTTAACCTTTAAAACTTTAGGCTTGTTAAAGTTTTTAATGTAAGAGTATTAATTGCACGTATTTATTACCATACAAGAAGACGTTTTCTGTTCCCAAAATCTTAAAATTTATGAGAATTGCACTTATTCAAGGACAAATATACTTATTTTAAAAGCTTTTATTTAACAGTTTCAACAAATTATTTCTTATATCTTCAAAATGTTTTTCTGAGTTACAGTGAAGACCACTAACATGCACATTCCTAATAAAAAGGATGATAAAGCAGTGCAGAGATAATAAAGGATCCACCTTTTAATCTAATTGGGCATGCATTATCGCCTGCAAAAGCTGCACACAGGTCTCATGCTAGTGCTGCAGCTGAACATGCAGATTAGGTCATCATGGCTCCTGTAGCTAACCAGAATAATTTGTGCATAAGTACCTGATTTGCATAGAAAACTGCTGCAAAGGCCCATGCTGGTGTTTGGGATCCAATTAATTGCTGCTGGCTGCCCCAGATGTGCTGCACAGCTGCAGTTCAGCAGTTGGATAGGCTCCAGCACAGGCCTTGTCATACCTCAGCACCCCCTGGCCACTCACCTGTACCTGCAGGAGTCACACTTCAGGTAAATAAAAGAAACTACCATTGTTAGAGGCAGCAATGTAAGGTTGGTTCCCAAATTTGTGTCAAAGTAGAACAAGCAGATATAACCTAAGATTGGGAAAACAGGCCAAAGCACATGAGCATGAGGCAGTAGTGTTAAAAGAGGGAGCACAAACTAACATCAATGTACTCTTAATCCATAGTTATCCCAGATTTGGATTAAACTGCCTTCTGGAGGGGTTTCCAGGGACCTTTTCACATTGAGGTTTTTACCCTTGGTCACTGGAAGCATTTCTCCTTCTAGTTGGTTTATGTTTTGAACAGGATGAGATAAACATTTCTGCCCTGTGTATCACTGGCAGTGCTGCTGAGTCAAAAGCACAGTTGAAAACAAAGCAAATGTGATGCTTTTTTAATTCTTCAAATTCCATTGCTAATTATAGTGATGTGTAATCATGTATGTTGTTACTGCTGACACTATCCACCCCTCTTCTAAATTCCTTTCACTATATTCCTTTCCACTTGCAGTAATAAAGCCCTGCCAGCAATGCTAAGTGACACTGCTTGCATTTTATAGGATCATCATAGGGTATATAGAGAGAGTGTATATAGACTTCTGTATAATCATCATCAAAGGGTGTTTTTATTGCACTCAGCCTAATGTTAAAAGATGTTCTTGCGTTATTCTTCGTGCTTTTATAATTTCATTGTTTATATATAACACAGAATTCTGCAATTTGCTTCTAAGTGAAGAGTTTCTTCCTTCCAAGTTATTTCAGCCATAGGTATTGCTTTACTATTGCAGAGTCATGAGCAGCTCTTTAAAGTTCTGCTTTTACAGCACAGATCTGTTGTTCAACAAGTGTGGCCTCTGCCCGAGGGGTGCTGCAGCACTCCAGACCCAACTTCATGGGCCATGCATCTTCATGTAGTCAGGCCATGAATATTGGAGAAAGATGTTACTCATAATGTCATTCCATTAGAGATGTGGGAAATGGGAAGAGCTGTGTGGGACCTGTCAGGGGGCTGTCCCAGAGGGAGTGCTGCAGTGTGACTGCCCTGGGGCTGTGCCCTGTGACAACCCTCCTGTGTGACCAACCCTCCTGTGTGTGACAACCCTCCTGTGTGTGTGTGACCAACCCTCCTGTGTGTGTGTGACCAACCCTCCTGTGTGACCAACCCTCCTGTGTGTGACCAACCCTCCTGTGTGACCAACCCTCCTGTGTGTGTGTGACCAACCCTCCTGTGTGTGACAACCCTCCCATGTGTGACCAACCCTCCTGTGTGTGTGTAACCAACCCTCCCGTGTGTAACCAACCCTCCTGTGTGTGACCAACCCTCCTGTGTGTGTGTGACAACCCTCCTGTGTGTGACCAACCCTCCCGTGTGTAACCAACCCTCCTGTGTGTGACCAACCCTCCTGTGTGTGTGTGACCAACCCTCCTGTGTGTGTGTAACCAACCCTCCTGTGTGTGTGTGACCAACCCTCCCGTGTGTGACCAACCCTCCCGTGTGTGACCAGCCCTCCTGTGCTCCGCAGGGCCCGCGGCAGCAGAGCCCACTCCAGCCCCTGGTGCTGCTTCTCCCGCAGGAGGATGGACTGCACTGCTGAGGTCACTCACACACTGCAGAGGAGTTTGGAACTACAGGCTGAGGTATGCAGGGAGCCTGCTCAATGCCTGCTGGCAAGATGACTTTAAATCTTACATGTCTTCTAAACAGCAATATAATCCTGAACAGAAACACTTCCTCTTACAGGCAAAATTAATGCTCTTTTCCTAGTGTACAATCTGTTTAGCTAACAAACCTGTACCAGCTTTAGTAAACTGACAATCTATTCCCCCATTAAAAACAGCAACATTTACCATTTACTAACAAATAGAACTATTCAAAAGTGTAAATGCCATACCGATGTTTCATTTTTTAAATTTTAGAATATTTATTATTACTGGAAAATGAAAATTCCCTTTTAGATTAGAAACTATTGTTTCTCAGCAACATCATGGATGTTATTGGTCTAACTGGAAGGCTGAGGAGTTGAAATAGGTGTGTGCTGAGAGCCCCATCAACTTCTGAAAGGATGGTCCAGGTTTCTTTCCAATTGGAATGTTGCACCTTCCCCACAAGCAGGAGGTAGGTGGCTCAAATGCCGTGTGATTCACGGCCATAAGAATGCACCAGCACCAGCCCATGCACAGATACACACCCTAGTCAAATTATACATTTGACACATTCTGGAACTGAAACTTCTGGCAAGCAATTACTCACGTTAGTGATGCTGTGATTCAGTCTGGTGCTGGCTGGTGATGAAACCCTGCAGGGCTGCTCCTCATGGCACATGGCACCAGGGAACAGGAACCTCAGCCTGCCTCCTTACCACTGCTTTGCCTCCAGAGAACAGCTATAATTAATACTGTTTTATCTTAAGTGATTGTGAGGAAGGATAACTTAGAGATATCACCTGTCACGGTAGGTATTTTCTAGTAAATTTACTGAAAATTGTAAATGGAAGAAAAAGTCTGAGATTTAAAACTTTTGTCAGACAACAAAGCCACAGACACAGCACGAGGCAGAGCTTGCTGTGGCTTTTGGGGAGCTGCAGCTGCTGCCCAGGGAAGTGCAGCTTTGGGAACTATAAAGGACAGAGGCAGTGAAAGGGTTTGTTCTGTGGTATACAAACACAAACACTGCTTTAGTCAATCCCCTCTGGCTGGAGCTGTAATTCTGAATAGGGAGGCAAGGGGAAGAAAGAAGGAACATCTGTCCATTTTTGGAGAAGTTACAAATTCTTAACACTGATACACTGTCATGTCCTGTGCTTTGTTCTCTTGGGAACTCCTCTTCTTTGGGGCAAATCATTTCATGTCTCTTGAATACTCCTTAAAACATTTCCAATGCCAGCATTATTCATTCATGTTTATGAAGTCTGTTTATATTTGTGCTTCAGTAAATGTCACCACAAAAATAATACTATCAAGTATTGGAAAAAATCTCTTCCCAAACCAGTGGTGAAGCTCTTGGTGACCGTGGTGGAATTAATCACCCAACTGCTCTGCAGTGTTTATAGCAGACAGTGAGTGTGCCTCCACACTCTGCTGGCTGCACTTCTCCCTCAGACCTTTTGTGTACTTCTGTTATTTGTTCTAAGCATCATTTAGTGCCCTCAGTGACCTCATTATGTTTATATCTATAATTAGAAAAAGATACATTTTAGGCTGTGATATTTTTGGCTAGGTTAGAAAGCGCACTTTATTAAAATTGCTTTGGAAAGGATACATTGTCCCTCACTCTCCACTGGATTTTCTGTGTTCTTTCTAAATAGGCAACTCTAAACAAATTTCATTAAACTAATATGTATTACCTTAAAGATTTATAAAAGACTGAGTTCTGTGATTTTAAGAGCTCTCTATGAAAAAGGGAGCAGAACTTTACCTGAAGGTGAAAAATCAGCATCCAACCGTGACATAAGAATTTGCAGGCAAAACTTCCACTGGTGCCAGTTAGAGCTGCACTGAAAGGAGATTATAGTTATGTAATAGAATGTTTTAGTGAATAGTTTCACAGTTCAATAAATTATTATATGACTGAAAGAGACGTGGAGCAGAGTGGGCTCAGCAGAGGACAGGACATAATTTTCAGTGGGTTTACCCTTTATTTTACACCAGTACTCCTTCTGGCATAGCCAGGAATGATCCACAGCTGTAACTAGGAACAAGATGTGAGACTGGAATTATAAAAATGACAGTTGTGAGGTTCAGTTTGTTCTCATTTTAAACCATAGTGATATCCTTGGTTAGAAATGGTGTTAATAAATGATGACAATCCTTATTTGGAATTGAGAAGGATTTCTAATTAAGAATGATTTAGTAATTCTTAAAAACATGGGAATAAACTCCTCTTTGGTTCATTTAGAGAGTCCCAGTAGGTTTCCATTTGGCCTGGAGAGTTTTCTCTGTCCCCGTTTTCAGGCTTCGTTGCATTATCTGTATTCACTGTTTTATCTCCTATGGCAGCTTCTTCATTATTAAGCAGGCTCTGAGAAGGAGAGATTGGATTAGAACAGTTTTGTCATCTTATGGCACAAGACAATACGAAGTATCTCCTAACATTTCTGACATACTGACAAAGCAGATTTATTGATATGAACTCTATGGAACATATCTGATCTGTACAGTCTTCTGACACATTGTATTTGCAAAGCTACTCTGGAATTTTTCAAAACTAACCAAGCAACTAATTTGCCTCCTTTAAGGATTTGTGCAGGAGGATGTAAAACAGCCGGGGGTGCTGACCCACCCACAGAGATTGAGAAGTGCATAAATTGGGAGCTTGAGTTTGCAAAGTTTTTTCTTCCAATAGCAATATTTCCTAGGATTCTTATTTCTTAGGACTTAGAATTCAGAGGCCTGATGGTACATAACGCATCTGAAGAAAATACCTTTTGTTTTCTTTTAAGTTGCCAATGTAACCATGATTAAAAAAAACCAAACCCAAACCAAAGCAGGCGGTGTTGGGAAGGGCACTGACAATGTGCCAGAACAATGGCATTGGTAGGGCTGGTAAAAAGCAGTTGAATTATGATAAGACAGTAATGACTACTGTGGGAGTCTGGACTATAAAATTTTCAGCTGTAACAGTCAGTTCTGTAAAATTCACCTTTGTGCAGCCACTTGCACCTCTGTAGGAACAGGCGTGTCCACAGCTGGGGAATGCCAACCCAGGAACCTGGTCCTGGAGCAGCTGTGTGTGCAATTCTCACTGATCACAGAGCTTCTGGTGCAGAAGCAGGAAGAAATTAAGCATCCCAGAAACTGCTAAGAGTTACTGTACTGAGTTTAAAAGAAAAAGTAAGTCACAAGGGAAAAAACGGAATAATTTGGGAAAAGTGGCTTCTTTTTTGGAGGGTCTGGTACTTCTGTACAGACTGCTGCATTCTCCATCCCCTACCTTGTCTATCTGCTGATGCTCAGGAGATCTTCACCTTTTATTTTCAGGTGAGCAGAGCTGGGCTCAACGTGCCAGCAGAGCTTTCAGCAGCATTTTTTGAATGCAGAGAGATGCCTGTAGGCAATTCCAGAAACACAGCTTTTATTTTCCTTTTCGTGACAGAAAAAGACCAAACACTGAAAACAGTGTTGATTGCATTTTAATAACCAAAAAATCAAGTAAGTTTTAAATGTCTAGAAACAGATTCTCAGGGGAAAATAAACCAAAAACATTTCCACCTTCAACCTGAGACATCAGCCTTCGGCGTGTGTAACCTGGCAGGTTCTGTGTGTTCACCATTATGTACTTTGTACAAACCACTTTTTTCAGTTCAGGGTGGTTTTCCCACAAGGGAATCTTTCCATGCTCCAAGTTAATTATGTTTCTCTCCTCTCGAGTTTCTTTACTACCTAGAAATTTAAGCTAATGTAGTCTATTTTAGGTTTTTAAAGGTGCTCAGTGCTATGATGACTATGTACTCATCTAAAAAAATTACAAAAATCTGAATACAGGGAAGTAGAGGACAGCTAGAGATCATCCTAGTTCTCTGTCTTGGTTTTGGCCAGGAGAGGATTAATTTTTAATATCATTCCTAAACCACAACATTCTCATGGAACATAATATCTCTGGGCTGAAGTTGTTCTGAAGTAGTCCTGTATTATTCTATGCAGAATGTATACATTTTAATGAGGTGAGTTAATCCCTATATTCTAGGAACAGACCTTGATAGCATTATCTGTCATTACTTACAATACTGCATGAATTAGAGTGCACAGAGATATTCTGGGGCTGCCAGACCAGTTAAGGAAAAACAACCTTTTCCAGGGCACTAAAACTGAGATGCTCACAGGCACTCGGCTCCAGCTGGGTTGGTATCAGCAGGGACAGCTACAGCAGAGAGGGACACACGCTTCCCTAAGATAACACTGAATGCTGAGCTTTTGTAATAAATCCCTTGCCCCACAATTTCCATCATCCCTGTACACACCTGGAAGTCTTCAAAGCCTGTTAGCAACAAGTGTTCCACTGCCGCCTGAGATGGGGAAAATAAAACCCCAGCAGTGTTAAATGTCACGCTTGGAAATGGCAATCGTCCGTGTTCAGCAGCCCTTTACCCGCTGAAGATTAAAACATAATGGGGGTCCTTGCTGGGGGGATGCATGGCCAGGCAGAAAAATGGGAAGCACTGAGCTCAGGGAGAGCTGAACACGCTGGCAGGAGTCTGTGCCAACGAGCTGTCACCTAATGACTTGGTAATTGGAGCTCTGATACAGTCAGGGAGCACAAGGGAGCCTCTTGTAGCCCGGCATTTAGAGTCCTGAAACTAAAATTCAGCTAAAATTGCTGGATTTTCTTTTTTAATATTAGTAGTCCGGTGTTTATGTGAGCTCTGAGACATAAAGGGGAGCCAAGTGGAGTTACATGTGGCTGTAAAGCCAGAATGGATAAGTGGAGTCAAATAAGCAAGCAGGAGCCTCTCTAGTGTGAACCTTGAGTGGTGAGGGCTCTGCAGTGCAGCAGTGGTGAGACCCTGCTCCCAGGAGCAGGTACCAGCAGCACGTGGAGGGTGCTGGCAATGCAGGCAGGTCAGCAGGGGCACTGAGAGCCAGGGGCATGGCAAAGCCTTTCATCCCAAGGGAGCAGTGGGGTGATCTGAGAGACAATCAGATGGTGACTGTGGAGGGGAGTGATGCTGCTCTGCGGGAGGAGGCTTCTGGAGGGCAAGGAATTCCCTGCAGTGGCTGGTGGTGGTTGTGGTTTGGCATGTGGGCTCCTGACTCACCCATAAATTCGTATGAAGATTGGCAGTAAATGGATTGGTGGAGGCTTACTAGGTAAAGGAGAGTAAAGGCTGCTCAGGGGTAGTCAGAGGTGGTGCTCGTGCTGGTAAGGGCTCCCTAAAAAGCAGTAAGAGTTTCCTGAAACCTTCTCCAGCATGGATGCAGGAAAATCAGTTGTTCAGCTGAAAAAAAGTTAAAAATAATGCGAAGACAGCAATTTGAATAGTTTAGCATTCATTCCTGCCTTAATGAATATCTAGTATACTTTCTTCCACCTTGTATAAGCTTATGGAAAGTCCCCACTGAAGTCACCTGGAGCAGGTCCTTCAGTTTAAAGAAGGCAGTCAAACAGTGAACACAGCCCTGTTCCAACCAGTGATGGCATTTCTGTGCAAAGATTGCAATTAGCAAAGTACATTCTTTTCAGATCATTCGTAATGGATGTAAGAGCTTGACATTATCTACTTACTGTATCCCAAGACCAGCTTAAAACCACTGCAGAACCTCCTCATGGCACGTTGGAAATGGAGTAGAAAATCTGAGGACTTGTATTAAGTCTTTAAGGTCTTGTAGTAAAATTAATTTTCGTAGCAGAACTTAAGCCATTTCACTGAGTGCCACTGACAGCACTCTAGAATCCTGTATTGATTTATTTCTGTGCATTTCATTCTTCATTTTTGATTACCTTGTTTCTTGTGGAGTAATTTACATGTATGCAAAATGAATGTTAAAAAAATCAAATAAAAATCATGGCCTTTCTCACTAAGGTTTTGTAAGTGCTAATAATAGAACAGAGTGCAAAGCAAGTGGAGAATCTTGCCTTCAGGCATGAGTCTGATTTCATAGCATTCTTATCCAGTTCTTTGTTTTGATGTTATTTTTAATTTATCAGTATTTTTACTAATTAAAAAAATACTCAATAAACTACTCCATTCAAAAAATGTTGTTAAACCCAGCAGCTAGTACACATTTTAATCTGGGTAGGGAACTTGGAATAATTTAAAGAAATTGCAGGAGAAGGCAAGAAGCTCATTTTATTCCATTTAGCAATGAAGGCAGGATTCCGTCTATCCGTCATAGCAGACAGAAGGAAAGAAAGAGAGGAGGGGATCATGAGTTTGTCTGTGAGCATCCCAGCTGTGATGGGAGAGGAGAACCCAGCAGAAGAGAGAAGTGGCTGTTGGTATCCACGATCACAAACCTCTGAGCAGGGCGGTGGCCGGCTCGGCAGAGGGTCTGTAGCCCCCGTCTTAGCCAGGTGGCCAGTTCCCCACTTAGCCTGCCAAGTGAGTTGATCATCAGCTTGGAGCCAGACAGAGTGCCAGGTGGCCAGATACCTCACTCAGCATCCAATTAACAATGACACTGGTTTGGAGCCAGGCGGGAAGGTGGCTCTGCAGCCGGGAGAGGGACATCCCTGGATCACCAGTCCAGTCCCTGCAGCAGCTCCAGCTGCCTTCCATTTCTCTAGAAAGGCTGGGCTTTTTGAGACCTTGCTTTGTGTTGCTTTGGTTGCTCGTTTTTGGGGTGGTTTTTAAGCAGTAAAACTGTCTAAATCTTTTGGGTATCTCCAGTGTTATTCTTTTCTGGCACCTCCTCCGTGCCCTCAGACAGAGCTGTGCTGCACTGCGAGCAATGGGTCTGTCCACATGAGAAAGAAGCTACCCAAGTCATTTAACTTCTGAACTGCACTGGAGTGTGGACCCAATTTAGGGAATGTTAGCCCATGTTTGGTACTGGGATCGTGGCACAGGTGCATCAAGCCTGGTTATACCTGAATTACTTGGCAAGAAATGACCCTCCACTCAGTTCTCATCAAGAATTTTACATATAAAGGCAGTTTTCAAACTCTGCTTTTTACACTGATTCAACATTCTGTAAAGGCAATTGTCTTTTAAAGGCTTTTCCACCTCAGTGCGTTGTGTAAGGTGTTCTTCATCATCTACACATTATTTAATGGGTCTGCTTTTCCCACTCTTTGCCTCTGTACAAATTTTCCATAGGTTTAAATGGAAGTATGAGATTCAAAGTTTGTTGTGATTATGTGGGTGTAATCATGGATTTCCTAAGAAAGCTTTGGAAGACAATCTGGATCAGGGAGATGGGATGGCCCAGTGCAGCTGCTTGTTGAAATTACCCCAGACTTTGTTGGGCAGTCGTTGTCCGCAGCAGTGGCTCTCTGGAGGCCCCTACACACAGTGAACATGGTCTCTTCTTGAGCCTTACTGGTCTGCCATGGGAGTGAAGCCAAAAAGGTTTGAAGTCTTTTCCGCTCCGTAGAAATCAGGTTGAGATGTATAAGTAGAGAAAATTTGTCAGTTTTATTCACATGTTGTGAATAAATAGAGGTCTTCCATTTGTAGCATCTTGTGTTAAGTACTAAGGTATTAAAAAAAAGAGGGGAAGGGGAGTATTTCAAAATTCATCTCTCTTTAGGCATCTCATAGGCTGAAAATAGCATTCCACCTTCAGGCTGGCAGTTAGGGCAAAATAAACACTTCAGAATGAAGCAAAGGGACTGGCTGAAAGTGAGATAATAGTTTATAGGAATGGAGCTATTTATATCCTGCAGGATACAGTGGTTCGGAGACAGCCCAGTGACTCACGGGCAGTGTGGGGAAGGTGCTCTCAGGGGAGAGGCCTGGTCAGCATCTCAGAGCTGTCACTGCAGCTACACACGTGACAGAGAACAACTGTCAGGGGCTTGTGGTTCTACCTGGGCAACTACAAATAAGGACATTTAAAACTCATTTTCAGAGGCCGGTATCAGACTGGTCACATCTCATTGCTTCGTTATATGTGAGTACAAGGATATGCATATGAGACAATTAGCTACAGCAGGCAGTGTGTTTAAAAGAGATGGTGTTGTCTCACCTGGCAGATGGAATACATACCAGTGCTCATTTCAAGTTCTCAGATACTCTCTTCATTAAATCATGTAATACTTCTTTGCGTTAGATTTCTCAGCAGTTTTGATCTATAACTCCTTAAAGTCAAGGAAAATCTTGGCATTTTTGGATGAATGAGACAGTAACTGATGTACTATAATCCTGAGTTGACTCAGACTGGCCCTGTGACCTTGTGTTAGCCTCTCTCACCAGTTTCCATGGCAAAACAGAGCTAACAGTGCTTAATTATCCACTTTATCTACTAAATAGGGTTAAGACTGGGGACGTTATGACCATTTAATTACTCTTTGTAATGAGCTCTGAAGAGAAGTGACTAAGAGCCGGTGGTGGTGGAGTAAATCTCACAGCTGCTGGATAAACTGTGCTGGTAGGGTGGGAAGCCGAGGGTGGGAGGCCGAGTGTGCCCGGGGCTGCGCCAGATGCCGATGCTGAGAGTCCTGAGGCCCTGCGGGCTCTGTGATCCCAGCCCCGCACACACCCCGACGGCTCTGTCTGCGGTCCCAGCCCCGCACACACACACCGAGGGCTCTGTCTGCGGTCCCAGCCCCGCACACACACACCGAGGGCTCTGTCTGCGGTCCCAGCCCCGCACACACACCAAGGGCTCTGTCTGTGCTCCCAGCCCCGCACACACACACCAAGGGCTCTGTCTGTGCTCCCAGCCCCGCACACACACACCGAGGGCTCTGTCTGCGGTCCCAGCCCCGCACACACACACCAAGGGCTCTGTCTGCGGTCCCAGCCCCGCACACACACACCGAGGGCTCTGTCTGCGGTCCCAGCCCCGCAGGCGCTGCCAGGGCCGGGCGGTCGGTGGGTCCCAGCGCTGCCTCTCTCGGCAGTCTGGCGATCGCTGAGAGTGCTGCCAAGCCCTTGCATCATCCGCCCTCCTCCCCCTCTCTCCGCCACGGCCGCGATAGTCACAATTGCGCTGGGAGGAGCGCGTCTGTCCGGGGCGCTCCTGCCCGTTGGATCCCTCGCGGACCGTCCCACGGAGGAGGGGTTTCTGCCGTGCTGACGTGTCTGTGTTTCGGATCAGCCTCTCCCTGTGCAGCTGCCGTGCAGGCAGCGCGCATCTCTGAGCCCTGCACACACAGGGGCTGCGCAGGCGAGAACAACCTGTGGCTGGCAAACCGCCCGCAGCCTGCGCGGCGATCCCACCCCAGACATCCCCTGCTCGCCCCCCGAGCAACCCGCTGGGCATCTCCCCCTCCTCGGCCCTTCGGCCGCGCACGGGAGAGGGGCAGAGGTTCTCCCAGTTCAAGGCAACTTGGAGAGAGAAAAAGCTTCATTAGGCCAAGCTTTTGGTTGTGAGTGAGAGGACAGACGCCCAGTAGCGGGCACGGTAATCCCCGACTGACCCTGCTCACGTGGAGGAGCCCCGCGCTGAGCATCAGCTCTGCCCTTACCGGGACGCTCTGCTCTTACTGGGACGTGCTTACACAGCTACGCCAGCAAACCAAGGTTGCCTCTTATCTCTGACCAGTACACAGTGAACAAGCTGAGCAATTCTAGTCCCTGAAATTTATTTATTTTGAGAAACAACTTAAAATAACGAGGTTTTGCTTGCTTGCTAGATCCAGAATTGCTTCATTATCTTGTCTTCAATTTTTTTGTGAAATATAAAGAAATGATAATTTTGTCTTTTTTTCTTATATTTTAACATGACTGCTTTTAGAATACCTCCATCTTTTTGGCCCAGCAGAAGGATGATTTCATATCAGCTTCCTAAGGGCAGGAATTAATGTGGTTGTGTACATTGATGAAGGCAGTGCCCAGTCAGAGAGAAAAGACAGAGAAAGGAATGGTCAGCTTTACATATTTCAAAACTGAAAGTTCCAGATAGGTTTCTTCCCCAGAGATTTTTTTTTCCACTTTAGTTAATTCTTCGATCTCTGTTGATGATTTTTACCAGCATCATCAGACAGTGTTTACATTTGTTTGTTTTTGTATTAGAATGTTGATGAACATGTGAAAGAACCAAACCCAAATGAGTTCAATCACTTTGTCATTAACGTAATCTGGGGCTCATTTATCAACAATCTCACATTCTCAGATGCCATTTGAAAACCTGCTGAAGGACCAGACAATTGGAATGACCATCTGTAATTCAGTCCACTCAGATGCCATCTCAGAGGTCATGGAATCCTGTTCCTAATTGTCTGTTACACCACAGAATTTTGTGGGGATTTTTACCACAAGAGGATGACATGAGAGTCATCTCCAGTTTAGAACCTCTCCTGGCCCTCTTTTCTCCAGTGTCCCAAATCCATGCTGTGAGCAGGCCCCTGGACAGGCCATAAGGGAGGGTTTGCAATACATATTAAGGGTAAAACTCTTTGCTTTGATTGTGGGTGCCTGTCACTGCAGCACTGCTAAATTCCTGCTAATTTCAGCTAAGCTCTACGCATTTCTAATTTCAAATTTCCTTGCCCTAGTCCCTCTGATGCCCTCCTTGACACCCACTGCACACAATGTGCTCCCTGTCCCAGCAAGGGCAGCTGAACACCCCTGGGAGCTGCTCAGGAAGGGCTGATGGAACACAGAGAGCCCCTGCCAGTCACCAGGAACGGTGTTGCCCCAAGGAAATGAAAATTGCCTGCCTGTTCTACACCCGTGTGCTGTGCAGATTAGAATATGGCTTTAGGTATTTGGGTGCTTTAAGCCTGAGTGTAAGATTTTTTTTACCTCTATAATAATGAAGTGGAACTAAATACTCTGTTTTCCAATGTGCCACAAGGCTGATTAAATAGGGGCTGACAAAGGGGGTTTAGAGCAAACATTTAGCTTTGGGTATTCGTTTGTTTGTTATTTTTGAACAGTGGGTTGGAGCAGATTACAAAGCTTGAAATGAATATAAATAGTTTCCTGGTTTAAAAAAAAAAAAAAAGAAAAAAGCAGAAGAGGACCTAATTTAAACCTTGCCCTGAGGAGCTGGTAGCTCAAAGCCAACACGTGGAGTCGTGTAGTGGAACTGTAAAGAGTAATTCCTCACCAACAGGAGCTCAGCTCCACACTCAGGTCCATGCTTGTGTAAACAGCTTTACGATTTGTGTCAGCTGTGAAGTCGTGCTCCAGGAAGCCAGTCCAGAGGAAAACGGAAAAGCTGCAGGTGAGTAGGAGGAGTACACCTGGTGAGGGGGTGACAAACTGAGAAAGGAGTGCAGCTCAGATTTGCTGTAAAATGAGAAGTAAACTTCTGTGAAGCAGCAGCAATCACTATTAAAGCATTTAAAATTTAAAGTTACAGTATGAAGTTACTTCAGGTCCTATAATTTGTATTTGAACAATTGCATGATTTAGAATTTAAACTCTTCGTCTGTGCCACACAACAGTAAAAGTCCCGATCCACTTTTGGGGTCCTGGATTTACTTCTAGCATTAAGGTTAGTTAATAAACATAATAATACTGATATCATTGTTATCTGTAAGACTTGCTTGAGCAGGAGGCTCATATTGAAAAGTGGGTAGAGCGAGGAAGGAAGGGCCAAGTGAGGCGTTAGGGCACGTGGAACAACAGCCTCTGCCTTCCCAGCTCCCACAGTGTGACCTCTAGACAAGCTCTTCCTATTCATCCTAGCTCTTGGTTTTCCTCAAGAAATCTGGCAAAGGATCAGGCAATGCATAATGGAAAGGCTGCTGAATGCTGCAAGCGAGAAACCCCCCAGCGTTTGGCATTTCTTTTTGCAGCACTGGGAGATGTGGACTGGGTAATCCAATATGGCTTTTATGTCTTATCTGGTATTGTTTGCAGCAGGCCTGTTTAGTGAGCATGTCACCTTTAGGCACTGGTGGTGAACAACATCTGAAAATGGAACCTTCCCCAGCTGCTGGCTGAGCAGTACGAGGGCACAGCTCCCAGAGAACGAGGCTCCACGGCCGGCACTGCCCGCGGCCAACGAGGGGCCACCAGCCATGGCACCCTGTGCCAAAGTGCCTTGGACTTAAGGCTTCACATGTGAGCATGTGGTGAAATACAGCCATGCAGTCTGGAAATATCAGTGGAAAATAATACATCTTTATTTATCCCTATTTTCTTGTTTACAGATCTGTACAGCCACAAATAACAGATCAATGTGTTTGCTTACATCCATGTTGCATCTTATTCTGTTTATTAACAGGTGCAAAATATCCCTGTCTCTGCCCAGCGTGTTAGGAATTGTAGAAGGGTTTTTGACTCACTAATTAATATAGATTTTTTATCTACTGAGAACAGGGCTGAAAGTAGACTTATCAAAAAATGCCCCGTAGATGGTGTTTTTACTGTTGTCCCTTAGTGAATACCATCCAAAAGGGTCACAGCACTACTGTATTTTGCCATCTCTGTTAAGTAGAATATAAAATTATATATAAATATATAATTAAATATTAATTTAAATATATATACACTTAAATCTAGCTTTACAGCACTTTGGGGAAGATGGGGCTAACTTTGACCCAATTTTTCACTGACGTGATTAGTGGTTCTATGTGCCTCTAACTGAAATCCATTAAAAGGTGCTGCCTTGCTAAAGCTTCATCTCTGGTGATCAAGTTTCTTTGAGGAGTTTGCAGTTACCCACTCAAAAATAGACATGCTAACAGTCACTAAGTAATTTCTGAATATTTAGGTCACTTCTCATTTCTAGTTTTCACCTTTGGAGACAGAACCTGGTGCAGGTAGTTATTGGTCTGAACTCTCTTCTGTTCCCACTTAAATAATTGGGAATTTTGCCATGAGCTTCAGTGGCCAGGACTTTAAGGTCTTTTTCCTCTGACCTGGCAGAAGTGTGTGCAGAACAGGGCATTTCCCACGGTGTCAATGTTCTGATGCAAAACTCACGCTGTGCTGCTGACACACCTGCTGGGACTGAGGCTGCACACCCATCCCGTGCCCAGGGGTGCCCTGTGTGACCTGAGGGGCAGCAAGGGGAGTCTGAGGGGACATGCTCGAGCTGCTGCAGTGGGACTGATATCAGCCTGACCCCGGGAGTTCCATCCTAAGAACTGCTGTGTGCTGCAATCCCCTTTTTCTTGGCTGGTTCATGTGTACCTTTCGCTGTTGGCTTTTTATTTCCCAATTTCTTTAGGAGTTAAAGGGGAACAAAGGCAGGTTCTGGATTGTCAGCTTAGAAGTTCTTGTAAATTTTCAAGGTGAGAGGTTTCTCTCCATTGGTTTTGTAAGCTATTATTAAAAGGTCTTCAGCACGTCTGGAGTGTCACTGCTGCAGGTCCCTGCTGGCCGTGTCACTTGGCACAGACACCCTCTGGAGCTCTGCTGGGGCAGGTGTCAGGAGTCTGAATGCTGCAAAGCCACCCCTTGCACTTTGGTGTGTTCCAGTCTCCTCTTCCCAAGCTGCTGTACAGCCTTGTGGAAGGACTGTTAAAAGGCAACACTAATGGCACTGGCTCAAGATTCTCTTGCAAGCTTAAATGTACCAAAGTTTCAGCATTGCTGCCTTCACAGTTCCATGTTTTGGGGTGGTGTATCCCTTGCTCCCCTTCAAGTCCAAACCTTTTGGTTATCTAGGAGTTCTTTTGACTGAAAAAGCCATGTCAGTGTAAGCCCAGGACAGTTGAGGGTTTGGGAATAACTTCTTTCCCTTCCTTTTCTGTGATTTCAACCGTATCTGGACTTGGGGATTTGCTGAGCTTCAACAATCCCATTATAACCAAAGCAATGCAATTTGCCTGTAGACAAGCTCTTAATGTCATTTACAGTGATTATACCTGTGTTAAAATTACAGTATTGATCCAAAGCAATGCATTATTTTAAACAGTTATTTTAAATAATTGTAAAACTAATTGGTCAGCCTTTTAAATATCTTTTCTTCAAATACTTTTCCTCTCCTCTTTGATGTATTGATATTATGAGGCCTCCTCTTGCTGTCTCTCCATGACTCTCAGGTGCAGCCAGACTCACCTCATGGCAGTGTCACAGTGATACTGTGCACATCAGACTTTGGGACAGGGTGGGCTCTTCATCCCGGGAAACCACGGCCAGCGTGGGCCCGGGAGCACTGGGCAGGGCTGGCTCTGCCTGGGAATTACCAGGACATTAATTACTGCCAGAAGAGGAGTGAAACTGGGAACACATGAGTTGTTATCAGCTTCGTAAATGAGTCACCAAAAGAGAGAAAAAAACCCCGTATTAAATCAAGCTCTTCTTACACCATCAGCTTGTCAGAAGTGTGAGACCTGAGCAAACGCTTTCAAGCATCTGAAGAGATGATCCCTCGGTTTCATCCTGTCTTTAAACATTTTCTAATGCCAAACAAATGCCGTTCGGGTTTATGTGCTCAGACTAACAGTGACATCCAGTGGCTGAGCGACCCAACCACGGGAACAGTCACTGCGGGTGGAGCGGCCGAAGGGATCGGTTACGGTGACTTAGATCAGATGGAGTTTATAGTGAATATGTAACATGCCATCCTCGGGACTTGTGTGACAGCCAAACCACTCTCACCTTCACACTTGTTCTCTTGGGAAGACGGCAGTGAAGGCGCAGTGTCTAGAGGAGGGATCACGGTGAGTCTCCTGCAGTGGTGGAGACTTTGGGCACAAATTGACTCCTGGTTTAAAAATCTCCTTTCATCTCTCCAGACCAGTCTCACTGAGTCTGTGAGCACTTCGGGCATGAGCAGAGCTGATGGCTGTTCTGAGAGCTGCCTGAGCACTGGGGAACATGCAGGGCTGCAGCAGCAGCGCTGGTCCAAGGTGTGGAAGATTGTTTGATGTGCTCCTGAGTGCTCCAAAGCCTTTAGAAGGAAAATACATTCAGAAAAGGCAACTAGAACTGACAGTGCAGTGTCATAAACACTGCTGGGGTTTCTCTGTGCCCCTGGAGCATCTGATGAGAGTACATGCAGAGTGGAATGTTTATTTATTACTGAGAGGTAATTCATTACTGGCCTTGGGCCCAAAAGCAGCAGCTGGAGCCACTCTTGCCAAATGGGACCCTTGCAGCCATGGGCACATCACAGGTGAAGGATAATCCATTTCTCTTTGGGATGGCTGCTGCACCTCTCCTGATGGCAAACATCCATCCTCCTCTTACTGCTCAGCTTCTTGAGAGCCATTTGTGTTTTGTTTGTGGTCTGCAAGTTAAGGGAGAGCTTAATGACATAGAAGTCACAGAGCTGTAGGATGGTAATGATGACAGCAGTGCCACGTTCTAGGAACAAACCTGGGTATTCCAGAGGAACCTCGCACAAAGCACCAAGAGCTCCCAGAAGCCTTCTGACATTAAGAGTACAAATAGCTTGAGAGAATAAATGGTTGCTTCCAGCATGAACAGAGCTAATTTTAGACAGGAGTCCCTAATGTGCCTGTCAGTGCTTCCAAATGAATGATTAAAGATAAAAATAGATTTATCATGTTTTCCCTTGCACTGGGCCTCAGATCCGTGGGCAATATGGAATCACCTGCTGCAAACACCCCTGTGAGCCTGCCCTAATGTACTCTGGAAATGACTCCACAGTGACCACTGAGCACAGCTAATTGCATTGTCACAACTGGAGACATTCCCATCCTGACTGCAGTTACAAGAAGCACCTGGTAAATTTGTTTTGACTTTTCTGTCTCCTGGTTAACGTAAAAGTGCAGGTGATGTAAGGCCTGTTCTGTGCTATACTTCATTTTCTCCTAAGAACCTGCCAGTGAACTGCAAACACCATGACAAATGTGCTTTGTAAGGCTGATCTGAACGTAGATGTTGTCTTTTTCTGTTTGTTTTCCCCACAAACCTTTGTTTAGTTTAGTGGTTTTGTTTATTTACTGTATAATTGAACTTTTGAAGACAGTATCCATTTCGGAAAAATTTTTCTCCTAAAATAACTCCGTGTCACTTGGCTCTGTCTTGTGGCCTGATTTCTAACAAATATATCAGATATATATGTTAAAATATTCATAGCACTAGTAATACAGAAATATTGCCACAACATCACTGGAAGCCTTAAACATGCACACTTGTAAATTCTGTCCGTGTCACGGGGTGCAGTGTGCCTGTGGCAGCTCCTCCCTGAGCATCCACAGGGGCTGGCAAAGCATCCTCCCCAAAACACCTGATGAGAAGATACCTTCACCACACCTGCTCAAGGCCCAAAGTATTTCACTCTTTTTATAGGCACATCATTTATCAAAAAAGTTAACAGATTTTGTATCTAAGTGTTTAATTAGCAACTAAAGAGTAAAGCCAGAAAAAAATCAGTGCATTGTTTTTCACGGATACAGAGTACATTTGCCTTCACTATGCAGAGTAATACATTTATAGTAAGACTTTATTCTTTCAAGGTTCACGGGTCAAGATTAATCAGTTGTGACCTTGGCACACAGCTCTTCTCTTCATGAAGTAAAAGCTGAGCAAGGGAATCTGAAACAAGGACCTGTACGTTTATATAGAACTGGGTCTGATTGAATGGTTGAAATGTAATTGAACAGCAAAAATAACATTCCTTTACAGAGGGAGAATTAAAGACCTTTGGAAAAAGAGAGGTGAAATATGAGTAATTTTTCAGTGAAGTGACATTATGAATTAATCTCTAACATGGCTGAGGTTGACAGTTATAGTTCCTTTCCTACTGTAATCCTTTCTCCAGAGCAGTTCTTCCTGCTTAAAATATTCAGAGAGAAAGATACAAACATCAGCATTTGAAATGTGAGGTGCTTTGGTGGCAGTGTTCACTGCCAAACAGAATTCACGTTTGTTTCTGCTTGGCATCTTTATTTACAGAAACTTTGAATGTTTTATCTACCTCATATGTTCTGCAGTAGCAAACCAGACTCTAGCAGGGTAATAGGTTGCTGCAATCACCCCAGCAGTTCCATCCACAAGCAACGCTGCCTACACAGCCAGGACCAGATTCCTGCATCCCAACTCCACTGGGACCTTCCAGGAGAGCAAAGCTCCTGCCTCAGCTGTCTGAGTTCACAGACCTCTGCCTGTATGACAAGGAGCAGCTTTGGGTATTTCCTGACAGGGACTTTTCAATGATTATTTATCTGAATAGGGTTAAGGGTTAGAGTTAGTTAGATATTTGGATATTCAGTTATTATTTATCTAAATAAACTCATCTCTTTCATTCTCCTTTTTTTTATACCCCTGAGCATCCCAGACCTCTGCCCTGCTGTACCAGTGTGGTTTCCCTTGACAAGGGAATTCCTCAAGCACTGTTTTTGGCTAGTTTAAGATTATTTTGTGCTCCTTGTTAGGCTTGGCCCACCAGACAGTCTTGACCTGAGAGTTTTGATGATTTCTATTTGTGCCTCTGAAAACAAGAAGCCTTTGTAGTTCCATACATAATCCTGGCTTGAAAGCCCCTGTGCTGCTTGGGGTCTGGCTGCACTGATCTGTTCTCCTTGTGGTACTCAGCTCTCTTCACAACCCTTTTCAAATTGTCCATTCTACAGTTTAGCAAATCTTCACCTATTTCCACAGATGTAGAAGCAATTCCAAAAAGGAGTATTTTTGCTTAGTGATGTAGTTTTCTCTGCCCTGCTCTATCCTACACATTATCCACTAAAGTGTACACATGGCTATATAGAAAATGCATGACTGTCACCATCAAGAGGAATTCTTTCGAGCCACAACCTTTCTTCCTATTTCCTTGTGGTTTTATGAGCTTCCCTGCCGAGACTAATCAATATGTAAACCTCAGCACGTTTGTAGCTGGTCTCATCTTTGTATATTAAAAATTGTATTTCATAGCTTCTAGGTCTTGTAATTTCATCAAATCTTCCATGATATTTACTTTTTCCTTAACTCCTGCAGGCAAGGGGTTTGTTACTTTAAATGTTCTATTCATTTTTGCCGTTGTTGACAAAAACTTGCAAATCTGACCCTGCAGGCTTGAAGATTTCTAGGGGCATTTGCAAAGCACAAAAGCTTAAAATGAGGCACTATTTTCAATCTTGGCTCAAGAGGGTCTTCATCCTGATTCACATGTTTGGAATTGCAGGACTCTTATCTAACCTACTGTTCATCCTCTCTAATATCTCATATTGATGTTCCAGCCAGAGGAAGGACTCGGGAGCCAGCCTGTCGGGGCTGTTGGTGGCCCTGGGGTAGCTCAGGTGCAGTACCTGCTCCCCAGCCACTCAGCCTGGGGCAGCAGTGCCAGCAGGGCTGTCAGCACGGCCAGGGAGGGCCAGCACTGCCCAGCACCAGGGTGGCTGTTCCCTGTGCCCAGCACTCTGTGCCCAGCACTGCCCCACACCAGGGTGGCTGTTCCCTGTGCCCATCATCACACTGATTGGTGTTGTTTGAACCCAAACCAGGATTTCTACTGCCTTTTCATAAATCCACTGAATCATTTATATTTGGATTAAGGTTTATAATCTTGTTTTTGAAAAAGGAGCACTGACCTTTGGCTGGTGTCATTTGCTAGACTTCCTCCAAGCGATGCCGTCAGGAATTACAGTGATAATGAGGTGGAACAATTTATTAATCTGTCATCCCTGAGCAAATGGGCTACATTTGTTTTGGAGCCTTAATGTAGTGGTCATGGGTTAACCAGCTTGTAAAATCCCGTGGGATTTTCTTCCCAGGTAGGAATAAACTGGGATCTTACTGACTTACCGTATATCAAGGAAAATAACGGGTGAAAGCAAATTTGGCTTTGACTCAATGAAATCTTCCTTTAAGGCTGCTTGGCAGTTCCAGGTGTACTTGTTCTGCACTGAAATGCAAATCTACCATTTGAAAGATGCAAGTGTTTTCTGATTAATCAAAATTCCGTTGTACTTTCTTCCTAAATTTCAAATGCTCCTTTTCATTGCCCATCACGCACACACTTGTTTCCATTTCACATTTTCAGCTAGTATGTGCAGAAAGAAAATTTCATTATGAAAACCCCTGCTAGGAGTGTGCTCTGCTGCTCCCAGGGCATGCCCAGATCTAATCTGGGATTATCTCCCTCCCGACGGCTGCCTGCTAAACTGCTGCTCCCAGTCTAGACCTCGTGTCCCGCACGTTCCTGGCGTGCTGAGTCGGCACCGGAGCGGGGCTGGCTCGGGGCCCCTCCTCCTGCCTCCAGATGCAAACCGAGTGTCTGATACCACTTCTGGCAGCAGGAGCTGCACAGGTTGGTTGCTCAGGCACTGTCAATAGTCCTTGCTCTCTAAATCTTTCATAACAGCTATTGAATACACTCTTATTATTTCACAACTCTGCACCTTTTCCTTCACTGTTTGCTCTGATGCACCAACAGTGGAGAGCAGCAGCACCTTTATGTGCTAACAGCCCAGATAACAGACGTGATAAATAAACATATAGAAACCTGGAGGAACTTAATGCAGAGCCTTATTTCAATTTTTTTATGCATCCAAAAATCAATAAAGATTTTGTCATTCTCTTCTGACCTCCTACCTGACCTAGTTCTCTTTTAGTTTAGAATTATTCCTTCCCCTTTCTCTCCTCCTCTGGTCTTCTTTCCAGAGGACCACTTTGGTAACTTTTAACTCCCTTATTAGCTAAGCTGCTGCAAGGACAGCAGAAGAATGAATTCCATGGGAAATTATGTGTGCAGACTTTCTCATTTGAAGAGGTGATTATCCTGTAACAGTCTCCGACCACTCCACATTTGCCATCCACTGACAGTGCTGCAGGACTCCCAGTTAAATGATATGGCATAATTCTACATCATCTCACTCACTCTTCTAAAATCAAACTGCCCTTGCAGTGAGCAGCTGACACCTACAGCCATATGCTGATCTGTCTCAAAGTGCAATGTAAGCCTTTCTCTAGGATTTGCATTTTTGAAGGTAAATCTACAGATTCCCTCACCTGATCAGACTCTCCACGGGAGCTGCAGCCAGTCAGCAGAGTCCTTACAGCCTCACTTACTGTTTTCTTCTCTCTGACTCCCAATGTGCCTTGTCTGCTTTGATCTGCCCTTGTATTTTTGTGAGAAGACGAAGAACCAAAAAGTCACGGTCTTGCATTGTGCTCACATCCATCTCTCATCCCAAAGGAACTGGAATACTCAGTGGTTCATCTGCGTTCTCTTCCCCCCGAGTGACAGAGGGCAGAGCTGATGGCCTGAGCGGTCCCAGCCCTTCCTGGGAGGGCTCTGTGGGCCGTGTTCTCCCATGAGCTGCTCCCATGCCATTGTCCATTTGGCAGGACTGTTTGCCCCTGCTCTGGATCTGAGGTGGATCCCAGGCAGTGGCTCACTTGCCAGGCCAGGCTCAGCCCGTGTCAGGTTGGAGTGTTACCCACCCAAGTGCTGATGAGCACTCCTGTAGTGCTCTCCCAGTGCTCTCCCAGTGCAAACTGTTATTTCTTATTTTGTCCTTCTGGGACACCTGAGCACAGGTGGACTTTTGTAGACATTAGTCATCTTTATCAGGCAAAAGATTTTACTCCATATAAACAAATAATTGGAAAATCGAGTTAGAATTTGATTCATCACATTGTTTTCCTCTCTTGATATAATTTAGGATCATATCAGAAGTGACTGATGTAATAGACTTCGAGGTTCAGCTTGTAGGTGCAAACTGTCTGATGGCCTAGTCCAGGGTGAGCAGATTGATCAAATCTGGTAGGCAAGGGCTGAAGTATCAGACTCCAGAATCCTTGGATGCATTTTAAACATCCAATTCAAATAAATGCAGCTTACAGGAAGAGTTCTACCTATCATATTTAGGGCAGAGAGAAGGTCTAAGTTAGGATATTGCTGACACCACTGCTGTACTGCGATTAAAATATGGCTTTTGATTAGTAAACAGATGGATTTTGATCTGCATCCTGAGCCTGAATGAATTTGTTGCCAGTTCTTGAAGCGATTTGTGTTCTTGGAATCAAACTACCAAACAGTAACAGATGTGAGTACATTGAGCTGTCAAGAGCTTAATGAAGTAAAACCGAGATCACTACTCAGTTTCAGAGAAGGGTTAAGGGGATCCCTTTTTGAAAGATAATTATTTAGGACAGCACACCTGTCATTAGGCCGCAGAAGATACCAAAAATTAACCACTATCTCACATGAATTCTCGCTCTGCCACATGTGGTTGAAATGATAGACAGAGTTGTAGCTCAAAATTAATTGAGCTTTCAAATCGGGACAAAGTGGGAGAAAAAATTATCTAGGATTATTAAAAGCAGTTGAAATTGCCAGCACAGCACACTTTACAGTAGTATGAAACATTCCCTTTCAGCTCTTAATAGTATAAAGACAATTTGGTACCCAGAACACTGACAGTTAAATCCAGCACAGTACATGCAGCCATACTGACACTGCCTTCAGCAGGGTGTGGGGAGAGAGAGCAGAGCCTGGCCCTGGCAGAGGCTGTTGGAGTGTTCAGAGTGCCCAGCACCAGCAGGGCTTCATCCACCTGAGTCCTGCCCAGGTGAACTGTGACACTGTGCAGGAGCAGAGCTGCTTTCTGTGCACAGCCGAGAGAGGTGGGAGCTCCATCAGTGGTTACATCTCCTGCTGGCTGTGCCTGGATGACCCAGGCCATGGCAATCAATGAAGGCAGCAGCTGCTCCTCTCCATGATGTGGAGATGCAAGTGTGGAGTCACAGTTAGAGCTGTGAAGATGCTGTCTGTCGGGTTTTGTCCCAAGTGGAACGGGGTGTAACAGCTCAGCCTTGGGTCAGGTCTGCAGAACTACCCAGAGGCCCACAAATCTCACAACCCACCAGCTGGTAGGAGCCTCCCCTCCTCTCCCCATGTGATGTGTGGCTGGGGGGAGATCACCTTCCAGCAAGGTACAGTGACATTTGCAGTGCTTATCTGATCACAGAGCCACAGAACCACAGAATGACAGAGTCACAGAGTCACAGAACCACAGAATCACAGAATATCCTGAGCTGGAAGGGACTCACAAGGGTCATTGAGTCCAAACCTCAGCCCTGCACAGGACCATCCCCAAGAGTCACACCATATGCCTGCGAGTATCATCCAGATGCTTCTTGAGCTCTGTCAGTGCTGTGACCACTGCCCTGGGGAGGCTGTTCCAGCACCCAACCACCCTCTGACCCTTCCAGTGTGAACAATTTAGGTAAATCACCAATCTTCGTTAATCGTGTTGCTGTTATAAAATTAACTGTTGTGAGAAATGAGCATCTGCAGGATTAAAATGCTTTTCCTGAGTACTTCCAGGGAGCAGTGTTTCTGTAGTTGTAGGGGCTGGTGACCACGGCAGTGTGTGCCTGGGATGGGAGGGCTCTGATGGTGGTGGTGGGCTCAGGGGGGATTCTGTGCAGGTTGCTGTGTGTGACCAGCTTCACTTATGCAACTCATGCTATTAAAATCAATCACCTGGTGATGGCCAATACAGAGGCTCTAAAGCCTGGGAAAAGAGACACCATGTCTGGCAGGGAAAGTGCAGAAAGGAGATAGAAGCCTTTGTTACTTTCCCTTTCTGCAGTACAGAGGATGCACAGAGCTGACCCTGGGGCTCCTCTGCAGAACAGCAGATTTATAATCCTTAGGAGATTGCTGCATTTTTACAGGAGATTTGGGTGAATATATAACTGCCTCCATAGGAGCCTTTCATCATTTAGCATCCTACTGATGCTCACTTTTCCTCTCCACAGGAATCCTGACCCCAAATGATTGTAAATTACCAGGCAGAAATCTTTGATCAGTCACCAATTAGCTCCCTTCCTTCCAACACGAAAAGCTCTGTATGAGGGAGCTCTGGTGGCTTCAGTATGGAGAGTTAACATTTGAATTCAGGTTGGTTACCTGTTACTTGTTCCTGAACTGAAAATTTCCTCTGTGGCTCTTCTTTTATAGTGTTCCTTTCAATGTCAACACAAACCCAGTGTGTACATATGAATCCTGGTACTTTCTCCATCTTACAGAGACTGAAGTGGCATGGCTGGCCCCGTGCTTGGCTGCAGCCCATGCTCTCAGGGATCACATTCCTCCTGCGTTTTCACAAGTGCAAAGAGAAAGATTTGCTTTCCTTTTGAATGAAGGGGGTTTTCAGTTGCAATTCTGCACAATTTTTATATTTCTAAAGATTTAATGATACTTTCAAAATGGCAAACTCCACTTTTAAGGCTAAGTGTCAGCATGGCTTCAGCCAACACACAAGGGACTGAAGGCCCCTTGCCCTGAGCTGGGGTGGGGCTCACCAAGTGATCCTGTTTGTAGGGTCAGCTTTGGTGTTTGCAAAAGTTTGACCTTCTATAAACTATTGCTGACTTTTAGCATGTTCTCAAGTTCTCATCTTGTAGTAAGTTTAGGACTTTTATTTTTTTAACTCTACATTGTCTTACTTACTCCTTCCCAGTGGGAAGTGCCCCACATACTGAATCCAGCAGTGGCAGCCACAGAATTAGACTCTCACTTCCCCTGTGAAAACATTGCAAAGTTTCTCTTGAATTTTGTTCTACTTTTGTTAAACCCATGCAGTGACTTTTAGCTGTAAAATAAGTTTTACTGACTCTTGCCCTCCCAAAGCAGAAATCTAAAATAAACCCAGTGATCATTAGCTTGCTATGTTACAGTAACTACTGAAAAACAGGGGAGGTGTTGGTGTCACCACTGAAACAGGCAGATCTTGTCATGGAAAAAAGCTCTCAAGGTAGAAAAAACAAAACGGCCCAAAACAACTGGTGTCAGGGTAAACAGAGGAGGGTGAGAAGTCCCTTTCCTAAGGCCTTTCTTGGCAAATCCAGGAATGAAGCCTGGTGCCGCTCTGGAAGCAGGTTCCTCATGCCCTGTGGAGCTCTGTGGATGCCCTGCCAGCTCTGAGGGGCTGCCTGGGTACCAGGGGCTGCTGGAGCTCAGCAGCTGGGGAGAAGCAGGGCTGAACTGTCCTCTTCTGCTATTCTTTAAAAGAATAAAACAGTTCCATTCGTTCTTTATTTTTCTTTCACTTGTTATTTTACAAAAAGAAGCCTTTTCCTGCTAGGATGTCTTAAAGTAAATGTGTTGTAGGAATTTGTTTTTTATGGATATGTCTTCGTTCACAGTCAGTAGATAATTGCATTAAACTGTCTTTACCTGGAGAGGTTTGAAAATCATGTTAAACCCAACAGTCACATAACTGCCCAAATGACAGATCATTTACAGACTGAGACCCTCCCTTTTCCCCCAAACCAAAAGTCCTTTCAGAGGAAAGGTGTTACCACCCACCACCTGTCTCTCCAGCTGTCAAGATCCTGAGTCCATTCATTAACCACAGGCAGCTCTTTAAAATTCTGCCCCTGATGGTACATTTTCTGGAGACTGTTGAGCTGAGCTGACAAATATCCTCTCTGTGCTGGTGGCTGGGTGATGGGCCCTGCTCTGGGGGAGAAGGCTTTCTCCACCATTTTGGTCACGTTCCTTTAACTGTCCGTGATGGAACCAGCACTTGGCACAGGGCACAGGGCTGGCGTGGGGCCAGCTGTCTGTCACCTCATGGCTGTGTCACCCTGGGCTCTGAGAACCCACTGGGTGATCCTGGGCAAAGCTGAGTACTGGGTTTGCACTGGTCTGTGCCCAAATGCAAAGTTTCAAAGGTCTATTCTGTTTGGGTTTTTTTTAACTTAGAAGTGAGTCACAAAAAATTACGGGTAAAAATAGGGGGAAAGTGGATTTTCTTCCCTTTGCTACACTGGTTTTATTTATGGCCCAGTTACAGCATAACAGCTTGCTGAATATCCAGGAGGCCACTGGGCAATCTACGAGAAAATGCAATCCACAAGCAAAGGAGCAAGGGAAGAAGGAAAGCAACTTGCCCTGTGGCACAAATAAAAGTGAACCCCAACAATAGCATGTGCTCAGGGAACACAATAAAGCAAAAGCTGCTTCAGTGGTGATGGCATGCATCCCTAACTGCTGCTCTGGGAGCATCCCGAGGGCACTGCCCACGTGGGTGACCCCATATGTTTACACCCTGCCAGGGGCTCACCCTTGTTCTGAGGAGGAGAAACAGGCATTTATTTAAATCAAAAGTGACTGCAACAATCCAGCACAAACATTCCATTTCAAAGCCATCACTCCTGCTCTCCTTCCAGCCCTCCCTGCCAGCAGAAGGTCAGGGAAGGTGCTGCTCATGGTGGGTTTGGGCTGCCATGCCAGGGGCTCTTCCCATCACCACTGTGGTCAGTGGACTCCTTGTCCAGGGTTCCCCAACAGCAGCCTGGTGCTGGTTCAGTGACTGTGGTGTCCCTTTCCCTGCCTGTGCCCGTGTGTCCACGTGTGCAAGGGCACAGTGGGGCAGGGGCCTGTCCCAACTGGGAGCAAAATAACTGCAAGTTGCTGATGGAGCCCTGGGACGCAGCGGGCAGCAGCAGCCAGAGCAGGAGCCAGCTAAGCAGAAATATTGGCCTACATTTTTTTCTCTGCCTGGTGGAAGGCATGTGAGTTTCTATGGCAACTTGTGTTTTCTGTTCATCAGGCCTACTGACTCACTTCTGGGGGAGCCGTGGAGAAAAAAGATTTGTTTTCTTTCCCTGCCAAGTCAAGTGGCTCCTTTCCTGCAGCCCAGAGCTCTCATCTGAGGGCTTCTGGTCAGGATTTGTGGCTGGTGTGGCTTTGCAGCATCAGTTTAGGGCCACAAGACAAGACAGATGAACGTGACAACATCCTCATCCCCTTGAGGAATTGTTGGCAACGAGTTCAGTTTCTCTGTGTCACAAGAGGCCGCCAGCCCAGCTGACACCCTGGGACGGCCGGGCTGGCGCTGGTGGGAGGGCAGCACGGGGGCTCCTGGCACAGGCCTGTGCCATGGGGTGGCTGGAGCACACAGCCCGGGTGAGCTTGTGAGTGCTGATGGCACAAAATGATCAGAGAGGCCCAAAGCAGCCGTGTCTGAGGGCAGTTTTTGTGGGGGGAATCAGCTGGAGGGGACACAGCTCAGCGGGAGGAGTGGACTCATGTGCAGAGCCCAGAGCCAGGCAGGGCAGAACACATTTGTTCCTGAGCACCTTTGTAGTGATCAGCCTATTTTTTTTAATCTACTAGTCCATCTTGACTTATTCGATTGTCAGCCTTGCTTTAACAGCTCTACAGCCTTGCAGACCAGCGTTCATTGCTAAAATATTTCATTTATGGTTTTGTGGTGGCATCTTTAGCTCCCCGTATCAAACCTTCCATGGGAACAGGGCAGCACGTACAGGCCTTCCATGGTCTCACCTCATCACCCCAGCTTTTCTAATTGGGAAACTTTCCTGGATAAGCAAGCTCGATTTTCCAGCAGAGCTCAGGGATGCTGAGTAACCATTTCTCCTTAAAATGAAGGGGGAGCTTTGTAACCACTTCTCTCAGGCTCTGCTGAAAATTCCAGCTATTATACCCTGGAGAACACTGCAAGCACTCGCACGACCAGCAATTCTTCTGAAGCTTTTTCTTTTGCCTAATCACAAACATATGGTACACTTTAGGGGAGATTATCCTTACATTGTTAGCTTTAAAATGCAGCTTTCTTCCAGCTTTCCAAGGTCACAGCAGCTATCCAGTTAAACGCTAGGGCAGAAATAAAACGTTAACGCAGCATGACCTTGGTCAATCAGTTAATCTTTCTCTACCCTATTTACTCCAGCAATATAAAAATCCATCCCTACACACTGCAGAGTGCTTTGAGATCCTGGGGTGAAAGGTACATCATAAGCCAGAGTATTAATTATTGAAGCCCTGCGTGGTGCTGGAGGGAATGCAGATGAATTTACTCTCCGTGTCTGTGTTTGTGCCGCACGTCCGTCGGTCACGGGGGTGCAGTGAGACCCCGGGCCCTGCACCACTGAGAGGTGTGTGAGGGCTCCAGCAGCAAAGTGCTGCTGCTCCAGGGAGTAAGAATGGAATAAAAACCTTTGTCAGCATTTGATGTAGAGCTCCTCATTAGTTAATTAATTAATAAAGGTCAGAGCAGCCAGCTCTGAGGCACAGGGTCCGCTGTCAGCCCAGCTTGTCACCCCCAGAATGGTGTGTGGGTACATGTGGTAACATGAGGGGACCAAGGCTCCTGCCTCTTGTTCCCTGTTGCTATTCAGTCCTTGGGGTTTGTGGGAAAACCTAATCTGAAATTACTCATAAATGGGTTTTCTGGCTGTTACATTAAGCTGGATTACGTGGCATAGAGCATTGATTTTTAGATTTGAGAGTGCTGAATAATTTATATGCACATTGCCTTCTAACCCAGACTGTGGCTGTTTGATGGCTCTGGCCCTTCCCAGAGCAGACCCAGACAATGGCAGTGGTAGGATATAGCCAAACTTCCAACTCTCTTACTTTTCAGTGTCTGCTTTAAAAAAAGGGGATTGATTCTAACACTGTTTTGTTATTGAGGTTTTATTTTATAGTGTACAGTAGTGCTATCCCACTGTAAGCACAAAGCATTATTGTAGAGCTGCTGTTCCTTAAAACCAGCTTTTGCTATCCTTCCATTTTAATATAGGCTTATATTATGATATTGAAATGTTCGATACAAGCATGAGTACATAGAGGAAAAAAAGGGAAAATTGTCTTTTTATGAACCATGCAGCTGTTTATCATAAATCTAAATAAAACCCTTTTTCAGAACTTTTGTCAAATTGAATTGGCTTGTGCCATCCAAACACCTATTTTCACACATGTGTATTGTAGAATACATTTAAAAATAAAAGAGCATGTTGGCACAGAAGTTATTTAGTTGGTGTTTGCACTGTCCTTGTGCAGACACTCCACCTCTGAAGAGCTTAATACACTCTTGTGTGAATTTAAGTCTTGTTCAGATGTCGATGATAGGTTTGTAATTTCTCTAACAACTTCATTTTATTTTTAATATTCTGCATCTTTACTGACTGTAGCAAACAGAGTGGAATGCGTCGATTTTCCTCTCGAGCTGGGTCAGCTTTCGTTAACTCATCTAAGGCAAGAAACATCTATTAAGTGTTCTTTTGCTGAGTCCTCAATTTGAATGAACTTGCAGGGAGCAGCAAATATTTTTTCTCCCATTTTCTGTAGCCCAGTTCCTCAGAGGTCGCAGCTGCCCCGGAGAGCAGCCTGACGGCTGAGGAACACTGCTCCAGACAAGTCCAAATGCCACTGTAATTATAATGGCCCTGTAATAATCTCCCCTAAATACACCAGCCTCCATCCATCAAATGGTTGACCCTCTGTATGGAACCCCTCAGGAACTGGAATCACACCATGCTGGTACCAAACTGCTCCGTGCCTTCATCAGGGCAGTGCATTATCCTCACACAGTCAGGTATTGACCCCATGTCTGAGGCTGATGTTTGCAGTGGGGTTTTTGACAGGGATTGCTCAGGGCTGGGGATGGATGGCTGCTCGTGGTGCTTTGCACCCTGCCCCCAGCACCCCTGCTTGCCCTTGGGTGCACAGAAATGGAGACAGGGATCCTGGGCAGGGATGGTAGGGCCAGGCTGAGATCACAGTTCTGCAGCACAGGGCCTCGAGGGAGGTCATCCTCTTCACTGAGGGGAACCACAGGGCATCCTGTCCAGCAACAGCACCAGCTCTGTGTGTGGGTGCCTAGCTTAGAAAATCCAGGCCTGTATTACATTGCACATCCCTCTCCATGGTCCAGGTGGATGAGGTTCACCCATCCAAACTCTCACATCCTTAACTTGGCTGTTTCTCCAGCATGTTCTGTTTTGGTTGGGTTGGTTTTATTTTAGTTGCAGACTTGCACAGCTCTTAGTGAGGCTGCATTAAAGACAAGGACTGGTGTGATGTGTACAGATCTCGCAAATGCTGCACGAGATAGAAACTGCTCTCCCTCCACCGATGGGTTTGGGCTGGGAGGGACCTCAAAGCTCATCCAGTTCCACCCTCTGCCATGGGCAGAGACACCTTCCACTATCCCAGGTTGCTCCAAGCCCTGTCCAGCCTGGTCTTGGACACTCCCAGGCAGCCATAGCTTCTGTGGACAACCTGTACCAGGGCCTCACCACCCTTAGAGGGAAGAATTTCTTCCCAATATCCCATCAAACCCTGCAGGAATTACTGCAGGAAGGTCAGGACAGCACCAAAAGTGATCGCCGGGCTGGAGGATCCATCCAGGAATGTTTGCTGGATTGAAATGATATTGTTCTTTGAAACAGAAACAGCAGACCCCCTTTCCTTCATGATGCTCATTGCCATTGCTCATTAGCTGTTGCAGCTAATTATCGCCCACTCGCTGGGCTGCGAGTTTAATACTGGCGTTTTGGGAAGCTCCGCAAACACCCCACGCGGTTTGGGCACTCCAGCTGTGCCGCTGCAGCCGGGACTGCTGCGGGATCGGGGCCGGGACTGCTGCGGGATCGGGGCCGGGACTGCTGCGGGATCGGGGCCGGGACTGCTGCGGGATCGGGGCCGGGATGCGGCGGCGCGGAGCCCCCTCTGCCGGCGGCTGCAGGACCTGCCGGGCTCGGCGGCCCCGAACACCGACCCCGGACACCGACCCCGGACACCGACCGGCGGGCGGGGGAACAGAGCGATCCCGAGGGTTCGTCTGCGCAGCAGAGCACGCTCGGATCAAAGCGCTCGGCAGCTGTCGTGTCCTGGGTTCATCACTTGGCACGGGTTTTAGTGCAGGTAAAGGGTGACTCGAAGCCACGCAGAGGCCAATCCCGTTCTCCGCGGACAAGACTCGGGTTTCTCTGCGTATTTTGTGGATTAAATTCTCTCGTTCCGAGCAGATATTTTTTTCACAGACCATCATTTGCAGCAGGCTGGGATGATGTGTTCAGTGTTCATGTCTGGGTCAGCCATTGCTCCAAACCTGGGAGACCTCAGCACACAGCCTATGGACTTTGGATGGACCTTTCCCTCCCCCTGTTCCTCAGCAGTTCCAGCAGCACGTTCTGCAGCTGACTGCAGTCCATTCCTGTGGCACGGAGGTTCCCTGTGCCATTGCAAACAACACAGGGTCAGGTTCTTACCTGCTGAGAGACCAGCACAGCTGATACCACCTGGCACTTCCACATGGGCCCCATCCAGAACTCAAACCTGGACCTGAGCACATGCTTGGGTTGCACACGTGAAGACCACAGGGTTCAGCAGCGTGCCCTGAAAAGCCAGCCCGAGGTGTGAGCCCCAGGAGCCCAACAAGCATTTGGGAATCCCAGGGGAGCTCTTCAGTCACGTTCCCTGGGCCCATCTCTCTAAGGCTCCTCTGTAGCAGCATGCGCCCTCCTAGTAGAAATATAATGAATTATGAATTATCGGCATAATAAAAACTGTCCTTATGTCATGCTGAAGTTACTGGACCAGTACAGGGATTAGTGGGTAAAACCAGGAGGAATCTGGAGAGTGTTAGAGGCCTTGTGATTCCAGTGTTGGCATTCCCGGCGCTGCCCGAGGGTGGGTGTCAGGTGCTGCTGCAGAGAAATGGGAGTTTTCAGCCATATCAGCAGATCTGTGGGACCCATTCATCACACACATCCTGCTTAACCACTCTCCATGATTAAATATTTACAATAAGTATTTCTTCATCATTAAAACCCTAAATAAAAGGATTACAGAGAAAGTCAGAATAGTTCAGTAGGAAACAGCACTAATTATTTTCACCCTTGTGGGTTTTTCTGCATTCAGTACTTGAATTTCAAAATGAAAATATTGAGATAAACTCCCGCTTTCATGTTAGCACGGTTGGGGGGATTTCTTATTTGGTGTGAAGCTTGAAAAGGGAAAATTAACACTCATTTAATCATTTACATTCAGTCAAAATTTAGGCCCTGAGCAACAAAGCATTTAAGCAGGAGATACAAATTTAGGCAGTCACGTATTCCAGCGACTCCAGATGGATTATTCAGTGGCCTGAAGTGAAAAGTTGTTTATTCAGAGTAGCAAAATTCCCATGTGCTGGAAGCCGAGTCGTGGAGCCCAACTGGGGCAGACGGATACCGGGAGGTTTTGATCCGGGGTACAGAACACAGAGCTCAGTCCCCGCACGGCCGCCAGCGCTGGTGGGGATCCCTGGTTCACAGGGACTTTGTGACCTAAAGTCAGGAAATGAAATGAATGAGAGTCATTTCTGAGCTGGGGAAAAGTCACAGAGATGAATATTTCCAGAAAGCTGAACCCACTGCTGGTCGAGGGCCGCAGACATCCCGAGGATGGTTGGAGCACGGAGGAGCTGTTTGCTGCACAGCCGGGAAGGAAACAAGCAGGAGAGCAGGAAGGGATTGTCAGGCCTCCAGCACTAGTGCAGTTATTCTTCCACATCTGCACAGCTGAAGTGGGTTTTGCTTAAACATCCATCATGTCCCTGTTATAGGATACGTGTAGGATATTAGGTGATCCTTGTGGCATTGTAAGATAGGGTCATCCTCAAATGGCAATTTTCATCTCCTTTCAAATCTTGTCTGTTTTTGGGGGGGAGAAGGGCAGATATAAGGAAAGATGATGAGTGCCATAACCACTGCTGGTTTTTCCTGCACTGTCTATATATGAATATCATCATCATCATTTTATCTAAATAAATCTAAGCCCATGCAAACTTTATAAAATGCCATCAATAACCCTGAAAACAAAGAAAGGCATTTACTGGGTACAACAGCCCAGCTCTGTGATTAAGGTACTATCCAAATTCACCGCTCGGAGTGTTTCAGAGGGATTTCCTTTGGGCTCAGCTACAGCCACAACATAGAGATCAATATCTGCACCATCTGAGTATCATCCAATGCCATCTAAAGGACTGACTAAACAGGAAATAATACACAGATAAGAAGATAAAATGCCCTCAGCATTTCCTCAAAACAGGTAAAAAGACTCACCTCTCAACCTATATATGCTCGTGAGGAGACAAAAGGTATGAATTCTTATAAGTTACATCTAATCTTTAGAAAAGATGAAAAAAACATTAGTCAAGATTTGACTGAAAGTTTTAGAACCACAGATGGAAACTGAAGAGGCTCCTGGCCCCCCAGCACAGGGCTGGACATGGGCAGCTCCAGCAGTGCCACCAGAGTGCCACCTGCAGTGCCATCTGCTCAGGAGCCACAGGAGCCTGCTCTCCCTGGGAAGCAAGTCCTGCCTGTGGGTTGTTGTCAGGAGTAGCCCAGGTGAGGAAGAGCAGTGTAACCCCGAGCAGAGTCCCCGAGGCTGGGCGGCCTGAGAGGAAGGACAGCTCTGACTTCAGAGCCAGCCCCTCTGCCCCTCGGTGCCCCCAGCCCCTGAGGGCTGTGTCTGCCAGGGTTGTGGAGGTAGCCCAGTGCCTGCTCTTCCCTTGTGTGGGCTTAACAGGATAGAAATTGGACCTCTTGGTACTTCTGGGACATATGCAAAGTTTTAAACGCTGTCCCTAAAATGTTCACAAAGTCAACCCAGGCAATCTAAGTGTTCTGGTTTATCACTGTCCCCAGTAACAGGGTCAAATGATTCAGCAAAAACCTCTCCATGTAATCCTACAGAGGTAGATGAACATACAGTTGATGGATTTTGGATGTGTACCCAAGCTGCTGCATTGGCCAGGTCCAAAAACTTGCAATAAATAAATTTAATCAGGAAATATCACTCTGATATGAATGTTTAATGGCACTGATTTATACTTTGAGCTGCCAAAGCCAGGAGCCAGCTTAGCAGTTGAGAGCCCACAGAGCTCAAGGTTTCAAAACAAGCAACTCTCCTTGGAGATTAGAGTGTTGCAAAAGATGTAAGCAGGCAGGAAAAGGAATGTTTTGCCTCTTGCTAAAGCATTAACCCAGTACAGGACTAAGCTATTCAAATATACCTGAAAACATTTCTTTCAAAAGCTGTGTTTGATCAAGTACTCTCCATTAGAACACTGCCTCTTGTATGGCCCATATACTCCTCTAGTGACTCCTTTTTTCTTTCTGTTGTTTTATCTCACCCACTAAAACCCGAGAGTCTGTGGTCCCTGCAGGGGCACAGAGCCAGGAGGTCTCTGCTGGGCTGTAACACCCTGGGCAGATCCCATGGTAAGCAGTGCAGTTTGTACAGCAGGTTTGATGGCAGAATAGCAATTCCTTCTTCAGTCTGAGTCCATCTGGAGAGCACAGGAAGCCCAAGTGGTTTGTTTGTAGGATTACACACAGAGAGAGGTGGTTGGAGAAGGAACGAACAGCCTCCCCAGGGCAGTGGTCACAGCACTGACAGAGTTCAAGAAGCATCTGGATGATACTCTCAGGCACATGGTGTGACTCTTGGGGATGGTCCTGTGCAGAGGTAAGGTATGGACTCCATGACCCTTGTGGGTCCCTTCCAGCTCAGGATATTCTGTGGTTCTGTGATTCTGTAGGTCTGTGGCTCTGTGATCAGATAAGCACTGCAAATGTCACTGTACCTCGCTGGAAGGTGATCTCCCCCAGCCACGCATCACATCACCTTGTTGTGGGGATGTCCTCCTGCCTTTTGAAGTGCCAGCTGCCCAGTGTAAGCCCTGCAGAGTGACAGTCCTGCAGCAGGCACAGCACAGCCAGCACAGGGGCTCTGCTGCTGCTCTCCAGCTGTGTTTGCCAGATGCTGAGCCATCCTTGCCTCCTCTGCTGGGATCAGACAAGCATGATTTTTGGATGTAACATATGCACTCACACACAACACATGCAAATTATACCTGAACACATCCAGGTTACAAAGGGGAGAACTTGTGAGATGTCAGGTTTGGTCTGCCCTAAAGAGCTCTGTCTGAGCTCCCTAAGGCCACGTGCATTGTGTGATTCACGGTGCTGTTCCACCGGCTGAGCTCAGCACACAGCCCGGGCAGTGCTCTGGGGAACCAGGCTGGCTGATGGAAGCCATTCCTGGTGCTAAAACTTCTTCATTCATTGCAGGGAGGAGTGAGTGAGGTGGTTTGCAGAGAAGATGGATGATTGGAAGGCAGCTGAGAAATTCCGTGAGAAATGAAGCTCGTCCCTCCGTGAGCTACTCCTGCCTGAAGGTACCAGGTGAGTTACTGTGGCCAGGCTTTATCCACATCTACATCTTATCTACCTCTGCTGCTCGTGCATGATGATGATACCCTCATTATGTGGTGAGGAATTCAGATAACACAGGAATGAGTTCATGGCAAAGCCCAGGAGGAAATGACTCCTTCCATGTGCAGAGGAGGATCTGATGAGCGTGCAGTACGTGAGGCCACCAGCCACACGCTGAGCAAGGACAAGATATCACCCTGACTGGGGAACAGGAGCACCTCAGAGTCAGCCCCAAGCTCCACAAACCAGTACGGCCCAGCTCATGAGGGTTTGGGTTTGTCACCTTCCAAGGCCATTCCTCAGGGTAGTTTTTGGGTTGTGAATTCCTTAATGTTTTTAAGTAGAATAAAAATTCTCACATGAAAATTGGGTTTTTTCAATCCCATTCCTTCCATGAGAAGAATTGGTTTTTCTAATCAGTTTCTTTCCCTTTACTTCAGTATCTTGAAGTCAATCAGAGACAGATACTTGGAATGGAAAATTTCTGTGTGGATAATCGAAGTTCAATTTAGTTGTGCAAGCTAATGACAAAGGGGCTGTACAAAAGAAAACGTTGCTCAAGTTACGCATAAGTGCTGCACTGGAAGGTGTTTCCAAAGGACGGGGCTGACCTTTCCCAACGTGCTCCCTTCTTTCCTCGCCTTTATCCACAGAAAGGGCTTGGCCGTTCCCTCCCGTGCAGCCGCCCACCGGGTACGGCACAGGACACGCCAGAGCTCCCGGGCACACGCACCCACAGCCTGCGACTCGGGGCAGCTCAGGACGGTTCTGCAGGAACGGGACAGAACTCGGAGCCCTGCGGGGGCAGAGCCGGGCCGAGCCCCTCCCGCGGAGATCCGAGCGCGGTGCCGGGCGGGGCACAGCTCTCGCACGGGCCGCCCCGCAAGGGACGGGCGTTTAACGCAGCGCCGTTATCTGTCCCGGCCGGGGGCGCGCGGGGCGGGCGCGGCGGGTGCGGGGCCCGCACGTGCTCGGGGCGGGCGCGGCGGGCGCGGCCCCTTTAAGGCGCGCGGCGGCGCGGGGCGCCCATGTGGAGGGCAGCACGCGTGTTGTGCTGCGCGCCCATTGGCTCGCGCGCGCTGACAGCGCGGCCCGGGCCGCGAGCGCACTGCGGGGGGAGCGCCGCCCGCAAAACGCGGCGCCCGGATCGCGCCGCCGCCGGATCGGGCCGGCGCCCGCCGCGCCCCGCGCCTCGCGCTCGCTCCGGGGCCGCCCGGGGCCGCGCCCGCCCCGCGCCGCCGGCGGAGCCGCGGGGCCGACCCCGCGGGCCCCGGGCTGGGCCGGCCGCCGCGTCGCGGCCCGCCCCGTCCCGTCCGGGCGGCGCCCCGCGCTCCGCTCCACGTCTTGGCGCCGCCCGCCGCGTAGTAGCGGGGCCGCGCCAGCGCCCGCCTGTTGTGTTTCTGTTGCCACCCGCCATCTTGTCGCCAGCGCTGCGGCCGGCGGGGCGAGCCCGGGGCGAGCGGGCGGGGCGGGCCCGCGCTCCGGGCGGCGGCGGCGGCGGCGGCGGCGGCGGCCGGGCCCGCGCCATGAGCATCGAGACGCTGCTGGAGGCGGCGCGGTTTCTGGAGTGGCAAGCGCAGCAGCAGCAGACCGCACGTGGTGAGGGGCCGCCCGCGCGGGGCCGCGCCTGACAGCCCCGGCCGGCCGGGCCGGCGCGGGCACGGGTACCGGGGCGGGGGGGGCACCGGCGCGGGCTTTGCGCTGCCGGCGGGGCCCGGCCGGGGCGGCGGCGGCGGGGGAAGCCCGGGGCGGGCGGGGCAGTGACAGGGCACGGGGGGCTCGGGGGCAGCGCGGCGCGGCCCTTCGGGGGCTCCGTGCGGGGGGGCGGCCCCTGCCGGCCCCGCTCCCGCCGGGGGCGCCGCCGCCCCCGCCCCGCGCGCTGCGTGTCCCCGGCCGGCGGGGGGGCGGGGCCGTGACGCGCAAGGCCCCGCCCCTCACCACGTGCGCGCGGTCCCGCCCCGCGCGGTCCCCCCGGGGCTGCGGGACCCGCCCGGGACCCCGGGACGGGACGGGGGAACCCCCGCACCGCCCGCACGCCCCGCACCGCTCTGTCGGCTCGGCGGTACCGGGCCCTCCGGGAGCCGCGGCCGTGCCCCGGGGGCCGCCGCCCGCGCGTGGCTGCAGAACAGCCCCGGCCCCGCTCCCGCGGCGGCCCCGGCGCGGGGACTCGGGTGGACCTGCGGGAGCGGCGCTTTGTGCCGCCGCCGCCGCCCATTGTGTCGGTGATGAGTCACGCAGCAGACGGGGGATGCGGTGATGCGAGGCCGGCAGGATTCCCGAGCCCAGAACAAACCCCGGGATTTGGGGCCGCGCTCCCCGCCGGGCGATGACAGCTCCGGCCCGGGACAGCCCCCTCGGCCCTGCCAGCCCCGTGCTGGTACCACCTCCGGGCTCGCACCGGGTGGCTGTGCCCGGGGCTCGTGCTCTGCAGGGCCGTGAGTGGTGGCTCCTGCTGCCGGAGAGATTCCCACTGTGATCCGGCTGCCCCACACTGTGGGAACATCCTGTGAGTGGGCGCGACAAGTGGGGGTCTGGGATACAGAGGAGCAGGAGGGACCTGGCTCATCGTGCTGGGCAACCTCTGAGGCAAGAATCCTTGCCGAGTGGGGCATGGGCAAGGCAACACTCCAAGGAAAAGACATCATGCAGGTTTCCCAGCTCCAGGAGAAGCTTGCAGGGATGGGTAAGGATGTGGTGTTACACCAGAGCCCGCTGCAGGCAGGAGCTGCCAGGGCGAGTGTGTGGAGTCTGTTGTGGCTCTCTCAGGCACTGCTGGGGGCACAGGTCCCGTGCCTGCTGCACAGACATGTCAGGCCTGAGCCAGCTGCAGGAGTAGCAGCATCAGTGCAAACGTGGCCACGTCAGGGAAGTCCGAGCACCAGGAAGATCTGTGGCACGGGAGGGAGGAGCCCGGCGTGTGACCTTTGGGTGGCAGGAAGATGTCAGGGAGAGCACAAGCAGAGGAGTAGCTGGGAAAGACTGGGAAGCAATGAAGTGTTCAGGGTTGGCTTCCTTCCCTTGCCTTCTTCCTCTCCTGCCCCTTCAAATCTGTGTTCTGAGAAGTGTTATGGTCTGCGTTACACCCCCAGTTACCCTGCAGAACTCCAGGAGTCCAGTCCGGCCTGAAAATCAATGCATGTTGGGTACAGCATTAAATGATGTAAACCTGAGCTGATCTAAGGCTGCTGGGGGTATCACACCCATAATACCTACACTTTTGGTTTTCCGTACCTGGGAATAAAGGGTGGGAAATATCTCCCAATCAGCCAAACACTCATCGTCCCATCTTTATGAAAAACAAACTGATAGAAGGAAAACCAGAAAGGCTGTGGAGGAAAGGAGAGCAGAATGTCTCAGGGAGGGAAGATGGTCAAGGTATGGCAGGTCCCCTCTGTGGTGATCCCTGTCATGTGGAGCACTGCAGGACCTGCTCAGGAAAACATGGGGTGTGAGGCACAGCTCATCCCACCCACCAGGAGCACCAGGGCCACCTCCAGCCAGACAGAGCTGGTGGAGACTGTGCTCTGTGCAGTGTGGGACTGAGAGGGAGAGCTTTCAAGGAGAGGAGATGAAGAATTCCTTGAAAGCAAACAGCATTTGGATCTTCACATTCTCCTTGGACTTTGGGAGGTCAGGCTGGCAGCTTTCATCACCGCTTTGTCGTTCTTTTTGCGGTTGATGGTTACTGGGGTGCAACCTGGATCATCTCCAGCTTTGGGGTGCAGCTGGTGGGAGAGCTCAAGCCCTTGCCATGGGAGTGGGGTGCTGGTGCAGCACCCTGGGCTGGTTCCTGTGAGCACACACACGTCTGAGCGGTGACGTCCCGTTCCCCGCCCGTGGCCGCTGCCTCTGCTCGGCTCTGGGCCGTGTCCCAGCAGGGACCAGTGTGGCTTCTCCTGCCCCTTCAGCCTCTTCCACCGGTGGAAAATTAAACCATGTAGGCTTTGCTTTACTTAATTTATAACCAGAGCAGTTGTCTCCTGTGCCCTCAGCTTCTGAGGGATTTCTTGCTTTGGGGAGCTGTTTGTGACAATGATAGGGTTTTCTGGGGTGAAACCTGTTGCAGGCCACCCTGACCCACAGCAGGGAGACCCAGGTGGTTCATGGTGTGGAGCCCACCCCGTGTCACTGCTCCTGGCCCAGGGAATCCTAGAGAGTGGTTCAAACTGCATTTACAAGATGTTTACCCAAAAGCCTATTGAATATTGCGTATTATATGTATAAGTATTTCAGAAAACAGCATTTCAAGTTTCTGAAAAAAGCATAGTTGGGTACATCAGCTTGAGCTGTACCCATGAGAGTGACAGCTCCCAAGGGAATCACGACGTGGGGCCTCGGGGTGAAAGGGACCTGGGTGCTGTGGGGTCCTCGAGCTGAACCACTCGGTGTTGCAGCTGGGTTCAGACCTTGCTGGAATTGGAAGGATGCAGCACAAGTGGTTGGTTGTTGTCTTCCAATAAGCTGGGAGGAAAAATGCAGGTGACAGGCTGGGTTATGGGGAATGGTTTGCTTTGTAGTGATACAGCTGCCCATATACATCTACAGAATCCTCACCTGACACTTCTACAACATAAACATTGACTGACTTAAAATAGTAGGCTTTGAGGCTCTTTTGCTTGTGTGCTCATTCCACACCCCAGTGTGATCCCGTGTGTGTGCTGGGGTTTGCTGGATGCTTCCTGCTGGGCCTGTGTGACTTGGAGAATTTCTTACAACTGGACGAATTTTCTGTAGATTTGCAGAGAAATGTAACAGAAATGAAACTGCAGTGGTTTGGCTCCTCATCTGTACTCTGTGTGTGTGCTCAGCAAACCCGTTCTCCTACATGGTGACAAATGTTCTGTAAATGATGGTACCAGTAATATTGTTATTTGGATCTCGTTAATTTGTGGGGAACAAACCAACAGCTGTGGGGAGGTGAAGGGAGCAGCTGATGTGATGCATTTCTATACTGTGAACACCATGGGGATGCAGACAGTGACACACACTGTGGGGGCCACACACCAGCATTTCTCGTGGTTTTGGGGGTCAGGATGCTGAAGCACTCTTGTCTCCACCTGTGTTCATGCTTCACAATGCTGCTGCTGCTGCTGCTGTAACCCTCTTGCTGTAAGCACGTGGCTCCCAGGCACATAAACTCATATTTACACGGCACAGACCCACAGCCCGGGGTCCTTCCTCTGTTACGTGCAAGCTCCAGAGACACTGGACTTGAATTACAGGGTGGCTGATTTCTTTGACTTTAGGTTAATCCAAGAATGTTTTGTGATCTAAGAAAAACAAATTTCTTTATAATTGCAAGTAACTAATATTTGTTTTCTTAGGGTTTTTCCCATAGATGCTCATCTGTGAGTGCTCAGCTTGCGCTCGCTGCTCTCCCGGTGCTGCAGTTCCTTCACACCGTTCCTAGCGCGGGCAGTGACCCTGCAGCAAGCACAGTTATGGGCTTTTCCTTCTCACAGACTGCCATTTGGGCACTCAGTTGCCTGGGAGTGATAACAAGGTGTGTGGTGACCAGAAAGGTTTCCTTTGGCTGTGGTGCCGCCTGCCTCATGCTGATGGGTGAGGAGGAGAACCCGCTCACACCCAGCGTCTGTGGTTGGGCTCGGTGCTGTGCTCAGTGAGGTCCCCCACTGGTGTCTCTCCACAGGTCTTGTCAATGTGATGTTGGGATGCATCTTTTTGGCTGCTGCTGGTTTCTGTCTCCCCGGGGTGCATGTGGGTCCTGAGTGGCTCCAGGGGTATGTGGCCATGTCCTTAGCCATCACTGGCTGCTGCAGGCAGCACACCCACCGGGGTTTCTTTCAGGGGAGGTTAAAGCACCTCCCAACAAGAAGTGTGGAGTTTATCTACTTCTGGACTGCTGCTCTGAGGAAAACAGTGCCAGAGTGACATGCAGACTCTAAGAATTAGAGTTTAACTTTGGGAAGAGCCTTGCTCTGTGACAGAGCAATGTCTGTGAATTTGGGGATGGCAGGGATGACTGTCCTGGGATGGCAAGGATAACCACCCTGGTGTGGCCAGTTCGGGTGATGGAGGAGACTCCTGTGCATGGGCTTTGATGGGCAGATACCCTTGATTCTTATCTCTTTTTCAAGTATGGAGTTAGGATTCTGAAGGGTAATTTGCACACTTCCATTAATTTCCGTGTGAAGAGAGCTGGCTAGTGTGAGCAGCCTGTGGAAACAGCCCCTGGCACAGCGCTGGGTTGAAGGTGCAGCAGTGAGCCCTGGTTCTCCTGTCGGGATTGAGGAGTGTTACCTGGAGCAAACACACTTACCTGACAGCTGGCTCTTAACTGCCAGGTCTGGTTTTGCCATCACTCACTGAAGGCCTTTCACCTGTCCATGCTCCCTTGCTGGCTGTGTAACACACACACTGTGTTTGCTGGCTGACTCAAAGCAGCCTGCAGAGCACTTGCCAGCAGTGGATGAAGTGGGGTCTTAGAGTTTCTTCTGAGGGCACGTCTGTGGGCTTTTTGATCTGTTTTAAGAGTACATAGTTTGTTTATAATAGAATTTGTTAAGTCAGCTCACGTTTACTGTTCTTTTCCAACCTGTACATTTAAGGCACATCATTGTTTGCTGTCCCTGCAGTGTGTCCCCCTGTCTCTGGGCCAGAAGCAGGGGCAGCAGTGTCCTCATGTGTGTGGGAGCGAGTGGGTTGGATCCTGCCTGTCATCGGCGAGCTTTTTGCTCTGAACTGTGACACAGAAGCTGTTCAGCTGACAAAAACATGCTTATCACAGCACATTACCTTGTCTCTCTGTCTCTTAAGAATACCAAGGCATGGTGGAAAAGCACTGAGGCCCATCTTGTGTAGGACAGCTCACCTGGTTGGCTGCCCAGGGGAGGCTCCTTGGATGCTGAAGCAGAGTCAGCACGTGCCCACTCCACCTGTTAGAGCCAGTGCTTTCCTGCACTTCATCCCAAGTCCTGCAGACAGGAGATACACGGTACCTAACAGGAATTTTGCATCCCTCCAGCCCACCAAAGTGTGGTGCTGCAGCCACGACAGCAGGTGACATGCTCGGCCCCTCGGCGACCTGCTGGCCCTGGGGTGTCTGTGTACAGATAAGACTCTCCATGGTGGTTTTGGTTTTTTAGCAGTTTTGATCTGTTTTCTTTTCCTTTGTAGTGCAGCTAAATCCTGGTGCTTTATTTCTTTCTTTTGACCACTAAGAGTTAGTTATAACTAAAATGCAGCTAAAATGATTCTCTGGAGCTGATTCAGGGTTTCAGTTAAGTGCTGGAGCAGCATATTAAAGCATAATGTAAATTATCCATAGAGACTGGAAAGGCTGTTAATGTGAGAAACGTCTGCCAGGTATTTATTTGGTTATGGTTGATTCCTCTTTGGGGCTTGGGAGATGAACTACAAGATTTCTTGGGGGTCTTTCCCTGCTGCATTCCAGGAGCTGCAGGGGTTTTGTTTGAAAGTAAATGCTTCCTTGTAAGCCACCTGTCTCCATAAAGTAGGAATAAAATGTGTGTGCTTGCTAGATTTTATCAGGCAAGAAGATCACCTTGTCATTTCTCTTAATTGAAATCAGGTTTGGATACCAAGGTCACCGGTTTCACTAATGGTCTGTACTGGTTGGTGCTGAGGAGGGATAGTTCACATGAGGGCTGATTTTCCTTTGCCTTTAGAGATATGACATAAAGGTGTGATCATCCTTTGGCTGATAAAGTGGAGGTTTGAGTACTGTTGTTAGCAGTGAATGGTGACCCAGTCTGCAGATGAGGTGTGAGCATGTGGCAGCAGTGCCAGTGCAGTGAGATTGCTCAGCAGGGAGAGTGTCAGGTGGGAGTGGGGGTCTCTGAACCCTGAAACCAAACCCCCAGGAGGGCTGGCTTAGCTCTCGCTCTTCTGAGTTCTAATTGTGAAGCATTTCAGGATCCTTTGTGACCAGCATGCTCCTAAAACACGGTTCAGTCTTTTTTTGAGGTGCCATCGTGGCCCAGTGTGTGTGAGGAGGAAGGGACATGGGACGGTTTGGTATCAGGCTTGAAGTGTCACCAGGTGCCCGGCAGCCAACTCGGCGCTGTGGGCATGGCCTGGAGGGGTTTGGGAAGCAAGGCCGTGGGGGGTCTGCCACGTTACTGGTGGGGAAGCAGCAGTGCAAAGGGACACCAAACAGTGAGACTTTAGCAAAGATGGTAGAGAAAAGTGGGGCTTGTGTTGTGCTGTTGTCATCCAGGATTCAGAGGGGCTCAGAGAAAGGGGTCCCGATTTCAAAGGGGTCTCAGTCCTACAGTGTGTTCCTGGGCCTGGAAGCACCCATGGCTGGTTGCTGCAGCCTCTGGTGTCAGCAGCATTCACTATGACTCAGAGCTTGCCTGGCTCAGGCTGAGCTTTGCTGAGCTCCAGTTCTGCTGACTGTTCTTATCTTCCCTTTCCTGGTTCTCCTCTGCAGAGCCAGGGACCTGCAGAAACAGAAACCAACCTTCAGGCTCCAGCCTGCCCTTCCTCTTGGCATGGCTGTCCCCCTCCAGGCTGGCCCTGGGAGGAGGAAATACCTGGAGATTCTTTCTGTCCCCAGCACTTTCCGGGTAGGAACCTGGGGCGACTGCTGCAGGTGACCCTGCTCCAGATCCTGTGTCAGTGACACCCAGGCCACTCCTCTCTGGGGATGTAGCTGTTCAGGGTGTGCAGAATAAGTTCCCAGAAGCACTGAATGGTTCAGAAAACCAGTTCAGACCATTCAGAAAATGACACCACAGAACTGCCAGTACCTCCCTGTTCCAGAGTTAGGGATGTCCATGTGCTGGGGAGGGACCACTGAGCACACACAGAGCACAGAAGTAGGATGATTGGCTATGCAAAGGCACACACCCTTGATAAATTCTGAGTACTGACAGTGTCCCTAGTGAAAAATAGGAGCATTAAAAGGGCACTGACATTCCTTAAGGCCTGCTCCTCCAGCACTGCCCCGGGAGGCTCAGGCTGTGCCCTGGGGCCTGGGGGCACGTGTGGCTCTGCCCCACACTGCTCTGTGTCTGCAGCCCTGGCTGTGACAGGTGGGTGGTGTTTCCAGGGCAGGCAAAAGGGAAGAGATATATTTAAACGCAGCAGATTATTAGGTAACAAAGTTAAGAGTGCCTTGGTACTGTGTATTCCTGGACCATCAGGGCCTTAAAATAGCACCAGGCCACCGGTCAGAAGTGCTGACCCTGTTTCTGTGTCCTCCTAGGACAGGATTTGCTGTTCTGTCCCATGGCTGCTGGTGTTGCTGTCACTGTCTGGGTGGCATGGCCAGGGAGCTGAGGTCCCTGCTCTCAGCACGAGGGCATGATGGCAGACAGAGTGGTGTGGGCAGGGTGGGATTCCTGGTCCCTTCGTGCCTGGCCTGTGGTTCAGACCCCTGCAGGGTTCTCAGAGCTGGTTCACTCACTTGGTTTGTCTCATCGTCAGTCCCCTTGATAAGAGTGTCAAGAATGAGTGGAAATCAGACCTAATTTTGGGGTGCACCTTTGGGTTCAGCTGTCCTCGTAGCCCAAGGGGATACCCTGAGCCTTGGCTTCTTTCTGTGTCTGGGCCTGCAGGAGTTGCTGTGCTGAGTGTGCTGCATGGGAAGGAATGAACCTCAACGTGTGTCTGAGCACACGGTGTGCTGGTCACTCATCCCTGACATGTACCTGTGACTGAACATGGGTGAACTTCCTTCATATGGGAAAACATAGAGCTCGAGGGGGTTTCTTTCAAAGGGTGTCTTTGGTTTGTATGCAAGGTGTGAGTACAAAGTGAGCAGGAGACAGGATTTTATCACCCAATGGAAGGGTTTCTGTCCTAAGAGGTGACTCAGGGACCCTCCAGTCCTCTTGCTGGGGAGGGGTTGGCAGTGTGGATCCTTTCTGCCTGTGGATGAGTCAGACACAAAGGGACAGGGGCTCACTGGTGTCAGATTTTGGCTAAAAAAAATCCTTGAAATAAACTCTTTAGCTCAAGGAAGCTCAAGATTTGCAACACCAAAGGCCTTGCTGGCAGCTTGTCAGCAGCCCAAGGGCTGCACCTGCTTCCAGAGACATTTACATAAATATTTCTGATCACTAAGGCGTGCTTTAACCTTGCTTCCCTGTTCTCCTGCATCCCCGAGGAAGGAACGCTGCCGTTGTAGGAGTTTCGTGCCCACTCCTGCTCCCGCCTGGCAGCGCTGCCAGCGCAGCCCGTGGCTCTCCTGGCTGGATCCTCTGCTGTGCTGTGGCAACGTCACCTCCAGCCGCCAGTGCAGCCCAGGCAGGTCCCACTCCCCTGACCAGACCCCGCCAGGGCTTCCCATTAACGGACTCCCTTGTTGCTCCCTCCTCTCCGTCTCGGTGCAGTTTGAAGTCTGGGTGGAAGTTGTGTGGTCTGTGGTCTGGTGTGTGCCCAGAGCGCTGGTACCACTCGGTCCCCGCTGCTCTGCCTGTGCCCAACCGGGTACCCGGAGCTGCCCTGGAGCTGCCCTGGAACTGCCCCAGAGCTGCCCCGGAGCTGCCCCGGAGCTGCCCTGGAGCTGCCCTGGAGCTGCAGCGTGGCCGGACACGCGCAGGGAACACCGTGAGTCAGCAGCTCCCCAGGGTTGGGTTTCCTCGTGTGCCCTGTGCCAGGGCCATCACGTTGGCTCTGGCTGCGAACCAGCAGCAAAGTGGAGCAAAAGATCTGCAGACAAAGGGCTTTTCTGTATTGGTTATTAATGTTGTTCATTTGAGCCACTCAGAAACTGTAAGTAGTTAAGATTTGTGTTTACATCAGGAGATTCCTGCTGGGGTTTTTGCCACCCTGCACTGCTTTGCTTCTTCCTTTAAGGAAATATTGATAATTACCCTGAAATATTTTGAGAAAATACAGAGCAATGCTGCTTTCAGCCTCAGCTGCTGCTTAAACATCCTGCCTCCTCTTTTGGAGTCAGTCAGATCTTATGCTCACTTACCCCTACTTGTGCTGCAGGAGTTGAATTAAAACTTTGGATTTGAGTCTCGGGCAACCCTGGGAGGAGTGGTGTATGGATGTGAAATCCTTCCTGATCATGGAGTTTCATGGGTGCCTTTCCAAGTGCTGTGGGGTCAAGGACTGGGTCTGCAGCCCTGGTGCTGGAGCTCAGTCCGGGGGTGGTTTCTCCCCATGTGGTTGCTGGACAGTGTTTACCCAGTCAGATGGGTGCCTGACCCTGCTCGTGAGCTCCTGAGGTGGGTGGGGTGTGTTTGGGCTGTTGCTGCAGCTGAACTTCAGGAAATCACGTCGACTGAATCTGGGGCAGTGTCACTGTGCAGTCACACGTACCAAAGGGCGTTCAGAATCAGGAATAAGAGTTTTGTTCCCTTTATTCTCTCTGTAGCTTTTGCACTAGCACCCCTCAAAATTAAAAGGCAGGTAAGAAATTATCCCAGCAGTGGCAGGGCCCCTCAGGTGTGGTGAGGGCTGGGCAGCTCTGTGCCTGGGGGGGCCCTTTCCCCTTGTTGTGTTCAGTGCAGCTTCTTCTTGAAGATCACTGCAGGGTTGAACATAACCTGGTAATTCCAGGTGGCAGGATACACTCTCTTCTATCAAATTTCCTAAATATACACCCCAGCTTCAGTGTTTCAGTTGAGCCCAAGCTTTTCCTGGGAACAGGCTCTGTTGGGATGTTTCTTGGAGCTTCCTCTTGATACTGGCAACTATATGAGAGGACACCCAACCGTACGATCCTTCCTTGATGAAGTAAGGGTTTATTTTCCAAATATCTGTATATTACTTTGAAGAGGTTGGTGCAGCACTTTTAGTTGCAGCAGTCAGGAGCAGGATCTGCTGAGCCTCATGGACAGTGGGTTTGGAGATATTTGATTAAGGCTGTGTGATGTCTAGATGCCAGGGCCACTGGCGCCACAGGACTTGTATAAATAAATTTTGCTTGTGCCATGTTCACGCAATTAAAGCCGGAGCCCTGGATCGCATTTGATGAGGTTTATTTTGCTAGTCGGGCCACACAGATTTCATTTACTTTGTATGGTGTTATAAAAACATATAGGAACATACACACATCAAAGCCAAGTTTAGGAGCTTGAATAAAAGCCACAGCAGTAAAAACCCCTGACGGGTTTGTATCAGTGCAGTGTCCATTGAGCTGGGATTTACTCAGGGCAGTACAAAGCATGGGGTGTTTTAATTTAAGGAGCCTGCCTTGTGTTGGTTCAAGGCTGCGGCTGGGGAAGGTCAGGGAAGTGCCACTGCTCACTGTCAGTGTTTCTCTTTCAGAGGAGAATGAGAAGCATGAGAAGCTCCGCCTGGAGAGGGAGCAGGAGCAGAAGAAGGCCAGCAAGGCCAGCGTGCCGCGGGCCAACAGTGCCCTCTCCCCGGAGGAGCCCCGAAGCGAACTGCTGGTGCCCGTCTCCCCCCCGGCCCCGGTGCCCCCGCCACCCCCGCCCCTGGCAGCCCCCATCTCAGTCATTCCCATCCCTGTTGTCACCAGTTCCCCCCAGCAAGCGGCCCAAACCGCCCTGTCCCCGCCGCTCGTGCAACGCCACCAGCCCCTTGTAAGCACTCCCAGTGTCCCCAAGGAATCCTCGTCGGTGGCTCCGGTGATCCAGAGGCCGCCGGGCCCACATCTGCCGGATGGGAAAGCTGCCACCCCGCCATCGGGCAGCCCCAAGCAGCTCCAGCATTACCCGGCGCCGGTCCTGGCCATCTCCCAGCACCACGTGGTCCCGCAGCCCATCCAGCCCCTGCAGCACCCGGCAGCGCCCGCGCCCCTCGGCGCCCTGAAGCTGGCCCCGGCAGACGACCTGAAACCCATCGAGCTCAAGAAGAGAATTGGAGGGTGAGTGCACCATGTGTGTGGAGGTGTCCAGCAGGGACCAGGCAAAGATGGTACCGAAACCTGCATCACTCTGGGGCAGCTCCTGCTTGTGCAAAGCGTTGTCAGATCAGAAATACTGAGACCTGTGGATGTTTGATGTCTGTTTGGATTGCTGAGAACAGGGTTTTTCAACTTGATGGGATTTTATTTTCCTCCCTGACTCCACACTGTAATATTCTGTACCGGGACTTTTTTTTTCCAAGCCAGAATGGTGTTAGGAAGCAAGTCCCAGCCCTGCCTGTCTGATCTCAGGTGGCACCTGGTGTTATGTTTGACAAAAGATCTCTGCTTGTACTGGTCAGGGAAATTACATGGCACTGCTGCTTGCAGGAGCTTTGTTGAAAACTGGGATGTGATCTGGGAGATGTCATTCCCAGGACAGGGATTATCTTAGCTGCTGTTTCAGTTTCTCAGTGCTGTAAGTGCTGAGAGCCTCCTGCTCGCCCAGAATCCTGCAGCTGGAAGGGGCTGAAGGCTGTTTAATCTGCCCGCACCCTCAGACAGGACTTGTGGCTTTGATGTTGTTCCAGGGTAGGGTAATGTTTATCTGACTTGTTCCTAAGGACTTTGGCTGGTGGTGACTCTGCCTTCTCCGTAGGTGGCTGTTTCCAGACCACAGCATCCCAATACTGTCTGGTATTACTGCTTTGGAATGGGAGAACAAACCATTCCCTTCTTTGCAGCAGTTTTACCTGTTTCCCTTGGCTCTTTAGTTTTCCTGCAGGATAAGTGACCTGGATCTGTTCAGTCTTCCCTCCTGGGCTGTGCTGTCTGGGCCTGGGACCGTTCTGCAGTGGGGGGATGACTCCTGGCAGTGGTGTTGGAGATGGTGTGCAAGTCCCAGGAGGGCTGGAGGAGATGTAACATGTAGTGGACAGAAAAAGGGTTCACAGTGTCCGTTGGGATATAGAGATCCCAAAATGCATAGAAGGAAACAACATAAGTAATGCAGATAAGAGTTTGTGAAGGTAAAGGCTTTGGTAAAACGCCAGTGTGATTTCTCTGTGGAAAACTGGGATCTTGAGAGCCTTTCTGTAAAACACCCAGCTGTGGGAAGGGTCCATCAGCCTGTGCTTTGATCAAGCGACCCTGTCACTGCCCCTGTGTGGGTTCAGATGGCTGTGGAGCCAGTTTCTGCTGGCATGGGGGTACCAGGGCAGGCTGCACGAGTCTGAGGGGGGTGGCTACAGGTGCACCCACAAACTGCTCCTGTGCCATCACACTGAGCTTTGCTTCTGGGAAGCTGGGAGGGCTGTGCTCCCAGTGTGGAGCCCAGCTCACCACTGTGTCCCCCTAGAACTACTCCATTAGACATAAGCACAGAAAAGGTGTCTTTTTCAGCCTGTAAATGTTTCATGGGAAAATGCTGACAAATGTTTGTTTTCAAATACCTGACAATTTATTGATTATGTTTACCTCAATGTCCTGTATTTTCAGATAAAGGCAAATAATTACTTTGCACAGTGTATTGAAAATACTTGAAATCTACACGTCTACTGATGTACCTAAACACCACTGTAGCTGAAAAACTGAGAACATTTATTTGTTTAGCTTTTCCTAAAAACACTCCTCTGATTTGGAGGGTGGGGATGAACTCAAACTCCAAAACCAGAAGCTCACTCTGGTTCTTCCTTGAGAAGTGACTGGAGGATTCCTGGATTGCTTCATTCCATGTTTATCCTCAGCTTTGTTGTTTCAGGCACAGTAAAAACCTGAAGCAGTTGGAAGTGTTTGCCCAGTATTGTACATTTGAATTTAAAACTGCATAAACCTTGTCCCACTGGAGCATAGGTGTAGGTTACACCTGTTTGTACCTTGTGTGCATTATATGCACAATGTGTCCATCTAATGCACATGTAAAGTATGTAGTTTATCTTGAAACAGTATAGGCAGAAATATATATGTGCCTAATGTTACACCAGTGATATCTGAACACCTCTGTTGCTTTTGAATCTTGACCTGTATCTCCTTGGCACACACACACTGCTGCAAGCACAGGTGCAATGCAGGAGTTTTCAACCTGACACTGAGCTGATCTTTGTTCTGTTTGGGTTACAGGGTTGGGACCAGGGAAGTACATAATAAATTGGAGAAGAACAGGTGCGTAGAAAGCCAGGGGTTTGGTTTTTTTAATTGTAATTCACGTTCTTTTTTTGGCCTATAGTCTGTCAATATTTGTTTGGCTTTGGCGGGGTTTTGTTTGTTGTTTGTTTGTTTTTAAACAAAGAACCTGAACAAAATTCTTAGTGGCTTTTACTGAATCTTGCAGCATTGCTTTGCTTTCTTACAGCTCAGTTCTGCATTTCTGGCTTCCCAGTATGTTCTGTTTAACTGCACCACTGCGTCCCATCACCCTGCAAAGCCCTCATCCCGCAAAGCAAACCCCCGTGTGCATAACAGTGTGACTCCTTTAAAGCAGTGAACCAAAATCAGGGGTCAGTGCACAGTGTGAATACAAGAGAAAAAACAGTTCCTGACCCAAAACTCTTACAAGCCTGACTAGCTAAATCAGAAATACAGTGACAGTGGAAGCACAGGGAGATGAGATGTTTCATTTAAGGCTGCACAGTGTTCCTAACAAAGCTGGGATAGAATCCAGGCACACAGCCCTGTGATGTCTGTGCTGGACTGGGGGTCTGCTATGCACAGGTGTAGGTGCTTTGCTGGATTAAGGCCTCAGTTAAGCTCTCCCCTGTGTGGAATTGGTTTCTGGTGTGTGTCCCACGAGCTGACGACCCACCTGTGTTTTCTTTAGACGTGCACATTTGAAAGAGTGCTTTGAGACTTTAAAGCGCAACATCCCCAACGTAGATGACAAGAAGACCTCAAACCTCAGCGTCCTCAGGAGTGCCTTGCGATACATCCAGGTATGTGCAGCGCTCGGGGGTGTGGGCTGGGCTGGGCAGGGGCTGCAGCTCACCTGGGAGTGCAAAGGAAGACAGGAGAGAAAGTCCCCTTCCTCCTCCTCCTCCCACAGGATGTGGTCATTTATAAACTCCAGGTTTCCAGAGCATTTGGATCTTCTAGGAACACTTGCTTCATGCAGTCTCCTTATTCTAGAAGTTTCAAATTAACCACAAAACATCCTTACCAGCAGTGGTGACACAGGGAGCAGATACTCAGATGATCGTAGAGATCTAGGCTGAGTGAACTTCAGCTGCTACTTCTGGATTCAGGTGAATTTTAATCTGTATGATTTGGGGAGGTTTTCTGTTTGCTTAACTAAAACAGTCAGATTTCCATGAAGGTTTGGTATGCCTCAAATATTTAATGAGATGGATATGGGAGTACAGGTCATTTGCTTGGAAGCGGGGAAAGCCTGGAATTTGGGGTTGCAGCATGAAGCTGCAGGTGGGTAGGGTACCAGGAATGAGTCTGGGGGAAAGTACAGGTAAAATTCAGTTGTGTTTGCAGCTGGAGGGAAGTTAGCGTTTGTGTTTGCTTGTTTAACGTTTGTGAAAGTGGTTAATGGTAGCACAAAAGAAGTTTTAGATGTCCTCTGTGAGTGTGAGTGAAATTAATAGCTCGTAATGCAATTAAAATTCATCCGGAAACTGGAAGAGTTGCTGCATTTATGGTGCAAATGAAGAGAGCCAGTACACCTTGTACTTTCTAACTAGAATAAAGGATGCTGAGGACTGATCACAATGGGCTTTTCCACAATAAAATGTCATCTTTTCCTCACTTTCTTCCCATTTTCCTTAGTCCCTCTCAAACATCATTTCCCTCTGGTGTTCAGAAGTGCTGGACATTGATTACTTGTTTCAGCTTCACTTTGGAGAGTCAGTAATGCCTCAGAGTGAGATCGGCTCAGCCCTTCTTGTTAGTCTTCATCAGTGACTTCCCTCAGAGAGCCTTTGGTTGGGGCAAATTCTGATGGTACCTATCCACTGTTTGTATTGCTCAAAAAGGTATTTTTGGGGGTGTGGTTGTATTGCAGCCTAATGGGCATCAGAGAAGATCTGAGCCTTTCTTTGGATTTCGGCCAGCTGATGTTTGTGGGGATGAGCCTCCATCAGCAGTAAGGGAGCAGAGTGATCCCATCACTGCTCTCCAGAGTCAGGGTGTCAGGAGCCGTGTCTGGTGTCGTGGCTGACACCCTGGGGATGCTGATGCACGTTCAGACTTCTCTGTGAAGAGAGTCTGCTCTGGCAGTGTTTTTACTCTGTGCTTTTGGGAAGCACCTTAACATTCTGTTTGAGACTGTCAGTGGAGATGGCTGATCCTGCCTCTCCCTCCTCCCTGGCTCCCTTGTGCAGTGTTTGAGTCTCTGGTGTGGTGCAGTTCTGTGCTGCCTGCGGGCGTATGGACCAACAGCTCCGTAAATCGCTGGGAGTGAAACCCTCAGCACATCCTTCGGGGGTGTAAGGTGCTTTTTGATGGTCCAGAAGGCATTCACAGATTCAGAACCATGTTTTGTTTCCTATAAGTTTCTGCTCAGGTCTGTTTCAGTGCCGCCTTTGAATTGTTTTTCCCAGCATGGATCCAGTCTGGGAATCAGGATGGCTGGGATCGGGTCTGTCGACCTGGCTGCTCTGGTGTGATTTCTCCCATGCTGTGGTGTGTGCCCACCGTCTGGGACTGATGGAGGTCTTGGGGTGGTGTAATTGCAATGTGTTCAATCAGTCAGTGGAGTGAAAATGCAGAGGTTGGGAGGGCTTATGGCTCAGTATTCCCTCCTGGTCTGGGACTGTCTCGCCAGCGGGGGCTGCACGGCTCTGCTTTACCAGCTCTGCACCACAGATGTTGGAGCTTGCGGGAGGAGCCTCTGTGGTGACGAGTCTGGGGTGTGCAGCGCTGGGACAGGGCCGACCGTCCGGGTGTCCGTAGGTCAGTGTGGCAGTGCTGGGACAGGGCCGACCGTCCGGGTGTCCGTAGGTCAGCATGGCAGTGCTGGGACAGGGCTGGCTGTCCGGGTGTCCGTAGGTCAGCATGGCAGTGCTGGGACAGGGCTGACTGTCCGGGTGTCCGTAGGTCAGTGTGGCAGCGCTGGGCTGGCGGTGGGAGGAGTGGTCGGTCAGCCAGATGGCCTTGTGGGGCTCGCCCAGCATGGAGAAGGTCACAGTGACCTCAGGCCTGTCCCAGCCACCCTCCCTCCCCAGCGGCCAGTGCTCCTGTGCCAGTGTCCACCTCCACGTGTGCAGGGAGCACATGGGAGTGCCAGCCCTGGCTGGCGTGGTGGGGCTGCCCGTGGGCGGGGGCTGACCCTGCACGGGCAGCTGGCCCTCTGCCCTGGGCAGTGACACGGCCTGGCTGTGACGTTGTGCAACTGCTGCATCACCTCCTCCTCCTCCTCTTGCCGGGCAGCCGGGGCCTCTCTGGCAGCCGCTTGCCTGAGCTCGGAGCAGCAGGGAGTATCCCGAGCAGCAGGGAGTATCCCGAGCAGCAGGGAGTATCCCGAGTGCAGTTTTCCCTGGCAACGCCTTCACCGTGGGTCTGCACCTCTGTCACAGGATTCCGCTGTGCTAAAAACTTAAGCGCTGGGGGTTTTTATATATATTTTTTTTTTTTAATGCAGTTTGAATTTAGCTGTGATCTGTTTCAACAAAACTAACGTGCATCAGTCTGGGGATGGGCACTGATAGTATGCCAAGCTCCATTTGTTTCACTCACAGGCTCGGTGCTTCCCTTGGGAAGAGAACAGGGAAATTGTGCAAAGGAGATTTAAAACTAGAACCTCTTACTCCCAGGATAGCGAAGCAGTTTTTCACTGAAGGGAAAAATCCACCAAAAAACCCAAACCCAAATGAGCCTTGCAGGGGAGGAGCACAGTGCACCGGCCAAAGCTCTGTGCAGTGGCTGCTCTGTGCCCGTGGGCATTGTGGCAGTGCACTGATTGCTGCAGCCTCTCTTCCTACAAAATCCGTTTTCCCCTGTTCCAGCTGTAACTTCTTAGAAGCAGGCGGTTTGTTTCCTTGGCTGGATTTAAATATTTGTATCTGCATCAAATCAGATAAGTCAGGAAGTTAAATTCTGAACTTCCCATGGAGCTGTCAATTTAATTTATCCTTGGACCTGGGCTTGTGCTCTGCAACAGTAAATTAGAATCTGCAATTAAACACACTGTTGCACAAAGGAAATGGGGCTGAACGCAGCTGGAAGTTAATAATCCCTTAGCTGGTGATTCAGCTTAAAGTCGTGTGGGCTGTTGTTCTGTGGCTCTGGCTGAGGGGGTTTCCCAGCGGGTCTGACAGCAGGGTGGGCTCCAGACGCCAGCACAAAGCCTCTGACCAAGCCCATTTGTTGCACGGGCCACCTCAGCCCTTGTTCTTCACTCTCCTCCCCACAAAACTTGAGAGAAAATGCTGGAGACCTCTGAGGAGTCTGTAAGATGCATGGAGTGATTTGGCTAAAAGCACAGTGGGAATAAAATGCTATTTGCTTTGAGAGAGCAGAGCCCTGTCTCCTTGGCTGTCCTGGAGCAGTGTCCCCTGGCAGAGCCCAGGCAGGACAGGCCTGTCCTCCTCAGAGAGCCCCACTGCAGAGGGGTCCAGCCCAGCCCAGCTGGCATCAGACACAGCTCACAGTCCGTGCAGCTGGGCCCTGATGTGTTTCTCCTTGAAGGATTCCTTGCCCCCTAGGAAATGTTGTAATCATCATCTTGGGAAGCTAGTTGAAAAAACCTTAAGCAAGACTGCTCTGTTCTCAAAATGTGCCTGTCACTTGTGGTACCTGAGCACCCTCCAGTTCTGGGGGTTATTTTGTCTTGCACATTTAGTGTAACATGACATCCAGGTGATTTGCTCGCCAGGTGACACCAGGTGACACTGACATGAGGCAGCCCAGCCCAGCAGTCTCAGGTCATGCTGCAGGTCCTGCTTGTAGGCCAGTTTCCCCAGTATAACTCAAACACTGACTAAATAACAATGTGCTTCCAAAATCTGAGACACAACTGAGCTTCTCAGGGTGTGCAAAAGGCAAAGAGCAAAATCCTTGGAAGGTGGTGAAGCGGGGCACCATGTGTTCCAAACCCCTGTGTGGGCTGCTCGGGTATGGCAGAGGTGTTGGGAGGCTGCTGTGGTGACAGACATTGGGTCGTGGTCCCACAGAGCTGTGTTGGCTCTGGTTGTGAAATGGACTTTGCTTACAAATTCCCGTAAGTCATCTGCTGGCCCTGTTTGTGGTGTTAGAGACAGAATGTACCTGTGGTGAACTGAGAATTTATAGGATGGCCAGTTTGTCATTATTGCCTCGGGAAGGGGTAGGAAGGGTGGAATTTCTTTCTTCCCAAGGAGCTGGGGTTTGCCTTCCTGCTGATGGGATGAGTACTGGAGCAAGGCCATGGACTGGCATGGGCTGAAAACCTGCCTCTAGGACCAGTCTTCCCAGGAATCATCCAGATAAATTTTTGATGCAAATCAGTCTTTTGATTTTTCTGGTTGGTTGCACTTAGAGAGATGTATAAATGAGCAGCAAAGCCTTTTAAAAGTCAGAAGGCTGCTTGTGCAAACAGTCTTGCTACCACTTGAACTGCAGCCCAGCTGGCCAGGGAAATATTTTACCAAAGTGAAGTAGTCTGCATCCTCCTGATGGAAACCTGCCCTTTCCAAAGGCAGACAGCTGGGCTGCAGCAGCCTCGCAGCTCCTCGCAGGTGATGGTAGCAGCCCCTGACAGTTTCTGTGGCCTGATTCCTTCCTCGGGAGCTAAAAAATGTTCAGGCTAAGAAATAGTCCTGGCGTTCTGGACTCAAGGAAACGGACATCTCTCTAGATTCCCAAGTAAATTGCTGCATTGTTCATTTTGGGGGAAGTGTGCCTGATTTCCTCCTCTGATTACGGATGTGGCTTCCTCAGCAGAGCTCTCTCCACCTGCCCGGGCCGTGGCCTCAGCTGACCTGTGGCTCTGTCACCACTGCCAGAATGATGGCATTTTCCTTGTCATATGTAACTGCTCTGGGTTGAAGTTAAAGCAGGGTCTCAGATCATTGAGAAAATGGGTTCAGCAAACTCAAACAGTAAATAACAGAGCTGATGCCTGATCTCCTGCCAGGGGTAGAGGCCCCTTGGGAACTGATTTACCTGTGCTCACTGGTGCTGGCAGTTGTTTATGATGTTTAACTTGTTAATCCTCACCTCGTCTCTTTTGGCTTCTCAAACTGCCTGAAGCAACATGTTGTGCACCTAAAAATGATGCAGTTGCCCATCCGTGCCAACAATAATCAACTTAATTGACTCCCTTTAGGGCAGAATGAATACAAAGGTACTGTCCAAGGGCACCTCAGCAGTGCGTATAAAAATCCTTTTTAAGCTGATCTCGTGGACTTGTGAACAGACCAGATACATTGGTTACATTTTCCTGTTAAAAACCACGGCATCTCTTCATCTTTTGGTTTGTTTTATTTCTTGGTCACTTCATCAGTGCCTGAGCACAGTAATTCATCTCTGTCTGCATGTAGGTGACCAGAACAAGAGCAGTGGCAGTGCTTGAGTTGGGGTTTGAGTGTTGGTGGGTGCTGAAGGGCACTGCAGGATCCTGGTACAGGAAGGTGCAGACACAAACCCACGTGTCTGACGTTGATGTGGTTAAAGACCAGGTCTCATTTACATTCAGGCACTGTCGTGGTTGGATTATTGATGAAAATGCATAAACCAAACTCTTCTGCTGAATCCAGTTAAGTTCCCCACCTTGAAGAGGGTGACTGTAACTGTTATTCTTTATTCTGTGACAGCTATGAGGTGAATATACTCACCTGCTGTAAAACTTGTCTAGTAAGAGTTGGGTCCATCAGTACTGCCTTGCCTCCCTCATGTGAGCAGCACTCACGTGCCAAGCTGTGCTGCTTCATGGTGTTTACCTGACCTGATCCATTGATTATATCTTGTCTAATTAGCCTGAATCTCCTTGCCAGTAATGAAGGCTTCCAGCATCCATAGGCTGTAGTCATGCAACATGTCATCTGTAGACTTCAGAAAGTGATGAGTAATAAGACCTTTAAAAAAGTATTGTTTAGTAATGTAAAGCAAATTGGAGCCTGCTTAAAAATGTGAGATGGAATCCCCCGCTGTCCCTGCAGCTGCAGCAGGACCTCAGGGAGGCTCATCCAGGGAGCCATCAGGGCATTTTTATTTGCAGGATTGGTCACAAAACATGTTTTGCAGTATTTCTTAAAAATGCCCAATGTTTTGACCTTGTTTTGGAAGATGTTTCTTAGCCTTTGCCAAGAGGGATGTGATTTTCTTAATGCCTCATTCATGACTCGTACACAAGAGTTTGGAAAGGGTTAATGGAGTTGTGAACCCATAGGTGTCTCTGTAATGGTCAGAGAATCCACACCTGTCCCACTGCTGTCATTTAAGTGGTAGTTCGAAGAAGCACTTGGGGTTATAAAAACCAAAACAACGTGTAAGTGGAGCACAGCACAGGGTTTAGAAATGCTGGTGTGTGGTAGCTGGTGGGGGTTATGTTTGGGGGCTGTTGCTTGTTCTGGTTGTCACCTGCAGTCAGAGCTGGCACAGGAGGGGAGAAAGGGCATGGCCCCTGAGCGGTGATAATTACAGCTTGATTGCACAGGCTGTTTTTTATGTGTGACATTGCAGAAGTCGCCTGCCTTTAAACTCACTGACATCACAACTGCGTGGTTTGGGTTGTGGGTTTGCTTTTCACAGAGAGCCTGACTGGGACAAGGTCTGGGCTCCATGGCACAACTGACAGGGCAGTTTGGGTTCCTGTTCTCATCCGTAGCAAAGGTGTGTGTTGATACTCTCTGAAGTTCCCGTGAATTAGTGCCCGATTGGAGGCCCAAACAAACAGTTTTAAGGAAGCAGTAACCACAGTGCACAGAGTGCAGCAGAGTTCAGCTGTGTTGTCCGAACTCTGCAGCTGTGGATGTTGTGGCAGCCAACATTGTCAGCTACAGAATAATCAATGAGGGGGATTCTGACACTGTCGTGCAGCAGCAGGAAGTTGTGTCAGCTGAATCTCCCATTGTTGTGTGTGCCAGTGTTACTCTGACGTGACAGGAATCCTGATACCACGTGCTCGGGAGAGTGTGGAAATATGAGAAAAATTTTTGCAAGGCTTCCTGTCCCAGTTGTTAGTTATAAAAAATTAATAGTGACTCTGATGCTGCCTGTGCCTTGGCCTTGCCCTACCAGTTCTGTGGTTCCATCTGGACACTTCCCTGTGTGTGGCTGTAGTTGCTTTATTGTCCATTTCTCTTCACTGTCCGGCCTGGGCAGGCCATGGGGAGCTGGGTGACCTTGGGAAACAGCAAAGCTGCTTCTGCACAGGGTGGTAGTTAACACTGTAAACAAACCAGGAAAAAATGGATCAACTGGTTTTCAGATTTATTTTGCTTCTATCTGTCTTGCTCATGTTTTATGCCATTATGAGTTGAAATATCAATCTGAGGTTTAAAAGATCCCTTTCACCATGGGCTTCGTACTGTTTTCTTGAATCCCTCTTGGGGATATACTGCTCATCCAGGGACAGCTTGTGTGGTACCCAGAGGAGAAATCACAATCCCCATTTGATAATGAGGGTGTCAGGTAGGGACTTTTGGTCCTGTTGTGCTGAGACTCATCTTGATCTGAATAATGAGGCTGCTTAGGCCATCTGGAGACAGCATTTAGGGGAAATTATGTCTTTGAGAATTCTGGCTCTGATTGAAAGAGCCAGGTAGCTGGCAGGTGAGCTGTTGTCCTGCCACCTCATGGGCAGGGACCTGATCATTCATTGTATTTGTACTTAGGGGAGCAGGAACGAGCTCCCTGAGGGTGATTGGGCAGTTTCCTGCAGCATTAGAAAGAACAACTTATATTTTGCCCCTCTTCCCAAAAGGCTGAGAGGACAGTGTCTGAGAGGCGATGGGTCTCACTCTGCACACACCCACAGAGCTGGCATTGCAGGTTGGGTGGGTTTGCACAGAGCTGTGCCTTCAGGGCAGTGTGTGCTGATCAGAGCTCTGGGTCCCCAGCAGCTGCCACCTTCTTGTCCCTTCATGTTTAGGAATTTCACAGGACTTCACCTTTCTAAGGTAACACCTCAGCCCAGCAGAGGAGCTTCAGCCTTGGGAGCCCCTCTGTGAGCAGTGGTGGCAGTCTGGGCACAGTGGGCACTGCAGCTGCTGTGCCCAACCCGTCCAGCACAGAGGGCAGTTTGCACTCAGGGGCACAGCTTTGCCTCATGGTCTCACACAGGTGTTGGTTTATGTTTAACAACTGGGCTTTGCGTCCTCCCGCTGCCACCGTGGCCATGACAATGAGGGAGGTGGGTGGAGAGAAATCCTCTGGTGACCCAGATCTGCTCCATGGGCCGTGGGTGGAGCCACTGGGATGTGAATAACTGGCACTGACCTCCTTACACAGGTGGGGGAACTGGGAGGAGAAGTGGTGCGGGAGGATGACACCTTCTCGGAGTCACCAGGGCTCAGACCTGCTGCCGTGGGGTGGGGTGGTTCTCTTCTGCTGGGGAGGGTCGTTCTTCAGAGCCCGTGGCTGTTGGGGCTGCCATCACCTGCCAAAACTGTGTTTTGGGAGGTGTGCTGCTCTCTAGGAGTAATTCTCCCCTTGCTGCTCCCCGGGCACTGTTGGGGTGTGCAGCTCAGCTGTGCCTCGTGCCCGTGGGCTGAGCCAAAGGGCAGGAACACGAACAAAGGGAGCCATGCCCAGGACCCATCCAAAACTCTGCCTTGGCTCCCATGAGGGCTGCTCAGAGATGCCTCCAAGGAAAATACAGAAGCACAGCAGCAAATCAGTGTTGTTATAATGTGTCTGCACAGAAATCTCCTCATCCCTGGCAGAGAAAGCCCTGGCTGTGGCTCCAAGGCATAAAACTGCCTGTTGCCCTCTGGAGCTGATGTCCGTGTGTCATCATGGAGGGTAGGGAAGAGCTTCCAGATGCCCTGCATCCAGCAGTTGTGTTGTTAATAATAATCTCTCCTTGAGATGCAGCACACTTCATTTCTGTTTGCAGAAAATGATGACAGAGGCGTATTTCCCATAAATTATTTTAATTTTTAAATTTTTTTCATTTGAGTGCTGCAGAATTAAATTTGGAATTATTAATTCCAAATTCTTAATTCCCCAGTTATTTTAATTTGTTTGGGATCGTTTTCTGAATAACAAACACCGTGGTATTTCAGGGTCTTTGGAGCATCCAGAATCTGCTGGAATCATTAAAATTGTCTTGCTTGTTTCCTGCATGACAGAGACTGGTTAAAAAAAAATAAGAAAAGTAAAACACATGATGAAACTTAACACCAAGTCATTGCAAATCATACTTCAATTCTTTTAATTTGAATTTCCTTTATCCTTGGTAATCATATTAAGGCATAAACCAGATCTGCTGAACTGCTGGCACCCAGTGTGGGTCCAGTGATTGGCCTGGGCATGGCTCTGCTTCTCCCTGCTTTGTTGTATCCTGTGTTCCAGTTGATTGCTGCCTTTTTTTGTTGGTTATTTTTTTTCTGAATTTATTCTTTATCTTCCTCGTTTGGATTCTTCCTCCCCTCTGCCCCAGTGACTGTTTGTACTTTGTCCAGAGCGTGGCGCGTCAGGAGGCAGGCTCTGCCAGGCCACGCAAACAGCCACGTTCCAGCTCTAGTTCTGATCACAGATTATGGCCCAATGTCTCTTTTTATCAGGGGCCTGAAGTGCATTTCTCAGAGTGAAATGATAAATGTAAATACCGACGCGTGTTCTCATTTCCCGTGATCGCTCTGCTCCAGGCACATTTTCTGTTCTGGGAGGTATTTCTGTCTGGGTGTTCATCCCTGCCCTTGCCACCAGGTTGAGCAGTGATGGGTGGTGCCCACCCTGCCCAGCCCCACTCCCCTAGGACCTGCTGGCAGCAGGTGCAGCACCTGCAGCAGGTGATGTTCCCTGCACTGCCCGTGCCTGTGTGGGGTGAGCTCAGATGTTCCCTGCACTGCCCATGCCTGTGTGGGGTGAGCTCAGATGTTCCCTGCACTGCCCGTGCCCGTGTGGGGTGAGCTCAGATGTTCCCTGCACTGCCCGTGCCCGTGTGGGGTGAGCTCAGATGTTCCCTGCACTGCCCGTGCCCGTGTGGGGTGAGCTCCCCTCCCGGAACACGGCAGCTCCTTGGCTGAGCACACGGAGTAGCCGGGTCACGAGGTCCTGGCAAACACCCCTGACCCCGCTGCGGGTGCTGGGCGTTGTATGGACAGGGAGCGAGGAACTGTGTTTCACCTTGCAGGCTTTGTTTTGGTTTTGCTGCTGGTGTGAAGTTTGAGATCTTAGGAGGCTGAAACCAGGGCATGAACAGCAGGAGCCTGAAGTCCTTGTCTGTGCCTCCCCTCAGCACACAGACTCTCCCCTCTCCTGGTTCACTGGGGGCTGGTCACGGCGGGACCCTCGCCCCGTTCCCCCAGTGCTGAGCATGGTCCTGCCATGACTCGGGGCTTTGGGTTGAGCCCGTTGTGATTTTGCCTCGTGTCTGAGGAAAGCCAGACCATGGTCCTGTGGTGCAGCAGAGCTGCAGTGGGCTGTAGCTGCAGTGGGCTGTAGCTGCAGTGGGCTGTAGCTGCGGGTGGTGACTGTGGCTGGGCGGTGACGTCGCTCTGCGGTGCTGCCCTTGTGTCCAACCTGTATTTTCCCATTGTCAGTGGTACCAGACCAGCACATCCGGCACTGCTGCGGGATCTCGGCTGGGAGAGCTAGCGGAGTGGAGCAGTTGCCATGGAAACCATGGCTTTGGTTCCTGTGGCAACCAGCCGGGGTTCCTCATGGCTGCTTCCTGCAGACCAAGGGGCTGGTTGGCATCAGCAGGAACAGGGGTCCAGGGGGTCTGGGAGGTCTGCGGTGCAGGAGCAGGCAGTCACTGCAGAGTGTGGGGACACCAGCCTGATGCCAGGGAAACTGGCTCCTGGTTTTCCCACTTTCCTGGGCTCTGCTCCATCGCAGCAGGTCGGATGGGGTTGGGGCGAGTGGTTGTTGTAGGAACTCCACAGACAGTTTAGTATGATTCAAAACTGATAGAACCAGTGGCAAACCCTGGAGTCCTACAGGTGACTGTGATGTCTTGGCAGCTGGAGCTGTTTAGGTTCTGTTTGGGGCTGTGTGGGGATGGCCGGTTCCAGCATCCCTCTGGTCCTGGTTGGGATGTTTGTGGAGTCAGGCTGGTGGGTGCTCCTGCTGTGGATCTGCTGCACCATGACAGTCCCTGCAAGGATAAGATCTTTTTCTTAGTGTTCAGATTTTTTCCCATTGCATATAGGAATCAAAGCTCCATGTGGCAGTGGAGAGCCTGCCTGTCTGGGTGTGGTCTGTGCTGGAGGTCCTGCAGGTGGGATGGCAGCTCAGGACCCCCCAGGTCCAGCAGCTCCACTCTGTGGCACCAGCTGTGATCCCCAGAGCAAAGAGTTAAACAATCTGGCTTGAAATTGCAAATCACTCTCCTGATTGCTCATTGATAGGGGTTTTCAGTCAGTGAATGCTGTGTAAGAAAAGGTAACAACTGAAATATGCTTTGGAAAAGCTGGTAATTGAAAGTGTGTTCTTAAATTGCTAATATAATGTTTATGAGGGGAGCTTTATAATAAGGCCTTTCAGATTTCACTAATGCCAACCACAGGGCCAGCAGCATTCCTGGGGCAGGCACAGGGAAGGCGTTTAGAGGCATTATTTCCAGTCTTGACATAAGAGTGAGCCATTTAATGACAGACAGACAGCTATAAAATGGAGAATTCTTTGCAGTGACAAATGACAGACATCAACTCTCTTCACCAGAGCCAGCAGCTCAGTTGCAGAACTTTGGAAGCATCAAAAGCCATGGATGGATTCACAGGAATATGAGGAAATCCATGATTTCTTCCTGGGGTAGCTCAGCTTCCCCCTCAACAGGGTCAGGGTTTACTGACTTACAGGTGATGCTCATGTGGAATGTTTAGAGGTGTGTAGAAGTGAAAAATAAGAGTTCTAAAGTTGTAGCTTCTGTAGGTTCCTCACTCTGCAGAGTAAGAGTTGCCTGGACAACCGGGGTTCCCAATTGCTTAACAGGAGAAAGAGAAATGTCACAGTGATTGCGGCACAGCCGTGAGGAGGAGGGTCTGTGCTGGAGCCTGGTGCTTGCAGAGAGCAGGCTGGGGTGGGCTGGACTCCTCTGCTCCACAGAACTGGCACTGCCGTGGTGCACGTGAGCTGTGCTCAGTCAGGTGTCACCCCAGTGCCCTGTGCCAACAGCACAGAGCTGCCAGGGGATGCCTGGCCTTCCTCGGGCTCCACAGCTCCCGGGGCCAGCCCGGCCTCGCCGCTCTGGAGAAGTGGGAAAACACAAATGCAGGTAACTTAGGTGACCTTTCCACCATGAAGAAACAGGGTCAGTATTTCATGAGCCAGGTTAAGCATGTGTCCTTCAGGATCTTAGCAGGCATCTTAAGTGTCATCCCAGGTGCCAGCACCAGACCTGACCCCTCACCATGGCCCTTCCTGGCGGCTGTGGAGGCGGGTCAGACAGCAGCTCCTGCCCTGCAGCTGCTCCAGGTCTCTCTGCCTTAATGAAGTTTCACACCTTGTAGGACAGGTGGTCGGGCATTTGTAAGAATTCCTTTTATCAAAATGTAACTCTCAATGATTGTGTTGTTTGTAGTTTCAGGGACCCCTCTGCCCATTTCAGCACTAATGTTATGTGCCCTTTCTGTTGGAAAATCCCAAAGGCTTGTATCTCAGAAAACTATGTGTGATTACTTCTTATTTCAAAGCTGCTGTGATTGAGTTGCATAGGATCCATGGTGATGGTGCTGACAGAAATTCCTGTTTTAGAAAAAACATCCTGGGGGTCAGTGGGTGTCTCTAAAGGTGTTTGTTGTGCCGGGGCAGGTCGGTGACCGCAGTCCCAATGACCGAAGTTTGGCTGTCGCTGTGGACTTCACTGACTGATGGGAAATCCTGGCACCTGATGTGGGCAGGATGATTTGCAGAAGATAGTCTGTTGTGAGGGAGATGCCAGAGAGCATCTGTTCCCGGGGCTGCCCGTCAGAGGGACACGGGAGACGCTCAGCCTCCTTCTTCCATACTGGCTGCAGTGGGAAGAAATACAAAGGCAGGAGGGTCTCTGCTCCCTGTCCCTCAGTGAGTGCCCATTTCTGCAGAGAGGCCAGGGCCATTCCTGCTCCCAGACTCAGCTCCCAGTGCAGGCACACACCCAGTCCCTGTGGAGCTGGGAAGGGGCTGCATCCACATGTACCCGCAGAGAGCAGGGCAGTGCTCGGAGGGAGCTGCAGGAGGGGCAGGAAGGCTCTGGTTAATTACACCCAGTTCATTATTAGGCCAGAGCAGCTCAGCCTGGAGATCCGTCTTTACCAAGTGAGCCCCAGTGAATTGCATCCCAGAATAGTTTTTGAAAGATTACCGGTGCCAGCAGGGATTCCAGCCCATCTGCTCCTCCAGCCTCCCTGGCAGCTCCCCTTGGAGAACGCCCAGCCGGGAGTGAGCCCTGGCAGGAGGGAGGGGCAGCCGGGAGCCAGTGCCTGCTCAGGGGCCAGGGCTGCCTGTGCTGAGGGAGGCAGAGCCCGTGGGGCCAGGCTTGGACCAGAGCCACATCCCAACGCCTTTGGAGTGCCTGGAGAGCAACAGAGTGAGCTCCCTGGCTCTGTTTGCTGGGAGACTCCTCCTGGTGCTTCCTAAGGGTTTGCCCGCCTTCCCAGTAATTAAAAGTTTATAACTAATTACCAGCTGCCCTGCTCATATCTCGTAGTTATGCTTTCCCCATGCTGGGAGTCTCCTCTCGAAGCAGGGAGTGAAGCCAAATCTGATCTGCTTGAATATGCGTGTGCTGTGCCCGCTGCAGGCGCCAAGGCTGCGGGGATTTTGTGCTCACTCCTCCTGGAGAGCTGTTCCTGTTCTGTCCTCCCGTGCCCTGCAGCTGTGGGGAGATGCTGCAGAGTGGGGTTGGGCTCATGTCTGCACCGCAGGTTTAGCCTCAGCCTTTCTCCTACTTGCCTCTTTCCCGATCACACAGTGAGGGGGAAGACACTGAGACAAGCTATCTTCTTGCGTATTTAAACCTGAGCAGGAGTGTGCACTTTCCTCATTGCTCCCTGTCCCACCTACACCCCTTTCCCAGGGGATCAGAGCACAACCGAGTGTTTTCTGGGTCAGGCAAAATGCTTTGGCTGCACTTGGTTGGAAAAGAAACTTTAAAACTAGTCTGTGGATTTGGGCCTCAGCCATGTGGGAATCTCCAGGCTACAGGTCAGGGTTGGTGCAGAGCCAGGACACCGGGAGTCCCCGTCCTCCCTTTCCTGCCATCCCTATGACCCCCTCCCTGTGGTGGGCTGCAGGTCTGCTGGGCTTGCCCAGGACAGGACTATGTGAGTTGGCTTCTGCCGCTTGCTTTGGTTTGGAAAGCAGCGTGAGGGAGAGAACTGCCCCCTTTGCCTGAAAACCCTCTGTTTTGAGGGGCTTTTAGCTGAGCTGAAGGCAACCGGGCCGGGAGGCAGAGGAACTGTCTCTGTTGACACACCTGCAGTGGTTGTGCCCTGCTAACACACTTTGCTTGGCTGTTTTAAAAATACTTCCTTTATTGTTATTACCAGGACAAAGGTAGCGGCAGGAGCTGCCCTAGTCTGTGTGTCAGCTTAGGCTGCATTAAAGACCTGGCTGAACAGGCTTTAAAGTCCTTCCCAGCAACCTTCTGGTCTACGTCAGCAGAACCACTGAAAGGCATGAGGTCACATTCTGATTGCACTTGTCCTGGAGAACCTTAGAGAGAAATAAAGAGCACGTGTTCAGAAGACCATGAGCCTGGTCCTCTGCCAGCTGTGGGGTTTGCTTTTGAGCTCAGTGCTTGCCAGCAGTGAGGGAACAGGAGCATCTGTGCAGGCTCTGTGTGGCTGGTATTTTCAGGAGTGTGTGTGGGATTTAAATTCCCAGTGGTGAAACTTAACTTCTGAAAATGGACAGTCTATATGTGGTTTTACAGATTTCACTTATTTTGTCTGTTTTATGCATACAGTAAGTGCTGCCCTGGGCTGGGGGCTGGTTCTCTGTGCTGTGACTGTGCAGTGCCACACTGCTGGCTGAACTCATCGACGTGTACTTCGGTGAAGACGAGCTGTTGCTTTCTGCTGCCTTCTCCTTGGCTGATCCCCCTCCAGTCTGTGTGGTTTATATTTCCCAGCAGTACTGTGGGGAATCTCTCTGTACTGTGCTGACTGACGAGCAGCTCCCATGCCGACGGACACTTCCAGTGCCGAGGGGGCATTAGCAGGAAAGGAGAACATACACAGTTCCTTCGTGTCTGACCTCAGGATTTCTCTGTGATGCAGGGGGTTGTTGGCTCTTCACCATCTCTCCTAGGTCAGGAGCTCTTGGTGTGATGTGTGTTGCTCAGAAGCTCATCAGTACTTGTGCTTTTCCTTTCCTTAGAGTTTCAGATTTTGAGGCTCATCAGTTTTCCCTCAGCAGGCAGAAAGCATTTGGCCAGAGCAGCCCTTCAGGTGCCAGCTCCTGTCCTTCTCTTTCTGCCTGAATTTGGCAGGTGTAAATGTAGCTGGACACGTTTTACACCAGCATAACTGGCAATATAAGAAAATTAGCTGTGGACATGGGAGTGACCAGGTTAGTGCAGACTACTCTTGTCTTTGTTCATGTTATATTTCTTTTTCTTCCTGCTGTTTTTAGACTTTAAAGAGGAAGGAAAAAGAATATGAACATGAGATGGAGCGGCTGGCGAGAGAGAAGATCGCTACCCAGCAGCGACTGGCAGAGCTGAAGAACGAGTTGAGCCAGTGGATGGACATCTTGGAGATTGACAGAATTGTTCGACAGACAGTTCAGCCAGAGGATGACCAGGCATCTACCTCGACAGCATCAGGTACCCATAGTTTTTCTCTCCTTGTAATCACCGCAGAAGGTCACTGACACAGTTACGTAGGGGTGGTGGGGATCTTCCTTTGACAGCGTCAGGGTTTCTTTGCATTCAGAATAAAGTAAAAGGCTTTTGAGTGTTGCTAATGATTGATATTGGTTAATAACACATTGCTGCTCATGGAAGTAAACTGAAATTTGTGCATCAATGTCAGGTAGATACAAAGTGCAGGTTTGCACTTCCGACCTGCCACTTCCTCACGTGGAGATAAATCCCTGTTTTCCAAACTTAGATTTCCCCTTACACAGCTTTGCAGCCCTGCTCATTAGAAGTGGACATCCTTATGTATTTGTGTGGATATGAGAGGGTGTTCAGCACATAGAGAAGAAGGATTTGGTACCAGAGCACTTAAACAACTTAAGGAGCCTTCACGTTGCATGAGAAGGATTCACAGTGAAGATGAAATGACACTAATGGATATCTGCCGTGCAGTTCCCAGTGAGAAGTTCCTGTGAGATAGGAGAGTGCACGCTTTCCTCCACACCAGGGATCTGCAGCAGGAGGAGTAGGCAGTCTGTGGATGTAGAGCTTTACAGAGATGTGGAGGCTGTAGCGGTGCGGAACCGTTCACAGCAGCTCCCTCAAACCAGCATTTGCTCTTGGCACTGCAGGCACATGATACCATGAGTTCCAGGAAGGGAAAATCTGAGGTTTCTGGTTTGTTCAGGCTTGTTTTCAGGATTATCACCTCTGAACATACAGACAGGTGTAGGCTGGTGGAAGTCAGGAGTAGCAGGGCTTTGTCGTTAGGAGTGTTGGCCGTTCCCTCTACAGTGGCCTGTGCCGAAAGCCACCGTGTCAAGTTGCTGCAAACCAGAGCTTGTGAAGGGGAAGTATCTTCCCTGGTTCCTGCTGCTTCTGTATCTTCTGGGATTTTTATTCTCTGCTGCATGGCTGGCTCTAGAGCAGGCAGTGCAGGGTGTTTGTGCTGGCTCTGCAGGGCCAGCATGTTCCTGCTTTGCTTCATTAGTTCCTTCACTGGACAAAAGTCCATTTCCCAGAACTACATGAGGGACTTGCTACCATACTTCTCCATTGCTGTTTCCTTCTTGCTCTGGGAGCAGAAAGGGTGGTGCCAATCAGTGGAACAACTGGCCAAGAAAGGAAACCCTGTTCCTCTTCCCAGAAGGAGCCACTTCAGCCCAGACAGAGGTCAGCCAGGTGCTTTCTGTCAGCCTCTACTCACAGTGGTCCCCGTGCCTGCCCAGCGAGACCTCTTGGCCTGTTGGGAGCACCGCGCTCCAGCTGGAGCTTGGGGCTGTCACGCCCGCTTGGCTCCAGGTCCTTGGCCCACAGCAGTGAGAAGAGGCCGTGCCGTGCCATTGTGCTGCCCTTCAGGGAGGCTTGTTGGTCCAGTTCATGCTCTGCTTGCTTTTTTATGGGAGTTTCTTCCTCTCGTGTTTTCCAGAGGGTGAAGACAACATCGATGAAGACATGGAAGATGACAGGCCAGTGAACTCATTACCAAAACTTACCCAGCGCCAGCACCCAGAGCTGCTGAAAGCTGTCCCCCCGAATGCTGCTCCCCCCCTGCCCGCGGTCCTGCCCCCTCACCTCTCCATCCAGCAGAAGCCCCACGCCCAGCCCCCCCTCCAGACACAGGCACTGGTCCCGCCGCAGGCGATCGTCCCTGCACAGACTCACATCGTGGCGGCCTCGACCGTGCAATCGACTGTTATCGCCCACACGGCCACCACCCACGCCTCGGTCATCCAGACTGTCAACCACGTCATTCAGGGTCCACAGACCAAGCACATTGCTCACATTGCACCTTCCACGTCCAGCCCCGTGCAACTCACCACTGCTGCTCAGCCCATCGGCCACATCACTGTGCACCCCGCCACCATCAACCACATGGCCCACCTGGGCCCGCAGCTGCCCCTCTACCCCCAGCCCGTGGCCGTCAGCCAGCCCGTCGTGAGCCACATCGCTCACACCATCTCGCACCAGCAAGTGAACGGCACCGCGAGCCTGGGCCAGCCGGCGGTGATGGCCAAGCCGGCCGTGGGAACCCAGGTGGTGCATCACCCGCAGCTGGTGGGGCAGACGGTCCTGAACCCGGTGACTATGGTGACCATGCCCTCGTTCCCGGTGAGCACACTGAAGCTGGCCTAGAGGGGACGGGCCGACGGCAAGGTCTTTGCTGGGAACCTTTCCTAAGGAAACTCCATACATTCCAACCACGTCCGACTCGGCAGGAGGGAGGCACAGGAATGCTGGGCTGGGCTGGGCTGGGCTGGGCTGTGCTCAGCTGCCCAGGGCCCAGCCTGGGGACAGTGCCCAGCCTGGGGACAGTGCCCAGCCTGGGGACAGTGCCCACCCTGCCAACGGGGACGGGGACGGGGCTGCTCCGCGCTCGGATTGGCTGATCTGAGAAACTGCAGAGACAGTTGTTCATGGTGATTTTTTTTCCTTTTATGTGTAATGAGTGAACTATGGGTATGATGTTCTTAAGACTTTAATTTTGCCCTCTTATGTGTTGCTTCTTTGTAGAATAAAAATTGCTGATCTCTTTATCGAGACATTGCGTAGAATGGGAAAAAAAATCATAGAAGTCTATATTTATATATATGTGTGTATGTGTGTGTATATATATGTACATACATATATATATAAATATAACATTTGAAGGCCTTTTGTAAGGTTGATTATTTTGCAGGATTATGAGACAAAATTCATTTTTGGAGGAAGAAGATAGAGTGTCCTCTCTAAACAAGAAACTTTAAGATAGATGGTTTGGTGGACCAGGGTACCTCTATAGTGACAAAAAAACCCCAACAACAAACCACAAGTCAAACCATTTTAAAGGTATTTCCCATCAATATATTACATTTCAAAAACCATCTAAAATCACTGTGACTTGTTATGGCATTTTAAGGAAATTCTCTGTCCTGTCTAATAAAAGGAAAAAGAATACACAACCAGACTTCATTTGTTGCCGTTTTATAAATGACTTGATTTTTATAGCTATGTCAAAAAAACCCTGTTTTTTATTATTTTAATGGTTGACAATGCTTTGTTTGGATGTTTTGGGGGTTTTGGTTTTTGTCTGGCTTGGTTTGCTGATGCAGTAATTGATTTTGTAGATGTCTGTGCACGGCACAGCCCTGGTCAGGGTCTCTCCTGCCAGTCCAAGCCCCCAGGTTTCTCGGGTTCGTTGTTGGGCAGAGGCAGATACTTTGTGCTGGCAGCTTGCTGGGTGTTCCTGTGGCCTGGTGGGTGGAACCTGGGACAAGAAGACCAAGAGAAATGTTGTGGATTTGCTGCGTGGGTTAATGTTGTTTGTTAGTTTGTTCTGACCTGACCACGCTTTGCTGTTGGGGTCAGTGGGTTCAGAAAGGGATAAATGGGGATGTGGTTCCCTTCCAGAGCGCAGGCAGCTTTGGCAGCTTTGTTCCTTTTGGGGGGTAAACAATCTCTCCTTGTGCAGGATAAGGGTTTGCTGCAGGAGATCAGTGTGAGAGCTCGTGCCTGACAGTGGGATGTGCACCAAAGAACCCTCATCCTCTGGGACCCTCCTGTTACCCCTTCCTGGTGATAGGGGCAGGACCTCTCTGAGGTCAGTGGCAAATCCTGTGGAGCCAGGAGAGGAGGAATGCTCTGCTAGTACCTGCCAGCCTGCCCGGGAGGCTGCTTAGGATGTGTTTTGTTGCTGGCTGAATGTTCTGGTCCTTGCACCATGTGTGTAGTCACTGCTGTGAATGATCTCCATTCTGTCTTCCTCTCTTTTTAAAGTAAGTGTTCCACAGTCCTTACTGCAGGCAAAATTCCTGCTGTAGCCAGTGACTGTTCTCCTTGGGACAGGATGGGAGGGTGGTCCCAGCATCTGCCCAGGAGCTTTGGGAGAGGAGGAGGTAAGGAGGGCTGAGCCCTCACACCTCACTGTGCTGCCTGCAGTGTGTGGGTGAGGTCCTCTCTAGGAAAGCAGGATCTGTAGTCTGTCCAAAGACATGTTGACTCCAGCAGCACTTTTGCCTTGTTGAGGACTGGTGTGAAAAGTGTCAGGGGTTAAAGTGAGAACACTTGCCTGTTCCATACCTTCCCTGGTTGAAACTGGTCTGGAGGCAGGAGAAATGACTGCAGAGGTCAGGGGTCATTGTGCCTTCTGAGCAGGTCTGGCTGGGAATTGCGTGACCTCTGTTTGTGAAGCCCCAGTTGCTCCACAGTTACCTCTTGTTTTATTTTTTATTTGCATCCTTGAGTCCAGAAAGCTCTTAGCTGTGCTACCAGCACAGCTCCTGCAGAACAGACGAATCTTAAAGGATTTCTTATCCTGAAACCACATCTAAGCAGATGATTTGTTCTCATTCCAGTGCACTGTTAACACTGGGAGGTTCCCAGAGTCGCCAGGGTTTGGTCATCCCTTGTCCATGCAGGTGCTTTCCCACAGAGGCTGTTATGTGCCAATATTTGGAAGATGAGTGTTGGGTATCGGGGCAGTTGCTCCTCATCAGAAACTCAAGACCAAGTGTTTGCAGCAGGGTCATCTCCCTTCTCAGGGGACTGTGTGGCTTTGCCTTCTGCAGCAGTGTTGGGAGTGAGGACATGCCTTTCTGCCTTTCTTTACTGTTCTGACATCACAAAATAACAAAATCTCGTTGTTGAAGGAGAAGGAGTGGGATTTTGTACAGGGCTGAGTGCAGGAGTTGGTTTAGAGGGAGGAGCAGCCCTGCCCTGCCCAGTCCTGCATCTTGGCCAGTTTTTCTCTCCCCCTGGAGTTGTGCCACGCTGTGTGTCTGATCCCCTTCATGGGTGTTGAGCTCCCCTTCAGGAACAACCTGTCCCCCTTGGTCAGCCCATGAGCTGCTTTGGATGTCTTGGGTCCTCCCATTCTCATCTGCCTTTTTCAGGGCTACCAGAAACATTTCTTTGGAGCTTTTTCTTTTTTTTTTTTTTTAAAGTCAGCAAATTTCCTTCTCTTCTCTGTGAAAAAGAGCAGCCACAACCCTTCCTTCTTTCCCCACCTCTGTCATTCCTGCTCAGAAAATTCAGATTTACACTGATGCTCTTAGAAGTCCTGTTCAGTACTGTATGACAAGGGGCACTTAAAGAATGTCTCTCCTCCTTTGATATATGTTTTCCCTATGGAGAAAGCTATATATAAATGTATATGTACACTTGGGGATTCAGAAGATCTAATTTGTCCCCCCAAAAAATCAATAAATAGAAAGTTTAGAAGAAATCTTTTCTGTTGTTGAATAATGTTAGTTTTTTGTAACCATACTATAGAAACAATAGAAAGTGGGTTTTCTACATAGTAGTTTGAGAGGATTTTCTGTTCTGTCAGGCCTGGCTTGGAGCCTGTTGGTCAGTGGAGACCAGGGCAGGTGCCCTTGCAGCCCACACACTCCCCACGCTTCGTGTCCCACTGCCAACAGCCAAAATGTGATCAGGATCTGGGTCTGTGCTTGGAGCTCAGCTGGCACAGCCAGGTGTGTTGGAGGGTGAGCAGACCTGTGCAAGCAGAACCCCTCAGGTGTCTGAGGTGACAGAGGGAACTCTGGTGCTGCCCCAGCTGGGGAGCAGCTGTGGGAGCCCCACGGCTGCCAAAGCCACTTTCCATCTCACCTCCCAAGGAACTGCAGGCAGAGGGGAATGAACCCAAACTGCTACTTGAAAATGCTCTTGAAAAGAGCTCTTAATGCTGACACTTTAGATACAGGAATGTATTCCTGACGTCACCAAGAACAATTAGCCAGAACTGTGTAGTTTAGCTTAGGAAGGGAAATGACCCCATTTCCCACGTTCTCTGCAGTCACTTGAGTGGGATCTGAGAAGCAGCAGGTTGTGTGTCCCTGGGGGCACGGGGGGGAAGAAGGGGGCAGCTGGTGGCACATTGGGCAATCAGGGCTGGAGCCAAACTGCTGCTGTCGGGCCTTTTTGTGCACATGTGTGTGTGTGTGAGTGCCCGTGTGTCTGTCTGTGCTGGGGCTGAGTGCTGGGTGTTGAAGGCCAGAAGGGCTCTGGTGTCACCACTGGGCTCCTGGCCAGTGGCATGGTCGGGTTTTGGTTTCTTGGGCAGAGCTGGACAGAGGGGATGGCCCTTGCAGAGGCTTCTGCTCTCTGACAGTCGCACACGGTGTGTCCAGGGAGGAGCATTTCTCATCTCACAAGCGGGGCCAGCCTGGGCCGCTGCTGCTGTTGGGCTCCTTGTCTCCTTTTTGTTGTTTTACTTCAAAGTGGCCTTCTGTAACAAAAGAAGAAAAGAAACAAAAAAATGCCTTTGGGTGGTCTCGGTGAGGTGTCGGTGTCGGTGTGGTTGTCCGTGCGCACGCCTGGTAGGTTCCTGTAGACATGCAATGCAAGGCTTATCGTGTCTGGTTTTTGTGTGTGGCCTGTGTCTCCTTGGACTGGTTTGCATCCTGAGGAAGTTTTTTGCATTTAAAGAAAAAAAACGAGTGGGAACTGTTGGGGTTGGGTGGGTATGAGGGGGCCCCCCTGTGCTGGGGGCAGGGGAGGTGTCCTTGCCTGGTGCTTGTTTGGCCCCTTTGCTTTCTGTGATGTGTGGAGTGTCCCCAGAGGGGTGAGTGGCCTCGGCCAGATGAACCAGGTGACCTCTGCTCACCTGAGCAGGACATTGTCTCAGCCTGTCAGCATTTAGGCACTTCCTTAATTAGCTTAATTAGATAAGTGGCTGCCCTGAGCTGGGACTTGGCTGCTGTACAGCTCTTGGAACTGGTGTGGAGGTGAGCTCTGAGTACTTGCAGCTGAGGCTCCTCCAAGACTTGGCATCTGTTTCTTTCTGAACGGTTATTATTTTGATTCTAAAAGCTCTTGGGATAGGAGAGGAAAAAGTTCATACTTATGGCCTGGTTTCCATTCCTTGTTACCATTTTGGACAGATTAAAATGGTTTATATCACTGTCTTTAGGTTATTTCCTTCCTGAGTCAAACATCAGTTATTAGGAGCAGAAGGAAAATACTCTGTGGATAGTCAGTCATGGCTTCTTTCTGTCCCAGTTATACAGAACTTCATAATCCAAATTTGAACTATTAAAATACCAGCCCGAGCCCAGCACTGGGTGGGCACAGTCTTGGCAAAGGTTGTGTTTGGCTTTTCCCACGCTGGCTCACTCCTCACCTGGGGCTGCTGAACAGCAAAGGAAGACCCTGGTGGCCTCCGTCCTGTGCCAGCAGCACGGGGACAGGGCTGTTCTGTGCTGGGGTTTGCTGGCAACTGGCCCTGGGATGCCATTGTGCTCCTCATCAGGACTGCATGGCTGGTCCTGCTGTAGCTCTGGATGGGGCCTGTTTTTCACCCCTTTCCTTGTGCTGTGAATAGGAATTCGAGTATGAAGGAGCACAGGTGTGGGATGCAGAGCCACCAGGGCTGGCTGGGGGGGGTGGCTCACCTCTATCAGGTCTTGCTGTCAGGGAAGTGTCCCAGCCCATCTCTGTGCTGGGATTTTCCCTGGCTGGCTGGCAGGAACGTCCTCCCCACGTGTTGCTGTGGCAGGCACGGGCTGTGCTGGCAGTGCTGCTGCTCCGGGCCGGCCACCGGGAACGCTCCGGCCTGAGCCCGGCTGGCCACCAGCCCGAGGGCCGTGTGCTGCCAGAGGGACCCCAGTGTGCTGCCAGAGGGACCCCAGTGGGATCCCAGTGTGCTGCCAGAGGGACCCCAGTGGGATCCCAGTGTGCTGCCAGAGGGACCCCAGTGGGATCCCAGTGTGCTGCCAGAGGGACCCCAGTGGGATCCCAGTGTGCTGCCAGAGGGACCCCAGTGTGCTGCCAGCGGGATCCCGCTGCCAGTGCCTTACAGATAAGCCTTAACAACCTGAGCCAAAAGTGTGGGGGTGCTTGACAGAGTGAGAAATCAGGGACTGACTGCACCATCCAACAATTTACTGGTGTCTGGTCAGGCCCCCAGCCTGGGCATTACCCCATGAGGAGCCATGGTGGGAGCAGGTCCCCCCACTCTGTCACTGCATGTGACCTCCCTCCCTCCTGGCTAAAGCATTTATTTATTTATTTTCTCCTGCTGCACTCCCACATTAGGAATGTGTCACTGGAGCTGCTGATTGTGAGCCCAGTCGCTGCCATTGCTGGCCCAGAGCCCCATCCCTCCCCTGCCCTTCACAGGAGCCCCAGGGTTGTGCTCACCTGGGCAGGTGCAGTCTGTGTTTACAGTGAGGACGTGTCACTGTGTTACCAATTTACTGACTGAATATTGACAAACTAGACTGTAAAGATTTTTATGTGTTTGGATACATCTGCTATGTGAAAAAGCAACTAATTTTGTACATATTGTATTTTTACTATTCAGCTGTACAATACTGGCTCTTCATGCTCCAGAATTTAGGTATCCAACATGAATGATATCCATGTAATAAGCACTTGCCTGAAATAAATATAAAACTAAAATAAACATGCACTGAAATCCGAAACAGGATTCTGCATTTGCCTCCCTGTGCTTTGCATGCAGATGCACACCTTGTTTGTAATTTCCCAAGAGCAAAGCCTTCCCTCCCTCTGGAGCCATTGCTGCCATTCCAGGTGTGTGTCACAGATCCATGGGCTGGAGCTCCGGGGACTGTGTCTGGATCAGGCTGGGGGGAAGCAAAGTCTTTGCAGCCTCTGGAACCTGTAAAAACTTGGGAAATTGTGCCCAGACACCTGCCCTTGTGCTGAGCCAGGAAGACTCGGGCCCAGCTGGAGCCCATCCCAGCCCTGCCGTGGGGTCCCTCCGGAGCAGGAACACCCGTCAGAGCAGCGTCTGCCCGTGGCTGTCAGGTGAGGCTCCCTCCCCCTGGGGACTGTGCTGGGCACCCACCACCACAGTGGGACTGTCCCAGCCCCCGTGGGCAGCCAGGCCCTGGTTGGGGTGTCCGTTCTCTGCAGTGGGTGGGGGATCTGCAGGGCCAGGGATGGGCTGTGCAGCCCGGCCAGAGCTGCCTCACTGTAACTCTTCTCTCCTGCAGATGCTGAAGGTGGAGTCCCAGGTTTTCCCAGTCCCTTGTCTCCAGGACATGGATGCAGTGCCTGGTCAGCCAGAGCAGGGCAAGTCAAACCCTCCCGGTGGCACTGGGGGCAGCAGGTCAGGGGCAGGGGGTGGTGGGGCTGGGTTGGTCCCCCCGGGTGGGCTCAGCTGTGGGGCAGAGGGGCTGGGGAGGGGGCGGGACCACCACGGGTCTAAACAGCTTTAAAAGCTACTGAGACTTTGCAGAGGGAACGGTGGGGGACAGTAAGAGGGAAGAACGTTCTGCAGACAAGAGCCAGCAGTAACCCCAGCTGTGGTGCCCGTGTCCCCTGCCCACCCCAGTCACACCATGCAGATGGGTGAAGGCAGAGGACACAAGGGCACTGGAAGATTATTTAGGCCAACATGTCTTTGGATGCACTTCATAAAGGGCTGATCCTCGTTTATAGGGATAAATACCTGATTAGCAGCTGTAATGAGCAGTGGCTGAGGGATGGCTGCACCCACCCTACATTTGTTGGGCTTTTTTTATACAGGAATGGGGAAACACTCCATTATTCCCCAGGGACCCACCTCCAGGCAGAGCTATCCAGCCTAAAAAAGAAAAAAAAACCCCAGAAAATTGCTGCAAAAACTGCCAGTAGCAGCAAAGCAGGCAGGTGAGACTGAGGGACTGTTCCTGCTGCAGAGGAGCCACAGGAGGAGCTTAAGAGGTTTGACAGGGGACTGGCAGTGATGGAGGATGTTCTCTCAAGCCCAGCAGCTCAGCTGGATTCAGTGCAGCTGCAGCACAGTCAGGCCTAAAACTGGAGGATGGAACTTTTTAACACTTGCAATAGGGCTGGTTCTGCCCCTGGGCTGGGGTGCCTCAGGCTTGGCTGGTGCTGCTGGGTGCTGTGTGTCACTTAAAGCTGCCCTTAAAGTCATCTAAGGGACCTCAGGAGTCCACTTGGTGGTGACCTACTTGCTGCCTTTAGCACTACAGCCCATGCAGCTTGTCAGAGAAATGTTAATTACATCTCTCCCTCTCTTCCCAGCCTTGTTCTTAGGACTCCCTGTTCTGTTGCTGAAATCACCTTGGGGGAGAGCAGTGCTTCCAAAGAGCTCCACCAGGATGCCTTGATGATAAGTATTTATTCATATGTTACATTTAAACATAAATAATTGAGTGATAAAGAGAATAGTTTGCTCCCAACAAAAATAAATAATACACGACATTGATAAAATCCAATCAAACAGAATGTTGTAACAAATACAGTGAAGTTTGCAGACTGGGTTTGTGTCAAACATCTGTACAGAACATTCCCAACGTACCAAAGGAAAATAGTGCAGTTTTATCTGTACATCCATCACTCCTCAGGCTCTGGGAGTTGGAGGTTTTCTCACTCTTAAAAAATACTATTTCAGTTTTCAGGTGAACAAACTGAATCCTTCAGACACACCTGAAGCGTTGTCGGGGCCGTGATTGGGCACAGCTGGAGCTCGGGGGGGCTCAGCCCCACCACAGACCCTCGGGACCTTCTCCTGCTGTGACTCCCGGGGTGCTGCCCTGGGGGTTCCTGCCCTGCAGCCTCAGCAGTGCCTGGCACAGAGCCCTGACCATGTGCTCTGCCAACACCAGTGAGGGGGCCTTGGGCTGGGGGTTCTTCACCTTCCCCTCAAATTCTGCAAGACCAGTTTAAGGGAGGCCTTGGCTACTGAGCTCAGCACTGGGGGTCCGTTTTTTCCCTTTGCACACCATTATTGACCATTTTCATTTTCAGGTCCAGCAGAGCACAAGGGTGCCCCCAGCTTGGGTAGCCACCAGAGCAGGGTTACTGGAGCAAATCCTTCCCATCGATATTTGAATCATCAAACAATAATTTTAATCCCTACCCCACTTTTTGCTAAAATCTAATTTTTAAAAGCTCCTGTGAGCAGATGTAAGTCATGTAAACTGAGCAACCTGGCCTGGAGAAGGTGTCCCTGCCCATGGCAGGGGGTTTGACTGGGACCAGCCCAAACCGTGCCATGAAGAGCACACAGACCTGTTCATGGAAACACAGCTGTGTAACTGGCTGCTCTGAAGGATAAAAAAACCCAAAAAAGCAGAAACACAAAAATTCAGATTCAAAGTCGTGTGTTTTTTTTTTTTTCAAAGGTTCTAATGGCAAAGGGGGGAACACTTTGGAATACTTGAAGTGCTTAAGCAAAGTCCCAAGTTCTGGGAGCAGGGTCACATACATCCATGGAACCTGCAGCAAGAACCTGCTCCCTCCCTCTGGCTGACCAGGATACACTTTCACTTGGCAACAACATGCAGCTGGGGAGGGCAGGCAGAGCACAGGTGAACTGTACAGTGTGATGAGGAGGAGGCCCCACAGCCAGGACCTGCTCCCTGGGCAAGAGGCCGGGCAGGAGGGATGGGCACAGACCATCCAGGGCACATGGACGTGGGACAGCTCCACCCCAGCACGAGCCCCTTCACCTGGCAAGGGTCATCCTGCCCATGGACACCAGCACCTGGTTTGTATTTGCAGGATCCCACGGAGATTCCTCCCAGAAAGCTCTGCAGAGCAGGGAGGAGGAGGAGGAGGAGGAGGAGGAGGAGGAGTGGGCAGTAAGTGATCTGAAGGAGGCTCTGTACCATGGGAGCTGAATCCATGGCTCTGCACAGCACAGAGCAGGAGCTGCCAACGTGAGCAGGGACCTGTCTGGGCTGAACCTGCTCACCTGAACAACAGGAGGCAGGTCCTGGCAGCTGGAAAGGGTGGCAAGGTCAGTTGCAAAGCAAAACGAAGGCAGGTCTGTGTGGGCCATGAAGACTGAGCAGTGTGAGCCAGTCAGCCAAGGCTAAACTGGTGTTTTAGCTAATGAGCTCATCACTGCTCCCATGAACTGTGTTATTTAGTTTAAGGCCATTCTCCCAGCTAGGAATCTTATCGCCTTCAGTACAAAATCAAATGTTTTAGCAACATGAGCTCAGACACATTGTCTTCCATGTTCAAGGCAAAGACAGTGAGTCCAGGACCATGCTCCTCCCAGGACCCAATTCAACACCTGTGACACTGGATCCAGCCCTGCCTCCATGGAAGCTCCTGGCAGAGCACAAGACGTGCATCCAGGCTTTAAAGGTGCAGTAAGTCAAAATAAAAATGTTCCAGAATGTCAGATCCCCCCTCTTAACATCACAGAGATGTAGATAGATGTCTTCTGGAGAGGGAAACAGAGAATGCAAAAAGATTTTGTCTAGAAATACAAAGTGAGTGTAACAAGGACTATCAAACACCAACCTCATCTGGTGAAGGGAAAGTTCTGGTTTTAAAAGTCTGTTACAAATCTCCTCGCTATTTATTACATTACATGGAAGATGCAATTAAAACACCATTTGGAATTACAGTGCAAGGAATGCTCCCTCTGATGGCTCCCAGGGACAGTCTGTCCACGGTCACTTGTTCTCAATCAGTGTCTGCACTTTGTAGACCAGGTCTCTCGCTATCCTCAGGATCTCTGCAGCATCGTGGTGCTCGGCCATTTCTGCAACACACACGGACACACTGAGCTGGCAGCAGCACAACCTTCCTGCCCTGGCACTGATATTCGTGTAGCATTACCATTGATTAATTAGCATAATAAGAAATAACCACAAAGCATCATAGGGGGTTGGGAGAGTTTAAGACAGAAGAAGGGGATGAATCCCTTGTGTTGCAGCTCCTGGCACAGAGATCTGATCCCTCCAGTGTCAGGTCTCTCCCTGCAGAAATCCCAGTGCCCTGTGCCCGGCCTGGGAGCTGAGGAACAGGGAGCTGAGGAATGTACAGCTGCACTCCACGGGAGCAGGGCTCCTCTCCAGGCAGGACTATTGCTGGGTGGGTGGGACTCAGATGATAAATGCAGGTAAGAAGGGCTGTGTGTCCCTGGAGCAAGGGCCATAGTTCCACATGCAGACATGGCCACTGCAGTGGTCACAAAGCAGTTCTCAACAGCCCCGAATCCTCAGCTCCACAATAAACATTTCATTCAGCTTAAGGCAGTACTGGGGGGTTGTTTGGGGGGGATTTTGAGGAAAGCTTTGGAATAAGAGTGGCTGAGGCAAAAACAAAACCAAATTTGGGGCTTCTGCAACAGATGGCTGAAAGCCACAGCACTGATAATACAGTAAATTACTGTGATTACACAATTGCTTCCAAACCTTTTAAAAGGTTTAGAAACCCTAATAGGAAGCCCTGGTTTAGGACCAACTTCCATTCTCAGCCAGGAAGAGACCTTGCTCTGGCAGAACATTTCCTGCTCTGGCACTGGGTGGTGGCTGCTCCAGCAGGGAATCACCCATGGAAGTGGCTTGGGATGTTCTCCATGAACAGTTGTTGACATGTTCCAGCTTCAGCAGGGTCAGGCCCTGTGAACACAAACCGCTCTGGCAAGCCTAAAACCTTGGAGAGACTTTACAAAAAAATGAAGCAACGTTTCAGCACCTCCTGTGAAGCCAAGAGTGAAGAGTCATCACAGCAAAACTTCTGAACAGAAATTGTGAAGTTTGTTTTGTGGTAAAAATCCCCACTGCCACGGAAGAAGTGACCACCAGCCATGGCCTAGGTAGGCCTGAAAACACTGGTGTTTGTGTGTGCCAAGGCAGAGCTTCAGGAAGCACAGGAACACTTGGGCTCATCATTTACACAAAGGAGTGAGAGACTCAGAGCTTAAAATGAGCAGGGGCTTGTCACAACTGCAAGAATGCACCATGACAGTCTGAGAAAGGGAGAAGGAGCAAAGGCTTGTTATTTTTTATCAAAATAGCTCTTACCATTAAAAAACTTGATGATATCAGTGAAGTCCATGTTGTTATCACGGATAATCTCACGATAAACTTCCACAAGTGCTAAGGCAATGAAAAGGACAAAATGTTCTGAAGAGATGTGCTTTGCTGCCCAAATAACTTCCCACACTGTAAATACATCCTCGTACAACAATTCTGAATGGGAATAAACATTACAAGAGCATCTGATTATTCACACTGACCATGGCCCCCTCTCTCACTAATGTCTACAGGCCTCAGGCAGACAGAACAGACCCTGACAACTCCTCCTGCTCCTCTCCCCCTCCTCCAGCCAGCTCCTGTCACTTGTGCACATAAGGCACAGAATTGGCTTAAAAGTACAAATCCCAAAGCCTGGAGGTGTGGGGGTGCAGAGCCAAGCCCAGAAAGGTGCCTGAACCGCAGTGACCATGTGAGAGCAGCCCAGGAGCTCTCCTGGGTTACAGGACAGGCTGCAGATGTCAATGTGTATCCAGGCAGATCTCGGCTGTGCAGCAGGGCTGTCAGCACTAACACTGCTGGAGTGTGCCTGTGCAGGGATCATGGGATCCAAGGGTGCTCCCACAGGATACAGAGCACCTCACTCAGAGTACAACAGCTCAGCCATAGCTGCTCCTTTTCATCACAAGGATTAGACAGGAGGTATCAAAGTTTACAGAGCAGTGGGATCACCTTGGGATCACCTTGAGCAAACAGGCATTTGCACTGGGCAGAAACGTGGCTTTAATCACATCATCAGGAATTTTCAGCACCCCTTTCTAAGCCTGGACTCCATTCCAGTGCTGTTTCATCTCAGAGCTGCATTAGCTTTCCTGGCTACAAACTCCCCTGTGATCCCAGCTGTCACTCACCACCCCGACAGACACTCACACCAAAACTGAGCTGTTACAGTTCTACACAACTCTAAATTACAGGCACAGAACATTATTACCTCTTTTAAAGTCAAGCAGGAACCAGCGATAGCAGAAGTAAAAGTGAGTGTAATCTCCATTTTGGTGCATCAATTCAAAAAGCTCTGAGTCCAGAATCTAGAATGGAAAATGTCAGCTGTCAGGATCTGGTCTGAAAGTAGCCAAGGTCAGAGGTGCTGGAGTCTGGTTAAAACTCCTGCCCTGCTCCTCATGCCCTGCTCTGTGGTCAGAACAGCTGCTGGCACAGGCACAGCCTTTTCCTGAGTGTGCCAACCTGTGACTTGTGTGCCTGGGCAGGGCTGAGGTGAGGAGTCCCTGCTGTGCACAGATGGGGTGACACAGTCAATCCTCACCATCACTTTAAAGGTCCAAGCAGCCACATGAAGATCCTACAGATTTTCAACAAATGCCAAACTTTCATCTCCCCCTCCCCACTTCTGCTCTCTGGCTGTAACTCTGCAAACCCATTTACCACAGCTCTCCTCCTCCCCAGCTCTGAAGTCCCAGATGGAATCCCAGTCACTGGAGCTCCTGGCCTTCACTGTGGCATCAGGTGAGTCCTGAGCCTCTGCCACAGCCTTGTCCTCTTTCAAAAACAATCCAACCACTCACCTGGATCAGGGAGCGCATGTTGGCAAAGTGTGTGTCCATAGCACCTCCATTGGGAAAGTTCTGGCTCATCCTCTTCATCAGGTGGCTGAAGCAGCTGTAGGCCAGCTGATCTGCAGGGACAACACAGACACTCAGTGCTGCAGGGACTTGAACCAAAATAACACACTGCAGGGCCTGGGAAAAACAGGATCTTCCCCTTTGCTGTTCCCTAATCCCAGGATTTAGATGAAACAGAGGTTGGTACCTGACTCTGGACCATTTTTATTCATTAAGTTTCAAAGAACCCAGCCTGCAGTTGACTTTTCAGCTTCAGCAACTGCCAGAACACAGTAATTTTACTAAATTGAGTAATATTTAATCTGGAAGTCAGTAAGTGAACAGGGCAGCCCTGAGATACTAATGTCAGCCATCTCAACAACAGCCACAGGTGGAGAAAAGACAAAACAGAGAAAACAGCCCTGGTTAAGGCAGAAACTCCTTCTGAAACAGCATTTCTAAGGGAAGACCTCACTACGGATACCAACATGTCCCAAAGGAAAAGCCTTCCTACCATTGTCAAGGATAACCATCAAAGGAGCCAGGAGGTCACACATGCCTTGGACATAACCAACTTCTAGGTGCTCCCAGACATAGCTGTGGAAAGAAGAAATCCTTATATTGAAGGATGATTCCATATGTGAGATCAAATCCTAAGGAGCTGCTGAAGATGTGAGTCTCAGAACTTTCTGACACCTCCCATCCCAGAGCATTTCACAGCCCTTTACTGTTTGCTGCCTCGACAGAGAGGTCAGCCCTCACACACACAGCTTGCATCTCAGTGGTTTGGGAAAAAACAGCTGACAAAGGCTCAACAATCTATGGAAAAAGCTCAGATTTGTTAAAGGTACCTGGGCTTTTGCATTTTTTTTTCTTTTTTCCACTAAGTGGAATTTTGCTGTCTTTTCTGACTGCTAAAGTCTATGACACTTTCTGCTTTAAGGGTGTGTAGCTGAACCACCTTCACTGCAATTTGTATTCCCAGAAGGGAAAACAACTTTCTGTTGTTTCCAGCTGCTGTCAGTGGTCAGACAGTGGTTTGACTTTGGTTGGATTTGTAGAGATGGGCTTTCTGTCTACTTACACATGTCCCTTAGCACTGTATGGACCTGGGCACAGTTGCTGTCACCTTCACAGCACACTCTCAGAGCATGGATGTATTATCCTGATCAGGAGAAACCCAAACCTCTTAGGACATTCAGAGGATAGTTCTCTAAAACAGGGTCTGCCTCTGGTGAGAATCTTCTCAAGCTTGCATTCCAGACTTGGACCTGTGCTCTAAGCTGCCCTCCTGCAGCTCCTTCTTACAAGTTCTTTTAAGTTCATTAGTGAGAATTTTTGTAGACTGTTATTTGCATATTATTATAGTTTATAGATTAGTTTATGGATTCTGACATAAATGTGAAAGTGGTGGGCTTTACAAGTTCATTACCTGCACATGACATTTCGGAGCTTCTCCAGGTTCTCAGCAGTAAAATACCAGTAATTCCGGTCACATCTCTGGACATCTTTATCAATTCTGTGCAAATTTAAGGCAACAGTGTCCAATAACTCTATCTAGAAAAGAGAAGTTTTAGTCAGATCTGCTGAGTTTAGAGCATTCCCAGGACTTTGTGCAGATTTGCTCTGAGAATCACCAAACCAAAACCAGTACAATTACACTCTGGGCAGATGAGGACATCAAAATGCTCGATTACTGTCAAAAATGCCAAGTAAAACACATTTGTTTTCACTGAAAAATGTGCCAAGCCTGTCCTACTTCCAGATGGTTATATCCAGCTAAACAACTTCAGCAGAGAGAGACAAAGGCTGAGCTGCTAATCTGTTGACTGCAACAGTAATAGAGGTGGTGGCATCTTGAATATAGATTTAAGTTGTGGTTCAGTTTGATTAAATGTGGGGTTTAGCTTGAATTAAATGACACTGGAATCTTACAAGCGGTATGTTGTCCACCCCCCCAGCCCCTGGAAAATTTTAATTGCTAGAAATGTGCCACTTGTTTGTCTTGCCCTCCCACTTAAAAAAATGACAAATTTTTCTTGCTGTCTTATTTCAAATCTAGCTCAAAATCCAGATGAAAAGATTTGGATGCAAAAACCCTCAGTTATCATCCCACCAGCTGTAGTTCTAGTTGGGCATTGTCTGTCATTAAATCCTATCTGAAAAAGTACAAGTCTTTGCTAGAAAAGCAATTCTGTGCAGAGAGATGTTGGTACTGCAGTTGTGACTTACTGTGTAGGATGCAGCGCAGACAGAAGCCACATCCATTAAATAATCCACCTGGGAACACAGCTGCTCTTCTGAGACAGAGTCTTGAGACTGCAGCACCACTGCCTTGGCTCTCTGCACACGTGGTGTGCCAGGGTCAGTCCTCCCCACCTCAGCACTGCCTTCTTCTTCAGCCCCATCCTCGAAGGAGCCGCTCTGCCCATCGTCAATGCTGGACAGGATGCCCGAGGCCACCGAGTAGTTCCTGGAGGACGGGAGCCCCGAGTCGGGGGAGTCGAACTCCACGGCCGCGGGCGCGGGTGTGTCGGGCGGCACCGCCGGGAACGGGGGCTCGTCCTGCCCTTTGGGCTCCCGCTCCACTGAGTCCGTTTCATCCACAGATATGAACACCTGGGACACGCAAAACCAAAAACACGTCCTCAGAGTAGCGATCGTTTGCTCTGTGCTGGATTTGACTGAGGGACCTGCAAGGGACAGACCTGCGGAGCTAATCCTCTGTGAGAGAGGATCTTCCTAAGAAGGTGAACCTGAAAGCCCCTTAGGCAGGTCCTGCTTAAGAACAGCTACAGAATTCCCAAAATTCCAACCTGGCCTTCACTCTATCCTAGAGGCACTACAGCTCCAGTCTCTGCACAGGACCCAGGCTGATGGAGCTGTGCTAACCTCCATCTCTGCTTCCCGGGGCTGCACCTCTGCGAGTGCCCAGTGCTGCCCACAGCAGATGGTGAGTGGGAAGGGAGTACCTACATCGTTGCTGATGGTGGAGTCCCTGTGGATGAGCCGCTGGACGTGGCTGTCGATGCTGCTGCCCGATGAGAACTTGGCCAGCGTGGTCGAGTGCGACTCCTTCTCTCGCTGCTTCACAACGACCTCGCAGGCCTTCCACTCTGCCATCACCTTCTGGTACTGCAGAGCGATGTCTGCGTCCACCTGCAGGCACACAGACACGTCCTGAGGTGCTGCTCCCCTGGAGAGAAGGCATTAGCACCGGGAGGAAGCCAGGAGGGAGAGGTCTAAGGCAAGTGCTGCACTGTGCATGGCCAGACCCACCTGCGCTGGTCCCACAGCAATAAAACAGATCTTTGCTTTCAGTGGCTTTCTCTGTTGAAAGACAGACACAGAAACTCCCCTAGAGCTATTAAGGGACATGCAGTAATTTTATTACTCTGTCACTTGTCAAGAGCTGAAGAGAAACCACAAAAGTGAGCTGGCTCCAGGCTCTGGACTCCACTGGCTGAGCTACTACCCAAGTGTTCATGCTAAGAGCTGCAGGCTATTTGTCACTTGAGGTAGCTGTCGAGTCATAAATCATAAAATACAACAGTTAGTGGAGGGCTGGAGAACAGCCATGTCTGGGAGCGCCCCAGATACTGATGGACAACTGCAAAAATACCATCAGAAGGCAAAGATGATAAATCACCTGCGACGACTTCAGTTAAGGACACGAGAGTTCCCTGTCCATGCAGGTGTTATGACTGTTTTCATGTCATTCCTTTAACAGACTCTTACATTCAGGGTAAGTCCCCACAGCCCCTTCCTTTGAGGAGTTAGTTATTACTGTTGTTCACTACTGGTGTTGAGTTGCTCCTTAGAATTCCAGGTAAGTTTGGAGCATCCCTATGTTAGTATGGTACAAACACAGGGAGGAAAATCTTCTATAGCAGCCTGAATTCTGCAGATCAGATCTTTTCTATCTTGCATCATCTCTTTATGAATTTACTGTAATTCCTGTCATACAAACAGGCTCCATTATTTATGTCTTCTTGCCAAATCTGCTGTGTTCCAGCTGTACAGATGCCCTTTGGAGATGGAGCTAGCATCCTTGAGATATGGCTTCACATCTCCCACTCTGCATCTGGGCCCTTTTTTCAGTTCTCATGAGCTAGGGCAACCAGCAGGGCTCACTCACTGCCCTCTGTGGTTTCTGGGGTACTGCATCTTCTTCCGATGCTGGTGGCATGGAAGGGCAGGAATTTGCTCAGCAGAACAGTACTGATGTACACACTGCAGCCAGAAAATCTGTATAAACATCTGCAAAGATGACTGGATTTCAGGGAGGAGAATCTGGACTGTGACCCAGTTTGAACAGTGAAGGGGTACATTTCTCCATCTGTGTTCAGAACTGGTTTATGATAAAGATTAGTGGGAGGAAAACAACTCAGATTGCCATAGCAATGTTTAGCAAGAAGAGAGCTGTTTATAAAGTGGCCCCTGTTTGCAAGACAGCTGATTTGCCCATGGCAAGGCTCGAGGTCAGGCCGCCCTTCTGCTCTGGAGATGCTCACAGGATATAAACTATCCCTTGGCATATAAAGTACTTGGGAGTTAGCAAATGCCAAATGTTTTGATATATAAACTACTCCTTATCAATTTAATCTAGAACAGGATAAGCTACTGCATGAGTGCTACCTCCCTGGTAATAACACTAACTGAAAAGCAGATTAATGTGTCAATTAATTATATTCCAGGGCAAACCTCATTACTGTTCTATCCAGTTCAGCCAATATTTGGGTGATGTCAGGGCAAAGCAATGTTTTATCAACACCCAGTCCAGCCCTTGCCCACAGGCCTGGGTCCTGCTGCAGTCCTGTGGCCCTGCAGGGGAGCACATCACTTCCTCTCCTTCTGGGAGTAAGTGCAACAAGTGACAGCACTCAGCAAAGGAGAAAGGTGCTGTTGCTATAAACAGATTAGCAAAGGGAGATGGTGTAACTGAGAGGTGGGCAAATTGTGGTTTCATTAGTGGAAACAATACACTTCAGGTTTCAGATGGCAGAATAAGGCTGTGACATAACCTGGGCAGTTATTCATGACTAGTGTTAGCAGCAGCATGGGAGATGTCATGTCCAGAGTGTGTCATCTGAAGTCACATTGTGTGTTTTACAGGGCCACATATTTAAGTCTAACAAAAGCATAATGAACTTACAAACCAAACCTTCTTCTGGGTGTTTTTGGTCTCTGGACAGTAACTCCAGAGGGTCCATCTGGGCTGTTCCCAGCTCCAGCAGAAGTCCACATATGCAGATGCAGTAACTCAGCTAACACACCATATAAAAGAGAGATGAGTCAAGTTCCTATCCAAATGTCAATGTCTCTCCATTTTCTAAGTGACAGATTTGTGAATGTGCTCAGGACAAGTGCCCTGAGCCACAGGCAGAGCTGATTGCAGGTTCCCTGACTTCAAGAAAGAACTCCCATCTAGTGACTTTCAGACATAACAGCATGGTATCACAGTCCCTCTGCTAACATGGGTTACCTATGTTTTCAGCAGCATTTTTCCCTTGGGAATATTTAACAGTAATAAAGACCAACCCTTGCTATTCAGAAAACAAAACCTACTCTCTGCAAAGGTGACTCCCATTCCCGGGAAGCTGTGCTTACCTGGTCCATCTCTTTCTTGGCCATCCCGAATTTGTAGTGACCCAACAAGAACGGCCACACTTCCTTCCGGATCTCGTGCTGCACCCCACCATAGTAAACTCTCCTCAGCAATTCCAGTTCCTTATAGTTCTATAGCAGCCAGGAGAAAGAGGTGTTGAAGGCAATATACCTGTATTTTCCTCAGGCACACTCAAAGACACTTCACACTGAGCACACAGACAGTGAAATACAGGCAGGGCACTAGACAGATTTTGCAGCTTGATTCAAGCCTTTAGGGCCTTAGCTCAAATCCAGTGAAATATCCCATGAAAATAATCTAACTTGGAATAGACTGGAGTCATCATGAGATCAGTTGCTTTGAAGTTAATTCAGATCTTTGCCATCATCAGAGAAGCAAAGGAGAGAAGAGATTTTAAGAATCAACTCATTCTTACAAGACAGAGAAGTGGCCCTGTGGAGGGCAGAAAACACCTCTAATATTTCTTGGGGCCCATTCCAAGTGCTTCCATGCCCAGGGCAGTTGTGTATGGAGCTGCACATGAAGGTGTCGTGTTACTGACCTTCTTGTCCTTCTGGTACTTGCTCCAGACCTCCTTGGTGAGGCCCCCGGCGGCGCTGCAGGGCCGGTCGGGGGGGACGATGTTGTGGTTCACCAGGGCCGAGAGGTGAGTCCGCACCGTCGACAAGTGCCGGCAGTGGGCCAGCCCTGGGGGGAATGTTCACCCGTGAGCAGTGCCCAGCCCCTGGGACAGTAAACCTGCCACCAACATCCTCTGTGAACTGAACACTGCACGGTGTCACAGCGAGGAATGACAACAGAGCTGAAGATTAAACAGATCTTACACAGACCAGTAAAATCCAAGGAGCCTGTTACGCTGCCGTGGCAAACTACATTCTGTCTGCACATCCCTTCACCCACTGCCACCTGCAGAACCCACAAGATACTGGCATTATGAAGCTGTGACACTGCAGTCACATCCACCCTACTACCTGGAGCTTTTCTGACTCACAGCAATAAAGTTGGGGTGGGGCTGCTTTCTAAACCAAACATCCCATGTTGTTTAGATAAGCATAAAGATATTGGATATAAGAAGCTTCACTCACATCCATAAAAGGCTCTGGAAATGATCTGCCTCTTCATGCTTTCACACAACATCTTTAGTGGAGTTCTGTGGAGAGGCATCAACAGGACAATGGCAGGTTGTGAGGAGAGAGCATCAGGAATTTCATGCTGATCCCTATGTCCTACACATAGCAATTCTTCCTCTGCACCAAGACTTATTTAGTTAAAGGACGCAATAATAAGAAATTCCACTTTTTAAAGCATTTTCCCCACCAACATTTTGGCCCCAAACAGATTCCCCTGGCACATGCAGCCACTGCTGCAAGTACACTGTAAAAGTCCATGTCAAATGAGGTGAACTGTTGTCCTTCATTGTAATTGTTAATGACTTGTTACATATAATGCTTCCAGAGCTGAAGTTGTTACACCAGACAAAAGAACTAGATGCAATTTTTCTATCAAAATGTGACTGGAGAGTAGATTAATAGGTCAGTTCTATAAATTAAATTTATTGCTTTTAAGTCCATCTTTTTATGTTAGAAACTACTTGAAAATTGTTACTCTGGTGCTGCAACCACTAAAACCTTCCTGCTTTTACCTGTGGCATGCACACAGTCCCCCGGGAAAGCTCTCTGCACAGCTTGCTCACCGGTCGTGGATGCAGTTGCAGCAGCTGGGAATGTCGTAGGGAGAGCTGCCTGTGGAGCAGGACACACAGGAGGAGCCCTGGCTGCAGTGCTCCAGCTGCCAGGAGAGCAGGTTTGCCCCAAAGCCTTGCATCTCTATCATCTCACCGGTGTCTGCAGAAAAACCAAACAAGACAGCAGCACATCAGCCTTTTTCCTTCTTTCCTCCTCTTCCTTCTGTGCATTCTAAGGGTTCATGCTTTACTTCTCAGTAGGCTCTGAACCTTGATTCCAGAAACAGGAGAGCAGCATCCTCAGAATCACTGCTCTGGGCACAGCTGGACCTGCTGCATGCTGAGCAGGGGCCCTTCCCAGGAAGCCAAATCCCTTCACCATTTCCCCCTCTCTTGCCCATGCACATCCCAGTTCATGTTTCAAAAGAGAAAAGGGTGCTGCAGTGACAACTGAGCTGGCTCTTGTGTAATGCTATGGAAATGGTATTTATGGCCAGAAGAGATCATCTAGCCCAACCTTCTATTTAATTCAGGCCTCAGAATTTCATTTTGCAGTTCCTGAAACAGCCATGAAACTGCTGGTCCAGCTGGAGTGAAAGTTGAAGCATGAAAGAAATTAAACCAAGTCAGTTACTTTCAGAAGATGCTTCTTTCCCCCTCAGAACCAGATCCTATAAAATATTCAGCACAAAAGGACAGTTCCAGTCCTGCTAAAGTCCACACCAAGTTGATAAAAGGATACTCTGCAGGAATATGGGATCCAACAGTACAATGCAGCTTCCTGAGCTATCCCTGCTCCACCAAATCTATTTGCCTTTTTAACCAGCTTCAAGAAGGCAACTCAAAAAATCAGCAGTTCCCTTCAGAAAGCTTGGCTTCAGTTCTTCAGCCTTTCCAACTGCCATTTGAGCACGTGGATTTTTTGGTTTATAATAAATAACTGGCCTTTCAGCTCACCCATGATTAAAATTAAGGCAAATACCATGATTTATGTCATAAAGTATGTCACTAAATTAACATTTATAAGCAAAATCCAGTCCCCTGGGCCGTGCTTTTCAAACAGACATTTATTGGGGGGGGCAATTCCAAACCATCTCATGCATTTTAAATCAAGGTAGCACAAAGCATTTTAGGAGTGTCTATTAGAAAATGGGCAGAGGTGAGGAAGGAGTGGAGTAAAACCATTTGTTAACAGAAAAAGCACAGGCTCATGCGGAAGCAGTCACGTGTGTTCCACTACACAAAACAAAGTGTGATGCAAAAATGCTCTTCACCTTAATTCTTCAGGAAGGAGCTGAATGACCCAGTATTTATTGCAGCTTCTTATTGGGTTCAAATAAAAACCACTGGATAAACATTTTTAGATCATTTTTGCCTCCCCTCTACAGACAGGAAAAGTGGGTTTTTCAGTTTTAATTTTTTATTCCGTTTTTTAGAGAAACAAGGAAAGAACCCCACAGAACCTAAAGATTCAGATGAAAGGTACCTGAATTAGTGAAGAATTAGAGTGAACAGCATCTTTTATTTAATTATAGTGGTATTATCTGTAACTTCAGCTACATGCAAAAGTCGAGCATGTTGCAAAATGTCAAAGCAAATGGCTGCAAACCTGCTACAACAGTGTTGTCATTATGGAACAGGGCTGCTGGCCAGGCAGGCTAGTCCAGCAGACACATCCCTAACTCTGCCATCCCCTTCAAGATTAAATAAGCAAAAGCAGACACCTGACAGCCACTCTAGTGGGATAACTTAAAGTTTCCATCATCTGACTAAAGACTAAATTGTGTTCTTATGCTTTAGACCAGTTGGCCTCTTAAGGTGTACATGGCAGAGTTAAATGTTCTTCCTTCCCATTACTGCCCTATCCAGGCAGGATCAGTTAGGACACACTGAAACTTCCTAAAACAGCATCTTTTTCAGGGGGAACACTCTATTTTCACAGCTTCTTTCCATCCATGCTTTCCAAGAACTCTTTATTAACTTGGTCTGGGTTTCATCAGTTTCCAGGGGCTGCTCCCTTGGGATAAGTGTGTGGGCAGCCTAGAGGAATTTAGGAGGATCTCCTTGAACACCTGTTCATGCCTTGTCTAAGCAGAACATCAGCACTGTACAGAGATGCAGGGCAATCAGCATCTCCTGCAGTCAGTCCCATCAGCCCAGGGCCAACATCACTTGGAACCAAAATCACTGCTCCACTATTTAAAGGTGTAAGAGAAAGCAAGGACTTCTCAGAATCCAGAACTACACTACTGGATCCCAAATGCACACACTTCTTGAGAATACAAACTTAAATAATCAGTTATGGATTGTTTTAGGAAAATAAATAGGTGGCAGATTTGTGGAGGGTGGTGGAGAGTCTCACAGCTGATCCTCTGAAGCCCATCCAGCCTATGGATGCAAGTGGAATGAAAGCACTGACCCAGAAAGGCACTGCATCTCCATACAACCTTCTCTGCACACCTCTGCTGCCTCTCAGAGGTGTCCAGAGTGGCCTCGTGTACCCGAACCACCCCTGGGCTGACACTGTCCCCCCCCCCACTCCTGCCCTCTCCTGCCCACACAGGCACATCCATTCCTGGCCGTGCCCAGCACGTCACTGCTCCTGCTGCACTGGTTCTGCCCCAGTGCTCCAACCCAAGGCTGCCCTCCCCACTCTGTGCATGACCAGCTCCTGGAGGGAGAACACAGGGAGCTGTTACACTCCCTCCTTCTCTTAGAAGAACCTGCTCTAGTGTCCAGCCTTTAGGAAAGGAAGCCTCTGGAAAGAGGGGGTTTGCCTGTTCAGCAGCACACATGTCAAAGGAGAGGGAAGATGCTGTTCCCACTCCCCACAGGCTGTGAGCACATTCCCAGCCTCTCTGCACAATCACCTCTACCTCCAGAGCTCACGGCGTACGTGAAATGTTCTTCCCTGCAATAATGCCAACACTGTTGTATGCATCAGTGGAAGGAGCTGCAAGGGAGCTCTGGGACACAGGGGAGGAGGATAAAAACCTTTCATCCTATTAGGAGCTGTGAGGTTCCGAGAGCAGATCATTGATAGCATTGCGTGTAGCTTATCTTCCTCCTCCTCATCATCGTCAACAGAGGTAGAGCGGCTGGCAGCTAAGTGGTGGTAGTTAATAGTTACTGCTCAAAGAAAATAGTGAAAGAGGAGCATAAGAAGAGAGAACTCGATTCTGTGGGAAAGCTCAAAAGGACATGGTCAGCAAAGATAAAGGACCTGAATCCTGCCCTCTTCTCGAGGGTACGAGCTCCTGTAAACAGGTATGAAAAATGAGTTTCTTACAGAAAAAAGCAGCTCCACCAAACGCAGGGCAGCCTTTGAGTGTGCACAGGCTGTGAGAGCACACGTGTCACATCATGGCAAGGGAGAAAGCTCCCAGTGCCTGCAGCAGTTGAGTGTGCTTTTCAGCAAAGCTCTGCAAGAGTTCTTGGCTCCAACTAGCTCCTGTCCTTCACCCTGCCCTCATGGGCAGCAAACCTTGGCTCCCCAGCTCTGCCTGGTCCTGCAGACACACAGGACCCCACAGCAGGGCCAGCCCCTCTGCCTGGCACAGGACCCACAGGTCTGTGCCCAGTGTGCCCCTGGACTCTGCAGTCCTCTCCATCCAGGCAAAGGCAGAACATGCTCTGCTGGTGTGTGCATGGACTTCTCTGTGCCAGCCCAGAAGCCCCAGCACAGCCTGGCCATCATTGTGGTCCAGTCCCCAGGGTGAGGAGGGTACAGTGGAGATTCCTGTTTTTTCAGCTGTACTAAGTCCCAACTGGAGCAGTAACTGCAAATCCCCTGTAAACTGTAGGGTCTGATCTTCTGGGGAAATTCTTGCTTCTTTGTCAAGGGGAATAAAACCAAACGTGCTGTTTGAGAACTAACTCAAATGCCTTCTTGCATGTAAGGAATTTGTATTCACTGATGACATGAGGTGGTTTGGTGCTTGGGAATTCATTAATTTCCTTGGAAGGGCCTTTATTTATCCATTGTTAAGTTCTTGCTTCTAAGCCAGGAAAAGTTAGCCCAAGGGGTTCTTGGAGTACTTTAGGAGTTGAGTTTTATGGGTTTTTTTTCCTAATAACAACAATATAAGCAAGCAGTGTGGCCAGTAAAAATATCCTCACTTCGGGAGCAAAGCTGCTCTTGACTAGTCAAGCAATCTTTTTGGTTTTAGTTTGCAAGCCCAGGGGAGTATTTTGAAAACTTCCTCTGCAAAACACAGAGTAAATATAAATAAAGTTCCCCACCTCGACTCCATTCCTAAGATAACAAGTCCCACTGCATTAAGGAAACCTAAGCTGTACATGTTGATCACAATTATCTCCTCAGTGAAATTCTGTGATAGGGTTTCCCCCTCCACCCCCCAAAAAACCTGGCTTGTCTGTTACCTCCAGGTACTTCCCAGGATATTACTTCAAGGTTTTATCAGATGTTTGGTTTGGGTTTTTGTTTGTTTGTTTTAAACAAAGCTGAACAAAGGCACTTACTGTTGTCGTGTTTGTGTCCAGGATAGATAATTCTGAACACGTAGTCTGTGGATGTGTCCTCAGCTGGCACCTCCTCCATGTCCACGGATTTATTGCTGTTCCGTTTTCGAAGCTTTGGAAATACCTTACCCTAGAGAAAATAATGATTCCATGCATTCAGCTACTGACAGAGTACAACAAACTATTACTGCAGACCTTTAGCATTTTAAGTCTTCAAACTTTCAATGATGGGAGGAGGTGAGGGAGAAAATGTGGAGTCATACACAGCAAGTGGTTCAGGGGCACGGAACATGATTTTCTGTGCACTGTAAACCAGCCTTTTCTTGTAATCTGTGGGAGTTGGGCACCCCAAGCCTCCAGCAGCAGCTCTGTCCCAGTCCATCCCTGTCTTGTTCCTCCCACCTGGCTGTATTTTGATACAACAGCAGATTGTAGTTCATTGCTCAATGGGGCAATGAAGGTATGAACAATTTTTATAGACTATCTGTATAAGAATCAAATTTGACTAAATGGAGTTATTTTGCCTCCCACTTTACTATAAAGCAGTTGGAAATGAATGCCCAGACCTTGTGGATCAGGCACATTAAGACCAACCCCACCTACTCCAACAGCCCACCAGAAAAGACAGTACCTTGCCCTGTTGGGACCACAGTGGTGGCTCCAGCTGACCACGAGGCAGGAGACCATTTTCCAGACAGGACAGGAAGGCGAGGAGGTGCCCTCCCTGGGGGAAGTGCAGTGGAGGCTTCTGAGTTCCATCCTGGCTCACCAAGACTAATGTCCATCTGCTTTCTGCTGCAAAGAAGGACAAGGGGAGTCCACACTGTTACACTAGAACCTCTATTTTCTACTCTTACTTTCTAAATGAATTTTATTGGTGATCATCTCTAAGTAGTTCACTAAACCTCTGTAAGACACAGTGTGATCTAGGGATGATCTCAGCCCTTTAGTCCTAAAGAACCTCAAGATACAAGCAAGCTGTGACAGGCCTCCTGCAGTTGTCATCCTCTGTCAGCTGGGACTGCAGATTTTAACACTCATTCCCACACATCCATAACGAGTCAGAGGTGTTCCTGACACTGAGAGAGAAAAAGACATAGTTCAAGTGGCTCTCCTGCTTATGTATTTTAAAGCAAAATATTTAAACTCTCTTCTAAAACAGATTCTTAGTTCAAGAAGTCCTTCAGTCCAACTGTAACTCAAATACGACTCAAATAAAATTTCTAAATGTTCTGTGTCTTTGCTCTGTGATTCTGACTTGAGGCTTGTGGTCAGGAAAGCAGTGGGAGAGAAGTGGCATTCCAGATTCTCCCTCCACTGAGCAGAATGGGCTCGTGAGCTCTGGGTGGTCCGAGGGTGATAGAGGGTGGCCTGGTTACACACATGCTCTTTCTACAGGCTGATGATCCCACTGTGGACAAGGCTGACAGGCCTGCTTTTCCCCCTTTCCTTTTTTGAAATGCTCAGTGGATAGGGGTCTGTGCTTTCAAAGCCAAAGCTTCCATGTTTAACACCTGCCTCTGACAGCTTCCTGTAAGTGCAGTTCTGCACAGACATCCAGAAAAACCCAACACACAGAAAAACCAAAGCACAGAAATCAGCTGACACTGGAGTGCTGGCACAGGAGCCTCACTGGGCCCTTCAGTGAAGGCAGCTGAAGATGAAAAAGCGTTTGTCTCTGTTCATAACAACCCCCTAAGAGGTACCACATAAACTGTCAGCAGCATTGACATTCCCCTGGCAGGGAGGGCTCTGGGGGACACAGGAGAGGACGGGTTATGCTTACGTTGCTGATGGCAGTGGATGCAGACAATCTGGCTCAGTGGCACCATCAGTGCGTAGTCCCAGTAAACACTAAGAGGGAAGGAAAGTGCAGGAGACATTGGTTTTTCCATATTCATTAATGTGCTATGAAAAATACACATGAAGTTTTAGAAAAAGAATGGTGTGGATTAAGCATCTGAGAGCATGGTTCTGGGGTTGAAGGAAGCATTCCCTGAGGAGACATACCTGACTGGTGCAAGACTACCTGTCTTCCTACTGAAGTAAAATCCCAAATCCAATGAATAACTGATCTAAGGAAAGACAATGACATTGCAGGTCTCTCTTCTGAGGCTGAGATCAGCCACAGGTGCCAAGTGATTTGGGACCCTCTGAAAGGATGTACAAGAATTCTAATGATGGAAGGTTATGTTGAGCCTTTTCTCCTGAACATGTGGAAGAGCAGGCTTTTGTTTTCCTTTAGAAAAGGCCTTATATCCAAATGCAGGACAGGACCCTTGGAAAGTTGCTTCATCTGTGACAAAACAGGAACAGAACCCAAGCTGTCCAAGACCTCAACTCAGGCACTATTCAGAAGTCCTTCCATTAAATCAGCCTTGTTACACTTATGCCATGGTGTCAAGTATAAAGGAATAAACACTGTGAATGCTTCCCATCTTTCCTGAGTGTAATGAATACCTTTTCTCCAGCTCTGAATCTCCAAGGGTTCCATTCATCAACTGGTTTGGAGTCCATTTTAATGTCAAATTATCTGCTGACTGATGAAGGGAGAGATATCCAGGAATTGCTTCCAGGTCATCTTTCTGTTCACAGAAGCAACAAATAGACAACCCAGGTGACTAAAGTGCACAAAGTACCTCTAGAAGTTATATGTTCCAGTGCTCCTATGCCCCATAAATTCCAGAGGTGCATTATCTGGGAACTGCTGAGGGAAACCTTAACAACAAAAGTGCTGGTATTTAATATTACTACTAGAAAGAGAGGGAAATCACAATAGAACCGCTGGGTTTATGAAATATGGTCCAGTATGTTTGTTCCTGCCTGCAGGCCCACCTCACACTCACACTGGGCAGGCAGTGAAAGCATCTGTCATGTCCTAATCTCCCTCAGCACAACACAGTCAGGCAGGAGGACAGCACTGTCCTGAGCCCCTGACAAGTGTGAGCTGCACCCTCTCCTACCCCACTGACTTCTCAAGCCAATGGCCCCAACCTGCCCAGGCTCACCCCAACCTGCCCAGGCTCACCCCAACCTGCCCAGGCTCACCCCAACCTGCCCAGGCTCACCGGCTGCACCAGGACGTTGTTCTTGCCGTACAGGAGGTGTGTCCGGGAGTTCTGGTGCAGGGACTCCACGTACTCCCTGGCTGAGGCAGCAAAGGGATCTTCAGATGTGCTCCCGCTGGAATGGCGCTTCCGGATCTGGCACAGACACACGGCCAGGGCAGGTCAGGGGACAGGGATGGCTGTACTGAGGGCAGGGCAGGGGACAGGGATGGCTGTACTGAGGGCAGGGCAGGGGACAGGGATGGCTGTACTGAGGGCAGGGCAGGGGGACAGGGATGGTTGTACTGAGGGCAGGGCAGGGGACAGGGATGGCTGTACTGAGGGCAGGGCAGGGGGACAGGGATGGCTGTACTGAGGGCAGGGCAGGTCAGGGGGACAGGGATGGCTGTACTGAGGGCAGGGCAGGTCAGGGGGACAGGGATGGCTGTACTGAGGGCAGGGCAGGGGGACAGGGATGGCTGTACTGGCAGGGCAGTAACCCGGGAACTGCACCATTCAGACCAATCTCCACGGAGTGGAACTTCTTGTGGAGCCTGGAGACTTTGCAGAGAAATCACCTGGACTCTTACTCAGCCCTGAGCACAGCAGCTCAGGATCTCTTGTGAGTTACCTGGCCAGATCACAACTGTCAACAGCCACAGAATTTAGTGCTGGATCTCAAACTTTTCTACATTGAGATAAAGAGGACGCTGGGGCCCAAATGGACCTCTAATCTGTGATAAAGGCTCCATTACAGAACAGAAAGGTTGTTCCAGATTCAGATCTCTCCTTCATGGGGTTGTTTTTATTATCAACCTGTACCTTAACTCAGGAACAGCCACCCAGTAAATACCTACTCCCAGGGCTGGGCGCTTGGAGGGCGAGTCCTGGCGGCCGTGGACGCCCTGGATGCGGTGCCGCTGCACCAGCTCGTCGGCAGAAGGGTCTGTCCAGTAGTGATCAGCTGTCTTCAGCTTGGTGTACTCCAGAGCACAGGGACCAACTGGGAAAACAGCCAGCAGAGAAACCTGAGCCTGGTCACAAACACGCAGTCCCATCCTGCTGGTTGAGCACTGAAGGTGAGATCTCCTTCTCCAGCCAAGTGAATATTAATGATCTCTGATCCTACAGGATCAGCCCATAATACAGAAACACATAGCAGGTCCTGTTACCTAGGGCTGTGTCAAAGTACTCCTGTAGGGCCACAACACCCTGCCACAGCAGCATTAGCAGTTACAATCTGCCAGCAAGCATTCAGTAAAAAGCCATTCCCTTTCTCTTTTCTGATCCAACCAAAAATTAATAATAAAACCAGATGACCGGTCTGTACTGGGCTTGTAAGCAACAAAACAACATCTTCTGTGTGGCTCTGTTATAAATAGCTAAACTACACGTGAGAGATAAAAATCATCTCTTGCAACAGTGTTATAATACAAAATGTTTTAAGAAACAATTTATTTTCTTCAGCATAAGAAGTAACTTTGCAAGAACTCACCCAGAAGAGAAGCCAGTATTGGGCCACAAACAGGATCTGCGAGTAAAGCTTCTTTCTCATAATATTTACTAGGAATAAAAGATCAGAGCCCAAATAAAAGTTGGGTTTGCAGCTAAAGAAGCCTTTTACAACACAGCATGTCCCAAACTGTGTTTAAAGATCATTAAAACATATTGTAAGAATGCTATGGAGAAATTAATTCAGTTTATTTTAGACATCTGCTTTAGAAGCAGATAATTTCCTAAACTATATCAATAACATTGACTAGATCTCCATGGAGCATAAAAGGAGCCTGGAACCACTAATTCAATAAACCTACACCCCAGACTTCTACCTTTAACCAGCTGACCACCATCCCTCCTTTGGATGCACATTCTGCCCATGATCAGCTGTGATAATCCCAGGCAAGTCACCTCCTCTCAATATGCTCATTCTGCTTCATCTGTTTTTTAACTGAGCTCTTGAGAGGCAGGAGCTTGCCTTGTGCTCAGTGTGTTTACCCAGTATATTTGATCTGGGGCTTTGGGCACTACTGCAATATGGAGACAAACAATAACTCTCTGCAAGTAATTTTGTCCATTTTCCACAGAGACAAAACAATCCACACGTTCCTAAACACCTCTTTCATCTGTGAGGAATCACCTCGAAACACTGTCAAGAACAATGAACTGCTACAAATAGTAGCTCCTGCAGTGACCCCAAAGTCTTGCCATGACAGCAGGCAAAGCTGCCTTACAAAACCACACAGCCAAAAAATCCAAACACCCACATTTCTGCAATGCCACTGTCCTCTATGGTCTGTTCACTAGGTGGGGCTCAAACTCTAAAGCACCTGCTCCTCTTCTAGGACAGAACAGTTGAAGGATGTGAACATGGAGCATTGGAGCAGTAATGCCAAAAATGCATGGCTACAAGCCTTAGGAAGAGGTTTGTTTTATTCACCAAATCAGGTCCTCAAAATCACATACCTGCAATTCAGGACCTGATCCTAACTCATCTAAAGGATGGGGAAGGCAGTAAGGTGAATATCTCCAGCACATAGTAATGGAAAAATTGAGAGCAAACTCTCTTGTCTCCTGGTGGATTACATGGAAAAGAAATTACAAAAACCTTGTGCCTGTGTACCCACAGACACTGAGACAGCGACTGAAATGCTTCCATTAGCTCTGGCTCTGCAACACAGCCAAGCCTCCCTCTGCCTCTGCTGCACACAGCTCATAAACCAAGCTGGTATTAATGTCCCAGAGCAACAGTTTGCTTGAACAGCATAAAAACCTTTCTTCCATTCTCTTGCTTTTTAGTGGGAAGATACATCATGAAAATAAAGCTGATGACAAGGAAAACAGTAATGCAAACTTGGAAAATACTGTAAAAATAAGTTGCTCTGCCCTAGCTCTTGTCCTTGTTCAGACCCCTGGGCTTTGATGGGCAAGAATGTGTCCCCCAGTGTGCAGTGACAAGAGGACCTCTGCAAACAAACTGCAGTGGCAGCAGATATACACATACCTTTCTGGGACCACAACAAGCTTTAGGGTCCCTCCCTTTATCTTTTTATGGGAAACTGTCCCCAGTGTGCCCCATAAGGGCAAGAAGGGTAAGAGTTAAGAGCCACCCCTTGGGAAACCACAGCTGATCCTGGGCAGCAGGAAGCAATGACAGAACAGAGAGAACTTGTCTTTTCCTCTTAAGGAGTCCCTGTGGAATACATCCATAAAGCATTGATGCTCTTCTCTGGTTTTGCAAGGGAAGATTCATTTTACACAGAATTTGACTTTTATAAAAAGGAAACATGATTCAAAGAACCTGTTTTCACAACCCTAAGGTTTTATGTCATTAACTCCTGTTTTAATTTTCCCTTCTTTCATCTACAAAGGGCATTTTCCTCCCTGACATATTAAAGTTCCAAAGGATTCTTTTCAGCTCATAACCTATTAGAAGACATTCCTATTCCACTAAGATCTAGGTCCCATTAGAATTTGGGCACCTAATATACTTGAAGTTAGGGTTTTCAGCTGATTTCTGGAAAGCTGAATGTCTGTTAACAGTTTTTGTAAGCCTGAAATGCCATCATTGATTAAAAACAAAAGTACATCTTTTTCTAAATGTCTGTGCAACTGGTTTTCATCTGACCAGAACTCTGCATCACAGAGGTTTGAAGACTTCTGATGAAATCCCTTGTTGCAGATACCTAAACTCAGCATCAGTCCAACAAATCCCTGTTTCTGCTTCTTTTCTTACCTGCAGTTGTCAACAATGTACTGCACAATCTTGTCGAGCACCTTCTCGATCAAGGCTGTCCGAACCCAGATGTGTTTGATGGCCTGAGGGGTCAGGACAGGAGTTTTGCTCGTGGTTGATCCCTGTCTCTTGAGGGGTTCCTGCCCACTGGGCTGGTTTTTCCTGCAGAAGGTGACAAAGTAAAAGTAGTCAGAATTCCGACTGCTCTTCTCCCCAAGAGCTCTCCACGTGGGGAGGGGCTGGAACACCCCCTGTGTGTCTGACCAGTGCAGGTCTGCACAGGAGCTGCCTGCACCCCTGGGGGAGCACCCACTGCCTCTGGGGTGTGCAGTTCTAGTCAGACACCACCAGGGATCTGCTGAAAACCATGGCTCTGAGGATTCAGGATGCCTCAGTTCTGAGTTATTTACAGGAGGAATCTGTAAAGATTATCCAGTTCACAGGGACAGTTTCCTGCTGCACAGCACTGCACATTGCCTTGGCTCTCTGCATTGGGCTGAGAGGGGAACAGCAACCCTCTTAATCTCTTTCCCAGAAAATTTTCCACTTAAAATAGCAGAAAGTTCAGTTTTGACTCAATGAGGAAAGAAACTGTGACATCCACAATCTGCAGGAGAAAATCCATGTTCTCAAACAATGCTGTTCTTTGCCAGCACTCAGGTTCCCTTTCAGGAAACTGTTCAGTTACAAAGAGTAAATACATTTGTTTGGGGCTCTTTGGGGTGAGGTCTGTAACTCCTCTCTGCATTTACACGGTCCCTGGTCCTCCAGGAGGCCATGACAGCACCTCTACAAGGCAATAAATACATGCCAGCACTGACAGCTGAGCAATTCCACTGTGTTTAGCTGCATCCTAAACAGGGGCTTTCTTGAGCCTCAGCCTCAGGACCAGTGAGGCAGCTCCAGCCCTGCTGTCTCATTTCACACACCCAGCAAAGCGAGTCCACCCCCTACAGACCTCCCATTAGTCTCTTTACTGTGCACATTTTCCACAGCACTTAAATTTTGTGGCTGTTAATAGTTGAAAACCACAAAATTTCAAGAGAAACTGCAGAATTTAAGTCATTTGCTCCCTTCTGTCAGAGGACACAGCCAAAGATCTCTAGTAGTTAGGGGGGGTTGAGTGGGCTCGTAACTAGGAGAGGCTATTGAATTTTCAACAGAAAGCATCCTTCTTCCCAATATTTTAAGAAATAAAATTAATAAAATGCCAGTCTGTATCAGTAGGCACACAATTAAAAATATATCAAAAATAGGTACATACCTGCTAAAAGCTACATAACAAAGCCTGATAACTACAAGTCTAATAAAGATAAATGCCAGAAAATGACACAGAAATATAAATGCTAATTTAAACAACTGTCAATAATTGAAGACTTCAACAGAACAAGAAGTTAAGCTCTCTTGGCAAAGCCCTTCTTACAGCAAGTTGATCAGAGGCTAAAAGTTCCTGTGATGTACAAAGAGCTCTCAGGGCTCAGCAGTGCCTACAAACAGAAGAAAAAACGGTCCTGTCCTCAGCTTACAGGACAAGACACTCCTCCCACAGGCTCATGCACTGTGACTCCATTAGCAGAACCACATGGAAAATTTTAATTGCACTACTCACCAGCACCAAGAAATTTAAGACTTTCTTTAATCTCTAGTCCTTGACTCCAGGACAAATTCTGTTGTGCTCAAGTCCAGTATGTACTTAACAGCTTTCCTATATTATCCTTCCTCCCATCAGTTTTATATCCATTAACTTAACTATTCCTACCATGATACCCACAAATCTGTCACTGGTTTGACAGAAGCATGCCAAAACAGCTTTGCCACTAAGTCTGTTCTTTGGTTCCTCTTTCCACCCACTCCCTTCCCACCAAGCTGGTCCACCATACCCCGACTGTGAGCCCTCTGAAATCACCAGCAATTAGTCACTTCTGGTGCTGTGTGTGGGCTGGACATGCTGCTCTGCTGGACTGAGCAGCACAGTGAAACACCAAAGGCCCAGTTCCCCACCTCTGCCCCTTTGCTTGCTGCCAGCTTCATCAAACACAACCATCTGCCTCGTTGTTACAGCCACGAACGAGACACGTGGCCCAGGCAGGCCCTGAATTCCCGGAGCAGTCTGTGTGTGCCCAGCATGTGCACACACACACACACACACACACACACACACACACACACACTCTGCAGGAACTCTGCTGACAAACAGACCTTGGCCTCACCTGCTCTCCACCTGCTGCTGCAGCTCCTGCACCTTCTTGCACACGTCCCCAGCGATGGGACACGTCTTGCCCACCTTGGTGAAGAGCGCGGCCACCTTGTCGGTGCGCAGGAAGCCGGCAGCCCTGCGCCTCAGCATGTGCAGCAGACACGCCTCCACCACGCCTGCGGGACAGGGCACAGTCAGGGGCACAGGCAGACACACTGCAGCTCCAAATCAGATCATGCCAGCACGTGTCTAACCTGCAACTACAAGCACCTTGTAAGGTACAGATAATGGCAGTACAAAACCAAACTGAAATCTCCCAGTAATGTCACCCCACTATGCACATCACAGACTCACAGAACCACACTGTAACACACCCTGATGGCACCAGCAAAGCACTGCACTGCACTATGTCAGCCTTGCAAGACTGCAGCAGAAATCTATCCAGCTCCCGTGTAACCTGCTGCAGGAAAGAGAAACAAAAGAAATACAAATTAAAAAAAAACCCAACAAACCAAAACAAAAAATAAGCCTTCCCTGTCTATCGGCTTTTAAAGTGAGACTGCAGATGAGTCACACAGCCAACACTGCCCATGTGAAGGGGTGAAGGATTCATTCACAGGCAAGAGAGGAGCCAGCTGTAGTGCCAGGTGTGCCCACGCAGCAGGGCAGCCCTCACAGGGTCTGTGTGAGCACCCAGCTCTCCTGCACTGCCTGACAGCAGGGCAGCCCTGGGGGAAACCACAGCTCCAATTGCACATGAAATGTTCCTCTCAGGAACACATGCCTCTCCATCTGCTCAGATACTCTCTGCCTCTCACCCAGCACTCAGTGGCTCTTTTTGAGAGAAGGCAGCCTTTTGTTGTTGCACTTTACGCCCAACACTGTCAGGTGCTGAGCACTTCTTGAAGACTCCTCTCCTTATTGTACTTGAAGGCTCCAAATCCCACAACACTTGAATGTCTGCATCTGAAAAACCCCTGTCTACACTGCTCATGCCCTGGAACTAACCCGAGTGCCACTGAGCAGCAGGTTTAACACTGCTTCCCATGCTGGTGCACTTCTAGCCAGAACTACTGCCCCAGAACACAACCACCCCATCAGGCACAACAGCCTGATCCCTGGAAAGAGGACCAGGATTCCCGGGCACATCCCCGCGTGACCCTGTGAGCAATCAGCTCATGGCACAATCCTGCTCTGCCATCACAGGACATCTGCGGGGGCAGAGCAGTGCCTGTCTGACACGAGCAGGAGAGCAGGAGCCCGGTGCCATCCCCGCGGCCGGGCTGGCTCCGCTCCGAGCCAGGGAAATCCGAGCCGGAACAGCCCGGGACAGGACAGCACTGCCCGGGGATGGAACAGCACTGCCCGGGGATGGGACAGCACTGCCCGGGGATGGGACAGCACTGCCCGGGGATGGGACAGCCCGGGACGGGACAGCACTGCCCGGGGATGGAACAGCACGGGATGGGACAGCACTGCCCGGGGATGGCAGCATGGGACCTTCTGCACATCACAGTCCTACCTCCTCTCTAGCAACCATCACAACAGCTCTTAACCCAGCAACTGTTCTGCTCTGCCTTTCAATCAGAAATAAAGAATAAGAAAAAAGAGAAGCTGCTTTCCAGATGCCCGGAGCAATGCAGCAACAATTGGTTCCAAACCCTAAACGAAGCAACCTGTCCTTAAAAATAACTGCAAAGAAGTGCATTGTTGTTGCTTAGGAAACAGGGTCTCTTCCCACCTCCACTGCTTCTTTTTATTTCTTTAAAACAATAAAATATTAATGAAACAAATTCAGTGAAAAGCACAGCAGGCACAGCTTTAATTATTAATAAATGCTGCAGCTGCCACTGAGGGCAATTTCCACAGTGACTGTCTCTAAAGCCCCAATATTTAATTAGTCCATTGTGACATATCTCATCACAAGGACTTGGGTAACATCAGTTCCCAACTGCCCGAAGCACACGTGTAGGGATTTTTTGTGAGGGGAGAGACACTGGACTCCACTGCTGGATTGCCTCAAAATGTATGTTCCACAGCATGAGAGACTAATGCATGTCCAGTTCTGCGTGTAAGGCACCCTCAGATCAGGGTGCAGGTTACAGCCCTGCTGCTGTGACCCTCAGGGCACTTCATTCTCCTCCACTTCACCCCCTGACTGAGACTTACAGCACTGGTTGTCTCCAGCTCTTCTCTCCTGCTTTCTACAGGAACTACTCCAGAACAGCTGACTTTACACTGACACCTGACTGGATCTGAACACGCTTCCAAACACACCGTGTCTTGTATCCAGTTAACTACAAAACATCCAAAGAGGGCAACACATCTTGCCACAGAGGTGCCACCTCATCCCAGCCTGGGGACTGTGGGGATGTCACCCTGGCAGCACAGGACAGCAGGAAGGCATCTCTCCAGCACAGTGAGCAGCACGAGAGTGGCACAGCACAGCAGCCAGGGACAAGCTGCCTGGCAGAGCCCACAGGGCTTTCCCTTGGCTCTGTGTCCAAGGCAGGCACTGAGCTCACTGCACCTTGCCAGCACTGCCCACAGCCAAGCTCAGCTGGAAAGCAAACTCAACACATCCTGAACACACTGGGAGAAGAGTCACCTCAAGCTGCAGAATCTTCTAAAAGACAGGAGAGGACCTTGGCAATGGTGCTTTTTGATAAAGCAAAAATAGGCAACGGCCTGGAATCCCAAAGTGCAAAGCTCAGCTTGCTGCCTAAAGAGATAACACACAAACCCTCCAAGGTGTTGTACCTATGGGACAAGGAAATGAAGTTATTTACCTATTCCAAAGAAAATGAACCATTTTCCCCTCTTTGGAATCTGACACTCTAAAAAGACACTGACACCAAAAAGGCATCAACAGGTGGTCTTGTGCACACACACATACACATGCTGTTGGATCCAGGTGTGTGTGCACACAGGTCAATAACTAGTGTGAGCTCTCTGGGCACAGCCCTATGTGATCTGAGCCTGCCTACAGTCACTGCACCTACAACAAACACAGCCAAAAACTCACCACAGAAAAAGGCAGCAACTCATTACACACGGATTGGAAGAGCAGCACTGCACTGGGAATAAATCAGCACAGCTCAGGTAATTCCCTTGTATGGTTCCACTGACAGCAGCCATCTAAAAATCCATTAACTCTAGCCAGTTTTGAAGAACATTCTCTGCAGTATCCACTGCTGAATTTAATTAAGTGCAGATACATTATTGATTTACAGTTCAAATAATCATGGTGCCCACCAAGCTTTGGAAAATGTCACTTTTTTATGACTTCACCACGGCTACTTCTCATAGAGTCAGGTGAACAAGTTCAGGTTTTCTCCTTTTTTGCCTCTAGGAAAATCTTGACATGACTTAATGGAGTGTGAAATGAGAGCTCTGAGGCTGGAAGGGTGGTGAGAAGAGAAAAGAAGGCCTGTGGAAGGATAATTTATGGGGTATATTTAGCAGATGAGATTTTCCTTAGGCAGGAAGAAATACTGCAGCTAAATACCTTGTTTTCATGGAAACTGTGCACAGGGAATCGAATTCTTGAGGCTGAAGAAATTAAGAACAAGTGAAAAGAGGAGGATGATAAAGAAGACATCAGATGCTCACGATCTCCAGCTGCTGTTGCTTTACCCAGATAACCCCAGACCTGCCCAGTCTGAGAGCAGTGTCACTGCCCAGTCCCAGCACACTGTGTCACTGAGCAGGGGAGACTCAGCTGTACCTGTGTGTCAGCCCAGCAGCAAGGGACTGCAGAGGAGACACCCAGAGGTGCTCCTTTGCCCTCATTCACCTACTCCTGTTTGGTTCTGCCACATAACATCCCGTGTTCAGTCATTCCCTGGAAAATAAGAAATCTCTAAATGGACAATCCTCGCATCTAAAGATAGCTCTGGCCAGGAAACATCAGGGCTGGAAGCTGGTGACTGCTCCCTTTTAAAATCTTGACCATTAAGCTTCAAGGATCTCAATAACCTTCAGGAAATGGAAGCGTTTCCATTAAACACTGTTAAGGGTAAATCAAAATTACTGAGCTTCCTCTAAGTATTGAATATGATCCAATTAATGGCCCAGGATTAAAGTAAAAAACTTAGCAGAGTTCTCTAAAAAGCACGACAGATTATGTTTCACTTCTCAGACTAAAAACACGTGCAGTTAAAAAACTGCTTCATTTCACATCAAAGCCAGTATTCACTCTCTCTTCTCCCCTCTACAGAACACCACTCATTACTTTAAGCATCATCTTTGGAGCACAATCAAAAACCTTTTAAATTTGTGTGAAAAAATATTTGCCTCCCCCTGATTATGATCATCTCTGGTACTCTCTTTGGGCTAATGTGTTTATCAAGTGAGGTAGAATCTCTGTACACTGTTTTTAAGCATTATTCATCACCAAAAATGTTTGTTTTCCAAATAGAAGCAGGAATACAGTGAGGGTTGTGTTTTGTTTGTGAGACACTTGCATTTCCATAGCAGATTAACTACATTTTTTTAAAATATCCGTGCTGAGGTTAGAAAGTCAAAGAATTAAGATGATAAACTGTCAGGTTGAATAATGGTTATTTACATCTGTTTCTACAGAAGTTACATTTCTGTGAGCTAAGGGAAAAAAAGAGAGAAAACTGAATTTTCTGTCAAACCTATGACCATGGTGCTATTTAGAAGCCTCAAGAGAACCACCTAAAAACCCCAAAGCATAAGACATCTCTTCTTAATGGGGCTGATTTTCAGAAGAAGTGGAAAGCTGCCACTCCAACTGAAAATGAAGGGAACAGCTCGTTGTGTGGACACTGGGGTCACTCCATAAATGAGGTCCAGAACAGCTCCATGTCAATCTCCAGTTCCTTTCATCTGTCAACACTTTGGTGCCATATTTTAAACAGGAGGCAGGAAAAGGGCTTCTATCAGGAATTTACCTCTTGCCTTAAAACCCAACAGTTTCCCACATTGCTGCCTTCCACAACTTTACTGCAAGTTGTGGCTGTTGGATATTCTTCTGAAAGCTGTACCCTCTTGAAGCAAGCCACTGGATAAGGATCTCTGGGTAAGAAATGTCCTCAAGAGATACATTTCTATTCCCCAGCCGATTTTATTTTCCTGTCATGAACTTTAATCCAGCCTTGTAATTTAGGGCCATGAAGGAAAAGATTTCTGACTCATGATTTTTCATGGCTTGGGGCTGGCAATCGTGACGTTTGGTGACTCTGATAATTGCCTGGATTTCAGGTCCTGAACGAGAACAGAACATGAGCTCCAGCATCATGCAGTCATGGGTTCCTAATTAGATCTTCTCTTTCAAACACAATTAACTTTGTGCAAAATGGGATAACAAGTCATCATACAACCAACGAAGGCAACAGTCGCACAACTAACACATTGTTGTGGTTAACCCTTGTGTCAGTGGAGGTTGTTAACCAGCACTGCCGGGCACTCCTGCAGCTCACACATCATTCCATCCCCAAAATACCTCCAGGAGTCACCAGCCATACTGATGTTCAAAGGACTCCCAATTTTCCACCGCCAGCTTTGACAGAGACTCATCCATGACTTCAGCCGATGCTCTTTGACTGTGTTCCTACAAACATTCACAGGCCCTGAAGATCCCAGCTAAGCACATGGCTCCAGAAAATGCAGCCACACAATTGCTTTCCTACTGCCTCCCACCTCCAGAATGAGTGGAGTACTCATCTGCTTTAGGAAGCTGGGGAGTAACAAACTGTTGGATAGAAAGTCCAGTCTCAGTGTTTTGCACATTAACTGCAATCCTGTTATACACTGAATTGGTGCTAAAATGTGAAGAGGACCCAAGAGCGTGTTCTGTTTCTCAGAACACACCAGTCCTTTTGCTGTGAACAGATCCTGACTGACTCAGAGCTATTCCAAATAACAATTCCCTCTACTTATTTTCCAAGAAGGAAGCATCTTACACAGATGATTATCCAAGTGTAAGTGCCCCAGGGCTTGTGAAAGGAAACTGCAACGGATGGCCCACACATCAGGTCTTGAGTGTGGAACTTGAGTCTGTGCCTGAGGCACAGACATCTCAGAAGCAGTTGTGGGTGACAGTTGTCCTCGCTCTGCTTCCAAGAACAACAAATGCTTGTGCAGTCCTCATGTACACAGACACTGTAGGAGCTTCAGAGCAAGAGCACCAACATGAGACCAATAATGCCAGCTCAGGAGTGCTTCACAGATGCAGCCATTTTCATCCTCAGCCTGGAGTCCAGCTCTGACCTGCCACAACCTGGCCCGAGTCAAGACCTTTTCGAGTCTCACTGACTGAAGGAAACACAGGAAAGCTGAAGGAGCTGCTGCACAACCGACAGGAGCACAGGAGAGAAACTGTACTGAGAAGAAGCAGTATGATAATATTCACCTACTACCTGGCACATTGTGCTTATAGATGTGGAAGTCACCCACAAAGGAAAGGATGGACCCTGCAGAGCTGGCCAGGGCACTCACAGCACTGCAGAGCTGCTGTGTGGACCTCTCGTGCATGGACCTCCTCACACACCCACCCACCTCTCCATCCATCCATCCATCCATTCATCTCCTCACACACCCACCCACCTCTCCATCCATCCATCCATCCATTCATCTCCTCACACACCCACCCACCTCTCCATCCATCCATCCATCCATTCATCTCCTCACCCATCCATTTACCTCCTCACACACCCTCCTCGACCACCGTGTCCAGCAACTACCAAAGGTTTCACAGGCAGCTGCTTCCAGAGCAGACTGGACTGGCAGCTGGGCAAGTCACCCACTCACATCCCAAGGGACATGTGCCATGCAGACCTGCCATCCTCAAAGAAGGTTTACAAGAAGCCCCAGGCACAACATTAAATACCATTCTGCAGCTCAAAATCAGAACTGGCCTTCTCAGTTCAGCCACAAAGGGATTCTGTACATTTTAATTAGCGGGTTTAATTACTGGCAGCAGATTTATTATTCAGGCCAAAAAAAGCTTTTAGTGCAGTTTATCCCTTCCTTAATTTGAATTGAAATCTGATTGAAAAGTCAAGTTCTGCATGTTTGACAGTGCTCAAGTTACTATTTTCACTCATGTTTAGTGCCAACCTTCCTCCAAGTAAGTACATTCCCTTTGCCAAGCAGGCATGTTGGATTTACATCTAAACAACATATATTTTGATTGTAACACATCCCAGCCCTCAACAAGCCACCTGAAGTCTATGGCAATTAGCTTACAGCATGGGAATTCAGGATTATTTCATTTAATGCACTCAAAATATTTATTCAAAGACAACAAACTGCCAAGACTCATTTCAAACTATATATTAAAAACATAAAGACTGTCATTCAGGTAACAGTGTCTTGGACATTCAGGAATAAAGCATGTTCCAGTGTATTTGCTGTATGAAGCTGACTGGAGTTTTTTAATTGCTTAAAGCAGCACGTTACTGTCAGACCTGAAGATGGACAACTACACAGAAAAGGCTCAGCAAAGTGCAGGGAGTTTTTGGACAAACACAGCAAGTGTAATGCACTGAACCGGAAACCCTGTAAATACACTTCAGGTAGCTGGAGAGACAGAGAAAAGCTTCCTTTTTGTTCCTCCTTCCCTCAGAAGTGCAGAAGCCGGGAAGGGTCGGTGTTCCCGGCGAGAACACCTGCAGCATGGAAGCTTCGGGCACGGGGGAGCAGGGCCGCAGGAGGAGGGCTCAGCAATCCTGCCGCAGAGCTGCTCAGCTCAGCCAGGCCCCACGTCAGGGATGGCAGCTGCCGTTCCCAAGGAAACGTCTCCACAGAACCCAGGCTGGAAACATCCACATCCAGCTTCTCCCAGAAGCACCAGCCACTGAAGATGCCACGGACAGCCCTGTGTCACTGCAGCCTGGCCGAGCACACACCTCCGGAGGAACACACCCCACAGCAACCCCAGCCCAAGGCAAGGGGGAATTCTGTCCCAGCACACTCCACAGCAACCCCAGCCCAAGGTAAGGGGCAATTCTGTCCCAGCACACTCCACAGCAACCCCAGCCCAAGGCAAGGGAGAATTCTGTCCCAGCACACCCCACAGCAACCCCAGCCCAAGGCAAGGGGGAATTCTGTCCCACCACAGCACACACCAGCCTTGCTGCAGAGGCCAAACGGAGCTGCTACAGCTCCAAACCACAGAGCTGCATCTTCTAGAAACTGGGGGGATGAAAGAGCCCCTGGGATGTAACTGGGTTATCCACTGGGTTGAGAACAAATACAGAACTCCCTGTACTTCTCATAAGGATGAAAATGTTGGCACTGCTTTCAGCCATCTAGGACCTGGGGCAGCTAGGAAATGTTCAGTTACTGATGCAGACAGACCCTGAAAATCAACTATCATGTATTTAAGAGATTCTTGCTAAACTCAGCCTTGCAGGAGAGTAAAATGATTCACAAGAATTCTATATTTATAACAAAGATTCACTGAAAATGACTCATGTACTGAGGCAGTCTTATTTTAAATAGAAGGGAAAAACCTCTTGAAGAGGCACATGAAACTGGAGTGGGGGAGGGAAGAGAACTGCACACACAGGAGAGCCCCAGCCAGGAGCTGCTAGCCAAATCTGCTGGAAGGGGTTTCTCCATTCAATCAGCCAAAGAGAAAACAGAACATTCAGCTTCACCTGCTGCTGGTTTAGAGTTAATCAAGGTCTACGTTCAAAGCAACATCGGGCTGGGCAATGATGAGTCAGCTCATGGAGTTATTAGTTCTTCAGACACTGAAGAATCCAGAACACAAAACCAACTGGAATCACAGTGGGAGGAAGAGAGACACGTGAAGAACACTTTACAGTATTCCTAATTTTGGCCAAGTAGAGTCTAACAGAAATAGCTGCCTTACACCAAGCACAGCTTCCAGAACAGGATTTCAGGAACAGGGACCAGGCAGACCACACTGGGAGCTCTCTGGATCACACAGGCAATCTGCAGCAAGGGCACTGGCTCAGGGATCCTGCACCTCCTCCTGTCCTGGGACCATTTCCCACAGTTACTTTTTCTCCTCTGTATAGTACAAACATACAGTAGATAAAAGGGGAATGTTTAACACAACCACAAACTCAATGGAGGAAACAGCTACAGTCTGCACTAACTGCAGTAAAACCTTAGCCAGAAAACGTGGTCAAAGCTGCCATTCCTGCACTGAGCATGCAGGATGAATCAGTGCTCCTGAGCTGTAAGTCAAAGCTAACTTGCCAACAGCAACAGGCTGGTGAAGCACAGCAGAGCAAACCAGAATTCCAATGGTTTTGGAATATCACTTTCAGGAAAGGTTACTGTTCTCTGACTTTGGCTGTCAGTAATGTGTGTCAATCCTTCCTTGTCTGAATGGTCCACTTCCAGCCAAAGCCAAATCTAACTTCCCCTCTGCTTAACCTCTGCACTGGCATCACACCTAACTGGGGAGCTGGCAGGCTGCAAATGCCCTGCTCTGGGAGATTCAGCAGTGCTGGGATTATGGCTGTTCTCCAATCACTCCCACATCGCTCCCAGTTGTCTTCCCTTTGAAGCACAGAGAAAGCAGCCAAGAATCCCCAGGCCAACACACATATTTACAGTTGTACAGAGCTTTCATTCTCAGCAGGATCTTGCTGTGATGTTTCTCCACACACTAAGTCTGGTTAATAGTGTTACATTTTTGTTGGCCCTAGTAAATGATGGATTACATTTCAGAACTGCTGAACCTCCATTCAACAGTTCCTTCTCAGGCACTGAAAGCAGTGGCTTAGTCTCCAAAGGAGCAGTGGGTGTGAGCTTTCTGAAGCTGACCTCTACTGAGAACCCAACACTGGACCATCCTTTATCCTCCCACCCATGGTGTATCACTCCATCACCACCACACACACATCAGTCTAGGTCTGCAGGGAACAGGGAAACCACCATCAAATTCTAGAATTTATTCAGACTTAGATCAATTCACAGACTTCTGAATACCAGCTGCTCTTGGTGTACACAATGTAGAACACTATTTCTACTATCTATCTATCTTATTTTCTTTCTAATTCTTGGTAATGTCACTTCCAAAATATTATTTAAGGAAAAGTCCCCAGTGGCTCACTGATTATATGAAAAATATACTGGAATGTCCACAAAGTCATAGCCCAGGCCTCGAGTGCACTGTTTATGTAGTGCAGCATTTGGAGCAAGGGGAGAGCACAGAGTTGTTGTCAAGATCTGAAACACTGGCCAATCAGCCAGTGGCACAATGCTGGCTGGAAAACTCACTGAGATTTTCATTGTTTTCTGCTTAAGCAGACAACAGCTCTTTCAATGCTCTTTAGAGCTGGATTGTGTCACCTGTCCTCAAAATGAGACACCTTATTCTTCAAACACATTGAGACAACTTAGAGAACAAAGTATTTTCAGGTGGAAGGCGTCCAGATTTTAACCCATATCTGTAAAAACTTCACCTTTTGGTAAGTATTCTCTGGGATGTGTCTTACCTCCAAATACACATTATTTAATGTACTAGTGCTTCCTGGTAAATCACCTGTCATTTTGGCCTGGTACTTGGATAATGACATTTTAGTAGGAGTTACTCTATGATATGTAATGTACACACACATGTAGCAAATATAAAAAGGTGGCATGGGCCTGAACACCATGATTTCTAACGTCTAAATCCCTGCATTTACCTCTGACAGCAGAGAAAATACATTTCTAGAGGAAAAGTAAGGTTAGGTATTGTTAGGTGTTCCATGTGACATTTACCACACAGGGCGATGATGTGACTGCTGTCTTCATGGACGAACTTCCGAGTGACAGCTTCTTCCATGATCTGCTTTACCTGAAAGGAGCAGAGAGAAAGGACTGTATGATCTCCACACAAACCAGCACAGCATTTGGGAGTTTCAGTTTCAATCATTGCTTGCCTTTTCCCCATCACCAACAGACTCACAACTCACACACACATCACATTTTGCAGGGAAGGATGGATTTAAGGAGGGAAAGGACAGACAAACCTGAGCAGCTTATCATGGGATGAGGGAACCTCTGGCAGAACAAGGACAGGTCTCTTTGGGGTGTGCCCCCATAAAAGGCTGGATTATTGCAGCATGCCCAGCATACCCTCTGAAGAACTTCTCCAGCACAAGTTCCAAAGGGCTGTTCAAAACTTCATGATTCACCCTTGGCCCTCCCGCACACAGTTCCTTCTGCTCATGAAACCAGATGATGTGTTGCCATGTCCCCTCTCTACTTGTGCCCTTCTGCTCTTTTTCAAGCACAAAACATCCCTGAGCTACACAGGCACACAGCCCTAGAGGGCTTTACAGCCACCTTCCTCCTGCCTGGGGACTTCACATGCCACAGCAATTACAACTTATGCCCTCAAAGCTCTGCTGCACCAAACACTGTACAAAATTATTATAAAACCTACAGAGAAGGCAGTGCCTTCTCTTTTTGCTTCAAGACACGATTTAACAATTACAGCAAATAAAATTACATTTATCACACTTCTTAACGATTTAAAACAAAGCTCTTTTCCAGTTTCAGGGCTGATGTGTCAAGCTCCAGAGGGAAATCAGGGTAAATTACCGACTTTCAAAAATTAAGGAAGAAACAGACAAATCTTACAATGAGGCTCTTGGTGAGAGGCTGCACTCACCCTCCATTCATCTGCTACCTTATTCCTCCCCAAAGGCTTCCTCAGCCTGACACCAGATGAAAACTATTTGCCTCCACCAACTCATTTATCAGACACTCATTTCCTCCTGGCCACAGAAGGCTTGCTCTCTTCCATATACAAATCCACCACCATTTTTGGCTTCTCTCATTTGGGAGCTATAATGACAGGGTTAGGACACTCTGCCTAAAGAAGTATATGAAAGTAAGTGGTACCATGGCAGAAGACAACCAGACAGTCTCTTCTTCCAACATTTAGGGCTGGCTGGGTCCCACTCCTCCATGGTGCTGACAGGTCCCAAGGTTTGGAGCCTTCCCACTCAGCACTGGAACAGCAGAAGGTGCAGTGGGAAGGTGCAGAAGGTGCAGTGCTCCACTGACAGCTGGGCTCTGCAGCTGCCTATGGAGATGCTTTCTCCAGTTTGGAGGGGCTTCCTCCTCCTCTGCAAGGCCAATTCTGGATGCTGTAACCAAGCATCCCTTCCCCCAGTAATCATGTTGAGGCCTCCGTGCCCACTCGTACACCCCCAGCCCAGCTGCCAGAAGGCTGCAGCTCCAGCACTTGCTGCACGAGCCTTTCAACACATGGTACTCGCCTTGCCCCAAATTCTGGATCAAGTGGATCCTCCAGAATTTGTGCTCCTTATCAAACAGGAACCCCCTGAGTTGCAAAGAAAACATTGGAGGGGAAAAAGCAAATAAGTAAGAGGCTTTGAAAGTAGAACATGTTTTATAGCTGAGGACTTCAAAGCAAGTGCTTTGCACTTTATAAAACCTGGCTCGCTGCTCACACCTGAGGCCTGACAATATAAACTCTGAGCAAGGCAATTTGTTTCTCTCCTGCAGCATTTCTGACATGGCTGTTAGAACTCGGGACCTCACAGTGAAGCAGCAGGAGGTGGAGGAGTAAGAGGGTATCAAGGATGAAGCACAGGTGTGAGGAGGTCTCGTGGATGGGCACTCACATCCAGATTATCCTGGGTATTCAGCACTGCCCTTGGCAGCACTGATGGACAAGCTTGGTGACTGCTTGCCTTGGCAGGAACCCAACAGCACTTGTCCCAGACCTCATGCAGAGGTTTGAAACCACTCAGAGGAATAACAGCAGGGGGGCAGAGCACAGCCCTGGGGACAGGACAGCACAGCTCTGCCTGTTTCAATTCCAGTCAACAAAAAATTTAAAGTGCATAAAAATTGAGAAAGAAAATGGTTTCAGATGCACCATCCGGTGCCTCCCAGCAGACGTCAAACCCAAGACTCCAGAGCTGAGAGCACAGAGCAGGCACTTGGTGTGTTCCCAACTGCCACTGGATCCAAGCAAGCTCCATGCATTTTCTGGAGAGTGAGTGAATGTTATTAGAAAACATTTTCAAGGCATAGACAGGAGATGAGAAGATTCAAAAGCTGGAATGCAGTGTTCATCAATCCCACGTCATCCCTCACTGCCACGTAATTCATGGATGCTCCAGGCAGGGAGCTAAAGCAAATGTTTCTCATCAAATGGAACACAAGCCTTTATTTTTTTCTTTTATTCCCTTGCAAATTTGCCCGGCTCTTTGTAGGGATTGCTGTGCCTCTGTTCTGGGGAGGCACTTGTCAATGGAGCCTTCTGAGCACAAGCCTCCACACACACCCACTGGCAGTTACCAGCAGACCTGACCAAACTGTAAATTAATCTCATTAACAGAAACACCACTACCTGCCCCCCCCCAGTCACCCATGCACCTGCACAGGTCAGGAAATCCAGAAAACCTATGGAGCTGCTGCTGGAGCAAAGGATGCAGGGAGGGCTGCAGCCTCCAGCCAGAGCCTGGAGAGGAGCCTGTGCCCCTGGGAGGGAGAGCCTGGGCTGAGGTGTGACACCAGCTCCCTGCACTGCCCTGGAAACATCCCTCCTGCTCTCTGTGCCTCCCCTGCAAGCCAATACAGGAGCCACACAGAGTAACCAGGCTGTCACCTGCACTGCCAGGTGGCACTAGCACAGAGGCAGCACAAGCACAGAGGCAGCACAGGCGTGTCAGTCTGTCCAGGAGCCAGAGGCAGCCCCAGGGAACCACACCAGCCTCAGGGACACCCTGCTCCCCCTGGAAACGGGACTTCACGGGCACCACACTGCCCACCACTGCAGAGCAGGGACAGCTCTGCCTGCCCAGGGAAAGATCTCAGCACTTGAGGAGTAAGGAAGATCCTGTGGCAGCATTATCCAGGTAAAGCACAGCAAGCTCCCTGAAGAGAAGCTGCTCAGCATTTGCACCATGTTTTCATGGATCACTGCTCTGACCTTCTCCCACATCCTACAACGGCCAAAACTTTCAGAAGCAGTCAAACACCAGACATACATCACAATACATGGATTATTTAGAAAGTTTCACCAAAAAAGTACACAAAAGAAATGCCTTTATGTTCAATTTTTAAATTTTTGCTACAAGGAAGCTTTACAAATGGCAAGGAATAGTGCTCATAAAGTTACAGGACCACAGTTAAAGCCCACAGTGTTTTCTCCTCAAAGGAGAAAACCTCATGTCCAGCACCTGTGCCTCCTTCAGCCTGTACAGCCACTGCTTATCTCCTTTATCAACAGCTCCTGCTGCACTGACTCCTTCTTACTCCTGATGAAGGACTGGTTGGTGCAAAGAGAAGCTGTTCAATAACTACTGTATTTCTGCCCAGATTTGGTTGCATTTCAGGTGCAAGTTGGGACACTTTGTTTCTGAAGCACTTTGAAATCTTTCAGGGTGGAACTGCTCAGGTTATTGTTATCCTGTTTGTTTCACAGCTAGAAAGTGCTCTGTTTAAATCCAGAAATGGCAAACCCCTCCATTTCAGGAGGCAGAAGGAAATGGCCAGAGAAAAGCCCGTTTTATGACTCTGCTTGTCACAACAGATTTTCCTGCAGAGAGAGATAAATGTTTGAAACGTGAACTTCCAAGCAGCCTCAGCATGAATCCCAGCAGAGTTACATTTTCAAAACACATTACATGTCTTCCTTTCTGTGAGAGCCAACAAAATACATTCCCTACCAGTGGGAACTGAAAGTCCATCTGAGGAAAAGCAAACAGCATTAAATTTCCCAAAGGAAAAATGCAGAAATTTTAGCTGAGGGTGAGGCAAAACAAACTCAACACTTTGCACTGAGTGACTTTGGAGATGATAGTTATATGTTTTGCAAAGACAACTGAATTTTAACAGGCTTGGTGGAACAGCACACAGAAAGAATCTGTGGCCTCTGAACTCCTTTGGATATTGAGGTTATGGGAATATAATTTAATGGGAAGCAGAGCCTGGATTTAGAGGACAAAAGAAGGGAACGATGGCTCTGAGAATGGCCATGGATGAGTCAGGTTTTCCCAGCAAGCCCACCAGCACACAGCAGGCAGGCAGGCAGAAGTGGCTGTGTGAAAAGTCACACAGCATAAAAAATGAGGCTGAAAATTCTATCGGAAAAAGTTAATTACAGTCATTAAGGGCAGCATCATCTGGTGGGTGGTTACAAGTGGCTTGTGTTCAATTCCTGCCTCCATCAATTGATTACTTAAGACAAATAAAATCTCCATCTCAGTGTCTCCAACTGCCTCCTGAGCCCATTTTCTTACTGTGAGCACAGACAGGGGCCACACATTGTGAGGGCACAGGTGAGAGGTGTTACCTCAACCTGCTTACAGACACCAAAAGCTCTCATGGCTATTTTAGGCTGGAAAGCTCTGGCCAACCCCAAAAAGCCAAGCCACTATTCATGTTCTAAAAGAGCATTTGTGAGGATTTGGAGATGGAAAAAACAGATCAATGACAAAACAAAAATGCAGATGACACAGAAGATACAAATAACACTTTTAAGCATTATTCAAGTAATTTAAAAGCCAAAGTCCAATTAAAAACATTTTAGAGACTTTAAAAACAAATTAGCCTCAGATTTTTTAATTACATACCACTTGTTCTTCTCAGCTCGAGCTGGCTTGGATCACAAAAATCCATTTCACTTTCCATCTCGTACATTAGCACAAGATTGTAATGTTCAGATTTGGAAAACAATTCTCAGGTTTATTTATATATTTAAACGTTACCCAGGAGAACAAGCACACTCACTTCTAAATAAAACCTTACACTGTCTTGGCTCAAAAGTCGTAGTTTAAGCTAAAATTTCTAATCCAAGTGGCAGGTTCCTGGCTGCATTCAGCAGGTGAGCAGCAGGTACCACCTGCTCCAGATCCAGGGGCTGGCTTGGTCATTCCAGGACATGGTCCTGCTGCTCTGCATACATATCATACATGCCTGCCCCTGCTCTACCCCTTCCATCTCCCCATGCTGACTGAGACTCCTGATGTGTTCTGGTTTCAGCACTAACGAACATCAGGACACAGGAGTCGGGCTCAGGAACCTCGGCCATTGCAATAACTTTTCAGCTGAGCTTTGATCAATCCCGCTCCCCTGCTGCCGCACCCGGGGAGGGGAAGGAGCAGGAGGGCAGGTACCTGCTCGAAATACTTGCTCTCGCTGTGACTGATAAACATCACAGCTCCACTTCGCTCCTGTGTAAGAACGGGCAGCCGCACACGGCCGTGACACGGTCGGTGCCACAGGACACCTCCACTCCTGTGTAAGAACCGTGACACGGTCAGTGCCACCGGACACGGTACCGGGGGCAGCGGGAGCGGTGCCGCTCTCCCGGCGGGGAGTCCCCGCTGGAACAGAGGTGCCCGTGGTCCCAGGCATGTGCACGGCACAGGCACCTCCTGCCACGGCACTCGGGACCCTGGGCAGGAGCTGCTCCCGCCCGGTTCCATCGCAGGACCTCTGTCTGTCTGTCTGTCTGTCCGTCCTGCCGAGCACCCGGTGAGGGGCACCTTGCGAGGGAGCCCAAGTGCGAGTGTGACCAAGCCCTCGGTCCCCGTCCCCTGTGCACTCGTGGCTCTCACTGCCCGGTCCCACAGGAGTGTGCGGGAACCGCCGAACTCACCCTGCCCGGGGCGCGGGGGCAGCGCCAGACACGGCACCTCTGCCAGGGCTCTGCCTGGGAGCCGGCTCGGCTCGCCCACGGTGACCTCAGGAACACGTTTCTTTACCGCCGATTCCCCCCTTTCTCCTCTGGAGCTCACAGCCAGGGAAAGGTCCTAAAAACCGAGTACTACGGGGAACGCACCCTCCGGGAAAGGGAGCCGGGAGCGGGAGTCGGTGGCAGCTCCTGCCGCAGCTGCAGAGCCACATCCCTTCTCCAGCTGCGCCTGGGAAAAGCCCCCCCAGGCGCTCCCGGGGCAGCACCGCCCCGACGGCCCGGGAAGGGTGGCACGGACAGCCCGGGGAGGATGGTACGGACACCCCGCTGCCTCCCGCGGGGACCGGCCGCGTCCGCCCGCCCCGAGCCCGAGGCTGCTCCCTGCAGGGACCCGCCGAGCGCGGGGCCGTGCCCGCCGCGCAGCCCCGGCCGCCCGCGCCCTCACCTCCTTCTTCACGTTCCACAGCAGCTTCTCCTTCGCGGCGTTCGCAGAGCCGCTCATGGTGGCGGCTCCGGCCTCAGCGCGGGCGGCGATCCCGGCCCGGGCCCGCCGCCATCTTCACCGCGGCCTGACGTCACCGGGGGCGGGGCCGCCCCGCACGGCCGCGGGGGGGCGCTGAGCGACGGGCGGGACCGCGTGAGGGGACCCGGGATGGGAGAGATCCAAGGGAGGGGAGTGATCCAAGGGAGGGGAGTGATCCAAGGGAGGGGAGGGAGATCCAAGGGATGGGAGTGATCCAAGGGATGGGAGTGAGATCCAAGGGATGGGAGTGAGATCCAAGGTGTGGCAATGATCCAAGGGAGGGGAATGATCCAAGGGAGGGGAATGATCCAAGGGAGGGGAATGATCCAAGGGAGGGGAGAGATCCCAGGGATGGGAGTGATCCCAGGGATGGGAGTGATCCAAGGGAGGGGAGAGATCCCAGGGATGGGAGTGATCCAAGGTAGGGGAATGATCCAAGGGAGGGGAATGAGATCCAAGGGAGGGGAATGAGATCCAAGGGAGGGGAATGATCCAAGGGATGGGAATGAGATCCAAGGGAGGGGAGAGATCCCAGGGATGGGAATGAGAGCTCGGGATGGGAGAGAGATCCAAGGGATGGGAGTGATCCCAGGGCACAGGAGCAATTCCCCGGGACATGGATCCCCCTGTCCTGTAATCCCAGCCCGGAGCTGATCCCAGCACCTGGACACACACAGGTGTCCCTGTGATCCCAAATCCACATACAGCCACAGCACTTTTGTGCTTTAGGAATCCCAAATCACAGGTAGGGATCAAATCACAGAAGACAAAATATAACACTTTATTAAAAATTAGTGTTCCATTTCCATTTAATGCACTGATAAAACACTTTAATCAACACCTAATTAATTACTGCATTAACTAAGTAATTCATGGGTAAGACTGACCCTAAAAAAGTTAGACATAAAAATAAAACAAAGACTGATGCTTTAAGAAAACAACTTGATCACAGAATGTCAGTTTAAACAAGATCAGCAGTCATACTTGTATTCTGGATACAAAATATTATAGAAATCCAAAGGAATCCTTTACTACTATTAAACAAATTAATACAACATCCCTCTGAGGTAGGGGAGGGTGTTATCACCACTTTATTAGATGAGGAGAAATTACACATATACAGAAAACACATCCTGCCCTGTGTGCCCGAGGGAGTGACAGAGCTGGAGTGGGACTGGTGCCCACTCCCCTCCCACAGACACCTCGGCTCTGCCAACAGCACCGGGGGTGGAATTTGGCTGAGAAGGTCGAATGCCAAGGATTGTCAGAAGATACAATCCAACTGTGTAGGGCAGGGCCTGCTGGGCCAGACCCATCCAGTTCATCTCAGCTATGTTCATCGGTGTTGCCTCGAGGGAATTGGGTCTGAAAATTAAAAACCCTCAGGGGAAAAAAAATAAAATAAAAGTCAAAGCAAGCCCACGGTAAGTACTGCCCATTCCAACGCAGCTCTCAGTGACACCACTGCCCCCTGCAATGCCTTCCAGTCCCAGCCAGTTATCCTCCATTTTAACCAAGAACCGCAAAAGATAAAAGTCGCTGGAGTGGAACATCATGGCAGGATAAATGTCTGCTGTTCCAAAAACTAAATGTCAAGGTGAAGGTTAAGCAGTGAGTTTTGTCTCGGCGTTCATCAGCGGCTGGAGCTGCTGCCTGCAGAGCTCTCCCCTCTAACACTGATCCTGAATATCTGTTCCCCAGTCACTGAGACCCCTTCCCTGGAGAAGGACCAAGGCTGTTGGCACTGCAGCCTTTAGCACAGGATTGGGCAAGGATGGCAGGGAACAGTTTCCATTCATTGCCTCAGCCTGCCTGAATGCTCAAAGGTTTGCTTAAATTCAGGAGTGAAGAGGACAGTGAGTCCTGGAAGAATGCCAGTTAATGCAGTCAGAATTCACACCCTACAAATGAGGCAAAAAGGCCTCTCCTTCCTCCCAAAGGCTACCCCAAACTCCCAGGCACCTCATTAACACAGAGCCAGCAGAGGACCCCCAGGCAGCACAGCCAGTGTTCCCTCGAGCAATGGGCAGCCCACTGCAAACCCACCAATGCTGCCTTTAACCTGCATCATCCTGCTCAGTGCTGCTGCTTCTCCTTTCCACCAGGAGAACATGTAAAAACATGTTCTAGAACAACCAGAATGTTCCTCTCAAAATAATTCACAGCCTTCAATCACAAAAAGGCTGATTAAGATGAGAATACAAAGCATGTGTTACATCATGGAATTATCAGAACCTGGTGGTCAGAGACACCACAGCCATGATTTTGGTGTGAGGTACACTCAGTAACATCCTGTGCTGGAGCAGTTCTAGACAAGGACTCTCAAGTGAAATGAAAAGGATATCTGCACATTTTTAGCACATACATAACTGCTGACACTTCTTACTGAGATTCCACATTCCACAAACACCAAGAAGTTCCTTTGCACTTGGCAGAAGATTCTCACAACCCAGATGGTTCTCAAAACATTTTGTTTTCAAGGTTAATTTAATCTAAATTCAAATCAGAAATTCATACTACTTGTTTGCTATGGGAGACAGGGACAGAAAACCAACTAAACCAAAACACAAGCTTTTCTCTGTTTCTTACAGTGTAATAATTCACAAGTTGGATCCATTTCATTAATGACTCCTGGGAGCACAGAAAGCCTCTGGAGCAGCACATGGATCTGACACTTTCACACCCTCCTTCCCATACCTGTCCTCCCCAGAGGAAAGAAATGCAAATATGACATTTTTATGCTTATAACTTTTTTAACACAGTTTTGCAAGGCTACCAGCATCACTTAACCTGCTAACATTCACTATGATAGTAGCAAGAAAAAAATAATACAAATCATTTTCCAAGAAACAAGTGCCACACGTGGATTTTAAATGGCAGCAGCCTTTGTTACAAGATGGAAAAAGCACAAGAGAATAAACTGAACCTATTGAGTGCAGCACAAAGACTCTATCACTGCAGCCTCTGCTGGTGGCTTCAAATTAAATACCATCACTGGAGGGAAAAAATTTTAAAAATCCACATCACACTCTAGCAGAATTAGACAGAAATACCACAAAAATCTTTGCCTAAACTAATCTCAGCAGATGTATTTTCCCTGGCACAACAGAATAACAGCTGGAAAACAAAAACTTACAGAGAGCAATATAAAAGAGAAGAGGTTATTAGAGTTTTCAAGAGGCCTTTCACAAGGCAGGTGCATCTCTGTGCAGTGCTGCTTCCTGAATGTGAGAGAAAGAAGTGAATCCTGCCTTGTGTAGAGGCCTGGCCATGCAAGAAAATCCGGAAAGTTTATAGCCATTAGTGTTTTCTTATTAACCCCCAGCAATTCTGTTTTCAAAAACCTCAATGAGTGCAAAGAATCTTTTTGTTCCCTCCCCTGCTTCCAGTACTCCCAAACCATCTACATCTCAATCCCTCACTGCATTAATTTGAGATTTTTTTTCTTGTAGGCTTTTGCAGTAATTTTCTTTAAATCTTACAGGTAGATTTGGCACTGGCCAAAGCAGTTCAGGACCAACCCTCATGGAATCTGGAGCTTCCATGGCCAAGTACAATATGGGAACACAAGAGCAGCATATCCAACATATCCATTGCTGCCAGTGGACAGCCAGCAGGAATAACCATTAATAACAGTGGTGAAACTGGAATATGCAACCCAGAGCTCAGACATACAAGCAAACATTTAAAAATACAGTAATGGCTTTTCATACTAAACTTGAAGCTGTTTCCAGAGACCCAATTTGCAGAGCAGACTTGACTCCAACCTCCTGAAGTGCCCTGTACAATTAGCACCCAGCCAAGCACTCAGGATAAAAGTGATTATTTCGGTTTAAAATCCAGTATAAGCCACCTCTCTCCTGTGCCCAAGGCCCCTTGCAGTTTCTTGCTAGAACAAGATTTTCATGCCTGTTCTTCTCTTTCCACTTCAAGTTCTATGCTCTAAAAGTGATTTAAAACACAGAACTTGAATTCACATGATGTAGCCTTATAAAACACTGTTTAGCCTGTACCTCCCCAGCCACTGCAATTTTTCCCCCGCTGCAGGAGGAAACTAATGGAAAAGTAATTCCATGGATTGTCCTTGTTTATATAAACAGGATTTCACTGTCACAAGCCTCAACAAGGGCAACCCTGCCACAATCTGCTCAAGTTTGCTGACTTGAAGCTTCTTCCCTCTCCATACTCATTTCTCCATCTCCCAGGACAAGTCATTACATACATATTTAAATTTTCAAAGACTTCTCATTTTTCACAAGGGGAGGTTGCTTGATGACTTGGCTCTTGTCACTTTGGGAGAGCTTGCCTTGGACTCGATGACTTTTAAAGGGAGCTGTCCTGAAACACAAACCTTTGCAGGTGTCCTGAGGAAAGGGGTGGGAGAAAGCACACGTGCAGTGCACCTGACTGCTGGCAGCTGGCTGGCCAACCATTTCTCCTGGGGGTTATCACATGTAGTGTCTGCCAAGCATAGTCACGTTCGAGTTCTCTCTTCAGTGTCTCGATTTAAAAACTGCACGTTCCATCATGCAAGGCCCTGAAGGGGCAGGTGTCTGGAGAAAGCTTTTCAAACCGCGCCACCCCACTGCTCACAGGAAGCGGGAAACCGGCGAGTTGTGAGATAGGAAAGCAACCCCAAACTGAGAACCAGTGTTACAAATCTCACCCCTGCCCTGGCAGGCAGAGGGGACAGTCTGTAGGCAAAGCACGTGGTGCAGAACTCACACCTCAGCTCTCCAAGCCTTCAGTGGTGCTCCGTGCGCACAAACGCCCGTTTGCTCGTCCAGGGAGCCAAGACGCCAAATGAAGATCAATCCCCAGAGCCCGAGTGATCCCTCCCTGCTGCCTGATCCTGCTCCAAGCACACTGAGCCCAGCCTGACCAAGGCTTGCCCTGGCTCAGCACTAGTGGCCGAGCTGGCGGTCGTCGTAGGTGCTGTATCTCTTGACGTGGATCCGGCGCACGCGGTCGCGCAGCTCGAAGCCCTCGTCGTCCTCGCTGTGCGACGCCTGGCTCCGGCTCCGGCTCGTGGCCTCCAGCAGGGAGTTATCAGGGACCCGTGGGGTTTCATACAGTAAGACGTTTAGTGTTTCCTCATAAATCCGTGCCTCGGGGAATTCAACCTACAACAGACAGCACACGTCCTGTTCTGACCCGCCCAGGCCAACGGGACTGGAACACAAACCCGCACGTGAAGAGACACTTGAGCCATAAAGAGACACACGTTACAAAGAGAGGGAAACAAATGAACAAAGCAGACTAATTCCTGGTAGAGGATTACTCCCACCACCAGGCCACCTCCCTCACCTCTTCTTTTAGATTGTTCTAGAAGGGAAAACAGTATCTCTGCTTCTTAATGCTGAACCCTGGTCACCTTGCCTGCACTCCTAGAAATCAGAAGTTAACTCCTAAATTCAGGGAAACTGTGGATTCACCATGCTAGCCATTCACTTCAGAGCTGGACTTGACGATCCTCCCAGCTCAGAACATTCTGGGTCCCTCCCAGCTCAGAACATTCTGTTTCTCTGGGACTCCGTGATTTCTATCCCGTAACAGACAGGTGGGAAGCTCCGTTACCTTGGTTTGCTTCTTCTCGGTGGCGTAGACGATGGAGGTGCAGCACACCTCGGCCAGCTTGCGGCCCTGCCCGTAGAAGGACCAGCAGCAGATCTCGTCCCCAATCACATCCTTGATGAACAGGACTCTGCCGTTGAACCGCAGAGAGAGCTTGTCAAACAGCTCGATGTTCTTCAGCAGGTTGTCATCTGAGTTACTGAAACACAGCACCAAAAGCAGGAAGAGGATTTTTCAACTGGCCATCTCTGCCCATTTTATCCTCTGCTCCACCAGCTGTAAGCGCTGATCTAACTGCAGAATGCAAATAAGTAGTGACTCATTGTCATATGCTGCCAAGAAAAGAGGGGTAACAGCCCATTTCAGATACAAATACACTGCTCTGACCCCTGTGAGCAAACACACCAGCCTTCAGAGGTCAGGCTACATAATTAATAATGACAGCACAATGTCCTAAACAATTACATCAACTATTCACCACTCTCCTGACTGACACTCTGAGGTGATCAAACCCCAGGCTCACTGCACTTCTCTGGCTTGATCACAGCAAAAGCCCAGAGTCAGTGTGTGCTGGAAGAACATTGCTGTAAGCAAAAAACCCAAACCCCACCCAAACCAAAAGCAGCCAAGTTAGGTCATCCATCATCCTACTCCACTCCTATAGCCAAAGGGAAACTTTCACAATACAGCAGGGAAAACAACCAGACATACCTGGTGTAGGAGTATTTATTGTTGCTTCTATTATAAAGCAGCTTAACAACAGGCTGTTGGGAGATAGAGAAAAGCAGAAAATGTAAGTTCTGTGTTTGAATACAATTAGCATAAATTCATAGTTGTTAGGAGCAGTTACTTTCAGTGATGACTCTATCAGTCTCTCTTCCTCCTTCGGAGAGGTGATAATAGGGATGCTGCAGACTGGCTCATACAGGTCTTTCTTGTCCTGTTTTAAAAAGAGAAGAAAGAGGAAATAAGAGAGAAATGCTAAAGCTAACACTGCTGCTGCTGTCCCCTCCAGCCATGTTCTCAAATGCTGTGATGCACAGGAAAAAAAAAAAAATCTCTGGGTTGCTATAGTAACCACATAGCTTACCTTGATCTGCAACCCAGAATCACAGCAGAGATTCCCTATCCCCAGAAGGCAGCAGTAATTGAAATACTGGGATGCAGGTGGATGTCCTCAGCTATAGCAAGGACAGTCTCTAGTCATATTTGGTTTAAGTGGGTTTATTATTCCATCCTTTCTTGAAGAAAAAGATAGAGGGAGTTTGCACTAGTTTTAATCAACTCAAACCACTGCAGCATAGAACATCAGCCTCTGAACACTTGGCAGAACAGGGTGTCACCAACACGGCATCAGCCCTTGGGACACAAAAGCCACAACCAAGTGTGTGCAGGACAAGCTGTGCCCCCAGATCCCTCTGGCAGCAGACTCAGAAAAGCTCCATAGCTAACATGGAAGCCTCAGAACATTCTGTTTGTAGAAGCCAGGTTTTGAATTCTAAGCCAGAAGAACAACTGCCAGTGTGGTTTTGCACTTCTTTCAGTGACACCAGCAGTATGCTGAACCCAGTATGGGAGGTATTCAGTAGTTACTGAATTCTGTCCTGCAAGAAACATTCATTTCACAATTTTAAGACTAAATTATATATATTGTCTCTGGGCTAAGCTTATTAAAAAGTTGGAGGTTCAAATCCATTCTGGCTATAATTATTATCTAATTAGAAGTGAATGTAACTTGGAGGAAATTTAGACAAATGTCATCTGTTGTAGTTTTAGTTAAAAGGGAAGGATTTTCAGGGATGACTATTTCACACCACCAGGTAACTCAGAGCTGATGGGGGGAAGGCTGTCCCTGGAGTCTCGGGACCCACTGGAAAGGTGAGGCCCTGCAGTGGAGCATCCCAAGAATTCAGGAGACAGGGATAGGATCTCTCTGTCCTGGAGCTGAAGAGCAGGCACGAGCCAGAGCTGCCCTCTCTGCAGCTGGTGCTCTGCCAGCCAGAGCATCGTGGACTCTGAGTCTGTGCCAGGTGCTCAGCCAGACCCACACCAGCCCTCCAGGCTGTGTTTTAACCTGAGGGGAGGGAGGTGTCTGGGAAATATTTTCTGCTCTTTTATTTCACACCAGAGGAAATATCTTACACATCTCAGACTTGCTGCCACCTCTGAGGACATGAAATAATCTCTAAAGTTATCTTAACTAAATTTTACAGGCAAATCACCCACAAAACACTTCACAGGCTACTTCTGTTCTTACTTGTAAGGCTGCTTGGCACATGTCCACTAAGCCCTGGATGAGATAGTATTTGGCTTCTGCCATCAACTCTTTGATCTCCTGCCTGTGCTTTGGAAGTGCAATTGTGTCATCTCGCAGGTAGTTTAAAATTGTTCCAAAGTGCTTCCCACAACGGTCTATAAGGATCCAGCCTGAAAAATAACCAACACATTTCAGTCACCTCAACACCAGAGGTAAGAAAAAGCTCCTTGCAGAGGTTAAACAAGCCTCAGGTTTCCTGAAACTGCAAAGGACACCTCTCCCATTTCCCCCAGGAGAAGCCTCTACTGATTGTGAGCAAACTGAAGCTCGTTCCAGAACAGAACCTGACAGTGGGACCCCTTTGGTACTGTCTGGATGTCCCCACTGCTTTCCAGCATCCCAAAAGCAAAGCCTCGAGACAAAAATACTCAGCTTCCAGCACAAGGCACAGAGCTTGCTGCAGGAACCGACCTGCAGTGCTGCACTGTGCTGTTGGACAGGCAGAAACTGTGCACCAAGGAAGGACCAGAAAAGAGAATTCACAAATGTTTGTAACAGGTAGATTCAAGACAAGTTCTGTGGCCTAACAAGGCGGATTTGGCACTTTTTCAAACACATCTTCTGCTGCTGTTTGGAGTTAGAGAGAGAAGTGTTCTGAAGATGCTAAAAGGCAGACCAGCCCAGAAAACACAGTGTAGGAAAAAAGCTGTTCTAGTCCCCAGAGAGGAGCAAAGAACACGACAGACACATCAGGAGGGAGCACAGAGGGGATGCAGCACAGGAAACAGTAGCAGACAGACAGTTCTTGCAATTTTACATCCCTGAGGTCACATTCCCCAGGAAACAGGATGTCTGACTGCTGCCAAACAACAACAAAGCAGAATGCACGCAGGCAGAGGACCTAATGCAGTGCCAAACCCTTTCCCATAATGTGCAAACAGATAAAAAAAGTGTTATTTTGGGATCTAGGTACAGAAAACAACCTAGGAAAGCAAGCTAAACCCCTGCTGGATTCTCACAGCTCCAACTGGAGAATATGACCCTTGTTTTCCATTCAGGCTGAGGCTCTTATACAAAACTGCTTGTTCTGCTCTCTATAATGTATCTGAGATCTGTGATGCCAATATCCTGTGTCCAGCTGGAGGTGACACACTGCCTGACTGACCCCCAAACACCGTCACAGCACCATGAGCCACGAGTGAAACATGCTGCTGGCAGGAGGAAAAAAGGAATTTTCTACATAGCAAGCCAGGTTATTCTGAGCCTTAAAGCTGAAAACTGCACGTCCCTCCCCATGTGCGCAGTTTGAATGATGCCACTGCACGACGTGACAGAAATGACAACCCACAGACTGTCTGTTCAGTGTTTACAACACCACCAGCAATCTGCTCAGACGCTGTGAGGGCAGGAAAGAGGCCCAGTCCTTCCCTGGTTAATTCTGGTAACAAAAGAGCACATTTCTATAAAGCCAGAGGACTGCTGGCATCAATGGGAGCTGGCTGCCTAGTGTTCCAAGTCATTTTTGGAACACATCTTTCCCTACATCCTTAACAGAGCGTAGTCAAGATATTTTAAAAACCACCACCAAAACCCGGTTGTTCTACAAAACTGTCAACAGCAGCAGCCCCTCCCTTACCTTCCTTGTCCGTGAGCACCTCCATCCTGCCGCTGAACATGGCCTTGAGCATGGTGTCGTGCCTGGTGAGCACCTGCACCGTGGTGTAGTACAGGGAGCCGCCCACGTTCAGCCGCACGTACTTGTTGCCCAGGCTGCCCCCCTTGAAGCTGCCAGCCTTGGGCTTGGGCCCCGCGCCGGGGCACAGGGCGAGGCACGTGTCCCCAGACATGTCCTTCTGGAGGTAGATGATGACCCTGCAGCGCGTGGGCCGGGCGGGCCCCGCCGTGGTGCTGCGGTCACGCGTGTCCCGGCGGGGACGGGCACGGAGCGCTCATCACCTGTGGGCAGAGTGAGTGGTCAGCACTGCCATGGGGTGGGCATGGAGTGCTCATCACCTGTGGGCAGAGTGAGTGGTCAGCACTGCCATGGGGTGGGCACAGAGCGCTCATCACCTGTGGGCAGAGCGGGTGGTCAGCACTGCCATGGGGTGGGCATGGAGCGCTCATCACCTGTGGGCAGAGCGGGTGGTCAGTGCTGCCATGGGGTGGGCATGGAGTGCTCATCACCTGTGGGCAGAGTGGGTGGTCAGTGCTGCCATGGGGTGGGCACGCGACCGACGGGCACAGCCAGAGACTCCCGAGGACACGGCCACACACGCTGTGACAAAACAACATCGAGCCAGCTTTCAGACAATTCCTGCAGTGACATAACCAGCCAAGTCACGGCTGTGCCACATTTCTGAGCCGTGCAAAACTCCCCTGACTTCCTGCAACTTCCTCTTCACCAACACTGCAAACACCACACACCACTGGAGGCCAGGCCTAAACCCTGCTGGAATCCAGCTCCCCCCAGCTTCCCAAAAGAACACAACTCTCTGGGCAGAGCTTCCTGCCCCTCCTTCAGCTGGGCTGTGTGTGCATCTCCCTGAGCAGGGTTTGCTGATGTTGGTTTGACTTTTAACTGGAGACACAAATGTCTCTTCAAATGCCTCAACACTGAAAGGCTGGATCATTAACATTCCACTTCCCGGTTACTCCTTTCATTTGAAACTCTCCTTCCTCCATCCTGGAACCCTGAACAGTCAATGTAGTTTTAATTTAAAAAAAAAAAAAAATTAACACCACTCCCCATCAAGTACACCCACTCTCTGGAGTACCTATCTCAAATAAACAGCCAGCCACATATTACCTGTTCCTCTCCCCAGTCTCACATTTACCTTCTCATCCACAATAAGCTCAAAATGGAAACAAATAAAAGAATGAAACTCTGCCAGGCCACACCTGAAGTTCTCTAACCAGAAAAGTGCAAATACAAGTTTCTTACCTATCTTTCTTCTAGTACTTATTGTCTCAAAAGGTTTTGGCTGTTGTTTTTCTTTGGGGTTTTTTCTGTTGTTTTTTCTTTGTTGGTTTTTCTTAAACTCTTTCAGACTACAAATACCTCCCTCTCGCTGTTCTGTGCTTATGGCACATGAGTGACCTTTATAAACAAATATACCACCTGTTAACTCCATTGCTATTCTTCCTGCATCCCCCTTCCTTCCTACCCCACCTCAGCTTTCAACAGAGAAAAGCCCCACAACCACCCATCAGCACAATTAATTACCTGGCAGCTACAATGGTGTCTTAAAACTGCCCGAGACTGGAAGAACTGCTGAACTTAGACCTAAAACACAACGTTATTCCTAATTAATAACTCCCTTATTACAACTAAGCAAACGCTACAAGTGATGTCTGTTAAGGAGCTGTGGGGCCTTGGCTGCAAACAGCCGCGAGACCTTTAATTACCCGCTTTGACACGGCAGAAAACTCCCCACGTCCCTCCTTCCTGCCCTGCCCTCCTGCCCCGCGTGGGGAACAGGGAACAGGGAACAACCCCCGCTCGGCACCGCCGGGAGAGGAACAACCCGAACCCGGCTGGGCACAGCGGGGCCGCTCGCACCGGGGCCGCTCACCCGCCCGGCCGGGCAGGGGAACACGGCAGGGCCCGGCAGCGGGAGGCTGGCCCGGGAGCCTGGCCCGGCATCAGCACCGGCACCGCACCCGCACCCCTCTCACCCCGCACCCCTCTCACCCCGCACCCCTCTCACCCCGCACCCCTCTCACCCCGCACCCCTCTCACCCCGCACCCCTCTCACCCCGCACCCCTCTCACCCCGCACCCCTCTCACCCCGCACCCCTCTCACCCCGCGGCCGCACACCCCTCAGCCCCGTCCCGCCCCGGGAAGCGCCGGCCCGGAAGAGCTTCCGCGGCTCCCGGCGGGCCCCGCGCGGCGGAGGCGGGGCCGGGCCGGGGGTGTTGGAGGAGCTGCCCTCAGGAGCGGTCCTGGGGCGCTCGGAGGGGCCGGGGGTGTTGGGAGGACCGTCCTGGGCCGCTCGGAGGGTGCGGGGGGCTCGGGCCGCTCGGCCCCGATGGCGCAGGCGGCGCTGGGCTCGGCGGGGCTGCACTTCGACGAGCTGAACAAGCTGCGGGTGCTGGAGCCCGAGGTGGCGGCGCAGACGGCGCAGCTCCGCGAGGAGTGTCGGGCCTTCGTGGACAGTGAGTCCCGCAGGGCCCCCGGGCCGCCCCCGGACGCTCCAGGGCTTCCCTCTTTTCTTACCCCTTTTATCTGACTCCGAGGAAAATATTAAAACATGGCTGTTTACAGTAAACTCTATAAACATAAAGCTGCATCTAAAAGCTTTACCACGAAGCAGGAGCGTTGCTCCTCTTTAGGGCTGTTCTGGGTATCACTTGCCAATCTCTTCTTTGCAGAAACAGCAGAATTTCAGAAAATAGTGGGCAGCTTGATTGAGCTCGTTGACCAGCTGGCCAAAGCTGCAGAAAGTGAGAAGATGAAGGTACTGTGCAGTTAATTCCTGGGTTCTCGTGTGCTCTGCCCTGCCCTGTGTAAAAAACCAGCTCTGTCCCTCCCTCCCAGTGCCCACTCTGTGTGTCCAGAGGGGTCAGGGACTTTGTTCCCTGTGTCTGAGGGAGGCCCCAAAGGCCTCACCCGCCCAACCCCTCAGGATCGGTGTCACCTTCCCTTACTGCTGGCACGGCTGAAACACCTCAGAATCAACCTGCTGGGAGGGAAAGGGGCTAAAAAACTTAACAAAACCCCCTGAGCACATCCCACCCTCTCCTGCCAGGCCATCGGGGCACGGAACCTGCTGAAGTCGATCGCAAAGCAGAGAGAGGCTCAGGAGCAGCAGCTCCAGGCTTTGATAGCTGAGAAGAAGATGCAGCTGGAAAGGTGAGGTTTGTGCTCAGCGCTGTGGGGAGTTGTGCAGGCTGGGAGGGCTCAGGGCTGACACAGGGCTGACCCCCGTGGGACCCTCAGTTGGTTCAGACTGTCCCACCTGCAGCAAAGGTGGAAATGTGCCACAGGCCTGGACTCACCTTCAGGCCCCGCAGTGAACCAAAGCAGGTTCCTCCCTGAGGCCTTGGGGGCTGAACAAAGGGAGGCAGCACGAGGTGGGCAGTGCAGAACCCAGCACGTCTGTAACAGCCTTGAGAGCTGCACAGTGTGACAGTGCAGCTGCTGCGTCCAGTGGCAGGTCACACAGGTAGCCCAGCTGCCCTCCCACAGCCTGGGGGGCTGCACTGACCCCCCTCCCACAGCTGGGGGCCTTGGACCATTTTTCTCTTGCAGGTACCGGATCGAGTACGAGACTCTGTGCAAAATCGAAGCGGACCAGAATGAATTCATCGACCAGTTCATTTTCCAGAAATAGAGGATTTTAAGATAAGAACCAGCTCACTTGGAAACTTGACCATTCCAGAATCTTGAGAATTTCAGAAATATGCAATTTCCACTGTGCAGGAGTGCAGATGGTTTGTGCAATGGAGGGGCTTTGCCCTGGTGTGAATGTCCCAGCCGTGGCAATAAGGAGGGCTGACAGCTCACAGCTGCACACACTGCTCTGGCCTTTGATTTTATACCAGTTTTGTACAGTCAGTAGTTCTAATTCAAATTACAGTTGAATTAATGCTGCTGGTGCTCTGTTGTGTCTCTTTTTGAACTTTACAGCTCTTTCAAAGAAATTGGGAAATAAATTATTGTTCTCAGACTTTCTGGCTGTACCAGAAGTAGTTGCTCCTGCTCTGTTATTTTTCAGCTTAAAGGTTTACAACTCCCTGGGCACTCTCAGTGGTTTTCCACTTTCTTTGTGTCCGTAAAGACACCACACACAAGCAGCAGTAACTTGGATCTACGTTGCCCACATTACTCTCTATAGAATTAGAAAAAAACTACAGAAATTTATGATTTCCAGAACACATCAATTACAGACACACAAAAAACCAGAAACTACGTGAGAATTAAGAACTTTGAACTGTTCCTGAGGAATGTCCATTCAGGAATGTCATAACATGAGAGCTGAATCCTTTCCTGGGCATCATTATTAGGATGGAAACCATTCCAAGTGTCAGTGACACCAGGAGTACATAACTATAAACTACAAACACAAATGTGAACTCAAGCCTCCTGCTGAAGTGCAAACAATGTGTTTTGTGTCTGTCTTAGGGAACCCAATATGGAAATGTGGCTCATTCCAAAGCCTGGGGAAGGCTTACCTTTTACAGAGTGAAGTCCTGAAATACAAGGGCAGCACCTGAGCAGCTTCACAGGGCCCTGTCACCTCTCACCAGGCTCCAAGTGTTCTTGCAGATCAATGGAAAACTTAAAAACCCCCCAACCACCCCAGAATTTCTATCAGTTGTTGTAATTTATGCATAGATTTACTCTGAATTCTCTACCATCTCATGGTCACTGTAAGTTCCTTTCAGCCTTTCCATGAAGAAGATTAAATGCAGATTATTGCAGGTAGTTATTTATTTCCATACTATAAATGATTTCAGGGAAGCGAGAAATTTGCAATTCTTTGTTTACAATTCCTGAAGTACTTCAAAATCCTCTAGGCAATATTCCTCATTTTCAAAGGTAACTTTAAGTATCATAAATCCAGAGTTTGGCACATTTACCACTGATCAGACATTAATTAATCAAAATGAAGCAGAGCAAAGGCAGGGAAATTTCAAAGGAAGGGGTGAGGAAGTTAAGAATCAGGATATGATTGGAAACGTTTCAGAAGCACAGCTTTGCAAATCTGGGTGAAATCATTTGGGGAGTCTGCAGAATATGCTGTTGGAAGACAGATTTCCTACTTAAGTGGTTTCCAAACAGTCACCTTGGAAAAAGGGAACTTGGAAGAACATACCAGCTGCAGAGGGTGAGTGTGTGCCCTCACAGTTACACATCAAGGGTTACAAGTCCATTTTCCTGCTGGAGAGGCCCCGCACAGACCCGACCCCAGAGGCCCCGGGGGTCGCTGGCCCAGCCTCTGGCAGAGCTGTTTGTGGAGGAAGCAGAGCTGTGCACTCAAACCAATTCCATTTTTCCTTGCAGTGCCCTGGCAGGAGCTGTTGCAGCCAACACGAGAGGGATGTTTGTCCCAGAGGACTCCGTGAGCGCAGGGTTGGAACCAAATCCAGGACAGGAGTGGTGGGTACGACTTCCAGAGGGGGCTACTTCCTTTTTCTCTTCTCCACGTGTTTGTAGTGGGGGTTGCAGAGCATGGTGAACAGGATCAGGAGGGGGATCAGCAGGTAGGGCAGGTATATAGAGAGCAGAACGAGGCGCTCACGCAGCGTCTGAGGGCCCACGTGCTCGGACTTGGAGAAGTCGTGGAACAGGATATGGGCCAGGATGGCAAACAGAGTGGTGGCTACGTGGGTGGAGTAGATAATGGCAGGAGTCCTGATCCATCTGCAACCACCTGCACAGAAACAGAAAGGAAAATGTATTGAAGTACTTTTGAAACAAGCAGAATTCCAAGGCTTTTAACTTAACAGAACACTGACTGCTGCCTCTCTGCCAGGGTCAGCCATCAGTCAGACTGAATAGGTAGCACAAAAAAACCTAAGTACTAGTAGAACCCAGAAATTTCTCTCCCTTGATGGAAATTCAGAACAAAGGGGTGATCCTGAAAATTTTAAAGTAACAAAACGAGTACACAGGCTTGACCCAGACCTTTATCTACCCTGGAAGTGTGCCAGATGTCAAATACTGATTACACAAATGGCTGCACCTGACAAGGGCCTGTAGTCACAAAGTTTTGTGTCTGACAGACTTTATTCTGTGCTGCTTTCCCAGGTAAAATCTGCCATGAGAGTAGCCCAGTGCTCGTGGCACACTCGTTGTGAGGGCTGTGGCAGCCCAGCCCTCCCCAGGGTACGTCCCTCAAACTGCTCGAGACTGATGCAGAAACCTTCTCTGCTGTTCCAAAAGCTGGAGTTGTGCAGAAGAGCTCCCAGGACGTGCCCCTGCTCTGGTTTCATACCCACCCTTCAGGAAGGCGTAGGCGGCGACGGGGAAGAACGGCAGCTGGAGAAAGGCTTCACAGTAGATGAAGGCCTTGAACCACTCCGGGGGCTGCAGCATCATGGGGTCCCTGAAGGAAGTTGCATACTGCTGCAACAGGTCTGTCAGCTTAGGGAAACCAGAACAACACATTCTGTCACTGAACAGCAACCTCAGCAGGGCAAAGACTGTGATTTTCAACTGGATGAAGCCACCAGTGCAATGGGAAAAGAGTGATCCAACCTTGGCACATGAGGATTTGTACTGCAGTTTAAACAGGGACTATGTTTATAGCAATGAACCCTTTGTGTTAAGTCTGTATTAAATTTGCACTACAGGCAATTTTAGAATTACTTCTGCACTAAGTACAGTTTCCAAAAACTACTCCTGAAATACGATTTCCTATCAGAAAAAACCCAAACCACAAAAATCTGCCCCTTGACACTCGTAGCTATGATTTCCCTCTCTCTGCAGAGCTCTGCTGGTGCCAGCCCAGGGGGGCTCTCTGTCTGAGTGAGGGGTGAGCCCCCAGCCCCCCCCAGGTCCTGCCCAGCCCAGTGGGCTCTGGGGGCTCCTTCTCCAGGGCTGGAGCCCGGCTGCTGCCGTGGAACAGCTCCATCCAAGGATTTGGCTTGGGGAGTTGCAACGAGTTTCCACGACAGAAATGTAAACTCCAGCATGGCTCTGCGTTGGACTTTGAACAGGGGGATATGCATTGGGATCTGCTGGTTAACTATTAATTGAAAGTGGTGCCTCTACATTAGAGTAATTCTCCAGCAATTCTGATGGCAAAAACCACGTCACCAATTGTGAGGCTCAAACAGCAGGTGACAGCCGACTTCACCCTGACGATGAGGGCTGAGCTAATTATCAGCCATCCAGCTGTGGTTTGAATGAACTTCACGATGCTTATTGTCTTTTACGATTTTGTTCAAAATCCAGCAAACCAGAGATTTTAACTAATAAATTCGGTCGCTGGGATACCTGCTGCTGCAGAGGCAACAACTCCCTGGTACGTTTTTGGCAGGAATCGGAGGAAACCTCAGGATGAGAGAGCGCCCGGCACCAGCCCCGCCCGGGGCACGTGTCAGCAGCCCCGGGGACAGGGGGGCACTGCGGGGACGGGACGGGGTGCTGGCAGCTGTAAGACACCCACCGCCCGCCCGGGGAGAGGAACATTCCCAGCGCCGGTTCCCCGGGGAGATCAATGACCCCCGGGCACTGGGGACACGTCCCAGGCCCGGCTCCGGGCAGCGGCCCCGCTCGCAGCGCCCAAGGCGCCGATGGAGCGCCCCGTCCCCAGCGCCGCTCCCGTTCCCGCCCGTGTTCCCGTTCCCGCTCCTCCCCGATGAATGACCCGGCTGTGATTCATCCCGTGGGCAGCAGCCCCGCCGTGTTCCAGCCGCTCCCTCACGCACATTTACTGCAGTTCCTCTCCCCCCTCGCGTCTCCACAGACGCGGTTCGGCAAAAGCCGCCCCCGGCCCCACCGAACCCGCGGATGCTCCGCGCGCGTTCGCGGAACGAGCCCCGGCGCGGCCCCCCGGCCCCACTCACGGCCCGCGGGGGGATCCCGGCGGGGAGCAGCGGCTGGAGGTCGATGAGGGCCGTGATCGGGATGTGCGAGAGGAAGTAAAGGGCGAAGAGCCGCTCCCGCCACCGCGGAGCCGCCGCCATCGCCGGGACACGCCCACGGACACGCCCCTGGAGACAGGGACACGCCCACGGCCGTGACACGCCCCCTTGAGCCAGGGCCACGCCCATCCGTGCCGGGCCACGCCCCCGGGCCACGCCCACGCCCCCCGGCTTCCCCTCCCCGCTTCCCCGTTTCCCATTTTCCCGGTTTCCCCGTTTCCCGGTGCGGGATCGCAGCGCTGCCGGTACCGACCCCCCCCACCCCTCAGCGTGCCCCCGCCGCCCCCCGGGGCCGGATCCAGAGGCTGTTCCTCGTGCTCCCGCACCGCGGGCCAAGCCAGAGATAAACCCACTTCTTCCCGCCTCCAACGCATCCTTCCCCGCACGCTCTCGCCCTACAGAGCTCAAACGCTCCCCCCGTCCCGTCACAGCCCAGCCGGGTCCCGCAGCACACGCGGATCGGGGATCCATCACCTGCCTGGACTGCGGGTGCCCATGGATCACACGGCTCTGGAGGATCCACACCTGCGCAGGGATGTGGAGCACAGGGGACAGAACCTCCTGTCAGGTTATACCCGACAGAAGAATATTAAAGGTTACAGAGACCTAACGGTCCCAGGGTCTCGCGATTCCGTTACTGAAAAAAATCCAGGGTAAAACAATTAGAGAACTTGCCCCCCAGGAAATCCCCAAACCACCACTTGGGGCTCCCTCCCACCAGGAAACAGCCCAGTCCCACATCCGCCGCTGATGAACGGGCTGGAGGAGAAAAGCAGCTTCCACAGACTGCTTCGAATCAGTCACTGACACTTCACCAGGAGATGGATTTCAGCCACTTACTGTTCCAGGACTGGCCTCGACTGCTCCTTTGCTCGGTGTCACAGTGCACACACAGGGTTGGGCCCTCTCACCCTCCAGTGTTCCTCTGACAGTTTGTGAACAGCTCCGAGTTCTCCTTTGCCCTCAGCACACCTGGTCCCTTCCCAAGACACAGGCCATACAAGGAGACAAGCACTGTAGTGACAGAGCTTAAAACTTCTCATGACAACTGTAATTCGTTTGACATTGAGATCAGCAAAGCTTAAAACTGATTAAAATGCAACTCTGATAAACCTCAGGCCAGGTTTTACCCTGGCTGGGAAGGAAAGCAGCTCTCGGGATGCCTCCCATTGCCATCGTGTTCCCCTGAGTGCTCACTGGAACTGTGTCCATCCAAGGGCTCAGGGGAGCACTCCCTTCCCTGTCACTGACTCACAGCAAACACAGCAAATGCAGGTCAGGCTACAGAAAACACTCCCAGCATTGTGGTTTGCATATATTTGTACACAGTTTTAGTTACACCTTGTGCCAGTGTTATTCCACATCCTGCCCAGACACCTTGCAAGGTAAAGGTCCCCAAGACCTTTTATTCTTTTTATGTTTATGGACAGGATTCACCCAGAGACCCCAAGCAATTGGCTCCAAACAATCCCCTCTGCCCAAAGTGTCTGTGCCACGTGTGGCAGGTGCTCACACCCTGCCAGCCCCAGCCTGTCCCCTGCCCTGACACACCACAGCCCAGGGACTGCAGTTGTGTTCTGCACCCTTTGCATCAGGACTGCAGAGAACAGGGAAAGGGGTTTGTGCTCGAAAAGTAACAGGTGCTTTGCAAATTAAACAAACCCAGAGCTGCCTGGAGGTCTGGCCCCCTCCCAGGACAGTTCAAGTCAATCACTAATTTGATTTATCAGCAAGTTCAGCCCTTACCCAGATCAGGCTGAGAGAGCAGGTGAGTCTTGTGTCTAGTAAGTCATATAGGTGTGCACATACAGGTGTGTGTAACAGCCAGCACCATGCCCAAACCACGCTGTTACAAACTCTTTTTACTGGTGTTGTTAATCAAGATTGTAACAATCTAGTCTCAAATGCAGGGGGGGGATCAGGTAGAAATAACAACAGCCACCGCTGCGGTTTCAAATGTCACATTTAATGTTTTCACCACTGTACTCCAAATCTACATTTTACAAAGTGACCAGCAAGTGTGCCACATTAACTGACCAACCTCTGAGATTTTACCTTTCATACCAGTGTCTTCTGGGGCTCGTTAATTAAACACGTTTCTCATTCAAGTGAATTGAAATGCTTCCGTTGGTTTTATTCTCAGGAGCCTCATAAAAAACAAAGATATTGCACCATCTTTGTTCAGTTATTCAATGTTTGTCTCTTTCACAGCAAATAATTACTTCATTGAAGTTAAAACTTCCAAACATAACTTACTAATAGTCTCCAATTCCAGCTCAGATCACTCTTGTTGAAAATACTCTGCTAAATACAGATAACTTACAATAACTTTAACAGTTAATTGTCCATAACAAACACCACGGTTTCTCTCCAGACCAAGGCTCAAATTTTAAGACCACCCTTTAGTATTCCTTTGTACAGGTGAAAAACAGTCTTCAATTTTCTAGTCTTGTTTTAAATACAAAAGTTGGAAGGGACATTCAAGTTTCAAGTCTCCACACTGAACTTAAAAAAAAAAAAATCATGTGGAGGTAAACAAACCAAGTTGTATACTCCAGGAGGTAGAGGCCTTCAATTTGTGTTCATATATACATATGCACAGAATTCAGTGTTCCAACAGAAAAAGAATTAGCCAAAAAGTAATAAAAGTTATTTACTACTGTGACATTTCAAGACTTCCACAGCTTTGCCTAAAGACACAAACACAATTAACAGAATTCCCTATGTGCTTTTTTTTGTCCTTTTCTTTTTTTTTTCTCTCAACTGTCCAGTGCAGGAAAAAGTTCTCACAAAATTTCACAGACCTAAAATGTGCAAGCTAGTTTCTCTCTATACAGCAATGATGTCAGGGATCTCTGAAATTAGCTCATAAATGGAATTATTTACACACATAGAAGATGCATGCTGGGGGGTTTTATGTAAGAAAGAGCAGAAAAACTTCTAATAAAAATAGATTAAATATATATATATATTTATACTGGGTAAGGAAACAGAAGTTTCGTCTCTCCTAGTCACAAACTCATTCTCTCTACTCACAACATTTGATTTTAGAACAGCACACATCACCATCACAGCTCTAGTGAGAAGCTATTTATAGGGTTTGGGCATCAGGGGACGTGGCCACTTCCCGTGGTCACAGCCCCCCAAAGGGACTTCATGATTGGTCGCAGTCAAGTTTTCTGTATTCCTTAGTTTTAGAAAACCCAAAATCTCCAGGAATGGCTCAATATCAAAATGTATGTCTATCTGTTTGTACAATCTCACTTCAATTAAAAAAAAAAAAAAAAGAAAAAGGAAAAGAAAAAAAGAAAAAACCTCCCCGAATTTGGTTCAATTCTGTTTGTTCTGAGCTGAGCCATCACAGCTGCACTAGAATTCATAAAACACGTGCAACTCTGGGTAAAATATTTTCTTCTAAAAGCACAACCACTTTACAAGATTAAAAGTCTAGTACATTTCTAAATATTATTCATATTGTACAAGTAGTGGTTGTTATTTTAAAACTTCATTAGTAAAATTACAGTACAAGCATGATTAACCTCCAGAATTGCAAATCCCAGGCTCCAGTGGAAAGCTACATTACATCTTCAGTAGTACGTGAGCTCCACGTCACTCCCACACCAGCGGAGACGGCGGCATCTCGGAGGGCTGGGCGACCGTGGAGCTGCAGGCAGGGACAGACAGGCAGAGTCATTTGCAGGAGCTCACAGGCAGAACTTCAGTGCTGGGCTGGAGGCCAACCAGGAGAACAGAACCCCCCCCCGAGCAACAGTGACCAGCACTGACAGCAAACCCTGCACCACCTTCTATCTGCCCGCTTGCACCCTCAGCGTTCCTTCTAATGCTAATTCTGCAATCAGGACCCAACTTGCTGACCTTCCTATTCTCATTTTCAGTCTGACTTCTCTTCTTTTACACAGTAATAGTACTTGAAACTTTTGCACATTTTATTTAAATTCTAGAAGAGTTCATATAAATAGTGTACCAGGGTTTTATCTACGGGCCTTTCCTACTCTCAGGGAAAACTGAAAACCTAAAACATTCTGGATGTGCAAATTCTGTACTACTAATAAATGGGAATTAATATCAGATGTGATTACATACAGTTACCTAATAAAGCTCTTAAAAGCAGCAGACTGAGGGTTGATGCAGAGAGGCACTCTGTTTCCTTTCTGCTGTTCCAAAATGAACTGATGAATTATTTCTGTACACAGGAGAAAAATACAAAACACCACAGCATTAACATTTCTGGCTTCAGTAAAATGCAATGAAGATGGGGGGAATAAAGGTTTCCTTACTGAAAGTGCATTTTAGTGAGGATAAAAGAGCTCCAGCTTCCCTAAATCTCAGCTTCAGCTCCTGGAAGCTGCTGCCTCTTTCTGCAGCACAGCTGTGGAGGTCACAGCTCGTACCCCAAAAGGGCCACACCACCAATTTCCCCTTCCCCCAGTGCCACCATTCAGTAAAAAGATGAGGAACAGGGCACTGGGGACAGTGCTGACAAGGTTTGAAACCCACAGACCTCTGCATGTCAGCCTGTGCTTGTGCCACTGTTATGTCAGAACACTGATAATTCTGTTCTTTTAGGGACTAGAAATTGTTTCCAGTGTCTACTATGGAAAAATATTTGAAAGAAACCAGCCCTGGGGTTAGTGCACACTGGGGTGAGTTGTGGGAGGGGGGCTTGGACTCGGAAATTGGATTTCTGGGGGTCTCAAACCACCACACAGATCCAGAGCACACATCCCAGCTACATCCCAGATCCACCCTGCTGAGGGGGGGAGCAGGAGGACAACTGCACATCCAACCTTAACCCCTGCTCACCTTTAACCTGCCGAACAGAACTGAGGTTCTTTTCAAAAGTGTCATCAAATTTGGGATTAGTGATGGGTTCAAAATCACTCGTATAAACTCTTCCAGTGGATGTGGAAAAACAACATTTACACATACAGGTGTGGTACCGCAACCGCCCCTCGTCCAGATAGGGGTGAGCTAAGGCATCCTTAGCAGATATCCTTTTGGACTGGGGAGAAACACAGGACAGAAAAGGGAAAGGAACAGTGAGGAGACTTCCAGGGGTATTGAAACTACTCATCGATTAATTGCCAGTGGTTTCTCAACTCCTGATCCTGTGAAGGAACCAGTTCATGTCCCGCTGCCTGGGAGCTGCAGGAGCTGCCACTAGAGGGGAGCTGTGGCTCAGGAACCAGCCCTGCTGGGATGGCACCGACCCTCCTGTGCCACAGCCACCAAGGAACGGCTGCTAATGGGAGGGTTGGAAACACCTTTTCCAATAGTTACTTTCTCCAGATAACCTCACAATTGTGACCCCTACAATAAATCAAAACAAGCCGGGAATAACAGCATTCTAAGTGCTGAGGGAGTTAGAAAGGAAAACTTTAAGGTTTTTTATACGGAAGTTATAATTTAACATTTCCATGGTTCTGTTCAGCAAAGCAGTCTTAAGGTTTAAAAAAAAATAAACCCCAAAGCCAGTGCCTTCTGAGTGCTTCATCAGCTCCTGGCCTCCTCCTTTGCACTGCAGTCACTGCCTGGTTTTTATTTGCAATGCTGGGGGGAGGTCTGTGAGAATGAAATAATTAAAATTATCAATTCTGGTATCAGATTTTCTAATGACAATTCTCTATAGTGTCCCTGGAGATGAAATCCAAAATTCACAGAACCACATTTTTATTATAAGAACAGTGGAAAAATGATCCTGTTCTGTGACTGGGGATGCAGGAGGAATTTTCTGTGTGTTGCAAGACCGGGAACACCCCCGTGTCCCTAATTAGAACTGCATCAAAGTAGCTGATGTTCTGCTACCTACACCCAGCTCGGAAAAGAGCATGAGTCACACACCCCCTCACCCGTCAGCAGCTTCCTTCACAAGACCACTCGGCTTTAAATGTGGAACCCCCATTCCAGGGGGAATTCACTGGCCTGTTAGGACATTTTTATGTCTTTTACAGACCAAAAGTACTGCAATGCCACGTAGAAGGAAACCAGCTAAAGCAGTCCTTGACTTAAAACACTCATTTAGGTATCAGACAACAAAAACTGTTCAAACCAAAAGTACTTGAGATAATTTTCAGTCATACTTACTGGATCAAAGACCAACATCCTGCAAAGGAGATGAACTGCTTCATGTGTAGCTTGACTGGAGAGTGTATATAGGACAGGAAGGGATGGCTGTAGGGGGAATGGGAGGAAGAGAAGCACAGAGTGTCCTGTCAGATCCATCAGCAGGAAAACCCTGTTCCAGCACACGCAATTCCGTAGTCATCAAGGACAAACTCCTTGTTAAAGAGGACACACGGTACCCAACCCTTCCCAGCCCGACAATAACCACCATTACAGAACTCAGCAACTGCAATGGATCATTTTTTCCCTTAGTTCAGATGTAATCCCTGGACAAACTTATTTTTTTTTTTAATTTATTTTTCTACACAGACACCACTCATCACTCCCAGCTGTAGCTGCTCAGGGGTTTGATTAACCCTTCATTTCCAGTAGTTCATTTTTCTGATCTCAATCACTCCCAAATTATAAATTACTTTGCTTTTCCTTGCCCAGGCAATCCACAGCTGACTGACAGTGACAGAAGGACTGTACTGGATGTCACAGTTGCCGTAAATTTCCCAGTATAAATAAGAATTACACCTCCACAGTGACATCAGCCCAAGTTAACCCTGAACCACCACATGCAGCCCTGAGCACTTGGTTTCTCAGGGCAGCCTATGGAATATGAAGCTGTAATATTTGGTAACTTCACCTGATTTTTCTAATTCTTAAGTACCATCTACACACAAAAGCACTGTGGGCCAAGCACTGTGATTACACAGGTTTCATCCATATGCCGGAGCAGAAAAACAGTATTACATTCCTTCCTTATGGAAGCTGTTGCATCCAACAGAAATTAAGGACTCCCTTTTTTTGTTTACATTTATGGCCCTTGACAGCAGCTTGTCCTGCCATCTCAGAAGCACCTGGTTAGAGACAGTTCTTGGGGACAGCGCTCCCTCAGCCAGAGCTGGGAGCAGTCCTGCAGGAGCACTGCCCGGGTGTTGGGAACTGGGAAAATGGAATTGCACTGGGATTTGGGTGCCATGGAATCAGTGGTCAGTCTGTCAGCAAGGAAGGAGCATCCTCCTCCTGGCCTCTCCCACAGCAGAGGGGCACAAATTCCAAAGGCTTTCCTGGAGAGGGGGTGAGCGGAGCCGGTGGGGACAGCTCATCACCCCAGGGCTGCTGGGGCAGCTGCATCAACTCACTGGAACTGAGCCTGAAGGGAAACTTCCAAACACCAGGTGACAAAGAGGCCCCTGGAGCATGGCAATGCCCACTCTGCCAGCATACAGTGCTGGGGGGTTAATCAGAACCTTCCTGCACTGAACTATTTTTACATGGAGCAGCAAAATGCTTCACCCTCCCCTCCCACTGCACTCACCTACGGTGAGTAAAAATAGTTGGTGTGACAAAGTAATCGCCTGTATCTAACTTGGTTTCTCTCTCTATTAGTCCAATTAAGAACCTGGTAACTTTAACTGTTTATAACCACAGAAAGGTCCATTTCAGAATACGAAAAGCCAGGAATTTGCATTCCAACATGAAGTTTGCTTCAAGCTGAAACCAGAGAAATACCATTAATCCCCTGAATGCTCTGTATCCCCTAGTTCCAAGTCGCAATGAGCACACCAGCTCCAGAGACTGCTCAGCTCCTGTGGCAATCCATGGAAAATGAACCTTGTTTTCCCCAACTGACACAGAACTAACTCTTAGAGTGCATTTCCTACAACTTCATGCCTAAAGGACATTATATCTGTACTGAAAGCTTTTTATACCATTTCACCTCACTTGCTTTTTAGTATTCTCATCATTCTGTGGGTCGTGAGACACTGGGTTTCAGAGTTACAACTCTTCTAGCACATGGTAGCAGAAAAACATACTTGATTTGTTTTAAAACTGGTAGAGAAAGTCTGTAGGAAATCCTCCTATTATTAATGCTCGAAGAAAAAAATCCTGTCATGAAATGAAATAGAGACAACTTGATGTAATGAATGCAAACTGCCAAGGAGGCAGAACTCCCACATGTCAATAATAAAGCAGAATATACATGCAATGCTCATTTCTATGGTAACTACTATTGTGGTGAACAGACATGTGAGAAATTACTTCAACATGCAGAAAATAAAGATGCAAACTTAACTACTGGAAAGATCTGATGTACAGGTCAATGATTTTGTAATTTTTACTAACAATCATAAAAATGACCATATTGGATGGCCACACAGCTCTATCCCTGCACCAGGGATGCCTGCACAAGCATTTCTTTGTTATAGTAACAGCATTTGCACTTTTTATTGCCCAGTCAGAACAATGACACCATCCTGCCTTTTTTCCCCCTGGTTTGCTGGTTGTCTTTTTTTAAATTAACTTTTACTTCAGCTGTGCTGTATGCTCTATCTCAGCTTTCAGTCTCTTGTTGACCCTTCCTGAGCAGCTCAGGTCAGCACAAAGGTGTGCAGAGACCCTCTGGGGCTGGGGTTCTGCCCTCAGCTCTGGGACACGGACAAGTTCCAGCTCTAACACTCCTGATCCCGGCAGTGCAGGACCCCTCAGGGCTTTCTGGTTATACTGTCAATTTTCATTTATTTTCATTTACGTCTCTTGACAATACTATCACTTAAATTTAACATCTTCATTCAAAATAGCTATCACAACACTGTCACTTCAGAAAGGGAGACTTTCACCTGTGTCATCAAGTCAAACAATATATCGAAGGCAGAACCCAGAAATGCACTTCACTAGTGAAAACCCACCCTGTCTTCACAGCAGTTGGACTAATTACACCACTAACCCCCATCACTGCAGCACCACAACACTGCTGGTAGTTTAACCCTGGTTAACAGGCAGAGACAGCTCTGGGACTGAATGTCCAAACGAAGCATTTACAACAAACGGGCCCTGAGAATTTAACCGAGCTGTGAAACGCTGTGATGCTGCAGCAGGAGCCCTGCCCAGAGGGAATGTGACTCGTGGGGCTGATGAAGGGTCCCCTGCCCCAGTGTCCAGCCCCTCCAGGTACCTGTTTATGAGGACCCCTGAGTATGTGTGCCTTGGCGCCTTCACACGCCGTCCTCATGGCCTCCAGCGACGGCGTGCCCAGCAGGTCTGTGATCAGGTCCAGCTGCAGGGCAGAGCACACGGGTGTCAGTGCATGGCCCTGCCATGGCACACTGCTCAGCTAACACAGGACACAGGGGTGTCAGTGCACTGCCCACCATGGCACACTGCTCAGCTAACACAGGACACACATGTCAGTGCATGGCCCTGCCATGGCACAGCTTGGGACTGTTCCCTCTCCTCCTGTCCCTTGTTCCCTGGGAGCAGAGCCTGACCCCCCCTTCTGTCAGGGAGTTCTAGAGCCAGAAGGTCCCCCCTGAGCCTCCTTTTCTCCAGGCTGAGCCCCCCCAGCTCCCTCTCACCAGACTTGTGCTCCAGCCCCTTCCCCAGCTCCACTGCCCTTGTCTGCACTCACTCCAGCCCCTCAGTGCCTTCCTTGAAGCGCATCAGCCCAGCTGACTCCAGGAAATGACAGTGGAAAAACGCTGAAAGGGGAACACAAGGATACCTGCTGGATGGGACTCTGTGCCTGGAACAATATCCTTCGCCCAAGCAACTCTGCAAAGATGCAGCCAACAGACCAGATGTCGATGGCATTGCTGTAGTGGCGGCTGCCCATCAGGATCTCCGGAGCGCGGTAATACTGAGTGACAACTTCCTGAGTCATGTGCCGGGATTCGTCTAACTCTTCCACCCTGGCCAATCCAAAATCACAAATCTAAATTGAGAAGGTAAATAAAAAAATTAAAACAACCAAAACACTTTCTGCAGTTCAAATAGGCAACCTTCTGGGGAGGAGGCAGGGAATCCCAAGCAGCACTCAAACACAGCAGATAACCTGCTGCCACTGCACGAGCCAGGGGAAAGGGGGGCAGCAGGAAATGATCTCACTTTATTCCATAGCCATTTAACCTGCCTACAGTTTGATGTGAAATCACAGCTCATTTTAGGTTGGTATACAGTATTTATAAATACTATTTATAACAGTGTTTTTGCACTACAAAAAACCAACCTCTGGGTACAGAGCATTTCAACCCAAACAAACTTCATTTGTTCATGATATGCCTCTAAATGTTAAAGATTCAGCCTTCTACTCACTCTGGCTTGGAGAATTGTTAACAATTCCTCGAACCAGAGTGATTAAGAAAAGAGACCAAAATTCCCAATTAGAATGCTGAGCAAACCCCTGAAAACAACACTGAATTTTTACGTTTGGCACAGCTGTACAACACACCTGAGTCCTCCAAAATTCCTTATGCCTGAGAAGTTAATGGAAGTGTCTCGGGCTTTCAGTGGCATCTCCCTTTGAGGAGAACACGGACACAAACACCCCCAGAGCCCCTGCCCCTCCCAGCCACCAGCACAGGAGATCCCACACAAGTCAAACACAGGGATTGTGCCTCTCCTGCTTTCAGAGATTTACAGAGAAAGGCAGAAAGGAAGATGTTTGCTTATAATTTTTAAAGAATCTGTGGGATTTTTTCCTTTTAAATTGACTTTCAGGGTAAGTGTTCACATTGAATGTTTTTTGTTTAAAAAATTAACAACTGCTCCATAACAACCAGCACATACACAGGGACATCTTCAATAAATGTAAGTAGCACCTTAAGGACACAGTTGCTGTTCACAAGTAGGTTCCCTGGTTTAATGTCTCGATGTAAAATGCCAGCAGAATGTAGATATTTCAGACCTGAAATATTAAAGCAAATTAACATAAATAATTATTTTCCTTTTAAAAGAAGTTTAAGGCTGCCAACAGTTTCCTGGCAACTCCTCATCAGCAAAGACTTTGCCTGTGGCTCAGTTTTTATACAGCTCTAACTTCTAGTCTCTAGTGCACACTCAGTCACTGAGAGGGTAAAATTTTGGAGCATATAAACTAGATAGAGCAAGGAATTTATGTATCCTTTTTTTTTAAAAAACCCTCAAACCCAAACCACCTCCTCCCAAAAAAAAAACCCAACAAAAAACAAATCAAAAGCAAAACATCATCTCCCTGGTGGTGGCATGAATACTCTGCTAATCCTCACGCTGGAATTTTGGCACACACCTCTTACTGCTCTGGTTTTCAGTAACAATTTTGACCTTAGGTGGGTACAGTTACACATATTTACCGACTTGGCTCAGTCCAGGTGTCCTTTCTGTGCCTTGATTCTAAAAGCCTTGATTCCTTCCCCCTGACTATGCTGGAAAGCAGCAGGGCTGCCATGCTCTTGTAGCTACAGTGATGCATGCTTGCTATTTATTCAAATATGAAATTAAAAGAAGTTTCCACGGGAAACTCATTCAAGACGAGGATGCCTTGAGAATAAACATCAAGAAACAGAAAAAATACTACTACTATGGACTTTTCTTTACATTTACAAGAAGAAAAGTTACCTCTTAAAATCTGGTAAAGAAAAACTTTGACATGATCCGAGCTGAGTGGCTGAGGAGAGACGATAATCTTATGGAGGTCACTCTGCATCAACTCAGTGACAACATATCTTCAGTCATTGGTCAAGGAAAGGCAGAACATCTGGCACAGAAGCTCCTGAAACATTTACTAACTCCTACTTATTCGAGCTCTTACAGGTCAGAACTATTGAGTTAAAGACAATAAAGCTGCTTCAGAGGTCAAGCCTCCAAACTCTTACAAGAATGAAAATAAAAAAGGAGTTGTGGAAGAAAACAGGTTAGTCAGTCACAGTGTTTGCATTAAGGTGGTTGTACAAAGTTTTTCCAAAGCCAAACTACAGCTCAGAAAACAGAACAAAGGAAATTGATATAATTAATGGCATCTGGAAACCTTTAAATTTTTCCTTAAGGTTGGTAAGCCACAGATTCCACACAACTGCAGGACCATCCTCACAGTGGACACAGTTCCAGCAGCCCAAGAAGCAGGTGCCAGTCCTCATCCCAAGCACCTTCAGGAGGGTCCCAGGCAGGAATGTGGAGTTTTGAAAATCCACCCCCTTCCCTACATGTACCCAGTGCCCACCCTGTCACTGCCCAAGCACCATAGACACCTGCCCACAAATCCCAACCAGAACTGCTTGGAGTTGTAACAGAAATCATCACAATAAATAGTGGGGCACTGCATGCATTAATTAAAATAATTCCTGCTTTAAAAGCTTAGTTCAGCAGTCATATTTCAAACAAGAGTCTCTGATATTATTACATTTGTGGCTGAAGGAGGTAAAGTGTTAAACTCTACAGCAAGGTATCAAATTTTCTTTCATTTCTACCTAGTCAATGTTTCACTTCCATCTGTTGCTCTGCCAACCCTCTCCAGCCAAATCCCCACTGGCCAAACAGTTCAGCTGCCATCAGCACACCACACAAAAATTCATTTTATAAATTAAATATTGCCAACTTTTTGAGGGAGAAAAAATTAAAATTGCATTCATAAAGAATTCATAAAGAAAAAACCCATCCCTGCAGCGCCATAATTTGTAATCCTCTAATTTTTCTTTTCCTTTAGCAAAGACCCTCTTAAATATTTATACCAGGCTTTTAAAATTCGGGGTTTACCTTACAGCTGCAACAAATCCTTACATTCAATTTAATGCAAAATATTTTAAAAAACCCAAAAGCATTACTCTGCACTTTATTACGATAAGATTTTTGTTTTGCCACGCCACAAATCCTCCTAAATCTCAATCCCGAGCATAATGTCTCCCAGATGTCTCAACTAGTTGCCATGCCAACTAAAGCAGCTTAAATTAAATGAGGGCCTGAAATGGCACCTGCACCACTCCAGGTCTGGGGCGCATTAAATAAAGCCCTTGACAGGGCTCTGAGGTGCCATTAACCCCAGAGCAGCGACCTGATTATTGTCTGGGGATAATTTGATGAGGGCTCTGAGGAGCCGCCTGAGCAGCGCCCGCGGATGTTCTGCTGTGACAGACGGGGCTGGGGCTTCACCCAGCCCCTGCTGCAGCAAAACCCACCCACCCTGGTGGGGCTCCAGCCCCTGCTGCAGCAAAAACCACCCACCCTGGTGGGGCTCCAGCCCCTGCTGCAGCAAAAACCACCCACCCTGGTGGGGCTCCAGCCCCTGCTGCAGCATCCAGCTAAAACCACTCCAGCCCCTGCTCCCACAGGTACCTGAGCTCAGCCCACCCACCCAACAGCGGCGCTGGGGTGGCCCCTGGAGCTGGGACACACGGGTGTCACTGCCAGGGAAAGATTGCTCCTGACAGCAGTAATTAGTTAAGTGGCTGCATAAAATTAGAACCACAAATGTACCGGTTTGCTTCAGGGTAATTATCAAAGCAAATGTGCGGCACAAAAGGACTTCACCTGCTCTGCTGGCTGGGACCTGCTGAGTTGGTAAATTTTATAAAGCCACGGAACCATTCTGGAAAGGGATGAAGTGCCCTCGGTGATGGGATGCTCTCTGCATGGCTTGGACCCTTCTTTGTTCCACTCTGCACACCTCAGAACTCAATCCTAAAGGCAGACCTCACAAACTAACCCTGCTCAGCTGGTCTGTGCTGGAGCAGGGGAACCTCCCCAGGCTGAGCAGTGCTGTCCCTGTCCCTGTCCCTGTCACTGCCTGCAGGAACCAAATCCTGCCCTGTTCCTCTCTGCCCTCCTCCACCCCACAAATATGAGGGATTTACTCCCTAATCCATCAGAAAACAGTTCTTTCACCTCTTCACGAGATCAATGAGCAGGAATTGCTGCACATCTTTGCTTTTACTGGTATTAAAATCTTTCCAGTCAGTCTAACAGACTGATAAAAGGGGTGTCTTTTCAGCTGCTTCTGATACTCACTTTATTGGGAAAAGTTTTCCAAAAGTTACTATAGAAACTTTGAATAACATCCATGGATCTGCAGTTGCTAAATTCAGTATTACAATCTGTGGAAGACTTTGTAATTGGAAAAAAGAGCTATAAGTCACAGAATCATTTAGGGTGGGAAAGACCTTTAAGATCAGAGTCCAACCATAAACCTACTGCTGCCAAGCCAGTTCAGTCAAGAACTAACAGTTATGTTCAGTGCAATGAAAGAATTTTTAAATGCTCAAGAAAAATCCAACAGTCACTATTCACCTTTATACCTGATGTGTTTAAAGCTGGGTGAGCCCACCTGGGAAACAGGTGGACGACAGAACCAAAATACTGGCCAGGCTTGGATACCAGGGATTACACTCCTGCTCCACCAAGGCAAACTGATGATTGCAGGGACAAGCCCTGAACTTCAGCTTAATGACAAACTTAAAAATGAACATGAAAACCCTAAAATTCACTAACAATCACTTTTTCATGTATTTTCTCAAGACACAGAATAATATATGGTCTCTTATGTATTCATTTTTGCCCTAGGTGATATTGACAAAAATATCAATACCCTGTAAGATTCTAAATGCTCACAAATATTTTCAGTCTAAAATCTCAATATCTCAAACTAAGAGTTTGCAAAGAATTTTCACTCTAAAACGAAAATTTCACTAGATTAAACTTCCTTTATTCATCACCAGTTTCCTAAGAAATCTTTTACTTTATCATTAAAGTTTTAAGTCGGTTTTATAATTAGTTCTCTTTAAAAAACACACTTTGCAATTCCTGCTGGTACCTGTGAGACGCTGAATAATTTAAAGGAACTCTACCAGCTCATTTGCAACACATCATTCATATCATTTTAGTCATTCTTTTATTATATTTTTTTGCCCCAGAAAGGACACTACAACTCCTTAGAAAGAACAAAGGAAATCCTGTAGTACCAACTCCAGCTCTTTACACTTTTATCACTGTTCAATATATTGTGCTGCAGAAATGGAATGTCCCCATCACACCTTCAGGAACTCTTCTGGTGGATCAACAAAGGAAGTTTTTACAGCTACACCCTCAAACATGGAACATGTTTATCTGATCTCCTTCAAACCAGTCTGAAGTTCTCCTTATACTACAGTAAGCAGGCAATTAAAAATGTGCTGTAAATCAAAACACCTATTGATTCATTCTTTTAAGGAATTCAGGGCTCATTAGTACACTTAGTGCAACTATTTCAGAAGAAAGGAGAAAGAAGACTGCACAAAGCAAATAGTCTTCTATTACCAGCATCAGAGTTGAGAAATCAAACCTAACATAAAAAAGGACAGCTCCACAAAATACTAGTCGGAATGACTTAAAATCAGTTAGCCATGAAGGAAACTAACATTTTGCTTTTATATTCAAACCTGGCAGTAGCTAAGCTCACAAAAATAAGCTTATCCCAGTTAAATATTCTTGATTGTACAATTACACGGAAGGAGTAATCCTTAACCTAGATCTGATTTATAACTCATATGACTTGTTCTAAATGAGGGCATTGAACTAGTGCACATAACCAAACTCCAGTTTTTGAACACTGCTTATGTGCTCTTCAGGTGAAAGAAATATCAAAGAAAAATTTAAAAGCTTTATCTAAATTCATATGAAAAAGCCCCTGTACAGCACAGCAATACTTTCAACCAATTGATGTGTTTCTCCACCAGTAAATCATGCTGTACTTTGGTTAAAATCATCAGGTTCATTATACCTACTTTCTTCACCAATCAATTCAAGGTAGTATATAAATAGATCAAACCATATTTCACAAGTTCAGGTTATCTAAAAATAATGACAATTTCCCACCCATTAATTTTAAAGTAGGTCATACAAAAAAGGAGGTAAGACCCACAAGTAATTAAAACCAACATGCCCAAGTCTAACCACAGGAGTAGGAGAGAACTTCTCTTCCCACCAGAGTCAGAGCCCACCCAGCTCAAGCACTTGCTTTTCAATATTTTAGAAAGCAGAAATTCCCAACCCCACAAATAGAAAACAACCCAAAGTTTGAAAAAGGAAAAAAACCAAACCAAAATGTGACATTCCCGTGTCAAGCTTTTTACCTAAATTCAGTGTTGGAATACAGTTCCCCACAGGCAGCAGGGCCATGTGCACAGGGACACGTCACACAGCACAAACAGCTCTGGGAGAGCTTTCCTTGGCTAGGGCAGGGGCTGACCCAGGAGAGCCACAGCCCTGCTGGGCCCTGAAACCTCTCTGAAAAGTCCTGGTTCCAAAGCCTGGGGAGGTGGGGCTCTCTGAAAACACCACAAAGTATTTTAAGGTACCAATAACTGAGAGGAGGTTAATTACTGGTTATCGTTCTCAGAAAAACTTTTGGGGGGAATCCCCACTGGGAGCAGCAGGAGCTGCTGTAAATCCCACAGTCCCTGCATGGACTGGCTCCTCCAGAGTCAAAGCTTTGAGTTCAGCCCTGCACCATTTCACCTCCAACATCAACAATAACTCAGAGTTCTGCACTGCACAGGTTCACCTCTTCACACAAACCTGTTCAGGTACAGGCTCAGGGGGGTTGCAGCTCCACTCCAGAGGTTCCACCGACCCCTGGCAGTTGCTAAGCCAATGAAAATCACACATACCTCGATAAGATGCTCTATTTTTATATTTAGGATACATTTCTTCAAAATAGTCAATGTGTGGAGGCTGGAGGATGTCGAGGGCAGAGAGTACCTAGGAAACACCACACAAGGTCAAGGCCTATTCCAGTCAAACAAAATAAATCCCTTTCAAAAAGACAGTCAGACTGCACCTTTCTTACATGACTTGGCTTTATTCTGCCCCACAAACAGACCAACATTCTGTCTCACCAGGTATGAGAGAGCAATAAACTCCAACACAGGGCACAGGGTAATGGAGTATAAAAAAGCTCAGCACCGAAAGTGTGCCCAGCTGGCACAGCTCTGGGCAGCCTGACTGTTATCTAAGGCCTGAAATAAGATTGGGCAGAATTGTATTCACTGTCCATTTGCAAACATTTTGGGAGGGCAATTATGAATATCCTTAGATTCTTTATAATTTCATTTTTATAGTAACAGCAATATCTGAGTTTCCAGAAAAGCTGATAACTGTAAAATTAGAGAGCTCTTAAAGCATTTTAGATACTCTACAACTTAAAAGAAAACACATTTCAGTTACAGTTTACATTCAGGTTTTTTCAAAGATTTCAAAATTACTTTGAATTTACTTACATTGTCATGCTTAAAAAAACACAACATCTTCAACTCCCGGAAGACCCTTTTACAAGAGACCAAATTTTGGAAGACGTTGGGCATCTTTTTGAGTGCAACTCTCTTTCCATCCCGTGGATCTGTTACTGACCTACAGAATAAAAGATTTAGAACATCACATACTCCTGCTAGACAATTTTTCTAAATAAGAAAAGAATATTTTAGAGTTCTTGTCATTCTCAACTCAGACGGGGAGTCAAAACAGGGTGAAGACAAGTCTAGAGAAGAAAGCATTAATCCAAGGGCATTAAGCACTGTCCCCCAGAGCCTGTGTGCCACCACTGGGATCCCTCCTTGGTCAGAGCCACCTCAGAGGCTCTCCAGTGGTCACACTCACACGTACCAGTGTCCATTACTTTATTCTTCCCCTCCTACAAGGGAAAAACACGTAACTATCCCATTCTGACAGAACATTGGTAAGTGTAAGAGTAGTTATCACCAAATCACCTCACATCTGGAGAAGCAACAGCACATGGTATCTATGTTTTCACACATGTAAAACAGGTGTAACACCAGTCTTTCAACCACAGAACTTATGGGATGCAAGTATAGTAGCTCAGAAATTATAAGGTGCTTTGCACATGGCAAGTATTTTAATTTAAAATAATTAGATTCTGAAAATAGAATTTTATAATGAGAACCATAAAACTAGAGCAAGGAGATTATGGTGCCTCAATTCCCAATCCCAGTTTTTAAGGTGAGCTTCTCATACCTCACTACAGAACAAAGTATATGCATATTTTTACTGGGATGACCAAAATAACTTTAATCTCAGTGCAATGCTGAACCCACAGAAGAATCTACACCCAGCTGTGTATCCCAATGACTACACTGTCCTCAAAAAGTTCCTGGCTTTTTTCTCTCTCATGCAATTCCTCTACAGTGGACACCCAAGGTGGCTTCTTCTGTCTCACATCCGTGTTGTCTTAAATATCTAAGTAAAAAATGAGACTGGAGTGTTCAACTGTTCACCTCAGCTCCAAGTGCCACACCTGATTCCAAAACACAAACCAGCTCAGGCCCAACACCTCGTCCAGACACCTGTAACCTGTTAAATATTAACATTCGTGTTTTAATCAAGAGGCAGAGGGGACTTGGGAAAGGTGGTGTCAGACTATTTGTATGGTGGGAAATGGCTAACAGGAATCTGAAAAGGTCTTCTATTCCCTCTGTTCTCCAGGACCTTTGCCTCTGCTCACACAGCTCTGTGCTCCCACAGGCCACACTGAAACGTCCCTCACCCCACACAGGGACTGCACCCCGAGGGCACAGGGACCTCGGGAACACACCTGCAAAACCAGGGTATTATTCAGCACCATTTAGCACATTCTGGGCTGGCCTGTGGCTTTAGGGTCCAGCAGAGGCAGAGTCTGAAGGACACACACACACACAGGGGCCAGGCCAGGCAGTGGCTCATAAATTCACATCAATGTGAACCCAGCAGGAGCTCAGAGCTCCCACGCTCACAAGGTCAGGCACCACTGATCAGCTAATTAGTGGCATTTTCTCTTTAGGAGGCAGCATTTCTGCCCCCCCCCAAGTTTTACCAGCTTTAAAGGGAAAAAAAAAAAAGGGCAGCAAGACATCAAACCTCTAACCTGCTAATGTCAAGGTAAAAGCTGCTGAGTCCTGGGAATTAAACAGATATCATTAAATAGATACATTTGCTCCAAAACCAAAGGTGTAAAATTTCATTCATAAAGCTCCTCCCTAAAGACACTGCAGATGGCACTGATTTACTCTCTTTCCCATTGGAGCTCTCACACTGTTGCTGACCACACACACACAGCTGCTGCCAGGAGGATATTCCTGGATGGGCAGAATTCCAGGAGAGGATCCCAGTGATCACACACTGAAGTATCACACAGGTGTGAGGCCCAACACATGACACTTCCTCACGAAGGACTGGTAATGCCCAGGCAGAACACCAGCATGTTCTATTTGACAGCACAGTCACAAGAGCTGAATGACTATCTTGGCTATAAAAACATGACACTCAAACTCTTTAGCATTTATTTTATGCTGTATTATGGCATGTTTCGGGCACAATCTGCATCTCCAGGCAAGGTCCAAAACTTAATACATTATTTTACAAGACCAGAAGTACTCCTCTGCCATTGTCCAAACTGAGGGAAACATTCAAATTCAGAATAGCAGTGGGCCAAGACTGCAAAAGTAATATATTCAAAGTTAAAAACCTGAATCCAATTCACAGAAAGTCATCTCTGGAGTTCCCATAAACAAATGAAAACCAGGAAGTTTGAAGTGGAGGTCATTTCAAAACAATACCTAAAATGGGATTTTTGGTGGACTCATTTTCTGCAGCCGTTCTGCTACAAAATGATGGTGGCTGCATAAAACACCAGAATCAACAGTCAGCTTTTACCAAAACCAGTTCAGACTGCAACTAAATCTTGGGATGTGGAAGTTGACCATCTACAGTCAAGTAAGTTCATCTCTGCTATGCAGAGAGCCATGAGGCAGTTCACAGTTGCCTTAATTAAAGCTCTCACATCAATGCTAAGTACACACTAACAGTAATACAATCTGCATAATTTGTTTTTCCTATTGGTATTAGCCTGAACTTTGTCTAACCCCCTTCCTAATTCCTTTATCAAAATGTTTTACAAAGGAAAACATTTTAAAATAAACATTATCTCAGAGAGCTTGTATGTATAGGAAAGTAATTGCTGCATGCCTGAAAATTCTTCCAACCACTACAACCCAAAAATATGAATGGATATCCATCTTCTCCTCTCTGACTGAAGGCACAGTGTCAAAGATTTTGAGCTCAGATTCCCCAATTTCTCAGATTTTCCTGGTGCCGAGCCTCACTTAAGAAAACTGTCAGCGCTTTTTACCTCCAAGTACCAGACCTCTTTAGTTTAGTTTAGACATTTATCTGGGAATACTAAATTCTGTTCAGTCAGAACATAATCAGGGATCGGTGTCCTGTGGGCTCTCACGCTCCTCCCACGGACAGAGCTGTCCTGTTGCCTCATCAGGGACAGGGAAAGGTTTGATAAAACAGTTGGTCTGTAATCAAATGACACAAAAGTCTGATCTATGTTGAGAACTACCACAGATTTACTGATGTTCCTTTTTTCTAGTTGTGGGACCCTTTTTGAGACTCAAAAATTGCTGAACGTGTTGCAGAGCTGTTGAAGTTCCCCTCAGCTGTGCACACCAGGCCTGGTGTGGCTGTTCTCTGCTTTTCCAAATGCCTCCATCTGTACCAATTCATTTTTCCTGGTGCCCTGGGGTAGTCTCCCATAGAGGAAGCAGTTAAACAGGGTTGCTGGGGCATTTGCATTTAAGGTCAATTTCTTTTTCTTTTAAATAACCCACTTCTATGGACAAGTGATGCTCACCTGCAGTATCCAGCTGGGAAGAAATTCCTCTGCTCTTTCCCCCAGTAGCTGCAGCAATGTCACCCTGCCCCTCACCTCCCTGCCTTGGGAGCTTTGTACCATTCACCAGTGATTTCACTTCAAGGGGCAGCACAAAACTAACAGCCCAAGTTCTGAAGATCAGAACTGTCAGGCCTGAATTCCAAAGAACAGAAACAAGAAAGGAAGAAAGAAAATAGCCTGTTTGAAAACCTGGTATTTACAGCATCCAAAAAAAGATGCTGAAAATGTTGCTCTGTGTTTGTGTACAGTACTTACTTTGATACTAGCAAAATCATTATTTATAGCAATATGCTATCGGGTCACACATCCCCAAGAGAAACTAGAAAAGCAGGAAAATCTCCTAGGAGCTAATTGAGAGAACAGCTAGAAAGGCAGCTTTACTTACTGCTGCTCTCAGAACACATTTCAATTCCCTCCTCTGCTTTGTGAGGACATTCCAGCCCGGGTGAATCCTGCAGCAAAGGGCCCAGCAGGCAGGAGTTCTCCATCACTCAGCACAGGCTGGGCTTTCAAGATACTACTGAAGGCTCAAAGGGTTTGCTTATTAAGCACCAACTGTAGCTGGGGATAAGGAGATCAGAGACCAAGATTTGAACCAAAAATAACTTAGCAAAAATTATATATAGATATGGGGCAAAAAGTAAGTTAATAAATAGCATTTGGAAGTGTGGGGGAATACGAAGGCAGCTGTCCCCATGCCTTTGGGAGTGACACAGAACAGCGACCCGGAGCCGGCAGATCCGGCACCAAGCACCACGAGTGGAGTCACCCCAGAGCCCCCTCAGAGCCCCCCATCCCTCGAGGTGACAGAGCTGGGCCAGCACAGGGCTGGGGCAAAGGGCCACACGGAGGGTTCTGGGGAGCAGGTCACAAGCACAGCAGCAGAGCAGGCCCTGGGTCCTGCCAATGCAGCCCTTGAACTGCAGCTGGGTGCCCTGTGCAGAAGGGCCTCTCTTCTACCATCAGAAACCTCTTGTTTTGCTGATTATACATAATATACATATACATGTCTTATTTAAGAACTACAGTAAAAGTTTATAAAATAGTCTGACATGAAACATACCAAGAAAAAAGATGCTTTACAAACCCTGCAGCTTCTACTTACATTGCAGGCTAATCGTGCCAGAAATAATACAATTTTAAAAAGTAATAGGACTATAGAAGGGATTAATGACACAATCCAGACCTCTAGTTAAAATGTTTTCAAAGACAATCCTTATCTCAAAGAATCCTTGCGGGCATTCAGGCGTTTCAATTACGCATTATAAGCCTTTAGCAACTCTCTGCCCTGCTGATGGCAAATTTTCAAGGTGGAGACTTCGCCAACAGTGACTTTTTCTCTCCCCGAATCCAGGTCAAGGCATACACATTGTTCTGTAGTTTCAACTGGTAGAAAAACAAGTTTGTGACTGCTCCATGCAATTATTACACAGGAGCGAGATAATGAAAGAATGTTCTCAGGGGTGGTGTGGGAAACTGCTGAGAGAGTTTGTTCTACAGGGGGAGCGAGCCTGCCTTCCCATATAACACCTATAAACTTACATCAGGACTCACCAGAAGGAGGGGGATTTAACAGGATTACTCTGCAAGTTTTTCTTATTAGTCAGTGAACTTTTTTCCTCAGTTGCTTGACTCTTAATCACCCAGGCTTTTCCAGAAAGCCTTACTCTGAGATATGTAACCACCCTGGTCCCACCAGCATTTCAGCTGCTCACCCAGCCATGTTTGACACACCACTTCTAAACAAATAACGCAGCTCATACTCAAGGGCATGTGACACCAACACAGCATTTCTTCAGTACACGGTACTGCCATCACAGCTTGGCACATCTCAAAATATGGGATGACATTAAAAATCTTAGGAACATTCACAAACCCAAAAGACTCCCAAGACTAAAGCAGAAAGGCACGGCAAGGGTGTGCAGTTATCAAATCTCTTATCTGGGAAATGCTTGGTTGGGTACATAAAATTTGCACACGGAATAGGCCATGACACCCAGAACCTTATTCTCTGTAGAATCACTGCCAGGCACTGAGCCCTACCAAAACATGACAAAAACTGATCTACAACATTTAGTGGACTATTGGGTAGCAGGGGCAGAGCTGAGGAAAGCAAGCACGTAAGTGTGAAATCATTAAGAAAATAAAAGAGTGTATGTATACACATTTAACAGTGGATTTCTTACTGAAGGAAAAAAACACATAGACTGAATTTTTAAGTAAAGGAAAGCAGCTGCTTTACCAGTTTGCTATTATAGAGACTCACACACCACTGAGACAGGACAAAGGTGACGTTCCAGACTCTCCAATGACCTTGCCTATTAACAGCAGCACTGTGTCAGATCACAGACTGGACAGTCCAGCTGGAACCATCCCACACTGGTTTGTGACCCACCACTGTTCACCAGCACACATAAAACGCATTTTAAGGCTCTGTGACAATTCCTAATGGAAGTTAAATTATTCAAATGCTAAATGGTTTTGTCCAACTTCAGCAGGCTGTCAGTTTTCCAGCCCAAAGCTCCAAGAGTGGCTCCCTGACCTGGGGAATGGCTGCTGCCAGCTCCAGCCTGCAAACAGCTGTGCTGGCACAGGGACACAGGGAGCAGGGAACAAGGCCCTGAGACAAAGGGAGGACAGACAGATGCTTGTTCAGGAACAATGGCAGCCTAAGCATATGTCAAAGAGGATCTGTCAGCCCCACCAGCTCTGCAGAGTGAATAAGGAGAGGGAGAGGTGGAATTAATCTCTTTTCAAGGGCTCTTGGATAACACATGAACTGCTTCTCTAGAGGTGCCTCACCCCAGCAGTGAATGCAGAGAACCAGCTCAAAGTGGAGCCTCCCTGTACACAACCAGTGTCCTGATCTGAGGACCCTGACTTTGGAATGTCACTCCAGGCTTCCTTCCCTGTGCCCAGCCAGAGAGTGCTGTGTGCCACAGCCCACCATGTGCCAGAGCCCACCATGTGCCAGAGCCCACCGTGTGCCACAGCCCACCGTGCCCTGTCCTGGCAGGGAGCTGACCTGGGCTCCCCTCCAGGGGTGACCAGAGCCGGATCATCAGGAGGGAGCGAGGCTTTGTTTTGGTTGGATTTCTCTCAACAACAGAGTTTTAGCACACACACTCATGCAATTAGCCTGGCATTATAATGGGTTTTACCCTCTGGCTGTACACACATTGTCTGAGAGATGCAAAAGCTGATACAATCCCGTTTAAGGGAGATATTCATAGTCACTTCAGCTATAATTTTTAAAGGAAAAGCCACCCACAGATACGTTATTAAAAGGAGGAAAATATTACAGCAAAGTAGTGCCCAGGCCTCTTCACTTTATTGCTCTCTGAAAAGCTGCTCTAAACTTACAGCACAAGGCCTTTCCCCACTAAGGAAGAATAAAAATGGGAATAAGGGCTCAGACATTCACAGCATCATGGATGCTGAAGGAGAAGCAGGAGTCAGAGAAGCACACTGGATCCAAGGATAACACCAAATCCAAGGATGAACACTGAATCCAAGGATGAACACTGAATCCAAGGATGACTCCCCACCAGAGTGAGGAACAGCACTGACCAAAGGTGGATCCTGCACCCACCCAGTGGCCAGAGGCACAACTTTAGGGATATTTCTTCTTATCTTCCCTGTGAGTTACATTAAATACCTCCTTCCCCCAGGGAGCTGTTCCGGGCCCACGAGGCACATGTAACACAAACACTGGCATGGACAAAGAGTAACCACCTATTCACACCAGCAGTCTGGGGACTTCAAAACAATTCCAAACCACTGCATCAAACCACTGCCTACAAAAAGCCCCAGTAGCTGCACCATAGAAGAGTATGAACCACTGGGGCAGAGTTGGTATTGACAGCAGAATTTTTAGCACACAAGCACGGGAAAATAAGGTTTCATTGTTAGAAGACATTATCAAAAAGAACAGCTGTTATTTTTCAAGCTATTTAAGCACTGGATGTGCTGTTAACGATTTTCAGGTCACTACTGCTCTGCAGCAGCCTCCAGCTGGCAATACTTCAAAGATCCTAAAATGAAATATTAACAGTGGGTAAAAAAAAAAATAAAATCTTTATTTTGAGAGATACGATATGAAAGCAAACTGAAAAAGAGAGCTGAAGAGATACTACTGAGCAAAACTTTGATTTCACTTGGATTTAACTTTGAGGCACAGACAGCCAAGTTGAGTTGGGGTGACACAGAGTGTAGGGACAGAGGGGAGAGCTCAACAGATCATCTCCCCCATTTCACCCACCCCTGGGGATCAGCTGCAGGAGTTGGGCTCCAGCTCCAGCACTCGCTCCCACAACTGACCACTTGATATTAAACACACAAGAAGTCACTGGCAAACTGATATGGATTGATAAAAGTTGGGTGAAGGTGTTCACAGACAAAAGTAAAAACTTCTTAAGTTTTTTGACATCTGGAATCTATAAAAATATATTCCACCTGCTAAATATTTTCTTAATATTTAGGCAAGTAAAGTAGGTTTTGCATGCAGGAATTTGTGTTCGAACAGTTCGTGTGTGTTGCAAAGATACTGAACAGAAAATATGTTACTTAAGAAGATTACCAAAAAAGGCAATTTAATTAACTACTACCAATGTGCATTCTCAGCATTTCATTAAGTTTTCTCAACACACTCCATGGAATACTGTAAAGTAATCAAAAAATACCCAAAAGCACTTCAAAAAACCTGTAAGTTACTCCAATTCAAGTCTTTCTAACACATGCTCTCGAGGGCTGGGCTTTTTAGAGGGACAGGATCTGTCCAGGGAAAGAGCTGCCTGATGTAAGCTCACAGATCTCATGGAGAACTCTCATGGAGACTGAAGAAAACATCCAGATTCCATTTCCACTAAAAGGTATTTTATGGGAAAGGGTTAAGCACCTTGTTTTCCCCAGCACACTTCAAAGGTATGCTTCATCCACTCCTGCTCAGCTGCCAAACCAGACCTCTCCAGAGCTCCTTTTCCAACCATCCATGTCCTAAAAAAGCCTTTTAATGTCGGGTCTAATCACACCCTCCAGCATGTGCACTATTATCACTTATTCTTTACAAATCAGAGCTAAAAGCAAAACTGATTACTGCAAGAAATCTGTCTCCTTGAACAAAAAGTGATTCAGAGTATCTTACTTAAAAGAAAGGAGAGAAAATTAGAGGGATACTGTTATGGTTAATATCTTTTAAAATGTTTAATTTGTCTTCCTTCATGGAAGCTTAAAATTGAACCTGCTTTCTAATTCAAGTTTATTTCACCATTTACACAAAATTTTCTGGCTATGCTTGAGACCTTTTTATTCACTTCTCAACTGCCTTTATGAACCACAGCTACAGTAGGTTACTACACTACATATGACATTTATTCAGATACATTTTTTAATTCCATAAAAAACAATTCTTTTTTTTTCAGTTAATGGCATAGCTCTGTAAGGTCTGCAATGTTCATAAATAAATAATATGCCCAATAAACACATAAAGCTCCATGTATTTTTGTACTTCTTTCTTCTTCATTTTTAAAGTGTATACCACAGTTACGTGCACATTCCTGCCCCCATTCCCTGACCTCTATTCCCATTCCCACCAGCAAACCCAGAGAAACCCAAATGAGAAACCTTCTTCTCCACGTCCAACAAGCCTCCAGGCCTTGGCACAGTTCCTGGAGTATTTCTGCACCTCCAGAGCAAAGTAGGTTAATAAGGTCTCTGGTCACATCCTCTCCACAGACACCTCGTTTCCTGCAGGAACCACCTCCAGCCCCTGAGGTTCCACCAGCAGCTTTCCCTCCCCTCTCATCCTCCCACCACCCCCTCCCCAGCGTGGGGGGACATGGACACAAAAACCCACAAAACACAGGGACTGAACCCCTTTTTGCCCCTTGGCTGCAGTGAAGCCCCACAACAACCCCTGTGGAGCAGCTCAGCCCCCCTGGCAGTGGATCCCTCCCACTCCTCCCCCAGTGAAACCTGTCCTACTTCAGCCCTTCCTTTCTCACACAATCACTTTGCCCATTTCCCAGCACACGGAAAATCAGCACTTCCAAGTAATCACCCTTCAGTGCTCCCTGCTCCCACCAAGGGCAACAGTTGTATCTGCTGGTTCAGGACCAAGCCTCAGGACTTTGATAGATCTGTATATGTATATGTACAAATATATATGTATATATGTTTGAGGCCCATAGTACCTTTTAATTCCATGAATTACTGCTATTCATATTCATCTCTCCAAAATCTGTAGTGATGATAAATCTAGGAACATTCATCAAGATTTTTACCTGGAAGAGGCAAATCTTATTCACTGACCTTTAAAGTTTCAATTTATCCTGCCCATTCTTTATTCTATTAAATGCAATAATACAGAACACAGAATTGCAACTCAGAATGCTTCATAACTGACACTCTCTCTTCCACCCCCTTTGCCAGGAATTACTTTAGACAACAGTATTTCATTTATCTGTCTTGCACAGGAGTGGATATCAGAATCACAGAACTTTAAAACATTATTTAAAATACACATTAAGCCTATCAGATACTGTAATTCCCAACCCCAACACTTCCCAATGGCCAAAGTAAACACTAACTAGAGATGTCTCAACTCCCTCACTTTTTTTTCTATGGAAAGTTTTCTATGTAATCAACCCTGCCCAGTCATTTGTTCTCTGAATTACAGTGGAACAGAATGGACAAGTCAAAACATAGGTGTGAAATAAATAAATCCATAACCTCTACAGCCCAAAGGTCTACAAGATGCTTTAGGGTTACTTTTGGAACATGAAAGAAGTGCTTTTTATCTCAGTTAAGGCTAATGAGGATTTAAGAAAGACCCACAACATCACAAAGAAGAAGCAAAAAAATTTTTTACAAAATCAGGCTTCTCTTTATTCCCAGGGAGTTTAAAGACACACCAGTTCCCCACTGCCACGGACCAGTGAACAATCCTGTCACATACCATCAAATCTCACAGTGCTGTAAAAATTCCACCTATTTCCTTGACAGTCTCAATTACACGGGAGCCACAACCACTCCTTCTCAAAAGGCAGTTTCAGAAGTAGGAGGACATCAGAGTGACACCCTGAAGTGAGGGTGAACAGCACCCCTGAGTGACCAGCCTGCTGAGAGCAGGTTTAAAATCCCTCCATGTCTGCAGGAGCAGAACGTGTAACCAGTGGATTTCCATGGGAGGTCGTTTGGTTACTACTCAAACACCTGAAATAGTGTAAAATCTGCACATTTACACCTTCAGGCAAACGACCCAACACTGTTTTATGGTGGTGCCAGGGCCAGGGGACCCGAGCGAGGCGCTGGAGCAGCCCTGGAGCACTCGAGGAGGCAGCACAAGCTCAGGGCTCCTCGGCCCTTTCCTCTCCTTTAAAACTCACCCACAATGGGCCATCTCAGAGACCTCTTTAAAATACTACGAGATCTTCAAGGAAAGTGAGTTTCTCCCTCTTCCCTCCCAAAAAAACCCCAACAAAACCCAACCTGAATTGTTATAAGCCAAACCCACTGACATCCTACAATGCCGTTGACTTGGTCTCACAATTCCACCCAGAGAAATGCTGAGGTCTGACCTGCAGGGCTCCTGTCTGACCCCCTCATTCCACAGCTGGATTCTGTGATCTCCATGAACTGACCTGACAATCCTAATATATGCTTCTCTATTCCGAGTCTGCCAAAAACCTTGTGACAACAGATGGAATCACTGCCACGGGTGAAATTCCAGGCAAACGACATTAATGGCTCTAAAACACTTCAAACCCAAAGTTTAAACAATAGTTCAGGATGAAATAAAAATGATTACAGAAGGATTCCCTTTACTGGGTCATATGATAGGTGACAAAATCTCCTTGGGAACAACTGTGGGAGTGATGATATATACATTTAATATTCAAATTACCAAACACCTGTCAGTTCTCAATGTTTCAGATGAAGTTTCAGATGAATAAACAGTAGTTTAAAAATTATAAGGTGACATGCCCAAGACAGAGATCAGAGAAAAAGCCACAAGTAGGTCAAAGCTGGTCCTGATTCTGTCAACATTCACCTACTTTTCTTCAACTGCTTCAGAAAACAATAAGCAATCCAAACCTAAAGAATATAAATGCTCTGCTCCTTCAGCAGGAGCAGAAGGGAAGCTGCAGCTCAGCTTATGGGCCTGGGTGAGGATGTCAATGCCCTGCCAGCAAAAGCCCAGTGGAAGTCCTTAATCCTGATTTTTCAAGTGCAATCAATGAGCAAATATGTTCAGAAAAGCACTTTGATACCTTGAGGTATCTATAATAATTGAAAAAAACAAATAAAAGCTGCTTTCCACTTCATAATTAAAAACTGCTTTTAGTTAAGCTGTTAGGTTGAACTCTTACTCTCTTCAATTAAATCAGGTGACCCAGGGTAAAATAGATTTTTTTTTAATTTATTTTTGCCTCTCAGTGCTGCTGTAGGACATTCTCTGTTAGAACAGTGGTGCACAAAGACTGGCAGCACAAGGGATCTGGGCTGGTCTTGCTTTAGCCACTGACATAGAAGGATTCCCAGCACACACAGACTCTCCCTCTCCACAAATTGTCAGGAGCTACATAAACTTCTTACTCTGGCAAATCATAAATGGCAACTTTTAATGGCTTTAAGATTTAAAACTGGAAAGGATTCTAGCAGGTCTTCATTTCCCACTCCTTTGCTGCAGTCCATGCTATGAACATTCCCTGGTGCAGCAGCACTGCCAGGGCAGTAAGGACACAGGACACTGTCCCTTTAACAGCAATTACCACGTGGGAGCCTCTGCCCCGACAATTTGAATTGAGATATAAAAATAAAGTAGATGCTAGTTATTACTCACTCTGGCTATTTCACTTTAAGGGCTGAGCAGTTTTTTTTAAACAGTCCTTGGTTGGTTCTGTGTTTGGTGGTTGGGGTTTTTTTTTCATTTCCATATGCTGAACTAGAGGAAAACATAACCCACTAAACCCCACTGTCCTCTACCTGCACATCCTGTGAACAGCAGCAGCTTTGAGAACACTGGCTTGGAGGACACGTGCCTTCAACAAAACTATGGGCAGATGTTCATTTTCAGGTCTCTTCCTGTTTGTTCTGACATGTCCTTGCCACTGAAACAGGACTCCTGACTTGAAAAATGTGAATTGAATGGGAGAATCCCCACTTTTGTTTAAAAAAAAACAAAACTAAACAAAAATAGCATCTCAAATCTTCTCACGTTGGTTTGACTGCCTTTTATTTTTTTTAATGTCCATGAAGAATCCAGAGCAGGTTTGCAGCTGCCCTTTTCCAACCCTTCCCCACAGCAGTGACTGAGGACAATCCGTGTGTGACCTTGGGCAGTCCTGCATTATCCACATCCATTTGAGGAATATCAGGGCTTTCCATGACCTACTTGATCCACTTCCTTTCCCTCAGTCAGAACAATAACAAAAAGAATAATCTTGCTTCATCAACATACCCACAAGCTACAAATCAGCATCAAGGAGGTCTGGCCTAGAGGACTTCAAACACACCAGGGAGAACACAGGAGAGTCACAAAGCACTGGGAGATTCAGGAAATTCTCTTCTTCATTTAACCAAAAAACACTAGCCTAGGAATGGATAAAATTAAGGAAGATGGATTGCCAGCAGTCTGGGAATAATGATACATCCTATTCCTTGTCCCAGAAACCCTCCCTGCAAGAAATCCTCACTCCAAAGCAATGCTCTGAAGTAAACGAGCCAAGGAGAGCTCACAGAAACACCCAAAGAGAAGTTGTATTGCTGGATGGAAACAGCCTTTAGAACAATGCCTTTGTTCTGTCACTGTCCAATCTCTGGGGGGGGAAAGCTCTTATTTAGGGCTTTCAAATAGTCTTGCATGGGCCTCCAAGGGCCTTTAAAAACAAAGGCAGGAGGAAGCCAAATAGGTACTCAGTTAAAAGGCAGAGACACACTCTTGTGCTCAGAAGTCAGTGACCTGTGAGCTCTACTCCACACAGAACTGCCCTACATCAATCAAAGGCTTCAAAATGGGCTTTTTCTGTATTTCCTCTAATATACTGTAACCCATTAATTAGGAACCAAAACAGCTAAAGGTGAATAAAATGGTTTTCAGTGCAGCAAAGCCCCCTGCCCCAGAGCACCACCAGACTGCTCCCTCACCTACACGAGTGCCAGCACAGACCTCAGCAATGCTGCAGGGGAAGAACAATGCTCAGGGCTGAAAATTGTTACTGCCTTTATGCAACAAGTTTTGCTATTCATAGACAAATATTCTTCAATAGTCACATGAATTTATATTAAATAAAATAGTAACATGCATTATCTGCAGTAACAAACCCCATGCACACTGCCAAGGGAAAAGGGAGAGCCAGGTGCTCTTCAGAGAAAACATAATAATTTAGATCAAAGCCTGAATAACTACTTGGCCACCAGTTAAATACCATGCCCAGCTTTACTGGTGCCATCAAGCAAAGGCTCTGTCCTGACACCACTTTCACGTTGTGCAATGAAGAAAACTCTGAGAGCACCTCCTGGTGGTACCCAGATCATGGAGACAAACTGCCAGGAACCAGGAACAGATTTAGGATTAAAATCTGGAATAGCATCATTCCAAAATGACAAGGAAATTGCATCAGTTTCTCTGGGGAGCAATTTTTTTTCACCTATTAAAATGTATTTGCATATGAAAGAGAATGGGGGAAAGAAAATCCTTCTCTAGAGTCCAAGGATTCCTACAGTTCCCAGTATATTTTACTTTTCCACAAAAATTTCCTCTAAGAGTTCTTGAACAGAAAGCTCTGATTTTTTAATTTTTTTCCCCAATAAATACCATCATACCATGTTCTAAGACAATCAAAGAAATAAGAGAAGATGTGTTCTACAAAATGATTCTGCTATAACCATTCTGGTGTTATATCCAACAGCATAAAGAGCATAAAAATTCCACTCACACACAAATGCTTCCAAGCCTTCATAAAAAACCACCACATCAGGAAATTAAAGAATGATAGTACCAGGACACACTGATTCTACCACAGCCCTCAAGATTAAAGCTCAAATTCTTACTAAGCACTTTTAAAGACATGGCCATATTCCAGAGCCAGCTGTAGCCATGGAAGTTGTTTCACATCAGGGCTGATGATATAAGTCTGCCTTCATTTATCCATCACTCTCACATAACAAAAGAAGATGCAGCTTTAAATACTAAAATGAAGTCCAGATTATTCTGGTGGGTTTGGTGTTTGAGCAGCATTTTGGTCTCTGTTTGTAGCCCCCACCCCTGCAGTTTTCTGCTGGGTTTGGTCAAATACTATTACCAATAAATGAATGCATTAACCCCAGAAGGCTCTGTTCTTTCCATACGTGTTTGTACTGCCTGTCACAAGCCACTTCCATGTAAGCATCTCCTACCTCACTCAGAGGTCTACTTTTACAAAGCTGGGTGCAACAGTTACTCTGAGTCCCCATACAGCAAAACTTACAGCATCTACTATGGGATTTCCTAGCACTCAAAGTTCTTTGTGGATTTTTAATATGCCTTTTAAAAACAATTACTGATTATATTAACAAACAGAAACTCTGCTTAAGCAAGCTCTCCACACCTTTGAGCCAGCTTCTCTCACAAGAACAGCTGCATGTTACCTACTCCAGACCAGAAGGCAGAACTTTCTGGAGGATTAAAGATACATGAGACCCATATACAACCATTACAAGTCATCAAAAAACAAACATATCCCAGAGGCTTCCTCTGCTTTACCCGCCCAAAGTTCCTCTGTTTTACCTGCCCAAAGCTATTTTCTCTTTCAATGCTGTTGTTCCCCAAGAAATGAAGCAGCCCAGGCACATCCAGCAGCCTCCTCACACCCCCCTGTTCCTGCCTTATCTCCTGCTGGGGGGATCTCCAGGCTGGGCTGCACCTCCCATCACACCTCCCCTCACACCTCAGCCCTCCACAGACACCACGGGTTCCGTGTTTGGATCAGGGAAACCCGCAACTTAAACCCCCTCTACAAAGAGATGAAGGGGGGGAGAGCGAAAGAACATCTGAAATATGTCTTCTGGAAAATCAATATTAGACTGAGAGCCAGTCACAAGCTGTTACATTTGCAGAATTCAGAGGAAAAAGGAGAAACCAGCGAATGCTACCAGGATCTAACTGGATTATCAGCACCCAGCCCTGTGTGGATACAAACAACATCAAGGTCTGCAGGTGCTGCAAAGCGACTTGCATTTCAAGTGACCTGTGAAATGCTGACCTTGCATAATTTACAGTGAACTAATTTATCCCAAATGGTCCTTGCCCAACTCTGAGGAAAAAAAAAAAATTATCCACATTCCTTCCTTCTTGCATCATCTTACAAGACAATAATGAACAACCTCATATGTAACTTGGGTAGAATTTCACCTAATCCCAACATCTAATTTCAGTGCAAGGGGTTATTATATCCATTTCATTTAATTCACTCCATTTGGGGAACAGCCATTTAAATGTTAACAGAATTTTTCTTTTCAGGAAATTTGAAAAAAACACCCACCCAACTTAAACATATAAGCTTTGTAAAATTTCCCATATTAAAAAAAAACTGAATCAGGTCATTGTTCTACTATATTTCTTCACAAATAGAGTCAGAAACCAATTTAGATAAAGCAATTCTGTAAAAAATACTGACATAGTGATCCAAGATAATCACCTGCAGCTCTTTCCATTGTGCTGGTGAATGTGAAACCCAATCCCCACTCTGCTCTGAACCTGCCCAAGGACACTGCTGCCTCCTTTGCCCGGGGCATCCTCATGGTTTCCTCCAAGAAGTAACTGGATAAAAACGACTCAGTCTCTTTCTTATGAAATCCCTGTCTATCTGCATCAGACACCCAAGACAACAGAAAAACTCACTGAAGTAGAACACAAGAAGTGGAAAACTGTTGTGGTTTAACCCCAGCCAGCAGCTCAGCCCCATAGAGCTGCACAACGGCAACGGGGAGACAAACACCACCACCCCAAACGTCCCCTTCCTCCTTCTTCCCCGGCTTTACACACTGAGCAGGATGGAACATGGTCTGGAACATCCCTTGGGCCTGAGGGATCCCCTCCCCAGCCTCCTCAGGGTGGGGTGAGGAGCAGAACAGCACCAGCAGTGCTCAGCAATAACGAAAACAGCCCCGGGTTATGAACCCTGTTTTCAGCACAAATCCAAAACACAGCCCCATACCAGATCCTAGGAAGAAAATTAACTCCACCCCACCCAAACCAGCACAAACCCCCAAAAGCCAGTGGTGAGAGCAGTGCTGCTGAGTGGTGCCACGGCAGTGGGCAGTGAGAACAACATTCCTACCACAGCTCCTACTGAACTGTTTGCATGCTGCACTAGAACAACCAACCAGGGGGAATCCTTTCCAGCTGGAAATCTCTGCTCCCATTTTCTGTTACAGTCCATGTACACAAAGCAGATGTGTCATTTGAATGGGAAAGCTTCATATTTACCTGGATCAGTGAAGGTTCCCAGCAGTGCTAAACACAACAGCAATACTGACAGCCAAATTCCCCCAAATAATCTGAAATGATTTTTTTTAAACTATTCCTGTCCATTTTACTTAATACTTCTAAACATTTTTGTGGCCCATTACTAAAAGCAAATTCCACACCAAAAATCAACACATCAAACAGTAGATGTTTTCCACTCCTAAGAAAAACCCTGAGTTATATTCCTGGTTCACACTTTTGCTGCATCTTGGCCAGCTGTAACATCAGTACTTCAAAAGGCTCTTTGACTGGTCTTTAGTTTGAATGTTTGTAGGGATCTTGGCCTGAATTACTCCTCCCAGAGCCTCTTTATCCAATTCTGGTGGATATTCTGTCCCACCCATCGGAGGTACCACCTCCTGCTCACAGTTCCCCATTTCTGCTCAGTCTCACAACCAGAGTTCCGGGATAAACTTGAGTACTTTTGTAACTTTTAAGCTGTTAAAAAATATCACATTAAATACTTTAAAGCAAACAACTGCCCACCTAAATGTTAATTAACGGGGGACATTTCCTGTCCTCAGCTAACAGGTGAGGTTTGAGGGACTGGAAAAAGATCACGATACAAACAACTTTAACTTAGGGAAAAAACCTCTCCCACCAAAAGTCTTAATGGGTCTCATAGAACACATTCCCATAACTCAGCTTTTGCTAAACTTTTCTTGTTTACAGCCTGGGCTTTTGCATCTTTATTTGCATTAACTATGCAAAACATCGTTGTGGTTGGCAGCAATTTGAGACAGCAGAAGGGGAACTTCTCCTGCCACTATTCAGACTTTTCTGAACACGTAACATCTTTTTTTCCCCCAGTGTACATTCTAGCAGTTTTGTCCCAAACACATTACCCCCACTGCATCCTTGCTCAGCAGGACACGTTCCTTTAAAGGAACAGGAGATTATGGGTTTATCCTGGAAACGTCTTTCCTGCTGCTGTGCTTAGTATCAGTGCTGGGATAAAACCCTCTTAAAATAGTTCCAGGGTCCAGGCAACAATCCATTGTATGCAACAGTCTTTTGGATTTTACTGAGCAATGAATTTAGTGTTTTCAGGCCTTTGAAGGCCAGGAATGAACAGTAGATTTAGGCTAAATTATCTCTGAATTTTAATGTTACAGCAGCCTGTCCATAATGTCCTGTTGCAACATCAACAGCCAAACTGTTTGAAACGTTGTACTGCTGTGTGACTTCCTGAATAAAAAGGATTAGAAGCAAGTATATTAAAAACCCCACTGCAATTTAAAACTGGGTAAACTAGGAATTTAAAAAAAAAAAATTCAGATACTGTTTTCTGTTGTCACTTGCAACAGCTTTACCTTAGAGATGCCTTTTAACACAGATTTGACATTAAGACAGATTGCTCAGTTCCAGTCTTTGATGAACAACAGTAACTTTTTAAAGGTAGGACACACATGTAAGACAAATACAACCCTCCCCACACCTTAGGGGATCACTCTTTCCTGTCCCACGGGAGTGGACACATCCCAACCAACGGGACATTTCCAGAGCATCTCAGCAGCAGTGTTACCAGCCTGAATCAGCAACAACAGTCATTACTCGCTGTCTCCCTGCCCAGAAGTTGGGTTCCTCTTCCCTGGCCCAGGAACCCTGCGTGGGAACAGCAGGAGCACCTCTTGCAGAGGGACCGAGGCTTTACCCTCACTCCAAAGCCACCAGCCTTCGCAGCTTCCACAGAGATATTTTTCTGTTATCATTATTACCATTTTTTTAGGAATCCCACCAGATGGCAGCAGCATGTCTCCCCAGCAAAACTGGGAGCACTTCTCCAAAGGACAGCTCCTTATTCTTGGAACAGACACGAGACTTCCCAAACTCAGCCCTGCAGTCTGAAACACGGGATGCAGACGGAGCTTGTCACTGGCACTAAAATCCAGATTTTTTCAGCACCTTAGGAACGTGTGTGCAGGGAATACTCCAAGAGCAAATTGCTCTGGTTTTGGCAAACGAGGAACATGACTTGGTTTGTGGCAATTTGCCAAACCAGAGTGTGGTGAGGCAAACCTGCAGGACCTGGGGGAAGGTCCCTGCACACCTGTCCCTGCTTCAGCAACTGCCCCCCAGCCCAGCTCAGGACCCCAAGCTCAGCACTGCACTCACTGCACACCTCTGCACCACGTTACAGCACAGGGAGAGCCGAGAGTACAGACAAACACAGCGGGGCAAGGCCCATTGTTCAAGAGACTCTTTTCTACTTTGCCAGCTGGGGTTAGATTCACTTGAAAATCCACAGATGCCATGCCAGGGACAGCTGATATGCAAGGAAATGGTGCCCAGCTGAGCGAGGACACGGCCTGTGCACAGACACAGCGGCAGCAGCACCCGCCCGCAGGAGTTAATAATGAAAGTGCTGAAGCACCAGGCTTTGGCTCTTCACGAGTGAAAAACTCCAACAGCACATTAGCTCCCCTGAAACATCATCGAGTAGCAGACAAATGAACTAATGACAAATGCTAATTCAACTGCCAAGAGAAAATCTCCCTCGGTGAGGTAACGGGAAGCACAACAACGCACACTGATCGCTCCTCTGACCTGGAACTGAGCTGCAGGGTCACCTGTGCCTTCCAGACACTGCAACGACACGTCAGACTAGAAGACCAAAGACTTTTGCAAATACTCCAACTGTGGAATAACATCCATTTCCCTCAGAAGTACTGACGGGAACTTTTAAGTTGCCCATTAGCTCCGATACACACTCAGAGATACCAACAAACAACAGAACCCTCATTCCAAAGTAGCTCAGGCCTTATGAATTCTGTGTCACACTTGGACCCAAGTGTACACTTCTCGTGTCCAAGTCACCTCAAACTATAAATACCCAAGTCGATGTTTACATTCAGCTGCATTATCTCACAGAGCTAAAATTCAATTACATGGGCATTCTTCTGCATTTGGAACGAAACTAAAATTCAGTCTAATTATTGCTTACACACTCCTAAAGTCAGCCTGCACTCACTGGCAGAAGTTAACATGAAATGCCAAAAGCCAAGCAGTGACCACTGAATTTAAACACAAGTGAGCAAAGAGGAACTCGCACCAATGAGTGAGCCAGTGCAGCCCCAGCTCTGCCAGAGGGATCTGAGCTCCCAGCTTCTGCTTTTATCAAACACCCTCCCCCTTTGGTTTTTTTTTTTTTCCAAGCTGTTGTTACTTTAAATTAAAGCTGTAGTTGCAGCTCTGCAGCTCTGTCCCCCAGGGGCAGTTCCTGTTGGGTGGCAGCAGGTGCCTGGCCAGGGGCTTGGGATAGCACTGTCCTACCTGGTGCCAGTCAGACCCTTCTCTCTACACTTCCTTCTTCCCCTCAGCACACTTAATGATATTATATTTAAATATGCAAGCGTGACCTTTCAATCTACTGAATATTACAGAAGCAGATCTCTCTCTGCACCTTATTTTTCAGCAAACAGAACTGAGAAAATACAACCCTGGGAAACACACAGGTAAACAGAACTCTGGTACTAAACAGTAATAAACTCTCATCTTACATAACAACCCAAATTTAAGCAAAGCCTGTAACAATTAAGTTAAAAAACTCCAGACTTTATAAAAAAAAAATACAAACTGATGGAAATATTTTTAGGCAATTTTTTACAGCAGATTCCTTGTCAGTTTTCATTCTTTTACATCCACTTTGTAAGGCTGTACCACAGCCAGGGCACGGCAGTACCGACTGCACAACAGCTCCCCTCCGACCGGGAGCACTCGGTCCAGATGAACTGCCCAGCTCCGAGGGGAGGGACAGGAGCCCAGCCCCAGCACCGACCCGAGCCTTGTCCTGCAGCCTCCCCGGGGAGCCCCACCTCAGTGCCACGCTGGGCAGGCTGTGTGTGGGCAGCTGGCAGGGCTGTGCCATGGGGATCCGGGCTTTGCTCTCCCGAGGCCTGTCCTGCTGAGCCCTCCTGCTGAGCCCTGCACAGCCCTGCCCAGCCCGGCCCAGCCGAGGAGAGGCTGCCCTGGTGCAGCTGCAGCACAGGCAGTGCCCACAGCCCAGCTCCCGGGGCACGGCGGGGGCTCAGCACCGCGGGCACCACACACACACACAGCTGCAAACTTCGCATCGTGCTGCAGGAAGCGCAGGGCGCCTGCTCTCCAGAACACCCCCGTGCCTTCGTGCTGCCAAGGACAGCTCAGAGCACGGCCAGCTGACAAACAGCTAGAAACAAACCCACACATCTATAAAAGACTCCTGCCAGCTTTGTGTCGGTGCTCCTGAAGGGCAGTAATTACATACATGGCACTAAGGTGGTCACAAAACGCACGAGAAGGAATTCCACTCTGCTGACAGACTCCTCTGAATCGCAGCTGGGGGATAAAAGGGCCGGAGGCAGCGCTCCAGCGAGGCAGGAAATCCCATTTCCATTTTTGAGAGGGGAGCAAAGTTCAGCTGTGCTGTTTCTGGTAGCACCCAGCACCACCGCGGGTCAAACCGCCGCCGAGACAAAGATCTTGACAGGTGACTGCACAAGGAAGACATTTTCATACGCTTTTCATTTCTGACTCTTAAGTCAGGTCAAAATGAATATTCTGATACTCAGCTGTTAACCTGAAATTTTAGGCAGCACGGCTTAGCTGCACAGCTGCACGCTCTGATTAAAGGTACAGAAAGGGTATAAACAAGCTGCTTTGTCTCAGAGGAGAACAGTGGGGTGGGCTGTTGGTCAGAGGTGGCTCCTCACCACTCCGAGCCTCCTTCTGCGAACACAAACAGGCAAAGCAACTTTCTAAGAACAGAGGAGAAGTGGTAAGCAGCTTTCTGGTATTCCGACTCCAGTGACAAGACCAGGGATGAGTTATGACCAGGTAAAGAACGACAAGGAGGGATCGGTCCGTTCTTGCCTCTACTCACCAGACAACACCAAAGGCTCCGTATCCGATGGGTCTGTCGGGCTCCACGTCCAGCTGCTGCTGTGGGTGCTGTGAGTGCTGATGATGGTGCGCTTTGACCGCAGCGGCTGCTGCAGCCTGTACCTGAGCTGGGGCTGCGGCGGCCGGGCCGGGAGCCTGGCCCGGGGCCGGCGATGGGAAGTAGGGCTGCTGCTGGCCCGGGTTGAGCATGGCGGCGGCGGCGGCGGCGGCGGCGGCGGCAGAGGAGGCATGCTGCTGCTGCACCGGGTGCACGGCCGAGCCCGCGTGCAGGTGGTGCTGCGCGTGGTGGTGGTGGTGCAGGTGAGGAGGAGGGAGGTGAGGAAGGTGGTGGTGGTGGTGGTGGTGGTGACCCGCTGCTGCCGCAGACGTACCGCCATTGTAAGCCGCCATCATTTTTGCGTTGGCTGTTGTGCCACAAAGAGACATTCAACAAAAAAGAAAAATGCCCTTTGATTGGATGACAACTGGGTCAAGCTGTCGTTTGGCCATAAAAATTAAAATCTGCTACACTTTAAAAGTTGGGTTTCATCGTACACGGCCCACCTTTAAAAACATGGAGCTCCACTGGCCTTATCTCCTGGCGAAGCCAAACCACTCGGGGAGTCTCTTCATGTGTGCGAGCGCCAACCCCTGCCCCAGCGTCCAGCCGGGCTTGGCTACTCCAACTCCATCCTTGGGCAGCTGCCTTGGGGCCGGCCTGGGCTTTCTCCTTCACTTTGGGTTTTTTTGTCGTTTTTCTTGTTATAGAAATTAAACACCGTGATCAATCCCCCTTCCCTCCGGAGGGAGGGCTCGGAGCCTCTGCCCTGAACACCCCGCGAGGGCCGGCCAGCCTAGCCCTGCCATTCCCACACCCTCTCCATGGATCCCCCGAACCTCCCTGAGCCCGGCCACCTCCTACATCGCTCCCTCCTTCCAGGCACCTGCTCCCTCACGGCACCAACAACTCGGGAGTTTGTAACTTTTCCTTGAAGGCCTGAAACACACACAAGGACCAAAAGAAAGTGAAGGGGGGCGGCGGGGCGAGGAGAGGGGGGCGAAAAGAAGATAAAAACAGAGGGAGGAAGGGAAGGGCCGGGGCAGGACAGGAACCGCGGCGGGGTGGGAGAGGGGGCGAGGGAGGGGGGGAAAGTGGCAAATGAATGACGGGGCGGCCGGGGCCGCGGAGGGGGCGCGGGGCAGGACGCGGCGGCCCCTGACAGCGCGGGCCGCGGCGGGGCGGGGCCGGGGGGGTGGGTCGGGGGCGGAGGGCAGGGGGCCCGCGGCCGGGGCTGAGGGGCGCGGGGGGCGGCGTTGCCCCCGCGCGGCCCCGGCCCCGCTCTCACCTGGTCCCGCCGCCCGCGCCGCGCCGCGGGCACGCGCAACCCCCCCGCGGGGCGCGCGCCCGACGCCGCCCGCAGCCAATCGCGCCCGGCCCGCCGGGCTGCGCGAGAGCCGCCCCCGACCAATCGGTGCGCGGCGCCCGGCGCGCCCCGCCCCCCGCGCGCGGGCCGTGCGGAGCCCCCCCCGCCCCCGGTGCGGCCCCGCCCCGTGACCCCGCCGGCCAATCAGCGCGCGCCGCCGCGCCCGGAGCCGCCGAGACCCCGCGAGATTCCCTCACCTCACACAACCCTCGCCCCGGGCGGCCCCGCCCCCGCGCCCTCCTGCCAATCACGGGGGCCCGCCGGCCAATCGGCGCTGCTCCCGAGCGCAGTCCCGCCCCCGGCACCCGCCGCTCGCCCAATCGCGACCGCCCGTCCGATCCGATGAGCCAATGGAGAGAAACGAGAGCCCGAAAAGGGGTTACTGGGCCAATGGCACCGGGAGGCGGGGCGGCCGCATGACTGACAGCTCCCCTCACCAGTGGCCGGCGCCGATGGGCGGTGAAGGAGCCGCCGCTCCACCAATCGCAGAGCGTGGCGCCGGGGGACGGACGCGGAAGTGGCCGGTGTGCCCGCCCACAGGCGGCAGGAGGCCAATGGGCGGCGGGGCTCCGCTGACGGGCAGCGGGCGGGGCCAATGGCGGCGCGGGGCGGGGTGAGGTGAGGACGCGGCGCGCGCGGGGCCGCTGTGGGCGCTGAGGGGGCGGCGGGGCGGGGCGGGGGCCGCGCTGAGGGGACAGCGCCGGGTGGGGCCCTCCTTCACCTCCGGGGACTCGCCCGCCGGCGGCTCCCTCCCTGTCCGCTCTCCCCCCGCCCGATGCGCGCTGACCCCGCTCCCTGGAGCTTGGGGGCGGCCGGCGGGGGGTGTGGGGGCTGCTGAGGGGGTTTGTTCCAGGGCTCAGGGGTCTTTTCTCAAGTCTCTCAGAGCTGCAGAGCGGGGCTGCAGCGGGGCCCGAGGCTGTGGCACGGCTGTGGCACCGGGTCTCACCAAGGCAAATCCCCCGCTCACGGCGGGTTCCAGCCGTTCCCAGCAGTGTCTTCCCGGCCCCCGCAGCGTGCCCAGGACACGCTCAGGGGGCCCCGTGCGAGGTACGTGTGAACCAGCACCAAAACACCCTCTGTGCGTTGTTTCAGTTCACTCACGGCACGAACCCGCCGGCCTGGGGAACGCGGTGTCCTTGTGTGAGGCGTCCGCTTAGAGCAGAGGGAATTAACGGTGTAGTGGTGTAAGTCAGGGCTTCCTCGTCACCTCCTGCCCCTGAAGGCTGCTGAGGGGGCTCAGCACTGAGCTGGCTCGTGGAACTTGGAGCAGGAGTGTTCTGGGAGTAGTTCAGTGAGCCTGAGCTGCTTGATGGGGGAGTTGGCAAAATCCAACCATGGTAATTGGAACTGGGCAGGCAGAGACACTGCATGAGGTCCTGCCAAAGCCTGGTTTGAGGGCAACTCATTTGTCATCCCCAGTGAGGCCTGGAGATACAGGATTGGTGACTGCTGCTGCTGAAACATGACAGATCAATTCTAATCTCTTGCTGCTGAAGACAGTTATTCATGGGGACATGCATCTGTCTCTTAGCATTGTCCTCACAGTAAGTGCTGTAACCAGTACAAGTCTGCTGTCTGAGAGGGAATGCTGCTATAGTTGGGGTTGTCTGTGCTAAACTCAGGTAAAAATTATATAGAAAAGTCAATACTGTGCATCAGAAACACAGGGCACAGACTTGTTCATTTTCAAAAATCCACGGCATCAAGTGTAGTCTTTTCTGACTCTTGAGAGATTTGTTTTCCCCTTGGATTTGACACTTGCTTTGCAGGGATATAATCTTTTTGACAGCTCTCTGTGCACAGGGATGGAGGACAGTTCATAATCAGCCAGTCCTGTTTCTGGTCCTTAGCAGTGTTGTAACCTTAAAATTCTCCACGAAAGATTGTATTATTTTGCACAGTATAAAATGTAATGGTTCAGTTCCAGGCATACCTTGTGGGCTTTTTTTCCTTGTCACACACAAACTAGCTGTGAAAACAGAACTTGGAATATTAGAATAAGTCTTTTGATTGTGAGTTGTGTATGAATGTCCTTCAGCATTTAGGCATGTAGGCTTTTTGTGATCCTTTAATGCAGAAAAAGTTACATCAAGTGGAACAAAGCATAATAAAAGGCATGGATTTGTCTCTGATCCAAAAAGGGGGTGCTCTGAGCTGCACTATTGATAATTTATCATGTGGGCGTTTGACAAGCCCACACATACCCTGATATACCGCTCTGCAGATACAGTCCTCAGTGTTCTGTAACACCCTGGAAATATTTAATTCATAAATCCTAATGCTGAAGCCCTTAAGGTGTCATAGGCATGGTGCTGATGGCTGTGAATCTGAGGGAGTTTGGTTAGTCAGATAAATACCATGCTCTAAATAACCTGTGATCCTAATGTGCAGCAGAATAAACATATACACAGAATATCATGGGATTAAAATTCCTGTTGGAGTATGTTATTCCTTTTCTTTGCAAAGAGTAATTTCCCGGAGTTTTTGTCTTTAAAACCTTTTCTCTATGAAACTGGAAAAGAATAAATTACTCCATTAATAAATGCAGTGAGGAGCAGGGGAAAGAATATTTTCATTTAACTTTGGTTATTTATAAAGGTTTCTGTCTTAATGCTCGCAAGGATGGCAGTATGTCTTCATCTAGGAAGAGGGCAAGGATCTGCTCATCTTGTGGAATGAGGGATAAATCCCTGCCCTCTCAGGGCAATGTTTTAATAAGATAGAGGGACAAAAATCCAGTAGTCCAACCAAGCAGGTGGCCTAGTGTAAGGTTGTTGGTCAGGCCAAAAGAGAGCCTTTAAGCAGCAGTGTGGGAATGTGGCTGTGCCTCGGACGGGATCAGAGGGTGGAATGGTGCTCCTGCAGCAGGGCAGCACTCCTGGGATGGGGCAGGGCCCTGGTGTGAGTGACAGACGGTGTCAGGGAAGATCGTGCATCTCTCTGATGTGGAACATCAGACTCTACAGGCACTTATGTTCCTTCCCTGCCCTGTCAGCCCTCCGTGGCTCTCCAGAGCAGTGTCTGTGGTGGGCTGTGGTGGCTGACAGCCCTGCCCCTGGTCTGTCCAGTGCTGCACAGACAGATGTGATCTCAGCACTGCGCCCTGAGATCGGCCCAGCACTGTCAGCTCCCAGACATGAACTCATGCTCTGCACAGCTTTGTAGCCAGAAGTCTTTTCTTTTGGGAATCCTGACTGACTACTGGATTCTTTGCTCCCTGCAGCACTTACACATGAGCTTGGGAGTGCTCAGGTGCTTACAGTTGGTTTGTAATAATTAATTTAAAGACTTCAGCCGGATTGTTTAGTGCTTTCTGTCTCGTTTTCCTCCTTGCTGCTAAACACCAGTTGCAGGAGACAGAGGGGAAGTCTTTATCCCCCACTGCTTTCTGGAGAAAGTGACAGTTCTGCAGTCCTCTCTGTTCTATATTTCTTTGCACCAGAAATGACCCTGCTGCTCTTTGTCACCAGTGTTTCCTTTTATCCCTCTCCTGGCAGCTGCTCTTGCTTCATTCTGATGTTGGAACAGCAAATGAATTCCCTCTGAAGCAAATGTCATGCCAGTAAAGATGTTGAAGCAGCAAGAAAATCATCTCTCTCTCTGAAGACTGAATTGGAGACCTTTGTGAATGAGATGTTCTTAAAATAGCTCTGCAGCGTGTTATCTTCCCTGGAAGGTGGAGAATTGAAAACACCACCACGAACCACTTGTCCTTGTGCAAGCAGCATCCCTAAATGATGGGCTTAGGAGTGGGGAGAGGCTACTTCCTTTTCCTCCTCTCCAAAAAGCACTGCATGATTTTAATCTGTGTGTGACAGTACATTTATGTATTTTCCAAGAGGTGCATCACTGTTTGCTGCTTGTTTAAACATGTCACGTGTTGAGTGACCTTGTTCTTCTCCAAGATCCACTGTTTCTGGATAAACTAGTAGCTAAAAGTAATGCCAAGCCACAAGTTGAGTAGAGATGCTCTGAATGACCCTGGCTGAGGATCTGGGCAGCCTCTGTGGAGAGCAGAGATTCCCAGCTGGTGGGATGTGGCACACCTGGATACCAGACCCCTCTGGCACACGGCTTGTTGATGGGAGAGCCAAATGGTCCCAACCCTGTGCAATCTGTGCCAGGCTGGGGGCATTCTCTGGGTGCTTCAGTCATTGTTTTGTGCAGCATGCCTCTAACATCAGTGGATGGCTCGATGTGCACAGAGTGCACGGGCACAGTTATTGGTTTATTGTGTTCTGAAGTGTGGATGTCACATGGGGCACGGAGATAAAGATCACAAGGGTTCTCAGAGAGGACAAATCTCTTGACAGCAATCACAGAGTTGACACCTGTCTTGGGCTGGGTGAGCACATTGGCTTAACTCAGCATGGAGTTCACCTGTGATGCAGTTTGGTTCCTGTCTTGGTTCAACTCTACTTGCCAAGGAAGAGAACAGGGTTGGAAATCTCCCTTTCCGTGTCCCCTGGGAGCCTCTGGCTCGGGTGGTGGGAGCTCTCTCTGTGGTCACACAGACAGCAGGCATTGTGTCACCTGTGGACAGCTGGGTCAGTTGGAGAGCTCTTGCTGAGATTTTTCTCCCCTCAGCTGGTCTGGGGTGTTTGATTTCCTGACAGCCTCGGGAGAGCCCCCACCAGCCTGGGGGCCCAGCAGGAGCAGGGGCTGTGTGAGCCATTGGGCTGGGACATCCTTGTCTCCCAGGAGATCGTTCTGGAGTCCCACAGCTTCACAGTGTTTGTCACAGGCTGTGCAGATGAGCCAGTACTCCGTGGGTTGCAGGTACATTTTGAGAATTCACCAATGGGTTGTTGCTTTGTAGTCCTGTACTTGAAATCAGAAAACAAATCTTGCATATGTACACCTTGGAGCAAAAAATGCAGGCTGCATGTGTGACTTACACATGAACTGCTGTTATTGTGTTTATCAAAAAATTATTGTAATGAATGGAATAGAGGAATGGGGCAGTAAAACTGATCACGAAGAGAATCTTCTACAGGTCTGTAAATATCTGAGTATCTACTTTTATTTTTCTTGGTGGAAGGGGAATTGATAGGTGCTAGATGCAAAAATGAAAATGCTAATTATAGAACAGGGATTTTTATAGCAAACAGTTTCATAAGTACATTCATATCACAAGTTTAACTAGGAGAAATGCTAAAATTTTAACATCTTGAGTTTTTCATCTTTTGTGTGAAGGTGGAAATAATTAGTTGTACTGATAGAAACACAAAGTTCTCAGAGTTCTCTCAGTTTTTTTAAGGCTATTAATGTTTTTCCTAGTCCTGCTTTTTGACATGATAATATCCCTTTAAGGGCTTTCTTTACCAGATCAATTCCTTTTCTACTAGGAGAACTAAAGCTTTTCAGCTGTCTGTCCAATTTATCCTTCTGGACTAAATTTCTCATCTCGAGATAACCAGCAGCAACACTCCCCTCAGGAGATGTGTATCAATTAGTTCTGCATCACTAATTCCTGTGGTATTGGGGGACCAGTGAGTTGTAAGAAAGCTGCTCTGTAAACAGTTATGGCTGTTGGGGTTTTGTCTTTACTTTTTTTGGTGAGGATTTTTGTTTGTGGTGAACTATGTTTTTTACATGGCAGTTATTGAAATCCTGCAGATTTACATGGGCATGCAGAACTATGGACAGCTTTAGCTCCTTTTGGGATATCAATTGTGTATGGATTTCACAAAGTGCTAATTGAGGGGCCATGTTAGACAGAGCTGAGCAAATTGGTTCAGAAAATACTTGGGGTGGAGGATGTCACGTGAGAGGTGCAGGGCTCTGAGGTCCAGCCCTGCCTTGGAGCTGGGGCATCACTCTGGTGGCTGTTGGTGGTGTGTGTCACAGCACTCTCTCAAATGTGTGTTAGAATTCCAGGCATCCTGAAGGCTGCTGCTAACTTTTCTTTTGCCCTGTGGTCTTAGTGCTATTCAGTTTAATTCACTGTAAAGGGAAGTGAGATGTAAATATTCTGTACATGGGACTCTGGGGTGCCCTAGTGGCAGCCTGGCATTGAGGAGAAGGGGGTGCAGTCTGCAGAGAGAGTGAGCAGGAGGTGACAGGAGCCTTTCAGAAGCCACTGTAGCAACATTATGTGCCAGTGTAAGTGATGGAGAGGAGGTGGCTCTTGTTCCCACGTGCCCTAAGCCTTGGTTTTGCAGTGTGATGTTGTGCTGCTCAGCAGATCCTAGAGGATCTGTACAGTGTCCAAATCTGCACGTCCATCTCCTGGCAGCCTCTCTGAATTGCTGCTGCTCTGTAGGTGGCCAGTCCTGGGTCCCTGCTGTTCAGAGCCCCTGGGGTGCCCTCACTGCAGTGCCTGCTGGCCTTCCCCCTGTGCTGGCCCTGCCTTGGTGCCAGCCCTGGCACTGCTTCCCTGCAGGGCTCTGCAGGGCTCCTTTGGCCTTTGGGCTGGGGTGGGGCCTGTGTGTGCCAAGAGGCACATCTGGGGAGGGCTGAGCTCTGTGGCTCCAGCAGTGGCCCCACTGCCATCCCTGGTGTCACCAGCTCCTCACATCCCAGACCAAACTGAAGGTGGGGAGTCACTGTGGCACTGTCCATAACATGAGTGGCAAATTCAGTCTAGCAGGAAAGCAGGTTACTTCACAGCTGGAATGCAGGCCAGGCTTCTCCTAATCCCTCCCTTGGCCACAGAAAGGTGGCTTTAATCTATTTATTCTGCATGTGGTTGTTTTTCCAGCACTGATCTCTCTGCAAATGCCATGGCACTGTTAGTCTGTTGCTATCCATTTGCCATTAGCAGATGTGTCGGGACATGACGCTGTTTTCAGTCACTCAGGTCTAATCCCAGCAGTGCTGTGGGATCTTGGGAATGCTCTGCCTTTGGACAGAAGGAAGCGACGTGTAACGTGTCGTTTTTAACCTGCAGGTTTAGGATTTTTTTAGACAGCTGATTTTCTTTTTGCTGATGTTTTCGACAAAACTAATTTGATAGGGTTATTAGAGGAGGAAAATTAAAAGGACAGAATCATCCAGGAAGCTCATTAAAATGGAAACCTGGAAGAACTGGGTAATTGGGCATTGATTCTGTCCTCTCCCCTCACTTTATGAGCAGTATTGTATTAAAAGTAATGTGTCTGCAGGATGATGCTTCAGCATCTGTTACTGCTGAAACAAAATTATTTGCTTGTTTTTTCCTTTCTACATTCTTCCAACATCTGCATGTGTAGATCTTTCCTGTATATTAATCACATCTAACACTGCTCCTTTCCAGGGAAAAGGCATCGAAGGGAATGGGATCCTCCCTTTGGTTGGGAGGGGAATGCTTTGGTGGGGGATCCTGCACTGCCATTCCCTTGTATCAGATGTTGGGTGACTGGCTGTGAAATGAGTCGTGTGAGCCAGTGAGGGCTCGGGGGCTCATGGAGCCCAGGCACAGGTTTGGTGCACTCAGGTGTGTTTGTAGGGAACAAAGATGTTCACAGGCTGTGGCCTGTCTGTCTTCTGAAATATTTGTGTCACAGTGTGTGATTAAAACTGTGTAAATAGATAATTTTCCTTATTTTCTGTTCTCTGAATATTTGCAGGCAAATCACAATTTTAAAAAGTATTTCACATTGAAGATGCTCAATAATTGTGCTGGGATTTAATTTTTTTTTAATTTATAGGTTGATCCAGTAAATTGATTCTAAATGTAGTTTGCTGAATGTTTGCTATTTCAGTCACTCTGGCTGTGATTATTGTGATAGGAAGCAATCTACTTGCTTTGGTTTAAGTTTTGGGTGTTTGCTAAAATAGATATGGTTGTATGTACCAATCTTAAGATTCAGTTTTTTAGGAGCGTGACTTGTTTCCTTCTCTTCAGTATTTGTGCTATAAAAAACAGTTGCATAAAGGTTCATAGCAAGAAAATAGAAAAAGCTGGGCAATAGATTTGAAATAATATTTGGGAATATTTTCTGATCTCCTATTATTATGATGTTAATTGTGTCTTCCAGTCTTAAAAGTAAGGATGGAAAATCTAAGCATTGGAAAGCACATACTTAAATCCATTCCTATCCAGCAAAATACTTGAGCTTAATTTTAAGCACGTGAATGAGTTGTATTAGTTAAATAACTCATAACTACTTGCTTAAATCCAGACAGTGTTAGACTGACTAAATATTAGAATTGCAAGGTAAATACTGCAGTAAATAAGATAAATATGGGTGTTGGCTTTGCTGTGAACTTGTCAGTGGTTTTGACTTTTACAATCATTTTTATGGCATACAGTTGAAATCAGAAAAGAATGGAAATTTCAACTAATTTTTTAATATGCTGAAATGTATTAAGTTACACAAAAGAATCCATATTATAGTAATCCTGCACATATACAGGCAAAGAGTACCCAGCGTGCATGGCAGATGGTTTCAAAGGAAATCCTCGAGAGCTAGGATTAAAAAGCAATTTTCAGCAAGTTTAAAATGGGTCTCTATATTTGGGTCACAGATATTAACTCTTTCATTGCAAACAAATGAGGGAGAAGTCTGGCCAGATTATTGTGGAAATGTTTCTCCCAGTAAAAGCTGACCAGGTCGTGCTGGGGAAGAAAGGTGTCAGAAGGTCAGTCGATTCTGCCCCTGATCCTGTTCTCACACCAGTGGGAAGCAGAGCTGTGGCAATACAGAGACAAGGGGATGTTGCAATTCATGGAGTTCATCATTCCACAAACAAACACTGGCAACCCTCTGAAAAATAATGTGTGTGTGGCTTTGATCTCTGTCTGCCCACTGAAGCAGATTTCCATAAAGACAAACTGATCAGTAAGTTTTGGCATGTTAGGAACAGCAGATTTATGCCTGTTTACCTTTAGTAAATTATAATCAATCCCTTTATTAAAATTTTACATATAGCATTTTTGTATTCCTTTTGGATATGGCAAGCATGTATGATGAAGGATAAGTATGAAGTTGCACAGCAATACTGTTGTTCCATCACAGACAGGAAGGGCTCCACATTTGGCTTGGAAATCCGTCTGCACATGGTGAGCAGGCCTGGGTTTTCTCAAACGTGTTTTAGGGGCACACTAGAAAGGTGTTGTTTGTTTTTAAAGGTTATATTCTTAAATAAACCATACCATGCAGACATTGTTCCAGGCTGCAGCTGTTGGGTGGTGGTGTACAAACATCCAGAAATCTTGTCACCAGGCTGATGCACAGAAGGGATTGAGTGCAGGTCAGCTTTGTACTGTGGGATCAAGAGAAGGCACTGGGCTTTGAGTAGGTAAAAATAGCACAGCAAGTTGGGGATTATTGGCTTTAACTAACTTATACCAGCTAGTAACTGTGTTAGGAGTGTAATTCACATTTACATCAGTGCTCTTTATACACTTTGACAGTGCAAAGGAACCTCAAGTTTGACGTGAACTAATTTTTCTTTAAAAGACTCTTCTACTTCCAAAGTGGAAATTCAAGTTAGACCTTAAGCAGTGTTTATCACTGAACAATGAAATAGAGCAACCATTTTATGGTATTCCCAAAGCTCAGCTGGGCATATTTGGAGTAGACTTGGAAAGCTTTCTGAGCCAAGGTGCCTGATGCTCTGCTAAGCGAATTATGAAAGTAACTGCTGGTTTGAATATCAGCCTAAGGAGAAGTTAATTGCATTGCTCTTTGGGTATTACATTGGCTAAAAGTTAACAGTGAAGGACAGGGCACTTCTGAAAGGGCACCTGAGTGTCCTGGTGGGAGAGCTAAATGTGGATCTACTAAATGTTAATTAACAATGCTAAATAAGAGGTGTTTTCTGCAGGACTGAGCCAAGGCAGTTACTAGGCATCCTATCTGCTCTCAGAAAAGAAAATTTAGACAATGGATGAAAATAAAGCAGCTTTTGGTGTTCAGTTCTTGTACCAGAGCTAGAAAGCATCAGTAGACTCAGGATGAGCTTTTAAAGCTGCATCTGTTCTTCTGGGTCTTTGTTTCACGTCGCCTGTTACAGGAAATCTGCCTGTGTGCATCTTGATATGGCCTTCAGAGGGCAAATAAAAGTGCTGGAATTAGATACCAAAACTTGAACATCCCAGGCTATTGTCAGCCATCACGTGTCACCAAGTTATGATGCTATTAATACCTGGAGAAAAAAATGTCATCCATGACAACAGTTACCTTTGATCCAGTTTTTGTAAATGGAGTTTGGAGTTTTGCCTTGGATTTTTCAAAGACTTGCATCTTTCAAAGGGAGGCAGAACAGATCAGTTTGGAGTCTCTGTCATTGTTATCTTCCAGGATTTTGTTTCAAGTAGTTTTTCAAAGTCTGTGCAAGACGATTTGAGATAAAAACCTAATCCAGATGTCTTTGGATAGTCAGAGCAATCCGTTCTCTTGACTACAACAAACTTAGGAGAGGTTCTAAATAAACAAATCAGTGTTGGCTTTAGAGAATGGTTGATTTCCTTTGCTCACTGTGCAGTCAGTGCTCCATAAAGAGGAGCTCCTTGTGTGCACTCAGTTGTCTCCTGGGTCTGAAGCAGGTTTTTTTCTGGGCCAGACCCAATGGAAAGGGGGTAAACTCGTGCAGATCATGAGAGGTCAGACAGGTGGGAAACAGAAGCCTGAATTCTCCAATGGGCCAAATGAGAGTCCTCCCAAAACCACACCAGGGTGCAACTCTGAAACAATGTGGGCATGCAGTTAAAATGTGTTCAAAAGAATACTGTGAAGTAATTACTATGTCATTGTACAGAGTTTTGAGTGCTAGAAACCATAACTACCTTTTTAAATGAGGGAAATGCTTTACCTCTAGCAACTCTTATCAGAAAATATTGAAGGTTCAGTTGCAGTGCTTTGGAATTTCTCTCTGCTTTAATCTTTTTGTAGTGTATCATTATTAAAGTTTCTCTGAGTAGATGACTGAAAGCAATAACCTGTTCGTGTCGAGGCAATGCACTGATGTCTGAGGTAACTGGTCAGACAAAAGTGAAAGCTTCCATGGGGATAAAATGGGCTTTGGATGGGCTTCTTGGCACTTCTTTATTGATGGCACTTTAAGTAGTGATTTGAGGAGAAGCAGATAATGAAAATTGATTCTTCTCTGCAGGTCTCTCGCTTACTTTTGGACTTGGACAGACCTAATCTGTGAAGATAATTAAAGTTCCTTTGCTCTGGATACTGTAAGTGATTTTTTTGTTTGCTTTATGGAAATCATTAGGAGCCTGTTTGCCTCACACAGGGAAAAAGGTGAAAATGCCAAATCATAAAGAAATGGTAGAAATGAAGTTGGTGGAAATTGATATATATGACCATACATGTTTGCAGGAAATATTTCTGAACAGCCTTTTGTATTCAAGAACACCCTGTCTGCAGTCCAGCTATGCTGATGAATCCAGTAGCAGAACCCAAATTGCAAATTGCCAGTAAAGATACCAGGGGAAACATTATTTTCATACTTCTGTCAGGACTACAACTAGATCAGGAATCTTGGCATGGTGGAGGGAATCTCTGTTGCTGTGTGTATTGTATCTGGTTGAGAATAAACACCTCAGGTATCAGCATTGACCAAAGTATCATGTGGAGAGATCAGAGGGGGGAAAAAGCTTGTGACTGAAGAATGTTGCCATTGGCAATGACACAGGGCAGTGGCCCTGGCTCTCAGTTAGCATGGCAGTTGTTTCAGTTCCAGGTGCCACGACAGCATAAAAGGAGGTTTGAAATCCCTTTTACTGTTCAAGAGACTCTCCCAGGAAAGACCTGCTGGCCTGAAAGTCTGTCCCTGCAGCACCGTGGCTTCTGGAGCATCTGGGATAATGCTCCTCTGGAACAGGGAATCAGCTGTAGCTGGCACTACAGGGAGACAGGGTGGGTAGGAGGCTGGAAACAGAATGCCATGGCTTTGATCTTGTGGCAGCATCCCTTGAGGGTCCTTAGGACACAGCTCTCTGCTGGTTAATAGTTACAGGTGTTAACGACACGTTTCTTATTTCTACAAGACTGCCTTTAAAACAGCTGATATTCTTCCATCAATGAAAACATGCAAAGAGCTCTTCATATCCCCATTTTCCCCCCAAAGCTGTGGGAACAATTTTCTGGCTTGTAGAACAAAGAAGTTGAACAGATGACACAGCCAACATCTGCACCTGGCTCACTGAGGAAACGAATGTTTGGCACAGAGGCTGAACTCCCTTCTGCCAAAGAGCTGTGTCAATGCAGTTGTTCAGGGGTAAGGATGGGATAATGTCTTTTCCTTTTTGACTCACTAAAGCTATTTTATTGATCTGTCAAAGTCAAAAATTTGTTGGAAAGGAAAATGTCTTTCCTTTTAAATATCAGAGGTTAATTAATGGTTAATCAAACCTTTTCTAACCAACCCCGTTAAGATTATGATGGTGTATCACTTCAGTTCCAATGGCAGACACATCCCATATGGGTTGCCATTTTGATGGCTTTGAATGGTAATCTGACCCATAAAAGCTGAAGCATAATATGCAAACTGATTTTTTTCTGGCCTGCCCTGTTCTTGGTGCCATCTGTGTTCGGATGGAAACGAGCCTGCTCCAAACGTGGGCTGCGGGTTTGAGCTGATCACAGATGGGTGTTGAAGAATAGCCTCGTGTGCACAAGGAAAGAGGGATGATGCTCCTGAGAGCAGGAAGTTTCACTTGAAACCATATCATGTCTGCTAAATCCTGTGGCCTATGGAACATCCACCAGACCTTTAACTGAATTCTAAACTTGCATTCTAAAAGTCAAGAAAAACCCTTCAGCTTCCAAACATTGCTCTTCCTCCACCACTGCCTTCTACTGCTGCCATGCCTAATGGAACAGAGTGCAGGAAGCTGGCAGCACCAGATCCTGTCAGGTGTTTGCAGTGCATCCACTCAGCAAAACCAGGCACAGGCAATTATTTCATGAGTTTTGTAGCTACGTGGAGTTTTAATCTGTCGTGTGAATCCTGTTGAAGTCACAGCATTCAGGCTGCCATTTCTGGATTCCTGTCTGACAATTAACCAAAATCTGTGTTGTAGGTGGAGGTGAGTACCCATCCTCTGCTGCTGCATCTCAGATCAAAAATGCAGGTGCTTAAGCACCTCATTCTCACTGTGGCACCTAGTGCTTAAGCACCTAGTTCTCAATGAGAACTTAGTTCTCATTTTGAGAGAGCCTGTGCTCTGAAGTTGGAGGCAGACTGACCTTGTCTTACGTGTAACCACAAGAGTCCTGGTACTATTTATAATCCCAAGAAATGCATTAAATAATTTTCCCTGGTCAGGAATATGGTCTACAGAACTCTGATTTATTTTTTTACTCTCTTTAAATCGATTACATTGTTTGAGCGGCCGTTTGCTTCGGCAGAAGAGAAGCCCATAGAAGGGAACACTCATCGATGACTTTCATGGTCATGACACACTCGAACATCCCTCTCAAGACATCTTTAAGCCTTTTATTTCTAGGCTAAATAAACACCAATTTCAGCAATGTCTCATCTACTCCCTTTAATTACTGCTGCTGAGAGAAAGTTTCTGCCAATGCAAATGTGCTATTTTGTCATGTCACATCAAATTGCATCAGCCTTATATTTAGGAACAAAAAGAGGGGGAGGCTGAGACAGGATGTGGCTACAAATGGAACCAAAGGGTTTTCTTAAATATAGGCTGAAAATAGACAATCGAGGCAGTGATGCTTTTTCAAGCAAAAATCCATGAAAGGGAAAATCAAGGCTGTGATGGCAGAATGGCAAAGGAGGGCCGGGCTGTGGGCAGAGGGAGTTCTGGGGGAGGAGGGGGTGGTGGAAGGGAGAGGCTGATGAACTTCTCATTTACACAGACACCCTTGCCCTGTCAGATCCTTGTGCAGTGGGTTTGGGATGTGTCAGCCCACACCTTGTTCCCCTGTGCAGGCTGAAGTACCTGGGGCCGTTCTTCCCTCCACCTTGTCACAGGCCTGCCTGTTCCTGAGCTTGGCTCCCTTGGCTCCCCTTCCAGCAGTAACTCAGCTCACTACACCAAGGAGATTGTGGTAGGTAGGCATAGAGAAAATTCGAGTAGCTGTCCAAACAAATGTAGGAGACTTCAAACAATCCCTCACACTACTTCAAAATGTAGTGTCTCTTCAGAAATAATATTTTTAAAAAATTGTTCTCCAGAAAGTGTTAGCAGCTTCCCCATGGAAAACACTTTTTGCCCTCTTGGAACTGGGCACAAAATGATCTGTTGAAATCAAATGCATAAATTATGCATGTAATGGAGCTTGCTTGGAACTGATGAGTCTGATCAGAGCCTGGTGGCAATTAAACTGAGTTCTGAAAGATCAGCTGTGTTTGAGAACCAGCAGAACTTGGTGTGGATGTGATCCGGGGGCGTGTGAGCAGCACCTACTTAGCAAATTGGAAACATACTATTCCTTTCTTACAGCTAAGCACTTGGAATCTCTCCTCAGAAGCAATTGGTGATGTTAGAGGTAATATTTTTGTTCTTGTCATCAAGGATAATAAAAATGCAGTAGAGGCTTAGAAGCTGGTGTATTTAGAGCACTGACAGAAGCCAGAGAGCAGGGGCACCCAGGTCTCCATGGTTAGATGTCACTGGTCCTTCAGGGCTGTAAAACACTGAATATGGTGATGCTGTCAGTTGTTGAATTCTTTACAACAGGCACCCAGCAGCCGTGGTGCTGAACCCATGCACTCAGTGCAGCTGGAAGCAAACAAGGACAGGTCCCCCCAGGCTTTCTGGCCCCACCTGCAGTGTGTGGGGTCTGTGCTGGGGCTGCAGGGGTTCAGGTGGCACAGGGAGCACAGAGAGCCCGGGCTCTGCTCTGCTCTGGGTTTGGGTGGGTAAGGGCATCCCCCTGACCTGCCCCTCAGGGACTGTGTGACAGGGTGTGCTCCCTCCAGGGTGGAGAGAGGAGGGCACAGTCCTGTAGGTTCTTCAAGCATTAATAGATATTAATAGAATTCCTTCTATTTCATTGTTGGTTAACTTCCCAAGACTTAAGAGAACTACATCTGATTTATGCCTCCAATTACTTTTTTCTTTTCGTATATAAGCATTAAAAAAGCCTCGGTAAAATGTGTGTATTTTTGTAGCAGGAAAGCATTTCTGTCATACTTTTTCAAAGCAAATCACAGGAATATTAAATGGGGAAGGAGAAAGATAGTTGTTTGGTTTTTATAGTTGGGGTTTGTTTGTTTTGAGCTGAATAAGTCTGAAAATACTAGATAAAAACTGCAGATCAAATGAAAAGACTCCGTAAGCATCCTCCAGATTGTTTCTCAAAAAACCACTCAGCTGACAACAGTACAACAGGAAAATGTTCTTAATTAATGTCTTCAGTTAAAAGAAATGCATTGTGGATCTCTTAGATATGTTATTAAATCTGCATTGTTTAGATAATAGGATGGGGACAGACACTGGTGCTGAGTGCTGTGTCAAATTCGTCAGGGCCTGCTCTAATTCTAGTGCACTTGCTGGATTTCACAGCTATTTGTCTGGGTACTGGGGTAATTTGGAGGGTTGAGTGAAGCCAGATGACTGTAATGAACTCACTTTGTGTCTTTGACTCATTCTGGAAAAAAAAAAAGATGCTATTTATGGGGTATTTTGTATTGTTAAGACTTCTGTTCCTCCTGTCTCTCAAACTTTCTCTGGGCTGCTGCCTTTGCACCATCACCAGTAATTACATCAAATTAATTCAGCATAATTGAGTTAATTATTAGCACTGGGGGTTATCAACATGACTTCAATTGAACCAAAGCTTTTATCCCACTTTTCCTGAGGTTTCACCAAATGTAAACAAATCTGAATCATGGGTGAAACTTAAGGCAGCTCCCTTTCCATCCAGTGTTTTTGCCTGTCCTGCCTCACTCGTTCTCTCAGATGGGTGTTGATAAACGAGCTGCAAAGGGAAAAGAATACTCTGGAATTCTGTATCAATGTCCAATGCTTTAGAAACAAAGGAAATATTTTAATCATCCCAGAGCCATTCGATCAGAGCCAGAAATGTAATCATGAATAAAAATTCATATATAGAGAGGATGTTGAACCTCGTTTAGCTGACATACATCAGAAAGAATTAAGACATAGATTCCAAGGATTCAGAGGGTGGTTTTCTGAACAGGGGTGCAATTGTGAATCACTGTAAGACATAACAGCACAATTCCTGGTGTGAGGGGATAGTTTGAGAACCGGAAGGTTCCTATTCCCAGCTCTGCTGCTGTGTGACTTTGCACAAGCTGCGTAATTTTCTGGAGCACAGTTTCTTTTCTCAGATATTTTTTCTCTTGGAAACCAAAAGCCCTGGGTTGTCTCTTTCTGCTCGTGCTGTGCTTTTTTTTTGATCTCTTACAGCAAGAGTTCTGAGCTGGACACTGGGATCAAGAGGAAATATGGTTTGAACTTAACTCTATAGACAAAAAAAGAAACTTTTCCCCCCTTAACTTCATCTCAGCTGGAGGTATAAATTAGTTTAGGTCCTCAGTAGAGTTGGTGTGTTGTGTCTAATCCATTAAAAGCAAGCCCTGTACTGCCAAAAACAAAGGTTCTGCTGAGTTCTGGAGGTGTGTGTAGATTTGCAATAGGTTGTTGTGGTTGCCAGCCAGACTTTTCCTCTGTTTTTCTTATGAAAAAATGTCTTCTTTCTCTTTAAGCTAGACTAGGCCATGGACAGTGGCAGTGAAGTTTTTGGGCAAACTTGAGCTATGGCTTTAAGAGCTCAGACCTGTCCCTGAGACGCTGCAGGCTCTGCCCCGATGAGCTGTTGGTATGGAAACAATCCCTGCTTAGGGAGCTGGGCCAGTTACAATCCCCCTAAGAGGCCAAAGGCTCCCAGACTTACATGTCCTGTAATACTGCTGCTTATAAACTTGCTCCCAGGAACAACATGGATCTTGCTCAAGACGTGGTGGGTCAGATTCATCCCTGGTTTAATGCTGTAAACCACAGGCAGGGTTTCTGCCAGGGAGGGGGGTGGCTCAGATTACTGATATGATTGACACTGAAGGATTGGGAGATGGTAAATTTTAGCAGGTGTGGATCTGGAATAATGAGACAGCAAGTTTCTCCTGATGCTGCTGTGAAGGATAATGGGAATTGGAAGGGACAATTCCAGGACAGATATCCTGTAGATACTGGAGCATGGCCCGAGCCCCATCGTCACTAGTCCAGGGATTTTGTGCACAGTTAGGGCTGGAAGGGATGTGCTGGGGGAGCAGTAAAAGGAGAGGTCCCACTGGACTGGGTTTATTCCCTTGTAGGCTGGGTGTGATGTTTGCACTAAAGGAAGGCTCAAAGGTGTATGTTAGGCATTTTTGGTTCAAAAAACCAATATTTTTTATTAAACTTTAGTCAATAGTGTGGGTCACAGTGACTTCTTTCGCTGTTTTAAATTCTGACTCTCCACCTTCACAAGACTTTTGTACTTTCCTAAGCAGAGCCCTTTTCTGTACTGCTTTCTCACAGCTGCTTGTTTTACCCTCTCTTCTTTTTTTTAAAAAAAAGATAAAGTTGGATCACGTGAGCAAAATGAGCCCATCTTAAAGCATAAAGGTAACAGTTTCAGTCCTGAGCCAAGTGAGGAACCATGACAAACCTTCTGTAAGACTCACTACCCTTCCCATGCTTGTCTCACTCAGAGTCAGTGTGTTCATGAGTTGGACAGCATGTTTGTGCCCTTCAGAGGCACTTCCATGCCTTATGCTGCCAACTGGGTATCTGTCCTTCAACAAAAGTTGTGGTAGCTTGTTTTGTGCCCAGCTGGAAGTTTTAGAAGGTGATATAAGCCCAGCCAGAAAGTTGTTGCAAACAGTGGCATAAAGTAGGAGGGAGAACAATGATTGCTAAAGTGGAACTAAGCACTGGAACATTTCAAAATACAGTATTTACAAGAAAGGAATGAAGGCAGTTTTGGTTTAAAGTTGCACTAAGTTATAACTCAGTTCCTATTCAGGTATGATCCCAAAGGTAAATACTTACAAATTAGACCACTGAGAACAAAATTCCTGTTGACAGCAGTTGAACTGAACAATTCACAGCTGAGAAGATAAAGTTCTTTTGAAACTATGCCTTTCAGAATTTTCTTTAATCCAGAAGTCATTGTCAGGAGAAAAAAGTAGAGAAGTTTGGATTGCACCTAAAGGAGGGAGATTTCTGTCCTCCCACTAGTGAGCATGCTCCAAAGAATATTACTCTAATTAGTCTGAACATGCCTATTAATTACCCAGAACAGGGTAATCTGGCCTCAGTGTGGGCAGTGTGTTCCCTCACTGGTGTTGGGTTGCAGGAGCCTCAGTGTTTTATGTGCAGTTTGATGTATTGCATGTCTGTGCTGTGTGATACCAAACCAGGGTGTAAGGGAAGACATCTGCTTTGGTTAATTTATAGGAGTGGTCATTATGGCCAGCTCCAGCAATCTCTGTCACCCTCAAGTTTTACCAATTACAGCTTCATATTTGCAGGGAGACAACTGGTGAGTGTTGAATAGCATTAGGCCTGATCCTGGTGCTGTAGAACTCCATGAAGGGTGTCCAAGCAGTGGTGATTCCTTGTTAACAAACAGAGCTTTGGAATCTGTCATTAGCCAGTTCTTAATCCCTGTGTGCTCTATGAATGTTGTGGAAAGCAAATATACTGCAGGGCTGTGCCCCCAGATTGTGCTGCCCTGGCACTGTCACCTGCCTCATGCATCCAGCAAAGCATAAAGGGGAGAAGAACAGAAATAGAAGGGAGCAGAACAGGCCTGGCTATCATCACTCAGGCAATGGGACTTTGCAGATCATATTTAGAAAGGACAAAATCCACAACAATGACCGGCCACAGCTCGTCAGAAGCGATCACATCAAACCAGCAGATCTTAGTGAAAGCCCAGCGTGCCGGAGAGATGTGGTTCTGGGGAAGTGAGTGCAGCATTGTACGTGCTCACCCACACAGGAGGGGGCTGCAGCTGCAGGCAGGCCTTGCCCAGGGCTGTGCAGAGTGGCTGTGAGCGAGTGGGAGGACGGGGCTGCTTTGCCGGGGGCAGCAGAGCCCATCGTGCCAGACGCTGTGACCTACTGGGGAGTGAGGGAACAGGAGACAGAGCCACAGCCAGGGAGGGCTGTCTGTGCTGAGGGCAGTCAGAGCCTGCACTCACAGGCCTGTACTGCATTTACCAGCTGGGAACCTGGGAAACCTGGAAGGGAGGATGGATGTGACCAAAGAGTAAGAATCCTTCTGGGTAGCAGCAGTTCACTTGGGTGTTCCTGGGCTGATGTCAAAACATGAACCAGGATGTTTTGTGGTTAAAGAGGTTTCAAGAGGCTTCCAATTTCAGTCTTATTTTGGTGGTTTGATTATTACTCTCCTGGGATCATGAAGTCTGACTAGGATAGGGAATCCTAAAGTCCTGGGTTAGGCTTCTAAAGGTGTAATACTTTGAGGTAATAAAACACATCTCCAGTCTGTGTACGGGAGGAAAAGAGGGAAGAGGGAGCCAACCTGTGAATAGCAACAGCTCAGGTAACTCTTGCAGTCCTTTAATTAACGCTTCCAGTCTCTGGAGCCCAGCTTTGATGGCTGTTTAACTAGTCTGGAGGGATTAGGATTCTAACTGTTGAACTGTGGGGAATTGCTTGAAAAACAGTCACAATAGCAGAAAAAAGAAATGAACTGAGAGCAGTGGCATGGTAGCATCTCTGCATCACTGAGGTTCAGCTGTGCACGGGGTCAATTGCCAAGCTGCTAATGCAGAGTGAAGATTAATTGGCTTTGGTCAGCCTTTGCTTCACTATCTGAATATCATTATCAGGAATGTAAATGATTATGCAATGCAGAGAAATGCCACAATAGTCTCAGTGTCTCCTTTTATACTTGTCTCTTTTTGAGCAGGGCTTTATCTAAATGCAAATGTGATTTCAGCCTTCTGATTAGGACATTATACAGTCATCCATTCCAGAAAAGCACAATTAGCGGATTATTTTATTTCTGACTCAACAGTTCTTGGTTTAGATAGTTTGTTTGTTGTACTATGCATGATATTTAAGTTATCAGAAGGAGATTTACATTATTAGTCAGGATTATAGCCAGATTTTGTGAGGTCGAGGGTTTTTGCTTGGCAGATAAAAATGGTAACATTTGTGGGATTCAAGGGGCGATGTTTTTAGAACAAAAGGCAACAGTACAGATTTTTACAGTGCTTCATTGTGTCAAGGAAGGGGCAAATTACGGCAGTAACTGTGCAAATTCTCCAGTGCTTTGGGATGTACAAGGGCAGAGTGGAGCCTTACCTGTTGTCAGGGTCTAGTCTCTGTTGTGGGGAGCTCATGCAGGGCCCCAGTATCCTAGAACTGGGGCAGGTCATGAGATCATTTCTTATTAAAGAGCCATTTTACCAAAATAGCCATCAAGTTTTCTGTGTGCTGTGGTATGATATTGCCAAGACTGAAATTACATTCTCAACAAAACATAGATCTTTGGTGATAAACTTCCCCAGGAAGCTTGTCCATTTCACAGCATTTGTAGCATTTTTGGAGCTGAGAATCTGTCAGAACTCAGGGTTTGTTTTTTTCATTTGAGTATGGGAGTCTCATGCAGTTTAGGTTTGATAAAAGACATGGTGAAAATTTCCATCTTCAAATCTGTTAGAAAGTCCAGTACTTATGGGAAGGTGGAGGATTTTTTCCCCCCCCAAAATTCATCATTGCAAGTGTATTTATCAGGTGATGTGGATTCAACAGCTCATTATTTTCCTGTGAAAAATTACTGCAGTGGAAAATTCCGTTATCTATAGTGAAACAACATTTTCAGTTCCATTGATCAGTTTAATCTTTCCATATTCATATGTTTCCGTGCCTGGCTCATTGCTCTCTCCCAGAGCTGCTTTTCTTTCTGCTGGGCCAAGCTGTCCTGGGCAGTCCCAGCACATGAGGGATCTCTGCATTTGTGACAGGAAATCTATTGGACCACTTAGGTTTAATTAGAGCACAGTGACATATGAGGAGTCTACACATCAAAGCCTAGAAACAACTCCACAAATTGGCTCTAGTGCCAAAATGTATTTTGGGATCTATATTGAATTTTGGGGTGTTTCACTATATTTAGTGGGAATGTGTGAAATGCAGGGTCAGGTTCTTGGGGTCAGTGGGACTATAGCCATTCTTACCAGCTAAGCATCTAGCCCAAAAAAACTGTGTGTAAAGTTACATTTAGGTTCAGGTCAACTTGCATCCAGCTGTATATTCCGGATTTCTGTGTTGGATAATAAACACCCTGTTCCCGTAGGAACTCACTGTGCAAGTAGCTGGTTGAACCCTATGCCCAGGCCTAATTTGCACTGGGGTCAGAGTTGAATGTGGACCCGAGGCATCTTTTAAGCTGCCACAGAGTGGAGTGAGGGGTTAACTCAGCCCCAGGGGCAAGATGGGCCGTGGGTTCTGCTCTCTTGGAGCTCTCCTTGCATGCTGGTAAGTCCTGGTTGGGGATGGTAATGCCCTGAGCTTCCACAAGGGATCTCTTCACCTCCTGTCTCTAATGTGCACGTGGCTTTGTCATTTCAAGCAGCAGGACTTACCACTGGAGCAATTTTTTCCTTCCATAAATGCTTTTCATTTAAAAAAAGAGTGGATTTTGATGTTTCTCATATATTTTATTTATTTTAGGCAAGCTTAATTTGAGATGTAGTATCCAGATCCCAACTTTTTCTACACTCTGGATTATGGAATGGGTCTATTTTTGTTTTATTGTTATTAATCTACATTATTTTCAAATACCCACTTTAAAGGTCCCTCCCAACCCAAACCATTCCATGATTGCATTTCTATTTTCAAACTAGGACACAGACTTGGAATCATCCTAGCTAATTTAGGCTTGTAACTGCAGAATCTAGTTTTGCTGCTCCTTCTGTGTTTCATGGAGAGAAGGGCAGGGATTAATTCAGTCTGTGTTATGAGTCACATTTTGGAGTTGCTTATCTTTCTGCTGCTTGGAGGGGAATGCAGGGATCTCTGCTGACTACTGGGTGTGTAATCACCTCCTGTACTTGAATGCCAAAGTGAAATGAATCCAAACCAAAAATGCATGGAGCTGACACCCAGCATAGGTTTCATTGCAGAGGGAAAATTATATTTCAGAGAAAAAAGCCTTGGAAGAAAACAAGAGATGAACATGTTAAAGCCTGGGGGTGTTTCGATCTGTATTCTAGGCTGAACTTTTTAGCTAAAGCCACAATTAGCACATCCTGTGTGCTTGGAAAGTGAGGGAGCATTAAAGTAGGCAGACTGAAGCCATTTTGGAAAGTTAGCTCTTGGTCTGTATTTCTCAATTTTTGTAGTATCTTTCTGCCCTACATTTGGGGCTTTTTTTAGAACAGTATCCAATTCCTGTAGTGTGTGAAGCCAAATGGCTTTTATTAAACAAATAAGGAAAAACAGAACTGGAATCAAACAAGCAGAATGAGAAGATTGCAGCAGCAGCAGCAGCATAGAGCCAACTTATTGCCCTCATGATGGAAGATTGGTTTGCTAATTGTTCATGAAAGCTAATGGAAACCATATTTAGGCTGTGAATAATTCTCAGGAGGGATCATTGTGGAGTCTTACCTCATTTCTCACACTTTCCTGGTAGAACATCTCAAGTGTTCCAAAGCAGACACACCTCACGAAGCTCCAAGTGCAGAGAGTGGTGGTCAAGTGTAGGTCCTAGAGCAAGGTGGGACTGTCTCCTTGGGATGAGGGAGCTTTGCTGGCACACTGCTCACATCTCAGGGGCTGCTGCACACGGATGCTTTGGCAAAGGGCTTTGATTATTCAGGGTGTTGCTAAATGGATTTTGAGAAGGCACAAATGAACTGCACAGAACCCATTTCAGGTGTAAGGGAAGTGAGCAGGAAAGGGATTCTGACATACGTCCTTCAGAGGTTTCTGCCTGTTAAGCCCATTGTGCATCTTAGAATTAGTTTTCCTAATTTGCATCATCAGCTCATGAGACAGTCACTCTTGTAAGTGCTTCCTTGAGACAGCCATCTTACCCCTTGGAGGCTGGAAAAGCTTTTTCTGAAGTGTCACCAGACCCTTCCCTGGGGGCTTCCAGAACACCCAGTGGCCATGATTCCCTGTGTTTCTGCAGGTCCCTGCAGAGCTGGTGTTCCAAAGCAGCCTGTGCTCCGTCAGTCTGCACAGAGCCAGGCTCCTGTCACCTCCTCCCTGCTCCCAGCACACCTGGTGGGCTCCTCCTCCTCCTCCAGCCTTGACCTGGGACGTGTCATTGCTGTGCCTCCCAGGTTCCTGGGGGCAGGAAGGCTTTCCTGAGCTCTGGGTGTGCCCACAGCTCTCTCACCTCTGCAGTGGACGAGGAGTTCTGCCCCTGCAACAGCTCCTGCTGCTGTTACAGGATGTACTTTGGATTCAGAAAATCAATGGAAGCTGGAGTTCACACAGCCCTTCAGCGGGGACCAGACAAACCCTGGACTGGGGTGCTCAGATGTGACCCTGCTGGGGGTCTGTGCCATGAGCAAAGCGACCTCCTCGAGGCACATTTCATTTACTGAGAATACAGATTACAGTGGTACATATCCCATTGCAATGGGTATTTATAGGTGCATAATGAGGAGATTTTATCCACTGCAACAAGATCTAGTCTGTGCAAATATACAGCCCAGGCATGTGATAGCTGTGGTGTTCTACTCTGAAATAAATGTGGCTGAAGAACTTAAATTACTTAAGAAAAAGGAAAAAAATGTTCCAAATAATGAGTAAGTATCATAACAGGTACTAAAATAATGCCACGCACCTACTTCATTATTCAGTTGCTTATTTATTATCTTTATTCTTAAAAGTAATGATATAAAATGCTTTTTTCCAAATGTTAATTTAGTTCTCTGCAGATGGCAACCATCTGTTAAATGACAAGGCATTTACAGTCTTTGATTAGCACTTTATAGAGCTTGGATGAACTTATTGTTACAATATTTAAGTATAGTTATGGAGTTGAAACTTGGTAGATTTGTTCTTTTCCTGTTGCTGTTACCAAAAAAATGGAAAATTTCAAACCTGACAATGTTTTTGCCTGTCTTCTCCTTTACTTATCTATGTTATTTCAAGCTGAAGCCTTGACATTCTTTACAGAAGGACAATAATAGGAAATATTGTTAAATTCCAGTACCATTTGTAGCAATTATGAGCGTTGTCATTCTGGAAAGTCACCATGTGGATAACTCTTAGGGATGCTCAAGGAAAGCAGTTGGAGGACTCAAAGGATCATGGAAACTTTCTGTGGGCTGTCACACAGCTCTGTGTGCCTACACAAGGTTACACGGGGGGTCTGTTTGTGAAATACTGGGATACATGTTACTGTTCCCATCACAGGCGATCTGACTGCACCAGCTCCACTCTTTGTGTTTAATACCTTGGGCAGTGACAGCTTCAAAAGCTTCTGCGAGTCACGCTGCTGATCCTCGATTCCCCGGCCCCGTTTTCACTGTTTAGTGTTATCTGCGCTGTCGCTGTGTGTCCCATGCCCTCCCTGAGGCGCTGTGCTGTGTTTGTCCCGCAGCCGAGGCGATGCCGAGCGCGGAGCGGGTGCGGAGCGCGGTGCAGCTCTACCGGTACCTGCTGCGCTGCTGCCGCCGCCTGCCCGAGGGGAGCGTCCGCCAGCACTACAGACACGCCATCCGCCAGGTCAGAGCGCCTCCCTCCCTGCCGCTCACCGGGGGCTTGGGGCTTGGGCTCCTCCTCCTGCTCTTTGCACCAACTTTTTATAACTCCTGGCACTTGAAAAAAATGATACCCACTATTCTTCTGCGAGCTTGAGACATGAGTGGATTTGAAGGGTTATAGTGGGAGTATGTGAAGGAGCATTACTTTTTGTTTGCTTCTGAAACATTCTATTTTTATTGGCTTTCATCTCTAATACTTTTCTTAGTCAAGAGGATGAACAATCATTCCTTACTCCATAAACTCATCTTTTAGGGCCAAACTTACTGGTTCCTTGTCAGTCATTTTTTAATATATATATATCTCCTGCCCCCCTGGCTGGGTAAATCTCGTCTGTCTGTTCATATTCCATACCTCATATGGAAGTGATTTCATGCCTTTGATCATACCTGTTGTCCCGTGTCTCTCCAGTTTTAACCTACCAGACAATTTCAGTTTTTGTTGATGATGTATGACAAGAGTAAAATACTTCACATGAAATTCCATAGGACCAGATTTGTTATGGAAATAGCATGGCCAGGTGCTACAATGTGTACCTTTACCTTTCCAGACCAACAGTTTATTTTGTATCAGATATTTTTCTGAGATTTGAAAGCAATCCTTATTTTGACAACTGTTGTGTTGCCTGGTCCATGTGACACTTGGAATGTTGCAGAGTTTCAAGGTTCATGCTGATGAAGATGACCCTGAGCGAATCCAGCAGATCATTAAAAGAGCCATTGAAGATGCTGACTGGGTGATGAATAAAGTAAGTGCCTCAGATTGTCTGTGTTTTGGTTTCTCCCAGTTCAAAACAAGAAGAAAATGTTGGAAAGTGAGTTCTGAACAGGCAATTTTTGTGTTGACCTGGACATTGAAGTGTCTGGGTGAAAGGAAATACCCAGCCAATAGGGATTGTGGCAGCTCTTGTTTAAAAAATCTCTTCATCAATATAAACTAAAGATTGTTTTTTTCAGAACAAATAACAATTTAAGTTGGTCCCTGTGTCAGTCTTTGTTTCCATGAAGAATTCTATTAAATTTCAGCAATGGTGGCTTGTATAACCGTATTATAGGAGAAAAAACCCCAAAATACAGCATTTTGAAAGCCATAAATTGATATGCAGCATCTGCCTTCCTGACAGATTCACTCCTCGTAGGCACTTCATATAAACTTCCAGAACTGTTGTTTTTTCTCAGATCTTGCCTGTGGCTGCAGAGGTCAGGGGCAAAGCTGTGGTGCTGGGCTCCCCTGTGCCACAGTTCTCACCCAGTGGATCTGCCCCTGTGCTGTCACAGCACTGGGAGATGCCACTGGTTTGTCAGATAAAAGAATGAGGATTGTTTATGTTAGACAGCTGAGAGTCACCTGTGCTTCCTGGGATTTGAGTCTGGCTGGAGAGTGTGATATGTTAACATTGAGTATAGGAAACAAGTCAGAAGTTCAGCTTCCTCTGAATATCTGTTGATTTTAATTTACCAAGTGACTGTTAAGTCCTTCTCTCTGCCAGTCCATGAAATCCAAATGAGAATTGTTACAGGAGCAAGCAGAGATTAGTCACAGATTATGAAATTATAGCAGTAGCCAAATCCCAGCAGTAACAGCCTAGTCAATAACTGTGCCTGAATCTGATTTTATTCTCCTACAATTAGAATTGTAGGCTCATTCTGAAAGGAAGAGAATAGGCTCATTCTGCTTCAGCCACAGAGGCTGTAGTCTGGTTCTGTGGAAAGCTGGTGGTGTGAGAGGAGGGGCACTCACAGTGCCTGCCAAGGAGCATTATTTTATATTGCAGAGAGAAAACCTGTCAGATTTCAATCTAACTTAAAGGAGACGAAGGTAAATTTATGTGGATCATGAAGAGGGTTGTAAATCTTTGTCAGCATGAACTGTTACTTAGTTATGTGCTTTTTCCCACAAAAAAATTTTGGTTTGTTTTTTTTTTTTTTTCAGTATGAAAAACAGAAGAAGACGAAGGATGAAGACAAGAAGGACACTGGTAAACATCCTTAGAGGACTTGCAGTCAAGCCCAGTGCTGTATTAGAATTATTGCCTGAAGTTTTCTCTTAGATACTACGAATACAGTAATTTATATCTTACTGGAATGTCATGAAGCTAAATTAATATTTCTGAAGCTATTTAAGTGTGTAAATGAAAAGGTACAGTCGAAGTTAAAACTATTGCCTTGTATAATCACAGATTTTAAGTTAAAGCCCAAACTTGTCTAAGCTTTGAGTAACTTCCTCCATTGTATGTTAGGCCTGGATCAACCCTGGCAGTGTGTGAGACACATTTTGCAGGTTCTCTGGTGACAAGGCTCCCCTGCATCAGGCACTGTGGGTGACTGAGCAGATCAGCTCGTGTGTGTATGACACTGATGGCAGCTGTCACTCTGAGAGGTCACATCCTCCTCCGTGGGGACCAGAGGTGTGTTCAGAGTGAAGCAGAGGTATGACCAGAGCACAGGGCTGGGTTTGATCCAACAGCAAACTCAAAAGCCTGGGCTGCCGAGGGGAGAACATGCCACGAGAACTTTCACCCCTTCTGAAGGCTGAACCACAGTAATTTCCACTTGCATGTCCATGCTACGGCCACACCTTCCCTCTGCTCTGTGGGCTGTTGGACTGCTGGCTGTCTCAGTAAAGGCAGGGGCTGTCACTGCTCTCTGAGCTGCCACGGGAACAGCCCCTGCTGGGTCGGAAACAGCCCCTGCTGGGTCGGGAACAGCCCCTGCTGGGTCGGGAACAGCCCCTGCTGGGTCGGGAACAGCCCCTGCTCCCTCGGGTTCGTGCTTGGGGCAGTCACTGCCCGTGCGATGCTGTACGGCTCAAAGGCCTGCACGGCTCTTTGCAACACAAAATAAATGTCCTTTCAAAATGGGAGTCCCTGTGCGTTTCAAAAGCCCGTCTTTCCGCTGCCGGAGTGGGTTTTGCGGGGTAAGAGCCCGGTCCCCTGGGGCAGAGCCCGGTCGGTCCCGCCGCAGTTCCGCGCTCGGCCGGCGGGTGGCGGTGCGGGCCCGCACAAACTGCCCCCTGTTCTTGCCTTGGCACTGCGGGCTCGCAGCAGCCCGGCAGGGCTTGGGAAGAGCTGGATATGGGGCTGTAAGTGAACATCTGTATTGTACCAAAAAAACCCTTTGTCTCTGCTAGCATTAACCCTCCTCTCCAAGAATTCCTGTCCTCTTATTCTTCCCTCTACCATCACCACTATTGTTCCTCTCTCTGCTCCCACGTCTTTCACATCCCCTTATACACCCTTAACTTTTATTGTCCTTGTTTTACATATTCCTCAATTCTGTTCTCATCTTATCTCTCTACCCCACTTATTTCTTCTCTTCAAATCCTTTTCAGTCAAGTGCATCAGAACATACTCATGTGTTATGCTGGGGCCAGCCTTCTGCTTCATTTCAGGTAAAGCAGGAAGGTAATAGAGTTTCTCAGCAGAGCAGGTGTTTTTCTATGTGAGGAAAGCCTCTTAAGTAAATTTTTTTGAAAGTGCAGTCATTTTGGTTTAAACTTTCAAAATAATTTGGTGTAAGGTAGAACACAGAAAGCTTCAACCTTGGCAAGGCACAGAAAGCTTGACCGGAATATCCAGTATGATACTGAACACATAGAAAAGCTCCAGCATTTTTGATAGTAGCTGTCTGAGTGTGCTGCCTCTGATCAGAGCAGCACACAGGTGACCCCTGCTGCACTCCAGGTCTGTGCTGTGTGTTTGGTCTGTAGCTTGGAGATGCACCGAACTTTGTATCACTGCAGCAGTGAAAATTGCAGCCTTAGTGGGATTAGCAGTGTATGGAAACATGGCAGTTTCCTGAACTTTAAATGTAGAGTGCTCAGCAACCCTCTATGTCTTTAATTGCCTGACTTTTGGTAGTGTGAGACATAATATTTTGTTCAGTTACAAAATAGGATAATTGCATGTGTTTAAATCACTTACATGCCTGTTATTTAATTTATGGCTAGTTCAAGAGGGAAAGCACCAAGGAGCTGGAAGATGCAACTGGGACATGTCTGCAGCTCCAAATGTCCGAGGTGCCAGCTGAGAACATCAGACCAAAGGTATGATAGAGGAACTGATATGGGAGGACCAGGATCTGGGAATTTTAGGTTTTGGAAAGTGGTGGAGCTTTCAGTTTCGGTAGGGCACAGAGGAGGGACATGGTTGGTGAGCAGGAGACATCATGACTAAATATTTTGATAGGAGTGATTCAGCTGGAGGGCATGAGGATATGTCTGAGGGATTTTTGTTGGGGGTTTTTTCGTACAAATATAATCTGGTTTTCAAAATAGTAACCTTTTAATAGAGCGAAAGTGTGAACATAACTTTACTTACTCAATATACAAATAATTTTCTTGGTGGTGAGGAGAAATGATGCAAACAACTATTTACTTCCCTGAAAGTGAAAGTAATGCCAGTGTCTCAGACATGTCTCTGTAATGACTGGGCTGAAGAGTCATTCAGCTGCAGAGCTGAGGCTTTTGTGTTTTCAAGACATTATACAAATTCCATTCTCCAGCAGCATAAGTTGAGTCCCAAGATGTTATGTTAACCCAGATGTAGATGAGAACCTGAACTCTGAGAGGAGATTTGGGCAGAGCTTCAATACTTTCAACCAAAATTATTATTCAGAAAACTTCTGCTCCGAAGTCATTGAATCCTGGACTTGGCCAAATTTACCACTCACTGACCTGTGTGACTGCAGTTCTCTTCACCTTTGTTTGAGCAGCTTTCTGCCTCTTTGCCACCCAGCCCTGCTGAGCCTCAGGAATGTTCCCTGTTCCCAATGGCAGCGATCACTGCCAGCGGCTCTAATGGGCCCACTGGGAGACAGAACATGGCCACAGGCAGCTGCTCCTGGGTTCTCTCATGGCAGTGGGGATCAGAACATCAATCCCAAATACACTGGTGCATCTGTGGTTCCATTTTCAGTCATCCAGAATCTCTGAGCATAAAGCTGGCCGATCAAAGAGTCTGTGTTGTGCCCTGAAATTACTATTGCAGAGGCCAAAACAGGTCCTGGTGTTCATTAAGCTGGTGACAAGACAAGGCATAATGTCAGTAAAAGGAGACAAACCCATTTGGAAGCTTTAGTTTCTCTTACTGAAATGAGGAACCCATTTCTGCCCGAGTTCTGGTAAGTGATGGCCTGCTGATAGGTGATTGCAGTAGCTGGATGATTAAGGGCTGGTCAGAAGGTTGTGTCTTGTGCCCAAGCCCCGTTTTTGTGGCCTCCCTGGTGACTGCTCCTGCAGTAAGTGATGCCAGCATCAGTTTCAGTGTGGAATAGGATCCTGTGCCCCCACCTAGCCCGGGGTTTGCATTGTGTTTACACAAATGTAATAACTACATTCTGCTAACAACACTTCTGCAGCTGGTTACAGTAAGATCTTGAGTCAATAACTTCTCCTAAGTACTCTACAATTCAGAGTTGAGTGGACTTAACTCTTCAAAGGTTGTGTACAGGCAACTCTTGGTTAAGGAGGTAGAGAGAGTTTCACAGGAGGCTTGTTATACAAGACAAACATTAGAACAAGGAAAGACAGTTGGGAGACTTATGTTTAACAGGGTGAAATCATGCTTCACATTCTTGCAGTATGGAGAAACAAATCATTTAGATCATGTTACAGACTTATCAACATCCAGTCTAAGGCCAGAACCAACGCTGGTGCTACACTTTCTGTCCTGTGTATACATGACCTTGGGAACCTAAAGCTGAAATTATGTGGAAATAATCTGTACATTTCAAATATGGAACTAATGTGCCTAAAATGGAGCAGTGGCAGTGGTTAGTCAATGTGTTTTGTTTAGTGTTTTGGTTCCTGCTCTTAAGCTCTCAGACAGATGGTAAAGACTGCTTTGGTTATTACCAGCGTTGGAGCCTCATGTAGAAACTTTCTGTCTAGTGAAAGTTTTTCCCTTTTTTTATTTATTTTTTTATTTATTTATTCATTTCAGGTTTTGGTATGGAAAAGATTGTGTGAGTGTGTGATTAATGTAAAATACAGGATAGCTTTCTGCTCTTCACGTGGCTCAAGACACATGTACCTCTGCTCACATTCCTCTGTCAGAAGTGTTACTGATTTCAATTCACTCTCACCACCGAAAGTCATTTGAGCTCTGTGGGTGCTGAATAGAATTCTTCCAACCCAGGCCAGGCCTTGCTTGCCACCATTTGGCAGTAATTGAATGTTCTTTAAATCATTCTTTAGCACTTTGTAAACTCTTTCTCACTTGGTTTGTTATGTCACAGGCTTTTTGTTTAGAGACACTTGAGCTTCAGGATTTGATGCTAAACAAAAACCTCTCTTCCATAGTGTTTGGCTCATTTTCAAATGTCATAAGGAAGTGATCTTTACTGTGATATTGTACAGAACAGGAATACACACTATTTCTGGGAGAAACAAATAATATTCCCTCTGATCTTTTTTAAAGGAAACAGTTTCTTATTTGTAATAGCTTTTAACTTGGCATGATAAATTGTGCCTTCATATGAAGCTCTGATATGCTGCAAACTGAACAGGCAGCAAAACATCTGTGAGTCTTAAACATTCAGTATCATAATATTTATTCCTTGTGAGAGCCCTTGACCTTAAACTGTAAGAAGGAGTCTTTAGAGCTTTATGCTCCACTATGTTGTGTCCCTCAGTGTCACCCCAATTAGCAGAGGTGTGTTTGAGGTGAGCAGTCTCCTGGTCAGAGCAGTGTCCTGAAGCAAGTCACTGACACCCAGAAATGGCTGGACAGGACCCACAGTGGCCACTGGGTCAGAGCCTTTCCTGCAGCCTTCCCTGCTGCTCAGAGCTGATGGATTTCTGCTGGAGCTCGGGCCAGCTGGTACATCTTTCAACTTCTGTATTATTTGATTAATTTATCTTATAATTCTGTCAAGCCAGATTTTATGAAATAGTGTTAACTGAAGTATACAATAATCATCAAGTACTCCTTTCAACTTGTGATTAAGCAGGGCAGACACATTAACTTTTAAAAAAACTCTGCTCTTTGAAGAGTATTTTCCTCATAATTGTGTTTGATATTTAAAATAGTTTTTAAAAGTTTAGAAGCAGAGGGAGGCATCTGTCACTTGCAGCTAAGAGCTTAACAATGTTTGTGTTTGTGGCTGAGGGAGAGGCCCCTGGCATTGCTCACTTCACTGGTAGGGTCTAAGAGGACAGTTCTGAGGCTGCTGTTTGCTGTCCTTGCCTGTGAGCTGGGAGGCCCAAGAAGTGAACTTACCTACCCTGTGACTATCAACCTGGGTGCCTTTTCCCCCAGAAGAACCTGCCTTCGTGTTCTGCATGGGTCCATTTTGAGAAGGATTAACTTGATTTTTGGTTTTTCAGTTAGTAACTTCCGAGCCAGCTTGGTTTGGGTATTTCACAGAATCACAGAATCACTGAGGTTGGAAAAGACCTCCAAGATCATCGAGTCCAACCTGTGACCAATTCCCCCCCTTGTCCCCCAGCCCAGAGCACTGAGTGCCATGTCCAGTTATTCCTTGGACACCTCCTGGGATGGGGACTCCACCACCTCCCTGGGCAGCCCCTTCCAATGCCTGAGCACCCTTTCCATGAAGAAATTCCTCCTGATGTCCCACCTGAACCTCCCCTGGCACAGCTTGAGGCTATATCACTACCCCATATAAAATTTTTTTTTCAGCTGCAGCTGGTCAAGTTTGGACTGAATGGCCTTATTAGCTATAGTCTTCCTTCTGCCAGAGTTCAGCTTCATCTATTTAAAACCCACTGCACTTTATGTCTTTTTATTATTACAGCTTGTTTTTTTCACGGTCTCTGGTATCCTTCTTAAGAGAAGTTGAAAAGCACTGGCATTTTGATTAATATTTCCTGCTCTTCTACAGAGTGGATTTTAAAAGATACAAAATTGACACATTCTTGCAGCTGCTGAGGTTGACTCATGTTCTGCATTAAGTAAAATCACACAAGATCTGGGATTTTTCCAGCCTGCCTTCAATTTCTTAGCAGTCATTTCATCTACAGAAAGTCAGATATGTCTCAGATGGTGTGGAACAAGGAACAAGGAGAAACAGAGTATTTTGTTTTCCACAATTGTGCAACTGCAAGATCTACTTTCTCTTTTATTTTGTATTTTTCTCTCCAGTTTTAGAGGTCACAGAAATGGTGTGTTTCATCACAGTTTACTGTACAGAATGCAGTTGAACCTTGGAGCTTTCTCTCCTCCAAGAGCTCTGTGAAGTTTGTCCTCTTAGCTGGAAGTATCTCACAGAGAACGTTGGAGCTTTATGGCCAAGAGTTTCAAAAGTAATTCTCAGATTGCTTTTTAGGTGCTTAACTTGGGAGACCTTCAACATTATACTTGGTGATAATCTTACACATTTCACTGTGTGGCCGTTTAACCTGAGGAACATCAGGTCAGTTCTGTTCTGCTCTGTCATGTGCTGCCCTGGGTGTCTGAGGGTGTGGAGTCTTGGGTTCCCTGTCTGGGTGGTGGTGCAGCCTTGGAGCTGCAATGAACAGCTGGGCTGTCATGGGCAAGGCCAGAGAGCTCAGCAGCTGGCAGGGAGCTCAGCCCTGGCACTGCTGAAGAGCCCACGAGAGCTCTGAACCCCCCATTCCCTCCCCTGCCCCTCGGCTCCCACTCCCAGGGGTGTGTCCCACTGTCCCGTAGCTGGATGATTTCCGTGCCCAGAGCCCCTCTCTGACAGCTTGGGACTGGGTGGCAGGGACCAGGGAATGGAGAATTCCCCACCAGGGTGGCTCTGAGTTAGGAGGGACTGGCACAGGGATGATCATTTTGCAACTATTTCAGAAGCATGGTTTAAAAACACAGAGCTCTCCGATCCTGCTCCCAGCTGAGAGAACAGAGGCTGTGGGATGTCACACTGTGCCAAGTCTGGTAGTTTCTAATTGATTCAATGCAGTGAAAGGCATTCAGTGTGTATTATGAAACTTGAGATGAAGAGCCAATCCCTGCACTCCAACTTCATTGCTCTCATAAGCAAAGGTGCAGGTTTTATAGCTGAGGTAATTATACAAAAAATATACACAATTTGAGTGGTATTTAGCATAAAAAGTAATTTGAATGCAATCCATGTCTGGTTGAGAGAGGAACAGAACCATAAACCCTTTGATCTAACAAAGAGGCTTTGAAAGGAACAGTGTGGGTACAGTACTGAACCTGTAATCAGCTCACTTTGTTGCATTATATGGGAGGGGCTTATTTATTTACTATTTAGGAAGTGTTTTCAGTTTCATAAGTATTGGGAAGAAATCACAGCTCATAATTCTGTAGCTTTGCTCTGTAGAACTCTGTAACACTCTTAACAGAGCTCTGGAATTCACAGGGACTGTCTGGAAGACACAAATCTTGCCTTTGTGCTCTATCAAATTCTGTCTTGGCCTGTAATAACAAAGGCAGTCTAGATAGTTGCTTACCAGGATGTTTCCTTCCCATGCTGTTCCAGGGTTCTGAGCCAAAGCCACTGGAATCAAAGGGAAGGAATCCCCTGTACTTCGGTAGCATTCACCATCTTACACCATTTTTCATTGCTCTGAATACTCAGGGAAATGGCCTGTGCTTAACCATCGTTCCCAAAATTAAAATGGAAACGGTTTTGTTTATGCAGTTTTACAAAACAGCATCTGCAGCAGCCTGGATGGACAAGTTCAAGAGGTGGGTCTGATGCTGAAAGCCAGCACATCCTCAGCAAGTCAGCTTGGAGTCTGGGCCCAGAGGCATCAGTCCTTGTTACAGCTGCTACATGAAGGGAGGGCAGAAAGAAATCTCAAGTTTCTCTGTCCATTAATTAGTTGCTTTCTTTTCCCATGCTTATATGCTCTTTTGGAAAAATAAGTATTAAGGGTCCTGCTACTGCTTTCAGTGCTGAATAACCACCTTCCTTTTTGCTTGTTTTCAACTTTACCAGTATTAAAACCTACAGTCTATTTAAAAATGAGTTGATGGTTTGCAGGTCAGTGGTTTTTACTGCTCTCATTTACCACTGACCTGGGTCCTTCCTTCTCCATGATGCTCTGACTTCTGCTGGTTAATCAGAGATTGGATGCTGTGTGTCTTGCAAAATGATCATCTGACTGGGTAGGACCTTATTACAAACCCTACCAAAACCATGCACAAACTATCACTTCTTGCATTCTTCTCCAAAGCTGCCAGACACTGTGTGAGCAGGTACTTGAGAACCCATCTTCTCTACAATGGTCATTCTACCAAATCAAGCCATTACCTGTGAGGATTTATCTCTTGTCAGTGTGAAGTCATTTCAGGGTGCCAGTCATCTCACATGCAGCTTTGCTTTCCATTGAAAAGAAATGGGATTTCAGAAGCAAAAACCTAGGAGGAAGTTGGAATCAGAGATGTTATGTTGGATGAGGATTTAGACACCTCATGGAAGTACAGGAACTATTGATCCCCAAAACCCCACTAGGAAGAGGGACAGTGTGTTCTTTCAGAGAATTCTCAGATTGCAATTAAGCCTTCAAAGCTCGTACGTGAGAAGAAAGAAGGAAATGATGTAATGATTTTTAGCTTGGCTGGTCAGAGAGCTCTTGAGCTGCTGGAACCTGGTGGACAGTGTTGTAAAGACACAGAAAATTCCCCTTTATGTTCCCTTCTGCCAGATTTCAGGTGACTAAGTCAGAACTAATCATCATAAAAACAAGGTTAGGCAACAACATGCTTTTGACCAAAAAACTTACTATTTTTGTCCCTTAAGTGGAGTACACAGTCTGCACCAGCTCCTCTGGCTTTGGTGGCTGTGGTCCAAATACACCTCACTGCAAGAGTTGGATGAAGCATTTAGACTGCATGAAGTAATTATTTTGCATCTTATCCTTTTGGAAATGGAGACAAAAATTGTTATGGCTAATAATAGCACCTGCTAATTAATCTATAATGATTCTTTGATGTGTGTACTAAGACTGTTTATTATAATTAACCCCTGTGATTTAACCCACTCCATAAAGCCACTCATCATGTTTTAGAATTTGATCTTGCTCTGTGTCAACACACATTCCTCCACATCTCTTTTTTGTATTTTTAATAAGTGACTTTTCAAACTCCCAGGTGATGTGCCCCCTTCCAGAGGAGACATCAGAGCCCATCGTCTCTGTCAGTGTGGTCAAGAGTTGTCTCAGTCAGCAGTGTTTGTTCACTGAATGAAAACCAAGCTTAATAGTATGTCCCTAGCCTGGAATTCTGTGCCTCATGAGGAGAGGCTGAAGGAACAGGGCTTGTTCAGCCTGGAGAAGACTCTTGCAGCCTTCCAGTGGCTTTCAGGGGGTCACTGAGGAGATGGAGCCAGGCTCTCTGTGGTGGTGCCTGGTGGGAAGATGAGGAGCAGTGGGCAGAAGTTGAGATGAGAAGTCCAGGCTGGGTATAAGGAGAAACTTTACCCCCATGAAGAGAGCCTAGCAGTAGAGTAACAACAGACTGTTGTGCAGTCTCCTTCCTTGGAAGTCCTCAGGACCAATCTGGATCAAGCCCTCACCTCACAGCTGACCCTGCTTTGGGCAGGAGGTTGAACTGGATGAAATGCTGGGAATCCCTTCCAACCTTCATTCTCCTATAAACCTCTGCATGATGTCAGGTTTTTATGGGCTTTATTTCAGCTACTGGAATTATGTTTGAGGAATTTTCCACAAATCCCAGCACTATTCAGAGTACCCTATTCCAGCAGCTGCCTCAGGTTCACCTACATGTTGGGTTTGCTTGCTAGGCAGTTCCAAATGAAGAAATAGTTGTTCTATTCAGTGGTGGAGGATTAGTCAGAGTTTGTGGGACCATATTTCAAGAGCACGTCCTGTGTATGTGACAGGAACCACAGCACAGGACACAGGGAAGCACCACACTGGCAGCACTGCCTGAAGAGAGCTGGATGTTAAAGACTGCTCGTCCCCTACTCACTGGCAGTGTAGGGTGAGTGTTCCTCCAGGTACACAATCATTGGATGACCAACAAACAAATTCAAAAAAATAGGAGATGTAGTGAGAGGATATGTTCATATTGATGTCTTTATTTAGATTTGTGATGGGAGACGAAATGTCCTAAATTAGTCCAAATATTCAGTCCATGAATTGGAAGTGGCAGCAGAGTAGCAGAAAGTTGTGTTCTGTGATGCTCAACAGAGACTGACCAGGGAAATGGTCTGTATTTCAGTGTATTAGTGCTGTCTGTGTTCCCATGTCTGTATTTCCATGTCTGTATTTCGATGTGCAAGTATTGAGCTGGACTTGCAGCTCAAAATCAATGAAAACTGACTAAAAATACTCTGAAGATGCTGAAGAATGTGCCACAGGAATTGTCTTTTTTGGTAGGGGAAGAGAGAGAGTTGCTAGAAAAGGAGCTGTAAGCTCATACCTCCACCCTCTGGCATTGTTTCCCTTCTGGAAAGGGCAGAGGAAGGAAATTTCACTCTCACAGAAGGTTTGGAAATGTGATGTAATTCACACAGACACTGAAAGCTGTGCAGGCCTAGGCAAGACTGGCCTAACTGTAGTGCTTAGTAAGGAGTCCTTAAAAACAATTTAAGTAGTAAAAAGACTCATAAAGATGAAGCAGAGCCATAAAATTGCCTGAGAGGACCCCTGCCTCTGTCCAGGAAACATGGTAAGCAGGTCAACCTGCAGTGGTGGTGGATAGACTGAGATGTGCTGGCCCAAGTGTGACTTTGTGCAGCAAACACGTGAGCAGGTGAAGGAGGTGTCAGGAGCAGGTGAAGGAGGTGTCAGGAGCAGGGAGAGACCAGCAGGGCAGCAGCAGAGACTCTGAGGGCAGCAGGAAAGACAAGCCTGGGACTTTTGCTGGAATTGTTTCAGCAGTGCTCTGTGTTTTTCACACTGAAGTTTTAAATGTTCAGAACTGAAGTTACTTTTATACTTCAATATTCTGTTCTTCATGTCAGTCCATAAATTTGTGGGTTTTTGAAAACCAGTATTCAGATCTCTTCTGTTACCTGTCCTTGGTTAGAAATTGCCCTCAGCCAGTGCTCTGTTGCTGAAATTGGAGTTCCCTCCTCAGGCCATGCTTTCCCTAAAGGATGCCTTTGCTGCTGCAGCCGTGGCTGAGGATCCCAGCAGTGAGTCAGGAGGTGTCAGCAACGCTTCTGCTTGAGCCAACGTGCAGCCAGGCACACAAAATCTGGCTGTTGACTGTCTCCTGCCTTTGTCCCTGCCTCACTTCCTCACCTCTGGTTGTGATATGCACACATTGGAATTTTGGAAAGGGTGACTGATGAGGGAATTTTGTTATTTCTGCACATCTGAGTTTGGCCGAGCTGACCCCGAGCAGACAGGAAGGGGTGGGTTTACTGGCACTGGCACGACACTGTAAATTTAGCACTCTCCTTAACTTTCATTTCTGCCCTCAGATGTTCACATAGGGAAATTTTCCACCCTGCCCTGCCATCATTTGACGTGCAGCCTTCCACTGAGGAGCAGGAGGTGGCAAATGAAACGTTACCCTTCCCACCCTCAACTGCTGCTTTTAATGTCCCTTCAATCTGCAGAAACTAAAAAGGAGTCCAGACTGGGATTCTACTTGTATTTGCATATTTTCAAGCACATAGGCCTGGGCCTTTTATTTTGCTTTTGATAGAGTTTTTATCCCCACTTTATAAAGAAAACTTCAAAATAATGAAGAAGCCAGTGAAGAAGAGACTCCAGTTTATGGTGAATATGATAAAACCTTAAAGGAACAGTAAGCAATCAGAACACACCCAAAAAACCAGAGCTGACATCTTGCAAAGTCTGGGGGAAGATTCAAACCAAATGAATGTTCTTTGGGAAATGAAAAATCAAACCAGTATAAAAGAAGAAGATTGACAGTAGTCAGTGAGAGGAGATATTTGAGAGCAGCTTTTTAAGCAGTAGTTATTATTGTCACTAATTGTATCTTTCTTTACCAGAAACCACACAAAGCTTCCAATAAAACCAGTGGATCTGTGGAGGTTCCAGAGAACAAAGGCAGGGAGAACTGGTGAGAAGCTCTCTTGTATCATTGCCTTAATCTTCATTTTAAGACACACAGTCCCTGGGAGTTGGTTTACACAGCCCAATTTCTTTTGTGTGTTTAAGGGTGGAATATCATAAGGAAGGAAAGTGTCCTTAAAATTATTTTTATTTTGTTTTTAATGTTCTAAATTAAATGTAACAAATTGATAACACAGAAGTCTTGCATTTTTATAGGATTTACCAGTTTCACTTTACGTGACTCCATTAGACATTTAAAGAAGTGGAGATTGAGAAACTGGAAACTTCTAGTCTGTATTATCCTGTAATTCTCCAGGTGTGATTTGTATATGCAGTTGTCACTGTTTCTGTCCCCATCCTTTAGTACAGAACATTTTCAGCATGCTCAGGAGAGCTTTAAGGACAGTGGCTGAAATGTACCTCCTTCAGATTTGCAAGCACTGAAAAGTAAGACCAACAGAAGTGGGTCACCTATACCTTTTCAAAATTTCCTATCACACAACTGCTGGTTGCCTCACAACCCATGTGTCACAGGCTTTCTCAGCAATTTCTGGAACTTTTAATACTTAGTGTAGGAATTAGGAGGCTAGAAATGTGTTTTTTGCAGATGACATTTTTGGATGAGCAGTGCAACGTTACTGGCAAACTGAGACTTGCAGGTATGATCCCAGGGTGATCTGGCACCCAGGCTGTGCCACAAACCCTCACCGTTGCCATTATTTATGCATTTATTTGCCTCTGAGTTGAAAAAGTCCAGAGAGGCTTTCCTGTGGCTCAGTGCCTGCCATGCCAGGCATTGGAGACAGCACAAAGACACAATACTTGTCTTACAAAAACTTTTTCAGTTTGAAATACACACTAAAGTAAATACACACTAAAGTGTTGCCAGGGAAATGTCTCTCCAACAGTTCAGTGACAGCAAGCTGGGAAATGTGAATGAAGCCTCACAGGCAGTAGAGAAGCAGCACTTCAGCCCAGAAAAGGAACAGAAAGTGAATGAATGCCATCCCAATGAGTTATTTGTACCACAAAGTGGCCACTTGTGACAGAAGCAGTGAGCATTTCACAGAACCCATGGGTGCATTTGGGGGTGTAAATGCCTTTTGTGCTCCTGCCCCATTTCCACTGGTTCTCTGATTCCTCAGTCCCGGCCCAGGTTACCAGGGAGCTGTTCTGCCCCAGTCCTGCTCCTCACACTGCCCTGTGATTGTGTTCTGGTGCTCCAGGAATACCTTGTTGCAGCTGATCTTGCTGCTGGGGCAGGGAGATGGACATGTGCCATGAGAGGGTCCTTCCCATTCCTTTTTTGATGGTTGTATGCTGCTGCTGGTTTAAGGTCCAAATTTCCTGTCCAGCCAGTGATCAAGTGGTAAAGCAGGAAGCAGAGTATGTTTCCTCAGGAAAGGAAGTACATAAAGACAGAGCCATCAGTTTGTAGATGGAAATGGAACTTACTTCACCCTTAGCATAGAAAAGGCAAGGGAAGCCCCAACAAATCTGATGTGCCAAGTGTTTACAGAGGCCCCACTATTTGTACTTATTGTGGTGTCACACGCAGCATTCTGACAATAGTTAGGTTAGTTAGGAAAAAAGAGTTAGAAAAAATTCACTGGTAATCTATGAAAAGTTGGGACAGTTGAACATTGTCTCTTCAGGGTTCCATGAAATTGGGAAAATCAGCCCTTGTTGTCAGGTTTGCTTTGAAGACTCAAGATGTCCTGAGCTTAGGGCAGCAACCTTACAAACAGAGCTTGAGCTAATTCAGAATCTTGCAGATATGATATATATTATAGTATCAGACACACAATATAGCTTAGTTGGAAGGAAATAGCAGAAAGTTGATTATTGAGACTGCAGACCATCACACATTCAGAAACAAAACAAAATTTGACTCCAAATGACAGCATGGTCAGCATGCCATTGAATAGGTCAAACAGTCTGCTTGGAAAGGGCACCTCTTTCATCAAAGTTTAATGCAAGGAAAGCAACTGGTTCTTGCATTCTGATATGGCAGAGGCAGAAGTGGCTGTGCAAAAATAGGAAATATGTGCAGAATTGATTTTCTGAAAGAAAAACCTTCCAAGCGGTGTAGAATATTTGTGGAAGGAGTGCACAGTGAGCTTGTTTAGTTAATCTCTGACCCCACCTGAGAAATGAATGGTGCTCTCTTGTTCTTACTGTACAGAGGGAGTTTTATTACTGATTTCAGTGATTAAAAAAACAGATCTTGTTTGAGCAACTGGAGTGATTAAGCAGTTCCCCGAATGGCTGTACCTTGGCCAATCCTTTAAACAGTTCTCCTAAGGAAAGATGTTTCTTCTCCTCTGGTTATCCCAAGTCTGATTTTTCATATCCAATCCCTACATAGCCTTTCCTGGATTTCAGCAGTCTCCAAGCACAGGGAAATAAGGAAGGTGAATATTAAAGGCTTAGAAGCCATTGGACAGAGTTTAATTCAATTAAATTTCTATTAAGATATGTTCTTTCTTACTGTACTAGACATTAAGATTCCCCATGCTCTGTAGAAAAGTGAGGTTAATAAGAAAGGGAAGGATGCAAATAGGATTTTTAAACTCTGATAAAATAGCAAATGCGAAGAAGAATGTAAAGCCAGAATTTCATGGCATGACATTGAGACACAGCTCACACATCATTCTGCTGCTGGTTAGATGTCTGAGATATTTTAAACAAAGGGATGTCGCCTCTAATTCTGATGAGAGAAAAGGCATCAAAGTAAAGAAAAAATCCAGTTGTGAAAATCCACGAGAAGTGGATGCAAAGCAGCACAGGCTTGATACAGCCAAGAAGATGAATGCTCAGAAAACTCAGGTCTATTTTTCAAGAGGCTGATGTCTAGCAACCCTGGATTATATACAGGGGATCTTGTGCATGAACACGTGTGCACAGCACTTGCTTTGCCTCTAGCAGGGCTTTATACAAGAACTTTTCAAACACAGAAACTAGACACAGGGAGGAGAAAACACCTTGCCCGAGCTCGTCCAATACAAGTGTGACAGGTGAAAAATGAACGTGCGTTTCCTCATTTCTCTCTCTGCCTTGGGCCTCATTTCTGTAGATCTTTGGTCGCTCGGCACCTGTAAATCTCTCTGGTTATCACTGTGCCACATTTGACCTCATAGTAGTCAGCAGGTATATTAACCATCTTTAGTTTGTAAACAGATTCCTTAAAATAGCCATACATAATATTATCCAAGGAACAAATAAAGCAAGTCAAAATCCCTGCTGGTGCCCTGGCCTGGCACTGCTCTTGTGGGCTGCAGGTGCCTGGCAGCACTTGGCACTGCTGGCAGCCCTGGTCCTGGAGGGCTTGTGCCTTCCAGGCTGCAGGAGAAGCCTGGCTTTGTAATAGGTACGTGTTATCTAACATTGAAAATCAGCTCAACAGTCCTACCCAGCTGTCCTGCTGCTATTCCCACGTACAGCACAGTGGCTATGGTTTACACTGCAGGGACTGCAGTTTCCTTCTAGTATTCCTAGTGCTTTGGAAAAGCACCAGGGGACAAAGCTTGCAGGCAGCAACAGGCAGAACGGGCAGCTCTGGAGAGCAAGGAATTCTGCACATACTCTGTTGAGTAAACTTGATCAAAAGGAGGGAGTATAGTTTTGTAAAATGTAAAATACCTGTCCTTAGTTACAATCACCTGATTAGATACTTTCCTGGCCCACACTGTAAAGTTCTATGGCTCTGTAGAATTTCTCTTGAAGTTACTCACTCTCTTCCTGCAGCTGTAGGTAATGTACAGGCATGGAGACTGGCCACACAGTGCTCAAGCCGTAAGAAGCCTTTCAGAATTTATTTATTTTAATTTTAACACTTGTGCAAGGTTGCAAATGGTGTTGAGGTGATCCCCTGCTGTTCCCATGGAGCACAGGCAGGAATCAGGGCTGTGGCAGCGGGGGAAGGACGGGATGCTCCAGCATCAGGAGCTGGTGGCTGCCCTGCCCTCCTCACACAGGTTATGTAATGCTGCTCAGCCACACACCCTCCACTTCTCCAATACAGGACATTTTGGGAATCCCCCTTTTTTTCAGTCTCCATGTCCAGCCTTACTCAGCTGTTTTGCATACATGGTCTGGAGTATAAAATGCTTTTGCCTCCCAGGAGGGATACAGAGCCTGAGAGATTAAAGTCAAGAAACTTTGACAGAGAAGAGCCTCTCCTGGCAGGGTTGGGAGCACCTCACAGAGCCCGGTAAGAATCACTGTGGCCAGTTGTTCATTCTGTCATTCATTTACTGCAGCTCACAGGTGAAGTAATTATATGACAAACTGTATCTTTCTTTCTGTATTAGGAGCAAAGTGTTGGACTCGATCTCCTGCTCTATCCCAAGCTGTCTAGCTGCTCTGAAAACTTTGTCCCCCCTTTCTGCTGATTTAAAGGTTTGTGCATATAACAGGTAACACTGTCAATGTTATCCACAGAACCCTGGGATGCAGAACACAGAGCAGGTTCTTACTCTGATGCAGTGAAGGGAAATGTGAGTCTGCTCTCTTTCTTCTTTTTTCTTTTTTTCCCTATTATTATTTTTCCTCTTTTTCTTATTTTTTTTCCTTTTCCTCTTTTTTTCTCTTTGTGTATTGTTTTTATGTTTGTTTGGGGTTTTCCCTCCTTTTTTCTCTTTCTGTTTCTCTTTTTCTAACCTTTCTTTCCTTCCTTCTTTCTTTCCTTCCTTCTTTCTTTCTTTGTTTCTTTCTTTCTTTCCTTCTTTCTTTCTCTCTTTCTTTCTTTCTCTCTTTCTTTCTTTCTCTCTTTCTTCATTACTGTGTGATGTATGGATAACACAGCAACATTTCACGTCCCTTTTCTAAGCTTATGGTCTGCTCAGACACCGATTTTTGCTGCTTTACACGACTGGGGGACATTTGAAATTCTCTTGCCAGTATTTTAGATTAATACATGGCTGCAGCATTACACTGACAAAGCAGTGGTAGTTTAGGTATCCCTACTCTGAGTGTCAAGCAATTGTCATTTAAAAACAGGATGTTAGTTAGGTCAGATCAGTTAGTCTGGGGAGTTTCTGAGTGATGTTAAAGGGAGTTACCCTCTTGGGTAAAAACTGACCTTGTTGGGTTTTCTGTGTCCTCAGAAGTGTTCCCATAACACACAGAACAAGGTTTCAGCACTGTGAACTAAGACCACAAGTAAAGCATACAAAATGCTGTGCCCCTGGCAGTTTGTGTTCAAATCTCGTGCTGCCAAGAGCCAGTACTCTGGAGAGAAGGATTTCAATAACAACGTGGAGAAAAATAGGAAGATCCGTGGGTAAGATCCTGGTCCTTTAATAGTTTCATAGTTTATTTTTCATTTGAAAAGGGAAGATATTAAGTAGTTTGGGTTCTGGAGAAACCTGTAACGTGTTTCCAAAACACTAATATTAACGAAAGAATATTGTCCCTGGGGGTCCCTGGGTGGTGTTACTTGGTAATGGACATTAAACTTTTGTGTTTAAGTTATACAGTCATTGAGGATATAAAACATCTTGCTTTTTCTTTCATAGTTCTAAATTTATTTGGTATTGTAATGGTTTCATGTATTATCAGGAGGCATTTGTGTGCTATAAAAATAGCAAAGTGATTATTTATGCTGTAATTAAGTTGGTAAAGTATTTCTGTGATGCAATTCATACAAGGTACTGTATAAAATAAGTTGCAGATGCATCTCAAATTTCTCAGTCTGCGAGCTGTTAATTATTTCAGGTTTTATATCTGTTGTTTTCCTTCCCACACAGTGCCCTGGGAAGGGTGACACTCTGGCTTTACTTTTGACTCCTGGTCCACTGCTCCCCTCCCTGCTTGGCTTATGGGCTCAGCACAACTTTCAGAGACAGTGCTGAGCATCTCCCTGCTGGTGCTGAGGGCAAAACTAATCAAACCCAAGCATGTCACCTTATACTAAATTCTCTTTCTCCCTTTTAAAGCTTAGAAAAGGATGATGCCAAGTTGTATGATCCGAGCAAGAAGCAGATCAAGGAGCTGCCCGTCGTGACTTCGGCAAAGGCCGGGGAGGAGGGAGAGGTGTGTTCCAACATCTTTGTTTGATAATAACAGTTCAGGAGTGGGGCTTGCTGCTCAAAACTGCTCAGAGTTCTCTGTGAGGCCTGACTGTGGTTGCAGGAGGTTAGGGCTGCTGGGAGATCTTTGGGTGAAAGTTCTTTTCTGACCTAAAGGGAGCCTGGGTAAGACCTAAGGGAAGAGGTGAGCCTGTGGGGATTGGGGTGGCTGATTCCTTTACTCACCTTTGCAGACCCAGCCTTTAGTAACAAACCTGTCCTGTCTCTAAAATTGCCTGGTGCACTGTTTTCCTGAGACTGCAAATATTATGTTCAGAGGCAAGGCCTTGCTGAAATTATAAAGGTGTTTGCAGTGGCAGATACTGTTTGATTAGTACAAAAATACTTTTTTCCCCCATTCCCTGTCAAACTGTTGATTAGCTCAATAGTTTTGTAGTCAAATACATACTCATGTTGGAGTAGATCACATATCTAGTTTCTTGAATTTATCTGTAGCCTTTTAATGGTCAAATAAACTTTAAAATGAAACTTCAAGATGTTTAATAGATCTGAAGACAGTATACATTTTTATCTTTTCTCTGTCCAGAACTTCCCTCAAAGTGATACCAAAGTTTCAAACCAAATATCAAGATGTCCAAGACATTTAAGAATAAGAAACTTGGAAAATGGATCCAGCTTTCTTGACACACTACACCTGACAGCAAAGGAGGTGAAATACAGAAATCTGAACAGGAATTTTTCAGCACTTTGAAAAAATACAGAGTGCAACATTGGGTTTTGTCATTTTATTGTTTTTCAGGTTATCAACTGCCAGACCAAAGCCTGCCAAGGGTCACTCATGACCCCAAAGGGCCAGGTGAGAGGTACCAGAGATGGGCCAGTTCCACTGGAAGAGCTTTTGCCTCAGGCAATTGACTTTCTCAAGCAGTACTACAGTTCATTTAAAGAGTAAGCCAATTTACCTTTATTTTTGGTATAAAAAAGTCCTCTCCCTACCCGTGTGTGAGACTCGAGGAGGTTCCTGTTACATAGCATGCATTTAAAAACTACATAAGGACTGTTAGAAAAGCTAAATAAAACTACCCCTGAACTTAATATGCTCTTTGTGCCAATGCAGGGAGTTGGGAACACAGGAATGGACTCTGTACCATGCACTGCTCAGCCCCATCCCTTTGGAGTGTGCTACATCCCAGTGCATTGAGGGCTCTCTTACAGGGTGTTACCTGCTGTTTTCTTGGTATGGGTTGAGATTAGCTTCACTCAGATCAGTCTGAGACATGAATAATGTTGATAATGTGTTTTGTTTGTGCTGTTCCAAGTCCCTTTTCTCTGTGTTCCTCTCAAGGCTTTAGCCAAATGTTGGAAGGCCAGTCTTGCTTCTCAGCCTTGCTCTGTGCTATCAGCATAAGCTCAGTGAGCATGCCAAGAGGTTCTCACAAAAGTGGTCGTGGTGCAGAGGCATCTTGTTGCAGGAAATGCTGGGACAGCTGGTTGAGGTGCAAGAGTTTGCAGTGACATTTCACCTGACCAGCTTTCAAGCAACAATTCAGTGTTTACTCAAACATTATCAAACATTATCAAACTTTCAAAGGGACTCACCCAAATAGTGGCCACTTCTTTAGATGCTTTGAACTCTTCTACAAAGCTTTCTTCCCTCTGAATCTTTCTGAAAGTCCCTGTCATACACACAGGCTGTACTTGCCACATCTCTGTGTCTCTGCTCATGGCTGTTTGATCACATTGATTTACAGTATCTTACATGCTTGCCCTTGATCTTTCATCTTGCTGAGAATGTGAACACTCTCAGACAGTGCAGGCTACTTTCATTCTGTCTGTAAGCCAACAAAACAGTTTTTGTCTGTGCTGTGATAGATATTTTCTAATGTTTTGACTTCACTCTCTGTTATCAAGCTAAAGAATTTTAGAGTTGGTTTCCCTGACAAAGGAATTGCTCAGCACTTCCTCTTAGGAATGAAAATCCTACTTACTTTGCTCAGAAGAGCTGTGTCCCTGTGACAATAATGGAACTTTGAGAGGACAGTCACTGTCATCCTACCTTTGGCACAAAGCTCTCTCTGGTTTTCATTTGCTTGTGATTTGACAATTTTTTTTTTCCAAATTAATCTACAAAATCCAAATTTAAACTGAAAACCTTTACAGAAAAGCCTGTGAAAAATTCCTGCATGTGTTGGGTGGTGAAAGGATGGTGTCACTACTGAAATTTCTAGTGTGTCCATTTCTTCATGAGGCCAGTGAACTGTCATTCACACTCCATAGGGACAGAAGTCCTGAAATTCTAAAGCCAGAAACAATTCTCCTCTGCAGTTCTCAGTCAGAGTCCTGTGGACTTAACTCATCCCGTTACCTGGAATCCCCTCTGCCTTTTGGTCAAACTCTCAGCCCCCAGAGAGCTGCACTGGGTGACAGCTGTGCCTGGGGACAGGAGTGGGGTGCAGTGGAGGGAGGTGGGGGACAGTGACAGTGCCTTCTCCACCTGCAGCCCAGTGAAACTGCTGCCTTTGTGAGGCAATGGAGGTTTTCATAAAGGGTAGAGTCATTTATGTCTACATGCAGTGAGTGCAGATTCACAACAGCAACAGGTCTCTCTGTGTTTATTCAGACTTTTCCTATCTCAGCCTACCCAGATGTCAATGCCCTCCCTGGAAATCCTCTCCCTTGCATTCAGGCAGGTAACAGCAGTGCTGCCAGTGGAAGTCTGCTCGTGCAGAAGGATGCTCACAAGCTTCATGGCTTCAGCAATGTCTGGGGTGTTCTTGACCCTGAACATAAAGAGAATGTCTGCACTTTGAATCAGTTCTGAGTCATGAAATTCTCATTGTTTCTTTTCATGGCTGTTTCCTGTTCAAAAGATCAAAAATGGAAGAATACCCAGGCCGGCTGGAAACAGTGACCAGGGAGATAGAAACTACAGGAACCTACCATCTGACAAAGGATGAGCTGACCTTTGCTGCCAAACAGGCCTGGAGGAATGCACCCAGGTGCATTGGGAGAATCCAGTGGTCCAATCTACAGGTAAGCTAAGGATCCAGAGGTTATGGGCCAAATAGTCTCTGCTGGGAAATGGAAAAATGTCCTTTACTTTGGTAGAACATGCCATTGCTCCAACTGAGGACTCCCTACTACTTATAAGATCATTTTTTGTAGTTCTCTGTTTCACAGCTGAATGAAAATGTGTGGGAGTGTGAGTGCAGGAACCAGGTGTGTCATGGAACCAGGTGCATGTTTTGGTCCTTGGAGGATTGTTGTGTGTGAAAATGATACATATAAAGACTGTAAAAATGAACCTTTCCTAATGAAGCTACAATCTTTCCTTTCCTTAAATGCACAGGAAAAATAACAAGCTTTCATTACTGTCTCAAAGTAAGTTTTCTTCTTTACATTTCTGTTGGAAACATGCAGGTGTTTGATGCACGGGACTGTAAAACAGCACAGGAAATGTTTGAGCATATCTGTCGTCATATTCAGTATGCCACAAACAATGGGAATATAAGGTAGGTCTCTTAAATTTTAACTTTAAACTACAAAAATCACATCCAGATCTGGCATCAAAAATACCTGAATGGTTTATCTAAATATTTTGACAACTCATCTCTGCTTTTATTTCTCCTGGTATTTTTATATGTTCCTCTCACGTGACCCATCAGCCACTTTGAAATTTTTAACTTTCACGGTTGATGTCGCAAAACCTTTCGCAATTCCTGGGGAAAAGAGACGATTTGAGATTCGGGGGGATGGGTAGAGAGGATGAATGATTTTATTTCTACTGATGTTTATTTTAGAAATATAAAATATTTTCCGTTGGTAACAATATATGTCTTAGAAATGAGGTGGTATTTGGTGTCGTGGTGTGAGGGGTGTGCTGTCTCTCCTGTTTGGTGTCGTGGTGTGAGGGGTGTGCTGTCTCTCGTGTTTGGTGTCGTGGTGTGAGGGGTGTGGTTGTCTCTGGTGTTTGGTGTCCTGGTGTGAGGGGTGTGCTGTCTCTGGTGTTTGGTGTCGTGGTGTGAGGGTGTGGCTGTCTCTCGTGTTTGGTGTCGTGGTGTGAGGGGTGTGCTGTCTCTCGTGTTTGGTGTCGTGGTGTGAGGGTGTGGCTGTCTCTCGTGTTTGGTGTCGTGGTGTGAGGGGTGTGCTGTCTCTGGTGTTTGGTGTCCTGGTGTGAGGGTGTGGCTGTCTCTCGTGTTTGGTGTCGTGGTGTGAGGGGTGTGCTGTCTCTCGTGCAGATCAGCCATCACGGTGTTCCCGCAGCGGACGGACGGGCAGCACGATTTCCGGGTGTGGAACAGCCAGCTGATCCGATACGCCGGGTACCGCCTGCCCGGGGGGGCCGTGCTGGGAGACCCTGCCAGTGCAGAGTTCACACAGGTACCCTGCCCATCAGCCTCACTGCTCCCAGCTGGGCTAACCCAGCTCCCTGCATGTTCCTTGCATGTTGATGCACAGTGGTAGGGAGGTGAGCAGTGAGTGGGATGCTCTGCCCCGCAGGTTCTAGGTGCAGGCTGGAGCAGGAATTTCATACAGTCCTGATGTAAAATACTGTCCTCCATCTCAGAACAGGGTGAGCTAATACTCCCCTGTCAGGACACGACCAGGGACACAAACAGTACCTCAACAAATGGCTCAACACTGTTTGAATGGGAAGGATAACCTTTATCGCTTACAATTTACCTCAGCAGGTTTTAGGGGGTTCAAATTCTTCTGTCTTAAATCTGGAGAGGGAAATCTGAAAGAAACACAAAATGTACTTTCTGTGTTTGCAGTTGTGCATCGAGCTTGGGTGGAAGCCGAAATATGGCCGCTTTGATGTACTTCCACTTGTCCTCCAAGCAAACGGCCAAGACCCAGAAATATTTGAAATACCTCCAGAAATTGTCCTTGAAGTGCCAATGGAGCATCCAAAGTAAGCATGCAAGATTTAGATAATTGCATTTTTGCCTCTGCCTCACCTTGGCAGGTTATTGGGCTGTGCCTGTCGCAGTCACTTTATGAGTTCTTTGTCAGGATGAAATGTTGGTAAATTGTCCTGAAAGGTAAAATGCCTGTTACAAAAATGAAATAGATTTTAAATTAAGGAAGCCGATAGCAGTTTTATTGGAAATCTTTTTTTTCCCCAATCTACATTTCAGTCCTATTCAGAATTTTAAAAATCATAATTTCTTATGCCAGTGTAATACACAAGTAAAATACAGCTTCACTCACAACAAAGTGTTTGTTACCTTTCTCTCGTTGGTTTTTAATTCTTGTTTGCTTTGGAACTGGCCTGCAGATTGCAGAACTCTGTAATATGGTTCTGCAGTTTCTGTAGCAGGCAATTCTCAGTTGCTGCACTGAAAACTGCTGTGAGCTTTGGCAGACCCTGCTCCGTGGGTCATTGCTCCTGGAACCGGTACTCTTTGTCTTCCTGGGCTTTTGTGGTTATTGCCTCAAGGAGGAAAAGACACACCAAAATGAACCAAAGTGGTGTTTTGGCAGATATGAGTGGTTCAAGGACCTGGATCTGAGGTGGTATGCACTGCCTGCCGTGTCCTACATGCTGCTGGAGGCGGGGGGCCTGGAGTTCACGGCGTGCCCCTTCAACGGCTGGTACATGGGCACAGAGATAGGAGTGCGAGACTTCTGTGACGTGCAGCGCTACAACATCCTGAAGGTACCTGCTCGGGTGGAAGGGGGTTGGTCTGCAGGGGAATGAACTTGTTTTGGAAAAGAGACACTACCAGTGTTTGTGGGGGTGGGAGAGAACCACTCCCTTTATGAAACTGGAACAGCCTCAGGAACCAGAACTCCAAAATCCAAGTTTACCTTTGATCTCAGGTGTTTCTGCTGCCATCACTTTCCCAGCATGAGACTAATTCTTCCCCCTTCTGGACTAATTTTTCCTGCATATTAGGGTGATGAGGTAGATAAATCATGGGGTCAAAGTTCCATGTAGTAAATTTGCTTTTCCCTATTCTCTCCCCTTTTCACTCGTAGGAGGTAGGGAGGAGAATGGGACTGGAAACAAACAAACTGTCATCGTTATGGAAGGACCGGGCTGTTGTAGAGGTCAATGTGGCTGTGCTTCATAGCTTCCAGGTGAGTCAGAGTGTGGGAGAGACACTGAACACTGGGTGTCCCTTTTCCTCTCGCTTGAAACAACTTTATACAAATGCAGTGCCAATGGCCCAATGCTCAGTGGAGATTACAGTGTGATTTCAATACAGTTATTCTTGATTTACACCTGGGAAAGTAGAGAAATCCATATTTCCTCTTGGGGGAAGACAGAAGGGAGAGAAAAAGAAAAGGGAGTTAAGAGCAAGATTTTTCATCCTTTTAACACACTTATCTATGTGTCAAAACCTATGTAAAGCCATTGGATTAATATATTTTATTTTCAATTCCAGTTTATTTAACATATCATGGCAATATGAGAAGCGGGTAAAAGTGAATCAGAGGCTTTACAGCATGCACTCCCAGTATGGGAGAGGGAAATGCTGATGTTAAAGAAAAGATATAAGAGTCCTTAATCAAAGGCCCGCGCCTCAGTCTGTATCTGTAATTATTATCTGATAGTAATTATTTCCCAGCACTGAGTAAAGTCCTTGAAATATTAACCAAAGCAAGAGGATTACTTTAAACACATCAGGTAGAGGAGCAGAATAGGCTTTTTCATGTATGCTTTTCTTTTTGCAATTGTTCTAGAAGCAGAATGTGACTATCCTGGATCACCACTCGGCCTCCGAGTCCTTCCTGAAGTACATGCAGAGCGAGTACCGCGCGCGGGGCGGCTGCCCGGCCGACTGGGTGTGGATCGTGCCTCCCATGTCAGGCAGCATAACGCCCGTGTTCCACCAGGAGATGGTGAACTATGTCCTCACCCCCTTCTATTACTACCAGGTACACAGCATCAAAACCAAAAGCCGAATCTAGTAGACGAGCTCAGCAGTCCAGACACAATATGAGGCCTGAAGGAGTCTGGGTGACAAGGCCTGGGTAATTAAAGTTCACTGGAGAGATTCAGAAACAGCAGATAGGAGCTTTGTATGTGAAAGGTGATGTTAGTTCTGTTGAATTCTCCGGCTTTAAGTAAAATGCAGTTTAATGCTACAGAGACTGATCCTGTATTTGTACTCAGTGGATTGTATATACAGATTCTATTTGATCTGGCCCTTCAAAGATATACAAATTGTGTACAAATTCAAAGATATAGAAATTTGTGTATAAATTTTTGAAGCTTAACTTTTTTTTAAAGGTGGATGCATGGAAAACACATGTGTGGCGTGATGAGACCCGGAGGCCAAAGAAAAAAGAAATAAAGTTTAGCATGCTGGCAAAGTAAGTTGCTCTAATCAGACTCCTCATGCTTTGTCCAGCTATTCTATTCTATTCTTGTGGTGTTTCTGTTCTACTTAAAAAAAAAAATCAATTACTACAGTAGGGACCACCTGAGTTGTTTGAATCATAGCCTTACCTGTCCACTCATTCGTACCTAAGGTTCTTGTTCAGGTCTATCTAGAGTGTGCTGCTTCTGCACCATCTTCCAAGGAACAGCCTTGCTCAAGATCAGTGTTTCCCAGCTTGTTTGTGAATCAATTATTATATATGGTTCTCTTTCCCCAGGGCTGTACTCTTTGCATCCTCACTCATGCGACAAGCAATGGCCACCAGGGCCAAGGTCACTGTAATCTTTGCAACAGAGACGGGGAAATCAGAAACACTTGCCAACACCCTGTGCAACCTCTTCAACTGTGCCTTCAACACCAGGGTAAGGAGTGTAAATCATCCACACTGCATGGAGGAAGAAGTTTGGCTTCTCCAAACCTATGTTTTGAATGTTCAGTAAATACAAGTTGGACTAGAACTTTGGTTTTGTATTCATCTGGCATAATGCCATGTCAGTTTGGTCAGTGTACATCTGACACTAGAGCTATCTAAGGCTGTTATGTCTGCTAACAGTGTCTCATGAGCTTTATTCCTTCCAGATTCTGTGCATGGATGAGTACAATATTTGTGACCTGGAAAAAGAAACACTTCTTTTAGTGGTTACAAGCACTTTTGGAAATGGAGATTCTCCAGGTAACGGAAAGGTAATGTTCCACTCAGAAGTGTGTATGAGACTCAGCTCAAAGACTGACACCAAAGACAGCCCTTTCATCTGTCTCATGTCCTTGAGTAAGATATGAATCAGGATCACACTTCTGTTTTAAATCGGGATATTTTCCTAACCTTAAGTGTTTTATGAATTTTTATGCAGACCTTGAAGAACTCCTTGTTCACACTGAAACTGCTGAGAAAAAAAATTAGGTAAAAATACTTTGTTGTTTGGTTTGCATGTTATTGAGTCCTTCTGCATTTCATGTAGCTTAACACAGCAATCCTGTTTTTATTTCCATGTGCAGGTATGCTGTGTTTGGTTTGGGGTCCAGCATGTATCCAGAGTTCTGTGCCTTTGCTCGTGCCATTGACCAAAAACTGGCCCAGCTCGGGGCTTCCCAGCTCACTCCAGTCGGTGAAGGGGATGAACTCAATGGGCAAGAAGAAGCCTTTCGCACCTGGGCAGTCAGTGCTTTCAAGGTGAATTTAGAAATATAGCTCATATTTTAGTTCATTCATTCATTTTAGTTCAGTATTCACTAGCTTCCCATAAAAATGAGGGAAAATGAAGGAAACCAAACATCTGAATTTATACATGAGTTTGGAACTCCCCTCTTCTCTACTGCTCGCCTAAGTTGGAGAGGGAACTGAGTCCCTTTTCTGTTATTTTTTAATGTTCACATGAAGTTGCATGAACCCTTTTGGGTAAAGGGTTTGCATACCCTTTTGGTATGAACAAGGTGGTAGCATCAGAATTTTTTGCAGTAGAACTTTTTTTACCTATACTGGCATAGAAGTGGAACTGAACTCACTGGAGCCCTGTAACATCACTGAACTCAACAGAAGCAGTAGGAAATAGCAATTTGTGAAGCTGATAGCTCCTCCTTAGGATATGACAACGCTAAGATTATTTTTTTTTACTGTGAATAGCCTCATTTTTTGTGGTTTTTTTCTAGGCTGCCTGTGACATTTTTAACATCCGTGGAGGACACAGTATTCAGTTGCCTGAGATCTACACCTCTGAGGAAAGCTGGGATCCTACCAGTTACAGGATAGTGTATGACTCTCAGCCCATGGACCTGGCTAAAGGTATTGCTCCCACCTTCCCCTCCCTCTGTCTTTGCTGCTTCAGGGGATCTGAACTGTGAAGGTTTGGCAGAAGTGCTCCTGGCCCTGCCAGATGGTCAAATGCATATAATGAGGGGTAGTGGTCAGAGAAAAAAAGACACTGGTTTACACTGCATAAATGATCTTTTCCAGCACAGTAGCATCCCCAGAGGAACAAAAGCTGAGGTGAACTGCTTTTAGTCAGGGACTAGAGCACACAGAGCTGACTGATGGTCGGTCACGTTCTAGGGCCAGCCATGTTCCATTCTTCTCTGCATATTCTTTGAAGACATTTTAAACAAACCTAACCACAGAGTTACCATGAGTCATGTCCTCTTTCCTCACCAGCTCTTGCAAGCATTCATGCCAAGGATATAATTCCCATGAAGCTGAAATTCAGGCAGAATCTTCAAAGTTTAAAGTCCAGGTATGACACCTCATTCTTTTGAATATTGCAATACTACATTTTACTAAAATCTTAAACATCTAAAATGCCTGGTTATAAACATCTTCTCCCTGCAGTTACTAAGAAATATCTAGGAATTTTGTACTGTCCTTAGTACAAGTATGTGAGCTGTTCAGTCTGCAGTGGGGCTACACTTCCACTGGCTGCTTCCAGGCATGTTTATTGTGTAGGGGACAGATCAGGCAGCACTTCAGCACCTGATTTGTTTGGATACAAGTCCTTCACATGTCTGGACTCTGATTTGTTTAAGTCTCCATGAAGCCCTAAGCTGGTCTGGTATTTGGTGATGAATACAGGAGCCCTTGCCAACTGCCACTGCAGATTTATTCCTGTTCTGCACAGTTCAGGGGAAATCCCGTCAACGTAACCAAGACCTGTCTCATCTCTTCTTCTTCTCTATCCAGTCGTGTTACCATTCTGGTTAAACTCTCCTGTGAGGCTAATCAGGAAGTGCACTACCTGCCTGGAGAACACATCGGGGTTTTCCCAGGCAACCAGCCAGAACTAGTCCATGGCATCATTGCACGTGTCCACGATGCCCCCCCAGCTGATCAGACTATCAGACTTGAAACCTGCACAGATGGTAAGTTGGCTTTCTTTAGACAAAATAACAGAGGATGTTGGACAGATTTCTTTAAAATGACTAAGAATTTTTATTGACAGAATTTGATTCTATGTTTGTTAAGTTTCAGTAGGATTTTGTTGCTGCTTTTTAGTTATTCTTATAATTCTTGATTCTGATTTTGCACACTCTGGCAGTCCATGGTGACTTCACCAGAGTTTGCAGAGGTACCCAAGGTGACACTGTAATTCAGTTGCTAAATTAGCCATCGACTGCAATTAAATTAATTGACAGTTTGCTTATTGTTGCTACATATCAGAATCCTAAAATAGGCTTATATGTCCTGGCCATCTTCCCCATCTTAGTGGGAACAATCATGGGATTCTGGCACACAGAAAGATGGTTTCCTCAAATTAAAGATCTGTAGTTTCCAAGTGGTGTTTTGTTGTCATGCAATTCTCTGTGTCAGATCCTCCCATTGCAAAATGTGTGAAACCTCCCACTAACCTCTTTCAGAAGGGTCCTGTGGTCTAGGCCTGCTGCACCTCCCTGAAGGTATATGTTGAGAGACACTGAGTTCTGCAAAGCTCTACAGCTGTCAAACACCATGGGCATTGCCAAGTGGCCTTTTATTTCCCTCATTTCCAGGTGGCTACTGGACCAGTGACAGAAAGATTCCAGCCTGCACACTCCCTGAGGCTTTGACATACTTGCTTGATATCACTACTCCACCCTCCCAACAACTGCTAAAGAAACTCTCCCAGCTGGTGACAGCAGAAGGAGACAGACAGAGGCTGGAAGTGTTGTGTCAGGTAAGCCCTGGGGCTGGAGTTCTGTTTGCAGTACTTTATACCAGGCCCTCTGATGCCCTTTGACTGTGGAGCAGAAGCTTAAGAATATTTTGTAGAGACGGTGCTGGATTTTTGTGCCTCTGTTACATGTTCTATGTTCTTGGAAAGCCAGCCATGGTGAGAGAAAGGGTCGTCTGGAGGCTCAGCTTGGGCGTGGGAATCAGGAGGGTTCAGATCTGATGTTTCCTGTGTGGTTCTGGGTGGGTCACTGCCTGCCTGCTCTCACCTCGTGGTGGTAGAGATTTTTGTCAGAAAATTTGGTACTGTGAGAGTAGGAGGGATGTGGGTTTAACTACCAAAGACTCATAGATGTGGTAAGTGCTGGCTCCTCCCTCTGGGCTCAGCAAAGCTCTGTAGGGATCAGGACCTGGACCTGCACAGTTTTGTGGATGTCCCTTAACAGGGAGCTGAGAAACAGATTCTGCTTCAGCTTCTGCATCCTCACTGAGAGACCTGGTGTCTGAGAACTTTATGGTGGGGATCCTGTACTTCTGTTTTCAAAAATCAAACAATTCCTTAGGAAACCCCAGTATTGGTCTTGGAAAAGTTTTGAGAACTCTCTGTTGATTTGCCTCCATATTTAATTGAATGTAAAGCAGGAATCTTGTTTATAAGGGACATTTCAAATATCCCTGATCTCCTGAACTCAGCATGACCTGGTAACATTGTGGTGATGCCCTTTGGCTTTTAGAGCACAGAAGAATACAATAAATGGAAGTTTTACAACAGCCCAAACATCCTGGAGGTCCTGGAGGAGTTTCCCTCTGCTGAGGTCTCCACAGCTTTCTTGCTGACTCAGCTGCCATTTCTGAAGCCCAGGTACTATTCTGTCAGCTCCTCCTGTGACATGACAGCCAGAGAGATTCATCTGACAGTTGCAGTTGTAAACTACAGGACGAGAGGTAATGAACTGTTGTTTGCATTTTTCTCTTAATTAAATGATACTTTAGGCTGCATTGTGGTTCAGAAAAATCCTGTGTCTGCTATATGGCATGAAGCATATCTATAACAAAAACTGTGTATTGTGATACTTGCAGAATAGTACACTGCAGTGCAGGTGTTCATCCTGGGCCAGGATTTGCTAAAATCCTGCACCATCATCAGTGTATCCTTGGTTTATAAATCATTACTAGACATACACTTATTTAAAAAACATAATTTTAAGTATAAACTGCTTTTTTAAAAACAGAGAGCTTTTGAGTGCTGACGGAGATGTTCTCCCTTGCTCTGTTCAGATGGAGAGGGGCCTTTGCACCATGGAGTCTGCAGCACATGGCTGAATACAATAGCTCTTGATGAACCAGTTCTGTGCTTCATACGCAGGTGAGTGAGGGAGTGCAGGGAAAAACCAAGATTAAAACCCCCAAAAATAGCAGTTCTTAGTTCAGCTTCTTCAGTGGGCTTTTTTCTTTGCATATTTTCAAGTGACTGGTGAGTACAAGCTGGAATAGCTGGGTCTGAGAAGGGAGGGGATCCCCTGTCTTCCAGAGATGAGATCCTTTACCATGTCTTATTTTGAGTAAAATCATGAATCATTAGAAAGTTCTGAAATAATTCCATTCATATGACCCCATCTTCACTGTCAGCTTATCCACTGCAGAGCACAGAAAGCTGGGGTAGCAAGGAGCACCCAGCACCCCTCCAGCCCATCACTGCCTTCAGACTGGAGGCTGTGCTGCTCAGACTGAGTCAGGAAACTGCCACTGGGAGTCCATCAGAAACTCATTACCTAATGCATGTATTTTTACATTTCAGTGCTGATGAATTCCATCTCCCAGAGGAGCCAGCCCAGCCCTGCCTCCTGATCGGCTCGGGAACAGGGATCGCTCCCTTCCGGAGCTTCTGGCTGCAGCGTCTCTATGACCTGGAGCAGAGAGGTACTCATGGGGACTGACACGTGGAGGGGCCCTGGGGGGCCCAGCACAGCTGGCAGCAGGGACATCCCCAGTCCTTCAGACAAGGGCTCTGCAGCCAGGGACACCCCCAGACCCAGCCAAGGAACCCCACAGAGACTTGTCACCCCAGCATGATTGGGCACTGCACTGGCACAGCTAATCCATCCCACTGGAGACCATCCTGGTACTCCTGAGGGCTTTGGGGACCTGGAGGTCCCCCCTGTGTCTCTGTAAGTCCTGTGTCAGTGACTGCCCCTCAGACAAACACCTTCCCCTGTTGCTTTCAGGGATCAAAGGAGGGGACATGACATTGCTGTTTGGCTGCCGACAGCCAGACCTGGATCACCTCTACAGAGAGGAAACTGAGGAAATGAAGAGGAAGGGAGTCCTGAAAGAAGTCTACACAGCTTACTCCAGACTGCCTGGCCAAGCTAAAGTAAGGCTGATTCCCTCATTTTTTAAGGGTTGGTTCCTTCCAGAGTCTCCCCTCAAGTTGAGATCTGGACTCTGTTTAACAATGTTCTTTAAGAATTTTAGTATTTTGCTTCGGTGTATTGTGAGCAGGTGACAAAAGGCCTCCCTCCTTCAAAGGAAGGGGAATCTCACTGTGCACTCCAGCACAAGCAAGCTACATAAATATAACCCCTCACTGCACTTCCTCTGCAAACAGGCTTTGAAACTAGAAACTGGAACATTTTCAGAAACCTTAGATTTTGCAAGATTTGATCAGTCTGTGAGTTAACAATCAGTTGGCTCTGGCCATTTGTCCCCATTTCAATGACACAGTGACCAAGAAATTAATTTTATGTAGAAGAAATCTTGATTGAACAAAACAACAGCACTTGAGCTATCCTCTTTTTAGCTCTCCTGGAAAGTTAGAAGACTTTGCCAGATACAGGAGTCTTAGTCTACTCTAGTTGAATCAAGAGACAGGCCCAGCTTCCAAATCAGGGGCTTGTAAAGGCAGGATGAAGACATTTTTATTCTCTGCTGGAGTAGATGGGGGCGTTTAGAGCTTTAGAGCACAGACCCACCCTGAATTTAGAAGAGCCAAGTAGCACTTAAGGAACCTCGTCTGATGGTCCTTTCTCTGTTCTAAGGTCTACGTTCAGGATGTCCTGCAGAGGCAGCTGGAGGCCGTGGTGTGTGAGGTGCTGCAGGGCCAGGGCCACGTGTACGTGTGCGGGGACGTGCGCATGGCCGGGGACGTGGCGCGGGCACTGCGCGCGCTCATCGCCAGGGCCCTGCGGCTCAGCCAGCAGCAGGCACAGGAGTACTTCTTCCAGCTCAAGGTATGCTCTGACACACGGGGCATTCTGGCCAGTCAGTGCCCAGGGGGGGGCCCAGCAGCCTGCACAACCACACTGCTGTGAGCTCCTGTGCAGCCCAGAGCACAGGACCAGGGCTCAGTGCCCACAGTGACTGCAGAGGAGCCAGGGCTCAGTGCCCATGGTGACTGCACAGGAGCCAGGGCTCAGTCCCCACGGTGACTGCACAGGAGCCAGGGCTCAGTCCCCACGGTGACTGCACAGGACCAGGGCTCAGTCCCCACGGTGACTGCACAGGACCAGGGCTCAGTCCCCACAGTGACTGCACAGGACCAGGGCTCAGTCCCCACAGTGACTGCACAGGACCAGGGCTCAGTCCCCACAGTGACTGCAGGCGCAGTGTCACTCTGGTCAGGGGGTGACACTGGCTCGTGCAGCTCTTCCCTTACACCTGCTCTCTTCCCTGCTGTCTCCCTGGGGGTCCTGGAGATCAGCTTTGCAGTGGGTCAGGAACATCAGGAGTTTGAGACTTTATTGTGCCAACAGGCACATGATGGGATTGTTGGGGTGTCTGTGCAGGGCCGGGGGTGGGACTGATGATCCTGATGGGCCCCTTCCAACTCAGCATTTTCTGTCATTCCATGAAGAGAGGAGAGTGAGGTTAGGAATTTAGAGGGCCCATCACTGAGAACACAGTGCCTGGGGCTGCTGCTTTTTAGGACACTTGTTACCAGAACTCATCCTGGAGCACATGTGCCTGGGATCCAGAGAGGTCCCTTTCACTGACAGTAACAAAAGTCTGCAATCACAAAAACAGTCCTACACATGCAAAAGGCCTTTTAGCTACTGAACTGATACATACTGGCAGGACTTAATTCATCTCTTGGGTGTCCTTTCTTCTTTTTGCAGAGCCAAAAGCGATACCATGAAGATATATTTGGGGCTGTGTTCCCACATGAAGTCAAAAGAGCTTTAAAACCCACCAGTTAAAGAACAAATCCACTTCTGTTTTAGACAATACTTGCACATTTGTTGTTACTTTCAAAAAACATGGAGTCAAATCCTTTTTCATATACATGTTCAATAGTGCACATATATAGGATTGTAGGATTTGACTCTTAAACCTCAGCCTTAATTAAGAAAAGCACTAAATTTAACTTTTGTTGCTATTTATTCTGACACTCTTTTAATAGATTATCTTAATAGTGAAAATACAAATTATTTTTTATTATTGTCTATGCTAGTATAAATCTGGTATTTTTTGTAAATAAAAGGAAAATGTAGAGTTTTGTACTATGTTAACTAGAGCTGAAATCTGTTTTTGAAATGTACTGTTTATCTTTGTGACTTTATTTATATCACATTGGTTTACTTGCATATTAACTTCACTTGGAAGCAAGTGAATGGATGGTTGTGTTACTGGGAGTTGTCTGGCCACAGGCCTTGCTGGATCTGGAGCAGTGTTTGCAAATGAGATAATGATGTCCTGGGCCCAGGTGGAAACACCTGCATCTGCTTCAGATGTGTCTGTTGAGCAGGTAGTAGTGTTGAATTGTGCTTTGTGTGATTCAGGTACACGAACCTGAGTTGTTGTTACACAGCCTGTGGCAGGAAGGTTCTGAAAATTCCAAAGCACTTTCTTACATTTGAATCCTATGCTCTGGTTTACTTGATTTGTTTGTAATAAAAGTTGCCTTTGTACCGAGACAAGCAAGTTGGTGTGAATCAGTGTTCCTCTTCTTGGCTTCAGCCTGAACAGGCAGAGGTAGCTAAGTCAGCTCTCAGGTTCTGCTAAGGTGGGTTTGGGCTCCAGCCAACTCTTCTCCATGAGGACAGGGCCTGTCCCCAGGGGTTATACAGTCTGCCTGTGGTCAGTTTTGCAGTTTTGTTACTGCCAGGGCAGTGGGAGTTCACACCAGAGACTGTGAGACTGGCCTGCAAACTGCCCTCCTTGGGTGTGGGCTTGGGCTCTTTCTAGGCCTTGCACTTATGTCAGAGCTTCTGCTTCCTTCTCTAAGGTTACCAGGGCTATCTGATCATAGTAAAAAAGCTTAAGGTGAGATTTTCCTACCATCCCTCTTCTCCAGGAGCTGGAATCTGATGAAGGCAGAGTTGAGCCTCAAAAGTCAGCAGTGCCATGTGTGTACAGTGGTTTTCCCATGTGCTTCAGGACAGCCTTATCCATAGGATCCAGGACACAACACAGATGAGAGGACATGGACAGTGATGGCAGAGAGCAGGAGGTGTCAGAGAACAGCAACAGAGAGTAAGGACAGAGGAGGTTCCTGGCAGGTAGGGAGCCCTGATGGGCACTGAGTGCACACACTCCAGTGTCATTTCATACTTGATGTGTTCTGGGTTTAGGTTTGTGGGGTGGGATGGAAATGGAACAGGGTAATTGCACTTTACCTTAAGGAAGTGAGCCCTGGATTCATTCACAGGAGTCCAGCAAAAGTAGGAAACAGGGGATGAGTTCCAAACTGGAGAGAGTGAATACACCCAGACCTGTCTGGGGGGAGCATCACTGCACAGCCCATTTTCCATGCACATGGCTAAATAGGGGAATTCCTGTGCCAGGATTGGTATCTCAAGTGTCTTTTCAAAGAAATCTCTTACTTCAGCACATCACCATAACCCTTTATAGAGGCTTGTTTGTGCAAACAGGACACAGTGCACGTTCATTTGAAGGGTCAGAAGCTCAGGGAAAAAAAGTCCCACTGTTTGTACCAGGCTGAGGGGTCAGCCCCTGCCAGGCAGAGGGAAAAGGGACAGGTGAGGCTCATAAGGGACAGGTGAGGCTCATAAGGGAGAGCTGAGGGCTGATGAGGGGCAGGTGAAGCTCATTAAGGAAAGCTGAGGGCTGATGAGGGGCAGGTGAGGCTCATAAGGGACAGGTGAAGCTCATTAGGGAAAGCTGAGGGCTGATGAGGGGCAGGTGGGACATGTTCTGTGGGACAGAGCCTGGCAGAAAATGGCTGTGCTGGGATAAGGTGCAAGGCTGGTGAGCTCTGGGGCCCGGGAGGCAGAAAAAGGTCAGGTAGGTAAAAGGCTTTTTCTTTTTTTAGTGTTGTTTTTCCTGGCAATGCTGTGTTATATTGTCCATGTGCAAAGGGGTTCTGCTCTGGGTGGGAGGGAGGCTCCCCTGCCTCAGTTACCCTGCTGGGAGCCAGGGCTGGGCTGAGAGGAGCAGGCTGACCTCTGAGGAGGAGGCTGGGATGTGTTGTGTCTGGCTTCCCTGGATTCTGCTCCTGTCAGTTTGTGTGAAGCCTGAGCTTTGTGGGTTATTTGGTGCCTTCTTTGAGTGAACCCCCATTTCTGAGGTTCAGAAATTTGAGTTTGGTGTGTCGAGCACCCAGCAGGTCTGGTTGGAAGGTTTAAAATGCCCTCGAGCATTATGGTGCAGCTGGCGGAGGCTGGATGGTCCCTTTTGGTGGAGTTGGTCTCCCTGGGGCCGTGGGTGCTGCAGTTGGTCTCCCTGGGGCTGTGGGTGTTGGCTGCTCGTGTTCCTGGTTCCAGGGGCTCTCTCAGTGGAGGGGCCTTGCTCTGTCGGTGCCCTGGATAACCCAGGGCAGTTCTGGGGTACAGCCATGGGCCAGTAAATGTCAAACTGCTCCGGGTCACAGCTGGGGCAGAACCTTTGTGCTTGGGGATGGGAGTTTGTGTATTTTGATTTTTTAAATCCAACACCTCTGCCCTTCAATTTTAATTGAGAACTAAATTATTCTTTATGAAAGACAACAAAGTTTATCTTAAGCTTTTTATTGCTTGCATATGAGAGATGTAGATAAGATGGATGACACGTAAAGTAGTGCTTTTCTGATGCCTTGGGCCATTCCTGGCAGGACAGCACAATGCCATCGTTATTCCCACACAAAGCCTTTGGCAGCAGCAGAACATTCCCGGGATTAATTAACACTCAGCAATGGCACTTCCAGTGCAGAGCAGGGTCTGGCTGGCAGAGCTTTGTCCCACTCTGCAGGTGGGAAGGTGGGGACAGAACCTTGTGCAAAGGAGGGGGAAGGTGCTGGGGGTCCCAGAATGGCCTCGAGTGTGTGTGGGACAGCTGCTCAAATAGTTCAGTGCTTCAGGAAAACTAAATGGTAGCTTCATTAACCATTTTTAATAATGTGGCTCATCATATCTGGGAGGGGAAACTTTGATAATTGCAAATGGACTCAACATCTCTTAAAGTGGCCTCAGTGTCTCCTGGTGTCTCTTGGGCTCTCTGGGGTGGCAAAGGGAACGGGAAATGCCAGGAATCCCCTTCTGCTGCAGGGCAGGAGCAGAGGGTGAAGGAGCTCGGTGTTGGGGGGTCACTGTGGGAATCTGCTCCTCTTCTACTTCAGCTGCAAGGAGATGGGCAGGGAAAGGTCAAACCACGACTCAGTAATGCTCACTTTATCCAGAGCAAAGATTTATTCACTGAAAAGGTTCCTACATATCCAGAATTCCAGTAGCATAGAGTGCACTCTTAGGTTTTTTTTCCTTTTTTTTTTTTTTTGCTGGTTGCATAAACTAATACAGAAACTGTTGTTAATCCTAACAATTTGTAATTAATTTAATAGCAATTCTGGAAGACACTCAGTTCATAGAAAATATAAAAAAAAATTTGTACTGTACAAAGTTTACATCACATTTGAAAAGAAAACGTGTCCATGTTCACCATGTTACAGACCATTTACATTCACTACTGACGTGTGGCTCCTGTAGCAGCATTGTCACAGCTCCAGCGGGAGGGGACAGGACGTGTGACATGAACACAACCCCGGGACTGGCTTGGTTTGCTGAGGGACAGCAGAGCCCCGAGCCCCCAGGCCCTGTGGTGGCTCAGCCCAGTGCCACTGATTGACACAAAAATAACCCCAGAGACAGGAACTGGTCTGTCCTCTGGGCTGCACTGGGACCAGAGGCTGGGCTTGGTGTTTAAGGGCAATTTATGGGAGTTCCACACACCACCCAGGTCAGGTCACATTAGAATGCCAAATTCTGTTAGAGGCAGGTTTTGAACAACCCCCCGTGCCCAGGACTGCAGCAGGGCATGTTCCCAGCTCGGTGGGACATGTCCCAGTGTCCAGCACACTGACCTGGGGCACAGAGGGGCAGGAAGGGTCCCCACAGCCAGGGTTTGAACTGCATGTGAGGGCAGTTGCAGGAAGGACAAATGGTGACAGTCTGTTGGGTTTTTTAATTCTTTGTTTCAATCTGGCTGCACACCCAGTGCTGGCTGTGCTTCCCCAGCCCGGCCTGGGACAGAACCTGAGAACATGCTGAGTTCCCACCTGAACATCCCGGGTGTCCCCGCTCTCGGGGACACGGACTGAGCCCAGGGGCTGCAAAGGGACAGGCTGTAGGAAGCCCATGGGGCTGCAAAGGGACAGGCTGTAGGAAGCCCATGGGGCTGCAAAGGGACAGGCTGTAGGAAGCCCATGGGGCTGCAAAGGGACAGGCTGTAGGAAGCCCATGGGGCTGCAAAGGGACAGGCTGTAGGAAGCCCACGGGGGGTTCCAGCCGAGAGGCAGCACTCCCTGCTTTGGGTTTGTGCTGTGCTGCTGTAATTTAAGCAGCACTTGTGGGAAAACATCTTCTGCTTAAAGCTGCTGACACAGTTACTGAGAGAAAACAAACAGTAGCGAGTCCTGCAGAGCCCGAGGGTGCAGGTGAAGCTGCTGTGCCAGGAGGGGCTTGATTTGCCTTTACCAGGGGAGAGGAAGGAGAGCAGAGAGGACTGCAAGGCCACATCTGGCCATGCCAAACCCATTTCTCTTTTATATCCAAGACACATTTCAAAAGTCTCTGTCAAAACACTTGGGAGAGGTTACAGCTGACACACAGGAGTGAAGGTCTCTGCTCAACAGAACTCAGGTTTTGTGCCACTTAGTTCCCCACACAAGGCAGCCGAACCGAGGGCTGGCACTTTGGTTGCCCACAGGATTTTAGAGCTTCCCTCCCCAAGCCTCAGGTGAAATCCTTGTGATGGTGGGGAAGGGGATCTGGATGGGAAGCACGAGGGAGCCTCTGGTAAGAGAGACTGCAGTTAATTGGCAAGAGGATGATGAATCCATCACCTCAATGTGGTCACTGGCTGCTGGCTCCATAACCCCCACACTGTGCACTGGAGGGGGGGGGGGGGGGTCTGGTCTTAAAACAAACCTTTGAAACAAGTCTGAGCTGTTGGACTGAGGTGGGGCCTCCAGACCCTTCCTGGTTGCAAGATTTCTGTTGTTCCTAAGTTTTTTACCCAAAACAACTGCTGGAGTCCTGTATTTTTCACAAAGAGCTTGAGGTTTAAATGGGGCTGATGGTAGGTGGTGGCAACACTGTGTATGTGCAATGACTCTGAAGCTCTTAACAAGCTCAGTGCATCAAGGTCTTACTTAATGCATTATTTAGGGCCAGCTTTTCCCTTTTCCTATCTCTCTTGCCAGGTACACCCTGGTCCCTGAGCAAAGACAATCCCACCATGGGTTTGTCTTTCCCCATGGGAGGAGAAACCCACACTGACTTCCCCAGCCACTTCCCTGTGTGTAGGATGGGGACCTTCTCTCCTCCCACAGTGTGCAGGGGTTTTGTTTGGGCAGGACCAGGGCAGTTGGCAGATCCCCTGCTGTTGACCAGCCAACAGTGATGGGGCTGGAAGGGTCGAGGCTGTTGGACAGTGTTATGTTTCCAGAAATGCCACAACTTCAGGGGACTGGAACTTGTGCCTAAATTTCAAAAGAAAAATTTGCCCCCTGTGCAGAGCTGTGACGTGTCATGGGTTTATTTTTAAAGGCCAGCAAGTCTCAATTCCTCTGGCATTGTATGAGAAGGAGCAGGTTTTAGTGTGAGTTCTGTGGAGAAGAGCACTTGAGTCACTAACTGAGCCAGCCCTCCTGCAGCAGGACATCTGTGCTGAGTTCAGGGTGACCCAGAGCTGGACCAGCCCTGCTCAAACAGACCTCGGGGTTCAGTGCCTGCTTTGGGCAGGTCCCAGTGCAGCAGGCTGGGCTTTACCTCCAGGAAGGAAATCCCCCTCTGGGAGGCAGTGCCTCGTAGGAGCCACGTTCCTGTTCTGCAGCAACTGTCCCACTGCTGAGGGAACCCACAGCTCTGAAGGGAGAGCGTGGCTCCTACTGACCACAGACACAAGGAGGAACCAGAAACTGTTCTTCTATCTCAGTGCTATTTGAGAATGGCTGTAGTTAAACTTGATTCACTGTTTATTATGTTTAAAAAAATATAGTTCACACAAAAGTATCATGTAAACATTGTTTAAATAACTGCTGGTGCTCAGGCAGGACACGGGGCTGAGCTGATGGTCTTCAGAGGGGCTGCACCAGCCTCGGCACGGAGGAGCCACTGAGGGTTTCTGGTGCTGTGTGGGAGCAGAAACAGGTCACAGGGACACCCGGCTACAGCTTTGGGTTACTCGGCTCCAGGATCCCCAAGCCAAATCTTTCAAAACGCAGGACAACTTTGCTACTGTTAATGCTGCAGAGAGTAGGGAGGGGGGAAAGTGTTACTGATAATTCTTCTTAAAGCTACAGCCCTATCCAAGGAGCTGAAATAGGTTCGGTTCTGCTCTCGTACCACCCAAAAGAGGCTCAAGTAATTAAGCAGCAAACACATGAAGTTATTCATGTGAACCCCATCAGTGGGAAGAAACACACAGACAATCTGATTTGCTCAAGCAGGAGGAACAGGAGGTTTTCCCAGGTACCCAAAGTGGGGGGAAGCCTGACACTGTTTTTCAGGGAACACTTGGTTCCCTTGAAGTAGAAGGGAATCAAAAACTGACAAAATTCTCTTTGTAAGAGAAAGGGGGGGTTTGACAAGGTACATGAATAGGTTAAAAAAGCCCAACAGAACAAACCCAAACCCCTTTGCTCCTCTATAAAGGTGCATAAAGGTGTCTCTCCCCTTGCTCTTACGCTGTTGACAGAGCCAGAAGCACTTCCAGCTCAGAGCCTTCCCCACGGGGGTGGCAGCAGAGCACGGCCTGAGCATGGAGGAGACTCAGGGAGTGGATGTGGGTGTTTGTCCTCAGACAGCAGAAACCCTGCTGGCTCTTAGTGCATGTTCTCCTCTGCCCCTGCCCTGTCCCCTCCAAAGCAGTGAAAAAAGACCTTTTCTGAAAGGCACGTGTTTGCTGTGGTACCTGTGACTCTGCCAAGCCCCCACGGGAGTAGCTCTGCTGACCAGGGGATGTAAACAAGCAAACCGTAATATTCCAAGCACTACATCTGCGAGGGGAGGAGGAGCTGAAGGGCTTTCCTCCTCTTTTACACAGCGCTGTAGCTGATCCCAGCTGAGCCCCACGGGCCTGTTCTGGACACTGCCCATGGCCTGCTCCCGGTGGGCTAAGGACCGTCAGCTGCTCCAAGTGGAGCAAGGACCATCCTTTCCACTCGAGAACTGGCCCTGGCTGCAGTGCTGCCCCCCAGCCCTCAGCTCCTGCTGGTTTGCAAGTGGAGGTTCAGTCCTGGCTGTGCCACGACAATGTCCCTGTCACCTTCAGCCCCAATGCCCCAGCACTGAGGACACGGCGCAGCCTCAGCGGAACCGGGACCGCGGGACACGCCCCGGTCACTGCAGTGAGGGCAGCACTGACCCGCCGGGCAGGACACCCAGCCCAGGCTGGCACGGGCACCTGGTCAGGCAGGGCAGGTCCCTGCGCCTTCCCAGGGGAGTCACAGGCTCCTGGAACGCTCCAGAGGGAGAGGAGGCCGCGGTGTTAGGCAGGAAGGTCTCGCAGACAGGAGTGGTTATTGAAGCAAACAGCCCACACCAAGCAAAGGCAGAAAGGAGAACTCGGATAAAGTGTTGATTATGTCCATGGGTTAATTTCGTGGGTTGTTTTTGCTTTTTTAATGGAAGGTGATTGTCCAAGTTGCTGGTTAGGATACGACACATGGAAGCATGCAAGGTGGAGCCCGTTATTGCACCAGTAGCTACAACCTACAAAGAAATATGGGAGGGAAGGGAAAAAGTCACCATGAGAGTTAGTTTTCAGTTATTTAAAGCAAGCCCTTGAGAACTACATATTGCAAAGCTTTGACCAGGCTGGAGCAGGGGTTAGTGCACTGTGTGAAAGGATCTGTCAGAGGGGAGGGACACGTGTCTTCAGGGCCCTTCCCCTGCTGTTGGTGGATACTCTCTGACACCAAACAGCTGGATCAGTTTGGATCTGCTGGAGGGGGGTGAATATGGTGAGCAGGCAATGAACTGACTGAGGTGGCTTAACTGCATCATTTCCCAGAACCAGAGAAGCAGAAGAGCACAGTGTTCCCCTCCTGTCTGGTCTGACAGCCCCCAAGAAGGCAAAGAAAGCTCAGAAACAGTAATTTACATGGAGTGACATAACTGCTGGGAACAGCAGCAGGTACTCACTCAGCAGACTTCCAGAAGTGCCCCGGGTGGGAGAGCCGGCGGTTCAGTTTTGGCAGTTTTTCAAGCATTTCCATGAGGACAGTGAAGCTGGGCCGCTCGCTCAGGTCGAAGGCCCAGCACGCCGAGAGGATTTCCTGCAGGGGACATTTGGGGCTCGTTACCTCACTTGGCTCACAGGTCAGCTGTGCACTGGCAAGCTGACTGAGCACTGAGATGTGTGTGAGCCCAGGCAGACACTGACTGCTCAACACAGGGCCTGGACACCCTTACAACCCAACAGTTTCCTGGTGCTGGGGAATGTCCACTTCTGCACAACAGCTGGAAGCACAGGCTTAGCCTCTAACCTGGTCTGCCATTCTCATCTGTTCTCTTTCCTGCCCTTTATCTTTAGAGTTATGAGTGAAATAAATCTCTTGAGACAGCTCCCCTCTTCCTGAGAGACAGCTGTATGGAAGGACTCCTGCCCTGGGGTACTTACGTTGACTTCCTTGCCCAGACTGACGGTTGCCAGGAGCTGCCTGACGCCCTCGCCGCTGCCGATCTGCCAGATGAGCGCCTGGGCAGGCTGGGTCCTGAATGGCCACTCCCGGGCCTGCAGCTCGTACCACACCGTCCTGCAAGGCCAACACACACATCAGGCCTTTGCCTGCCCCAGGGGAACACACCAAACCCTGACACTGCTCCAGCTTCTCCAGCTGAGCTACAGAAGGTGCCCAAAGCTGTGCAGCAAACTCCTCCCACCATGACTGTTGCAGTACTGAGGAAAATGCATCCCAGCTGGAATCCCCAGTCTGGGAGAAGGGGATCCCTGACTGGAAGGCTCAGGCCTGTAACAAATCTCACTTAGCAAGCTCTCGTGATACTCTTGGGTGTTCCTTCCTTACCCAAAGGCATAGATATCTGCAGCTTTGGAGAAAGGCAGCTTGTCTTCATCTTTCCCTGGGGCCATCTCACGGACGATCTCGGGGGCCAGGTAGCACAACCAGTCATGAGGCAGCTTCAGTTCATTCTCCCTCCTGAGTCCAAAAGAAAGCAGCAGCACTGAAACACTGGTGTGTAGGTCGTGTCTGTGCTTCACCTGATGCTTTGACTTTATTTACTCAAATGTTTTTGCCAACTGTTTGTTTCTCATTTTCTTGCCATGTTAACAAATAAGCACATCAGCCTGACTCTCCAGCCCACGCCTGGGCTTAAAGTTTTGTTTGTTCTGTGCTCTGAGTCTTAATCCATCCATAACTTTCTACTCTGTGCTGCTGGAACTGTAGGAAGAAATCTGCTCAAAAAGAAAACAAAGCAAAAGTGCAGAGTGCAACCTGAGGGTGCACTAAAGCACCTCACACTCCTTGGTACCAGGTACTGCAGGAACCTATTTGATCATCATTTGTCATTCTAAAGGTGGACCAAGCAGTGAAACCTCTGCTCACCTTCCTTCCTGAACCACACCGGAAATTCCAAATAATCCAAAGTCGGTGATCACAACTTTGCCATTGTCATAGAAAACATTCTTGGATTTCAGGTCCTTATGTACGATGCCCTTTGCGTGGAGATACCCCATGCCCTGGGAAATACAGTAGAGATGGAAATGTTGGAGGGTTGGTATTATTGCCAAGCACACTTTGCTTTCTAATACAAACCCCCTCTCATACCTGCAGTGTAAAGGATTAGCTGGGGACAGGGCACTTGTGGGACTTGTGCAGGAAGGTGTAAGGGAGCAGCTCCCAGCTCAGAGTGCAGCCCCCAAGCTCTGGTCCAGTGGCCCCATTGGCATAATGAGCCCTTACCTTGATGATCTCCTGTGCTATCTGCCTGGTTTTGTTAATGTCCAGGGATATCTTGGGGTCCCTCACAAAGGAGTGCAGTGTCCTTCCTTTGCAGAAGCTACAGGAAATTTTTGCACATTAAAAAAAAATTAGCCAGCTATATATAATACTTATATTTTAAAAATAATAGTAAGATGCTGTCCTTACCTGGTAATGATTGCTAAGTGAGGGGGGTTCATGCAGGCTCCCATGAACAGCACCACGTTCTCGTGCCGGGTCTGTCTGTAGTTCATCACCTCCTTTTTAAAGAGCTTGAGATGATCCTGGTTGTTGCCGTCGATCTCCAGCAGCCTGATGGCCACCTCCCCGTGCCACTTGCCCTTGTAGACCTTCCCCCAGCGGCCCTGGCCGATGGGGTCCCCCAGCTGGACCTGCTCGAAGGGGATGTCCCACTCCTGCAGGTACACGCTGGTCTGGCTGGGTTTGCGGTAGATCATCCCCTGCAGGTGCGGCCGCCGGTTCGGCAAATCCTCCACCTCGTCCTCGTCATCCTCGGGCTCCGATTTATTTGTCTCTGGTTCTTCCACCTGTTCACAGCAAGGGAAGGGAAAGGTGTGCTCAGAGTGCCACGGGGGGGCAGAGCAGCCCAGCAGCTGCTCCGAGAGACGTTCGGGGCCAACCCACGAACCCACCTCTGCCTCCCGTCCGGCTCCGCCCGGGCCTGGCTGGGCAGTGCTGCAAGAGAAAATAACATCTGAAATCTACCTGAGGTGGAAAACTGAGGGGGCTGCATTGCCATTAGGGGAGGGGGAAGAAGCAGCAGAGAACAGATCCTGGCAGAGTTATAGTAGGTCAGACAAGAATACAATTCCTGCTCCACATAACAGAGAAGGACTCTAAGCTCACTCTAGCAAACAAGGGACAAAGAGTCTGAAGTGATTCTCAGTGATTAAGTGGCAGGAATTGATTTGGCAGTGGCTCTGTTATTACAGTGTGTTCCAGGAATGGATACTCCCATTCCTGCTCCTGAAAGCCCTGCAGTGGAGCAGCCCTGTGAGAGCTGGCAATGCAGGCTGCCAGCTTTTCCGTGCCCTGCACTTCACATCCTGAAAGAGCTGTTTGCTTGTGGCTCACTGGGCCTTGCCCCTTGAGTCATAAAACTCCAACTTCTGTTCATCCCACCCTTCTGACCTGGGGACTGCACACCCCCCATAACCAGGTATTAAAGGCTTGGACTCCTTAGTGTCCCATTTAGAGTTAAGTGTCATATTAAGCTTTATAAAACTAGGGATACCAGCATCACCCTTGCTGACTAAAATTATCTTGTGAGTTCTCAGATGTTAAGACCAGTTTTGGCCCTAACACAGCATTTCTGGACTGAGCTGGGATTATCAGGTAAACACTGTGCAAACAAAAGGATTTCAAACTCTACTTACTTAGTGTCTGCAGCAGTTTCTGGAGGTTGTGCTGTTTGTGCAGGACTGGGAATTTCTGTGAAAGTAGAAACAGTGACAATACATCTTTTACACTTCAATCTCATAGATTGCAAGTTTTAACATTGCAATACCAATTATTTCCTTCTTATTCAGGAATTATAAACTCAATTACAGACAATGATTTTATACTTCTATTCATTTAAAACTATGCTCATCTCTCCTATCCATGTTGGCCCAGTCCTCTTCCCATTCCCCTACTGATCTGTAAAGTCTTTCTGGCCAGGCACAGAACCCTAGAAGTGAGTCTTTTTAAAGGAGGAACATGGATGTGGATAGAAGCCCATAGCAGGAAGCTAATGTTGTACAGCTGAATATTCAAAGTTTCATCTCAGTACATAAAAATCACATCAATGCCCTGGCTCAGGGGAGAGAGAGGCCCAAGTATACACTGAGATAAGAGAAAGTCTGAATTGGTTTAGACACATTTTTTTAAAGCAGGATTATTGTTCTTTGGCAGCATGCAGAGGTTTACAAACAGGCTGTGTTTTGGCAGTAGAAGTTGGTTAGTAGAATTAAAACAATCAACTCACCTGGGAAGATAAACTGTTGTCTATGCTGAAGGTAGTAGGCAGCTTTTTAATTAATTGGGGTTTTGTAAAAGAACCGCAAAAAAAAACCACCAGGAGAAAAAAACAAAACAACACAAACAAGTTAGAGGATCATCAGTGAGTGCCCCAAGTGCATTCCATGAATTAGTCCCAGCTCACTGCTGGGAACGGATTAGTAGATTATCAGCCTGCTGAGGGGGAATTCCAGCACATGCATTGGGAGGCCCCTGACAGAGGACAGGTATCAAACACAAGCTGTTACCAGTCACAGTCTGGGGGGCAAACAGCACATTCAGACCCCCAGTGGCAGAAGCAAATGTAGAGCCCAGGAATGTCCAAGGCAGGCCCACGTGCTGCCTGGGACTGCTGCAGTGCTCTCTCATGTCAGCTTTGCAGAGGTGCCCCCCCTCCAGAAGCTGAAGCTCATGAGCCATCTGCATTTTTTTATTTTTATTTCAGTCTTTAATTTCTGAGTAGTTTGTCCCAATACAAAGTAGCTGCAGTGGAATCCTTACACTAAACTGGTTCTGTTCCTGCTCCTTTTGAGCAGGCTCAAACAGCAACTTGCACTCACAGTTCAGAACCTGATGCAAAATTCAGCAGTTCCACATCAAAGGAGTTACATTTATTCTCAGTATGTAAATCTTTGCCCTTGTCAGAAATTCTTGCCCCTCTCAGCTCTGGTAAAAGCTGCACATTGGGGCTCTTAATCCATAAGGTATGTAGGGTAAACTCTTCTCCACCAGACATCTGTGTCAATGGTTTAACAAGGGGTGTTGACTGTGGCTTATATTTTGGAATGGCCTGGTGAAGTCCTTCACTGCAGTTCTCATTTTTACAGCCTGCTCCTGCCATCACCCAGCTCCTGATTTAAAGCCCCTGGTGAGCACACATAGCAGGCAGCATGCATTGTACAACACAAGGGGAAAGGCAGGAGAAAATATAATTTTATTTTAGTCCTTTTCCAAAAAGGAGAAAAGAGGAAGATCAAATCATGTAAGAAAGGTGCCAACATTCCTCAATAATCTGTTTCCTACAAAGGTCTTTTGCTGATATCCTTCAAAAACTTGTAAGAACAGACCATGTCCTTTTATCAGGTAACAAAGTACACCTTCACACCTTGCTTAGGGCACAACCATGTACTCAGAAACCTTCAACTCCCTGGTCAGCCTCTACTTGCAGAGGCCTTTCTGCTCTGGACAGGTCTCCTAAAGAGAGGGGTTTACCTGGGAAGTTAAAGCGCCCGTCCCTCTGGCCCATGGGAGAGGGGTTGGGGGGAGGTGTTGCACTGGGAGGGTTGGAAGACTGGAAAGGTGCTGGGGAAGATGGAGTAGATGAGGTTGTAGAGGAAGGATTACTGCTGGAGTCCAGGTGGTTTATTGCTGGTGGATGCTCCTGAAAGCAAGGAAAATCACTGGTGAGAAACAGTGAAAAGGACGAATTGCCCTCAGTGTTTGCTGGACAACAGAGAGAGGGAAGTTGTTCCCAGCCTTGATCATGGCACTGTTTTCCTGAGTAAGCACCTGCAGCTGAGCACAAGCCATGTTTTACACAGAGAAAATGTCACACAGCAAAGTCTCCTGCAACGTGAAAGCTCAAGGTGCCATTTTGGCTCCAATCACTAAGATCCTGCTGCCACCACGTACCTTTTTAGTTAGTGCTTTGGGGAGAGTTCCAAACTGTGGTTCTGTGGGTCTGTCTACTGGATTATTGATATCAGAGGGGACAGACTCTGTTCTTCTTATTTTTGCTACTGAAAACGGGTTGAAGAAGGGAGAAAAACAGCTTAAATCAGAGTTCTTATTCTTGCTATACCATCAATTACATTGAAATGCCAAGAATTTGTAGAAAATTACTTACTGGGAAGGAAGGATATTCTACAAGCAGGTGCCTCTTTAGTACATTTGTTGTGACATTTTAATCTGAAAGAGAACCATTACATGTTAAATAAGGACTTGTTCTTTCCCAAAAAGAGGAAGCCTACCCTTAATTTGTAATTCTTATGCTAATCTCAGAGGGAGTTCTGGAATGCCCAGGCCCCAAAGCAGCAGTATTCATATGGAGAATCCTATTATGTGTGTCATTAGACTAATGAAGGCCATATACATATCTTAGCATCTGATTTATTTTTAATATAGCTACTTTCACTGACTCTCATCCAGCAACAGTGAAGCACTAAAATCTCAGTGCTCTGGACTAACAACCCAGAGAGAGAAGCAAAAATTAAAATCCTGGCTGTTATTTAGGGATCCAGCTCCCACTGTGAGATTTGCCCAGGATGAGGTAGGAAGTCTGTGGCAGGGAAATAAATTTGGTTCATTCATGTGTCAAGCTGACAACCTGAAGTGTGAGTTGTTCCAAAGCATCCCTTTGCTAGGTCAGAAGGACTGAGAAATGGTGCCACTGCCAAGAGTGCATCCCATAAAGAGCTGTGTTACTGCAGGTTGTAATGAATCCAGTTCCAGGCTGTTGTTGTGACCATCCCTGTGTGCTCACCTGCAGTACTTACACTTCACCCCGAACATCATGCTCTTCTGACAGACTTGGCAGATCTGAGAGAGCCAGGACTTTGTAGAGAACCTGAGACAAGAGGGGGAAACTGGTGTTAACTGGTGCCTAAGGGAAGATGAACCTTTGTGGGTAGTTACAGGCTGTACTTGAGCTCTTTGTGAAAGGGGCAGGGGGTGGTTGGTGCAGAGCCCTGGCTGGGCTGATCCAAACCAACCTCAGAGCCGTGTCCCCCGGGCTGTCCCTGTGTCCCCTGGGTTGTCCCTGTGCTGCTCACCTGTGTGTCACTGTCCCCTGGGCTGTCCCTGTGTCTCCTGGGCTGTCCCTGTGCTGCTCACCTGTGTGTCATTGTCCCCTGGGCTGTCCCTGTATTCCTCACCTGTGTGTCACTGTCCCCTGGGCTGTCCCTGTATTCCTCACCTGTGTGTCACCGCCAGGCCAAAGTCTCTTCGTACCGTCTGAGGGGATCCCTGGGAGAGCTCTGGTGGGGAACAAAAGGAGGGTTTAGGGAAGCATTGCCCACACCTGCTCACCAGTGTGGACAGAAAGCAAACAGTCACTGCCACAGTCAGCCCCAGCAGCCCAGAGTGTCAGCACCACAGCTCAGGCTGTTGCTGCAGAGCTGCTGCAGCTCCTGCCCTTGCACTGGTTTCCATTGATTTGATAAATCGTGATGGTTTACATTTAGGGATTACAGAAGTCCATCTGATCAGGTCTAAGCCATTCTTAAAGTGGAAAGTCAGGCTTTATTCCTAACTGGTTTACTTCCAATTGGTTTACCACAAATACCATCAGCCAGTTTTCATGCAGTGTCAGCAGATTTCAGAATGTTCTTTTTCACTGAAAATTATCTCAGTTTTCTAGACAGGGTCAGCATGACCCAGGATAAAAATGTATATGTGAGCTCACTTAGTGAGCTGGTAAGTGCAGAAAGGGAGACCTAGACTTCAAAGGCCAATCCAGCACTCCAGTGGTTAGAGCACATAACTTTCTGAAAACCCTCAAATACTCAGATTCTGGCATATTTCCTGAACTAAATCTATAAAAAATATTCCAAATCTGGACTAAACTCAAATCTGCAACTGTCAGCACAGCCAGGGCTGTTGGTGCTTACACGGAGCCAGTCTCTCACTTGACCCTAGATGGCACCAGATTCTTTTTTATCATTAGTCCAGTATAGTTTTAAAGGTGTCTGTGGTCTTCAGCCTCTTGGGCTGCAGTGGTTAGCTGCTTTTGCAGCTGGTCCAGTGTGGCCATCCAAATGCACAACCATCCAATGGATCCCAACACAGCTTCAGATGGCTGTTAACATGGGGTAAGATGGATAAACCCTTACTGAAGAGTTCTAATGAATATAAACCAGTTTGGGATTGACTGGGACTCACCAGCCCACAGCAGAGATTTTAACCCAGCCAATATGACTGCATGCAGAGAAGCACCAAAATCCTTCATTTCTGCCTGAATTTATTCTAAAGCTTTTTTCATTTATTGCACAAATTATGTCACTCTCCCCAGGGAAATGCTCAGATTGCTGCTGACATTTTCATTTTATAATCTTCCATTTCTGAAAGTAATTCCTGGGGTTTTTGTTTTAAGGTATATGTGCAGTGCTATAATGTCCTTATTTGGACTTTTATACTTTTTTTAATGCTTTGATGCTTTTGCACCCTTTCCAAGCTGCTCCAATCTCTCTCCATTAGGTTCCAAGGTTGTGTCTGGGACACACACCCCTCAGGGTAGCTGGAACTCCCAATAGCATGGGTATGGCACTGGATAAAAACACAGCCCTGGTCCTGTCAGACATTAACCACGTGAACAGACTCCTCAGTACCAGGGGAATATTGCACATTCCAGCACTTGCTGAAGCTTTCTCAGAAGGCTGCACATAACTGTCTAATTTCATTGCAGAGACACTGGGCAGTGAATATCCAAAGACACAAAATGGTTAGATATGACATTTCTAGTACCAAAAGGCATCAGTACCAGCTGTCTGAGGTAGAGACAAGCACTTACACCCGAACCCCTCATTTTAACCCTTGAAACATCACTATTCCTTTTCCTTGCTGTTGTCATCTGAAAAAACATCAGGTACAAAAAAGTAAAAGCCCTGCAGTTCTGCAGCAGGCCAAGCTCCTGCTCAGTTAACAGAAGCTCTGGGACAGGAGGGCCTGTGGAGACCCTCCAGAGGCTGCACAGGGATGACCAACAGGGAGCTGACAAGCACAGGTTCTTCTCTCTCAGCAAGGCACTGCAGACACCCCCAGAAGAGTCTCTTACCGAACCTAGAAAGAAAAAGAGATATTTTTTCTTAGCCACCATATTCCTGTGACAGGATTCACACTGGGCTAGAACAGGAACTGCTGCCTGCAGCATTTGCTGTCGGGTTTGCAAACAGCCCTGGTTTTGCACAGGCTCCTGAAGCTGCTGCAGTGCCAGCGCTGTCCTGCCTACACGTGGCACAGTTTGGTGGGGAGAGCTCCAGTCGGGGAAAGAACTTACTTTATTGGAGGAACTTCATCTATCCTGTTTCCCAGCTGTGATTCGTGGGACTTGCTCCTCGTGAGGGTCGGGAAGTTGGGCAGCAGCTGGAAAACCTTCCGGCAAGGGGGGGGAGGAGTCCGTGGTGGCTTCAGCTTGTGGCGCCGCTTGGCCTGTGGGGTGGCCGGGGGGGTGATGGTGATGCTGTGAGTCCTGGGTGCCAGCCTGCCCTGGGCCGGGGGCACCAGGGGCTCCAGGAGGGTCTCTGTGTACACGGAGGGGCCGAGGCTCTGCAGAGGGTCTGCGGGGGGGGCCGTGGACACGGAGCCACAGCGGGGCTGGGGGCTGGCCCTGGGCACGGGCAGGGCCGCGGGGTCCGGGCAGGAGCTGCTGTCCCGGCGCATCTCGGGCGGGGTCACCAGCACGTCGTCCTTCAGCTCCCCACCTGAGCAGAGAGCAGAGAGCACAGTCAGTGCCTGGCACACGGGGCAGCACCTCCACACCCACACGGGGCTGCCCTGGCTCTGAGGTGCCCCCGTGCAGGGGGTGCTGTGCCTGTTCCATGGGGATGGAGATCCCACGGGCTCCAGCGAGGCCCAGCCTGGTAAATCTCAGCACAGGGCCTGAGTTTGGCTTCTGGGAGACATATACCTGGATTTTTAAAAGTGCCATTTCTGTCTAAGTGAATGCCATGACTTCTGAGCAATGGCTGGTTTGACACAGTGTGGATGGGAAATATTTGACAGCCTGGGACAAGAAAGATTAGAAAAAAGGAAATATGAAACTGAGCTGTTTGCTGACTTTTCCATTAACTAATCTTTATGACTTGCAAATGAATGAACTGTCATAATACCAACAGGAAACATCACCTTTCGGTGACAGATTGATAATTGCTACAAAGAAAGATGTAATGCATGTTAGTACCAGTCTGCTAGGAGAGGCTCCTGTACAAACAGATTTTACAGAGCCTTTGGAAGCGCCTGGGGAAGGTGACAGGGCTTCTCTCTGAGCTGGCAATATGAGGGGAGGGGATCACCTACACGGAATCTGGTTGTATTTGTTGGGTGAAGGATGTGGACTGACTGATGGAGGATGAACTGGAGCATTAGACACAACTCTGAACAGAGAGGGGAAAAAAGATATAGTCTATTGAGTAGGAGAGGATATTTCCTCATACATTTATTTCCATTTATTTATTTGACTTCATGTCAAAACCAAATCCAACTCAGGTCTCTAGCTGTGTTTGATCAGTGCACCTTCATGGACATACAAGAGCTGCAGACTGACAGTGGTTACAGAATATACCACAGACACTGTCTGGAGGGTTTGCAGATTCTCACATGAAAGGGAGCAGGATGGGGCTGGGTTGCCAAGACCCCAATTCCATGTGAGAACAAGACAGTCTGTACCTGATTCTGTCACCTTCCTTAGGCAGCTCAGTGCCCCGTTGAGCCTGGAGCACTCCTCATCTCTGGCACCACACCTCTTCATTGTCTCCTTCACCTTTGACTCATTCATTTCTAGTAAGGCATCCAAGGTCAGCTCCTCTGGTATCCTCTGCAGAAAAACAAGGCACCTTTTTTTACTGTCCATATCTAAATAGGACTGTCACCTGTTGTTCTGGCATACTTTGAATAGTGCCCTGTCTCACTGCCTGGTCTGACTCATGATTTACTCAGTTTGGTAGTGCCCCTCTCTTAACAGATCCAGCAGTGCCCAACAGCTGCTCCCTGCCCCATGTGTGAGTGTGCTCTGCAGCACTGGGACTGGGCACTGGCTGGTATTTAAGTTAGGTTTAGAGGTGATTGAAATATTCTTCTCCCCTACTGGAAAGCTTTCACTCAGTACTTTTGCAAAGCTACCAATGAAACAACTTTTTCCTTAAAAATAGCAGTCAGAAACGAAACAGGCCTAAAACCTGAAAAACCGTCAGATAAAGATGTTTGGCTTTTTAGTAGTGAAGTGAAAAGCAGAAACAGTGAGGAAAATTACTTCTTTTCTTGAACACAAAAGAAATGTTTTGACAGAGATAGCGACCTCCTCCTCCTCGTGCATTTTTCCTCCATCAGAGAACCAGCCTTACCCGTATCCTGCCTGGAGAGATATTTGTGCAGAACTCCTACTACGTCTTAATACACCAAACCCCCACAGAGATAAGGTTCAGATCAGGCAGACACAAAAGATACAAGAGCCTGGAAAGCACAAAACGATCTGGTATTTCCTGACACAGAACTGAGCTGTGTCTCTCTCTCTTCCCCCATTCAAATGTTTCCAGTGTAAGTCTGCAGCAATTGTGGTTAATAAACAAAACCAGGATATTTAGCCCAGATACCCAGGAATTTCCCTGAAAGTTCTGCCTAAACAAACCTCCCTGTTGCCTACTCTCACAATGAGATCACAAATTTCACAATATTCGACCTCTTTCCTAAAGCTTCAGCTCCTGGAATCAAGCTGTATAAAAGGGTTTGAACTTTTATCTGAAGGGGAAAACTCAAAACTGTGTCTCAGTGCCTGGAGAAACAGAACATTGGAAATCCTCTAGTCCTTAAACCTCACTTCTGACTCCAAAGCAAATGTGAATGTGCTGAATGTCCTTTAACAATTGCATCTTTCTTAATCCAGACTTGTGCTTCTGAGAGCTGACGCAGGACTTTGAGCTGTGACAGTGCTGAACAGCCCCAGCCTTGGGAGCTTTGTAGGTGGTAACACAGAGAGTAATCACAGAGTTTCCATTTTTAGTAACTGTGGCATGGAGCAAAGAAAAAGAGTAAATTAAGAAAGGGCAGAAGTCTAAGAAACACATCCTGCATCTTCTGTCACATGCCCTGAGCCGGATGAAACACAAAACAGAGCTGACTCAAGGAGAGCCCAGGAATTTAAATGAGCAGCAAGCACAAAGCAGGGCCAGAGCAGAGCCAGAGTTCAATGAAGTTTGGATCGATTTTTTCCATAATTAATCTTTGCAGAATAACAAAAGCACAGACATCCCAGCTGATGCTGGGTATTATTACTCATTTTTCTGCACACCTGCAGCATCACGATGCAGGAGTAAGACTGCCCCCAAAAAGCCTATTCCTGAATGATTTCCACTTGGATAAAATGCAGGAAGCTCAAAGACTCCAGTAAAAACACAGTGCAAAATCTATCTCCTGGGAACCTGCTCTGATATCACACTCCAAAGGACAACATCCCAGGGGTCTGGATGCTCAGAGTTGCACCTGGGATGGGTTTGCACAGCTCCAACACTGCAGCATGAAGGCAGCACATGTTTGCCCACACAGAGCCCCAGAGAGCTGGGCTGGGAACAACAGAACTGCCTCAAGTCCTTCCTACAGTCTGTCCTTTCCCCAGCATCCCCTGAATTCCTCTCCCTGGAGTCTCACAGCAGCAGCTTTGCCCTGCCATGCAGGGGGCAGGCCCTTGATGACAGGAAAAGGGACCAGGACAAAGGTGGGCCGAGGTTTAGTGCAACATGGAGACAGCTCTTTACCCCACCCCAGGTGCCCCTGGCTCTGGAGCAGGGAAGCCAATGGTGCCCTGTTAAGTGTAAGGGAAAGCAGTGTCTCACAAAAACATTTATCCCATTTCATGCTGTCACACAGTCTCAGAGTAAGCGGGATTACAGCGATGTAATTTTTGAATTATCTTGAAACATTTCCTCACCCCACTAAGAAAACAACCCTGGCTACACAGCCCTTGTTCTAGGCAGCAGCCTCATCCCAGATCCCAGCAGGAGCTCCCCAGCCCTGTCACCCAGGATCCCCTCACCTCCCAAGCCTTCCTGCCACACATGTAACCAGTAACTTATTAGAGCTGTCCGTGGGTCAGTTGGTTAAGTGGAAGAAACCTGAGGTTTCCTCAGGAAAGCAGAGCTTTTCCCCCACTGCCAGTGGCAGCTGGGATGCAGGGCCAGCTGGGGTGGGACTGGTGGCAGCACCATTGGGGATCTGGTTTCTTCAATGCCTGTTCTGTGGCAGGAACCAGCCTTCCAGCTGGATCAAGGATTCAAGCCTTCCTCATTGCAGAGAAAACACCTGAAAACAATTTTTAAAAGACACCAAACTATTGAGCTCTTCCGAGTGTCAGGGACTTTTCCCTTTGTCCATCTATTTGCAGGACACAGTCTCTGAGGGGGGGCTCCACAGCCTGAGCCCACTGCTCTGTGCTCTCAGCTCAGTGTGTGGCCTGGGATGGTCCAGCTGAGCAGCAGAGCCCCCCCAGCTCTGCACTCCCAGCACACAGACCCTGGCAGAGGGGCCTGGGCCCACAGGCAAACTCCAATCTACTCTTTTGCTCAATAGTTTAATTTTATAAAGACAGAATAGCAAGTTGTAGGAAAGTATAAAGTACAGAAAAGGAGATTATATTTAAACAATCCCAGTGACCTTGAGCTGGGAGAGCTCAGACTTTCTGAACCTGCTGCCAGCCCCCATGACACGCGACAAAAGAAATAAGCCTTCACTGAGGGGGAGGGAGGGGCAGTAAGAGGCTTTCTTTAAACAGCCACTCATGTGCTGCACATATGTGGTGGCTTAATATAAAACTGGCCAACCTGATCCCTGTAAGACTGGCCTGCAATGCTTTAGCTCTGTGCTAGCCCCCAGCCAGTGTGACAGGAGGAGGGTCACTAGTTCAGGGGGGCTCTGGGAACAGGTTCTGCTGCTGCCCTGGCTCAGCTGTTGTGCTGGGGGGAGAGTGGCCCCCGTGAAGGGCCCTGACAGGGTCCATTGCAGAGGGGCACGTGGTGGGCCCCAACCCCTCAGTGTAATTCTGGGTCCTTGCACAGGGGTTACCCCCAGCACTGAGGGTGAGAAATGTGGGTCCATCTGACCTCTCTTTACTCTTCACTACCCTTTACTGCTTCTTCAGTGGGTGCTGAGGCTTCTCAAAAAAAGCTTTAAAAATGCAGGTTAAAGGCTTGCATTAAAGCCGAGATCAACACCACCTCCTTGGGCACACCTTGCCTTGACAGAGGAAGCTGCAAAGTATTCAGATAGTACTCTAATAATAAGGTCAGATTTAATTAGGAGAGAAAGAGCAGGAGAAGACAGAACCTGATTTTAATCTCCAGCACCTCAGTAAATCTAAAGCCTTACCACGGTAAGGCTTCTGCTCAGCAGAAGTGATGTTAAAAAGCCCAAACCAGGAAATCACTCCTCTCTACAAGAGGTAAAAGGACTTTCCTATAAAGCCCTCCCACTTATCAGACACAGACTGCACTTAATGGGACACGTTTGAAGAGAGTAGAGTGAGTACCACTGCATCCAAGGAGCCATCCAAGGGTTAGTCTCAATTAGTCTGGGTGAAGAGTTCACACAAGTCTTTAATCTTGTCTGGTGTCCAACTTAAATCCCTGAAACATGGCAAAAATGCTGGTATCTAACACAGTGGAGGGGTTATTTTTGGTAAAGATTCCACCCTGCAGATAAGCCTATGGAGCTAATGCTGCTGCTGCACTCTGCAAAATCAACCTGACCTGCTCCTCGACCCAGTAGCCACAGCTCTTCCTGTAAAGCTGGACAGTTGTCAAGGCCCCAAATGCCTCCTCTCAAATCAATACATTCCCTCTCCAATCATCCTCCCGTGAAGCAGCAGATGCTGGAAGAGAAAGCCCATTACATAAGGTGCTTAAATTCCCACTGATAGCTCTAAGCAAAGCATGTAAAGATGCTCTTAAGAACATCTTGTGCCTGCTAGTTGTTATTTTGCTCTGGTTTTCTGGTGCCTGGGGAAGAAGGTACTGAAAAATTGTTGCATTATTAAATTCCTGGAGATTTTATGGGCATTCTGGAAAGCCTCTCACATGAAATTTCCAGCCTGCATTAAGCTGTGAGCAAAACCAGGCTACGGTTTCACCTGACATCACCCTCCTTGCTGGCTCCCCTCGCAGCAGGCGGGGGAGAGGAGCTGCCAGGCTCGGGGCATTCCCTTCCCCTGGCTCTCTGGGACAGGACTGCTGCTGTCACTACTTCTGTGGAAGGCAGAGGTAGCAGAGGGAGAGCAGGAGCCCGGGGCTGACCTCAGGCCATGAATGATTCACCCTGAATAAGGCTGCCAGGGGCACCTGCACCCTTGGCAGGGGAAGGGAACCCTTGCAGTGGGAGAGAATATTTTCCAAGAGCTGTTTACACTGGGGAGGGACCTTCAGCTGGAACACAGAGATGGAGTTATAGCTCAAGGAAGCCTGCAGGACAGAGTTAATCTGCATATACACAATTAGCACATCCAGGATCTCTGCTATCTGGTGGTCCAGTCAGAGCTCCTGCTGCCAGACCCACGGAAATCCCCAGCAAAGAGCCACAGTCCTCGTGGCCTGTTCATGCAGATATGCTGACAGACAGAGATGGGAGGATACAGCTGTGGAAGCCTGATAGGCTTAGGCAGATCTGCCTCTTCTATCCCCATCCAAAGCAAGGATGCACGCACAGAAAACCCTCAGCACTGCTCTGACAACTGATCTGCTTCAAGCTGGACCACACTCCATGCAAACAGCACCCTCTGCCCTGGGCTTGTGGTACCAACCCCTGGCCAGTGGCTCATCCTCTGCAGATTTTCCCAGGGGCAGCAGGAGACTCTGGGCAGACAATTCCTGCTCTGCTTCCCCTGTGCCCAGCGTGCCCCTGCCTTGCTCAGCTCTGCTCTGACAAGCAGGACTTTGCCATAAATGAGGAAGGAGATGGGCTTCACAGGCTGGCAGGAGGTCCCACAGGAAGGTACATACACTGGGAGTCAAATACATCCCCCAGGTGGAACAGCCATAAACCAGCCACAGCCACAGCACTGCTGCCTCTGCTCCCACAGCCCCCTGGGTGCACAGCCCTGCTGCTGCACAGCAGCTCCTGGTCAGGATGTGCCTTCCCCGTGCATGGCAGTCACCCACTCTAAAAACAGCCTTCCAGGCTTGACTGACACCCACCCCTGCTCCACGGCCGGCCCAGACATGCTTCACAAGGTGATGAGGAGATGACTCTGTTCTTAAGTTACTTTTTAAGACAGTGACAAGTTACATGTGGGAACAAATATAAGTTTTGTTTCTGGGAAGCACAAGAGAGAGGATTGCTTTCTGTGCTGAAGAAAATAAGCCAACAGAGATTTTTTTTAATCTCCTCTTTTGGTAGACATGCCCCAAGCCCAGAACCCAGTAAACAGCTCTGCAAGAGACTTCTTCCATCAGCTTAAGAGTGGGGACAGTGCTCTGTTCTCATCCTCCTTCCCTCCTGCTCCTCCCTCAATTCCCGACTCCAGCTCCCAAGGGGAACAGGATAATCCAGATCAGTGTATTTTTGTAGGACCATTTTCAGAGCAACTTTTATCCCCCTGAGACCACTATATAGCGTAAACATACCTTCTGTCTGTAAGGTTCCTTGTCCTGTCTTTTCTAGATCTCAGTTTAAGTACCTCCATATTATCCACCATATTTAACCATTTTCAGTATTAAACCACACATACACAGTGCTAATCAATCTCTAGAACTCCTAGCCAAAAAAAAGGACTCCAGCATTTCCTAAAAAAAAAAAAAATCCCTAAAAAGCAAGTTAGAGCACAGTGTGAGCCCAGCTCCAAAGCAGAGCCTGCTCCACACCAGCCACCATTTGCTGTGATAAAAATCTGTCTGGAAACCGATTAGAGGAACAAGAACAAAGCAACAGGAACAGCACAGGCTGGGGTGGGGGTTCACAGTTTCTTACCCCTCAGAACTACGTTCACAGAGAGCAAACAGGACCCCAAAGCCCAGGCTGGTGTTCCCCACGTACCTGCAGGGCCGCCGGGCCGGCGCAGCCCAGCCCTCGCACCGCGCGCAGCGTCACCGGCTCGCTGCTGTCCCTGCCCACGGCAGCTTTAGCTCTTGCCCAACGCCATAAACAGTGCATTGTTAGTGCTGTAATCTCTTCCAGAACTAAAGGGTTTTACAAGCAGTCATTATTCTTGTTTTAAATATAGGTTTTCAAAGAAATAAAGGAGCCCAACAAGAAGACGGCAATTATAATTGCCAGAGCTTCGGAGCGCTGGAGCTTCGCAGTGTCTAGAGCAAGTCACTGGGCAAAAATAGTCTTCACTCTGGAGTGGAGGAGTCAGCAGATATTCTAAATTGGAGCTGGTGCTCTATTTCTGACAGGAGAGCCTGGGAGCTTCTGTGCTTCCCTGCATGGCAGCTTTATTTGGGAGAGGACTGGGGGGGGGCAAGGGGAGGGGAGGGGAGAGAGAGAAACAGAGCATTGTTTCTCTCACCACTGAGCCAAAGAACTCTTGCAATTAGGCTGCTTTTCAAAGGTGTTATGTCACAGATTAGCACAATCTTCAAAATACTCCTTCCAGCAACACTAGAAATGCAAAGGGAATCAGAATCCTTTAAAAAAGCAAAAAACCCATGAACTCAGGCCTTTCTCCTGATCTGTCCCTGACAAACAGGGTGCCCAGAGAGCCCCCCACCTGCACCTCCCCCTGTGCTGTGCCTGCTGCTCTGGTCAGCTCTCAGGGCAGCCCCTGGTGCAGCTATTCTGAGACTCTACAGGTACTTGGCAACTCCTCCAACTAGTTGCAGAGCCTAAAAGGCCCAAGAAGAGAGGGCTGTGTGCCTACATGAATACACTATGACAACACTTGTGGGGTTTTCCTTCCCTCTGTAGCACTTTTTGGAAGCCTTAAGAAGGAAACCCAGTATGGCTATTTCCATTTTACAGTGAGCTGAGAGTACCTGAGAGCTGGGAAGCTGTTCCCAGTGTCCCTTGTACACAGAACCAGGAAGGGACTCGAGGGTCTCCATTTTCACTGGGTGAGCTACTCAGCCACCTCTGTAAAGGCTCCCCCACCACCTCTCCCCCACCAGTCCTGTCACAGGCTGTGTGCACAAAGCAGGAGACCATTCTAAAGGATGTAATAACTAATCTATTAAAGCTCCTGCTGTCTGTGATTTCCATTTTGAAAGCTTTCAGCTGAAATGCAGTTCAACATGCTCTATGAAACCTAAGCAAGAGCAGGGATGATCTCATGATCCCTGTGACATTCCTGAAAGGTAGCTCACCCCAGACAGCTCCCTGCACTGTGCTGATGGCAGTGTCAAACACCAACAGTGCTGCATTGCTATTTTCTGGGTAGTGAAGTAACAGGGCCAAAAAAAAGCACTGCAAGAACAGAGCACTTAGTTTATTAGCCCAGCTATTTCCACTTCTCCCAGCTCACAGCCTGTCCCACATGGCTACTCAGAAATCATTTTAATGACCCATCGGGTGCTGCAGTTCTCTTGTCCAGCTAATACAGGTGCTACAGAAGCTGTTTGCAGCTGCTTGAAATGGATGCAGAACTCTTAAAAACTAACCATACATCTGGAATCCCAGAAGAATTTCAGTGCTTTGTACACCTCTTGTAATTCTGTCCCAGAGAACAAAAGGAAGAGTTCCCTACACTGGGCACTGCCTGGGAGGGGGCAGCAAGAGAGCACGAAATCAAAGAAAGAGCTGGAGAATTCCTCCTGCCTTAGACCAAACCCGAATTTGTTCACCCCTTTTAGTGACCACACACACTGAAGGGCAGTCCCAACCCTCTCTGCTCCCTGAACTAGCAGGATGGGGCAGATTTGAACTGTCTACCTCCCTCCCCCCTTCTCTTCACCTCCTCCCTGCCCCCAGTTCTGTAAGCACCACAAAGGATTTATAAAAGAGCTACAAAGACATTCTTTTAGGCTCAGGCAGTTCCAGTAACCTTAGAAACAACACTAGCTGGGAGCCTGGCAGCTTGGCCACGGCACAGGCTGCTTTTATCCTCTCTTGTCACTGCTGCACCTTCAGCTGTGCCACCCAAAACCTCGCTGGGCTGGAAGGCAATACCAGCATCACATTCAAAATGAACAGTAGGAAATAAAAGGAACAACTCGGTCCTGAACTCATCCTGTTTCACCAGAGACCACTTAGTTACATCAGGACCAAGCTGGAATAACTCCCATGGAAATCTGAGGAATTTTTTACTTGGGCAGATTCCTGCTGAAGTCAAACAAAATTTTTGGTTAAAGATCAAAGGAAGCTGAATGAGAACACTGTGACCTGGCCTACAGAGGCAAAAACGGGAAAAAGAATGGAAAAAACCTTTTCTGCCTTGTTTAGCTGTGAGTGGACTGAGCTCTGTGTGTGTAATTGTAATGTTGGTTCTGTTTTGGCTAATGTGACACAGAACATAGTGTAGTGGCAGTGTACTGTTATTATCTAAAAGGTAGTAAGTGATTAAGTGGTGCAGTTGTTCTCAGACCCAGGGGGCAGGAGAGGAGGCCCTGGTGGTGCAGGACTTTGGTCTCACCCTGAGCAGCAGGTGTGAGTGTTGCTTCCAAGGCTGGTGTAAGGAGATGCCCAGGAACTCTGGGAAGAGGACAATGGGAAGGGAGGGTTTCAGCACTGCTCTGGGAGAGAGGAAGCTCCCTTCCCACCACAGGTCCCCCTCTGTACCCACACCCTCCCACCTTGCCTGAAAGTTCAGGAACTAACTTAAACCCAGCAGGCAGCTGGGAACGTTCTGAAGAGCCAGGAGGCTTCTGTGCTGAGGGCTGCCTTGCCCTCCTTACCTGCACAACCTCTTTCCTCACGTTGACGATGTCCAGCCAGTCGTGGAAGCGGGGGTAGCTGTTGAGCTCGGCCGTCCTGTCGCTCAGGGGCACGCTCAGCTTGCACTGCCGCTGCCGGTGGATGTAGTCGATGAGCTTCACCTGTGGGGACAACACAGCCCAGCCTCAGTCCCTGGGGCACAGTCACCTCCCAGGCAGGGCTGGTGCAAAGGGCTGCTGGTGTGTGAGCAGGGTTCCTTCAGGACAGAACAGTGACATACTCCTCTGAGCACTCAGGGGAATCCATCCAGTGCATCTCCCTCACCGCGAGCAGCTCTGCTCTCCAACGTTCCAGCACAAGGCAGGACCCTGCAGGGCCCATCCCTGCAAGACTCTGCTCTAAACCCCCATCAACAACAGTGCTGTGCAGAGCCTCAGTGTCTCACCAAAACACACAAGGGATCCCAACGTTTGAAACAATGAATCACATTCATTTGAAGGCACTGCACATGTCCACACAACCTCTCTGGGGATGCTGTGGGCAGCACAACCTGCAGGACCATCTGCCTGCTCGTCCCTTGGTCCTGCGTGTTTGTTGAATTCTCTTACATCTGGTCTTCATTTGGTCTAGAAGATCAGTGAGGCAGGAATAGCCAAAGTACCCACAGACTCTGAAGCTGTTATCTGATGGGCATTTCTACTAAAAAATCAACATTAAAAGCAGTTAACTTAAAAGAACAAAAATTGAGGCAGTTGGACTAGCTGATTGCTGTACATCTTCTATTCTATTCCAAAGTTTTATTCCGAAGCTTTTATCACCTGACCATCTCGTGGCAAATGCACTGCACAGAATTCTTCACTTTGGGCACAGAAGAATAAGACAGCAAGAAGGAATATTATTTGTGTCTGATGTTTGCTCATCAGAAAGCAAATACTCTCCAAAGATTGCTCACTGTGTCACACATTCCCGTGGGGCAGGCTTAAGCTTCAAAACCTTCCTAACAAAACAATGCCTTAAAGCAAGTTAGTTGATCCGTGATTTATAAACCAAAACATGGTCTCAGTCAACAAATTTTACCATTTGGGACAAGATCAGACTAAGAATGTAAAGAAAAAAACAAACATGGATTCTTTGGCCATTATAATGTCTCTCCTCTTAGGGTTCAAGTGCTTTCCTATGAAGCTAGCTGAGGGTTTGTGTTATGAGCAATCCAAGCCCTTACACCTTATCAGGTGTAACAAGTTTGTCTCTGCCCACACACTGAACTCTGACAGCAGTGCTGTGCAGTTTGAGATTTATCAAAACGTGTGTGAATCCCAAAGTGATCCAAAGTCTCCCTGCCATGCCCACAGCGAGGCACAGCAGCACCATTCCCAGGAGAGGCAGCTGTGCAATGCAGGACTGCTGCCTAGAAACTCAGCCATCCCTCCTCATCCACACTGACCAGCCTGCTGACACCAGAGGAACCTTTTCACCACAACTTCCTAACACGGCTTTGGAGCACAAGGCCTACAAGAAATTACCTTGGAAATCCCACTCAATTGCTCTCAGTCTTAGTACCTCTTTTTACATAAAGGAGCTGACAGCACTTCCTTTTTTACCCCCTCGTCTGGTTCCTCTGGCCAGACCCCAGGCTGCAGGGCAGGGCAGGGTGAGCCAAGGCAACTCGTGTGCTGGGTCAGCAGGGTGTGCTGGGGCACGTGTGACTGAAACACTGCTGGTACCTGTGCTCCAGACCTGCTCCCAGCTCTCCTCCCAATTGTTCCACAGTTTAGACTGAACATTGTCATGGATCCTGACTGTGATGTTTGTCTATCTGTCCTAAAATTCCATTTTATCAGGAGAAACCTACATTCTCAATGTTGGGGTTTCGTTACACTCAGGATACTTGACTCTGTTTTTAGTGCCTCCAAATGTATCATGTTTGCATCCTGACTTTTTCCCTCAGAAGACATTAGGGAGGAAGAGATTAGAATGAGAAAAAGGGACTTGGCTGCAGGTAAAGACAGGGACAGGAGAGTCAAAGCCCTGATGAGAGAAGTCCCTTGCTCTCAGGGAAGAGGGTCTTTGCAACCCAGTGGCTGCAGTGAGGTTAACCAAAAACATGGATTGGGAACGGTGGTGATAGGAGCAAGGAAGAACTGGTATGAGTGGATGGGCAAGGGCCCCTCAGGAAAGACAGACAGAGGCTGCAGGAAGTTTGAGGCCTTCTCTTCTCAACAGCCCCCAGCGTGCCAGAAATCAGCCCCCACAAACGAAACCCAGCTTCCCAACTGTGCAACAGCTATGTCATGGAATAGAGAAGGAAGACAAGAATCACCCAAGCCTTCTATTTTCCCAGAGGCCACTTGAAGGAAGGGTCAATGCCAATATGCATTTTGATACACAAACTGCAACCCCAACATCCGAAGGCAAACAGCTCCCGTGTGTTTGTGAGCCATGGCACGTGGCATTCCCAGGGCACTGTGCTGTGCTGTGCTGCTGCCCCTGGGCCACCTCACCCTCCCCATTCCTGGGCACACCTCAGGGCCATGGAGCACCTTGGGACAGAAGCAAGCGATTTTGGAACTGGCACAGCCTGTGTAAAGCAGCAGCTTGGCTCTGCAGTCTGACTGTAACCTGTTATTTTAGTGTAGGATCTCCCATCAGGCAAGGTTTATTTTTCCTGGAAGAAGGGTTGGGAGCTAGAGATCCACACTTAGTTATATGGAACACTAATTATAAGCAAATGCCCTAAAAGCAGCACATGATCCAGTACAAAGCAGGGAACTGCAAGCACAGAAGGTGTCGGAATCTGTTCCAAGAAGCACGGTGGAATGCAGGAGGGATTAATGAAAAATCACAAATTAGGTAAAGAAATGATCCAGAAATATATGCCCCACATTGTCCTATTCCAGTGAGCAGTGTCTGAGGACAGCATGCTGCTTTGAGGCAGGTCACTGCTGAGGGACAGTCACTACTCCTGCATTCCCCACTACCAGTTCTCCCCACCAACTTCAGTGTAACACCAGAAGCATCACATGTCACAGAGCTGGGCTGCACTCCTGGCTCTGCCACTGACCTGCTGTTGGACCACAGGCACATGAAGCAATCTCTCCCTCCCTCCCTGCAGCAGCTCTGCCCATCCCACAGGAACTCCCTGGAGCAAGCACTGGCTTCAGCTATTTTCGTACTGCTTAAAAAAATACAGGTTCCTTTCACTTCCCGAGTCTCATCCATGGCCCCAACTCCTAAAGGACACTGCTGGAAGGGACTCTATGCAGCACAGATTTCAATGTCAAACTTTTCTTCTCTGTTGGGATGTAACAAAACAATAATTCTCCAAAATGGACAAGCAGTCTGACAGCACAGATCTTAGTGTCTTAGATGGCCAATGCTGGTTTTCCCAGGATAACTCCTTTGCATTTACTCCTCAAGTCCAAATTTGTTTTCCCCTAGTCCTATAAATAGTATATTTGCATTCTCTTCCCACCCTCCATGCACCACGCTTCTCCCCTAGGATGAATTTCATTTTGTTATTTCCTGCCCAGACTTTTAACTAAACTACATGGTTTGGCTTTAATAGCTGAGCTGTTGCAAAACCCTTTTCTGAGAATATAATAAAAATTCTGGGTTCAGTGACGCACATAAAAACCCACAACCAGCACGCAGGTCTCCAGCCACAAACTAGACTGAGAGATAAAGCCAATAGCAGCTACTCACTGCCTGCTTGCTAAATGGCACGTCCTACTCAGCACAAATGGCAAACCCCACACCAGAAGCAGCAATTCTCCAACTGCCTTAAACCCCCAGAGCTGGGAAAGGACAGGAGCTGAGCCAGCACACGGAGCAGCTGGAGCAGAGTGCTGTTCCCAGGGCAGAGCCCTCCTGCTCTGGCTGCTGGCCAGGACACCCAGGCCTCACTTGCTCTGAGAGGTGCACGTGCTGCAAGGTGCTCCTGGATGCATGTTCATCTCCCTACAGCGCTTTTAAAACATCCTTTTACAGCACACATGAGAATCAGGCCCCAGAAGTTTAGGAGAAAACTGCCACGCTTGTACTTTTTTATTTATTCATACAAAATAAACAGCAGCTCTCTTGAGACACAAGTTTGCCCGTATCCATGACCTCAAGCCAACAGTTGGGACATTCAAACAACGATAAACAAAGAGCAAACACCAGCAAGCTTTTCAGCTGCAGTCCTGCAGCCATGGCACAGGAAAGCAATGGCATCTGTAAAACCAGATCACACACAGTGCAGAATTCAGGAGATATTGCAAGGGTGAGCTGGAAGAATTCTGTATTCAAACTGCAGCCCAAGTATTTCTGACCTCTAGTTAACTGATCAGAAATCACATTCTAACTTAACATTTGTCAGACAAAGTTAATTGTTATGGTGCCTTGCCAGAGAAATTACCTTTCATGCATTTGGGGGTCAACCCTCTCCCAGCTTCTTGTCGATTATGTTTTATTCATGTTTAGAAAGGTGGCATCTTGTTCCAGCAGTCATTAAAAGGCATTAACCCATTGCAGCTTTTGCACTTGGTCAAAACCTAATCAGTCTGAATTCAATGCACTTGATCCAAATAAACAGGGAGAAAGGAGCAGAGGCTAAAAGAGTTTGCCTTTTTCGTAGCTTATTCTCATGCTTTTAATCCACATATCTTGAAATACCCTCTAAATGCAGAAAAATAATTCTTTTCTATTAAAAAAACAAAAAGGGAAAACCAAGGCACAGAATGGAAATGATAAATAAAACAACCTGGGGACAGGCACAGGGACTCTGCTATGCCAAAGTGCCAGCCAAAATTTCTTCAGAATATCAACAGTTGGAGACCAAGTTTGATTCAATCATACATTTCACAACCAAATGCCATGTTTCCACACTTTCACAAAACTTGTAATCTGCTCTCTGAAGCTTGCAACTTTTCTTACTGACTTGAAACATTTGCAATGTTTAGAAGAGGGGTTTGTCAATACCCAAACCAAACAACTGTCATCATTTAATCAACAAATCCAGCACATGTTCCAAAGCAGATCCTGTTGCCCCTGTCCCACAGGTGAAAACTCGGGGAGCCTGGCAGCACTTGAGCAGACAGTAAATGTGAGCTGACATCAATCCTTCCAGCCCTGCAATCTACCGAGCTGGTGGCTCAGCTTTAAAAGGATCAGATCAATGTATGGCCCAGCTCTTACATGTGGCTAAGAGAAATGCAAATCATCTATCTTGCCTCAGACAGGAATTAATCAGGAAGGAACTGCTCTATTAACCTCCTGCCAAGAAGCAGCCCAGGGGGCAGGGAGCAGCCTCTGAAGCATCACAGCAGCTCCTGCTGCAGCAGGACACTGCACTGACCAGACCAGCACCACAGAGGGAGGGAGGTTCTGCATTTCTGCCCCCTGAAACAGAAGACAAAACTTCTGAACTCAGAGTTTATCTGCATGGGGCACTGGGGAAAGTCAAATGAGTCATCTGAGGGCATCCAGTGAAAGTGGATTCACTTCACACCTTTAGCTGACTCTTATCTATTTTCCCCAGTGCCATTATATACACAAACCCTAAGTCAGACCAAAAAAAAAACCTCTTAGGCAACCTGAGCACTGAAGCGAACATAAAAAGGTCAGAATTGGACTTGCCAAATTTGTCTCTGAAGTCATGCTCAGCAACCATGTGAGAAACTGATAAAGATCTCCCCAGCCATTGGGAGAGCAGCAGCATGTGAGTGCACTTGAGGGCACTTTTTCAAAGTCGAGTTTAAAGTGAAAAAAGGTGCAGCTGGTTGATCCAGGGATGGGAAAGAACAAGTATTTCAGTTTTATACAGCAAGCTGTGAGCTGGGGCAGAGCCTGGCACCTGGAGAGCTCAGTCAGCCCCCGTGCAGGTGGTCACACGAGGAACCAACCCTCCCTGACCCCCTGGCACAGCCCAGCAGGACAGGGTCAGTGCTGCTCTGCCCCTGTGTGCTGTGTGAAAGTGTAAAGATACCTTACAACAGTGTGGACTGTTCCCTTTCCAGTATGTGAGAACTGAACCAATGCCTGATTTTGACTGTTTTAAGCCCGAATCTGCTTGGCGAGATGGATAGAGTGGGTCTGTACCCTTTTCACACAACATGCTCATTTTGCAGTGAATCCAACCCAATCTTTTTCACAGAACATTTTGTTCAACCACACAAAACTATTCCTCCCATCTGTGCTTCCATTAGGAACACTCAGATAATGCAGGATTCAGCTGGAGAGTCTTACAGTCTTACAAACTTCCAAGCAACCTTGAGGTCAGCATGGAATTCAAAAACCTCTTTCCAAGGCAAGCACAGGGGCTGCACAGGAGCAAAATACAGAACCTAAAGTAAAAACCACATTTCATTTCAAGGAATTATTTGTATCCTAAAACAATGAGGTCACTCAGTTTGTCACCCGCATGCCTTTGCCCTCAAAAACAACAGAACAGAGGCTACTAAAGGATGATATTATGACCATGAGCATGACCAAGGTATCAGAGAAATATCTGGTGGCAGACTCATTTGTTTCTTTGAGGCAGTACCTGAGCAAAGGGGCTCACTTACACGGTGGACACTGACCTGCAGTCTGTAGAATTCACATTGTCTTACTTGAACCCAGCTGACTCATCCAGCAAGAACCATGGCGATGAGCAGGACTTCTGTCCAAAATGTGAGGCCTGGCTTCTGGTTCTAGCTGTGCTAGAACAGTAGCCACAGTATTTCCTTCCTTAGGCCTGTTTCTCTCCAGTGATCACACATGTGCAACCACAGGCTCTGGGTATGGAGTGTCTGCTGTGCTGCACCACAGGCACAGCCCCTGGAACAGGACAGGCTGCAGAACAGTGCCACAAGCACCTCAGTAACACTGACACACTCACAGGACCCCATGTGGTAGCACCTTGTTAAAAACAAGAAAGAGGAAGAAGGATTAAAAATAATATGCACCAAGTGAAGGAGCAGCTCTAAAAACAGTTCCTGAAAGCCCTTCCAGTGCCCTGCTCCGACCACTGGCTCTGCCAGCAGGGACTGCCACCGAGCTGCTGCCAAGCAGAGGCTGTCAGAGGGATGGCAGGGATGGGAAGAAGCACCTGGCTGGCAGTTCCACCCTGCAGTCCCCCCTCCCAGCTCAGGGTGTGGGGCAGTGTCGGTGCCAGCCCCGCTCGCAGCTTCCGCCCCAAGAGCGGCTCCTGCAGAGCCCCGGCTGCTGCCGAGGGACCTGCTCTGCTCAGAGCAGGAAAGGAAAGAGTTTCTCAATGCATTGCTAAACAAACCCTGCACACAGCACCCAGCACAAGCCAGCAGGAAAGTGTACAGGCAAGGTATGCTGGAGGGGGGGAAGCCTTGAGAGGAATTAGAAAATACAAGCACAGAGAGCTGGAGGGGTAGGGAGGGATGGAACACCAGATGGATGGATTTTCCTTTGAACTCTCAGTCATGCCTGAGGCTGACACAATAGCCACTGCCCAAACACTACAGTATGTTATTTCTGCTTTGTCAGATGATGCAGACAGCATCATTTCTGGGTCACTTGGAGGCCACATACCACTCCTTTTCTCTCCCCTCCTCTCTTTTTCACACTCCCAGTGACTGAGGCTATAAACACTCAGTTGAGGTCTTCCCAGCTAAGAGTGGGAGGATGAAACTGCACAATCAAGTGGTTCCCTGGGCCTGATAACGTGATTCTCTTCAAAGATTTCAGCCTAATGCAGCTACAGGAACAGTCCTCTGCTTAAATATCAGAGATTTTACACCCACTGAACACTGAAAATGAAAGCCCCCCCCCCCCTTTCTTTACAACCTGAGGACATGCAACTGCAACAGAATGACTGAGAGTGCTCTGCAAGACCCAGAACTGTACCTGCCACTCGCTGAGCTGCCCTGCTGCTGCCACCTCAGCTCTGCAGCTCTGCCTGCTCTCATCTCACAGCTCTCCAGCACCCAGTGAGCTGCTTCACCTCAGCCATGCTTCGTTAGGCTTAGCTGTATTTCCCTACGGGGCACAGGAACTTCCTCTGGCACCAAGCCTATACTGAAGGATATCGTGGCTCCAAACTGACCTACAGACCCGTGGAGGTTTCTTATTCCTCATGAAATTTGTGCATGGCCATCAGCAGGCTCATGGATTTACCCTGCTGGGACAAATACTTCTGTCCAAGCACAGCTCACCTCCTGTCCTACTCATTTGACTCCTTCTCCAGAGTTCCCAGATCCTGTACCTGGCCACGTGCAACCAAATCTCCAATAGCTCAAACAAACTGGTGACTATCTGGGAGAGTGTCACCATCAGTCCAGAACCCACAGCTCACGCTTCACAAAGCCCAGTTCAATAGTCTTGGCCCTCAACCAAGGTCTTCAACAACAGTTAACAGGCATCTGTCAGAAAAGGACTAGGGGGAAGCTTCTCTCTTTGGCAAGACATCAGAAAGGTTCTCCTGAGATCCCTTCTAGGGATTCTACATCGTTTGAGACACTGACCTGCATCACAACAGCACTGACAGAAATCTGGAGAGCCTCAAGAAATCAAAGACTTCCATCTCCCTGCCCCAAGCAAAGAGCTGCCCTGAATATATCTTTCTTGACAGTTGGGGAACTGTAGGCTCAGATCCTTCCCATTCCTTGCAGGCTCCTAAGCAGAGCCCTGCAGGCCGGATTCCCAGAGCCCTCAGTAGTGTTAGGAGCTGGCAGAGGCGGGTGGTTGTGTGGTCTGAGAGTGGTCTGAGCATGGACAAGGCTCAGTTCCTGGTCAGTCAGAGTGCACCCTGTGCTCAGGGTTAGTTCCTGGTCAGTCAGAGTGCACCCTGTGCTCAGGGTTAGTTCCTGGTCAGTCAGAGTGCACCCTGTGCTACAAGTCTGTCAGGTGCTCAGATCCCAACACCACCCAGGCTTCCCAAAGCACTGCAGTAAACAATTACCTGTATAACTCCCTGCTGTAGCCCACACAGCCCTCCAGAGGTGAATGCAGCCCAAAGATAACACTAATACTATGCCTCTCTAACTATAATTATTCAGTATCTTTGCAAACCCACTGTATCTCTCCTCCCATAACGAAAACAACGACCCACAATCCCCTGTGGGCTTCACAGTGACTGCAGCCAGAAGGCAGCAAGTGACAGGGAGAAAGACTACAGAAGGTTCAGGATCTGGAAAGCACCAGGCCGTGCTCTGGGGATGGAAGTTGTGTTACAACTCATGTTTACATCTCTCTGTAAAATTCAAAACTTAAAGTGCCTTTAGAGAGAATATCCTCCATAATTTTTATGACTGCACTAATCACACAGCTGTAAAAGAACTCTCAGGTATATCTGACTGATGGCAGGGGAGGTGGAAATGAAGACACCACCAATCTGTGCATGTGTAAACTTACAGCCAAATAAAGCAGGAGAGTTTACAGCAGAGAATGTAAAGCCAGACATTTCCTTTGGCAAGGTCAGGAAGGGAATGACTAATTGTAGGTCCCCGTCATATTCCTGCACTTCCCTTTCCTCACTGCAAGCCTCACTCTGCAAGGTCCTGAGCACCCCCAGCTCTCCCAGGCAGGGGGGTCTGAGGGAACACCTTCATGCCTGGCCTGGCCACTCCCTGTCCATTCTCAGGGCACTGAGAGGAGGAACCAAGCTCCTTTAATGGGGTAGTTTACTGCCCACAGTGCTGCCCCTAACACACTGCTCTTCCCCTCGCCTTCCCAACCATCTCCCTTTTGTCTTACACTTTTCTATTTCTGTAGCCTCGATAAAATCCATGCACAAACCTGTAGTCTCTTCCATTCCCTCACGTACTGGCTGAGGAATGAGACAGATTAGCCTCTTGTTCTGCAGCACTTGGGCTTATTAGCAGACCAAGGGAAGGAAACAAACCAAACCAAATCAAATCCTCTGCTTGTTTCACTCAATTATTTGAGCACTTCAAGAGTTCCACCTTTCCCTCCTCCCCCTGACACTCAGTTTTGCAGACTGCTGCTGGTCTGGGCTTTGGGGAAGAGGTTTGTACAGAAAAATGTTAAGTCTCTGTAGGAGCAGGCTGCAGGTCTTGGAGCTGAAGATGTTCTGTCTCTGCACCCTGGGAATCTTTGCTAAGAAACCTTATTCTGTGAAATGCTCCAAATTATTGGCTTTCTGCTAGAAAGAATGGAGCTATTTTGGCAAGGACTGGGGTCACATTTCTCTTTTCACAGACACTGCGTGAGAAAGCTGCCATGGCTCACTGCTCACATTTTGTTTTTCCCAAAATCTCTTTGGGGCTCTCTCTTACTGGTTCACATTTGCCCTTAGCAACCACGTGGGGTTTCTATCGTTTGCTTAAGTACAAATACAGGATTTAGAGTGGAGACACCTGAACTCAGATTCCCACTCCGCAGAAGAACATTTTTTCATGTGACCCTGAGAGTTTCACCTAAACCATGTTATGCCCACTTAGGAAGTAGAGGAAAATGCAGTTGCCAACCCAGTAATAGCTGTATGAGAAAAAATACAGAGGGGACTGATAAGCAGCCATAAACTAGCCAGTTCTGCAACAGCTACTTGGCATCATACAGCAGCCTGGAAAGATTTGAATCAACACTTGAAAAAAGATCACAAATACAAAGATAACAAACTCCAACCTCAGCATTTTCAGGCAGATACAATATCCATTACTTTTGTGAATTCCACATAAACTTCACACAGCATATTTGTCTCCGTGCCTGAGCAGAACAGGAGGTGGGGGCTGGGGTTGGATTTTCTTTGGTTTTGTTTTTTTAAGACAAGTTCGTTGTCACCGTTTGCTAAAACAAAGACTTTTCCATGAAAGTGTTTCAGGCAAGTTCTCATTTTCAAAGCATTCTATGGAACCAAATTAAAGTTCTCAGAACATATTTTTCTAATAAAAACCTACACTTAAAAATACTTTACTTTGCATTAAATGTACAATAGAAGGAAATATGCCAGCTCAGGATTAGAGTTTAAGCATTTTTCTCGTGCGTCCAAAAATTATTTTATGCAGAATTTGTGAAAAGTCTGACCCTGACTTTTCACTCCCGTTGGGGACTGGAAAAAGGCCTTTGGAGCAGAAAAGTTCTCACATTTTCCATCACTTCCACAATTTAGAAAACAATCCCATTTCTGCAAAGCAATTTATACACTTGCTTGCCTTCATTGCATTTCTCTGCTTTACACCTTTCACTGCCCATGCTCTACAGGCTCTTTAGGAAACACTCCAGAATACTCCTTCACCACCCGATGCATTACAAGTGCTTAGTTACATCCCTTTTGTCTTAAAGCATCTCCTCCCATCGTGTGCTGGAGCAAAGCTGAGCAGGCTCTGGGTGCAGCGTTTCAGCTCCCCCTGCTCAGAGCAGGAGGGACTCACTGCCCTGAGCCACAGCGACAGAAAGGACACAAAAACATAACTGCCTAGGAGGAAAGAAAAAGCCATTGTAACAGCCTGTGTGCTACTCTGTCATGGAAATCCTCCCCTCCTAAGGAGCAGGGGGAACACAAAGGGATTCTGTGTTGTATTTCTCTGCCTGTGAACAGTTCTGAGTGCTGGACACGAATTCATGCCATAAGAGCTGAGATTTTTCACTGCAGCCAAGCAGCTCTTCATCGTTCTGCAAAGATCACTCATGGTTTTGTCATTTACAGTACTTCATCTTGATCTCTCCAAAAGGCACATGGATACATTAGGCATTACTGAAAACCCTGAATTCCCAAGGATGCAATGCCACACCTGCCACTGAGACTCTACTACACCTCCTGCCAGGTGTGATACAAAACACTCCTCCAGAGCAGCACAGTGAAGGCCTATAAATGGTGAAGGGACCCAGCAGTGCTGCAGAGAGCTGCTTACCTGTCTCACAGGCACAAAGTCAGTGCCACACAATATTTGGCTTGTTTGAAAAGAGAGCACATCACCTCTCCTTCCACAGCTCAGCTGTCCGAGGATTCACACAGATACAAAACTTACAGCTGCTCAGTTATCCCAGGACAAGTGAACAAAATTCCCTACGTGTCAGGAGTCCTGCTTCAGAATCTGCTTCTGAGTCCAAAATGTCTTAAACAGAAAACTTTCTCCCTCCATCCTTCCTTCAGTCTTATTTCTCTTTTTTGTTTTGGCAAAGGGAATTTATAAATTCAACTAGATTGTTTACAGTATAATCTTGAACGTGCAAATAATTAGCAGCAGATTACTATTAGCTTTCCAGCCGTGATCTGATTCCAAGAACACTAAAATGATCCGAACCTTCCAGATGCCCTGATTTCCCAGAATGCTGGATTAGGTGCTGCCTGTGCCCCCCAGCAGAGCTGACATCAGAGCCCTGTGCTCAGTCAGGTCACACAGGCAGGGGCTGGGAGCTCCACACCAGCACTGTGGCTGCCCAGGCTGCTCCTCAGCTCCTGGTGTTCCACGTCCTGGTGCCCATTGCCAGGGCCTGCCATCAAAAACCCTGCATGTCCAGTCTTGCCCCTACAGCACTGCCACTGCCAATCACCTTCTGATTGAGAAGAGAAAGGGGAGAGGACTGAGCACAGTCACCCAAAAATAGGAAGCTGTAGCATTACTCACTACCTTGAGGACTTGCCTGCCCCTCCTTTTTGATTACTCAGCAGATGCTCTCCAATCAGTCCCTCAGCTCCTACGTGCACCTGCCAAACCCCAATTCCTCAGGATGCACATCCACCCACAGAATTCAGCAGGGCCCTTCCCACCCCTCCTCCTCCAGGGAGGAGGAACATGGCATTTGGAGTGAGCCTCACTGTTTCAGCCTGGAACAGCATCAGGCCCAGCAGTGTGTGGCTCACAACCACCTGCTCATTCCTATGGCACTGAAATCTGTAGGGGTGGGAGTCCCAAAAATTCTGCAACTGAGTTGCTTTTGAGGTCAGCTGCAATAAAAAAGGGCAAATCTACCATTTTCCATGAAGGAAAATGCTATTTCTAACAAAGCCAGAGTTCTTAAAAATTCCAGTTTGCCCCACACACTACAGTTCCCAGTGCCAGGGCTCTGTGTTCTGCTCCAGGGATGAGACTCAGGAAGTGGAGTTTGCTTCGAGTATTAATGGAGGGGGGCTTCTGTGTTGTGGGGGTTTTTTTTTTGCTTCTTGCAGTGAAAGGGAGGAGGGACATGGCTGAAAAAAACCACACATTTAAAAAAAAATATGTCAACTATAGGAAATTGCTTAACTGGAATGTGGCAACTTGCCACATTCTCTCTTTTAAAACAGCAAAACAGCTTTATTTTAACAAGCTGCTATGAGATTGCATTTTGGGATTGTCAGGAAGAACAAAATACACTGAAACCCACTCTGTTCAAAACGCTTTGAACCTGTAAAGCAAGCTTCCTTAGTTCAGATTTCAAGAGGAAAAAAGAAAAGCTTTGGTATGTTCTGCCATGCAGCCGGATCAGAGATTTGCAGTTTGCTCATCAGTTTTGGGGAATGCTCCCAGAGTGCTGTGCACAGGCACTGAGGCACGAAATGTAGGACTGAAAAATCTGTGCATGTAACTGAGATTCAGCTGCCAGGTAAAGCAGGTCCCCCACAGCTCAGCTCTATGAGAGACTCCTGGAGCAGTTAAAAAGTAAAACAAAGTCAGTGGACTATGGGAGTTTGCTTTATCTTCCCTCCAGGCTGGGGATGCCATTTGTCAGTGGGAATCACAGTTTGCTTCCTTGGTCAGCTCTCCTTCCTTCTCAGCACACAGACACATAAACCCACCCAGCACTGCTCCAGTGCCCCCCTCTCTGCAGTGCCATGTCCTGGGCTTAGCCTGCCTGCTCTCACAAATCAGGAGCATCCCAGTCTCAGGCAAACCTCTGGGCAGTGTCCCTGACTTCCAAGTGCAAGCAAAGGCAAGGGAGCAGAGAGCCCAGGAGGTCTCAGATGTGCCTCCCATCAGGAGTTTATTCCCAGTATTCCCAAACCAGCTCTCATGCAACACCATGAGTAATCACATCTCCCAGTTAGGCTACAGAACAACCAACACAGCATTCTGAATTTATCCAGTTATTCCTGAGGTATCCTCAGCTGAAGTGTCCCTTCTCCAAGCACTCCTGATTTCCTAGTGTACAAGTACCCCCACTCCTCCTGTATCCCTTCACTGACTGCTGAAGGCTAAAGATTCCTGAGGTTGAACAGGAATTGAGACATTCCCTGCTATGCAGTTAGGAACAAGGGAGTACAGCACTCTGGATAGCCACTGCACTTCCCTGCAGTGGATTACAGGTAGAAAATCCTCTCTGAAAGCCCAGGACCATCCCACTGGTGGAGTCAGTGTTACTGCAATGAGAATGAAGGAGTCTGGAGAAGTTTGGGTTAAACATGGGATGTGGGGAAAGGCTGTGAAGCAGAAGATGGTGTTGCAGAAAGGCTTTATTTATGGCTTTTTCCTGATTTTGTTTTGAAGTTATGAGGTGAGCTCTGGGTTTTACTCTGCTATAAAACTGCTGTTGAGTTGCTGGGTGTCTTTGACTGTGTGTTAAATGAGGTTTTGTACTGGACTGGTTCTTCCTTCCTACTCCCCTGCTACTCTGCAGGGCCAAGGGCTGAGAGAGTGAGGCAACAGGAAGAGCAGGAGTGGAGGAGTCACCTCTGCAGAGACAAAGCAGGATGTGACCTCTTGTTCCCTAAAGGTGGCACAAATGGTCACATCGTGATATCCAAGCTGGTGTCTCCAGGAAAGACTATAGTAAGGACCAAAGTGAAGCTGTTCATCTTGGGTTATAAACTAAATTTAATTACATCAGTGGTGCTCTGTAGGAGGAACTTAATAATTAACTGCAAGGAAGTCAAATTTGTGACTATTCTGACGGATTCTTGCTAAACTAAACTCGAACACTCTAGTACTTGATGGAGCTTCAACTCTACTAAACCTTGATCTTACGAAGTGTTGGTGCTGCTCCTACCTGAAAGCATCCAGCTCCTGCAGCCTTGGTGCTCTGCTCACACAGGACAAAGCGTGTGGAAACCTGTGTGACCTGTTTGTCCAGCTCAGAGGTTCCCCTTCCCCACTGGCTGTGCTGCCCTACTAAACTCTGCATTTAACAGCCTCTGACACGAGTTTGACCCATGAGCTGCCTGAGCTCAGTGATTACAGGCTGGGACAGGCAATCAGAGCCCATTACACCAGTTAGCCTCATCCCCAAGGACAGGTACCAAACTGTACAAAATGTCTCTTCAGCCTCAAATCTTCACAGAAGGCTGTATTAGGATGCAGCAAAGTACAGCTGAGGGAGGCTTTAGTGCTCCTCACTCAGTGCCGTGTCTTGGCTCTAGTTCCATATGAACTGTAGGCTCTGCACAAACACCAGAGATGGTACCCCAGCACCACAGGTTCATCCTCTGAGGGTAATGATTGTCCTAGTGCAGCTTCTTCAATCTCCAGGCTAGGAGACCACGCCAACAGCTTCTGAATGTGCCTGCCTTCTGAGCTATGGCCTTGGGTGATCCTGTCCATGAAGGACTTCTAGACTGTGAGAAAAAAGGCATTGCAGTTAAGATGACTACCTGGGTTAGCAGTGGCTTACATGCCTGAACTCCAGGGCAGTGATGCCTGCACATCAGAGCAGGGCTGGGACTGCTCAGGCCATCCCAGGCAGAACAGCCACTCTGCCAGGCCACTGCAGCCTGAGGGCCAGCCCAGCACGGGCATTCTGGCTGTGATTTATGCAGCTCTGCCCTAGCCCAGGGTTCAAACACACACTGAGGCGAAACTAAGAACTCAAAACAGCTCTAGAAAGGGGAGTTTCCACTGCTGGTTGAGAGCTTAGTCCTTGCATGTCTTTTTCTACTGAAATGGACCTTAGTTCAGTGGGGATGTCTGATGAACAGGTCAGTGTGGGTGTCTGATGAACAGTTCATGTGGATGTCTGATGAACAGGTCAGTGTGGGTGACTCCTGAACAGTTCAGTGTGTGTGTCTGATGAACAGGTCAGTGTGGGTGACTCCTGAACAGTTCAGTGTGGGTGTCTGATGAACAGGTCAGTGTGGGTGTCTGATGAACAGGTCAGTGTGGGAGACTCCTGAACCAGCTTCTTGCAGTGCTTTGACTCTCGCTTGCTTTTGCTGTGTAGCTGAAACCCCTGTGTATGAAGCTCAGTAAAACTGCCCTGGAGGCTGTTTGTGCCTTCAAAGGGTATATGTTCTGTGCTGGAAATGAGTACCTCGATCCAGCCTGACTGTACTATAATAATAACTGGAAATGAACTCTGGACCATTGGTTCCCAACCACTCTGGGTTAGATCACGTTGCATAAGTGATAGCCAGGCCTGGGGGAGGGGAAGGCTCAGTGACAGGGAGCAGCATGTGCCTTCTGCCACAAAGGTAAAGACCCTCCTACAGCTGCACAAAGCTTCAGACCAGGGATGGTCTATATGAAACCAACAGCAATGGGAGACAGAGTAGAAAACACTTTTGGGTTCCACAGCAGCTGAAAGTAGAGGGACCAGCCTATAAAGCCAACTACTATACGGTTTCCCTTGAACCTGAACCTTGAGACCAGCAGATAACCTGCCAGGAGTGTGCCCCAGATATCTAACCCAGACAAGCAATGCTAAGGCTCCCTTTGTCTCCCAGCCAGGCCATCTGCAACAGCACTGTGAGAATGACAGCACAATGCAGGTGCAGTTAAGTCCCTTCTAGTCCCCACGTCCACATTGTCCTGTCCCAAACACTAAATAAAATGGGGACTAGAAGCACTTTCTCTGAAATGTGTCTGCCCGAGCTGCTTGTCAAGAGAAGTTAGAAAACCATGGCTAGTAGAAACCTCTCATGAATAGGCAGACTGCTTTCAGTTCCTCTCAGTGAGCCTGTAATATGCTTAGCTTTCACTTGCCAGTATTAAAACTCCCTTCTTGTCTTTGGTCCTTCTGGAGAATGAGGAAGGATCAAAGAGCATGGGTTGAGTATAGGCAGTCCTCCCTCTTATTGCAGGGGAACTGTAGAGTACACAACTTCTCACCCCGACTGTTCCTCCTGAGGAGCCTTTCAAAGCGTGCTGACACATCCACGATTTCTACACAATAAGATTGTAAATTAGCCTTGTCTTTCACAAAGGGCTCATGACAAACGATGATCTCCAACGAGATACAATGACCTGCTAAATTGTCTGTTGGTCTCTTGGGGGGTTTCCAGGACCTCCCTGAACATCATTTCCTGAAGTCAAACAACTGCACTTTCCCACTGAAAGAACACATGGGTTGGGTAATGGTGGAGTCGCTTTCCTACAAGCAATTCTTGATTCCCAACTGTATTAACAGCTCATTAATAGTCTCAGGAAAAGGTTCAAGCACTTACAAATTCAGAGAAAGACCTTAAGTGTTGATTCTCGATGCTGTGAAAGAGCTGAACGGCTGTTGCTGTAAAGTTCCAGGTATCCTCGGGACAGGCAGGCTGGTACCCTCCCACACTGGGGCTGTCACACAGAACGGGAGCTCAACTGGACCAAAAGCAATGCTGCTGAAACATGCAGTCAACAAGCTGAGAAAAGAAAGGACATCTTACAGCTGTAAAATTTTCACCACCATAAGGGACGGGTGAAATAAGGCAGAGGAGAATCCTTCTGTATTCTAAAAATATCCACTTTCTCAGTTTATTAGCCTTTGCTACTTAAGTGTTGTATTTTACTCCCTTCACAACACACTTAAATATCAGATCAAGTCTGAAGACAGTACAACAGTACTTGTGTTTAAATAGCTGGAGCTTCAAGTGAGGGTCAAGGCCACACTGCTTAAGGTATTCAGCCTTGAAAGGCACTTATAAAAGAACTGAGCCAGCAGAGACTAGAGCTAAATTCAGCTCTTACCCTAGTTTTAAACTGCTTCAACTCCTTTGTTTTCAGCACAGTCACATTCAGTTTCTCCTCCTGTAAAGGAAAGTGGGCTCACATAACCCAACATTTGTCTGATGTCAACTAGACAACCCCGAGGAACATAAGTGGGGTCCTCAGTCAAAGCCAGCTGCACTCTTTGCTCCAGATGTCACTTATGTGATACCTTCAGCAGAGCGAGTGTTCCATCAAGTGATACGGCTGTAAATAATTCACCAGCAGCCCCATAACGCTTGATTAAAACCTACTGAAAGAAGATCTAATTAAATTGTCTCTGAGAGAACAGACAATGATATGACGACTGTGTAAGGGGCAGATGGCAAGCAGAAGCTCATCGGAACATGAGAAAATAATTTAGAAGGTACCTTAATCTGCACTGAGCTGTGGTGATCTCCACCTGTGTGGTTCTGTCTGCTCTGGAGCTTATTCCCACATTCTGCCCTTGGGCATCAGAAGTGACAGCAGGAGCACTGCCTGTCCTCACGGGTACCATTTGGGCACCTGGACAATAAGTACCTCATCTCTCAGGCAGAGAGGCTGCAGTAGTTGCTGCATCTTTCAGTGATGAGCAGCAGACAGCAGGTAAGGCTCAGAATGGCCTGAGTCCCAGAACCAGCAGTCTTCTTCATGAAGGCTGCTGAGAGGACTGGTGTTAGCAGTCAGGCTGTTAATGACTTCAGTACTGAGAAGCCAGTACAATAGACTTTGCAAGGCCATTAGCTTTAAAGCTGTGTATCTGCTGTGCTGTGAAATATATGTTTTATGGGTTAAATAATAGAGGACAACACAACAACACATTATAGGAACGTAATGACTACCTTGCTGCAAATCATATGTGCTTTGAGGTAAAGGAACACAGCTTACAGCAGGTTTCTCCATGTATTTCAGCCTCTGAGGAAGAAAAGAGCTCTATTTCTTACCTCAAATCTAAGAAGAGATATGGACTAACATCAGGGAATTAAGTATAAATCTAGAGTTGCCTCCAAGTTCAAATGAGTATCACCCAGTTCAAAGTTTTGCCTGAAACTCAAACTTACTGAAGAAAATACAGACTTTTGTAGTCTGTAGAATGAAGTCCATCCCAGTTGGGGGAAGAGAATCCATTGCTCAGAGACAGGCCTTCGGAGGAATTCAGTGTGATTCTGGGGCAGCCACACGAGATCAAAGCAAAGCTGTGCTGTGTTGTCCACCCTGACCTCGGAGAAGCTGTGAGCTGTTTGCAGTGAGTCACACTGGGATTGGGAAGGGGGCAGTTGCTGGACCATCCCAGCACTGCAAAAATTACCACTGCCAAGCTGGGAGACCCACCAAGCAGAGGGCTGAGTTTTGCAACTTGAGAGCCACACTGCACCCTCCCTGCAAACAGGGGTGGCACCAAGGCTTCTTGGAGGAAAAACTCAGAGGAATTTTCCCCAAAGAAATGACCATTTCTTACAGATAAATTTCAAAATCCCTCATGCATCAGGGTGTCTCTCCAACTTTCCCAATGTCCTCTGTCAAGAGTTTGAGGTCAGATAAATCTCAGAGCATGAAGAGGCTGAAGGCTCTGCACTCAGAAGAACTCTAAAGAATTCCAGCAATGCAGAGACTTGCAGAGCTCACTGATGCTGTTCCCACACCATGGAGGCTCTGGCAGGAAAGCTGCCACAGGCCATGCTGCTAACCCACCCTGCAAAATACAGTTTGAATGTGGAGATTTTATTCTTGCATAAAGGGGACATGTCTGGAATGGCAGAGCCCTCACACCAGGCTCCCCATCAGGAACACAGGAAGACCAAAGAGGCTGAGCCAGCCTATTTCTGTGGAGGATCCATGGGAGTGAAAGGGAGAGGCAGGGATCAGACCATGCCTTTGCTCACGTGCTTCCCCTTCCCCCTGCACCTTGGTGTTCCAGCTGCAGGAAAGATCAAGCCAGAACTGTGCCCAATTGCTGAGTCAGGCCATGGCTGTGGGGCCTCAGAGAGGCTGTGGCAGTGCTGGGCCAGAGGACAAAGCCTGGTGCTGGGGCAGAGCTGAGGGAACAGGCACTGCGGGAACGGGCACGCAGGACGGGCCACAGGCCACAGGCAGGAGCCACTGGGCTGAAGGTACATCGGGGAGCCCTGCCCAGGAAAGATAAGAACCAGAAGCATTTTGCATTAAGAGAACTGGAAAGAGGATGCAGGTTAAGCCTAGCAGAAGGATTTAGCTAGTCCTGGCTAAGTTAGCATAATGAAGGCGGCCAGAAACGAGCATGGGTGTCTCTGTAAACTCCCCAGCAGGCTCCAAGCTCTTGTGATGCACAGCACTAATCTCTAACAATGAGAAAAATATCCTCTTTTGGCACAACAGTTTGAAAGGACACTGCAAATCTGTTAATAAAATGGATCTGCCCCTTCATTAAAGAACATGGCAAAGGCAGAGGGACTGGAGTGCAGAGGAGCTGCAGAGAGCACCTGACACAGCCACAGGCTCCAGCTCCAGCACTGCCCCTGCTGCCAGCACACTCACTGCTCACTCGCTGCAGGGATGGACTCTCCCACCTTCAGCTGGAAATCTTATGTTGTGAGGTGTCCATTAACTTCAAAGCTCTTCACCTCAAACCCCAAACTCGTTATTCTTGGCAACTGAGGCAATTTGAATAGCACAGTAGAAAAACATAGGGAAAGAACACATCAGTGGAACTGGAACCTGCCTTGGCAGCAGAATAGTGTGGTAGGTTTAGTTTCCTTAAGAATCAAAAGCTAAATACTAGTGTCACCCTAGCAGAAGTATTCAGGTGGCTCTTGCTAGGTTAGCTACACCTCCAGTTACAGGCTGGTAGGTGAGAACTGATAAGGCTCACTTAGAGGTAAATAGGTAATTACTGCTACAGAGGTATGTTCAACATCAGTACAGAAAACATCTTCTTCCAAAGCAGGACTGTATTTCCTACAAATGCAGTTTCAGCACAAACCCAGGCAGTGTTTCAGTGCAATAGCTAAAGACCCAGATTACAGCAGCTCTCCTTTCTCCTTCCAAACCCAGGTTTCCACAGACTGCACTCAAGTCTCCAGCCATGACTGCCAATGGCCCAGGAATTTAGGGGGCACCGAGAGGTGTCCCATGGAAACTCTGCCTCGTTATACCCAGACAAAACCCCACCAATGCAACCCTGCTTAAATCAGGCCTTCAGCAGTCAGCCAATGGTTCTACAAATATTACACTTGACCCACAAAGCAAGACCAAACCAGTTTCAACACACATAATATCCTGCCTGAATGTGAATGGGGCTGACAAGCCCTTTGAGATCTGCTCTGGGGTTTCTCCCAGCTTAGTTGTGTGAACAAGTGCTGAGAGTCTTTGGTGTTTGTGCTCATGTTGGTTCTTCCAGAGCTCTTCCAGACACCCTTCTGTTCCACAGGAAAAAGAGAAAGGCCTGTGCTGAAGGCCTGTGCAGATCTCCCCAGACAGATCAATCTCCTTAGAACAGTACCTGTGGATTTTAGTCTGTTGTTTCCTTGAAACAGGGGAGGATAGTCAAGGGCACAACTTCCAGAACTCACTACAGTGAAAACACTGCATCTGATCTGCACTCAGAATTTGATACTACTGGCTGATGCTGTCAGAGGCACTCAGAACTGTCTCTATAGAAATGATGGGAAATTAAAGTTAGAAAGCTTCATAAGAAATGTTTTACTTTGTGGAAAGTTTCAGTTTTGGTGAGAAAGACAAAAGGCCTGCAAGCTGAAATGTTTTGCTTGGCAGATGAAGAACAGTTTCTAAGAAGGAGACATCTAAAAAACTCAGGAAGCTTTAAACAACAAAATCTCACTACTTCAGCTTATTTTAGAGGAGCTATGTAACTGTATCCTAAAGTAGGATTTAGTCCTCTAGTTTATGCTAGAAGTAAAAGGAAAACACTGCTCTGGAAGATGAAAAATGTTGCTAAAAAATTCCCCATGCTAGGAAGCAGGTGTGGAGAGGTTCTCTGAGAACTCTGGAGGCAGTAGAAGGGGCACAGACACACATCTCCCCAGGACTGCACTCACTGACAGATCCATTTACCTCCCCTGACAGTATCTTTTAGTGGTGATGCCTGGCTGAAGTTCTGAATCTGTAAAACATCTTCATTATTTCTTCTCTCCAATTTATTCAACACCATTAATAACTAAAAATAAAACCTCCACACTGGAACCTGCAGGCCTCAACAATAACCCCCACACAGCAGCAATGAGGAGCTCGAGACTTCCTTTCCAAATTTAGATTGCTTCAAACAGAAGTGAAAGTTCTTTGATAAATCAACAAACCCATGTTTTAGAAGCATGCAAGGGGAGCAGAACAGAGCAGGAAAGTGCTTGCCTGCCCTGCTAAACTTACTTGCAGAAGGCTTCTGAAGATTTGCAAGGCCCCAGCCCGTGGCTCCTGCCTGCCTGCTGAGCACTGGGGTCAACGACCTGCTCTGGCAGCAGCAGATCAGACCAGCTCAGAGCCTGGATCTGCTGCATCCCAGCAGCATTCCTCAGTGCCATGATAATTACTGCTCTAAAGAGGAGATCACAGCTTCTGCTCAGAGCTCTTCCATGTGGGATAACTACTAATCATCCTATCAGAGGCACTCCACAGTCCTCCACAAAGCAGGATTCCTTACTCTGCTGATGAAGTGTCCTGGGATTCCTCTCTGCTTCCCCAAGATGCACACAAAACAAACTAGATTTTCTCACTAAGCAGAAAAGGAGTGAGAGACCTGGCCTCTATTCACTTTAGAATACATACAGAAATGACAACTATATTTTAACTTTAAAGCCAAGTTCTGAACAGTCTCGAGCTCAGGTAATTAAGTCCAATGAGATTTGGATCTTCCATCTACCTACAGCCCTAATAGCTCAGACTTCAGACACTTGTGCTGCACTTAGAGAAGAATGAACGCCAGGCATCCGTGATGAGCCTGGGCTGTGATACACTCACACCCAGGGAGAGCAGGGCCTAAGCTACAATTTGAGTTCCCACCTCAGCAGTGCTCCAGGGTTCAGTTTAAACAGATGGTGCAAAAAGCAGGTTTACAACATAGAGAGTGAGCTCAGCTACAGAACAGGTGACTGTCACCTAGCACAGGCTGAGGCACCAGTGATTGCCTCACGGTCCTCAGAGCAGGGACAGTGGGAGCACAGCTGGCTGGGACGTGCCTCTGGGATCTGGAGGTGGCACAGGAGCTCTGGGCAGCTCTGGCTTAAGGCAAAAGACCTCTCTTCCCAGTAAGAGGGAGTTTATGTAGTTTAACTTGGGATTGATCCTGTCCTAGATTCTGGGGGCTACGCCAGTGAGGACTGGCTGCAGGCACAGCCAAGCCAGAATGCCAAACTGTTTCCTAATCATGTTGTGCTAGTCTGACTTGGGTGCAGGCTCCCACCAAGAAGCAGCAGTGCCCACAACACTTCTGTGCACAACTGTTCATAAGTTATGTCTTGGAAAAATGCCCCATTTCTTTTGGAGAAGGTGTGTTTCCAGACTCAGAGAGCCTCTGTCCCTCTGCTTTGCCTGCTGTGGCAACCCTGTGCTGCTGGTAGTGCCTGCTGTGTGGGATTGCTCCCTGGGAGTGAGAAAGGAGCAGGGAGGGAAGGCTGAGAGCCAGCTGAGTCAGTATGGCTGGGTGGTGTCATCCACACATCACCCTGTGCCTTTCACCACAGCAGTAGCCCAGGAAATACGTTCTCCAAGCTCCAAAACAGTAGCAGAGTCAGGACTGCCTTCAGTACCATTTTCCTTTAATTAAAAAAAAAAAAATCCCTATAAGCTGAAAATAAGGATAAGAAATCTTAGGCTTAGAGGAAAGGTGAGGGTTTATCCCTCAAGCATCTGATAGATTACATAGGCTACGTTGGAAATATCATTTTAAGCTTATCTATTCCCTAAATAATTTGGTGTGTCACGTGACTTCTTTGTTAAGTGTTCCTATTTCCGAACAAACCAGGTGATAAATTTGTGTACCCCCTGCTGACTCAGAGCTGTAAATCTGTCACTGGCACGCAGCTGGATCTGCTCGGGGCTTTCCTCGGGTAAAGTGCAGGTCACAGCAGTTGAACTCAAGGAGCAGCCCAAGCTCTGTGCAGGTGGGACCTGTGCAAGCTCGGTCACATCCCGGAGTTCACTGGACACAGCTGGGGTTCACAGCAGCTGCTTCCCTGATCAGATCAATTCTGTGCATGCCAGAATGGTCAGAAATCATGTGTGCAGACTGAGGCTTGTCTGGCACTGTGGGCTCCTGTCGGTGTGTGTGGGCACAGACAGACAGAGCTCCCACCTCCCGCCCTGCTGAGCTCCTTTACTGACCCCCGGTGCTGAGGAGGGTCTCCAAGCTGACTGCACAAAGATGAGCAGGAAGGACTCTGCTTCACCATAATCCAGTGGCCACACAGGCAGCCTCAGAGAGGCACATGCAGCACAAAGGCTCATCCTGACACTTCCTTTCTTGCTTCCCAATCAGTGCATCGCAGAATCCAACCCAAGGTGAGGAGTACCCAGAGCCTGACAGAAAAGTGAACAGTCATATCTTTATGTTGATGATAAGCTGCTCAGCAGAGCTTGTCCTGGGAACTCCAGGTAACTTAAAACACTGCTGCTGACTTTTTGTGCCAAAATTTATAAAACCAATGGTAGGAGATGTGCTAAATCTCATTATGGTGTACAAGTTCTGATCATATACAGAAACACCCTGTCACAAAGGACAGATGATGTCCACAGACTGGATTATACTATATGGTTCCCTCTCCTTCCAAGTCAAACAGAACCTCTGTTGAAGCCTATCTGGTACAAGTGCACAAATTTAAGAAAAAGAAAGTCCTACAAAACCAGAAGACACCTTTAAGAAAAACAAATGTGTTACATATATGCAAAAAGTAAGATGAAGTAAGAGACTTTCTTCTTCTCTTACATAAGACCTGCTGGGAAAGGAAGTCCTTTCAGCTGAACAAGGCTCACAAACATGTGCCTACAGGTCGGAGTTTGGCCTGAAATATTCACTACTCCCACTTCTTCCACTTTATAAAGAGACAGTGGTCTTTTCCTTATGCACACCACTTCCAGTCTGCAAGTGTGAGTGTGGACCATTACAATTCTTCTTCCTCTCCTCTCATGCTTCCCCCCCATTTTCAAAGCATTTGTTTCTGTTCAGAGATTGCTTGGTAAGATAAGCCTTTTCTGGACAAATTGCCAAATGAATCAAGATAATGACAAAGCAAGTTCAAACAGGTTTAACACACAGGTATCATTCAGCCGCTGTGAACAACTGATCTGTGCAGAGTAGACTGACTTATTGTGACACAGCATAGCTGGAGTCAGACTTTCTGATCTGGTGCTCTGCTCTCTGGAGGTGCTGAACAGAAGACATTCCTGAGGAAAAAGTCCAAGTGATCTCTGCACACAGGCAGGAGGGTCTCTCACCGACTGAGTCCAGCCAGGGAGCCTGGAGGACACTTGTTCTCAAAGCCCAGGCAGAACACAGCAATGTGTGCTCCTGCCCCACCCTGACCCTCCCACCATGACCAGCGTGGAGGCAGCTGCCCTGCCAGGAGCACTGCAGTCACCTTGGGAGGTCAGAACCACGGCAGGAGAAAATACAGCTGCAGTCTAAACCCACCCTAGGTCTCGGTTCAGCCTGGTGCTGCCTCACCTTTGCTGCAGTTAAAAGGGCTGGGGGAAGGTGTCTCACTTGGCCTGGGAATTCCCACAGCTATCCAAACCAGCTGTTTCCAGCAGAACAGACGGAGAAACCACAGGAACCTTCTCTGCCGACAGGACCCAGGACTTTATTCTCCTCCTCACCTCCAACAGACTGCCTTGAGCTGCAGTTGGAAGTTAGAAGTGCTTCACTACAGATATCCAGTCCCATCATCAGCTTCCCAGCCAGAAAATTAATCCAGAAAGATACTGCTTTCACCAAAAAAAAAAAAAAAGGCTAAAAATAATATGCTTCTAAGATTGTGAAACCAATTTAAGAGTCACGCAAGGGATTAGTGTAGGGACAGAGGTAAAGGCTGACAGAGCTATTTCTTTCCAAGGATGCTTGGAAACAACACTGGATGCTCACCACATGGCAAGACATTTCTTGCTCTCTTACGTATGGGTTAAAATTACCATGATTTTCCATTTCAGTTTTGTAGTCAACTTCAGAAGTGAGTAAACCTGCTAGGACAGAATTGAAAGCACAGCCCAGCACTGGGTAGAAAGAAAAACACTCAAGCACTTATTGGGTATAACACACAAAACTTTAAAAAAATTACCAGTCCTTGTGGCATCAGAGAACCCAGTCTGCTAATAACCAAACTAACAGAATCTACTTTTCACTACAGGGAAACTCCCTGCCCTTCTAAGAAACAGCCTTCATACATGTGAAACAGAGTCAGCTCACGTAACACATCTGCTCTCAACATATTCTTTGCAAGCAATTCCCACAGCCCTTTGTTTCCTCTCCTTCCTGTATTACAGAAAGTTCTCCCTGCACTCATCTGAGCCACCGTGATGCAAATCTGTACCTGTCAAGGCCCCAGTTTGAAATCCTTATCTACCATGTGCTTTATTTTGAGAAGACCTTATAGGCAAGAGGAATGAGGAAAGACTTAGAGCACTTCAGTAAACTGGGAGGGACCTAAGCATGTGCTCGAGTTCCCTGGGTCAGGCTGGTGCTCCTGAGTGGTGACACACACAGGGTGAGCCATGTGGTGTAAGTGACACCACCTGAGCTGGGAACAGGCACGGAGGGAAGCGGCACCAAACGGAGCAAGCTCGTGTGTCCAGCGCAGAGAACAACACAAGCATTTAGATGAACCTGCACTGGTGTGTTGGGCTGTGCATTCCACTCACATTACAACTACCTCCAGAACTTTACTTCAGGGCTGTGCTAACCCTGGGATCAGAAGTGGCCATGAGCATGCACTGCTGTCTGACCTGAACTGGTACAGAGACAGCCACGTCCACCTGACAGCACCCACCCCACGCGTGGTGCTGTGAGTGTCTGAGTTCAGATACACAAGATTGTGCTCTGGGAGATATCCCTTCACCTGTTACATTCATGGTTTTGACATGAAAACTAGACATTACACAACTTCCAGAGATGTATGAGCTATGTACAAATTGCACTGTAGAAACTTCCCTGCCTTTTTATCTCTTTGAACAATAACAAGTGAAATCAAGACACTGATTTTTGACTTAGTATTCAAATCACACAGAGCAGCCTTGAATTCAACCTCAAGAACTATTTCTTCAACTTCCAAAATCAAATCTCCTCCCTTCCCAAACTACTGCTTTCTCCTTCCAGTCTGCTGCTTTTACCTCTCTTAAGTTTTATAATTTCTTTGTGGCTTCGCTACACAGTTTAGCAGTTACATTGATGCAAGTAATTTTTCATCACTCTTTCTCCATGAAAAAGTTTCTGCCCAGAGGAGAAGTCCCATGAGGATTCAGACCCACAGAGGTGGCTCACAGGCCCAGCAGCTGCACCAGCAGCACCACTAACCATGACCCACAGAGCCATGTGGTGACTCGTCGAGGCCACCAGGGAAGCACAGCAGGCCCTGAGATCTCCCAGCTCCCAGGTGCTGGCTCAACTACGGACTCTCGAGGAGCTGCCCACAGTCAAAGCAGCAGCACCCCGGCTCTGTGCAGGACCAGGGGGTCTCTGCTGACACGATCCAACAGGCAAACACACGTGGCCACACTGGCATTGCTGACACGTGAACCAAGGCACAGGAGTTACACCTGGTACCTGGGACAGCACTGGGCCCACCTCCCTCGGGAGCTCCCTGAGGAAGGACAGCCTGGGGAAGCAAACACAGACCCTCAGCTCCTGCAGTCTGGCTCTGCAGCCCCAGCCTGGCACGGGGAGTGAGGCACAGCTCGGGCTGTGCAGCTCGGGCTGTGCCTGACGTGTGTCTTGGTACAGCAACTGAACGGCACAAAGGGCACGGAGTCTGTGCTGTGCCCATGGCTCCACATGTGGGCAGAGATCCAGCACTTGGTTCAGCTCCCAGAGAAATCACATACTGGACCGTGCATCAAAGAGATTTTTTTCAGCTAAGATTTTTTCTGATAATAAATTTATGATCATCAGTGAGTGTGGCACCCATTTGTTTAACCAGATAAATGCTGAAGAGGATTGAGTGCACACAATCAACAACTATTGCTAGAGACAGCTTTTGTTGCTTTAAGAAGAACCTGAAGATGATAGAAGGCCTTTATCCTTTGTGAATAAAGGTTTCCTTTTAGAACAGGTCCACTATCAAAACAGTGATGATCATTTTCCCGAAATGATGCTGATTGATATTGTTTGGGCATTAAAAAGGCTGTCAGTAGGGCTGCCAAAAGCCTATACAAATATTATTTGAGAAAGAATAGCCCTTGGAATGCTATTTGGAGGTGACAGCAGGAAGAAAAGAGCTGTAAATTTGGGTTAAAAAAGAGAACAAACCAAACCAAAACATCCTACAAAACAAAACAAACAAACAAAAACACACAAAAAAGGCAGAGGAAGAAAAAAGGAAGAATGATAGATTTCCATGAGGTTGTGCCAAAAGCTACCTACCACCTATTGTTTCACAGTTTTTTTCCCAACCTTCATTTCTCATGTGATGGATTTTGCAGCATGTAGGTTTGTTACAGTTACAGTGTTGTGATGATCTGTCTTCCTAAAGGCCCAATACTCTATCCAGCTCCACAGCATCCAGCACCAGGTACAGAAAAGGAGCATTAGCCTTCACATCAAACTTGAATCAAAGAAGGGGACAGGAGGGGATTGTTTACTTAGAGCAACACTACCTGCACAGAAGGTAAAAGGAAACGTCATTTAATTACCTAAAGGTCAAATGAACTAAGGAAAAATAATATACACTCCTTTTAAAATACACTCCTTTTCTTATGCAGACTTATGTACAGTACAGATCCAGCTCTTCTTTGAGAGCATCACAACAGCACATGTTTTGTGCATGAAGAGTTTTGTGTAGTATTTCTAAACAGCACAACGTCTCTCCAGCCTGGTCCGTGATGCTGTCTGAGCCACAACAACGGAGGGAAAAGGAGGATCGGATTAGATCAGTGAAACCGAGCCAGGGATAGAGAGACAGGCCTGGAGCAGAGGGCAGGAACCATCAAGAGTAGACACCAAGGACCTGCGGGAAAGGGGAGTCCGCACGGCTTCCCAGGACAGCGCTGTGGGGACGCACCTCCTGCCAGGGAGCCCGGAGCCCCCATCGCATCCCGCCCGCAGTGACACGGGAGCCAGCGCAGGCCCCGACACGGCCTCGCGAACCCGCCCCCGGCGCGGGGCAGCCGCGGCTGCGGGCGCTGTCCCCGCACCTGCCCGCGCTCCGCCGGCACCGGCTCCGCCCGCGCCCTCCCGGCCGGGCCCCGCGGCGGGCCGGCACCACCGACCCGCGGACGGGGCTGCGGGGGCGTCCCGCCCTCCCTGCCCGCCGCCAGCAGCCCTCGCCCGCGGGGGAAGGCGCGGGCGCGGCCCCGGCGCTGCGGGGACAGGGCGGCGGGAGGGGCAGGCCCGGCCGCGGCCCCGCTCCGCCCGCCCGGCCCGTACCTCCAGCGTGCGGATCTCCTGCTGCGTGAGGTCGTTGGACGCGGCGCACTTGGTGCGGAGCCCGCGCAGGTTGGAGAGCGAGATGTCGATGAGGTCCTGCAGCAGCCCGCACTGCTGCAGCGTGCTCCGCACGGCCGGCAAGCCCCGCGGCCCCGCCGCCTCGCCGCCGCTCCGCTCCTTCCTCTCCAGCATGCCGGCGGCTCGCAGGGCAGCCGCTCTATCCATCCCTCGGCATCAGGGAGGCCGGCAGGCGAGGCTGCGGCGGCGGGGGAGCGGCGGGAGGGACGGACGGAGGGAGGGAGAGAGGGAGGCGGGAGGCGGCCGGGCCCGCCCCGCCGCTCTCGCCGGGCAATCACCGCGCGGTACATGCGCGGCCGCCGGGGCCGCGGGCGCGCCCGTTCCGCCCTCGCTGCAGCCCCTCAGTGCCCGCTGCGGCCCCTCGGTGTCCCCCTGAGCCCTTCGGTGCCCGCCGCTGCCCCTCGGTGCCGTGTCCGCCTGAGCTCCTCAATTCCCGCCTCAGCCCCTCAGTGCCCGCTCCGCCCCCGCCGCAGCCCCTCAGTGACCTCAGAGCTCGTCAGCCTTCACCTCTCGTCCCAGCCCCTCAGCGCTCCCCTCAGCATCTCCCTCTGCCCCTCATTGCCCACCTCAGCGCCCTCACCGCTCGTTTCAGCTCCTCAGCGCCCAGCTCAGCGTCTCCCCGCTCTCTCACGGGTATGTCAGGGCTCGTAGCTCGCCCCCGAGGAGCCCCCGAGGGCCAGCGCGGGTCCCTGAGGGGCGAAGGGCCGGGGCAGAGGGGCCGGCCCGGCGGGGTGAGGGTCCGGCCGAGCTCCGGCACAGCACGGGGAGAGGAACCCATCGGTGGGTCCGAGGCACTGAAGGCCGCGAGGACCTGAAGGTCCGGAGGTTACTGATGGCGTTGAGTGTGTTCAGCACCTTCCCAGCTGGGATGGGGTGTCTGCCGTGGCCGTGGCACGGCCGGGGCTGTTGGTGCAGTCCGTGTGTGCGGGGCACTGGCACCCCTGACATCTGTGACATTACACCGGCACAGCCACGTGCTGGCTATAAACAAGGCACTTAATAAGGCTATAGAGAGCTTTCCTAAAATAGCCTTTCGCAAAAATTCTGTGAATTGATCATATACATGTTTTATTTGACATAAACGTTTACTTAGTAAAGAATAAGTGCAGGTTTAATACATGAGGCAGGTATTATTATAAACATATTTTAGTGAATATAAACATTTGAGTGCAATAGTTCATCCTTATCATGAGTAGGGAGGGAAATTTATGATGGCCTTGAGGAATCATTGTGGTTTCAGCTTTCACAATGGAGACATGAGAAAAATAGTCCAGGTAACTCCATTACATTTGGTTGCATACCCGGCCTGTCTGATTGACTCGCACAGAGCTGAGATGTCAGTGCAGGAACCACTCATCTCCCAATTATTAGAAGAATTAGGACTTTTCATCTGACATGAGGGATCCAGAAAGGCAGTTTGGTTGTACCTTGCTGACAGAAGAAGACAGCCTCCTTAATTTGAACTAAATTGACACCGGCTTTTAAAAGATAAAATGACATTTGAGCCACATGTGGCAATAAAGAAGGGAGTTTTTTTGCAAAAAAATAAAAAGAGAAACCGTATGAATTTAGGACATGAGGCAGTGGAGCAGGGCAAAGCAGCTGACACTGAGATGTTTTCCTCATGGTTAGATGGATACTGATATCTGCATTAGTTTGTGTGGATTTGCATCAAGTAGTGTGGCATATGCTGTTTAGTAATTTTCTTAAGAATGTAGGTCAGGTTAAGTATTTGATTTCATTGTCATTATTCACATGCTGTAAAGTTCATACGCACTAAGGGCTTTGCTGGATTAGGGTTTAATTAGTTTGCCATCTGATGAGTTCTGTGGTTTTGGGAAAGTAACTTACTTTGCTTATTACCTCCATATTTCTGACCTTGTGGAAAAGTCTATCTACCCCTTCTCCTCTCAAGTGCACTGGAACTTTAACAAATTTTAGTTTGTAGAATCCTGACAGGTTGAAATCCTCAAATACAGGTGACTGTGGAACTGGGCAATATTATTGACAGGATATTATTCTTGTAGGAATTCTCTACATGCCCACCTGAGAACATCCATTCGCTGATAGAACTGAGTGCATTGCATAAGAAAGCAAACCAGGAAAATTGTGCATCACAAGATACTTGGCATTCCCTGCAGTGTTTGTGTGCTGGGAGTGCCGGCCTCGTTACCCGGCTGCCATCCCTGGGCAGCATTCCAGTGCCGGCACACAGGGCTGCCCTTGGGCCTGCATGGAAAAATGTGCTGACTAAAACACTGCCTGTGTGTCCCTGTCCCTGCTCAGCACCGCTGCTGCCTCACAGGTGGTGGGGCTGTCACAGTCACAGGAGAGCTGGGGCTCTGAGTGCTCCTGTGCAGAGCCAGAGCCAGAGCCCAGGGCACTGAGTGCTCCTGTGCAGAGCCAGAGCCCAGGGCACTGAGTGCTCCCGTGCAGAGCCAGAGCCCAGGGCTCTGAGTGCTCCTGTGCAGAGCCAGAGGCCAGGGCTCTGAGTGCTCCTGGGGGGGTCACAGCTCCAGGCCCGGGAAGAGCGGGCAGAGTGGCACCCATGGCCACACAGGAGTTCATGGAGTCGTAGAACCAAGGAATAGTTTGGGTTGGAAAGGACCTTAAAGATATCTACTTCCACACCCCTGCCATGGGCAGGGACACCTTCCACTATCCCAGGTTGCTCCAAGCCCCGTCCAGCCTGGCCTTGATCACTTCCAGGGATGGGGTGGCCACAGCTGCTCTGGGCAGGGCCTCACCACCCTCACAGTGAAGAATTTCTTCCTAATATCCAATCCAAACCTACTCCCTGTCAGTTTGAAGCCATTTCTCCTTGTCCTGTCACTCCAGGCCCTTGTTCAAGGTCCCTTGTTAGAGTCTCTGCTTAATTCCTTAAACACACTGTGTTTCATGTGAAGTCTATATTGAGTGTGTGTAGTGGAGAATGCAGCTCAGAATTGGGAGAGAAAAATGATTGCAAGTGCATTAGCGTTTGTGCCTACTGAACAGTATTCCCAGCATCTTGTGCAATTTAAAATTCGACTGTGTTGATCCTGTTGAGATTTTTTGACAGTCTTGGCCTTGAAACAAAGATACAAGAAAGAAATGGAGGGCAAGTATGTCAATTGGCAACTCAATTCAGGTTGCTGTTTCACCACAAACTTTGTGTACAATCTTGATAATTTGTCTGGAACTACAGCTCTCTGTAAGGAAAGGGAGTAAAAGCACTGCTATATTAGAGGTTTTGAAAAGAGAAATGCTGTGGCTGGGTCATGCTGGAAGGACCATGTGAGCACACCAAATGAGCTGTTTTGCCCAAAGATTTCAGAAAGTGACATTTTCATGCTGTACTTTATACATTTATTGATGCACTTGTTAGGACTTTTCCTTTAATGTAGGGTGTATTGGGGTGGATGTAAGAACTGCCTTCTGTAGAGGAAACCACTTTGTTCTTGAACAGAGGAAACCGTACACACATTGTGAACTTCATTCCAATGTGAGCTGTACAGTGGCCTTTTTGCATATCAAAAAACAACAATAGTTTTGGAAGCGATGATAAAATGTGGAATGCCTGTACTGGATCAGAGAAAACTGTTAAGTCCCTGCTTAAACCACTGGGCTAAGATCTGAGAGGATTTCTCTTCCCCACTGCCTCCCATATCTCTTGCCCACACAGATCAGGTTCTCTGGGACAAGAATTTTCCTTTGCTAGCTACCCCAGTAGAGCCCTAACCTTGCTAATCACCTCTGAAAGTCCTGCCCTGTAGGCCACAGTGGTCTTTAACTCTGTAACATAAGCTCACTGGGGAAAAGCAAAAACCTTTTCCTTTTTTTTTATTCCTGAAGAGAGAAAAGCACTCCTGCATTTCACATGCTGCCTTTGTGAAAAGCCTCTATTACCTTTTTAGCTAGCTTGCCCCAATTTCATTCAGCTATCACAACACTGAATTTAGATGATGAGACTGAATTACTCTATTTGATGTGTTTAACACATAATAGAAACCTGTTTTAAAAAAGCACAGTGTTGGGATTTGAAGAGCTGAAATGTTAGGTGTTTCAGATAAAAGAGGCCTTTATTATGGGTGATTTTCCCCTCAAAGGCTTCCTCCTACACAGCCATGGAGTATTCCTCTCACCGAGCACAGCACAGGAATACACAGTAGCTCTGGCATGCTCATCTGCTGGGAAGTTGAGAAACTAAAGTCCTATTTTTAGACTTGCTGCTGGATATTCTTGTTAGGATATGCTGAGAAAGTGAAGATGATGAGGTGGTGATCAGGGGACAAATCCTCACCATTTTCTCTAGTTTAAATTAATCTCCGTTGCCTGCAACTGAGCCAAAGCAGTTCATACCAGTTTGAGATTGGGCCTGCAACTATAAGAAAAATTTAATTGTAGGTCCACTTCTTCCACGGACTTTTCCCTGCTCAGCTGCCCATGTGGTGAGCCTTATGCACAAATTACAGTAGAGGCCACCTTGGACAGGTGAAACACCCAGTCCTTTCTGCCTGATTATTTTTTGCCTTCTTTTGTATCACTTGTCATCAGAGAATGTAACCCAGGAGTTTAACCCAGGACTCTTCTGCCAGTTAAATGGCAAGGTCAGATGTGAGGGATGGACCAGCAAGTCCAGGGCTTTGGCAGTGGTGGGTCCCAATGAGACAGAGATAGATACAGGAAACAATGTATGCTGAGCATAATGGAGAGAGAGATGTGAAAATTAAACACTAGTCTTGTTCTTAAAAATAATTTTCATGGGTGGGGAAAACAGCTCGGGCAATGTGAGAGAAACAGTTTCTGCCCCACAAGGGGACCACAGGAGGAACTGCTGTGTAGCAACAGTGAGTGTTTCTGTGGACAGGTGTCGTGGTTTAACCCCAGCTGGCAGCTGAGCCCCACCAGCCTGCTCACTTCCCCTGCAGCAGAAAGGAGCTTTGAGATGGGCCTGAGAGGAGCAGGATCGGAGTGATGTGTTCGTCTTGTGAGACCTCACCTCCTGGAGTCACGTGAGTAAGCAAGAATTGCAGCTGTTACAGCACCCAGAAACTTTCTGTCTTTAAGGGAGCCTGAACATACAAATGTAGCCATCTATGAAACAAATAGAAAACTCAACATTTATTTTTAGAGAAATCTCAGGGGGGTTGCAGCCTTTCTTTAGCATTAGCTGTGTTGCAATTGTGCTGCCTTTTTGTCTGCTATTTATCACCAGTCTCTTCTGTTTAGACTAAAAACTGTTTGAGGCAGGAAGTGTCTTTTACTCTCTGCTTGCACGGCAACGCCTGAATCTCAGCTAGAAGCCTCTAAACTCTGCTGTAATGTAAATAGTCAGTAATGACAGTCCCAGAGGCCTCAGCCCCCACCCCCCTTGGAGGCCGGCCAGCCCACGGGGTTTGTTCTTGCAGCAGATGAGCCAACACTGAAAAGTGACAAATTTTGTTGGCTAAAGATATTCATAGGTCTAACAGGGATAAGAAACACCCGCCTTTAGAAACAGAGGCTTATGTCTCTCCGAGGATAAACACACCCTAGATTGAGTCACGCTGGCATAATCCCCTTGTGCAGTTTGTATATTGGCATTAGATATGTGTGTGAGGCAAAAAGACAAATATTTGGTTAATAGAACAACACGGGGATAATAAAAAATAATTAGGCAGCCTAACCTCTCAGAACACTGCAGCAGGTGAGCTGCTGGTCTTCCCCTCAGACACACACACATCCCTGCAAGCAGAGCTTGTTCAAGTTTGTTTTATCTGCAGCAACATACCTAGTTTATTTGGTTAAATGCTACCAGAGTAAAAATAATAAATCAATAATTAAAGAAATCAAGTCCAGTAGCCCACAGTCTGGCAGGGAAGGAGTATATGCTGTGGTGGGAAAAGCAGGCTCATATTCCACAAGAGAGCTTTGTCAAGGGTATTGCATAAGGAGATTACAGGCCTGAGTCTGAAACAGGCTGAAGGTTTTAGTTGTGTTTGTCATTAGCACTGCTCTGAAGTGCAGCACAACTGCCCCTCTTTCATCTGGGTGAGAAAAGGCTCCAGCTCCATCGTTATGTTCCTCAGAGCTGGGACTCCACATGGCTATTAGCTCATTGCCCTGAGTCCCTTCTGGGTGCTCCAATGAAGGGAAAGGAGCTGGACGGGTTAATCACCTGCTGCCATTGTCCCCGTGCTGGGATCCATGTTTGATGTGACAGCCCTGGAAAGGCCCCCAGTGCAGACTCTGCCGTGCACACCCTGTGTGAGGCTTGTCCTGCTCCCGGGCCTTTGGCACTGCAGTTATGGTGATTAGCAAAATGAGAACAAACCCCTCCCACCCTGCCTGCTGTACTTCTGTCAGCAAAGCTCTGACTCAATGCCAGTTTTTCTGGCAAAAGGGAAAAAAAAAAAACAAAGCAACTTTTCCTGACTCTTTGTGGAGAGAGATTTTAGCACCAGCTCTCATCCTGTTTTGTGGGAGGCCTCCTTTCCAGTTCTGCAACCCTCCCTCCACATCTGTGTGTGCAGTGCCTCACAAGTGGGGTGACCACAGTGACTTCTCAAGCAGTACATTATGTCTCTCATCACATACCTAGCAAGAAGGCTGTGCTGGGATCAGCTGGGCCTGCTGGATGATCCACATCCCTCTCCATGGGAGGAGCAGGACCACAAAGACCACTGGATCCAGTATCCGCATTCTTCCCAAGATCCATTTGCACGTCTGATGTAGCTGTGTCCTTCTGCATGGTGGAACCTGGGAGGAGCTATTATAGTCTAAAGAAAACTTGCAACATTATGCAGAATATTTAGAAAGTCAGACCTGTCCTCTGCAAAAAAATGGCTCAGCAGTAAGTCATTAGAGTGATGATAATAGAAAGGACATTTTATTCAACTATCAATCGTTCTAGCTCTTGATGAGCTGAGAGTTAATTTGCAGAAGCAAAAGCAGACACAGATCTTTTGTTCCTTCTGATTCAAAGTCCTTTGAAATCAGTGTCTTCCCAGTCAGTAAGTTTTGGATTAGGTCCTCGTTCTGTCTTCCTTTCCCCTGTCCATACAGTACCATGAAAATTCAGACTGTTTCTCTTTACTTCCTTCCTCTTCATAAAATGTCTAATAATCAGCCATCTGGTGTCCAAGATGCCTTGAGTATTAGGGCATTTCCTTTATCCAGGGGAGGCTTGTGAGAAGAAAGATAAATGTGTCCATGACCCATCCCTGCTGTGTGCTGATTAGGGGCCGGCAGTTTCTCTTTGTTCACAGTGATGACTGTAGTCCTAAGTTGTTTAGGAGATAAACATATTTAGAGGGAGAATCTTGGTTTCTGATCTACTAGATTTCTTGGCATTACTCAATTATGCTTAATGAGAATGCTATAGAACAATGTAATACTTGCAATATGTGTTAAAGACAGAGTGGGATTTTGAAGGGAAGATGCAAAGGGAGATCTGTAGAAAATGCTGTGTATCCTAAAGAACTGCAGTCTGGATTCATTCTCATTTTAATTCTGCCTCACAGTGGCACCCAATTTTTCAGAACTGGCTAAAAAACTTAACCCCTTCCTTTCACTGTGTATTCCAGAGAGCACAGCTGCAAGACAAGCTGTGTGCAGGGCTCTGTTCAAGGCAGTGTCAGTCCCGGGGAACAAGGGTTCTGTGTGCCATGCTGTGTGAAACTGGGTCAGGTCTCAAGGTAGCCAATGGATTGAGATTCAAGTTTAAGAGGAAAATATTGAAGGGCACAGAGAAACTGTGACAGAGCATCCACTGAACCATCACATTTTTTTAAAACAAAGCCTGGAGGGAGAGGGCAAGTCAGACTAAAATGAAAACAAAAGCAGCAGGAAGAATCTGCTGTCTTAGCTCTGAAGTCAGAGACAAAGAAAAGAGCTATCCCTTTTATTCTGTGATGACTTGTAGGTCAAATTTGTGACATAAAGGAGATTTGTGTTTTGATTTGTGAGGCCTTGAGAGTTGCACGTTTTTTGTTGTCTTGTCTGTGGTGGCATGAAGAGATGCCAGTAAGGTCCTGTTCATGTTCACAGAATGATGCTCCCATCCCATGAGGGTGTGGACAGTCACTGGAGGTTTGTACCAGGAGTCTTCATTTGATGGTGTTTATAAATGGTAAACAATCCTGCACTACTGCCTGCTTCCCAGCAGGACAGAACCCAGCCTGCTGCTGGGGCTCCTGCAGACACCTGGGGTGGGAGGCATTGCTCTGCTTTTCAAGAAATCTCCTTAGAAAGTGCTAGAAAGCACAGCCTGTCTCACTACCCTGTTTCTGCCAGTAGCTGCCAGTGTGGGAGGGCTCCACTGCCCCAGTTCTGCACAAACACACCCTCTGATCTTGCTGAGAGTGTCTGGGGAGAGAATGGTCTTGGCCAGTTCTTGTCAGCCTTTGAGTTCAGGCTCTTGGTTTTCTGCTCACTCTTCCTCCTCAGTTTCCATCCCAGCCCTCGACTTTCTCAATAACACCATCTCTGGAAATAGTTTGCACCGGAAGCAAGATAAGAGAACATGAATGCTGGCAGGAGCTGAGCCAAAGTTCTGAAGATTCTGGCTCTCACCCCACAACACCAAATAGGAAACCCTTTGCATTCGTGGCAGACAAATGTACAGGAAAGAACAAAGTAAATCCTTACCACTTTCCCTCATACTTGAGCTTAGTGTTCCCTGAGCCAGAAGCTTGCATGTTTTACCTCTGCTCTCACTGCAAAATCAGAGAATTCAGCAGCTGAGGAAGAGGCAGCTGGCCCTGGCTGCTGCTTCTGCTGTGTACAGGGTGCAGGTCCATTGGTCTTGTCGGGCAATATTCCCCCTCAGAACCAGAGTGCTTGATCAGAGGTCTCAGTTCAGGAAAGTGGTTGTGTTCAGGTTGTTGCATAAGCACAGAATTAATTTGAAGTCCATATCCATACTTTAGTGCTACAGCAGTCAATATGATAGACACACATTGAAGTCAAGTTAGTATCTGATTTTAAAAGACTGAATTGAAAAAGCTAAGGCAGAAGGCTTCAAACCTCCTTAGGGCACTGATCTTTCGGTGTGTCTGTAAGAAGCTGTGCAGGTTCAGTTCAAACCAGGGGAGAAGCTCCCCTTGACTTCAGTCAGCTCCTGGTCAGGTTCTGAGCTGAAGCCACAGGGCTGAGTGACCTGTTCATCACAGATGATTCACAGCTGCTGACTGAGAAGTCAGGAATTCGAACTGCAGGTCCTGAAATTGGTACCACTCCATTTTCTGAGCATATTAACAAGGGAGAGACAAATCTCTCTGAAGGCAAAAACTTGTGGAAAAAAAAACATAGAAAAGAATTGTCTTGAGAAAATAAAGCTTTTCCCTGTTTTCTATGTGGTGTGTCCTGTGGGACCTTGGACACTAATCTGAAGGAGGAGGGAGGACTTTTAGTCTTAGCTTGATCACCGTGAAGAAGCAGTTGGAAAGCTGTACTTGGGGATGACAATCAGCTTGCACAGACCTTTCCCTCTCTGGAATGCTGTCTCTCATCACAGGCACCGATAACAACCCCCCAGTGTCAGGAAGTGATACCAGCACATCCTCTTTGCAAAACTATCTGAAAAACCAGGGAGGAATTTTATTTCTGACACCAGTCCTACAACAGCCATCTGCACACCTCTCCTGCTTCCTTCCTTGGTTTTATTCTCAACTCTTTTTGTAGCCAATGTGTTTCCAAGCGCCACAAGAGGTTCTGAGTTGCCAGCTTCTGCTGTTTCTGGTCCCTTGCATCACACTAAGGCACATATTTGCTGCAGCCCTTCCTCCTGTATCATTTCCTGGTACAACTGGATAACCCAAAGCATAAACTCTGAGCCATGAGGGGAAAGTGGCCGAGTACAAGGACTGAAATAGGGCAGCTACCTGGACTGAGGAACCAATGGATTGGCATGGTGTCTCTCATGTCTCAGGTGCTCATGTTTTCACCATTCAATAAGTTTTCCTTTGCTCAGATCAGTCCTTCTCTTCCCTATGAATGAAACTGTAGCTGTAGGGAAAGGAAACGTTGACTCAAAGCAGCATGTGGTGTATCTTTCCCATGGGAACGTCCTGTTGAATAAAAATTGAAAACAGCTTTCAAAAACAGCAGATTCACCTTGGTAAATCTGTCTCCTCTTCAAGTCAGAATACATCTTTGTGCCCTGAAGAACCAAGGGAATTATTCTGAAAATTTATTTGGGCAGTGCAAGGAAAGAGCCTGTAACTGTACCTTGGGTTTTATGGGGAGTGCATTTCCACTACTTTGGCTTCCCATCAGTATAATCATGATTTTGGAAACCATTTCAAGGAAGGGAATGATGACCCCGTGGTTGAGACAGTGAGGCTGGACCAGTCTGGTTCAGTTCCTGGCTCTTTCAGAAACTATAGCCATGGGCAAATCATCTCATCTGTCTGCCTCCCCCAAGAACCAGAGACGAGAATGTTTCCTCTGTGTGGCATATCTGTTTAAACCATAGAGAGCACTTAGGATTTAAACTTATAAGATGAAAAGATTAGATGTGATCCACATCTGTGCTTCCCAGAATCCTTTTCAAAAGGTCAGATTTTGCCCATTGTAGTGCACATAATTAAACATTAGTTCATTGGTTTAGTGGAGTTACTCCACATATTCATTGAACTAATTGAAGTCAGAGCTTAGAATACTGGATCTAAGGGCTTCTTCTTTGATAGGACTGTGGTCAGAGCTTTTTGACAGAATGTCTGCAGCTCCTCTCCACCCATGGACTCCTTTTCAGTTACCACCTGGTAGTTCTGCACTGTTTCTGAGATTTGCAAACTCCTCCAAGTTCAAAAGCCTTGTTCAGTTGTACTGCCTGTCTGTTACCAAAACATGAAACAAAATATCTCCCCTCAAACCATAAACAACTTAATCTACCTCACACGATTCACATTTAAAATAGGAAATCTGAAATATCAAAACCACAAGCATTCAAGTGTTTCCGTGAAGGATAATCAGGATGCTGGAGTTGCTAATAATTTTATGTAGGTGTTCAAGCTGTGAAAGAACCCATATGGTCCTTTTCAGTTCTGCATTTCTGTTAACAAATTATATGTCTGTAGAATTTCAGCAGTTGTTGGCTGTCCTAGATGTGTTCAAAACAGCATGTGCTGTTCACCTGTGCTGTGAGGTGGGAATTTTAGCCCAGCCAATGCTCCCTGTAGTCCCTCTACACCCTGACTCCTCCATACCCTTCAAACTGGGAAAGTTTCCCCGTCACAAAGTTTGTTGCAGAAATTTTCCCAGCTCTGTTTATCAGCCTTGACCCATCTGGCAAAGAGCAGAACGGGGGCTGCCGGTGCCTTTCTGCTGCCACCTCTCCCTCTGCCCCGTGCCCCAGAGCTGCACAGGGGAGAGCTGTGGGGTTTTGCCTGCAGTCTGTGCCCAGCAGGCACAGCCCTCTGCAGAGAATTCCCACCCCAGCCCTGCCAGTTGCAGTGTCTCTGGGGCTCCCAGCCAGGCAGTCTGCACAGGAGCGGTGCCGTCGGCATCGCCAACGCTCGGGTGCACTCACAGCACTGCAGAATCCAGGCCTGGGAACTCCCTCTGCTCAGACAATGTGTTTTAGGTACTGACTGCACAGAAGGTCAGCTTGTGCTGGGAAAACAAACCGGCTGCTTTGCTCAGTGCAGCAGTGAGGGAAGGCTGGGAATGGCCTCTGACAGGAGACGTTTGGCCTTGTTAAGTGTTGTTACTGTGATGTGGTCAAAGCATTTCAACCCAGCTCTTCGCAGGCCAGACGTGCTGCACTCCTTTTTCCACACAGTGATGTGTAGGGGGACCAGTCCAGATTGGCTTCTGATTCCATTAGTCATTCCACAGACATTCCCATCCAAAGCAGACTGCCTGGGTGCTGAGGCAGGCGGGTGGGAGGTGGGCTGTGCCCCAGCACACAGAGCAGGGGCACACAGAGTTCTGTGCCACAGGGAGTTCTGTGCCACAGGGAGTTCTGTGCCACACGCTGTGCTGCCTGTCTGCAGGAAAACACTGGCTACAGCAAGGCAGCTTGTCTGACTCCTTAAGAAAGTATTTATTTCTTCCAGGCAAATGTCATAGAAGGGTAGAGATATTAGTGATAATTAAATCCCTAACTGATTGGGGAAAATAATCTTATGATGGAAGTACCAAGGTTGTAGCATGAACTCATTACTGATTAGACACCAAAGAAAGATTCTCATCAATATTCTTCCCATAAGAAACACTTTGTTTGGAGTTGACTTGTTTCCTCAGTCAAGTTATCCAGGCTCTTGCGGTCAGCACAATCCGACATTCCCAAACAGAGAAGCTTTGCTCCCAGAGAAGCAACTGGGACTTACAGAGGGGAAGGGAAAGTAAAGTTATGCATTAACAGCTGAGCTGAGGAAAGAACACAGAGGTTTGTCTGCACCTTGAGCAAGTGACAAATCCCCCCATGGACTGCAGTGTGCTGGGTGTGTTAGGGGCTTGTCTGCCTTAGGGAATATTCCCAAGGGTCTAAGGCTCTAGGTGTACCTGGGGTTTTTCCTAGATGGATGCAGTTGGAATGACACAGCCTTCCCTCACCGGGGACACAAGAAAAGCAGCCTAAAAGTGCTTAATTAAGGCGTAATTTATTTTTCTCTTCTGCAGGGGCTATTGCTATTATGTGAGACAGATGAAGCAGCACATTAGGAAGGCACATAAACTGTGCTACCAGGGAAACCTGACTTTGGTTCTTGTTTCCTTGCTTCCTTTAATCCCACATAAGGCATCCCTGCTGAGAGCAGGCTGGTAGGAGCTTGTGAATAATGGAGAGGGATAACACTTAGCAAAGTCATCAATGCACATCTGCTGCACAGGGTGTTTGTATTTAACCCTTTCTTCTTAATAGGTGCTTCAAAGGTGTATGGATTGAGATAGTTACCTCAACAAGTAGTAAGAATACCAGGAGATGCAGAAATAGTAAATACCTGATAGGTTTGGGGGGTTTTTTCCCCAGGGTATCTGTTTTCTAGGATGAAGCAGCTGTCATAGATCCATTGAGATAGCCAGGTTTTTTTATAATTTTGGAGAGATGAGAAATACTGTCTAACCATGTGATGGAGGGAGAACACTGCCTGGGCAGTCTGTCACCTCAGCCTCCCATAACACCACCCTTCTGGAAGATCCATTTTCTTTACACACTTCTCAGGAAACATCAATCTCCACCAATATATCAGGTGTTGCCTTGGTGGTGGGTGCAGTGGTGGGGATGAAGCAGCATGTGGAAAGGTGTGTGGAAAAACAGGCAGGGCTGGAGCCCTGTGCAGGGCTGGAGCCCTGTGCACACGTGTCTGTCGGGGAGTGCACAAAAGCTCAGGAATGGTGGGAATTACCAATTCCAGTGCTTACCAGCCAGCTGTAATTGGTTATCTTCAATGCTCAGTTAAACTGCCTGACTCAGGAGGGGTACTGGGACAGTCTGTAGCTGGAGATCAGGCTGGTCTGTTGTGATGCTCACTGTGAGCCCCACCAAGGTGCAGGGCAGGGGTGGTGAGTGGTGCAGTGACCTGGACACCAGGGTGAGCCCCTCAGAGACCAGTGCAGCTCAGGTACTAGGACTGCCTGTTCCTGTGTTAAACCAGCAAACTCTGCAGTGTAGAAAGGTGAAGGAAGGGGGGGACTTTTCCAGGAGAATGAGGCTCTGCTGGTAAAGGCTGGGGTTGGAGGCTGTGTGCTCTGGGGGTGACAGCACAGCTCTAGGAGAGGAATGCAGTCCTGGCTGCCTTCTCCTTGGAAGCCACATGTAGCTTTGGGCATATTTCACAGGTAACCTTCTGATCTTGTAAAGTGCCTGTCTCTTTCATAAGGTTTTGGAGAAAGTTGATTATTTAATTAGGAGTCATTTATCATGATGCTTCCTATTTGGAGAACTTTTCGGAGGTCCTGATAGGAAAGCCCTAACCTTGCCTTTAGACATGAATGTTCAAAGCCTTTCAGGACACAGGAAAGTCAGGAAAGAGTCTGCCTGAAGCTGTGGGTACTGGCAGAGCTGAAAGTGGACTGCTGCTGTTCCACCTGGGAAATGCTCTGAAAGTGTGGACTGAAATTGTTGACCCTGAAAATCAGGAAATAGGCTGGACTGGCTCATCCCCCACATGACTGGGCACTCCCTTCTGATTATTACCTGGGACCATAATAGCAAAGAACAGGAATGCAGTCACAGGAGGAGGCTCTGACCTGGGCTGTGCAGGTGTGTACTGGGTGACCACAACAGGTCCCAGCTGTTCTCCAGAGCTGCAAAAACTTGGGTGAAAAGCAGAGTAACATGCTGCAACTCCAACAGAGCTGATCTGCACACAGAAAGAGTGTTTGTAGGTCAGCTCTTCATACCAATTTTGTGATTGAAATTATTTGGCAAAGAGAAAAAACAGGTGATTGGACACGTTAAATCCTCCTGACCTGAGCTGTGGAAGATATGATTCAGCTGATAAGTGCTAAGCTCTAGAAATCATGGCTGTTGGCACTCTGAGCACAGTGACCACTACAAGGCTGGATCATGGGAATCAGAACCTGCTGGGTGAATCCTGGCTGACTGGCCACAACTTTCTCTCCATCTTGCAGCACTGTTTCCATTCTTACAACTGAAATTGAGTCCCTGTTATCTTTGCCAAATCCTGGCCTCCCTATCTATTTACTTCACACACAGAAGGTCCAGGGCTCTCTTCCCATGGGTCTTGCTGTAAGCTCACAGAATCAGTGCTTCCCAGGGCTGTTAGAGTTGGACCCATTTTCCTCACGGGAGGATCCTGGTTCCCAGACATCTTTGGCAGAGAAGCTTTAGCCAGTTAAGAATCTGCCCAGCCTTCAGCCTTCTCTGCAGGAGTGCTGGGAAAAGCCCAGTTAGTGCAGAGGGGGGTTGTGCCAGCTCACACACAGAAGAGAGACTTGCAAATTCAGGGTGGGAGTCCCAAGGGCAGAACAGATTCCACAACCACTCGTGGAAAGCAGTTGTGATCGCTGTACTTTCCCACACACAGAACAACCTCTGAGAACTTTCACACAAGAGAGGAGAAACAAGAAGCCACTGGCAAAAAGAGACAAAGTGAGCCTCTAGGAGACAGTCATCTTATCTGCAGTTTGCACTCAAATAACCCCAAATGGCTGCTTATCTGTAGCAACAATGAGGCTCTTACTGATTTAAAAGTGGAAAAACAACCTCCAACAAGCCAGCCCTGAGGGACTTACCGAGTTACTCAGATAACTGGTTTGCAGTGATGTCACAAAGGGAGTAAGTGATGAGGTCATACGGAAAATGCAGCCTTTTTCTGTCACTGGGAATGAAGGATCTTGTCTGCTAAATGCAGGTGAAAAATATGAAATATCGATATGCTTGGGATGTGCAGGGCTGAGATCTTACCTGTTTCCCACTTGGAATTTGCAGTAAAATATTCAACAATTTTCCCACAGAATGGGGCTGTTTAAAGACGCTGGGATAAAGGTGTTTGAACACTTCTGTGCTGTAAGAGGAGTTGCAGCACAGGTGCCAGCTCACCATGGAGGCTGCAAACCCTGAGCACTGATGTTAGAGTAGTGCTTATTTCCTCCTCCCTGTGGTCTTTATCCTGTCTCGTGAAATCTTGCAAGGACTCTCAACTGACTTGTCTCTAAACTAATGCTCTTTCTACCCGAACCAAGGCATGGTTTTTACTCTGTTCTCCCTGTACTGCATGCAGAGCATCTCCCTGTGAGCCAGAGAAGGACACACACACACTGAATTTATCAGAACCTAAAGAATATGGTCACACCTCAAACTCAGCATTTTATGCCACTTTTGGTGACATCCCCTGTGCCTTGAGGTGATGCAAGAGGGAGAAAACAGCTACGGAGGAACATTGTGCAATTCCGCATTTTCTCCCAGTCCGGGAAATGACTTAAGTACGAAACTGAGCTGGTTGGGCCAATGTGTTTATTGCTGCTGCTTTTGGCGTGCAGCCACTACCCAGATGAAGGCAGTCCCTCGGGGCTCTAAATCCCTGCTCTCCTCCCGGCACAGGGGCACAGGCTCTGGTACCACGGGAGCAGCGATGCCAGATGGTCCTGAGGCTGCAGCAGCGTTTCATAACAGCACTGGGGTATCCCTGTGACAGCACTGGGGTATCCCAGGATAATACTCGGGGTATCCCTGTGACAGGGCTGGGGGATCCCAGGATAATACTCGGGGTATCCCTGTGACAGCACTGGGGTATCCCAGGATAATACTCGGGGTACCCCCGTGACAGGGCTCGGGGTCTCCCGGTGAGGCTGCACAGCCCTCGCTGGAAGGTGCGGCCGGGGCTGGGCTGTCCCTTGTCCCCTCGCTCCCCGGCTGCAGCGGGACCTTCCCGGCGCTCTGGTGCCCTCTGCAGCCGCGGGGCCGGAGCGGGGAAGGCACCGGGAGCGGGGCAGGGACCGGGACCGCGCAGCGGGCTGGGGAGCGGGTCGCGGGCCCGGGGCTCCCGCGGGAGCTGCCGAGCGTGGCAGGAAATGAAGATCTGTAATGCTGCCGGAGACAGCTGTTTGCAGAGAGGAACTGCTCTGGTGCTCCGGGGGTCCGAGCCCGGCACGGAGGGGCTGTGTGTGTGTGCTTGTGTCTGTGCGCTCACGGGGCTGGGCTGAGAGGGGACGGACAGCTTTCTGCTCCCCTATGTTCTGGGGTTTTTCTGCCTCCCTCTCTGAATTCTGTAGAATACAACGTAGAGATCCCCCTGTTCTTCAGCTGAGCCGCGTGCAGGATAGACAAAGGACCTGCTTTCTTTCGATGCACATAAATCAAGAGCAGTCCTGTTGCAGTCTCTGGAATAACAGCAGCATAAACATGCTGAGAGTCAGCTCCCTTCTGCTCCTCGGCCTCTTGCCCCTTGTGTCCAAGGGCTCTTTCATGCACAAGGAATGCTTACAGTGAGGGCAAATGCAAGCTGCTCTCCTCACATCGAGCCCTGCTGACTCACGCCTTTTGCATCTCCTGTGGAGCTGTCACTTGTGAACCTGAGGATTCTTCTCTTCATCGTGCCATGCATTTATTCATATGTTTGTCCTATCTGCCTCCCTGCTGTTTGAATCACTAGGGAATATAGATGGGGCAGATCTAGAATAGGAAAATTATTCCTGCCCCAAAGCTTTCACAGTCCATCTGTGTGTATATGTTATAAAATAGCAGAGGTGTGTATACATTTTTATATATATATATATAAATCAGCAGTCTTAACAGACTCCCTGCATAAGTCTTGTCAAATCTACTTTCCCTCAGCACTGTTTGTGAGAGGGTAGGATTTCTCATGCTGTGGGCAGAACGAACTGAAATACATTCCAGGTGATTCAGATCAGTGAAGAGAATGGTACCTGTCCCTCCACCTACCCAGTCCACCTCTACCTGGGGCTGAGGTAAATGTGAAGAGTGACCTCAGGCCACCTCAACTACACAGTAACAATCCCTGAGTTGCTGACTCTCGTGTTTCTGATGCTATATTGTCTCAGGTGGCTGTTTTAGTGATTTGGGTCCTGTGCTGTAACACAGTCCCTGTTGGAGAACTTTGGCTTCAGATCTTTCCCTTCTTTGTTTTCTGTTATTGAAGGTGTTGGTTTTTTTTAAACACAGCTATTCTAAAATCGTTGCTAACGTCCTGCATAGCAATATCCTACTTTCCTCAAAGGTTCAGTTGCCAGTAGAAGTTGACTTTGATGTTCTTGGCACAGCTTTGCCTTGAGCCCCTGACTTGTAGGTCTGAGCATCTCTGTTCAGGAAAAGTAGCTCCTGGGGGTGGCTGTTGCTTAGGCCCAGGTGTTGTGTGAGCTCAGGAAGAGGATGTTGGACCCCTTGGGCCCAGCTGAGAGCTTTGAAGTCCCTCCAGGCTGGCTACCAGCTGTAAGCACGCTCGTGGCCCTGTGGGCTCCTCAGGAGTCTGTAGCAGGCAGAATTGTCATTCACCAGCCACAATGGACACTTGTCCTGTGGACAGAGCCCCCAGTCACTCTGGGGGGGTCAGGGACCTGTGGCATCCCAAGGGATCCTGCAGTGTAACCTACTCTGTGATGGTGGTGACCAAAACATTCCTATTTCTTCTGTCAGACACACTGAGACCATTAAAATGGCTCCTCTTGCTACTAATAATTTCATAGCAGATAAAAATAAACAGGAAAGAGCAAATAAGACACGGGAAAGGTGCTTTATAATCACAAAATATCCTAACACAGAGACCCTAAAGTCAGGGGTGTATATGTATGTGTGCTCAGGCAATTTCAAAAGGGGATTTGGCTCCCTGTGGAAGTCACTGCCTCAGCATAACTCTGGATTTGGCCTTGTGTACACAGTGAGATTTCCCTTACAGTTCCTTTGAACACAGAAAAGATCTAATTTTTTGCCACAACACCAAAAGTTGGCTACTGTGACCAGAAACCCTGTTGACTCTGAACAGCAGCAAGGAAAGTGTTGGTGCCTCCTGGCTAGGGTTGGATTTTCCTGCATGCTCAGTTGACCTTTTGGCACCCAAGAAAAAAACCATATTTTCTGTAGGGCTCAGCACCTGGGGCTGCACCTCCTCCTGAGCTCAGTGGCTGAGCAGGCCCTGAGCTGTGCCTGCTGGATCCTGGGGATGTGGAGCACATCCTTTCAGCTGGGCTGAGGTCCCCAGTGAGTTCAACCCCAAATAGCCCTGGGGCAAGCCCAGTGCTGGGAGGGGAACAGCAGCCAGCAAGGAGCCAGGTATTTTATTGCAAACTAAAACTTCAGGGCAGTTTTGCCATCCAAGAACGCTGACCCTGCTTAGCCAGGAGGAGATTTTTGCCCTGTAATCCCGCATTGACCTGGATTACTTTTTTATTTAAAGGAGCTGACCTCCAGCAGCCACACCAGGTTTCTCTGGCCCAGCAAGCAAGTCCTGAGCATAAGTACAGAAACAAAAGTTCTAACTAAAAAAAAATGGTGTTGACCACGACTGGGTCTCAATAAGAAGGCCAAGGAGTACAGGAGAGCAGTGTCTTACATAGGTCTGGACATTTATTAGTAGATTAAATAGTTTGACTAATCTCATTCATTCTTTTTCTCAGTTTATAGATTAAGGGTTACCAAATACTCAGCACATTTGCTAAGAAATAAGGCATCATTAAAATGCTACCTTTTCATTCCTCAGCCAGCCCCCTTGTTTTGTGTTTAAAGGAAGAATGCACACCTCCATAATGCAGTATTAACCAAGGACACAGCAGATCTGTGCCTGCATCTCTGATGGGACACTCCATGTATGTCTCTGGGTAGGTTCCTCAGCTCCTCTGTGTTTCAAATGTGCTCCAGAACTTCTCCACCTCCCAAAGGTATCATGATACCAAAGCAGGTGATGATTAGATGAGTTACTAATGAGGCCACAAGAGTCATATGACATGCAGAAGTAAATAAAAGGTGAGAATCTCGAGGGCACAGGTGCTCAGCACTGTTTGCCCTGACCCACAGTACATGTCATGCAGGTCACCCAGTGTCCCCTCCCTGTCTAATGCATTTTCCTGCACATTCTCCCTTGCCCTTGCTCCTTTCAGCCTCTGTGCTGCACTGAGGTCTCTTTGGCACCCTCAGGTGTTTCATGTGATACTGGAAACTCAGGCAATGCTCACTTAACTATTTTCATCTCTGTACGAGAAACGAGTCCTGAAACACCCCTGTTAAACTTCTGGTTTAGGCTCCTTCCTAAAAATAGTCCTTGGATTGCACATGGGCTTGTGACACCATTTCCTACCTGCTATTCCTGGAACTTCTTTCCTGACCATGAGCACTGCCTGGCTCTAACCCCTCCTAAATGCACTTCTTTAAGGAGACTTCTGAAAGAGGAGTGCTGAGTGTGATGTTTGGAGCCTGAGGTTGCTCTGTCAGCGAGGCAGAGGCTCCTTGTCCCCGGGTGTGAGTGTGATGACCCTGGAGTGAAACACAGCATTATTGGTACGGGGGTTCCAAGAGCCCCTGCATTCCTACCCCATCTGCTTTGCCACTGCCAGCATTTCCCACTCCTCCTTTCTTACCAGAGCTGTAACTTTCCATCCCTGGAAAGTGTTTGATACCAGAATCTAAGTGATGGTATCCCTTAAAAAGCAACAAAACCATTATTCCTATAGCAACTATGGACCCTGGTGATCCAGAGAGAGTGATGTCAGAGTGGGAGATACAGTCCTGACTGCAGACCTTACCTGGTCCCTGAATAACTCAGCCCCTCACTCAGCTGCTGCTCTCAGCATCTTGCAGTCAGTGCTGCAGTGTTTTCACCTAAAAGCCCCCATTTCCTGCAGTTACATGGTTTCATGTAATCCTCAGCTTTCACTTTACTAACAAAAAACAAGCAAATTCGTCATGAATTCCAGAAAAAGAAGAATGAAAGAAGCTTGCAGGTATTTTACAGACCATATATAAGGCAGTGGGGCAGTACTGGGAACTGAGGCACCACGAGGTTAAGAGTACATGAAACAGGAAGATGGTTGCAGGGATGGAAGAGGAATCAAATTACCTGTGTCTTAAATCCAGCTTTCCCACGGCTGCTGTGCTGGAAAAGGAGCTGTCAGCTTCAGAGCAGTGGGAGATGGTATTTGCAAGGCTCAGGCTGGGCATGGGGAGCAAAACACTGAGATGTTGAAGTTGCAACAAAACATCAATTCTTTAACAAAATGTCATCTCTGTGTGACAAAGTTGCTGTGAGGCTGGAAGCCTATGAGGTGGTGACTGATGGCTTCATTGTGTTTGGCACAATTTCAGAAAGCAATTCCTCAATACTTGCTGGAAGAGCAGTTTTTCCACTCTTCCTTTAGCTAGGAGCCAGACAGATCTTTCCCAGAAGTGATGAAAATAAGCAGCTTTAGCTGGAACTCCCCTGACACTTCCCAGCAAAAGGACTGTGCAGTGCAGCCCCACCAAAGAGCCTCGGGATTGTTCACAGGCCCATGAAAACAGGGCTGCAGATGTCAAGTGAGCAGCTCTGGAAGAGGAAACCAAGTTTTGATAGATGCCAGCCTGCAGCCACCCCAGGGGCTGCCTCACTCGGTGACTCACACACCAAACACACCAGGGGTAGCAGGACAGGCCTAGAAAGCTGCTCTAATGTGTCATTTCCTTCCTCTTCCTCTCCCAGGGCAGCAGTTCACATGGGGCTGACTGACCTTTAGTCTCTGAAGGGCTGAGAGACTGAAGAGCTGACAGAGGGATGTGTTCAGGGAAAGAAAGCATCAAAGACTTACAATTATTTGGCTTTCTGTCACTGCTTGTGTTCCGTGCATTGATTCTTTCCAAACTGAAGGCGGGGAAACAAAAGAAATCAGAGGTTTGTCTCCCCAGCCTTGACAGTTCCAGGTGCTGCAGGGATCAGAAATCATGTTCTCAAACATTTTTCTAGAAATATAACAAAATTTTGCTCCTCTTTTTTTGAGATGGGATTCAGCTCAGATCACTTTGCGCTGGAAATTAAGTGTTTAAGAGCATTGATACTTGGTGTGAAATCACATGACTAGTGTTTGAAAGAGCAGAGGAAATCAAGACAGCAGCAGAACTACATCTGTGCTGAGTGAAGGAAAGCCTCTGAACTGACTGCAAGGAGCTGTATTTATGTTTGATATTTGCTCAGAGCTGCACGATGGGCCTGTGCCAAAGGGGCTGTCTGACCACAGCAGGGAGGAAAACCACATTCTGAGGTTGGCCATGGTTTTCTTTAGAGTCTCTTTCTATGCCTCATTTATTTACCTCTAAGTGAGGGATTATGTATTCTGTTCACAGCTTTGTTTCTTGTCTGTTTAGCTTAGGAGTTCTTTGGACTAGAGAGACTTCTTTATTAAAGGCTTGGATGCTACTGTAGTGCACAGATGAAGATAATTCAAACATTTACAGGTTCCCATACATATTCCAAATATCCTTACCTTTCTCCATAAATACTACTGACTTATGTTTTGGTTAAAGTATGATTTAGGATAATTGGTTAGTCAAAATACTGGTTTATTTCTGAAAAATAAGCATATAATAATATCTGCTGATGAAGCCAAGAAACTATTACAGATTCAAGAAAAAAACAGATTAAGGAAAATCCTCAATGCCACATTTCTTGTGAATTACTAGACAGAACTGATACTAAAAAGAGGAAACTGTTCTCTCCACACCACAGAGCCCAGAACATCCTCCCAGCCAATATATAGGGATCCCTGTTCAGGGCAGTCTGGGCTCTGGTGCTGGCCTGGTTTTCTTGGGCAAAGAACTCCATAGGAAAAGGGTGACTTCACAAGTTCTCCATCCACACAGATGGAGATCTGGAATTCATTTCTTTTGGAGTCTGTTGCCCAAAGAGCTCATGGTCTGGCCCGTGGACAGTAACTGTGGGCAGGAGCAGTTTGGTTTGGCCCAAGCCCTCTGTGTCTGAGGATGAGGCTGAGCTGCAGGAGCCCCTTCCTGGCCACACTGCTGTGACCTGTGTGTGACCCCTGCCCTGGGGACACTGGCCAGGGCAGGGCTGTGCTGGGCACTGTGACCCCTGCAGTGGGCAGGACTGGCCAGGGCAGGGCTGTGCTGGGCACTGTGACCCCTGCAGTGGGCAGGACTGGCCAGGGCAGGGCTGTGCTGTTGTTCAGGGGTTCCAGCCCTTATCACAAGACGGTCACAGCAGAAGCTGCAACGTTTGTCTTGGCCAGATGCTGTCCTGGCAGCTCTTCACTAAACACAGAACTGTGAGCAGGTCAGTCCACTTACAGCTTCTCTAATGTCCCTTGAGCCAGTGGACACAGTAAATACCCCTGGTGAAGCCAAGGGGTCTTTGTACCTTCCCCTGGGAGGTCAATGCCTGCACAGTCACCCTGTTCCAGAAACAGTCACTGTGCCAGTTACAGTGTAAGCACCGAGCTTTTCCCAGGCTCCAGAGTAAACCTTGGCAGTCACTGGGCACCACCACGTGTGAGTTACACACAGACACATGGATGGAGGCACTCACCCCACATCAACCCATATATATATACATCTATCTCAAATTTCCCTCACTTTATTGCAAGTCTTCACTATGAATATGCCTCATTAGGGCTTGGTCAGTTGTTGTTCAGATTACTGACGTGATGGGCTCTGTTTAATTAGATTTTTATTTGTAATGTTTTGAAGTGGAGTTGGGAAAGGGTTCTGTAGGCAGCAGATCAACCTCATCTGTGAGAGGACTGAGATCAGAGAAATGGCAAACTGCAGGGTGATTTATACAGCTACTGAAAAAACATGTCACCCCTTTAGTTCTGCTTTGTTCTCCTGTGTGCTGATTGCAGCTGCTTCACTGAATGTTAGAACTAAGGGAATCTTTGGGATCAGTGTCAGTAAAACCACTCAGCACATGAGAAGCCTCCCTTTGAGGCCAGGTGGCCACAGCCTTGGAGGGTGTGGTCTGTGACAGAACTGTCGGGAGGTGCAGGGGGAGCTTCTCAGCTGCTGCTTTTCCTTACGTGCCAAGACCTCAAAAAACCCGAACAGCTCCCTGGACTGGGACAGCAGCAAACACGTATCTGAGTCTTGTGACATGCCACATCAGGATCAAAGTCCTTCCCAAACTCTTCTCACTGCTGTTATCTGCAGTGGACCTTGGAATATTTTTTCTTTTTTTCTTTCCCCTAATGCAATTAAGATGAAGCAATATTTCTCTTTTAAATCTTTCCCCTGGACTTGTTCCTCCCGCTGGGACCACAAGGAGCTGGTCAGTAATTAATAGTGTCATCAAAACACCCTAATGGCTCCTGTGCAGGTGCCCAGGAAGGTGTGAATTTACACTGTTGATAACATACACCGATAGATTTTTTCCATAGAATTTCATTTTTCCATCCTGGTATTTATTCTGGTACCAGATTTTTGTTACAATTGATGTTGAAAGCTGACTAAGATAATCTTCCCAAAGAGGTGCTTGCCTTTTGAAGCAGGAGGTGACAGAGAAGGACCCACCAGTCAGACCTCAGTGGTTTGGTTACACTGCTCTCCTGCACTTGGCTGTCCTTAGGAAGGAGTGGCTGTTCTGTGCTGGGTTCAGAAACACCAGGTAAAGCAGATACACAACACAGAGGGCTGCAGTGGGACCACATCTGGTCTCCTTGAAGCATTTCTGCTTCCATTCTCTTCTGTCTGTGTACGAGAGAACCACACAGGCTGGAACTGTCCTTGTTTTACACACGGGTGGAAAATCATCCTGAACTTCTCAGCTGTGAGATGGAGTTGTGTGTCACACCCCCAAAGAAGTGGGTAGTACTCTCCAATTAAATGAGGAAAGTTCCTCACCTAGTGTGCATGGGGCAACTGGAGCTGTCTTTAGTGTTTGTGTGGTTTGTGCAGGCTAAGTGAGCTCAGAGAGAGATGGGATCATGATTTCTGCCAGGTAACCCCAGCCTAGTAACTCTTATTAGAAAAATAAACATTTTTCTCCTTATTGCAACACAGAACTGAGCCAGCTGGAATGCCAGTGAGTATTCAAGAGCTTCTAATCTCGTGTTAGAAATAAATCATATCTGCCCCAGAACTTCTGTCTGGAATTAGCTACTTGCACGAGGCATAACCTTGCTGATAACTAATACTGTTATCATGACTCAACTAAAGTTTACTCTGGCTTTCTTTTGGTTCTAGTACATCAATAATTAGGGCTGTTCTGAGCCAGCTCATTGCAGTGGGATTTGGGTGAGGAGCTGTGTTTGTAAAACAAACTTGTCCTTGTGCAGAAGCCAGAATCCCACAGAAACCCCGTCTGCCTTACTCAGGTGGTTCTAATCTGAAATAATTACTTGGATAAACAGTTTCTGCCTGACACCTTTAGCAGATTTCCCATGGGATCTTACATAACCTCTGTCCTTTATGAGAATATTGTAGTATCTGCGGAAAAGGTCACGGGATTCATCCACCCTATTTCTAAACTGCTCTAATGGGAAGTCCTCATTTAGTATTGAAACAATAAACCCCACACAATACTTAGCAGTGTCATTCAGCTGTGATTCAGCTAAAATGCCATATATGAATGTGGGCTTTCAGAACATTCCAGAGAAGTAAATTCCTTCTGTCCAAAGCTCCAGTTTTCTCTAGGACTTGCTTCTCTCCCAGGCAGTGTCAGGCAGTCCCTGCACCCAGTGCTTTAGGCAGAGGGAACTGTCCCCTGGCTCCCAGGGTGGGTGGTCACTGGACACCAGTTCAGGAGCTGTCCCTGCATCCAGAGCCCTCCTTCCCCCTCCCCTCACCCGAGGGCCAGCCAGGATGGCCTCAGGATGGAGCTCTTGCTTTAGCTCTGTGGAATTTACACCATGAGGGGAGAATCCAACCTATTAATTTTAGTGCTGTGTGAAAGAGATTAGGCAGTCAAAGCACAGACTTTTCCAGGGCAGCAGAATATTGGCTTTCCTTTGGAAATGAGAGGAGCACATTGGCTGAAACGCTCCTTCCTGCTTCCTCTCAGTAATTCCTCTTGGTCACAGCTGCTTGTAGAGGGCTGGGCAGTGAGAGATCTGCTGTGACCCCCCTGCATGGGCAGGCCCAGCCCAACCAGAGAGCACCCAGCTCAGGTTGCCTTTTGCTTATTTACTTTACCTTTTTTTCCCTCTTCTTCCCCTTGGCAGCTGTTACTTAAGACCAATGGGAGGAAATTGGTATCAGTCTGGATAGATTTAATTGTAGTCCTGTCCTCCTGAGGAATCTCCTTCCCTATGTCTTCAGTTCCTCCCTTCTAGCCTTCTTTGGAGGAATTCCCTGGGGAATACCTGAATTTGTGTCCTGCATGAATGTTGCTTCTCCTTAGATGCTGCTTCTGCTTCTCTGCTGCCTGAATGCTGGTACCCAGTGATTTCCTAGGCTGCCTGTCACAGCTCCTCTGTCATTTGTGGGTCTCTTATATTAACATTTTGGAAATGTTAATATCAACATTTTAACAGCTTCAGTCCTCAAAGTTTGTGCTGCTCAGAGATCCAGGTCTGTCAGAAAGTGCTGCTGTGAGCAGAAGGAAGGGAGGATGAATACTCACTGATCAGAAATGAGTCTTTTGCTGTTAGATTCCCAGAAGAGCACTAGGTGTCTCTGCCCTTGAGTCTTGTGGTGCTCTGAGGAACACGAGCACTGTGTGATTTGGGAAGGTATTTGTGTCTCTGGGAGGAGCTGTGAGCTGTGGCCTTGCTGATGGGCCAGGTACAAACCCTGGGCAGAACTGGGAACTCCTGGGGGACGTGGCAGATCAGGCAGTGTGAGCCTCCCCTCGTGGTGTCCCACTGTGGCAGGAAGAGGCTTGTAAACATTTTACATTATTATAAATAGCCTCACTAATGAGGTAAGCTTGTGTACTTAGTCTAAAACTATCATTTGTGTCCTGGGAGAAAGGTTAGAACAAACAGAGGGACTGCTGCAGGCAGAGCTGGGAGAAGCTCAGACCCTGTGGAGGGTTTCCTTTGGAGTAGCTGGGAAACAGCACTTGGAGCTGGTGAGGGGTGGAAGCAGGGCTGATGTACAATATTTATAACCACTTGATTTTTACTTTGGGGTCTCTGATGGGACAAAGTCCCCAGCACACAGTGCAGGACAGAGCACACAGTGCTCCAGCTGATCCCAGGGACTGCATTAGAAGCAGCAGGTGGTTATGAATTAGGAAGCTTCCCTGCAGCTCTGGAGAGCTTTTGCCACTGACCCAGAGGCAGTAAATTCATGAGTAACTGTTCTCACCAGTCCCCTCTCTGTTTCCCCTCTCCTCCTTGCAGGCAGTGTCGACAAATCAGTCACCAGATGCGATATCAGAAAACTTTTATACAAGTTTTTAATAAAAAAATTCAACAAAAATATATATCATCAGGCATTTTATGCAATGCATACATTCTTTATATCTGCAGATACAGATAAATAACAGAAGGCAAAACCAAATATTTTGCTTATCTTTGGCCATTAACCAATAATCACCCCCAAAGAGATATTACAGGGTTAAAGGATAATAGACTGAGTCTGTAAACGTCTCTCACTACAGACACAGTATCAGGCAATAATACAGTAGTCAGATTTTCAGAAATGTAAGGAAATAGTTCTTTAACACTGCCCAATACTGAAATTTCACCTGGTTTGCTGCTCTGGAGCATAAGGCCTTCAGCTGACACAGGCACAGTCCTGGGTTACATTAGATACTCCCCAGCCCTCACTGACCTCCTTCCCTCGGCCACACTGTCCTAGTTGTGGGGCTGGGACCAGTTTATCACTCTGTGGGTATAACTAAAACTGTGTATTCTACCCCCTCTCTGTCATTTCTGAGGGACTGGTAATAAATGCATTGTTTGCAGCAGCTGCCCAGGGTACAGGCTGGGTGTTAAAGAAACCCTGTGAGGCAGAGGAGTGTTTCTTTGTCTTCACACCAACAACCAGCTGTGACAACCCCCCTCCAGACTCAGCTTGAGGGGTCAGTTCTGCTACTGGGACATACTGGACTGGCATAACAGGCAGCTGCAACACCCAGACCATCAAAGAGGCCAAAAACATCCCCTGACTGAGTTAAATCCCCCATTGTGAACTTCCCTGGGTGGGGGAGGCACTGGGCATTCCCACCTGAACCTGAGCATGTACAGACTTTGGGGTTTGGGACTTCTGGCACCACTCCTCGGATGCAGAGGAGCAGAACTCCAACGGGACTGTGACCATCATCTGACCAACAGGTTTCCTTTCCTTTTACTTTGCACCCAGGGGGCCCTGTGGTGCTCAGCACAGGGGTTGACAAACACCACTCTGTTCTTGTCCCAGGGGGCTGGGTTACACACCTGTCTTTGTGGGTTAAAACCAGTTTTTCTCTGTATCATTTTATTTATCGTAATCTTTTTAGTAAATTTTAACTCTGACTTGTAATCCCTCTTGAGCTGGGTTCATTTCTCCCACAGGTTTCCTTCTAAACCAGCACACACACACTGCTCTCTACAAAGCCAAGCTGTACCTCCTCACAAAGAAACTAGCACAAAGTCTGACCTGGGGCTCAGCTTCCTGAGCCCCAACCAATGTACAAAAGGAACCTTAACTGCTCTGTATGTCAATAGTTTTCCTACCTCTATGTCCCAGAATAACAGTTTTCCTTCCACTTACAGCACAGATGCATCATGGCTCTACCAAAGCAATATATACATGAGACACATGAAACATCAGAGAAGCAATTTTTAAAGGTACAATGATAACATGTAGCAGCTTATGTCTATATATGTACATGTTTTCACAGTTATATTTTAGAAAATTGAGAACACCAGGAATACTTCTACTGTGTTTTCTATAAATAGTAAAAAAAATTACCTGTCAGGCATTTTGATAAAACAGTATTTAGGTTATCACTTTAAATAGCTCTTGAAAACCTGTAGAGTTTTAAGCTTGAAGACTGTACAGTTTGAGGAGTCTGTGAAGTGTTTGTAGCCAGTTTCAGCAGCTGGGCCACCTGCCAGCTGGAATTGGGTTTCTTTTTCTTCTTTTCCAAATATCAAATCTGGTAGCAAAGGAACTCCAGCACCTTGGATGGGATGGGCAGGTTCCTGACGTGGCTGGTGGGCAGGACCCTGCGGATGGCCACGCGGCAGAGGTGCTGCAGGCTGGGCACCTGCCGGGGCGCGGCCCAGAAGTGCAGGCTGCCATCCTGGGTCCTGCACAAACACAGCACAAACCCCACGGCGTCACTCCAGGGACTGGGCTCACCCCAGCACCCACCCTGACACGCATTTCTAGGTAGGGGACTTGCTGTCACTCCGTTCCAGCTCTTCCACTCCCATTTACACCAAATGCCAGCTCTTATTTTAAGCTACAGCAGCATAATAAGCAACTTGTGTATGCAACAGGCCTGCACAGATCTCCCAGCAGTTCCTGCCCCTGGCTATCTGATGGCTTCTTCCAGCCCACATGTTTTGGGTCTCTCTCATATTTATTTTCAAAGATAAGAAAGGATTTTATCAGCTTATTGATTTTACTGCTATTCCAGGCATGCTTAAAAAAATAGTACCAGTCAGAAGCACCGAGTTGCAAGTCACAACTGAAGATTCTTGGAACACTTAGCCACTGTTTTCAACCTTTTGTGTTATCTTAGTATTTCAGAAAGGAAACCAAAGTCTATACTTGCCCTGCAGCGAGAACACTGCCATCAGTAGAGAAAGTGCAGCAGAGCCCGTTGTTCAGAGGTGCAACTTGTACAGGGTATTCTTCATCAATTCTCCAGAACCTCACCATTCTGAGAGGGAGACAAGGTAGGAAGTTACTGGAATAGGTATTTAATTCTGTTTGATATTATCTCTGATGCTGCACAAGAAACTAGTCTGAAGCACAGCTCAGGGAATTTTTATGAATATTTTAATAGGCATACACAGTGTTTCAGGTCTGGCCTGAAGTGCTCTGATTTCTTCTTTCCTGATAAATACCTTGCTCTGTATTATTACTTTTTCAATTAAAAAAAAAAGACTGCCTTCAGTAACAGAAAGCAATACCTGAACTACAGATTTAGACAATTTCTCAAGTGTCACATATGCTAGGAATTCCCAACAATGCTTGTCTTAATTAAAAAAATAAACCCTGCTGTAGCTAGTTGAATACCCTTGCTGTCACGTGAAGAAAGCAGCTCACATTGTTTACACAGTCCTTCAGGATGCCACCCGTGATGTTCACAGAGCTGAATCCAAATCACAGGACACTTCTCCCCTTGCTTTGGAATTTACTTCTGTCCACAAGACTTGTCTGCATTAACAACTCCATTTACAATCCCTCTTAGTTGTTTTCAGCTGTTACACACTGAAGTTGTTCAGATCATCTGCTCTGTACCCAACTAATGACTTCTACACTCAAAATCAGTGTCACCGCACACCAGACAACTCGTCTGCTTTTACCAGGAGTGCCAGGAGTCACTTCTCAGTTAAAGAAGCCCAGCCCTGACAGTGTTCAGAGTGCAGACCCCGCGGGGGCTGGCAGAGCCCTGCCCACACTCACCTGTCGTCGGCCAGGCTGGCCACGTGCAGCCCGTCGGGGCTGAAGGACACCGAGCGAACCCAGCGGTCGTTGGCACCGCCCGCGAAGATCGGGGTGGGAGCAGGGAACAGGTGCCTGGGGACAGAGAGAGACACAGCTGGGGACACAGACACAGCTGGGGGTGTGGGAGCAGGGAACAGCTGCCTGGGGACAGAGACACAGGGCAGGGTCCCCTCAGCCACGGCAGGGAGAGAAATGGGTGGAACATGTAGCTACTAAACTACTGAACTGGGAATTCAGGAGTGGAGACTGAACCCTGTGTCCATCACAGCTCTCAACACTCAGCTTTGCTGAAGGTGCTTCAGTACATGTGGAAGTACCAGTGCTGTAAATCCTCTCTCAGATGGAAGAACAACCTCCAGTCTCTGCCACTTTAGGGTTTCCATCAGCCCCTGCTCTTTCCCAAGTCCAATCATCAGTTACATACAGAAACCCATTGATTTTCATCTACACTCTGGGAGAAAGTTTCCAGGTTTGACTGCTTTACTTACCCAAATTCCATGAGAATAACTCCAATATGTGGATCCCAGACATAGACTCGAGTATCATAAGATGCAGTAGCCAGTAATGCTCCATCAGGAGAGAACTCACAAGCTACAACATCATTGTGATGTCCTTCAAGCTTCCGTAACATGGAGTATTTATCCATATCCCAGAGGAAAACCTGCAATTAAATAAGCTGATGTTATAGCTCTGCTCAGAGAGGCAATGCAGCATTTAATTTGTTTTTTAAGTATAACTAATCTTATTTAGGATTATATTAAAATCAGGTATTATGAATTACTACAATTAAGAAATATGCTCAGTGTCATACTCAGATTAAAATCAAGGGGTTTTTTTTAAAAATAATTAAAGCAAACATGCAAGTTCTAACTCAAGTTTGTTAAATGTTATTATCAAAATAAGCCAAAATATAAGATAAAGGCAACACAATTTAACCATGTAGCTTACTGAAATTCATGTATTACAAAACTATTTTATTAAAATATGCAGAAATAAATAGGGTTAAACTCTACAGTCCCCTCTTTTCAGTAACTACCAAAATTTTAAGAAATATACAGACAGAAAATGTAAGGTTAACATATTGTTACTCCAGTGGCATCCCTTTAAGATCACTTGTTTACAATTGCTTGGATCACCAACGTCAGCCTAGGAAGAGAAACAGATACTGCAAGCAAAAAGAATTTTCACAGCCAAAAGTTATGTCTTTGGCAAAACAACAGGGAAGTCTAACCACATTATTAGAAAGAATTTAGGCATTTTAAATCAACAGCAACAAACAACATTAATATTACAATTTACCCAGCTAATTGCACAGTGTATGATAAGAATTGATAAAATATTACAGTGTTCTGGGATTTTACATGCAGTTGTACATTATATATAATCAGAATAGAGACTGTGCAGAATTACTTAATAGGAACTATCCATGTACTGCAGCATGATTTTATAGGAATGTAAGTCTTTAACAAAAGCTGTTATGTCCCTCTGAGAGCTCATTTCAGGGACCCTGATTTCCCCCTCCCCCCAACAGTTTTACCACACAGATTAAATTCTGACATCTTGGATAAATTTACATTTGACCAAAGCAAACACAGCCTTAGTGCCTCCCACACTTCCTAAAACTGAACCATTTTACAATCGGTCATAAACGTGTTGACCGATTTCTCCGAGGAGCCCCCAACATTCCACAACACTGGGAACTAAGTTTGAGGAGTCAGTGTGTTTCACTGCTGTGAAAATTATCAAAAAAAAAAAAAAAGGAAAGCAAGCAAGCAAGCAGACAGTGGACATGGACCAGCACCTGCGTACGTACAGGACCCCTTGCAGCCGAGGGCAAGGTTACTTCGTCCTACGGTACCGCGCCCGGGCTGGCGGCCAGGCATGGGCATGCCCCTCTCTAACAGCACTGTGCTCCCGAGAGGGGCAGCTTAACTCAATCACACCAATATTGCTGCCACCACCTGTGACAGGGAAAGCAAGAAGCTTATGGAAAACACACAGCCTACAGACAGCAATGTCCACCCCCCCTCTGCTCCAGCTACAGAGCCAAACCCCAGAGCTCAGCTGTTCTCCAGCAGATCTGCACTGGGAACTCGAGGGATGGAACACATCTGAGCGCTCATCCGGACAAGTGGGTTGGGCTTTTCACTCCACTGAACTACCTACAGAGCCCCTGGAACCAGGCTGAATCCCCCTTTCTGGTTTGCCCTAATTCTTGGGTGCCAAGAGTCGCTCATGGCACAGCTGCACTGCTTTCAGTTCTCTGGCAGGGCATTAGGATGGGATGGAAACAGAACTAGTGTGCTGCTCCTCCTTCTAACTCTTGTGCCATTGGTATGGGAAAACAGGGAGAAACACTTTTGTTCAGCAGGAGATACCCTGACTGGCTCAGACTTTGAAAAGTCCTCATTGAGCAGGAAATAGAAAGCATCAAATCAAATCAAAATAGTTTTATGCATTAATCTAAGTATCTTTTAACACTGGCAGCTTTAGCTGTCTTTGGTCTATGCCATGACCCCCATGCAGATGTGCAGACCTATTTCTCAAAGAACACTTACAGCCTCTTCTACTAAAAGCAGTGCAAGTTTCATTCACAAATCAGGGTCTCAGTGCACCATTTGCCAGTCTAATTTCATGCACTTTTACATCATCATCAAACATTAGAAGTTCATGACACCGAGCACAAGCTTAATGTTATTTAGATTTCAAATGATTATGCACACAATTCAGGAGATTTAAGGAACAAGAAACTCTGACACATACTGCCTTACTAGCTCCCACAGAGCAGAGGATGGAGGAGTCTGGTGAGAATGCACAGCCATACACCCAGTTCTGATGGCCTCTCAACACCTTCATCATATTTCCTAAAAAGAAAGATGCTGCTGTAAGAATTGGTTTAATATTACAAAATTCAGATTGAAAAGCTTTTCCAAATTAGTTATTCCTTTGTAAAATTTTGTACTGTTTTTCCAAACATCTTGCAGAGTCATAGTACACAGAAACAAAAATCCTGTGATGCAGCTTCTAAATCCCATGTCCCTGTTCAGAAAGTCACTTCATGCACTCTTAACTTAGCCCAGTCCCCGATTCTCCCTTCAGGGTACACACAGATAAAGAATTCCAAGAGAGTGTAGAGTGGGTGACTAACAGAGCTACGCTCATTATTTAAGCAATCCTGACCAAACTGAGTTTACAGCAATAAAAGAGGCAAGTACACAGATATTTCTCCCGGGTTTTAGAGCAGGTAAACTCTGAGCACAAACCATCATCTTTCAGGTCCCACACCCGCAGGGTTTTGTCTCTGGATGCAGACACTAAAATCAGGCTGCCATCAGGGGCAAAGGTTAAATCTCTGACAACTTCCGTGTGGTCCATCAGGTTCAGGAGGAGTTTTCCTGTTACATGAGAACACCACAATTTAACATGGACTGTACTTTTACTCAGATCAAATGCTTTATGGATACAAACACCGAATACAAAATTACAGCACATGAAGACAATTCTCATTGCAGAAATGCTCCCTAAGGTGAGCAGCATGTGAATCCCTTCACTCCCCTGGATCAAGAGGCAACTCCCCGAAAAGCCAGAAAATCTGTACACTAAAACCTCAGAAATAAGGCAAGACTTGGCTCTTGACAGACATTCCAGTTCTAAGTTTCAGTTTACAAGATAACAGCAAATTACTCAATAGTCATTAATTTTTTTAAAGCTGAGGAGTTCTCTCCAGCCTACCAGCTGTGCTACCAGCGAAACTGAGAGTCCCTACATTCAGATGCAGTCTTTTTGAGTTGAGCATTTATTAACTTTTTAGAAAAGTAAAAGGTCCTCATCACCATAAAGCAGCAACTTCATGCTTTGAAAGTTTCCTCTGAAATTATGGTAAAACTAGGAAGATTTTAGAGTAACCAACCAATGTATGTACGCACACATTTAACCATTTTGCATCTTCCACCACTCACATCTCAAAGCATGACCCGCATCTCTTGTTCCTCTGGCAGGTTTTGATTACTTTTGGTTGCAGGAGCTCATGCTTTTTTTAGATTATTTCACTTGTACTCAAGTTTCAGTTCCCGAGTACAATTCTGTAACCAACTCCTTCTGTGGATTAATGGTGTTAACTACAGCACAAAGTGTGTGCTGGCACTGCAGTGTGACAGGGAGTGTCACAAAGTGTGTGCTGGCACTGCAGTGTGACAGGGAGTGTTTGGAAAATGCTCTCCAGGACACGGTGGGGTTGTCTGGGTGTTCTGTGCCTGGCCAGGAGCTGGACTCCACGATCCTCGTGGGTCCCTTCCGGCTCAGGCTGTCCTGCCTGCACACCCACCTGTGTAGACATCCCAGATCTTGATGCGGCCGTTGTTGAGGCCCGTGGCCAGGAGCAGCTGGTCCTGCCCGAATTTGAAGCGGTGCCACTCGATGTTGACGCAGCGGCTCCGCTTCTCCGGCACCGAGGAGCCGAAGGCCAAGCTCCACACGATGTCCCCGCAGTCGAGGACGTGCTCGCAGGGCTTGTTCTTCTGCCCACTCTCACTGTTCTGCCTCGGGAGCCTGGTGCTGGCAGGGTTTGCACCATTCTTTGTGCCGTGCAGCAAACTGCGAAACACGCAGAAAACACAGAAATACAGCGTAAGTGATCCTGAACAGCAAACATTTCTTAAAGATGTAATGAAACCTCTGAGCTGTCGTAATGTACATCCCTGGGACCCATAATGGGGCATTTTTACTTTAAAATTACAAATGCAGTTTTTTTCTTGTAAGTGTGAAAAATTACCAGCACCTGGAAATCTTCCTACATAATATAATACTAATATTTTGTACCCATTTTTATCTCTGTTGAGAGCAAGATATTAACTTAACCCACTGTGAAAGCTAACAGTTTTAAAGCATTTATAGAAAAATGAGTCACAAAAATTTCTAAGACTTTCTGCTAAATGAGCAAGTTCCCTGCAATTCCCTTGTATGTGTTAAAACCTGGGAAGAGATACTGAGGTCAGGACATGGAAAATATTAACCACCCCAAGAAGGTGGGGGGAAAAGGGTCAGGAAAATGTAACCAGCTACAGAACTGTAGTGGTTGGTTACCAACTTCACTGAAATGCAACCTGCAAGTGCCAGTAAACTGTGTTTTGGAACTTCATCTGCATTCTAACACAGATGATAAGGAAAGAGGTCTGCCTTTAAGTAAATTCCTAAAAGGTAAAACCAAACAGCTTCGTGATAGGAAATTTAAAGGGCCAGATCTGCCCACGTCTATAACTTCCCTTTTCATTCAAACTTCCTCTTACTTTAGGGCATCTGAAACTACTAATAGATCCCTCCTCCACAGACTTTGTGAGGCTGCAATAGTTGATGCTCTCGCTGGCCACAGAGGAAGAGATGAAACAACAGCTGTTACTTTAAGGAAGTAGCTTTTCCCCAAGGTGCCAAAGCCTAAAAAGCCAGTCTATGCATTTTAATCCATTGAAACCTATGTCCTGGTTTTAAATTGTTCCGTTTTTCAGGTGTATTAGAAGCCACAGAGGTTTGCCTTACAAGTTACTGAGGCACTGTGCCCAGGGGACCAGCTTCACTATGCGGTGTCCCTGCGACCACGCCAGGTACGAGCCATCGGGAGCGAACGCGACCGTCCAGTTCTCCCGCCCACACTTCTTGTCGAAGGGAGCCGTGGGGGCGAGGAGCTCTCCTACCGTGCGGGACCGTGCTGGGGGAACAAAGGGGAAAGGCAGTTGAGAAGAAGGCAGCGTGTTACAGCGGCGACACGGGAACCAGGCAGTGCCTCAGCCCGCTTTTGTTTCACGCCATTTAAAGTCATCGAGAGCCGGGTCTTGTGTCACTAAGGAACCGATCCCAGGGCTGAGCCCGGGCTGCCAAAGCGATCGAGTCACTGGGGAGAAACACGGGGCGTTGGACGCCTGCTTGTGCTGCGGGTGATGCCTCACGCCGGGATCATCGGCACCACATCCCGGACCATGGGTACCGCATCCCGGACCATGGGTACCGCATCCCGGACCATGGGTACTGCATCCCGGACCGTGGGTACTGCATCCCGGACCATGGGTACCGCATCCCGGACCATGGGTACTGCATCCCGGACCATGGGTACCGCACTCCGGACCATCGGCACCGCATCCCGGGATCATCGGCACCGCATCCCGGGACCATCGGTACCGTACCCTGGACGGGCGGTACCACATCCCGGACCATCGGTACCGCACCCGGGACCATCGGTACCGCATCCCGGGACCATCGGTACCGCATCCCGGGACCATCGGTACCGCATCCCGGACGGGCGGTACCGCACCCCGGACCATCCGTACGGCATCCCGGGACCATCGGTACCGCATCCGGGACCATCGGTACCGCACCCCGGACCATCCGTACGGCATCCCGGGACCATCGGCCCCGCCGCCCCCGCGCGCTCCCACGGCCGGGCCGGGAAAGGCTCCATGTGCCGCGATCCCGCCCGTCCCCGGCGGGCAGCGCCGTGTGAGCCCCGCCCGAGCCCGGGCCGGGCCGCGCTGCCCCCGCCCCCCGCCCCGCTCACCGATGAGCTTCTCGTTGACACTCGGGGGAAAGCTGGCCATGGACGGGCGGCCTGCGGGGCGGCGGCGCTGCGGCGGGACCGGCGGCTCGGCGGCGGCGAAGATGGCGGCGGGGAGGCGGCGGGGCGGGGCGGGGGCCGGGCCGGGGACGCTCCGCCCGGGGCCGGGCTGGGGCTGCGGGCAGCGGCTCTGACTGCCCGGCTCTGCCCGGCCGGACCCGGCTCTGCCCCGCAGTTCTGTGCCCGGCCCGGCCGTGCCGCTGTCCCGGTTCCCGGTGTGACCCCCCGCAGCAGCCCCGGGATGTGCCGCCCGCACCCCCCGCCCCTCCTGTCCGCGGCAGCGGCACCCGCAGGTACAGCCCCAGCCCCGCCCGCGCCAACAGACGAGTCGCATTTAAACGACACAAGGGACTAAATCTGTAGTGACCTGGCTCCCCCAAAAACGTGGAGGTTCAGAGTACAGCAAAGAACCACAGTGAACACTGCCCCCCATATCGCAACCAAAAGGTGGTTTCTAGCTGCTGTAGTGGGGATGTGCTGATGGGGTTGTGTTCAGAGGCTACCGACTCCTCAAATGGGATAAGAATTGTTCTTATATTGCCTAAATGCCAGACCAGCAGCAGCGAATGTTCCTAGCACAGAGAGTTAGAGATTGTCTACACTATCTTTTAAGGCAGGTTGTGACATCCCTGATGTCTGTTTGACCACGGGACTGCAGGGTGACATGTAAACCAAAAAATATGCAAACACTTATATGACTGCATTGTGGAATGTGTGTAGGACAGAGATGTGAGCACTTAATTTCATCTGCCCTAACTAGGGGCTGGAAGAGTCTCAGGGCTTTCCTACCCTTTGATGTTTCTTTATAGTTCAGCATCTACATCCAGCAAGAGCTTGTCTATGATAAAATTTTGAATTTGCTGTTAATGTTGTCCACAAACAACTTGGAGAAAGAGACTCTGAGGCCACCTGGGTCTCTGAGTGATTTGTATTAACATTTCTGTCCTCTGCTTTCTCCTTCCTTTTCTTTCTCCTTTTGCATATCCAAGTTCTGCCCCTCTTCTAGAAAAAGTGACTCTTCCTTGCTCTGTCTGGACTTCAGAGAAGCACCCAGCAGGAAAATTAACTGCAGATAATGACTGTGATTTCATTCCAAAGCAGTGGCCTCGCTGGCAGACGCTGCAATAGCCATCGGGATCAGCTATTCAGCAACAGCCAGGAATTCCCCCTGGCTGAGCAAGGCCAGCGAAGCTTTTTTTAACCCGGGTAGTGACACAATGTCAAAGAAAGGAGCAGGAAGAAGTTTGGAATATTTTCGGTGATCCAAACACTAGCACGGATTAACAGGGGTTTGTATAAACTCCCTTAGCCCATCGTAGCATTAGTTTGACACAGCATAACCCTGTTCTGCTCTATCCATCCTCCTCTGCCCGCGGAGGGAAGAGCCCTGAGCAGCTCTGAGCACCTCATCTCTTGGCTCAAGGCAGATTTGTAGCCAGTGAATATTGTGAAATGCTACTTGGAGTTGCTCCTGAGCTGGGAGTGTTTGAGCCAGGCCAGCCCCTGGCTGAGGGGGCTCACAGAGGTTTCTCCTGAGGGTCTGAGCCTCCCACAGAGCCAGCACAAGGCTGGGTTCTGTTTGCTGACCTTGGGGCTGTTACAGCCAGAGATCAAGAGCTTTGCAGGGGTGTTACCAGCTTGCTGCCTTCCTTGCTTTTTTTTTTTTAAGAAGAAAAGTATTTTGCAATTTATTATTTCTTTATGTCTCTGTGTTCCTGTAAGTACTGCCCCAACAGTTGGTGTTTCTTCCTCAGTGTGCATTCTGCACGTTAGCACAGTAGATTTAAGGCCAGAAGAGGTGATTAGGTCATTTAGTCTGCTTTTTATACAGAGGAATATATTTTAATCTAATTTCACACACCTTCAAACAGCAAGGATTTCCAGCCTTTACAACACTGGGACCCAACCGAGTCTGTCGGGTTCTGTTTGCTGTCCTGGTGTGGGTTGTACAGACAAACCTCTGGGAGTCTGATCAGCACAGTGAGTGTAAAACACAGAAAAGGACTAGAAAAGCCCATGGGGCTTTCTAAGGCCCACGAGTTATGTTCCTCCTCCTCACAGCTGTCATTCTATAAAGCGCTCCTGACAAATTAGGAACAGTTAGGGCCAGTCCCACCAAGTCCAAGGTAGGTGATCTGTGCCATAGTACCTGCATCTTGGAGGTCTGGCTGTCATTAAAAATTATGCTATTTTTAGTCTACACTGTTAATAATTCACAAGCTCCTGTTTGTTTTGGGAACCTTCTTGGGATGGAGAAAGTTCAGCCTGAGTTTGTGGAGGCAAAAGAGAAGGTGAAAAGAAAAACAAGAATGGAAGAAAGAAAGAGAGGGCAAAGAGGTTGAAGAGGAAAAGAGATTGCAGTGAGGAGAATGATGAGCAGCAGAGAAACTAGAGAAGTGCTGTCAGGGGTTGGACTTCAATGACCCTTGTGGGTCCCTTCCAGCTTAGGATATTCTGTTATTCTATGATTCTGAGGAGATCCAAGTAACAGCCCCCCCAAGGTGAAGGGTTAGAAACCCTTGACACACAAATAAAGCAACACCCCAGCCCTGCAAGGAGCTGTTAAAGGAGCGGGGCCTTGTGCAGTGGGCTTTGCCATTTCACAGGCTGTAAATGGGCTTTCAAGACCCTGAGCAGTCTTTGCCCCTCAGTGTCTCTGCCCCCCTTGCTGCAGTTCCTCCTTGCCCTGAGGTGCTGCAGGGATGGCCCCTCATTTGGTTCGAGGTGCTGTTTGTGGGGTCTCTCCGAGCAGTCTCGGCCCCGTTTCAGCTGCCGAGCGTGGGACGGTGACCCTGGGGTTTGCAGTCAAATAGACAAGACAAACAGCTCTTGGGAGGAGGAGCAGGGGGATGAGGCCACTTTCTCAGGGTCATCCTGGAGCAGCCAGGAGCAGAACTGTCTGATCTTCCCACAGGCACCTCATGCACCAGGAGCTGAGGTTCCCTCCCTTGCTGGAATTCCGAGCTGTCATTTCTCTCTCCCCTTTTCCCTGTTGCTCTGTGACTTATTCACCGTTGCTACTTGTGAAAATTTTTAGATGGTCATAAATTGATGTACATCTGGTACCTCAGGGGTTAATCTGTAAAGGTCTGCTAAAAGAGTGTGCTGTGGAAAAGCTGCACAGATGGAATATCAGAGAGGCTATGGAATTTTGTCTCTGCATTCTTTTGGTCTCGTTGGGATTTTATAATTTTTGGAGCATGTCTTTGGGTATAATAAATAGAGCAGATGGCTCAGTGTGTGGGGGGAATTGAGAGCTTCCATGATGAGTAGCTGCACTGGAATAAGGGAGAGAGAAGTTTGGGGTTATTCCTTCTAGGTTCAAACCATTCCTTCTCTATAAGCCAGCCATGGATGCCTTGTAAGGGAGCTGCTTCCAGAAACATCTGTGCTAAATTTACCCACTGAGGGTACAAGAGACCTTATCTCAGATGGCTGAAGGTCACACTCAGAGCTCTGAGCTGTCCTAAGCAAGGGCAGTAGAGAAGGTTCCCTGTTACAGAGGAAGCAGGTCAGGCTCCCTTGAGCTCACTGTACCCACACCCCAATGTATGCCAGCATAACCTCCAATATCCACACAGCTACTTCACTTCTTCTTTAAAAACTCCTTTCTAATACTTACTGGGTTTGTGTGTTCCTCTTCAGCCTGTGTTTCCTCTGAGCTCAGCTGCCAGGGAAGGTGCCCAGGCCCTGTGCCAGGATGCTCCAGCACCTCGGCTGTGCTGTTCCCTGGAATAGGAAGGGACTTCCTATTCCACTGGGCAGTGAAAATTGGTGCTGAGCTGGTCTGTGTTCCTTTGGCTTCAATTCCCTCACTCTGCTCTGTAATTACATCTGAATATTTACAAAGGTGCAAGACCCTAAGTCTGTCATTATAACCAGGGTTCAAAATATACCAAAGGATTATGTGAACAGAGGGAAAATCAATGGCACGGAGGGTGTCATTGTAAATGCCAATAAATCATCTATAAATTCAATTTATAGGAAAGCAAGTTGAGTTTAACAGGAACAATGAATGAGATAGACTCCCTGCATTCTGTAGAGCAGATCAATAAAATGATCAGAACAGAGGAAGGCGACATGTTGGGGAATTACGGGCTGTGTGTGGCAGCTTCTGCCTGGAAACAGCCAGGGCTGCATTCCTGCTGCGGGGAGTTGGGAAAGAGCAGGTTGTTTATAGATAAAGAGTGTTTGCTCACAGATCAGAGATGGGCCTGAGCTGGCATGGAACTGAGCTTGAAAATATTTGGGTGGCTTGTATGCAGGCCTGTTGCTACAGGGAACACGTGCAGAGGGCTACAGAGAAGGTGAAGAATCTGAGAAATGGAGGTTCTTTGGAGGTGGAGGTTGGACAAGAGAATTTCTAAAGATCCTGCCTAGCCCCATCTTGTTGGGCTGTAAAGGTGTTGGAAATAGGTGAGGGGAGAACTCAGGAACTCCCCTTCTGTGTTACACTGAGGATGTGCAGCCGTGTTTGCCCCGTGGGAGAGCGAGGCTGGTTAGAGGAGCTTCAGCAGCACAGAGCCCACTGTGCTGTTTGACTGCCCCACGCCACAGGCTTGGTTTCCTTCTGTCTGTTCCTAAGCAGCCCTGGGTACAGAGCACCAGAGCCGTGCCTGCTGTAATTCACCTCCTGCCTCACCTTCCTCTCCACCCCAGCATCACGTCTGGCTCTGATCAGCCGGCCGGGGTCACTCAGTGAGTCTGAGAGCTCTTAAGGGAAGGCCCTGCCCTCTGCATTAACGTAATTGCAGGTTATTTGTGAGATTCCTTGCATGGCTTTGCTTCCTGAAGGTCTGGCACAGAAATCCGGTTTTGTAATCTGAGCCCTAACGAGCGGCTGGATGTAATTACGGGCTCCATTATCCCGGCAGCCGCTGGAGCACAGAAAGTAAAAGCTCGGTGTTGCCGCTAGCCCTGGAAACGCACCCGTGGGTAGCTCACAACTGCCCTGAGTGGGCTCTGTGTACACAGGCAGGACCTGGGCTTCTCTGGAGCCTGCTCTGTGCTGTTCACAAATGTTTCCTGAAAGAACTGGCGGGATTTCTGGTTACACCCTCACTGTAGCTCTCCTGAAGGCACACAAAATGTGTAACAAATAAGCCCTGACGATGGCAGTAGGTTCCCTACTAAAGCAAAGCAGGATTTGGGGGGAGCATAATTGACTTTTCTGCCAGATGTCATAAACAGGGGGATGAGCTGGATGTGCTCAGACCTACGGACACGTGGATCAGCTGCAGGGCAAAGGGAATGGTGACTGAACATGGTGTGTCACAGCAGCTGCAGGCTGGGAATGGCTCTGGGAACACTCTGGTCACCAGAGTCCCAAACGGGAAAGGCCACTGGAAGTAAAAACAAAGGACAGAGAGTGCATTCCTGCAAGACCTGAAGTGTAAGCCAGTACCCAGACATCTCCTAATTCAGGACCACTGGGGACACTGCAGGTGTGCACTGTGGAACCTGGGCTGTAGATCCTGCTGTTCCCTCAGCAGATTGTCCCAGAGCTGCCGTGGCAAGGGTCGGTGCTGGGGGGTGGCACCGGGGCTGTGCCCTGTCTGCACCTCTGCCCTGGCTCCTGGTGTCAGGGGGCAGGGAAGGGGTTGCTTCTTCATCTGCTTGTGCAGCACTGATCCAAAGGATCTGGGTGCAGGGGGAGCCCCACAAGTGCCTGCAATGCAAACAGCACATGGTGTAGTGAGGACTGGGTTACACAACCTGGTGGAAGGTGATAAATCCTCCATGTGGAGGCCGAGCAGACTCACTCCCACTCATCCACATCTGTGCAGCTCCTAATCTTAAACTGCAATTGAGTCCCATCCATGCTCCCTGGATTAAAGCCTTCCAGCTCCCACATGGCTCAATCAAGGTCCTTTTTTTGGGCTGTTTTGGAAGGTTGTCTTGCTATGACGTGTCAAGAAAGGGTGTATTTTTTTTAATTTAAATGGGATTCCTATATGGAAGGAAAAGATGAATTGACCACTTCAATCCTGCCAGTCTAACAGAAGAAAATATTTTAAGTGCAATTCCATTACAGGATTAAGCTGCAGGAAGCTCATGTGCTTCACAGCTGTAACCTTTTCCTTTCTTACTGAGCCTGGAAGCGTTGCCCTCTTGCCTCCTTTCTGTTGGAGCTGGCTTTTCCTGTCACACTGCATACTCTGACACAGCTTGGCAATTTTCCCTGCCCTTGGCAGCTCTGGAATGCTATTTTGCTGTTTCTCAATCTCTGTTAGGACTGTGAGTAAGTCAGAGGCGGTGTCTTTGTTACACTGCTGCTTTTAAGTCACATGATGATATTTAGGAAATCTGTGGACCTGCAGCACTGCAAAATTACAGCACAATGAAAAAGGAGTCCAAAAATGCAAAGCAGGTTAGTGAGTGCCCAGGTCCTTAAAGGGTTAGGTTCAAGTTTAGGGCAAGAAGAGCTACTAGTGGCCAGGAGTTTAATTCTCCAACATTGTCATTGCCCACTTGGCTAGATAATTTAAAAAACAAATAAACAGGAAAGACTGGATCTATGTTTGGATACCAGCTGAGGGCTCTGTGCTGCTCAGCATTATTTGGAAGCCCAGCAAACCAGCCCGAGTTTTATCCCCAGGACACTGCCACATTCAAACCACTGGATGTCTACTGCAAATGAGCTCTTTGAAAATTTTATTTCAGAAAAGCCTGAGTGGGCTTAGGCAGCAGTTGCAGTTCAGTAGGGCAGCATAAGCTAATGGCATGAGTCATGGGGAGGAAACAGAGCTGCAGTTGGGGAACACTGTTCGGTAACAAAGAGTCTTTATGTTGATAAATTCATACGGGCTGACACGAGGCTTACAGAGAGGCTGTTTAAGGAGCAGAAAGCTCAGTTCTGTTCTTGACATTCTCCCTGTTCTTAAAGACTCACATTTCCATCAGATACTTCCCTCTCCCTCCTCATCCCTGTCCTACACCTAGTTTTTTAGGAAGACAGAGGCACAAAAAAAGGTGATTTCTGGTGCCCATGCTCATCCAGTGGCATTTCTGCCCTCTGCACAGCAACTGTGTTCAAAGCAAGTTAACAGACCAGTCTAGATGCTCCACCTGTGGATGTTGCAGGTCTGTGCTAACAAGTGACTCAGTCAGTAAATGCTGTTTCTGCCCCAGCCGTTTGGTCAGTGCTGAACTAGCAGGGTGCAGGATGAATGCTGTGCTGTCAGCAGGGCTTAGGCCTTTGGACACTCAACAAAAGACATACCTGATGGATGTGCTGATGGCACTGACCCCAAATCCTGGCTCTGAGGCCATGTGGTTGTAATCTAAAATCAGCTGATCTAACTGAGAAATCATTCCACTGAAGTTAATGGGAACTGTGTCAGGGAAAAAGGTATCAGTCCTGTATTGTGCAAGTTGTGAGTGGTTTTAATTCCACAGGTCACCTGAGGGATGGGCATTCACTGCTGCTTGTTGGGTAGGTCTGTTTGGGGGTGGGTGGCCTTTGGGAGCTGATCACGAGGCACTGGAGACAAGCACTCAAACAAGTATAATGGGGTTTTATGGAGAATCCTGCATTGCTTCCAGTGGAAACACTGCAGGATGCAAGGGAGGGGGGACTGGGAGCAGGTTGAAAGCTCCTCTTGCTGACCCTGTTGTGTGATAAACCAGCAAGGAACCAGAATGTCAGGGAGAGGAAGTGATAACCTCGAATTATCCTCTGGGGCAATGTTCTAATCTAGGCTGAGCTGATTAGTCATCCAGAACAATTAAAATACTGCTTTATAATAATTAAGTAACTTAACCACTGCAATGACTGTAGTATGTGGGGAAGGCATTGCTCACTGGGGAAGGGAAAAGTAGATACACAAAATGATGTCATTCCTCTGAAGCCTTTAGAACATGCACAGGTACACTGGGAGTGATTGTGATCAAACAAACTTCAGCTGGGGCTTGACAAAGAGCTCGTTTATAGCTCCAAGGCACACGGGCAGACACTGCTGGGGCTGTGTCCCTTTCCAGTGCACAGCATCAGCCTCCTGTTTCTGAAAATCCTCTGTTCCATTAAGTGCAATTAGAATATCTGAGCTCTTCTGAGGCCGTGATAATGGACTATTTTTTTTATCAGATCAAATATCAGGGATTAAACTCCTGATGTTTTGCATCTAAATGAGATTTCTGCTGGAACAGATATATTTGCATTTGGAATTGACTGTATGAAAAAACGTGCTACAATTTGAATGATCCTTTGATGATTGGACTTTGTGGGATAGAAGTTCCAGTGTGAGTATTTTGTATGGAATCTGTAATTTCTCTGAAGTATAATCCATCATTCTGTGATTACCATTAATCTAGTCAGATCATTTACTTGCTCTGTTTTTGTTTGACAGCTCCTGTTACAATCAGGGAGGAATTGGGAAGCAGAGAACATGAAAGAGAATCTGTGGCTTACTGTTCAAGGAAAAGTTTCTTCCCGTTTGAAATGTCCCCAGCACGTGCCGGGTAAGTCAGTGAGACACGTCACAGAAAGAACACAAAGCCACCACTCATTTATGGAACAAAAAGAAATACGGGCTGTTTTCTCTAGTGGTTCGAACATGAGGGATTTTAGCGGCCTCTATTGCCCTCTGATGGACAAATCCATGAGCGATGTCCTCGGAGCCCCTGCAGAAGGGGGGAAACGCTCCAGTGTCTCAGTGCAGGAAGAGCTGCAGCGCTGCCAGGGAGGCCCCGCAGCTTCCCTCGGGAACCTGCCCGCTCCCAGATTAGATTTAAGGCGTTTGTAGTTTAGAAGTATTAAGTCACTTCTTACCAAAAACTTGGCAGATCCTTTCCTTCCTCTCTTCCTTCCTCATTTATTTCAGTTTGTTTGTTTAGCTTCTCTTAAGAACAGTAGGAAAATATTTTTGACCCTGATCCCAGTCCCTGCAGAATGACACCCGGTTCATCAGGAGCTCGGGTCAAACCTGTGCCGTGCAGAGGAATGCCTCCAGAAGGGATGGCAGGTTTCTGGACCAAGGCTGATACACAGAAATTAAAAAGAATCACTCAGCATATTTGAGCCACTGCTGGAGTGTTCGAGAAATGCTGGAGAAAACGAGAAAGCAAGATGGGGGAATGGAGAGAAGAAACTGAGGGATGAAACAGAGGCTTCAGGGAGTGGGAGGAAAAAAATGGGTTAATAAATAATTTGAGTTGAAAACACAAAGTAGAGAAATGCAGACGATAAAGATGTGGGGGGGAAAAATCCATATTCTCTGTAAAGAAACCAAGAGAAGTGTTACCTCTGAGAGCCAGTTCAGGTGTAATAGCAGAGGGGCCCAGACCTCCTGGGTACATTGTAGGTGATGTCCCGAAATTACCTGAATTTAAAAGGGTAAAATGCATCAGAAAGGCAGGAAATGGGTAAAATGCATCAGAAAGGCAGGAAATGCTTAAGGGCTTCTACCTTTGAAGGGGACTTTATTGGAGGTGTTGTTAACTGACAGTATCTGTGACACAGGACCAGCACCTTCACTCTGGAGCCAAGGACAAAGCCTGAGCTGAGAACTCCTGTGGGTTTTCCTGCAGACCTGGCCAGATCCTTCCCTCTGTGTACCCTGACCTTCTCATCAGCTTCCTCCTCCTCTTACTCAGGCAAAACAGAAGCACCAGAACACCTCCAAGGAAGTGATTCAAGGGGCACCTTTGGCTTTGACTAGAAACCCTGGTGTCTGGAAACTTCCCATGGGAGACTCTTCCCACACAGATACATTCCCAGCTCACACTTCTGTGGCTCTAAACCTCTGCTGAGAGGGAGCAGAGACATGGCAGGGACTTCCCTCTGCCACGTGACTCCTACCACTAGTGCCACTTCAACAGCTACAACGGGAAATTTTTAGCAAGGACAAGCCATTGGCATTCACACCAAAGCCTGACAACACTGTGTGGAGACCTTGGGCTGTAATTTCTTATTTTAGTTCACATAGGAGCTTGAGGAAGTGCATTAAGAAGCTCTTGCTAAAGTGTCTTTAAAAAATCCACCAAAATAACCAAGAAGCATGAGATTATCAGGAGCTGCTAAAGAAATGGTGCCACATCTGGGAGTTATCTGGAGCCAGGAACTTGGAGTGGTTTATCTTCCAACAATACCTAACTGGCTGTTACAGACTGTCCCATCTCTGCCTGTGGGAGGGCAGAATCAGGGGGGATTTCATGTACCCACAGGCAGGGTCTGGCACAAAAATTAATAGCAGAGATATTGTGGAGTTTTTAGGACAGCAGATCACTTCTGGGATATTGGGTCTCTGGTCCAAATACTGGCTGGAATTTTCCAAAGAGTTTGGGAAAACATTATGAGAATTTCCAAAATCACCACTCAGCCCCTGAAGTTTCCCCCCATCTAAAATCTGGGAATACTACAGCAAGTCATGCTTGCTTTTAGGGAACAGATTTGTTTTGGGAAAAACACTACCAGAAACAGGAAGAAGCACTGCTGGTTTTGTTTAGTAAGTTTTGAAGGGAAGAAATGGCCTGTCCTTTTCTACCTCAGTCAGGAGTTCCCAGGATGCTTCTCTCTGATCTAATCTTATCACCCTGATTTCTTTCTGGCATTTTGGGACATGTTTTTCATGACCATATCAGTCAGCTGAAGCCCTTTCCTGCCCCTGCATGAATTATTATTGTTTGGATTTTGGCAGAACATAGAGATCCCTCTGAAGATTGTGGCTGAACTGCCTCCATGGAGTTTATTCCTGCTTGATTTCTGTGGGGTATTGATGGGCCAAATATATAAACAGTTGAGAAAGGAGATGTGACAAGTCCATGGGGAAGGGCCCAGCGGGGCAGTTCTGCCTCCAGCAGGGAACCCAGCCCTCGGGTTTAATAAAATAAACAATCCTGGGTAAGATCTTTGCTGCCCTGAACCCGCTGGGTGTTTTGTGTTCATCTCTGTGTGGTTTGTGTTTGTGGTTCGTGTTCCTCGCTGCCTTTGCACTCCTGTGACAAAGCCTTGACTCTGATCCCAGGGACACAGCTGGTGTTGGCCCTGCCCCAGGTGCCCTCCAGGAAAACCTGCAGGAGCTCTTTGGGGAACAGAGCCCTGGGCCCATCCTGTGTTCCAGAGTTTGAGGGAACCGTTCACCTGCTCGGGGGGATGTTGGGGAGTGTAACAAGTGCTCATGAACCGTGAGGTGATGCCAATGCTTGGTGGAGCCTTTCCCTGTGCCAGACACAGACACGGGCAGGAAATGTTCCCAGGAGAAGCTTTACCCACAGCCACCCCAGGGGAGATTCTGACAATGAACCAGATACCTGCACAGGCCGTGCGGGTCTGGTTTGGGTACGAGGATGGATAATCAACACAGAGGGGTCTTTTCTAGAACACAAGGCAACATTTAGCTTTAAAACCCTTTTTGAAGTGTATCAGTGCCAGCCAGTCCACTGCACTTGGAGGCAGAGGGATCAATAGCTTTACACCACAGCCAGGGCACTGCCCCCAGCAAATGGATGGGACAGACCCCAGAGCACTGTGTCTGTCAGGGTGCTCTGCATTTCCTGACACACAGAACCGCACGCTGTGCAGCACCACTGTTTATTCTTCAACCAGTTAATTGGGTTTTTTTCTCAAATAAAATGTTTGCGATTTATTTTCATCTTTTTATAAAAGACCTTTTCTTTGAATATTCGCTGTGACTCGAGTTCCTGGATGCTCATCCTTTAAATCCGAATTACAGGAATTTCATTGCTCTTTATTTACAGGGAAAGTTAACTCAGAATATTTGATATGGTTACTGCTGGTAATAATTATATGTTCTACAGTAACAGCAAGAGTCTGCAGGTCACATCGAGGCCCCGGTTGAGTGGGGAAACAGAAAGTCCATTTTCTCCTCCAGTTTTTCACTGCGCATTTGCCAATTTTAAATGCAGAGCCCTCACCCTGAGCTGCATCTTTATTTATATCGTCAGAACTTCAATGTGACTGTAGCCGGAAAGAACATTATTTTGTGCTTCTGTCTACCCAGAAGGAAAACAAATTAACATTCCCAAGAAGGAAAGTGGATGTTTATTTGTGTGTTATCCGCGTCTCCTGCTTCTGTGAGTCACGGAGCGAACACGGAGCGGTGTGACCGGGCTGGGGACGCTCAGCTTGGAGCCACTGCCCGGGCTCTGCAGGGACGCCTTGGAGGAGAACACTGAAATAAGCTGATCTATAGAAATGGCCTTTTTAATGTTTAGAAGGTAAAACACAACTGTACCTTGCAGCCTGTGGCAGAAGAACTGTGGATGATCTGCCGAGCACAGCGGTTCGGGCTGAGCCGAAAGGCTGGGTCAGGGTGGGTGTGGGGAGGTGAGGCACTCCCGGACACCCGGGACAGGGGACTGAAGCGGGGTGTGCTGGGTTTGCTGGGTAGGTGATTTCACGGGACACTTTAGGACCCCGTTCCCGTGTGCGGGGCGGTCACGGACGGTCAGTGCCGGGGGACCCCCCCTCCCCTCACGGACCCCCCCGCCCCTCACAAAACAAGCCCCGCCCCTTGCACCGCCCCCTGGCCCCCCGCCTCCCGCCCTGCCCCTCCCGCGGCGCAGGCGCTGCGCAGGCGCAAGGCCGGGCGGACGCGGGCGGGGGCGGTGCGCAGGCGCAGAGCGCGCTCGGAGTGCCCCGGGCGCGGCGGGGGCGGCGCGCGCTCCCGCTTCCGGTGAGGTGTCATGGCGGGCCCCGCGCGCTGAGGGCCCGACCCCGACCCCGCCCGCGGACCCGCCGCTCCCCGGGCGGGCGCGGCGGGACATGGCGGCGCACAAGCCCGTGGAGTGGGTGCAGGCCGTGGTGAACCGCTTCGACGAGCAGGTAGCGGGGGCGCCGGGGCCGCGGGCAGGGCCGAGCGGGCCGGGGGCGGCGGGGGAGCGGCCCCGCTCCCGGGCCGGGGGCGCGGGGCAGCGCCGGTCCTGCCGCCTCCCGGCCGTGCCAGGCCCGGGGCCCCGCGGCCCCGCGCCCTTTGTGCCGGGCGGGCCGGGCGGGGCCGGCACTGCCCCTCAGCAGCTCCCGCCGCACGGGGGGCCCGGCCCCGGGTCGGCGCGGCCGTCCCTGTGCCCGGAGTGCCCGGAGGGGTGGCCCGGCTTCCCCCTCCCCGGGTGTCTCTGCTCTCCAGACAGTCCTGTGACACTTGCGCCGTGTGGCCCCTCAGGGAGGGGGGAAGCCCCGAGAGGCAGGTCCCGGGGCTCGGGCGCTGCCGCGGCGGCTCTGCCCGTTCCCCTCTGCCCCAGGGAATGTCGGTGTGGAACCCCAGCCCCGTGCCAGGCTCAGCGGGGTGAGCAGGGCCTTCCAGCCAGGGCTATCGCAGTGATGGGCAGTTAATTCTCTTTGCAAAAGTCAGTTCTAGTGGTCTGGGGAAACATGTTCTGAATGGAAAGAAGAGGGATTTGTTGGCCTTAGACTTTATATTTCCCTGATCCACCAGCAGGAACTGCTTCCTGGGATTAGGGGGTGACTCCTGGTGGGGCTCAGCCCTGTGCCTGACCACGGCATTCCCACTCCCAAGATGCTTTCCCGACCTGTGGGAACCCTGTTAAGGCTGAACCCTCAGTTCCTGTGTTGTCTGTCTCGTTTTGCCACCCTGTGAGTGCAGCCTTTGTGTCTCACCAGGCCCAGCTCTGTGAGACCCTGCTCCGTGTAAATCCCTCAAACCCAGGGAACTGCTTCTCCACACTGAGCCCTGTTCCTGTGCTGCTCCTGTCCCTCAGTGCTCTGGGCACCCACCCTGCACCAACGTGGGGCCTGGGGCGAGGAAAACAAGCTGGTCCTTTGTACATTTATGTTAAAGCTGCTCTAAATGAAGTTCATTTTGAAAAGGAAAAACTTTGGCATTAAAACGAGGCAGATTTTTTGAATACACTGTGGGAATATTTGCACAGTTACCTTATTCCCCCCCTTATCTTGAGTCATAGATCATTTTTTCCATAAGCTTGAAAAACATGGGACTGATTATGCTTCTAATGATGCAAGAAAACGTTTCTTTGTGTACTGGTGTTAAAAGGCCCTGGTCTTTCTCCTCTGCTTTGTTATGTATAGTGTGGAATTGGGCTTGCCAAAATCTGTTAGGAGTTACAAACTTCTTAAACCAGAATTATTTTCTGTACCTTTTCTGGGATGATTACAGATAGATGTAGGGGAGGAATCCTCTCTGGATAGAAAGAAAGCTGTTCTTATTTTTCAGGTGCTGAAATACTGGGGTTGCAGTGATAATGCACATCAAATACATAGATAGTCAGAGTCATGGAATGATATCAAATATACTGAATATCTGCACATTATTTCAGAGGTGATAATGCAGGTTTGAGGTTTTGCATCCCGTGTCTGCCCTAAATGCAGGACCCCTGGATTCAGCACCAAGGGAGCCACTGCCTGTCCTGTCATCAGTGTTTGAGTGAGGAGGGGGAGAAGGGCAGCTGGTGTCAGTTGTGGGTTGTTTAGGTTTGGCTTTTCTGTGCAAGAGAAGACAAACTTTTCCAGGGTTTCTTCCTCCCTTTGCATAGAAGGAAAATGTAACCATCTTTCCCCCCAAATTTATAGATGTAGGCAGGCTTTTCATTCATTTGCTGAGAGCTTGAATTAATTTTAGGGAAGATGAAACACAAACTGAGAGGATGCTAATCTGTACTGAAAACAAGGGAAATCAGTGCTAGCCAGTCTGCTCTGGCCTGCTCTTGTTTATTGTTATGAATGCTGCTTTAACCAAAATCTGCTTCTGTGTGTACAGTTCTGTGGGCCCAGAATGCCTGGCAAGCAGAGTTTGTGAATGAAGCAGTGGCTGCTCAGGGAGCAGATCCCTGGGGTTGTGGCAGTGCTGCCCTCGCTCCGCTCTGAGCCCCTGGAGGGCTCCCCTGGGGCAGGAGAAGCTGCTGCTGGTACCTGTGAGGCCAGACCACAGTGATAACAGAACACCCAAAGGAAGGCTTTGGGCAGAGTCTCTGTGCTGTACTGCTTATTGTATTTTGCAAAACTTGGGATGATCAGGGGAGACTTAGGTTGCAGTAGCACGAAGAGCCTGGAAATTAGTACATTTCCCTGTGATTTCAGCCATAGCCAGGTCTTTGTAAAATAAAATCATCTTTTTTTTTTTTTTGGTGGAAATGTTCACTTCCATTTTATGTGCTGTAGTTTTATAGCAGTTTGTGTTATGAGCTGAAATCACAGGAAGGCTGATGCAGCAGTGCAGTGGTTGTGAGCTCAGCTGGGGGCCTGACTGCCCAAACCATTTACATGTAGACTAGTTTAAAACTATCAGATGTAATAAGAGGTATTAATCCTGTATAAACTTGTGGCAACTAAAGTGATTAAGGTGGTGGAGCCCCCATCCCTGGAAGTGTCCAGGGAATGACTGGACGTGGCACTCAGTGCTCTGGGCTGGGTGACAAGGTGGGGATGGGTCAAAGGTTGGACTTGATGATCTCAGAGGTCTTTTCCAACCTCAGTGATTCTGTGATTCTGATATGCTTTCAAGAAAGAAGCCCTTCATTCTGTGGATTATGGTTTAGGCTCCCTGTCTGTAGTTCATGAGGTAATGGCTTTCAGTTAAGAAAATTTTCGTAAAAACTGAAAGTCAGTAGGAATATTCCATTCTTCCTTTAATTAAGAGGCATTAAATTAAATCAAATATTCCCTCCTCCTCTTGGTTTGTCTCTGCAGCATTTGAAGTCTGTGCAGAATCAGAGCCCTGCCAAAGCAGTGGCTGCAGGTCCCAGTGCTGTGGGTAGGGAGTCCCCAGGATAGGGGGTGTGTTGTGGGGTGTGTCCCGTGCTGTGCTCCCAGGGCTGTCCCTGGGCTGGGCACAAGGGGCAGCCCTTCCCACAGCTGCTGTGATGAAGCACATTCCCAGAGGGCTCTGGAGCACAAGGTGTGCTGTTTTATCCTGCACTCCACATACAGCTGGAGCAGCTTTGGTGGGATTGCTCTCACACAGTGGGCAGTGTGTTTCAGAAGTGCTGCTCTGCACACAGCTGGTGCCCAGAGGGCAGAGAAGGGAAGGGCCCAGTGCACCCCGTGCTACCTGAGTGCAGGAAGGAGCTCTCCAAAGCATCCCGGTGATTCCATGGTGATTCCATGGCCCTTCCTCGTTTGACTCGGAGTTTGTGTTCACAGGGTGGGTAAATACACATTTGGTCACAGCCCCAGCTTCTAGTGAACCTTCTGAAAAGGTTTGGGTTTTAGAGGACCCCATATAAAAACTCTTCAGAATTCCGTGTTCTCGGGAGGGCTGAGCTGGGAGGTTCTTGTGCTGGATGGTGCCTCTTTAGCAGGTGTGTTCATGGAGGGCATTTGTGTCTGGTTCTGACAGTGCTGATGCTGAGGAGGGAGTGGTGCTGTGGGGATTTTCTGTCACCAGTGCATGTGTGTTCTGGTCTGCTGAAGGAGTTCCAAGAAATTGTTTGGAAGGATGAACCTAAGTGGATTTCGGGGCTGTTAAGGACAGCACTAGGGATTTTTTTCCTGGGTGTTACGTTTGTTGCTTTCTCCAGAGTGGGAATCAAAGGCCCAAGGCTCAGATGCATTTGTACACCTCAAGCTGCTTAGTGAAAATGAGAATTTCCTTCCCTGACATGAGTCCCCTGGGATGTGTCTCCCACCTTCCCCTCTCCAAGGGGATTTTCATGAGGTTGGGGTAGTGGGGACAGCGAGAGGGCTCTGTGTGCTGCCACCACAGGGAGCTTGGATCTTGGGTGTGCTGAATGGCAGGATACCTGTGCTGGTGGGTGCTGCCTGTTCCCTGGATACCTGTGCTGGTGGGTGCTGCCTGTCCCTGGATACCTGTGCTGGTGGGTGCTGCCTGTCCCTGGATACCTGTGCTGGTGGGTGCTGCCTGTCCCTGGATTTGGCAGGACAGTGATTTTTAGCAGTGAGATTCCAGATCCTGCAGCACACAAGGGTTATCTATCAGACTCTGAGTTCTTAATGTTCTTCCAAAGTTGTGTCTTGCACAAAAAAGTTGAAATAGTAACTTTGTTTGAAGTGAGAAAGCACTTAGGCTTGCTCCATAACTTCTGGAAATAATAACATTAAATACAGATTTTTTACTAAATAGAGATGATTTAACTTTGTGCTCGTTTTTCACAAGTTTTAAAGCAAAACCCATGGCTCATTGTAGCCCTTCCCAAGAGCCTGAGTGCACGTCTCACAGACACTCAGGCCTGGTAGTGGTGGTAGTTTCAAACCAATGTCCATGGGCATTTAGCAAGAGGTTGGACCTTCCTGCAGACTTGAGGATACCTGAAACAGGTGCTCATCACTTCACAGGCAGGAAAACCACCTGTTTTTCTTAATAATTAGCATCTCTGGCCAAGGGAGGATTCCTTAACGGAACATTTTTGGGTGACAGTGCATCAGTCTCTAAACTGAGGCCACTTGCAGTGCTGTGACAGGCGAGCCATCAGGTACCACAGTGTTGGCACTTCTCTACAGCTTTGCATTTCTCTAGTGGCACTTACTGAAGTCTTTCAAAGCCAGATTTATAATTTGCCTTTAAAGAGTGCCCAGTAAATCTCTTTTTTCTTTCTTCCCTCTCAAAGATTTAACGTTTGGTGGCTGGGAAGGCTCCAGATTTCATCTCTTTGTGTTTGTCCACTGCATGACACGAGGCCAGTTTTAGACAGAAATGCTGTTGTTGCCTGAGCCCTTTTTGACAGCGTGAGGAGTGGTCAGGCTGGGTGAGGGAGGGGTAGGGTCTGTGGAGCCCACCTCAGTGGGGTTGTACTGCCCCAGGGCAGTCCCAGCTCTTTGGCTGTTGCTCCCTATTTTAGAGTGAAAAGAGCTGGAGCAGTGTCTGTCCCTTTGCTAACCTGGGCTGAGCTCAGAACGGGATGTGTTCGGGGTTTGAAGCCCCAGTTATATTTAAGCTCTGTGCTTTAAATTCTGTTTCTAATTCAAATAGCTCTACAGGAAACTATTTGTCAGTATTTCTTTTTTTGAAAATAAAATCAAAGGCAATGAAAGTAAAATTTCAACTTTTTCCCCCCGGTGTTTAGATTACTAGGTATTTCTAGAGGAGTGAAGTAGTTTCTCTTTGGTCACTCAGCACTGGCACTGCCTTCTGTGAGGGGAAATGAAATGCTTCAGCGTCAGTGCACAAAGGAAATAGCTGAGAATTAAAAAACCCAAAATAACAGTGCTAATATTTCCTTTTTATATAGTTTCCTATTTTAAAAGATAGTATAAAAAGCAGTGTTACTTCTAGATGACCTTGTTGTAGTGGCTGTTGTGGCAGGAAGCTCCAGAAGTGTGTAATGTGATTTTTTTCTCTGGCATGGGAGCACACAGAACTAGATCTATGACACAATTTCTTTGAGAGGCTCTTCTGAAGTGTTTTAGCACTCAGTGGTGTTGAGCTTTGCTGCTGCTGTCAGCACAGACTTGAAAATTCAAATAAAAAGTACTGGTAATGGTGAAATTTCAAATTAAATATATCTGTCATCCACCAGTGACTTCCAAAAATGTGTTGTAAAATAACATCTAACAGTGAAAACAAAGCTTGAGTCATAAGTGGTGTTTATTCTGCTTTTCTGGGGTTAAAATGAGCACATGGAAGCGCCTTGTGCTGCTGTAAATCATCGCCGTGGGAACGCTCAGGGAGTCACAGATTTCAGTGGAAATTACCTGGATTGCCCTGTGGTGCTGTGGGAGGGTGTGCAGGTGAGGATGCCAGACCCTCTCCTGGAGGAACAGCCCTCAGGGTGTTCCTGGAGGCAGTGCCCAGAGCCCGCCCTCCTCAGGGAGCTGCCAGCGCTCGCGGGCTTTGGGCTCACCTGACCTGCCACTTCCCACGTTCTTTGGATGAGCAGTCACTCTCCTAGGAAAGCCAGCCAATCTCCAGAGTGACCCTAGTCCCTGGTACCAGAAGAGCTGAACTTAAACCCAAACCAAAGCTCGGCTTGTCCAGAGAGGAATCCCCCCGGGCATCAGTGTGGTGGAGGCCCATTTCCCAGCCCCAGGACATGCACTCAGAACTGCTGAGCAAAAGTGTTCCGGGCTGGGTTCTTTGACTCATCTTGCATTCTGAACACGGGCATTTCAGCCTCTCCCATCACAGCCAGGGGTGTCAGGGGCTTGCAGAGATGTTGGGGGCTGCTGCTGGCAGTGCCCTCCCCAGAGCCCCCAGCCTGGGAGGTGGCTCTTTAAGCATTTTGCAGCTGTAAAGCTGATTGTAATTCCTTGGAATCCTTCTTTTACCCTCTCTGAAGTTCTCTCTCTCTCTGGTAATCTTCCCAATGCACAAATACTGCACGGTGGCATTTCCACTGAGCTGTCGGTGTCGTTCAGAACACAGGTTTAGCCACACTTCTAGCCAAAATTTGTTAAAACTTGTAGTAGCAATTCGAGTTTCTATGAATAGGGAATTCCAAGGTCACACTTCAAAACACAAACAGCACAAACGCTGCTGCATTTGTTTGCTTTTAAACACTGTAAATCCTCAGCGAGATGTTTTTCGGAAGAGTCGCCTCTCTGATGTTCTGGGGGCATTTGAGTGGGCAGGGGCAGTGGGTGGGTGCCTGGGAAGTGACTTGTTTGTGACCCCTGAAGAATTTGGGTACAGCAGGAAAAAAAAGTGCCCAGTGTTCACCCAGCAAGAGGAACATCTCGGGCTTGTGCAGTCACTCTGAGTCTTCTCCTGCCTGGAAAAGATGCATTTCAGGTCTGGTTTGTCCCACTGGGTGTTGGGCAGGACAGGTAACGTGGGGCTCACAGGTGCTTGAGGTGTGTTGGAAGCTGAGATGCATCTCCTGGGAGTGTTTGTGGGGGACCCCTGAGTCACTGTGTCCTTGGGGCTGCAGGGTCACTGCTGGTTCCTCCCGGGCCTTGGTGGTGCCTCTTGGCCAGTTCTGTCCTGTGCCACTGCTGCTGCCTTCCAGCCTGCTCTGGGACCTCCTGGCATTTTACCTCATTTTACTCCTCTCAGGGCCCGAAAGGCTTTTTTTTTTCTTTTTTTTTTTTTCTTGCATGTATTAGCCTTGGAGATTTTTGTTCTTTAATGAGCTAATTTTTGAAAAAACCAATCTTTTCTTAGAACTCTGTCTTACATTTTTCTGTTCTTTTGGATTGCTTTGACATTCAGTTTGTAGAAAATTTATCACAAAATAGAGGTTTACTTTCAATTCAGAGAAAGGAACAGGTGAACTTCAGCATTTTATTTTATAGATAACTAATGGAAAGATGAACATAGAGAAAATGAAATAACATGTTTGCAGTTGTCTCTTGTAGAACGTTTTTCAGGTTGTTTCTGGTGTGTCACAAATTTTTAATTCATCTTTAAAGCTCTGAAAAAGCTTAAAGCAGTTTTCTTGTAGCTTCCAATCAAGGTTTGCCAGCAGAATACCCACACCAAAGTCAGTACGGAGCACAACAAGGAATGTCTCATCAACATTTCCAAGTACAAGTTTTCCCTGGTCATCAGTGGTCTCACTACTATCTTAAAAAATGTTAATAACATGGTAAGTCTTCTAATTTTGCATTGTTTGGTGATTTTATTCAAGTGGTTGCTATTTATTTGTGTTGTACAATCTGCAGAGAATTACTTGAAATTTAGTCAAACTGTTGCTTGCCTTGTACACTTAATTTTTTCTGTTCCCAAGTTCACCAGCAGCATCTCTTGGAGCCACAGAAAGGCAGTGGGAGCTGGGGCAGAGAAACCCAAAGGCAGGGGGTGGTTCAGGGGAATCCTCTGTTAGTGTGGGGTCTGCAGCTGGGCAGGTGTGAGGTTGGAGCTCTGGGGCACAGAAGGTACCTGACAGTGCCCCAGGGCTCAGAGCAGAGGCTGTGCTGCCATGGGAAGGTGCTTCAGGTGTCCAGGGCAGCAGTGCAAGGAGCACCTGAAGGGCAGGAGTGCAGCAGGGCAAAGGAGCTGCTGAGAAAGATCCAGTTGGATGTTTTGTTTTTTCAATGGAAAGCCTGGGTTTGGATTTATCACGAGAAAAGTTCACTGAGTTTTGGAGCCACGTGATCTGTGATCGTGTGGACTCTCTCCAGACAGGTAACACAACTGGCCAGGCTCTGGCAGTGCTTCTTTTTATGGTTCTTATAGCTTAGGTAGCCACTTTGCTACTTTAGTGCATTGCAAGTCAAATTTCTGTGTCTCAGATGAATCCATATCCTTTCTACTTCTAGAGAATATTTGGAGAAACTGCTGAAAAGAATTTGTATCTATCTCAGCTGATTATCTTGGATACACTGGAAAAATGTCTGGCAGGGGTGAGTAGGCTTGCATAAGCAATTGCTAAGTGGGAATCAAATGGGTTGGAGAGTACAAGTCAAATGCTTGTGTGTCTGTTATTGCTGGTGCTGAAGTTAGAACTGATCAGATCTATAGCAAAGTAGGATTAGTGCCATTTAAAAAATAATAAAGCTTCCTATAAATACATGTAGTTGAGATAATTGATACATTAAAGATTTGGAAGGTGCTTTTTTTTGCCTAGAATTAGTGACATCTTTTCTGCTGAATAGATTCTAGTAAACTTTTGATATTGCCAGTTCCGCCACTCAACAAATTTGAAGAGTTATAAGTAAAGGTTTTTTTTAATAACTTGATAAAAGGAATTGCAGACAACTTGACAACTGTACTCAGTCATGTCTGAACTGGAGTAAGGGGAGACACCCCCAATCAAGGATTAGAGGTGGTTATGAAGCTTCACTAGATTTCTGTAGGCTTTGAAGGCTCTGGCGTATCCTGCTCAGTATTTCCTGAACAGATACATTGAAACATTTCCATCCATTTAAACAGGAAAAGTAACGTGATAGTAAATCTTGTTCAAAGTAGCAGATAATTCAGTACAAGTATTTGTTTCCTGCTGCTGAGTTCTCTGCAGACAGTGCTGAGTTTTCTTTGCATTTCTTGAAGCTTTCCTTTGTTGAAGTTGTTTTCCATGTACGTTTCTGTGCAGCAGAACCTTTGCTGGCACTGCTGTGCAGATGACTCCTGCAGGTGTTTCCTAGATTGCATTGCTGGCCCTGTCCAAGCCCTGCAGTCAGAGCTGTGAGAGGCTCTTTGCTGGTCCCTGTGGGTGACAGTGGTGCTGGCTGGACACGGGCTGTGCTGGGCTGGGACTGCACAGCCAGACTGCACTGGGAGCAGCACTTGCAGTGCTATACTCCTCCAACAAGAAGGGATTTGCTTTTTAAAGCTGTATTCCTGGAGGAATGTCCTGAAATCATCTGAGCTCTTTGCTGTTTCCCTGCACCAGTTTTTGAAGGTTCTTTCTGTGTAAGGTAATGACCTTACTATGGTTAGACCTGTCAAGACACATCTCACTGTACTAAACCAGTCTGAATAGTTGTGGATTCTTCTAAAATCACAAAAGATCCAGGTAAATACATTTTCCAGAATAATTTCCAGCTATGGTAAACACCTCTTTTGGCACTTTTTATCTTTGATGCAGTGAGCCAAAGAAACTCGTTTTAACTTCAGAAATTAATTATTTTTAAATATTTCTTCTATTCCTGTTGTTTGAAACAATAGTGGTTTTCCTGAGAGCTGATGATATTTAAACAGCCTAAGTTTGTACTGAATATTTCTTGCTCTGTCAGTTCAAATGAGAGCAGTTCGAGGCAGAACATGTTAAATAAGAGTGAGCCAAAGGTCTGTACAAAGCGTGTTGTGTTCTGTGGTATCTTCAGATGTATTTCTTGCTCAATGTTTCATCAAGTTCTCATGGCAACAGGACTCAGGTCAACTAAGTGGGAGTCTCTGAAACTTCCCAATTCCCTGCGGAAAATTCATTGGTAAAATTTTAGAAAGCTTTAATGCTGACCCTTCTGTTAAAACTTGCTCTTAGAGCAAAGTTTCACTTTGAATTCTTTTGTAAATAGTTTCCTTATGTCTCACACTGTGCACATTGGCAAAATCAGATTTTTTTCTGTTGCAGGGAAGTTAAGCCATTTTTGACTCACATAGAGAACCCCCTGGCAAGAACCAGGGAGAAACACCTCTTTTTTGGTTCATTTTTTTAGTATAAAATACTCGCTGTCAAAACGTAGTGACCAAGATCTTACCCAAAGAGATGTGAGGGTGAATCTTTGCCCTTTAGCCTTCGTGCTCTGCCGATCCTTGACTCAGAGCAGCTTCCAGGGTGCCCTCATCAGAACAAAGAGTGGGTTACTTCAAAAATCACATTAGTGAAATTTTTTCTGCTGAATAGATTCTAGTAAACTTTTGATATTGCCGGTTCTGCCACTCAACAAATCTGTAGAGTTATAAGTAATGATTTTTCATTTAATAGCTTGATCAAAGGAATTGTAGACAACTGGGCAACTCTACTCAGTCATGTCTGAACTGGAGTAAGGGGAGACACAAACCCCAGCCAAGGATTAGAGGTGGTTATGAAACTTCACTAGATTTCTGTAGGCTTTGAAGGCTTCATACTTGGTGATGTTGATCAGCCTCGTGTCCTCCCTCTTTGGGAGCCTTAGCTGGGAGTGTGGGGTGGTTTGGCCGTGCTGGGATGTGGCTGGGATGGAGAGCAGCCGTTCTGTGCAGCCCCCTGGGCCGTGCTCAGTGGAGCCTGGGGCAGGTCGGGAGGGCAGACCCAGGCCCTGGGCCTGCTCGTGGCAGACGCCCCAGTTTTTTTGCCTCCAAACCAGAATTCAGCGGAGCACTAGTTTATTTTTAGCAACCAAAGGACACCATGAGGCTGGACGAGACGATGCTGGTGAAGCAGCTGCTGCCCGAGATCTGCCACTTCATCCACACGTACCGCGAGGGCAACCAGCACGCGGCCGAGCTGCGCAGCTCCGCCTCGGGGGTGCTCTTCTCCCTCAGCTGCAACAACTTCAACGCCGTCTTCAGCCGCATCTCCACCAGGTACGGGGCTGGCAGCACCCCCTGGGGTCTGTGCAAAATGCTCTTTGACAAGGTCCTTCTCTACTGGGGCTCCTTTCAACATTTCCCTCGAGTTCCAGGTTACAAACTGAACCTGTTCCCTGTCCTGGGCTACTGCTGACGTGCTTCCTGTGAGCTGCATTGATTGCTTTTTTAATCTGCTTTCAAAAGTACAGGTGAAAATAATGAGTGAAAATAATTCAGCTGAGTAGGTTGAGTAGAGTTCTTCTGGGTGCAAGGTGTCTTGGAAATGAAAGGATGCTGAAGCTAAAGGGTTGTATCCCTTTACTTACAAATTTAGAAGGAAAACTGGAGATTGTCCACAGCTCTGCTGGAGCCCCCAGGCTGTTTCCCTGTCTAATTTTTCCAACTAGGAGGCTTTTGTGTTAAATCTGTCTTATACCTGAAGGGGACAAACAGCTGGGCTGTTTGTTAGTTGTGGGAAAAGACCCATTTGTCTTCTGACTGACTTGAGTTTCACAGCACATTTACTGTAAAAATAACTGGGTTTTCTGCTTTTCTGAGTGAGAAGGGAGACAAGCACAAAATTTCCATCTATTCTTTGCTGGTTTTGCCCTGTTCCAGATCCTTCTGATGCTTCAGCATTTGTCAGTCCACTACAGTGGTGTTAAGCTTTTTATTCCTGAAATACTTTGATGTTTCTTGAAAGGTGCTTGAAGCAGCTTAGCTCTTGTCACACAGTATATAACAGCTGAGATCATCCTGTAATAGAAGTGGAGCTTGGGCAGCCTTCTGTGGTCACACAGCAGTGAATGAACCAATTTAATGGAAACAAAGATTTATATTTTCATTATGTATTTATCTATTCTTTTGGAAATATTTGCATTTTAGAAATCGGTCTAAAATGATTAATTTTAATTCTGAAGTATTTTCAGAGTTTTTACAGAGCCTTTAATAACTTTATTTCAAGGTAGACTTGGCAGCTAGCATGAAGGATGTGGTTTTACTCAATAGGTTGATTGTGTTTTGTTGCTGATGGAAATGGAAACAATTTCTTTTGCTCCCTTTATAGGAAGGATTTTTCAGTTACAATTTTTTGAGTCTGTGAATCTAGTCCGTGGATCTGCATGTATTTGTAGCACGATTTGTTCCCAAGCTCCAAAGCCCTCCTTCCCATCCCTCTGAGCAGAGCAGAGTGCTTTCCCCTGAGCTGTTTTTCCCTTCACATGGCTTGCACAGCAATAGTTAAATGTTTGACCAGCTCTCTGGTCTCCACAGGGGTCACTCAGCCAGTCAGCACTGCTGATCTTTGACCTGGGTTTCCTGTTTAGGAATATTTCTGGGCCTTGCACAGCAGCTGGGGGAGTTTTGGCATGAAAAGCACAGCAGTGGGGACCTTCCCATTCCCAGTGAGGGCTGTTAAGTTTCCTGGCGTTGGAGAAATGAAGAACTGCTTTTGTGTCTAGTACTAGAAATCACATTCCATGTCTGAAACACATCTGTAGCTTTGGAACACGCCAGGGCAGTCTGAGTTTGTGGGAATATATGCTCTAGTTGTTAGTGGCCTGGTGCCTGTGAGATGTTGAGTAAATTATCTGATACACAAGTGTGAAAAGATGCCATTGTGTTTAAACTGGAGTGATTAAACTTCATCCCGTTTGCTCAGGCCACAGAACTGTGAACCAGGAATGGTTGTAGCTCAGTCCAGTGATACCAAGGACCATCAGCCTCTGCTTTACTCTGAGAACTTATCTGGGGCAGGACTTGCTGCTAAGGAGCAGTAGCCTAAAGGTGTCATGATTCCCTTAATCTAATGCTTAGTTGAAAAGATGACAAGGTTACTGCTACAGTAGGGTGGGTAACACAAGGATTTAGGCAAATCTTGGGCACGAACACCAGAAGGTATTGGCATTTTGTAAGGCTCACCATTGGTATTTCTAGCTCCATTTTTGGTATGAGGGTGTAATAAGACTATAATATTAACTCTTAATCATGCAAGATCCATCTTTTATTTCTAAACGTGGAAAAGTTTATCTGAGGAGATGGTAGTTTATGAGGAGGTCACAGAATGTTCCCTGCTACTGAAATGTACAGAATCCTAGGTGTGTTCATACCTGTCTGACATGATATGATGGATTTACTTTGCTTTGCTTATTTTTAGGTTGCAGGAACTGACTGTTTGCTCAGAAGATAATGCTGATGTCCACGATATTGAACTTTTGCAGTACATCAGTGTGGATTGTTCCAAACTCAAGCGACTCTTGCAAGGTATGATTTGAACCTGTGTTTTGAAATACTTCTTTTTCAGTCTGGTTAGTCAGAGATGACACTGCAATTGATATATCTTTTATTGCCCTGTTTTACTCCATACAGTCATATATTTACCAAAATATTTTAAAATAGTTAAGTAGCATAAAAACACTGGTTTGAAAACTGCTTTGCACTTCAGATGTCTTTTATAACCTGTGTTGCTTTTTAGATCCAAGTTTCTGTTCTAAGTGCAGAAATGTTTTATCTTTACAGAGACTGTATTCAAGTTTAAAGCCCTTAAGAAAGTAGCTCAGTTAGCTGTTATCAACAGTCTGGAAAAGGTAAGGGTTTCAATGCTTGTCTTTCATTGCTTATTTGCAGACTTCCTCTAGTTTAGGAATAGTTGCAATTCAGTGATTTACTGTAAAATTAAGTGGTTGCCTCCCTTTGATGCAAATATGTTTTGTAAGAAATTTTGTGTGATTAGAATTACGAATAAAATCTCGCTTCTTTTAAATACATAATTCAGAAAAACTGTTTGAAAGCTCTGGAATGTGAAGGTGTTTTGCATTATCTGCAGGCATTTTGGAACTGGGTGGAAAACTATCCTGATGAATTCACAAAGCTGTACCAAACACCCCAGACTGACATGGCTGGTAAGGCATAACACATGACAGTGTTCAAAGGCTGGTCTCTCAGACATCCCCAAAATGCATTCACTTGCATTTTGTGACCTCTTTGCTCCTTGTGCAGCCTGCAAACAAACAAATTTGTGTCACCTTTGCCAGGGCAGGTAAGGTTATGTTGCCATCTCTCTTCTTTCCTGACTCCCCTATTAGAGATTATTACTGTGCTTCACAACACAAAGAAATACCCCAAAAGATGGAGGCTCTTGAATGTATATTTTTCATCTCGATACAGGATAATAACTTAGAGAACATCACCTTTATTTTTCTCTAGTGACAAAGAGAGGAAAATTTATATTTTGGATAAACCATGTCTTTAACTGGGTTGAGACCATGTTATCCCCAGTAGTATGCCAGTAATGTGCAAAAGAGAACCTTTCTTCTGTGTAGGTGGAACTATCCCTCTGCTCTTTTATACCTATTCTTTGTCTCTGGAATTAAAACTGGTATTGAACTTGGGCTTATGTTTTATGCAGATTGTGCTGAGAAGTTGTTTGACTTGGTGGATGGCTTTGCTGAAAGCACGAAGCGTAAAGCAGCAGTGTGGCCACTGCAGATCATCCTCCTGGTCCTGTGTCCAGAGATAATCCAAGATATTGCAAAGGACGTGGTAGAGGAGACTAAAATGAACAAGGTAAGACAGGTAGCTGAATTCTGGCTCTGGTTTCTGAAGGATGCTTGCTGTTGCTGATTCTGTATTTCAGGTATATTTAATTTTGTCTTTCCTACCTAAAGAGCACATTGCAGTTCCCTGTGTAAATTTCTGCACCCCTTTTGAGTTCTCACATATCTTCTTTCACTGTCAGTAATTCATAAGGCTAGTATGTCCCAAACAGTGTTATTTCAGAGCTTCTCCATCTCCTTGGAGATTTGACCCTCTGTGCTGTCATTTCCTCTGCCTCCAGCAGCAGCAATGGGAACCTTGCTGGTGTTTGGCTGTGCTGAGGAGTTGTGGGGCTTGCGGGGTGTGCTCTGTGCTCTGTGACTGCTGCACCTGCAGCTGGTGTCGAGTTTGATGTGGCTGCAAACGTGACTAAGAGGGAACAACCACCTCTGTTTGTGCCAGTCTGATTGCCCCAGACCCACCAAAGGGAATGACATTAATAAATACAGAATTTCCCCAGAAGGCTGCATCAAGTTGTTTTTTGCCATCCCAGTGTCTGGTTATAACTGTTCCTGGTTTGAATTCTGCAGAAGCTGTTCCTGGACAATCTCAGGAAGGCCCTTGCAGGCCACAGTGGGAGCAGGCAGCTGACTGAAAGTGCTGCTATTGCTTGTGTTAAACTGTGCAAAGCATCTACCTACATCAACTGGGAAGATAATTCTGTCATTTTCCTGCTGGTGCAGTCCATGGTACTAGATCTTAAGGTAAAAATGTCTGTTTCCTAATTGCAGTGAGAAATTTGAGTTTTAAAATACAGAAATAAAGTTTGAATTTCTCCTTAATTGATTACCAGTGCTTTTCACTGGAAAGTGTTATACTGAAAGTAGACAGGAATAATCTGGGTACCTTATTTACATGTTTGCATTTTTCTGAAATAAATAGAACCTGCTGTTTAACCCAAGCAAACCTTTCTCAAGAGGCAATCAGAATGCAGATGTAGACCTGATGATTGACTGCTTGGTTTCCTGCTTCCGCATAAATCCTCACAACCCAACACTTTAAGGTGAGAACAGCACTTACTGGTAAGTCATTCTCTGCATGCCATTGACGACCTGTCAGTTATAAAAGCTGTGCTAACAGCAGCTGGAAGCTCATAAATGAGCTCAGCTGTATAAATATCCCTTAGTAATAAATCCCTGCATGTTATTATAAAACTTTCCTCGGCTGATTAGGCTTCCCTTGTTCAGATTTGACAGCTTTGTCAATTTAATAAAAAGGCTTCAAGATGTTATTCAGTGTGATAAGAAAGATGGGAAAGACAAAGACGTTCCTAAGTGGCTTTTATGTATTTTTATTGTAGATCTGCTTGGCACAGAATTCCCCATCAACATTTCATTATGTGCTGGTAAATTCGCTCCACCGAATTATCACAAATGTAAGTTCTGGCACTATTTCATCAGCCCAGGGATCTGGGGCTTCTATTCAGATCAATATCTGCTCAGTAAATGCAGTTTGGGGAGTAGACCAAATCTTGTTGCTCGTGTCCATGCAGCAGGAGTTGCTTGCTAATAAGGAAGAGTGTGCAAATCCATCTGTGCTTCCCACCAGTGGATTCCCAGTGTGAGAGCCCAGACCAGTATAACATCTATAGCATTTCAGTACAGAGATGTACTGTATGTCCCTCTGATGTAGGATGACAAATAAATCTCATGATCTGTGGTTTTATGATAAATATTGATACCTGAAAACCACTCTCAGGACATGCACAGTTGTACCACCTTCTTGCAGTCTGTTGACCTGGGGTAGAGCTGACCTCGTGATTTTCTTTGGGGATTTAAGTAGTGTGAAATGAGGGTAAGCGCTGAGACATGAAAATATTTTGAAAGTTTGTGCAGTTGTTCATCTACCACACCCTTCTGCACTTCTGGTTTCAGTTTGTTCAGGTAGGAGAGTGATGTAGTGAGCAGCCGAGTTGGAATTGGCTCTTCTGTTGCAACTCGTTTGTGTATCACGAGTTTCACGATGAGAACGCAGACGTGTGGGTAGCACTGTGTCACCCAGGTGTAAAGGATGGCCTCTGTGAGCTGGGAGTGCACAGCAGGGGTGGGGGTGCTGCAGCAGCAGTGTAACAGCCTGGCTGTCCCCTGCAGTCGGCGCTGGACTGGTGGCCCCGGATCGATGCCGTGTATTGCCACTCGGTGGAGCTGCGCAGCATGTTCAGCGAGACCCTGCACAAGGCCATCCAGGGCTGCGGGGCCCACCCCGCCATCCGCATGACCCCGGTAAGGCTGCTGGGGCTACCCCAGCACACTTCTGCTGGGCCTGGCTCCAGCCAGCCCAGCTTTCATTGGCTTTAGATTGGAACCTAGAGGGGGGAAGAGCGCTGTGCTGCACAAAGCAGCAGAGAGCCACACGTGCTCTGTGACCCTGCAGGTGTTGGGGGAATGACTCTTTCTGGTTCCATGTTTCTCCAGTTTCCTGCTGCTTTTAAACTGGCAATGTAGAAGTATTTCTTCTGTCTTCTGTGGCTAACTGTCCATTTTAAGCTTTCTGACTGTGTGAATGACAGGGTAACACATCCATTCTTGCTTAATCTGAAAAACAAAAGCATTCTGTGTGTAAAGATAATTGTTGAAAACTGCAGTGCTTTTACCACCATTGGCACAAGTAGGTCTTCATTTGTCTTGCTTTCTGTTGAGCAAGTTGACTGTTTGATCTTGGTGACAGCAATAAAATAAAGATTTTTCAAGCATTATGAAATAAAGTCAATATTCTTGACTGTCTTGGAAAAAGTCTTGAGTAAATTGAGATTTTGCCATAGTTTCTTATGCAAAAACTTTTATGTCCACGTACAGCTCACTGAAACAATTCTTACAGGAACTTCAAAGGTCCAATGAAGGGATTGCCTGTGGGAGAGGGGGATTTTGAAGTATAAGGCTGTGCAACTATACTTGAATTTTGTATACTTCTAAACTTTGTCTTGAGTTATAGGTTATAAAAGCAATACATTTCATAAGATGTTTAATTGTAACTGTTATGTTTGACTACCTTCCTGACAAGGACTGTGACTGTTTTTCCTTCCATCAGAGTCTTACATTTAAGGAGAAAATGACAAGCCTTAAATTTAAAGAAAAACCTACTGATTTGGAAACCAGAAGCTACAAGTTCTGCTGTTGTCCTTGGTAAAACTGATCCATGCAGATCCAAAGCTCTTGCTGTGTGTAAGTATATCCCACTATCCCACTGTTCATTTGTGGTGGAGTTTACTTTTGAAGCTGCTAAATGAATAAAGATTAAAAACATACACCTGGCATCTAGGACACATCCTACTCATCCTTGTCTCTGGTTATGATGCTCCTGTGCTTCTAAAGGAAAAGATAGAACAAAAAAGAAACTGTAATAGATTTTGTAGAATCAGAGCAACACAGTGAGAAGGAGCATAAAGTTCTGTGACTCTGAAGGGGAAGATGGGGGAAGGAGAGGGGAATAGAAGAAAATTAAAATAAGGAGGTTGGAAATTAGTCATAATTTCAATGAGTAGAAAGACATACAGTCTTAGATGTTCCATTTTCTCAGGTCTGTCATTGTTTAATTTAAACATATTTCACTTCTATCAAAGACGTGACATGCAAGGGGTATCCATGGATTAAAAATAAAATGACAGACTCTCCTAAAGATCCCAAAATCCACCTGGTTCAACCAGAGGAATGCTGCTGTAGCAGTCAGTAATGTGGGCAGGTATTAAAAACTTCTCCAACTTAAATTTGCTTCCCTTGTTGCTGTTCAGAATCCCAGGAAGCAGGGCCCTGAGACCCAGGGGAGCACAGCAGAGCTGATCACAGGCCTTGTCCAGCTGGTGCCACAGTCCAGCATGCCAGACATAGCCCAGGAGGCCATGGAGGTGAGCACTGGGGCAGGCACTGGCATTTTCACAGCTGGATGTTGGTAATGTTAAAGCCAGAACCTGTCTTTTACAAACATTGTGTCTGTGTGCCTGGGATGGCCTTGTGTGGAAATACAGGGGAAAACCTCTAGGTTTGGAGTACAAATGTGGATAAAGACTCTGAAATGAAATACTTCTGATGTGGACTAACAATGAACTCTTGTCCTTCTGTATAATCCTTCTGTCATGCTTTTTGCATCTTATGTTCAAAACAATGTAATGGATGTGTGCCTGCACCTATTTCTGTGCCTGTGCTCGTGCACTCTGTGAATTGCTGTCTTTAAGCAAGACTCTTTGGTTTGACTTTAGGCCTTGCTGGTTCTGCACCAGTTGGACAGCATTGACTTGTGGAATCCTGATGCTCCTATAGAAACATTCTGGGAAATCAGGTATGTAAATTAACTTCTATAAATGAGAGAAATAACTGTTATGATTTGTCTTCTTTTAAGTAACTGTGAGTATTTGGGAAAGCTTTGCAACAACAGCAGGAGTCTGCAGTCAGAATTGTCATGTGTATTCATGGAGAAGTTGTATCTTCCTTACACTATACAAATTTAATAAAAATATAACAAACATTTCCCTGGCTCCCTTAATGGCACCCTTCAGCAGATGTTGAGGTGTAGAAATGATTATTAGTTTGAAAAGTTGGAGATTTCCCCCCTCATTCAAATGATTACTACTTTTTAAATTCTATTTCATCCTTTTGGGACTAAGGGGAGGTTAATGCTGAGCAATTCCAGAAGTATGGATTTGCTAATCCTGACTCTGAAGCCCTCCCCTAAAGAAGGTGATAGCTTGGCCTGACCTGCAGTCTCCATTGGTCTTTCCTGTATATTTATGAAGAAATTTAATTCATTAAGTTGTCTTGCCTTTATAAGTTCACAGCAGCTGTTGTGGTTGATTTCTTGGAGAATATTAAGGGAAATGAAGTTCCAAAAAAGTCAAAATTACACAAAATGCTAAACCAAAAGATAGGAATCTGTAAACTCGGAATTGTAAAAATTGCATGAGCTAAATAGTAAAACCAATAGGATTTGGTGCTTTACTGTCAATTGGTGCTGATGTTTGGTGGAGAAGGAGGGAACAGCAGTGCAGGAGGAAGCCTGGGCTGAGCCCCCCTGGACAGGCAGGAACTGACACCCAGGGCTGTAGTTTGTAGGAACAGCAATGGGTTTGTGCTCTGTTCGGGCTGGGGGAAACCCATCCCAACTGACACTAATTTGGACCCTTTGGCAGTTTTAACAGAGAGTGTGAGGCCTGAATGGATATGAAGAAGGAACATCCCTAGATGTGTTCCTTCCAGAGCAGAGTTGAGGCGTTGTCAGAGCAGTGTAGGTAACCTTGTCCTGCCCTGTCTGTGCTGTATCTGTCTGGGGAGAGCTGGAGGCTCCGAGCCCACGGCCCCGAGCGTGGGCTGGGACAGGAGCCCATCTGGGACAGGAGCCCATCTGGGACAGGAGCCCATCTGGGACAGGAGCCCATGACTGCAGGGCCTCAGGAGCTGAGCAGGCTGCTGGGGGTGGGCAGGGCCCCAGGGGAGCTGGGTGTTCCCAGTGCACACCCTGCTCTCTGTGGGACATTCCAAGAACCAGTGTTAGCCCTGCACAGGCTGTTCGTGCTCAGGGCCTGTTCCCATGGGAAGTGCAGTGTAGCACCTTCACCCCGGCGGTCCCACAGCTGAGGCTAACCCTGAACTTCGTTTTGCTGCAGTTCACAAATGCTTTTTTATATCTGCAAGAAGCTCACGAGCCATCAGATGCTGAGCAGCACAGAAATCCTCAAGTGGCTGCGAGAGATTCTCATCTGTAGGAATAAATTTCTTCTAAAAAACAAAGTAAGTGAATGTTGCCATCTCTGTTAGGATCATCAACACACGTTGTTCTCTGCTTTGTCACTTCCTTTATTTACCACACTATTCTTATGATTGGAAGAAATTTAATAGCTACACCTACACTTTCTGTTCTCTGATTTCCTCCCTGCTTTGTGAGGCACCTCAGTTAGAAAAGTTAACCACAGTTAGGTTTGGGATTTTTATTTTCTTTTTTACTTTAGCTATATAGGTTGTTTTACTTGCCTGGAAAATCTGTGTTTCACAGAAGCCTATGCCTTATGCCCTAATACAAAGGGAACTAGTCCCCAAAGTGAGAAGAAGGGAAAGTAGTTGTGGTAAAATATAGACCTGCACGGATAAAATAAAAGTTTCCTTTTTGATCTCAGGTTCCTCTGAGTCTCAGAATTCTGATTTGCTTCTTTCTGATAATCTTAAAATATCAAATAGTGTATTTCTTAAGGGAAATACCATTCTAAGATACCATTAATGTGCTGAGAGCAGCAGTGGAAAAAGTACTGTGTAAATGTTGAGGATCCTTTACCTTCCTCAAATCTATCCTTTTTGCACATTTTAAAAACTACGTTGATATATTGTTTTTCTCTCTCTCTTCATAGCAGTCAGATAGGAGTTCCTGCCACTTCCTCTTCCTCTATGATGTCTCTGGAAGTGGAACTAGCCAAATTTCTCTTGACCATGAAGAAATGATACGCTGTGCACCAGGAGCTACCCTCAGGAAGGGGAAAGGGAATTCTTCCATGGTGAGTAATACATGAGAGTAGTTAATTTTAGCACTTGGGAAAAAATCCTATGTACATGTAGAAATTAAATTACTTAGGGAGTAATTTTAAAAAATAGAATTAAGTATTTCTAAGGAGGAGAAGACATCTGTATCCTAAATAATGTATTTATTTAATATGCTGGTTAATAATGATGTTTCAGACTTTATAAAGCCACACCTTCTTCAGTTAAGATGTTGATGAGTATGTCCTCCTTAGGAATGCACATACAGAGCTCTGAGCCTGTGTAGGATTGCTTATTCTTACTGACATAAAGGCAGTTTAAACACGGTTTGGCTAAGGCTGAATCTTGATAAACTGCCCTGTTAATCAGCAGTATTCCCAAACGGGGAATTCTGTGTTTCCCAAGGAAAGCACGGCGGGATGCAGCGGAACACCCATCTGTCGCCAAGCCCAAACCAAGCTGGAAGTGGCCTTATACATGTTCCTGTGGAGCCCAGATATCGAGGCAGTGCTGGTGGCCATGTCCTGCTTCCGGCACCTCTGCGAGGAGGCCGACATCAGGTGTGGGGTGGATGAAGTCTCGGTGCACAATTTCCTGCCCAACTACAACACTTTCATGGAGTTTGCATCTGTCAGCAACATGATGTCAACAGGTGAGGAGCAGGAATCAGTTAAACACCTTTCTGCCCCGATGATAAGACTGTTCTTTGTGTTTGAGTTCTTCAAACAGGTTGAGATTCTTGGTTTGGTTCTGCTCTGACTTTTCCTGAAATATCTCAATTTCTAGAATTGCTAGAAAGTGTAAAGAATTTGGGTGACTGAGTTCATGAGGATTTTACAGTGTAAGAAGAAGCTGCCTTTTCTAAACACTTTAAGGGGATGTGTTCCTCTTAGTTCAATAATTGCTTTCAAAGATCACAGATTTGATGTGGGTGGGTTTTCAAAAAACTGTTCTGTGCCCTTTGTAGGGAGCAGCTCTTCAGAAGAGAGTGATGGCATTACTGAGGCGCATCGAGCACCCAACTGCAGGCAACACAGAGGTGAACTTCCTTCTCAGTTCATACACTCCTTGCATGCATATTGCCACAAGCAGCTTTGAAATGAAATCTTGATATATCTTCTTTCAGGCCTGGGAGGATACACATGCAAAATGGGAACAAGCTACAAAACTAATCCTCAACTATCCAAAGACCAAAATGGAAGATGGGCAGGTGACTATGAACTCTTCCATAGTTTCAACCTGTAGAAATTCAAAGTAACTCTTTAAGCTTATGTATTTTAAGGAATCTGAATTTTAATCTAGAAAATTAGTTTTGTAGGCAGACTGAAACTCCATGAAAGTATTCCAGAAAATTAATGGTAATCAGTTGTCTGCTTTCTTTGCTAAGAGACCAAAAAGTAATTTGACTGAAATTGCTGTGGAGGAGAATGAAGCTGAGCTTAAAAATTAAAAATAAATTGAAACAAAGAGTAGGGAAAACTGTGGAATAGTGCTAGAGAACTCTGAAATCCCTTTCACTAACTGGAGTTTTTAAACAAGCACGGCTGCTGCCATGATTTAAAATGTAATGTGCTTTATAATCCTGGTGGCAGAGCAGGGATTGACCTGCAACCCCCTTCAGTCCTGCTCTCTCTAGCCTTGCTTCTTTCAACCTCTCTGGAACAAGAAATCTGTACAGATTTCTGTTCCTGCTGTCACAGAAAGGTGAACACTGTGACAGATGGACACTGTCAGAGGTGAATTTTTGGAATTGTGAGTGGCAGGCTGTGTTCCAGAGCACTCCTGTCTCTCCTCGTGTGTTTAACGGTGAGGTTTGAGCACCAGCCCCTCTGTTGCAGGTCACGGAGAGTCTGCACAAGACGATTGTGAAGAGGCGCATGTCCCACGTCAGCGGGGGCGGCTCCATCGACCTGTCGGACACGGACTCGCTGCAGGAGTGGATCAACATGACAGGGTTCCTGTGTGCCCTGGGGGGGTGTGCCTGCAGCACCGCAGCAACGCGGGCTGGCCACCTACAGCCCCCCCATGGGCCCCGTCAGCGAGCGCAAGGGCTCCATGATCTCCATGGTGTCCACCGAGGGCAGCGTCGAGACGCCCGTCAGCAAGTTCATCGACCGGCTCCTGACCCTCATGGTCTGCAACCACGAGAAGGTGGGGCTGCAGATCCGCACCAACATCAAAGATCTGGTGGGCTTGGAGCTGAGCCCTGCCCTCTATCCAATGCTCTTCAACAAGCTGAAGATACCATCAGCAAGTTCTTTGACTCTCAAGGACAGGTACAGTGGTGATATATTATTCACATTTCTGTCAGTTGTGTCCTTCACCCGGTGCTTGAGATGGGTCCCTGTTTGTGTTCTGTGCAAACCCCCTGTAAGCAGTGTGTCATCACAGAACATGGTAATGATCATTGTGTGGTGAGTCCAGGCTGTATTTAACATCAAATAGTTGAAAACATCCTTGACTTCTTAGTGAACCCTTGGGTACAGAATCTGTGAGAATGTTTGCAGAATCCTTGTGGCTGCAGTATTGATATTGAATCTGGAATGTATTGGAATTCTTTTGGCTTGGTGATAACTGGAAAAGTTTCTTGTCCATGAGATTTTTGAAATGCTCCAGTGTATTATCCCTCTTTTTGGCTTCATGCATAAAGAATTGAGACCAGGAATTTTCTTCCTGTAGGTTTTGCTAACTGACACCAACACACAATTTGTAGAGCAGACCATTGCTATAATGAAGAATTTGCTCGACAATCACACAGAAGGGAGCTCAGAACATCTTGGACAAGCGAGTATTGAGACAATGATGCTAAATCTGGTTAGGTAAGGAATCCTCTTGACCTTCCTATACACAGTAATTATGTTTAAGAAGTGAGTTAGAACCTTCTAGTTTGTATCTTTTCTTACATCCATGGAGAAGCAGCAGCTGATTTTTCTGATCCTCTTTGTGGTTCTGACAACTTCAGTAATCATGGAGATCATTTGTGTAGCATCAAGTGCATTGGTGGAGAGTGACTTTTATTCTTTAAAGCTGACATCCATAGCTTGGCCCTATTCCTGTCAGCTTTCCTGGTTTCTTTCTTGTACATTGATGTTAATGGTTAAAAACCAGCTGAAGAGCAGATTTGGGTTCAGTTTTATACTGACAGAAACTCCTTTGGCCAGAAGAAAATTTGCTACTGGTCTTCAGCTGATGCAGGAGCAGGGTTGAAATATGAAGTAGCATTAAGTATTTAATTATTTTTTTGCTTTTTTCTTCAGGTATGTGCGTGTGCTTGGAAATTTGGTGCATGCCATTCAAATAAAAACGAAGCTCTGTCAGTTGGTAGAAGTAATGATGGAAAGGAGAGATGACCTTTCATTTTGTCAAGAAATGAAATTTAGGTAAGGATGACATGATGAACTGTGGGCAAGTGTAATTTTGGTTATATGGTTAAAAAAGGAAACAAAAAAACCTCTGTCACACCAGTATTCCTGGTATAGGGATAGTTCTGTCATCTTTGTCTTCAGAATTTCAGAGCCTGGTGCTGCATTAAAATTTTGGTTTGATTGTGGTGATACTAGACACATGTAACAATTCAGCTTGTCATAGAGATCAGGGTATTGCTTGGTCTGACAAAATTAGTTCAGTTCATCTTCAGTGTGTGGTGCTTCAAAGAGTTCTTACACTGAGTTTGTAATAATTAAGAACGATGCCAGCAGTAGTAAGTGTGTTTAAAAACAGCCACCCCAAAACTAAACAAAACCACTATAAAAACCCCAATAAAGCTAAAGAAATATTTATATGTAACAGGAACAAAATGGTGGAATATTTGACAGACTGGGTTATGGGAACATCTAACCAAGCAACAGATGAGGATGTGAAATGCTTGACAAGGTAAGAAAGAACACTCTTCACCCGTTTGGGAAGTTGCTGTCAGTATTCCAGGTGGCATTTGGTATCCATGCATGAGCTGGCTCCTTGGGCTACCTTTAGCAGAAGCAATGTTAAGGAAAAGAAAAAATTGTAACTGAAGCATTAGGATTGACCATTTTATTATCTAGAGCTTTATCTTTGTGGTGCATTCTGAAGAGTAAAATCATCAAATATTACAGTGTTGAATTTGTACTTGAATGGTTTTTTAGTGACAAACTGCACTGCAGTTGTTGTCCTTAGGAGATACAGTGCTTGAACCTGTACCACAAAATGTAAGAGATATTTTCATGATGGACAGAACTTTACTAAGATATCTTTTTTTTTTTTTTAATTAAAAAGCGTCTTTGTCACCTGCAGTTAGATCTATAACAAAAAAAGGATTTTTCATTTTATTTTATTAAATTTTTTTTTCAGAGATTTGGACCAGGCGAGTATGGAGGCAGTGGTTTCTCTTCTTGCTGGGCTTCCACTCCAGCCTGAGGAAGGAGATGGTGTTGAGTTGATGGAAGCAAAATCTCAATTATTTCTTAAGTAAGTAGTGATTTTTAACTACTTTTTGATACAATGACTCTAAATAGAAGCACTGTATGACTTCTGTTACAAACTGTTTTTCTTCAGTGGAAATAATTGTCTTATCCCATCAGGAATTACCTCTTCTATGTCCCGTTTCACAAACCTCTACCTTCGAGGTTTATGGAAACATTTTCATTTAGAAAATGATTAGAAAATTTGGCTTTGTTTCTGCTTAATGCAGATGTGTGCTTCACTCCTGGCAGGGATTAGCCTGCTGTGGTACTGTGTTTGTATCTGTGCCACCTCATCTCTCTCAGGGCATCTCTTGGTAAGGGCACAGCTGTGGAATGCCCTTGTGGGAGGAGCTGTGCACCCCAGTGCAGTGGTGGGGGTTGTTGCAGCACATCTGGACTGTGATGGGGCAGGGATGGGATTTCCTGGGGAGGTTCACTGTGGGGGTGCAGCCTCTCCCAGGCGGTTGGTCTGCAGGCCGTGCTTTGCCATCCAGGGCTCTCTCCCCAGGTACTTCACGCTGTTCATGAACCTGCTGAACGACTGCAGCGAGGTGGAGGACGAGGGGGCGCAGGCGGGCGGGCGGAAGCGCGGGATGTCGCGCAGGCTGGCGTCGCTGCGGCACTGCACCGTGCTGGCCATGTCCAACCTGCTCAACGCCAACGTCGACAGCGGCCTCATGCACTCCATAGGTGAGGGAGCGGGGCTGGCCGGGCGTGCCCAGTGCCTGATTGACACATTGCTATTTGATTTCTTTTTACATCTTCCTTAGTAGTTCTGGGTTCTTTTAATCAGGCTTGGGCTATCATAAAGACCTCCAAACAAGAGCCACGTTTATGGAAGTCCTCACCAAAATTCTGCAGCAGGGGACAGAATTTGATACGTTAGCAGAAACAGTGCTAGCGGATCGGTTTGAGAGATTGGTGGAGTTGGTTACAATGATGGGTGATCAGGGGGAGCTTCCTATTGCTATGGCTTTAGCCAATGTGGTGCCTTGTTCTCAGTGGGTAAGTTGATTCACGCATTTTATTTCCTACATTTTTTAAAATAGTAAGACTTGAAATAAAAACTAATCAGACATTAAGGGTATGACAACAGTGTGGTACAGAGAATAGAGCTGCCACTGATGATAACTAGCCCTTCTTAGGGTGTTCATAAAAATTGCACTGAATCTAAATTCAGATCTTGGTGATAAACTGCATTTTTGTAGTAAATTTCTAGTTAAATGTCTAGGAGTTATTTTTTTATACAGTTATTATAAGTGGTGGTGTGTGCTGTAATGCAGACAGACGATTCTATTTGCTCTTCTAGATTTTAGCAAGATTGAATTGGGTTTTGTTATACAGCAGAGTAACTGCTTATTTGTCTGGATAATATGAATTGTATGACTGGATATCATGAGGCAGATTTTTAGACAAGCAGTAGCATGGGGAACATTTACAGAAACATTGTGCATGTGTAGTTTGATACTTACCTGCCAGACCCCTAGCAAGCATAAAGCATTAGTGCAAACTGCTTGGTGGTTTTTTCATAGTACTTTTTTTTTTATACTTGCCTTGGTTCACTGTGAGTCAAATTAACATTTCCTTCTTCTAAGGACGAGCTGGCTCGTGTCCTGGTCACGCTCTTTGATTCCCGGCACTTGCTCTACCAGCTCCTCTGGAATATGTTCTCAAAGGAGGTTGAACTGGCAGATTCCATGCAGACACTCTTCCGAGGAAACAGCTTAGCCAGTAAAATAATGACTTTTGTTTTAAGGTACATTATCTCATCTTTGTCTCCTGCAGGTCACTTGGATAACAGGAAGAGTTTAGCAATTTGAAAACACAAAGCTGCCAGGCTGTAGGGTTAAGCATGTGGGTAATGGGATCAGATGGGAACAGTACAGAGGTGCCTTTGGGCTCCTGGTAATTTCAGCTCTGACATCTGTGAAGTTTAGGGAGTTTTGCTTTTTTAACGTTTGATGAACTGAATCTTGTAGATAAGATATGCACAGGCACAACTTCAAAAGAGGCATCCTCCTGGAACTGCCCCTTTTCCTTTCTGACTAGTTCAGTTATAGGAGTGATTCTGGGCCAGTACAGCTGCAAGACTGTTCCTGGTGGTTTAAAGATGGGAGACAAAGTCTGAGGTCTTGTTTGTGCTCCCCTTTCCATTTAAAAAGCTGTGTACAAATAGATGAAGTGTGGAGTCGCTGCTCTAGGAAAGAATCCCTGCTGGATATTGTGGTTGTTAGTGACCCGTAGTTTTCTCCACACTGGAAATGAATGTTGTAGATGTTGCTCTCAGTTGTGTTCCAAGGGTGAGACTATAATATGCAAACTCCAGTTTTACAGGAATCTGGCTTATGCCAAAACAAATCAAGTGTTTTCAGGCTCTTGTAACACTTAGAGAACTTTGCAGTGTTCCTGTGGATTGCTGTGTTAATCTGGCCTCCTGTTCTTGTTTTTCTTGGACACAGGTATATGGTGCTACGTACTTGCAGAAGCTTTTGGAACCTTTATTGAGGACTGTGATCACATCTCCTGAGTGGCAGCATGTTAGCTTTGAGGTGGATCCAACAAGGTTTGAGATTCAAGGGGAGGAGCAAATGTATTTATCTGTAAACATGATTCCCTGGCATTGTAAATATAACAGGATTCCTTTTTCCTTGTTGCAAATATGTTTCTCATACTTTCATACTGTTCCACTCCTCACTTTTCCAGACACCTTACTTGTCTCTGCTGCCCTCATGCCCAGAGAGGGTTGTACAGAGGGTTTGCTGCTGTCCTCTGAGCCCTGAGAAGCAAGGAAGAGAGAGAGCCCTTGCAGGACCTCTTCTCCTACTGCTATTTCTGTTTTATGTAGGCCACTAATAAGGGTGTTTCCAGCAGAACCAGAAAGCACCTATAGGTCAGTGACTGCAGAAGCAACAATGTGTGCATGGCGTGTAGTTTTTGCTTTAATTTCTCTTATCACTTCAAGACCTGGATTTAGTAGCTGTTGCTCTACTGCTTTGAATTATCTCTAACTCTTACAAAGATTATAAGTATTCATCTCTTAAGTAGCTTACCCAAAGGATAGGCCTTCTTATTTATAGCTTACCCTAAAATACCTGTGTCTACCTCAGGTGTTCGTTTCAGATAAACCATCATGAAACTGATAATGCATTTATCAGTTGGAATTGTGTGTGCATGCCTTTGTATGGAATGGTCCGAGAGAATCCCACCTACAGCCTGTTCATTGCTGGGTGTTACGTGTCCTTTTATTTGCATCTTATGTGGTTTAAAATAGTGATGGAAACTGTTGTGTAAAAGTTCATAAGTATTTCCATAAGAAAACTGAGGCAATGAGATTCTGCCGAGCACGTGAGTGCAGTTTGTGTCCCGTGTGCCACTGCTGGTCATACATGTGTGGGTGTGTTGCAGGCTGGAGCCCACAGAGAGCCTGGAGGAGAACCAGCGGAGCCTCTTGCAAATGACAGACAAGTTTTTTCAGGCAATCATTAATTCCTCCTCGGAGTTCCCACCCCAGCTGCGCAGTGTGTGCCATTGTTTATACCAGGTATGCCTGCAGTGGTTGCCTGCCCCTGAGCTTTGGGGGTGGTTTGTAAAATTCCAGCACTTTGGAGCTTGGGGCAGTACACAGTGGGCATCTCTTAAAGACTCTTCTCAGACACTTGATCAAAACCACAAATCTAAATGCAGGGGCTGAATGGTGTTTGAAGATTTGGGTTGGCAATGAGGAGGTGACTCGATGTTGTTTTTTAGGTACCCTCATTCCCTGAGCTCCATCCCCAATCCTCTGCTCTGTCCTGTCCCTGCAGCAGCTCAGCAGGCTGAGCCCAGAGTCCTGCTGGGTCTCTCTTACTCTTTGTGGTTCTGATGGATTTAGCTGCTGCTAAAAATCCCAGTAGGGATCCCCTCAGTGCTCATCAGCAGGAGTTCCCAGTCCTATCAGAGGACTGTGGAATGCTGTGCCTGGTGGAATATTGGAGCTGTGGTCTCAGTGAAGTGCTCTGGAAGAGCTGCTTTTGGTCCTTGGGCCAGAGAGTGTATCTCAGGTCTAAAGCAAAGAAAATAGATTTTATGACCTGTGTGATGAACTAATTCTGGGTTAATCAGGGCAACTGCTGCGATTCCCAGAGCTTGGGAGAGAGGAGCAGTGAGTTTCTGTTGTGACTGTTGTGGTCTGGGCTGTTCTGTGAGCTCCTGCAGTGAACCAGGCCTGGAAACGCTGTGCCTTGTGTTGCTCTGACAGCTGAGTGGCTTCTAAAGCCATTGCTTTCTCCTCCTGACAGTGGCTGTGTTTGGGTTGGTGGGGGTGGTTTTGTTTTTTTTTTTTTGCTGTGTTTGGTTGCTGAAATCAAGAAATGGAATGGACAGGTTGGTTTCCTTCCTGGCCACAGTCTCAGATATCAGTGGGAGAATATTTGAGTGTTGCTGAAAAAGTCCCACAACAGCCTTGGTTGTTTCTCTGTTATTGCATGTTACATTTTCCCACAACTGATCCCAGGTTTATATGCTGTGTCCAGGAGGTATCAAGATTATTGCCATTTCAGTGGTACAGTATTAGAAATTATCTCTGTGCAGACCATTTGTGATCCCTACTTGAAATGGAATTTCTAAAATGTGCTCACCAGTGGGCATTCCCAGAGATTTTTCTATGGAAGCCTTTCCAAGTCTGTTGGCTTTATTCTTGCCTTTATTGCATTTGATAATAAGGGTAATTTGTTCCCGAAAGAGATGATTTACTGGCAAATATACAAGTGATATACACTGCTACTCAGCTTCAATGTTTACTTTAACTGTTTCTGGTAACACCTATATCCTTGTACAAGTGTTTGTTCATCACAAATGTGTAGTAATTCATTCTGTACTTAAAATTCCCAGGAGTTTTGAAGACTCTGACCTTTATCTGAAAGAAAGTCAGATCTGATTTGAGAGTATTAATCCATTTTTATCATAAAAACCAAATAGGTGACTTTTATAGATAACTTCACTTTTAATAAGGTGAATGTGTTTCGTGCCAAGCACTACTGTGAAAGCAAATGAGACTGAATTTTGTGAGGTGTTTTAGTTCTTAGAGTTTTAAAGTAGCTGTGTGTGCAAAGAGTACTCAGCAGGTGTGTTCTTTAAACGATTAATAACTAATTTTAATTAATGTAGCAACATCACAGAAATGTGTCTTTAGTTGGATGTTGGTGTCTATGCTGGCTGGTGTTTCTGTTTTGGGAACAGAGCCCAGTAAGTGTTTTCCTTTGGAAACATCAATAAATAGCTCCTGTGACAGTCACCTGGCTCCTTCCAGGTAATGTGTGTTCAGGAGTGGGCTGTGGTGAGGAACAAACCTGATCAAAGTAACTCCTGCAGGGAATTTGTGCTGGCTATTTCAGAAAATCCCCACAAACATACACAATTTTTCTTACTAAAGAGGGGTGGAAAATGTCCTGTATGGCAGTGGCTGGGTGAGCAGAGTGTGTGTCCAGCTGCTTCAGAAGCCACTCCGTGGGAATTGCACAGAGAAGGTTGGCAGAGGTGCCACTGGTTAAATATTAAAAGGTCCTGCACAACTTCCAGTTCAGCTTGGTGAGCACAGTAGCTTTTACTGCCTGCTTTGGTTTGGGTTTTTGCTTTTTACTCTGTTACATTCTCAGGTTGTAGGAATTGTGTCCCAGTGTGACCCTTACAGAGAGTTTGAAGGTGGGTGTGTGTTTGCTCTCCAGTGCTGAGGGCTGCAGGCTGGCTGTGGATGCAGCTCCAGGGGTGGCTGTAGGGCTCCCCAGGGCTGCTCTGCCCCGTTCCAGCTGGCAGGAAGGCTGTAGGACTGAGCTGCAGGAGGTACCTCTGCCCAGGGAGCAGTGCACGAGGCTGAGGTGCTCTGGCTTTGCTCAGGTCCTGGTGGAAATAGCAGAGAATTTGATGGATCTTGGTGGGTCCCTTTGCATCTCAGTGAAATGCAGAAATAAGCACAATCAAGTCAGATCTCTTGATTTGGAAATCTCTAATATTAACATAGACCTGCTGGCTTTTTCTTCCTTTGTCCACAGAGTGTTTTATGGCAGTGGGAATAACCCGGGTGGTTTACAGGTCTAACTAAATTGAAGGCCACACAGAGAAACATTGGGAAGATTTAAAACTCTAAATTTAGTGTTAAAAGTAATATGTATTTCAAAGGTATAACACTACTATTTTTACTATTGAAATTATTTGGGGATGGTGAAATACATTTGAAAGCTGAATATACCATTTAAGGCCAAATATTGTATATGACGAGCACATTGATGTGGTTTGACTTTTAATCTAGCCAGAAATAGTAGAAATGATTGAAATTCAACATTTGCTTGTTTTGTATTTAGTGCTTTGTAAATAAGATGTAATAAAACTGTGAAATAAAAACTCCATCATCAGTCTTTAGTTTATATATTTCATTTTCTGTTGGTTATGTTTGTTACATTTTACTGTGTAATTTGTGTACAAGTCAACATTGGTTTTTTGTTGCTGTATGTAGTTGGTGCTGTGACTTGTTTGTGCTCATCTCTGTTCTGTAGGCAACTTGCCACTCTCTACTGAATAAAGCTACCGTAAAAGAAAAAAAGGAAAACAAAAAATCAGTAAGTTTGGAGACCTTTTTATTAGCCATTTCTTTCAAAGCACAACAGAAATCTTTTGCTGTTTGTTCAAAATATCTTCACTTCAGTCTATTTGACCTCACTGTAAAATCATTCTACTAATTCTGGCACAAAATAGCTTTCATTTCAATTAACACTGGAATTAAGTTATATTTAAAATATTCTCTGTGTGCCTATTTGAGTAAACAAAAGACATTTTTAACATTACTGCTTAGTGTTTAATACTCTGACTCTTCTAGCCTTGCCACCATCTTCAAATTAAAAAAAATGCGGAAGGAAAATGTTTTCTTTGGTTTTGAGAAAAATCTGAGTCTGTTGAGCTGCTTTAACACTCTGGCAGATAACCTGAGCTTGCATCCTGGGCAAAGAACAATTAATAGTTGTGGGGCACTGAAAAAAGCATCATGGGACATGCTTCTGATACATTTTCTTTTGTTTGCTTTGTGACTAAGCAAAAAAAAAACAAACTTAGCACTAGTATTTATTTTCTGAGAAAAGGAGATTTCCCATTTAAGTAACTTGCAGTTAGAATTTAGATCTGTGGGTTGCTTTAGAGTGGTGTTATTGAAAGTTCAGATTTATCCTTTTCATTGGCAGTAACCTCAAAATATAAAGTATGAATAAACCAGGCAGAATGGAAATTTAGACTTTTAATAAATACTCTCTTATTTTTGCTGTAACTGAGCAGAATAGTAATCGTGTTTAAAATGCAAAATCTGTGGGCAAACCAGTATTTTACAAGAAAATATCAGTAATTGCATCCCAAGGTAACGGGCTGGAGTTGCTATTGAACCAAAGTGATTCTTGGTGTATTTTGTACTAATGGCTTTGTCTGGTTTAAGCAGCATGATTTGAGATTGCACTAGTTATGTTTTGAAGTATTTTACTAAAATTGGATTTGTTTGGGTTTTTTTATGTCTTTCAAGCTGTACCTTATAATACCAAGCTTGCTAATTTTATTCTGTGAAAAGGTAGAATCTGACTCGTTTTGATTAACCATTGTTACTCATTAAAATACACACAGATATTGATGCTTTATAGGACCACATGTTACATATCTGAGAACTTTATTTTTGTCAGGAAGCTTTATCTTTAACTGTTCAAAGTCAAGTGAAAGATACCTAGACAATAACTCTCCTCTTAGTAATGCGTAACTGATTTCCTAAAAGCAAAGAGATTTCTTTTTCTTACCACAAATTCAGAGTTATTTTTTCCCTTGATAGAAAAGAAACATATTTTCAATATGTAGTTCTAGCAAATTCCTGCTCAGTGGTTTTGGACAGTGTGTGGGTAGGCAGAGAAGTGCACTGGCTACTCAGCTCTGGCTCATTGTCTTTCTGTGATAGTTCTGAAGAGTATTTCTGCAAATATCTCCTCCTCACAAATTTAAAATTACTGCTGAAAGTTCATAGCACAAGTGGAGACAGCACACAGCTGGAGAGGCTCTTGTGCTCTATTGTGCCATTATAAGTACACAGATAAAAGACCCACTAATCCCAAGAGCGTTGTGTGTGTTTGGTGGAAGGCTGTGCACACCTGAGGGTGAACATACAGCCCTTGGCAGGGCCTGGGATGGAGCAGCTCCCAGAGTCTGTCAGGGCCCGGGATGGAGGGGCAGCAGCTCCCAGATACTGTCATGGCCTGGGATAGCAGCTCCCAGACACTGTGCAGGAGCTGTCGTAGCCATTTCCCCGGGCAGGGCAGGCTGTGCAGCAGCTGAGGTGAAGGCAGCCGGTGTGAGGCCCCCTGCCCCTCAGTCCTTCCCCTCTGTTCTGATCCTCTGCGGCGCAGCAGAGCCCACTCGAATGTTCTGAGCATGGCTGGTGTGGAAGGAATGCTTAGGCTTGGCTTACCATGAAGGCTTTGCCAGCAGCCCGCCCTGCCCTCACGGCAGCGTGTTCTCTGTGCCTCACCCGCAGGTGGTGAGCCAGCGCTTCCCTCAGAACAGCATCGGCGCCGTGGGCAGCGCCATGTTCCTGCGCTTCATCAACCCCGCCATCGTGTCCCCGTACGAGGCCGGCATCCTGGACAAGAAGCCCCCGCCCAGGATCGAGAGGGGCCTGAAGCTCATGTCAAAGGTGAGCCCACGTGTGTTTTTACGTGCCTGTGTTTTATTTCTGCCTGCTTCAGTTCTGTTCTCTGATGGGTATGAGAAAATGTAGGAAAACTTGTCATTTTTTGTAGCAACCATCTGGTTTAATTGGAAGGTGCATTTAAACACCGTGGCATTGATGTTAGAGCTCCCAGCAGGGTAAGGAGGTGCTGCAGCAGGCTGTGTGGGGAAAAACACCTGGGTGGGGAAAAACACCTCGCCAAAATGGTGGAGAAGAGAGCAGGATTCCAACCTTCCACTTGAACTTCTCATTTGAAAACAAACAAGTGACTGGTGTTGCCCTGAGCACAGTGAGGGGAACAGCCGGCACTGATTGAGTTCATACCACTGCTAAAGAAGGGATTTTTCCTGTCTTTAATCTCATTTGGTCATATTTCTTGTAAAAATGAAAAAAAGGTTTAGTGATGGCACACAAATTCTTTGGCCTGTGCATATTATCCATTTTAAATGTTGAGGAATATTTTTCTTAAAATAGGTATGTGCTATTGCTTTAACTTGCCTGTCTAACTTCTAGGAAAAATAGTTAACATTTAATGGTGGTTTGAAAGATGATTTATTTTCCCGATTTAACTTGAGTAAAATTCATAAATAAGTGAAGTGGTTTTCGAGTATTTAAAAGTAGGAGAAAGAAAAGACTTTGAAAGTGAACGTGTTTTAAATTAATTGGCTTATTGGCCTTTTTGTTGTCTGGCAGAAACAGTTTAACTGTTAATTACCGTAACAGTTACTACATTAAACCTTTGTGTCTTTGCTGTCTTTTTATTCTTTAGATACTTCAGAGTATTGCCAACCACGTCCTGTTTACAAAAGAAGAGCATATGCGGCCTTTTAATGATTTTGTGAAAAGCAATTTTGACGCAGCACGAAGGTGAGGCCTGGGGACACTCCCAGAGTGTGCAGAGGGAGCTGAGAGTGCCCTCACAGCCCTTTCACTTACCTGGAGTCTCCTTGGGAGGTTTCTCTCACACGCTGATGGCTGTTCCTGGGTGTGAATTCCAGGTTTTTCCTTGACATCGCGTCCGACTGCCCAGCGAGTGACACCGTCAACCACAGCCTGTCCTTCATCAGCGACGGCAACGTCCTGGCCCTGCACCGGCTGCTGTGGAACAACCAGGAGAAGATCGGCCAGTACCTGTCCAGCAACAGGTGAGGCTTTGGAGGGGGGAGGAGGGGAGTTGCTGGTGGGAAATGTGTCGTAGAATCATGGACTGGTTTGGGTTGGAAAAGACCTTAGAGCCCATCTTGTTCCACCCCCTGCCATGGGCAGGGACACCTTCCACTGTCCCAGGTTGCTCCAAACCCTGTCCAGCCTGGCCTTGGACACTTCCAGGGATGGGTAGCCAGGGCTTCTCTGGGAAACCTGTGCCAGTATCCCACCACCCTCACAGGGAAGAAGTTATTCCTAGTATTCAGTCTAAATTTAGCTTCCTCAACTTAAAGCTGTTAATATTTGGAAATACTCTCCTATGCTTCTGTTATTATTACTGAGAAGGATATCAGTCTTCATTGAATACTCTTTTTATTTTTTTTTTTGAAAAAGAAAATCCAGCCAGCTCCAACCTGTTGGTGGGCAAAAAAAGTAGGAATTGCTGAGTAAAGCACTTTTCTTACAAGGAATCTGCTGTTTGCAGGGACCACAAGGCTGTTGGACGACGACCTTTTGACAAGATGGCCACTCTTCTTGCCTACCTGGGGCCTCCTGAGCACAAGCCTGTGGCAGATACACATTGGTCCAGTTTAAATCTCACCAGTTCCAAATTTGAAGAGTTTATGACGAGGTAATGAAGTGTGGTGGTGGGACACGCAGTGGGGGATTCTGGACTTTCCTGTAATTTGGAGCTGTGAGCAGTTACTGAGGCTCCCGCTGTAGTTTTGAGGGGAGTTTAAAAAGCTGAGTCTGTGTAAAGCTTTTAGATTTCTGAGTAGATTTTAATTAAAAAAACTAAACTGGGCACTGGAGATGGTATTAACATTTGTGATTTAACAAAGGCTTAAGATTATGTGAACTTAATATTTTTGTTTAAAGGTGCAAGTAAAGAGGATTTGGTTGGAGTTTTTTTTTATTATTTTACTTTTTTGAAAGGTAGTTGTGAAAGTTGATGTCCATCTATTGCTTTTTAGGCATCAGGTACATGAAAAAGAGGAGTTCAAAGCACTGAAAACGTTAAATATTTTCTACCAAGCTGGGACATCCAAAGTTGGCAATCCTGTTTTCTACTACACGCTCGGCGGTAAGAAACCTTTCACCTTCCCAGTCTGAAAGAAACCTGTAAAACAAAAGTATCAAGTGTGTATAAGAGACACCAACTTTGTAACAGGCAAGAATCTGAAAATAGCTTAGTTGTTAAAATTTGCTGACAGTATTTTTGAGTTGTTTCCTAAATCAAAACCATCATAGTTTTTCAGCCCAGGAGTATGTGAATACCTGTGGAAAAACACCTAATATTTTAAATGCACTTTATTAATTTTCCCTGTCTCAAGTAAACTACAACTACACCACATTGCTGTTAACCCTTTATTGGTGATTTTATCATTTTAATTTTCTGAAGTATTAAATGAGTAACAGCTAAAACATGGGATAAAATTTCTCGAAGTGATCCCTGTATCTCATTTTAAGGAGTAATACAAGTACTTAGAAGTTTCACACACAAGCAGGCTTGTGATGTGCTTCAGTTCGACCATCATGGTCTCAGTTTTTTGAAATGATTGGGATCTGTGGAAACAGCACAAAAGTAATGAGAGAAGCAGGTGTTGATGTGTGAACTCTTCCTGGTGCTCCTGTTGCTGGCTGTGGCCTCGCTGCTGCTGTGCTGTGCTGACTCCTGTGTCGTGACAGGAGTGGTTGTGGTCCCTGGGGACTCCTGTCTGAGCTGCCTGTCGGGGTGAGGTGGGAAGAGCTTTGGATGGTGGTGCCAGTGTTGATCCATAGGGTGGTGCCAGTGTTGATCCATAGGGTGGTGCCAGTTTGATCCCTAGGGTGCTCTGTGCTGGCTGTTGCACTGCTGCTCTGCTCGTGGTGCTGGTGGTGACAGTGGCACTGCTGGTGCCAGTTCCAGTATTGTCATGAGGGGGGATGTCATCAGTGGTGAACCTTCTGCAGAGCCTTGAGAGTTCCTGTGAAAACATGGAAAGAAGCAGAGGAAGCCACTTCCTTAACAGCATCTTCTGTTTGTGTCCAGCAGTTTAAATAAATAATCAACCCCTGCTTGCAAGCAAGTAATTCTTCAAATTGCATATTTCTAATGAAAGTAATGCTCAACAGGCATGTAGTATCTTTTCAATTAATGAAAATTGTAGATCCTTAATTTTATTAAATTTTTCATTGTTTTCAGTAGTGCTTTTTACTCTGTAGGTTGAGTTACAAACCTCCTTTGACTGGGGAAATTGCCTTCCTTTAACTTTTCTGCATTTTCAACGCCCTTGACTCATTGGATAGAGTGGAAGAACACAAGATGAGTAGCATCACTTATCTTCTGTCCTGATTTTCTGTTTTCAAAAGCCACACAACAGTCCATGAACCTGCTTGTGTGCTGACACAAGGGGCTGTCCCCAAGAGAAGTTTGGATGCCTTTTTCCCCCCCTTTAATTTTTTTTTTTTTTTAGCAAGATCCCTAATGTTTAAGTGCCTTCCACACACAGAGTTAGAAGTGAAGGCAGTCTTTGGAATTCTCTTAAAAAATTCTCTGCTTGCCGTGTTTTTATTCCCTATTTTGTTCCATTTCCCTGGAGCAGCTGCACGTGCAGTTCTCCTGGCGAGGCCTCTTGTCAAACCCAGCAGGACAGGCTTTGCTCTGGGATGATGCTCTGGCATCTTCTCTTGTCATAGGGATGTGGCTAAGTGAGGCTTATTGGGGTGTTTGTTGTCTGGTTCTGAGCCAGATGTTGTGTTTTTAAGGTGTGAAATGTGGAAAGACTGTTTAGATTTTAGATTAGAGCTGCCAGTTTGAGTGCTTGCAGCAGGCTGGGTTTTTTGGGGGTTTTTTTCCTTTTTTTTTTTTTTTTTGGTAGTTTGTGATCTTGTTGCTAGGGCATTGTTGAGTCATTTTACTGATATATCTGGATCAGTTTATGTCGTTCTTGTGCTGTGAAATTTAATTCCTTCTGTCATCTATCTTCACATTTTGTTTCCTGGGCAACAGCCCGGCTCCTGGAGCCAGTGCTCTTCTGTTTTTAAGCCCTATCCTTTTACTAAAATGATCCATAAATCAATAAATATTGATCCTGAACTACTGCCATTAGGTTTTAAAGCTGCTCCCAAACTAATTAATAGGAATACAAACCCCTGAGTTATTGCTGCAGAGCACATCAGTCCCACAGCAATTTTAACCCTTTCGAGAGCAAGCACAGGGCTATTAAAGGTGTGCTGGAGCGTTTCTGGGTATTTGAGTATTGCCCTGAAATGCTACCTGGTTGTTTTGGAAGATAATTTCACTGAGACAGGTTATTTGATATTTCTGGTGCTCTGAGCGAGCAGCATGTTTACAAACCAGGCCCTGGGTTTAGCTCAGTGTGACTGCACAGTTGCCCTAGCAACAAGTGCTCGGCTGCCACACTCCTGCCTCCTCCAGCTCCCTTATCGGCTCATTCGTATTCCAGAAAAATACAGGCAAGCCTAAATTCCAGTCTGCTTTATTGAAAGCAGGCTGAGTGAGAAGCCTGGTGCTTGCCCCCGGCAGGGTTTGGGCAGGAGCACAGCCCTGGCACGTGGCAGGGCCAAACTCACTCCACTCCCCAGCTGCAGGTTTGTGTCCCAGCTTCCCAATCCTGTACAGGATAGGAAAAGCCCCCAGTCCCGCTCCCACTTCCAGGCTTTTATAGCATGGTGAAGACTCTGAAGTCTGGGTAGCAAATCCTTCAGGTGGGGGCTTGCAATTTGCCCCAAATAACTTCTGGAAAACAATGTTTTCCTGTTGCTCTTCACTGAATGGTCTCGTTGTGGGTGAAGCATTCTGATGTGTTTAAGTCGGTTCCGTGGAGGTTTTTTTAATGCAATGGAATTTGGCATCCGTGTTGATTCTGCAGCAAAGACACGAGGAGTATTTCATGTCATTTCCTCAAATCAGGCCGTTTAGTCACAGCCCTTGTTCTGGGATCATCGTCCTGCCTGCAAGCCAAGCTGTTCCCACTGTGTGGGATGAAGCCATATGAATGGGAGAGCTCTGGGAATACTGAGTTTGAGCACATAAGTAGGTTGGGGCTGTGGTTACAGTCAGTCAGCACTTAGCAAACACTGGACTGCCCAGAGAGAGTGACAGGCAGGAGATTCTAGGATTTGTAAGTTCTAAAGGGTAGGACAGGGAAGGATAGTCCCAATGTTATGATCATGTCATCAGCTTATTACTGTACAACATTAGGGATACATCGGTATCAAAATAATATAATTTAACTGTAATTTCCCCCATGAGACATGAAGAGGGAGCCAATGTCTGCTGAAACAGGTTGTATAGTAAGATAGAACTATCAGTGGTATTACCTCTGCTTATTTGAAAGAAGCACTGACACTAATTCAGTCAATACCAACATAACTTTATTTTACTTAAATGCAATGAAATAACTGTACAAATCCATTGTGTAAACATTGTACTGTTAGAAATTAAAACACATTCCAGTTTAGAAAATACTGTTCACAGTTGGAAAGTTGTGATTTCTCTGATACCAGTAGTTGTAATGGTTTACAGCCCCCACCTGGACACCCTTAGGAGAAACAGGTAGAGGACTCCAGTCTCAGTTGTGAGGTTTCCTGGGTTTTGTAGCACCTTCATGCTACAATAACTGGAAATAAATGGCCTGGAATGAATGGGAAAACATTGTATAAGATCTGTAGTATTAAGTGAGTAATACTTTTTCAATTACTTGTTCTTCGGTTTTCATTTCATGCTGTTTGCAAAACTTCATCTGTAGTATATCAGGTACCTTTGCCAAATATTTAAATAGTTTTCCTAGAGTGGCCAGAACCATGCGTGCAGCTATTTCTACTGGCTGAGGTGCAGGGGGGCAGGAGAAGAGCACCATGCTCGCCCTTGGAACAGCAGGGGTTGGGCAGTTCAGTGCCAGGGACTGAAGTAATTCTCTGTGAAACCACAAGAGTCAGAATTGTTTCAATGACAGCTCGCCAACTAATTGCTTAATTGATTTGTTCATGACTTGTGTTAGAAGTTGGCTGATATTTCATTTTGCTGGTAGTAGTTGGCTACATTCTGGCTGATTTGAGATACTCTTTTAAGCAGAATATATTAACACTTCAGGATGTCACTTGGCGTAAAGTTAAGGAGTTCCATGTCGTTAATTTGGGTAGATAACTCCCTGGTGTTGGAGCGTGTCATGGCACTGAACCATCTGGCCTTTTCCTCTACTGTCATCTTTTTTTTTTTCTTTTTTTTTTTCTTTTTTTTCTTTTTTTTTTTTTTTTTGCTATGGAGAGAGCAATAACTTGCCTGCAGTCTCTAAGTGGAGACAGAGCAGAAGGATACCGGCCCCTACCACTTTCCCATGCTGAAGTTGGACCATGTTGCCTTCTCAGTTTACACCCTCTTAGCAGATATCATGGCGTTGTCATATTTAATTCCTAAATTCAAGACTGTTGTTCTTCATATTTAAAATATCCTAGTACATATGAAGCAAACATAGATACACATGCTAGCAATTTTGCTCAGGAATAACTTCTTATTAGCGCAGTTTAGTTCCTTTATTTTTTCCCTTCCTTTGCATGTTGTCATAACTTACAGAGCATCTGTGCTGCTATATTACAGGAATTGCTCACTGGCAAGTCAAGCAAGACAATGCAGATATGATACAGGCCTTCTGTTTTTTTTCCAGTTGTTCAATGACAAAATCATACATAAAATCAGTACTTAAAATTCTGATGTGTTTATTCTGTGCAAGTAAAATGAAAAATTTAAATACAAAATAAGCACATTTTTTAAAACAAAAGAATAGGTTAGTTGTACTCAATTAAGACATATGAAAATAAGTAGCAGCTTAGTATCAAGACATTAGTGTGCATGTCTTTAAGAACTGTTATTTTCTCTAGACCAGAGTCAGAACTCTGAATTTCTTGTGTTTTGATTCGTTATTTTAACTGGATGCTCTCAACTCCAGCTGTGTGTCACAGGAGTGCACTCAGTGAGTTCCCCAGGGTACCAGCCCTCAGTCAGCAAACACGGTCACTGCGTGCAGCAGGAGCACAGAAACCAGGGAGAGCTCCCAGGTGCTGGCTCGGGAGGGCACGCGCGTGTTGGGAGCGCCCGTCGCGGCCTCCTCTTTCCTTAAGGTAGTGCTTGTGCTGTGAGGCATCTTGGAGTAGTTTGTTGGCATTCCACTGGTGATGCTTAAAGTCATGGGAGTGGTGGATGATCCCGTGGAGTTGCCCTCGGTTGGATCCGTGGCGGTGGATCGTGTGTGTGGCTCCCGTGTCCCAGGAGCCGCCGTCCCTCCAGGTCAGGCCGTCGGGTGGTGGAGCAGGGGCTGCTCCGTGCTGGGGAACAGAACCGGGTGGCTCTGGGTGACCAGGGGAGTGACTTCCTTGGCTTTCAGTTGTTTGTGCGTTTTGGTCACTTGGGTGGGCTCGGCTGCCTCGGGAGAGGTGGCTCTGTCTGCTGCCTGCACTCCCTTGGTCGGGGGGCTGGAGTCCCCGGCCGTGGGCGCGACCGAGGCGGGCGCGGCGCTGGCCCAGAGCCGGCCTGGTGGGCACAGGGAGCCCCCAGGACACGGGCAGCTGTGCCCTGCACCCACTGCAGCACGTAGGGGATGTTCTGTTTGTCGCTGCAGGCCCAGGGGTTGTTGTATAGAGTTACCACCTGCAGCTGAAGGAGCTGGTCAAAAGCTTTGTCCGGAATGTACGAGAACTTGTTGTTGTGCAGGTAGAGGCTTGTGAGGTGTTGAAGTCTCACCAGTGTTCCTGGGAGTATCTGGGACAAGAAGTTATTGGATAGATCCACAGTCTCTATGTTGTAGGGGATATTGGTTGGAACTGTCCAAAGTTTGTTGCTGCTGAGATTGAGAAACTTGAGACTGCTCAGTGTGTTGTTGATCAGGACAGCTCTTTCCACCATATTCCTGGAAACATCGAGCACTCGAAGATTCCACTGGTAAGCTGTATCAAGTTTCTGAAGAACTTTAATGTTGTTGTTTGTGGCATATAATTCCCATAAGGATTTAGGCAGATGAGCAGGAACATTCTTGAGCCAATTATTTGAAATATCAAGGGTCCTCAGATTGGTGACCTCGTTAGCTGATGATCGAGATCTACAAACTGGTTAAAGGACAGATTTAAATATGTGAGGTTGTCCTGAAGTCCCTGGGGCAGTACAGTTAGTTTCTGCCTGAACAGTCCACATTCCTGTCGTTTCCTGAGCATGTACAGCTAGAAGGACAGATACCCAAACCAGTGGGTAGGAAAACCAGAAGGACCAGCAGACAGGTAGATGTATTCGATATCTGGTATTCCATTGTTGCCTGGAAATAAATATACCAAAATGACACCCTTTAAACCCATATAATACATTTTATCTCTGTATAAGGGTTGTCTGGGCAATGGCCACTTGCAGGAGAAATTAAGTAAAAATATCAATAACCCCCTTTGAGGCACGGTCCTTTTTAGAATTGTTCAAGAGAGACTTCACAAAGCATCCCTTCAGCCTGTCATGTTGTCTGGCAGAATGAGACTTGTTTTTTCATCTCCCTTTCCCCCTCCAGCTCAAATGAGGGCTTTCTTCCGAAAATGCAAGTCTCTTCCAAACGTTATACAATGTCTGCTTCTTGTTTTAGTGATTCAAGCCTATATTATGTTTGGAATAATGTGTTCTTTTATAGAGGATGAAAAAATGGCTGTCAACTGGATCTGCTTCACAAATCTCTGCAGTAGTGTAGCAGTCCCCCCCATCCAGAGATGCTGTTTGCTTAAGTAAATTGGTTAAAATACATCTTAGGAATGTAGTTTGAAACGCAAATTCCATGTTCATGCTCACATGCACGTTAGTATTTTTCCCCTCCTTACAGTGTTAATCACATTCTCAAAGCTGGTAACACATGTCCAGAGCCCGAATTGCTGCTAGTAAGAAATCTCTGACACTGCAGCAAATTTCTGGTGCAAGCATCTGTCAGCAACTCCTAATTCCGCTCCCGTTTCCGTCTCTGATTCCGTAGTAGGTTTTTGTGATTAAAAACAAAAAGCCACAAACTTACCGTGGTCTCCTGCAGTATCAGCAACATCGTTTCCGTGATGGATGGGAGCTTAGAGGTCGCCTTGTTCTGGAGAGCAGCTCCAGAGGCTGCCGGGGGCTGTGCTTGTCTCCTCAGCTGCATCGTGTTCCTGCGCGGCTCCGCAACCACCTGATCCGCGGCACTGCAGAGCCGTGGGGCTGGTGCACAGCAGAGCACATCCAGGAACTCCCCGGGCTTGGGAGCAGCCAGGGAACTGCTCCACAGCTCTAGAGCAGGCTGGGAGTGCTCCAAACAGAGCTGCTCCCCAGCTCCAGTGCAGGCTGTCAGTGCTCCAGGCACGCGGCAGTGCCTGCAGGAGCGGCACCGGGGGGAATGTCTGGAGGCTGTTGGAGCCTGAGCTGTGATTGTTCCATTTAGTGTTTCTGTGTGAAAAGTCAGGTTAGTTGTGTTCTTTTGTACCTTTGATTAAGCTCTCCTCCTGTAATAGAGGTTAATGTTAATTTAGGCTTCCTATCTTAGCTTTTTTAAACTACAGTGCCAAATATATTTCATAATTTAAAATCCTTTCGCTCCTCAGATCAGGTGTCACCGTATTGTCAGGTATAATGTAGCTCAGCTTGTAGGATTGTACAGATTCCTACAGGAAATCTCTATCTGAATTTCTTCAAGCAATATGGTAAGAGTGTTTGTAGTTTATAACACTGTAAATTCTAACAGGTTATAATGAGCCTTAATCTTGTATAGTTGTAATGCTATTCTTTAGGCATACCCCAGTCATACAGCTTATGTAAACTGTAAGAAAAAAAATTATAAATATATTTTCCTATGGCCATTATATGCACAGCAGCCAGGAATTGCACTTGCATAACGTACTGCTCTCTTTATTGGTGGTAGTTTAAAGATTTTGAAGTTTATTGTGTGTAAACCTGTGCCCTGTGCTACATCCACAAATCCATTCCCTCCTCAAGCAAACTCAAACTCCAAAACTCTGTGCCATTTTGCAGAGCTGTCGTGGAAGTTAACTTCAGCATCTAGCAGCTTGTTTCTATAAATATGAATATTCAACACAGGTAAAAAAAATAAACAATATTTTACTTCTGAGACCACTCTGCTTCTTCCACCCACCCAAAAATTAGCTTAGCAAAGGCTGGTGTTAGGGTAGGTGAGCTTTACTGGTACTCAAGGCCCAGAGTAGCACTTGGACACCTTGAGTTCAAAGGGATCTGGTATCCATTAAACATTAAATGAATTTTTAAGTCTGTATTAATAATTGAAAGCTTTCAGAAAGTACTACTTCAGAGGGAGAAATCAGTGAATGTGCACAACTGGTTCTGCTTATCATCTGCCTGAGTGTGCTGCAAACTTTCCGTTTATGCACAACAATCCAAAGGCTCTAGGTTCAAGAAAGCCTTTTTGTAGTTGTTCTTCAGGTGTTGGAGTGATTTGAGCTTTTTAGTGACCATGATATTAACTGTTCCCTCATACTGTTCTCTGCTTTACCAGGCTGTGGTGGGAAGGGACTGGAGCTCTTACACCAGTCAGCTCTCTGCTCATATTTGACCTAAGGAAATCTCATTCCTGGTAGTAAAGAACAACCTCTGGCTGTTGGGAGGATCTGGTTGGTACCTGTAATCCACAGGTACCAGGTTGTTACCCTGTGACAGGCAGAAAACAGGCCTTTATATGAATGCCAGAATCCCAGAATGGTTTGGGTTGGAAGGGACCTTGGAGCTCATCTGGTTCCACCCCTGCATGGGCAGGGACCACCTTCCAAACCATGGGGTTCCTCCAAACCCCATCCAACCTGGCCTTGAAAACTTCCAGGGATGGCAGATGGTTTAGACTTTGTTTTGAATTCGAAGATACCCACCTGAGTATCTAAGCAAATACTCAGTTGGCTTTGAGTGACCAACCATCTTTGAATTAGAAAGCTTTATTAAAATGAACTGGAATTCCTTGCATTCACTTACACAGCCCAGTGGAGCAAACCCTGCTCAGAAACCCTGAGTCCCTCTGAAGCTGGGCTGTCTGGGAGCTGCATCCTCCATGCGTGCCTTCCGTGGATCTGTCTATCCTGGCACACCCAGCAGTGGCACTCTGGCTTCTGCAGGCTCCCACCTCGGGAATCTCCAGCTACAGATAATAGTGGGCACAGTTTGTATTGTATTTGGAAATTACTGCTTCAGGCAGAAGCAGGTTGTTCCTCTTGTGAAAGCTGAAGTTGGGAACACCGGGGAAATGCTGTGCCGTGGCCTCACTGTTCTTGCCTGTGTCAACTTCTCTTTTTTTTCACTATTTTTCACTTATCTCTATATTTCACTTATTTGAAAAATACTTAGTTAGGAAGAATGTGGAGTATTATGTAAATGACTTTTGGCAGTCTCCAAAGGTGTTCTGGCGGGGCAGTGGTTCACCAGTCTCCTGAAGAAGGAGCTCAGGTGGTGGGGGCAGTGTTCTCTGCCTCCCAAGTGCAAGCTGAGTGCTTGCTGGGATCCAAGCTGGGATCCTCGGGGGGTTCCTGGAGCCAGTCAGGTGGATGGTGGCAGGTCGTGAGACTCAGGTGGAGTGTCTGGTGTGAGGACAGGAGGTCACCTGCATCGTTCCCTGTTTCCGAGGAGGGAGCTGGAGGTGGGTCTGTTGCTGGGAGCTGCTGTTGCCGGCCGGGGGAGGGCAGCTGCCCATTCTCATTGCTGGTAGTGTGCTGGGGTGGGTTCTCTGATCCAGTGGGATCCCTGTTGTAAGTTTGGGCCTTGTTTCAGTTTCCAAGGCAGCATGAATTAAAACTGATGACCGTTTGTTGTCCTGGTCAGAGTCCAGGAAGAGGTCTGGAGTGTCTCCATCTGCGAAAGGAGACCGGCCTGCCCAGTGGGAATTGGCCAGAGCAGGCCCAGGCCTCAGGCAGCATTTTCCACAGGAGAATCACCAGAATTGCCAATGTCATACCCAGCAGGACGATGCCAATTAGCAGTGCTGCTACCCAGCTGCCATCGCCAGCCTCTTCCTCTCCTGTGGGCACCTGAGGTGTTGTAACAGCCAGTGCTGGGCCAGAAGGGTGTAAACTGGGTCCAGGTGCTGCTGTGGAAAGGGACTTCCAGATTTCTCCACAGAAGAGAACCAGGATGACCTGGTTGCTGGCCATTTCCCTCCAGCCTCTTAATGTGTCCTCTCCTAATGCAGGGAAGAAACAGAACATGGTAACCTGAAAACTGCATTGTTGTGTGGTTACACTTTGCTGCCTCCAGGCAGATTTACATCAATACCCATTGTAGTGAATAACACTTGACCCCAATGTTTCAGATTTCAAACCTATTCCCATCTGCATGATCAGCAGGTTTGCCACTGACTTTACAAATAACAGCAGATTTTCAACATTATTGATTATTGTAATAAGTGACTTTTCAGAAGAGAATGTCTTGATTGTTATTTTCTTATTTCACATTATCTGAAAAAGGTATCAGCAGAGCAATCCTGACAGGGTTTCAAAATAACCTTTGTCAGTCATGGAGCTGGTCATGGCCCTGGACCACAGTCTGCAGCACTGGCAGTGGGGTTGCACCACAGTGTTGTCAGGAGTGAAGAAATGGTTTGTTGTGATGAATATAAGATGAGAGCAAAGTAAAAGGCTCTTCACAGATCTCTTAAATCACAGGTCTTTTATTTCCTGTTCTCACATCTCTTCAGCATAGCAAAATATTTTAAAAGTTTCCCAAGTACTGGTGCTGTAATGGAACAGCATTCTAATGGTAAACTGTTTATAAATAAATTCCTGCACGGGGCAGTGGAGGAGATTGTACAAATGCTCAGTTGTGGCATGAGACAGATTTTTTTTTTTCTTGTACTGATTAGAGTTCACATCTCTGAACATCTCCTTATGAAATAAATGCTATAAAATCCATCCCCTATGCAGAACTTTTCCTTCTGAAGTTACTTTCATGCAATTTGAGCTAATTCATTAGCTACACTAGTGCTAGTCCTGTGAAGCTATTTCTGGGAAATGAATATGCATGAGTCTTTATGGGTTTACAAATATGCAAAATTGAATTTTAGATGCAGCAGTGTAAACACACACTAGTAGTTAATGCATCTTGAGAACATCAGGATCTGAACTCTGTCAGGTTTGTTACAGGTTAAAATGGTTCAATTGAATTTTTATTCTGCTCACCTCTTTTCAAAAGAGACACAATAATAGTTAGATGTAGACTTCATGGTAGTTCATAGTAACATCCCCAAACAACATATTTGAAACCCTCATGCTTTTACGATACAGACATTCAACAAAAGCTCTGCACACACCCCAGAGCTGGGATGTGCACGGTGCTGAACACGGTGCAGCTCCATTTCAACCCAAATAATACAAATACTGAGCTTTTCCCCGTGGAAGTTGATCCTTACCTGTACATTTATCTTCTCTCAAGCAAGCATCGTCTTACTCTGTTGTTTGAAGCCTCAGGAGGACAGAGAGTGTGCTCAGAGCTGAGCTGCTTATAAAATGGCCCCTTCATGCTGAGGCTGGTGCAACTGAGAGGAAGTTGGCCAACCCTCGCCGCAGGAAGCGTCGGGAGCGGGAGCTCGCGGGGTCTTATCGCAGAGATCGCGTGTGCCACGAGCAAACCGCTCTGCTCTGCTGCTCTGGACTGCTGCAGGATGTGTCAGTGGCTTGGGCCACGTGAGAGACACGTATGTGGAAATTCATAAATGCTCGTTTGCCTGTCTTTGTAGAAAATAGTTACAGTTTCTTCTGTGTGAGCCAAACCCATGCAAATTTGGGCTGGATTGGAATCACTGATGTAGTTTCAGTGGTGGTGGTTTGGTGCCCTGGGGATTATTAGTGGAAAGCCAGCCTGGGCAGTGAGTCATGGAACACTGTCTGATCATGGGGTGCTGGCTGCTTACACATCCTCACTTGTGTGGTTGCATTTAGCGGCAGATGAACTCCAGATTCATGCTCGGCCTGTCCCTCACTCTGTTAGTTTTCTGCCTGGACCATGTTGGTACCTGCTACCATCATTAATGGGGGGCTGTGCTCTGAGCAGCTGCTTCCCACTCTCTGTTGTCATACCTGGAGTGTAACTGAACTACTTTCTTTTGTCTCCTTGACCATTTTTGCCTGGAAAGGCTGCCTGGTGAAAAGAAGACCATACCAAATATGTCCTCATGGCATTTTGCAAGTGTGTTCTTCCAGTGGCTGCTGACAGATTGCTCCACAGCTTCTTCATCTCCTCCCGCCTTTCCTGTTGTACCTCCCTTCTGATTGCACTGCTTCTCTTTTTGAGGCTGTCCCTGTTTCTGCAGCAAAACACATCCTGCTCCCATGCCCACACTGTAACTCAGGTTTCCTGTCTGATCCTTTGTCTCATCCCCATCCCCCCCGTCTGCCCTGGCTGTTCCTGTGTTCTTGGCTGCCCCGTATGGATCGTTCTCCTGGGTCAGTTCTCTGCCTTCCTGGATGGGAGCAGTTTTACTCCAGGGCAGATTCTCACATTGGCTGTCTCAGTCTTTTTTTAGTCCTTGCACAACCTCTGCTGTTGCTACCTGTGGGCTGCAGTGCAGCATCCCCAACCCTGCCCTTCAGCTCTTGTCCACCCTGTGGGATGTTCTGTTTGTCTCCTCTCGGTCCTGGGTTGTCATCACTGATCTGTCTCTGTCCCCTTATTCTTCTCCTGGACTTTCTCCTCGTGTTTTGGAGTTGCCTGACAAATCCTGTGCCCTCCCATTCCACTGTGTGTTGGATCCTCTCTTGGAGCTCTTGGGTCTGAATTTGTGATTTAGGGGAATTTGTGGGACTTTGCCCTATGGATGTATTTCTTCCCATGTCCATGAACTTATTTTCTAATGACTCTCAGTTCTAGGCTAAGCATGTGAAGTCCTTCATTTTCCTTACTGTACAGCCCTCTTTGAGCTGGGCAGTTGCACTCTCTGAGCTCTCTCCTGACTCCATGTGCTGTGGTGCTGCCTCTCTGCTGCTCCTCCACCTGCCTGTTCAGCCGAGTTTCTGGTGATCTGATGGAGCGGGGTTGGGGATTTGGTCATGTCCTGATTCTTTCACATTCATAACAACTATCTCGTGTCAGAACTGTCACAGCTGCCCAGGCTTTTGGAGCTTTGACACAGTGCAGGCTCAGCACTTGTAATCGTGGGGCAACAGATCTTCTTCCAGAAGTAGCCTGTGAAAAGCTTCTCATGTTTCCTTAAACAGCAAAGCTCTGCTGCAGAGAGACCAGACAGAGGCATCTGCCTGGAATTATGGGGAAATCAGATCTCTCTGAGAATAAAGAAACTGAAAGTTCTTGTGGTTTTTAATAAATTTTTGGCATGTTTTAATTGGTGTTAGGAGAAAGTAGAGTGTGTTTCTTGTGATGCAAGAAATCACAGCGAGTCATCAGAGACCTTTACTGAGCTCAACTAATGTTACAGGAAATTTCAAAATGCTGGTGTCCCTGTTTTTTTCTAATATTTTGACTTAGAGAAATAGTATCACATAAGTCAAGTTATTAAAAATGGATGTTGCAAGTTTATTGGGATAAATTGAAACAGTTCTCATATTCTAACAAATCAGCACAAACTTCATCTCTTCATACACAACATGGAAACACAATAGATATGGTTTGAATCTCAGTTCTGGTTCCAAAGAAATTAAGCTGGTTTAAGAAGTTCTTGATGGAAAAACCCAAAGGGCATGTTGAGAGGGACTAGATCCTGATCAGTGGTTGATGTATGGTTTCTTAAAAAAGCTACTGGTTATACCTGTGCAGTGTCTCAGGCTTGGGTGCATTTATCAGCTAGCAGTCTGTTCTTTCTTGCCCTGAGCATGGGCAGATTCGGTCCCTTTGTTTCATCCTGTTCAGCTCCTGTCCTGGTCCAAGGAGTAAAACCATCCGTGACACTCGGTACAGAAAGCTGTTTAACACAGTCTTATTCCTTTCTAGATCCACACTTGGCTGCAGCATTCCCAGTGGCATAAAGAAAAAACCTCTAGATTCTGAATTTTCCTGGGGGAAAATTCATGTTGTTTCTTAAAGCTGAGGTTTGCCTTACATTAATGACGTAAAAGGGCAAAAGATGAATTTTTACTGGAGTGTGAATTAAATCTCAACTACAAAATTGGTTAAAATGGGTTTGTGTGACTGGGCTGGTTCTTTGTTTTCCTGTGCATTGTCTGTTGCTGTAGTGAGTTTCTCAGGTAGTTTCATCTTCAGTTTTCCTTCTGTTCCCCGTGTCCCTCCCTGAGAGCAAGTCCTGCATTGTCAGCTCAGTTCCAGCTGTCTCCCTGGGCATCCTCTGCCACGTTCCTGCTGCCATTGGCCATAAGCTGCTGGTGGCCACAATGTCCCCGTTGCTCCTGGGCCTGCGTTTCCCCTGCTGAGTTTTTTTTGAGATAGGACAGTTATTTGCTATTACGACTGTGGACAGAAATAGGAAGGTGCAGATAGCACAAGTACTGCAATGATAATGAAGCAAATCAGTACAAGAGACTTACTGTCTTCACATGTTTCTTTGGTCACTGGACTCTTGGGTTTGCTGGTATTCCTGGGTCCTCCAGTGGCAGAAAACTGCACTTGTGGCAGGGGAAGATGTTGGATTTGGGCCATGTGGAGGAGAAGGACTGCAGGGTACTTTGCATTTCAAAGGTAGTAATTTTGCTGCTGAAATTGATGCTCAGAGGAGAATTTGTATTGGCTTCTGTTCTGTTCTGGCTCCACTGAGGTTCTGGCTGATGGGATTCCAGGTTTCCTCTCTAACCCGAAGGGAACCGTGTGGTTCGCGCTCGTTTGCAAACACAGGGAGAAGATCATCGTGACAGGGAAGGCCAGGTGTGGGTTAGTGCCTCTCTTTGTCTTCATCTTCCTGTCCCCTGCAAAAATACAGATGGTGGTGTAGTTTAGCAAGTGCTGGTTCTTTGGGGTTTGGGACCAGACTTCTGAGGGAATAGCCTCAGATGGACAGAGTGTGTAAGTTGGCCTCAGTTTTAGTGGATGTGGCACATGAGTTCAGGCACTCAGTTTTGTGAAAGGATCACTTGTCTCCAGCTTCTGACAGTTTGGGGTTTATAGAAATAAACGAATATTAAGAAAGGACATGGGGCAAAGAGAAAAAGGAAAGTGTTTCCTACGCCCTGCCCAGTGGTGTTGGGGCAGCCTCTGGCAGTTCCATCTCTCCAGTGCTGGCCATGTTACACTCTGAGCTCCTCACTTCTGCACAGGGGGTGGAGAAACCATGTCAGGTTTACTGCTTCCCTCCCCCCTGCATTCCCCTGGGCTTGGGCAATGGAACATGCTGATAGAGATGGGCAAGGGGAAAACTTCCACCCAAAACGTTCCTGTGACAGTAGTAACTTGTGAACTGTTTCTATTTTCTAGCCCAGCTGTCTGGAGTACTTTAAAATGCCCAGGAAAATCTTTGTTCTCCGATTTTTCTGCCTTTTTGTACAAAAAACTATTTACCATAAAACGTACTTGCATTTTTCTTCCAAACGTGCTACAGATTGTGACATTTTCTTAAAATGTCTCAGATAATTATGCCAATGAGATTAACCATTAATATGTTCTGTTTCACATTTGTGTGGTATTCAATTTGTACTGTTGAATTTGTCTGCAGGGCAGGAAACTGATAATTTCTGATGCCGATGGTCTGAATATTGAGATAAAACCCTCAAAATAGCAGCGAGGAATCAGCCAAGCTGTGACCCACCCACTGCTGCTGCTTGGGCCAGGTTACAACCTGAGATGTTCAGAGATTAAGGCTTATGTCCCATCCAGGGCCTCTAGTAACACCTCAGAATATTTCCTTTGAATGTTACAGACTCTATTGGTTTCAGATATAAATACTACAGAGAATGACCAAAAGGAACAGTGTTAATTTTATAAGTATATTTGTTCTTGACCAAATTTGTTTTTAAAGGTAACAAAGTGTATCTGTCTGTGTGTGTAAATTTGGTAATTCTGAAATACTCCAGACAGTGTTTGCTTTTCTCATAGTCAGAAGCTTGCACACCTACCAAAGAATGGGATCTGTTCACTCGCAGAAACCAGAGGGGTGAACTTCCTATCTTGCAAAATCCAGATGGCAGCACTTGGAATTGCTGAGGGACTCTGGGAAGAGGGGAGAAGTGACGTTCCTGGTGTGTGAGCAGGGGAGGGGAAGGCAGTGACACACCTGTGTGAGGAGCTCACTCCTTACACGGCAAAGGAGCAGCAGCAGATTTGTGTCTTTAACTTTGCAGTTCACCCAGACCATAAAATAATTCCTCCGAAATATTCCAACCATCTCAGTAATCAGCTCCAGCTCAGTGGGAGTTTTTATCTGTACCTGGTAGGAGTCACCTGGGTGATCCCTTGTAGCACACTTTACAGAGGGGAATTAGAAGGCCAGGCCTGTTTTGTTGAGCCCGTTGGGGCCGAGGCTCCGGCCGTGCAGGACGGGCACAGACACACTGGGCATTCCTGGCAGTGCCCAGGGAGCAGCTCCTCCTGCTGCCCCAGCACACTGAGCCCACTGTTCATTGTAGTGGCCCACACCAGATGGCCTTTCTTAAAAATCAACAGGCTGATGGCGTGAAGGGCTCTGCTTAAAATTACCAGAGCAAAGGAACTGATCTTTAAAGAGCTGTTTTTCTTTTGAGTTCAACCCTTTGTGTCTGGGTATTGACAGAGTCTCAGTACCCTGTGAGATCTGCAGTGCAGGAACAACAGAGCTAAGTAGTGACTGTCACTGCTAATTCCTTGGAGTCTGATCGTGAATAACCTTTAACAGGACTGAAAATACAGTTTATCAGCTTCCTTGATTCAGTTGAGATAATATTTCTACAGTTTGTTACTATTTTTGAGTTACTTGAACTTCTTTAAAAATGCTTTTGCATATTATTTTCTACAAAATATAAGAAACTTTGGAGTGCTACTTAAAATAGGAGAAGGAAAATGGGTACTTACCTTGCCAAGATGCAATCAACAGAAAATGGGTGTTTCAGATATTTAGTCCTTTACAATAAGATTTCTTTGTGCATATATTTGCTCTTAGGATGCAAACGACCATCAGTATGCAGCAAGGAGTTTTGGGCAATGCTGGTATATTTTAGGCAAATCTGGAACTGAAATGACGTGTTGTTTGCTCTGAGTGGGGAACTCAAACCACAGTGATGACACACTTCCTTTTGGTAACGGCCACACCATGACAGTTGGGAGGGGAAACACCCACCTGCCCAGCTCAGAGCAACAGGAAGGAACGGGAGAAAAGGCTCTTGGGCAGACAGATGTTCTGTGTCCAGGACATCTCCTCAGGTGTCCTGCACTTGGGTGTTACTGGGAGAGGTGCCCTGGTACCTTCAAAGCTACAGCTGTGCCTACAGCATTTAGTTGCTCTGCCTGTATCCTGTTGTTTGCTTGACAGAGTTGAGTTAATGACAGCTTGGAACAGTGGCAAGGATTTAAAAGTACCTTAAATTTTCATGAGTTACTGATGTATTTATCTTTAATTAATTCTTCCCAGTAGAATTCTGTCTGCTGTGTGAACTCTGGAGATGTGGTTTAGGCAGATGTGTTGCCCAGTCTCAAAATTCACAGAATCTTTAAATGAGAAAATTATTCTTAATTATGTGAATGTTTTTTCCAGAAAGAGTTATTTTTGTAGACAAATCCTCTGTAGTCCTCAGAGGACTGACCATTCTTGGAAACACTCCCCCAAGCATTAAAGTGTTGCAGTATATAGCAAATGGAATGGGTCTGATTCAAAAAAAATTGGTGTGTGGATATTTATTTATTCTTAATTAAAACTCCTGAGATAAGTATATTTTTCCACATACAAAAATAGATATAATTTGAATCTCTAAAGTGGTAGCAAAGTTAGAAACACTTTATTTTAAAGAAGCTCTTGAGCTCTTTCCGTGCAATGCAGCTGCACTGCTGCTCCAGCATGGCTTGAGTTTTTCTCTTAGTTGAACAAACCTCCTGGAGGTCACTTGGCTGTGGGAGGTTGTGGTTGAGTTGAATCCCAAGTCGAACTCCAGCACACTGGGCACTAAACAGGGTTGGGCTGTGACCCTGGGGGAGCAGTGGCAGGGGCCAGTGTGGTGCCCCTGAGGTGGCTCCGGGGTGTGGAGGCTCAGCCTGGCTCGTGTCCATGGTGGGAGTGCTGTTGGTGGGCCTGAGGCCCAGGCTCTGTACTGTGGCTCTCAGATGTAACCCAGCCGTGTCTGGTCTCGTCCCACAGTTCAAGACTGGCCAGATCAATGTGATCTGCTCATCTACCACGTGCTGCTGACCCTGAAGCCATACTATGCAAAGCCATATGAAATCGTGGTGGACCTCACCCACGCTGGCCCCAGTAATCGCTTTAAAACAGACTTTCTTTCTAAATGGTTTGTAGTTTTTCCAGCTTTGCTTATGAAAATGTTGCCGCAGTTTTATTTATAACTGTAACTCTTGGGTCAGAGAATACACCAAATACCATGAAAGACTCTTGACAGGTTTGAAAGGAAGCAAAAGGCTTGTTTTAATAGACTCTCCAGGGAAGCTGGCAGAGCACATCGAACACGACCAGCAGAAGCTCCCAGCAGCTACCTTGGCTTTGGAGGAGGACTTGAAAGTGTTTCACAATGCTCTCAAGCTGGCTCATAAAGACACCAAAGTTTCTATTAAAGTAAGTGCTTTTAGTGCTGTTCCTATTGATTTTTCTGTCTCTTAGTTCTCCTTCCATTTCGAGGAGAAATCACAATTTCTAGTATGGCCCCTTTAAGAAGTGTAAAATTTCATTCGTTATCTTTTATAAAATTAGGAGTGTCAGACTTTTTGTATGATAACAGAAGGTGCTGAGCCAACTCTCTGTTCTCTTTCTAAGGTTGGTCGACAGCTGTGCAGGTGACATCGGCAGAGCGAACACGAGTCCTGGGCCAGACAGTGTTTTTAAATGACATTTACTACGCCTCTGAGATTGAGGAAATCTGTCTTGTTGATGAGAACCAGTTCAACCCTGACCATTGCCAACCAAGGCACACCACTCACCTTCATGCATCAGGAGTGTGAAGCCATCGTGAGGTCCATCATCCACATCCGGACGCGGTGGGAGCTGTCCCCAGCCGGACTCCATCCCTCAGCACACCAAAATCCGTCCCAAGGATGTCCCTGGAACGCTGCTGAACATAGCACTGCTCAACCTGGGGAGCTCAGACCCCAGTCTGAGGTACAGAGCTTTGAAATCAATACCAGCTTTGGTCAAAATGTGAGAATTCTCTCCAAGGCTTCCTTAGTTTAGAAGATCTAATCGTTTTTCTGCCACCACAGCTCCATAAAAAAGTAATTTCTGATAAAGGAAGATTGGGTTTCTATAGGTGAAGAAAGGCATACACTGTGAGAGGAACTGAAGTCATGTAGGAAGCTTAATTTCTCTTTATAAGGAGAAATACTTCTGCTTTGCACTGTATGTTTATTAGGTACATTTGATTTCCATGGTGTTGAACCTGTTGTTTAATAATGTGGGAGCTGTACCCCTTAGAGCAGGCTCATGATCCATGTCTGACGGGCTCCTCTGGCTGTGTGCTGGCCAGGGGCCACCTCTGGGCCCTGGGCAGGCTCTGTCCAGCAGCTCAGGTGCACCTGGAATGATTTAGGATTTCCTGGAACTACAAGCCATTCTGAGAAGTCCCATACAAAGCCCTTCAAGCACACTCTGTACCCTCAGCAGAAATTGTTCAGAGCAAGTGGAAGAATAATTTCTTCTGTTTCTCCACGGCAAGTGTGTTTGTCCTCTGAATTGTAACTGATGCAGGGGAAAAGTTCAGGATTTAGATGTGATTTCTGCTATAGATTTGGGTTTTAAAAATGGATTTGGTTTTTAAAATGTCGGTACTGCTACTGTGATGAACAATGTTTATATTTTCAAATGTACAAGAAAACTCCTACAAATCACGTTGTTTGCTTTGTTACAGGTCTGCTGCCTATAATCTCCTATGTGCCTTAACCTGTACCTTTAATTTAAAGATTGAGGGCCAGTTACTGGAAACTTCAGGTCTGTGTATTCCTGCCAACAACACACTATTTATTGTATCTATCAGTAAGACTCTTGCAGCAAACGAGCCACACCTCACCTTGGAGTTCTTGGAGGAGTGTATTTCGGGATTTAGCAAATCCAGTGAGTAACTCTAGTGTGTCTCAATGCTCACCCTGAATGGGACAGGTAGTAGCTGTCTGGCTTGGTCAGTTAAGCTTACTGAGTTACAGTCAGTTTAAATTGCAAATTCTGCTTGGGCTGGTTGCAGATGATCTGTTCCTGTCTGTGTCCCTGGAGCCCAGCAGTGTAACACCCTCAGGGCAGGCAGTTTCCCAGACTGGATGGCAGCTCTTGGAACAAAACTTTTCATATTTGAATGTGCCCTCTCCTTTCTCCTGAAGCAGATTAAAAGGCAGCTGCCTTTTTTTTTAAACTTTGAATTAATGTTAAAACAGGTTTTGCTAGACATCTCACTCATTGAGAGAGTTCAGTGCATTCAGTGCATTTCTCTTTCAGGTATTGAGCTGAAACACCTGTGTCTGGAGTACATGACTCCCTGGCTGTCCAACCTGGTCAGGTTCTGCAAGCACAACGACGATGCCAAGCGCCAGCGAGTCACTGCTATTCTGGATAAGCTCATCACAATGACAATAAATGAGAAGCAGATGTATCCTTCCATTCAAGCTAAGATATGGGGAAGTCTTGGACAGGTACAGATTCTGCACCATTTGTAAACAGATTATAGAGTTTTTAACCACTTAAATGTTAATGCAGAAGAATAAAACTGCTCCTACATAGCCCCAGTGTGTGAGCTGCACGGAGAGCAGTGAACAGGTTCTTCTGAAGTTTCCACTCTGTAAAATGCTTCATAAAATCATTACTGAACTCTGGCTTCTAGAAATGTGCTCCTGGCCCTTACTGAGAATTGAAAATTACAAGCTGTTGGTAACAGTAGTAAATCAGTTGATCAGAACCCCAGGGTGGAGGGTCTGGATGGAAAGAGCAGAGCACTGACACTGAGGGGTATGAGGCCATGGCATTGAACAAACACATTTTTTTCTGTTTGCACTTTTGAAACAGAGGCATTTTCATTCCTATCCTGTTGATGATTAGGTAATCATCAACATGAGAAGAGTAAAGCTGACATCACACATGCCATTCAAGGGGAAGGTGTCTGGGCAAATGTGCTTCCTGTGGCCAGGCTCCCCCACGAGCTTTGCATCGACTTCCTCCTTGGCACACTATTTTAGTGATTTTTTTTTTAGCTGCTGCCCAAACTGCTGTAGCCCAGCATCAAAGAGCTGCTCTTGGAGAATGTGGGAGACCTGACAAATGGATTGCATGAGTGGGATTTCTTCCTTATTCCATTGGCAAAAAAAACCCCAACAAAACAAAACAAAAAACCCAGCTTATTTTGAAAGCTTAAATCACACTGAGAGCAGTATGACTGTTATGTCCAATATCAGAGGCAGTCAGCAGGTAAATATGGAGAACAAAAAAGATGAGATGTTTCACAGCAGTCAGCAGAAGTTTTGTCATTCACTGAATTGACCCGACTGGAGTTGCAACCACTTTTGATGAAGTGATGAGAGCTGAGTTGAGCCAGTACTGAAATAGCATCCAGTGTTTGCCTGTGTGTACCTCTAGAGTTTGAGGGGTCTGTGCTCTTGGACAGATCAGCTTCTTACCTGCATATATATTAAATGGTCTTTTTATTTAACATGAGAAGAAAGTTGTTTTACTGGCAGCCATGTTCACACACGACGGGCTCCAAGCAAGAACTTTGACAGATGAGATCTTGCTTATTTTCTTGGAAGTACATTTTTTCTGCTTCAAATCCATTCCCTTCTTACTGTGTTCAGCATTTTATAAATAGTTATGCTTTTAAAGTGGAAACTAAAATAAAAATAGTGCAAAATAAATTATAGTTTCTCCACAGTACTGAAGCATTTCGAGTAAAACCTGATGGAATTCAGCTTTGTGGTTCTAAAATTTACATGAGGCTTTTTGCCAAAAGAGTAATGAGTGACTAAAACTGATGCTTCAGTTTGTGATAGTTTTGCATCTTCAGCTAAAGAAACATACAATTGCAGATTTTGGTGGTGCTTCACTGTGGGAAACCAAAGTTAAGAGAGGATTTCTTTCCTGTCTCAGATAACAGATCTCCTGGATGTAGTGCTGGACAGTTTCATCAAAACCAGTGCCACGGGGGGCTTGGGCTCCATCAAGCTGAGGTGATGGCAGACACGGCTGTGGCACTGGCTTCTGGCAATGTCAACTCGTGTCAAGCAAAGTGAGTTCCCTCTTTGCCTTAATTTCCTTTTATATAATAATTTCAATTTATCTGCTAATGTGACACTGAGATGCTTTCTGATCTCAGTACAGGCAATGATGCAAAACCCATGACAAAATAGGTTCCAAGCAATAGAATAATTCCAGTGTTGAATTGTGTGGTTTTTACTGGATTCTGAGCTGGGCTCCTCGTTTGAGCACAACAGGGATGGTTTCTGGCTTGCAGGTGATTGGGAGGATGTGTACAAATCATCGACAAGACTTGTCTGTCCCCCACTCCCACGCTGGAGCAGCACCTGATGTGGGATGACATTGCTATCCTGGCCGCTACATGCCATGCTGTCCTTCAACAACTCCCTGGATGTGGCTGCACACCTCCCTACCTCTTCCACGTGGTCACTCTGCTGGTGGCCACGGGCCCCCCTTTCCCTCAGAGCTTCCACTCACGGTACTCGTCATCAACATCATGCACTCTCTGTGCACTTGTTCACAGCTTCACTTCAGTGGTGATTTTTTGAGTTCAGTGAAGATGATTGCTCCTTAATTTGTTTGGCAAAATATTTGAGTTGTCATTCTCTCTGCAACTATTCTGAGAGTTGAAAATAGTGCTTTGTAGCTCAGCTTGAATACAAATCAGAACGAAGATATGATCAACAAGAAATGAGTATGGAATTAAAAAATATCTCGTTTAGAGCAGGTGCATAATGCAAATTGTTTGTATAATTTTCTAAAACCCATTGTATATGGGTTTTAGAAAAAGAGAAGAAAGTATCAGTGAGTGGTGAGGCAAAGGAGAAAATACAATCTGTGCTAAAACTGGCTGATGTGCATCTTGTGAATGGTTGCATAATGTGGTAACAAAAATATCAATTACATAAGGAATTGTGAAGCTATAGTGTAAAACAGGTATTTTAATCTACTGTTGGTATTTTAGCAGTCCTAAAATAACAGGTATTAGCAATTAGCTACTTCTTGCCCCAGAAGCACAGGCTGGATTTGTGCAGAAAAAAACATTCTGAGTTTCTGTAATCTTGTCCTTTGTTTAAGTATCTGAAAGCTCAAGTTATGTCTGTGTGTATGGAAGGGTGAGTGGGTGCACACACACACACACAGAGGCTGTGCTCTGGCACAGGGAGCCTCCCTGAGCCCTCCTTGCTTGCACAGGGGGTTGGAGTGCACCGAGATAACCTGCAAGGGCAGAACTGTGAAAATAGTCCAGTGCCAGAGCAGGCCATCATTTCTTCTGTTTTAAATGGCTTTCTTCATGTCAGTGCCAGAGCCAAAAGCAGAGTTTGCTGCTTTGAACCTCCATTCTTTTGGTATTTCAGAACAGGAACGCTCTGGGTTCCATATCTGAATCAGTGTGAGGAGAAGTCACAGAACCACATCTTTGTACCTGTTTTTAGAATCCCTCTTCCTTGTGCCTGGTTTCAGCAATCAGTGCAGGGGGCCCAGCTGTTGTGGCGTAATTGGGGAGCAGCAGCAAAGGGAACAGTGTTGGAATGTGCAGGAACCTACAGGCTGTTTATCTGCTCTGGTGTTGGGAGGGTGAGGCCTCAGAGTGTTAAAATGTGAGTTGGAACTTCCAAGGTGTAAATCTAATACGTAAATCTTTATTCAACAGAGGAGACCAAGCAAGTTTTAAGGCTGAGCTTGACTGAGTTCTCTCTGCCCAAGTTTTATTTGCTGTTTGGGATCAGCAAGGTGAAGTCGGCCGCGGTCATCGCCTTCCGCTCCAGCTACCGCGACAGGTCCTTCTCGCCCGGCTACGAGAGGGAGACCTTCGCTCTGACCTCGCTGGAGACCGTCACCGAGGCCTTGCTGGAGATCATGGAGGTACGGGGGCCTCAGGGAAGGTCCCTGAGGGAGAGGGGCACTGCTGCCCGTGCTGCAGGCTGGCAGTGCAGGGACACTGCCCTGGCGTGGTTAGAGATACCAAGAGCTGACTCCTGAGAGTAAACTGCTGCACACTCTGAATTTACAAAGTACTTCTTCTTAATGTCACATGTATTCAAACAGTCTAATTCTTTTTAGGCCTGTATGAGGGATATTCCAACGTGCAAGTGGCTGGACCAGTGGACTGAACTAGCTCAAAAGTACGTGGTAGTGTCACACCCTGCCTGGTAGCACACCGAAATTCTCAGCTTTTTGTTATATGGGGTTTTTGTTGTATATGTGTTTAATGCAGTGTCCTCTGTTTCTTCATAGGTTTGCATTCCAGTAACCCCTCCCTGCAGCCAAGAGCACTGGTTGTCTTTGGCTGTATAAGTAAACGTGTCTCATGGACAAATAAAACAAATCATCCGAATTCTCAGCAAGGTATATGGGGCTGTCTGTTTTCTTTGTGACTCATAAAGTAGCTAATTTTAGCTCTGTCTTCCCATCAAATATAGAACTTGGCATAATTTGAGGATAAATATGTTTTCAAGCATATTTTTGTATAGAACTGATTGGAAATACACTTTCTGTAGGCCAAGCCTTTTATTTTGAATTGATTTGGTGGCAATAAGTTCTATCACTGCTGTGACTTGTAGAGTAACAGTAGGGCTCGATATTGAGTTTAACATTTGAGACAAAGGTGGATTCAACAGTCAGTTATTTAAATAAATGAGACATTTTCTGTTAAGGCATTTACCTGCATGCACATGATTCACAACTTCCTTTCTCCTAAAGGAAGTGCATAACCTCATGTGTTGTAAGTAAATATATTTATTTACAGTCTGCCTGGACTGACAGTGATGTTCCCTTTTTCTGAAGAAGGTTGTGTTCCATAGCAAGTGAACAGTGTGCTAAATATGTGTCCTTTAAGCATTTTATTCGAGTTTATGGACATAAACTTTAATTGAATGGCATCTAAATGATAAAAGAGCTTTTCTCCAGCTCTTATACCCTGCTCTGCACCCTGGCTGTTGTGGTGCCTGTTGTGCAGCTGCTCTCAGCAGTACATATATCACTGCTGTGTAAATCTCCATTTGGAAAAGTTCTTGAGAATTGGTGTAAAATGAGCTCAGGCTTTGTAATAATTGAGAGCTGCAATTATTGTGTAGAGCTTTGATCTTCTTTTTACAAAGCAAAATGTAATTATGGTTGTATTTTTAATTATTCTCTTTTCTTACAAAAGGGACTTGAGAGCTGTTTAAAAGGTCCTGATAATTACAATAGCCAAGTTCTAATAGAAGCCACAGTTATAGCCCTCACCAAGCTGCAGCCTCTTCTTAACAAGGTAAATAACTGGCTTTTTAGAGTAAACAGAGAATGTATTTTATAAATTAAAATTCTAATTGTGGGTATAATCTCAGATAAGTGTTGGGGGATCTGAAGTTCCCACTTCACTGCTGTGACTCATGCTTGGAAGTACCACATATGGGACATGTGGCAGATTGTCTGTGGGACCTGTGCAAAGGCTTTGGAAATGCTGCAGGATGTTCTGTTCTGCTTCCCCAAACTGGGCCATGGCCACGTGGGCAAAGGCTGTTCCCAGGCTTGCTTTCCACAGCATTTCCAGCCCTGGCTTGGGGTGTCTGATTGCTGGTACGGCCCTTCCACGTCAGGCTGGAAATGGCAGGGCCTGGTTTGCTGGGAATTCACCCAGCTGAGGGTACTGTCAGGTGCCCTGTTTGAGCAGCAAACCAACAGGTACAAGGAGGAGCATCTGTTTTGTTGGAATGGATGGCTGAGGACAAAACCTGCTACGAGGAGGACAAGCCCCCCCATGGGTCCTGGTTGTTGTTCATCTACAGGAACTGACTTGGAAGTGAACTGGTGGCTCTCTCTCTCCCCTCCAGGACTCTCCTATGCACAAGGCTCTCTTCTGGGTGGCCATGGCAGTGCTGCAGCTGGATGAAGTGAACCTGTACTCGGCAGGAACAGCACTGCTGGAGCAGAACCTGCACACCCTGGACAGCCTGCGGGTGTTCAATGACAAGGTGAGCTGGCAGCACTCAGCTCTGGCTGACCCTTCAGTGATGTCAGAGCTGTTAAAGAAGGGGAAAAAACCCCCAACTTTGTCCTTGTGGGCACTGCTTAAGCAACTAAACCTGAAATTTGCATTAGAAATTGTTTCACTTGAGTGATAACAACAGCAGAACTAAGATGTGGAGATGAAACTCTTATTGCTCTGTGTGAAACTGGAACAGAAATGTCCAGATGTGATCTGTGATATTTTCCTGTGACCTCTTAAAGGAACTGTTTTGTCACTTAAAAAAGTAACTTCCAGTGAGGTACTCTTTTATTTTATTTCTTTTGGGTCAGAGTCCAGAAGAGGTGTTCATGGAGATCAGGAGACCACTTGAATGGCACTGCAAGCAAATGGATCATTTTGTTGGGCTAAATTTCAACTCCAACTTTAACTTTGCACTAGTGGGACATCTCCTGAAAGGTAAGAGTGTATACTGCTGTTCCTTTTAGATGAACACTCTTAATTTGGAAAAAAAACAAGTCCAAGCATAAAGGGCACAAACGGGGTGGTGGATTTTAAGTAACTTGGATTACAGAGTAGATGCAGAATTAAATGTTCTTTGACTAAAGGACTTTGCCAGGTTTCCTTTATACATGTCCTAGAAAGGTCTTTAATGCTGTAAATTCTGAACTGTCACAGGACGTGGGGCTTCATTTCCTGCAGTTCTTTACTTCTTCCTCCAGTGTCTCTGTGTGTTTGCCTGCACTCAGGCTCACTGTTCCTTTTAGAAGACAGATTTGTGGGGCAATAGATACAATGCATGCACAAACGTTTGAAATTATGTGGTTTGAGGGATGGGACAGAAAGAACTACTCCTGAATATGCAATTTCTGACAGTGCTGTGCTTCCTTACCCTTGAGACAGAGTGTCCTGAAAACCTACTGGAAAATATTCATAAGTATTTTCAAAACATTAATGCTTCAGAAATATGGGTTCAAGAATTAAATACAATATTTTATTTCTTAGGGTACAGGCATCCTTCTCCTACCACTGTAGCAAGGACAGTGAGGATTTTGCACACACTCCTCGCTCTGGTTAACAAACACAGGAACTGTGACAAGTTCGAGGTGAACACCCAGAGCGTGGCTTACCTGGCAGGTAAAATGAACCAAGCTGCCTTTTGAGTCTGTGATGGAAAAGGAGTGGATTATTTGGGAATTCCTTCAGGTTTAGATTGTTGGAATTGTACCAGCATAAAGGAAACTTGTAACTGGAGGTGGACAGGAGTGTGGGCAGGGTGGGTTCAACAAGGAAAGCTGTTTGGGGACTGAGGGCTTTGCCAGCACAGCACCTGCTCTCCAGCTTTGGAAATCCTTCAGGGAGGCTGGAGGTTTCTTGGTGTAAATACTGAAGGGTGTGTCTTAGAGCATTCAAATTTCTAGTGGTCTAGAAACAGAAATTGTGACATGTGAGGGCCAATGTGTAAATCTTGTCATCGTCACTGGATGGGGAGTATAATTCTTTTAAATGACCTGCTTTTAATCTGTGCATTTCATAAGGTGTAAATACAGCTCAGTGGTCTTCTTTGGGCTCAGTAAAAACTGTAAATTGATGGCATATTGTTTATATTGTTCAATGCATTTCCAGCTCTGCTGACAGTGTCTGAGGAGGTTCGGAGCCGCTGCAGCCTAAAGCATAGGAAGTCTCTCTTGTTGACAGACGTGTCAATGGAAAATGTTCCTATGGATACATATCCCATACATCACAGTGACACTAGCTATAGGTTGGTTGTCTGACTTCTAGATAAGTTATCCAAATGGCAATATCTGTTTCCTTTAGGAAGTGACCTGGAGATAACCTGTGGTATATTGAGGGTTGAACCCCCACTGACAGCACTGAGTTCCTGGGCTGTGACTGGTTCCTGACCAATTTACTGCTTCCACTGTGATCAGGAGTCAAAGACAAATTTAGGCCTGGAATTCACACAGATTTAATTTTCAATTTTCAAATCCATAAAACTATTTCAGAGTTTAACTGCTCTGGAGGCTGTAATACTTTTTGCTAGCATATTTCTACAAACCTGATTTAATCTCATTTATATTTTAGAAGAAAGTTCTGTTTGTGCTTTTAAGAGCTCCAAGGCATGTACTTGTCTGTGCCACTGGAAAACCCTGACACCTTATTACAGCCTGTCTGTGTGCAACCAGAGACATCAGCCAGGGAATCAACCTGGAAGTGCCATGGAGAGCCTGTGTCTCTTGACAGGGAGCACCTTGCTCTGTTTTTAGCATTGAGCATGGAGTAGCTGCATATTAAATATGTTTCATCTTGCCCCACAGGCTGATTTGCTTGTGTTTTTCATTACTTTATTTTTTATCTCCTCAGCATTACATTCACATCAGATTGTTTGGTTTCACTAGCTCAGACATTTTTGCAAGCAAAGTAATTACTGTGTCTTAATATGTGCTTAGGGTAAATTAACTTGGTGGGAAATATGGGTTTAATAAGGGGTAGTTTGGCTGCTTGAGAAACTTAGGCCTGAATGTGCAGAGTTTGAAAGAGTTCCTTAATTTAATTTCTTTGCACTTGCAGGACACTAAAGGAGAACCAGCCCTGGTCATCCCCCAAGGGGTCAGACACCTGGCTGCCAACTACCCGACCGTGGGACAGATCAGCCCCCGCACCCGGAAATCCATGAGCCTGGACATGGGGCAGCCTTCACAAGCCAACACTAAAAAGCTTCTAGGTTATTTAAGATAACTAAGTTGTTGATTTTTTTTCTACAGAGTACTCGGGAAGCATTACTGGAGAAAAGTTATTCTCTTGTATTGGTTCTGACTTTAAGGGCTTTGTCCTGATTCAGAGGAATATGTACAGTTTCTGCAAATACAGATTGCAGGACACTGGACAGTTAAAGAGGACTCAGTTCTTTTGGTCATGAAGGGAGGGAGCAAGAGTGACACTCCAAATGTGCATGTGAAGTGGAAAAGGGAGAAAAGGAAGAAAAAAATATATTCCAGTCACTAAAGATTCCTCGTGCCAATTTTCTGCTACCAGCCCTATCCAGCAAACCCAAGAAGTGAATACTTAGCTCAGCTGCTCTGGTTTGTGCTAGAGATGGTCCCAGAACTGGAGATGTTTTATAAGCAATCTGATTTGTGTTCATGGCTTCTCAGGGCATCGTGTTTCCAAACCAAGTCTTTTATCAGAGGAACGAGCTGAGTTGCTCTGCAGAACTTGCGGGAGCCCTTTGGCCTTACCCAGGTGGCAGAAGAGGGGCATTTCCTTCATTGCAGCCCTGTTCCTGCTTCCTTTTCAGTACCCACCTTGTGGCATGTGTCTCAGTGTGGTGTGGTGCCCAGGGGTCCATGGCATGCCCACCTGACTAACTGCATGTTCTCCTCATGTGTGTTGTGAAGCACTGTGGAAACTGTGATGGAGAGCGGCATGGTGTGACCGTCCTGTCTGTCCCATCCCGGAGAGCGGGAGAATGTCCCCAGATTCCTGGCAGTACACGGTAGAGAGGGGAGTAGCTTGGCCAGAAAATCAGAAGAAGTTAGAAAATGGATTCAGGTTTAATGTTTTTAATTGCCTGATAAATTGTTTTTAGGTACAAGGAAAAGTTTTGACCATTTGATATCGGACACAAAGGCTCCTAAAAGGCAAGACATGGAATCTGGAATCACAACGCCTCCCAAAATGAGGAGAGTAGCCGAAAATGATTATGAAATGGGTGAGAAACAGGACTAACATTTTAAGAATAATACTAATTATAAACACTTTGTATATCTATACAAAGGATTATTTCTAAATTGAGTGTTTATTTACCAAGGTTACTCCAAGGTAAGGGAGAAGCACCTTTCTTAGCAGTGCTTCTGCAGGGTGCAGCCTTCCTATCACTGGCAGCTGAGGCTGGAATTGGAGCTGCTCAGTTTACAGGTGCAGAATCAGGGCAGCTCCAAAGTCCTGCATATAGGAGTGCAAGCAAATAAACAACATTTGGCTTGTTATAAGTTAATAAGCCCCAGCTGCAGATTCCTGCAGGAGATGGAATGTGACCTGATGCCTGGAATGCCTCTCTTCATCTTCTCCCCCATCTGCTTCCTGTGCCCCCACCCCCAATTGCAATGCAAGACCAGGGTTCTTCTCTTGTATCTACCTGACCCTGAATTTGGTACTTACACCCTGGGCCTGTATTTCACTGACAAGGAAATTGGGGTTTTTGTTTGCCATCCGATACCACATCCCATGGACTGGTCCAGTGCTGCTCTATTCCAGCACAGTCGTTGCTGTCACCTCGCTGAGGAGGCTGGTGAACTCTGAGGTTTGGACATGACTGAATCTGTTGTGCAGGAGCTGACCCTGCCTTGCTTTGGGTTTATTTTGCTCTTTTTTATCTGGCAGAAACCCAGAGAATATCACCACAGCAACACCCACATCTCCGGAAAGTTTCCGTTTCCGAGTCAAACGTCCTCCTGGATGAAGAGGTTCTGACTGACCCAAAAATTCAAGCTCTGCTGCTTACAGTTCTTGTAAGCTTTCTTCTGTGTATTGTCTGCTATTTTCTGATGTCCTTCCAGCTCCCAGTGAAGCAAACGTGTTCCTTGGAGTGTTTCCTGGCTGAGTTTTATCATAAACTAATTTTATATAATAAAAGATTATTAATATATAGGTCAAAAGAAATGAAAATTGTTGGAATCTCAGCATAATTCAGTTTAAAAGTCATTAGATAGTAATGTAGTACAGTCTGATAGACCTTCCTTCAGCTGTGCCAATGCAGTTCCCAAGGCACAGACAATTCAGAGAGGCTCAGTTGGACACTTGTGTCCAAACCCAACTAGATGAACTTACTGCCAAAACAGAGGCTGTTACCAACTGGTTTTGGTGTTTCCTAGTATAGACATAAGTGAATCTTCTGTAGTGCTGCTTCATGCTAGTCAGAACTGTCAAGCCCTTACCCACAGCACAGTCAGGGCTGTCAGTGAGCTGATGGAGTCTCTCCCTGTGCAAAGTGCCAGGCACTGATGGGGTCTCTCCTGTGCAAAGTGCCAGGCGCTGATGGAGTCTCTCCTGTGCAAAGTGCCAGGCACTGATGGAGTCTCTGTGCAAAGTGCCAGGCACTGATGGGGTCTCTGCTGTGCAAAGTGCCAGGCACTGATGGGGTCTCTGCTGTGCAAAGTGCCAGGCACTGATGGGGTCTCTCCTGTGCAGGCCACTGGTGAAGTACACCACAGACGAGTTCGACCAGCGCATCCTCTACGAGTATTTAGCAGAAGCCAGTGTTGTCTTCCCAAAGGTCTTTCCTGTTGTGTGAGTACCTCTCACGTGTGGGTTACGAGCTGCAGGCTGGCCATGGCTGGTTGGTTTTGATTTGCCCCCCAGGTGTGTTTCAAAACTGATTTAAAGCCTTTTGCAGGTACTCTGGGTGTATTTCTTTAGATATCTGTTGTAGTTTTGCTGGAGCAAATACGTGTAAAGGAAGCCCAACTGTCAGAAATTAAGGTGAGCAGATGAGCACCATTTAAAGGAATGCTGCCTTGTTCTGGCTTTATAAAGTCGTGGTCAAAGCCCACCCAAGTTCTGTGAGTTACTGAAACAATGATTGTCAGTAACTGGCATTTGCCTTAAAACCCCAGCGTGGCAGAGACCTGCAGGCAGCTCAGTGGGACAGAGCTCCATGGGTTTAGAAAGCTGCTTTGGGACTGTGGCTGACAGGAACACAAATCCAGTGAAGAATTTGTGCTTTAAAGGAATTAAAATATTTGCAATTTAAAGTGCTGGGGGAAGGCTGTAATGGTATATGGTTATACTGAAAGTGCTGCCCTTCGTTAAGAGTCCTCATGGAACACTGGGAATTGTGTTCTGGAATCACTGAGGTGTAAAAATCCCACCTGAACTGCTGGTTACTGTAGTCAGTTTGGAACTGCAGATTTATTTTATTTAATGACCAGAAAATAAGCCACTTCTCTTTTCTTCAGGCATAATTTATTGGACTCCAAGATCAATACCCTTTTATCGCTGTGCCAGGATCCAAACTTGTTGAATCCAATCCATGGGATTGTGCAGAGTGTTGTCTACCACGAGGAATCTCCACCCCAGTACCAAACATCTTATCTACAGAGTAAATATTTTCCCCTTCTTTTCAAAACTGCTGTATTTTGAGTTAGATTTACTACTGAAAATGTTTCCAAATTGCAGCCCTCCTGGACTAGTCAGGCAGGCTGGTGTGGCACCTCTCCAGCTTCAGGTATCCAAGGAAAAATAAGAGTTTGCAGATTAAAAATAGTCCTGACATGAAATATTAGAACCGCTGCAGTTGTGCACCAAATATTAAAAGTATTTCACTATCTATCTGAGTAAAAGATGTTGGACCTCAGGATTCTGTTTCCTCCAAGCAACTTAAAGAAACACAGAATGTGAATGGTGGTGATAGATGATGAACTTTGTTATCTTCATTAACTAGGGGTCGATTTAAGTACTGGTAAATTCCTTAGTGTAATGTTTGGTTTTCAGTGCCTGAGCTCACTTGAACTGGGACACTTAAAACCAAAACATGTTTTTATGGTCCTTAGTCAAAAACTTTCCAGGAAGATCCATAAGAGCAGGTGACAGTTGAGAAAAACTTCAATGCTGACAGAATTTTGGAACTGAGATATGGAATCCATGGCAAATTCACCTTTGAAGATGAGGGAGCACTCATTCTGTGCTGGTCATTCTGTGCCAGTGAGAGCTGGGCTTTGAGGGTCATGTTCCATTTGTTGTTGCAGGTTTTGGATTCAATGGGCTGTGGAGGTTTGCTGGTCCCTTCTCCAAGGTAAGAGCTCTGTGTGCTCAGGAGTTTTTGGCCTTCCTGGGGCACGTTGGTGCTGCAAGAAAGATGCACATAAACAAGGCACAGGATTGCTCTAAGCAAGCAGAAAGCTGTCAGGCTCACTTCTTGGGCTAAAACCAGTTCTGAGCCTGCAGCAGGGGCTTTGATACACTCAGATAAACTACCAGAATTGGGGAAAAGCAGTCAGGTGTGTAAGGGCACCTTTTCCTGCTCCCAGGGTCACTTTATTACATGTATCTTACAGTGTAAAGGGTTAATTTGATAAGAAAGATGATTCCATAAGGTTAAACTCTGTGTCAGAGCAGAGCCAGTGGAGCAGTGCCCGTGTGCCCAGCCATGCCAGGGGGAAGGGCTGAGCAGGGCAGTGGCCCAGGGGCAGAGCTGCCAGAGCTCTGCAGCTCAGTCCCTGGGGAACAGCCCCCCTTCCTGCCCCTGGGCTCCCACACTGAAGTTACACCTACAAGTGGTCTTTAATGTGCACATTTAGATTGATCTGAAAAAGACCACAAATGAGTTTTTACAGATGCATCAGATGCTGTTTAAAATTTCCAGGCAAAGCGGTGGGATTGCAGCGTGAGCTCTGGAGCAGAGCTCAGACTGACAGGAAAGTACAAAGAAAAGAACAATCTTTCTTTTTCCCCACCCATCTCCCACAGCAAAACCAAATCCCAGACTATGCTGAGCTCATAGTGAAGTTCCTGGATGCCTTGATTGACACGTACTTGCCTGGAATTGATGAGGAAGCCAGTGAGGAGTCCCTACTGACCCCCACGTCTCCGTACCCCCCGGCCGTGCAGAGCCAGCTCAGCATCACTGCCAACCTCAACCTCTCCAACTCCATGACCTCACTGGCCACTTCCCAGCACTCCCCAGGTCAGTGGCTGCTCTGGGACCACCTGGGTGAGGGAAGTGGGGGAATTCCAGGTTTGGGAGCCAAACACTCTGTTGGCTCTTTGGATGTGTTTGTGCACCAAACATCGGCGCCTTCCAGAGTGAAATGAATATTAAACTGTTTGAGCTGTTACTCCAGCTCAGATGCTGGATTCTGTCCAGCATAAAAGCTGTCTCCCAGGTCACTCCACATGAAGGGAAAAGCATTAAGGGCATCAGAACAGACAGCAGCTCCATCTTCATGTGGAACATGTGCAGCAGTAAGGGCTTGAAAAGGAATAAATATAAACACGTAATCATGTAATTTGCAAGGAGAAAATGCTGATCTGGGCACTGCAAGGTAGCACATGTTGGGAAAAATAATCCCTAAGTGTGCCATGCAGAGTGTGCTGGGCTGACAAAGCTCCAGCTGACTGTGTGATCCAAGGCCAGTGCCCACACAGCAGCAAAGGGGTTGGACTCTACCTCCAAGGAAGAAAAGAGTTCATGTGGATACATGAGAAAGGGTCAGCTCAGACTGGTGGCCAGAAATATGTTGATGGTAAAGTGAAGGTGTGCAGGAAAGGAACAGTCATCCAAGGCAGTAAATGGATAAAAACACTCAACTCCTGGCAAGGGGAGAAGGGAATTGTAAGGAAATGCAGAGGTGAAATTTAACAGCAAAGGTTTGCAGGGTGAAAATAAATGAAGAGTAAAAATCACTCGGTATAGCAGCATAAGGCAGAAGAAATTAAATATAGGAAGAAGATGGAATTTATGTCAAAGAAATCTGCATGAAGACTCTTCTTGAAGTGATTTTGGAGGGGTGGTTCCTATACTGAGGAAATCTTTTCTTTGTCATAAAAATTACACTGTGAGATATTTCTTAAGGGATGATTTAGCTGTTGCAGTTCTAAATACACACTTCAACCAACTTTTTATTTCTACTTCATTTCTAAGCCCAGTGGAAGCCCAGAAAGCCCTTGGATTAAGGTGTTCTGGGTTTTTTCACTCTCTTGCTCCCTGGTTTCTGCTCCCTGCACTGAACCCTGCTGGGCTGGGCTGGGCTGGGCTTGGCTCTGCAGGAATCTGCCCTTCCAGAGGCCCCTGGCTCTGGACACTGGGATGGTTTGTGTTCAGGATGCAGAGGTGCAGCAGGGGTAAGACAGGGCTCTGTTTGAGTGATTTGGTAGTGGGGATTTCTTTGGGAACAGACCTTGCTGTCAGTGTGGAATAAGGACATTCTGGGCAGCATCTTTCTGTTGAGGACATTGGTGGCAGCTCCAGCAGTTTGTTTCCAAGGGTCAGGTGATGGTGCAGGATTGGGCTCTCTGTGAGGAAAAGAAGCATTTTGCTGTGTAAATGTCCTCCTTCCTTCTGCCCCACTTTCTGTTCCCTATTCCTTTGCAAGCTGAGAGGAAGGAATTAATCCAGCCTGTCAAACATTCCTTCCAAGTGCTGTGCAAACACATGGCTTTTGTCAAAGGCTGGTTAAGAGTCTCCACAAATAGAGTTGGGAACTAGGGAACTCGTTCAGGTTAGTGGTGAGTCTGAAATGACACACTGATGACACACAGGGCACTGTTTGCTTGGAAATGAGATGTAAAACACCAGTGAAAGCAGCACCGAGCTCCCTCACCACACTGAGGCAAAGAAACACTTTCAGCCAAGTGAGCTTTTGGTTATGGTTACAAATATATTAAGTTGCAAATACATGAAAAATTCATTTCTTGCATCTGAAAACAACCAGGCCAGATCATTGTTTATAAATGTTTTGTCTGTCACCACCTCTGCTCCTTTCCCTCCCCTTCCCCGTCTCATGGACATTATTCACTTACCTTTATTTCTTTCATTCTGTGTCTGTGAAGCTTCTCTGCCTTGCTCTAAGTCTGCAGTTTTCATGCAGCTGCCTCATCCAGGTACTCTTCTTTCATCATATTTGCACGAAATGCTGCTTGAGCTGTGTCAGGGTGGGGCTGTGGCATGAGGAGCAGTTACTGACACGGGAATGGCTTCAGCGAGCGCTACACTGGGGCCTTTCCTGGGGGATGCCAAAATATCTGATGGTAGAGCAGAGAGAGCCAGGCACGGCCTCGAGAACAAATCTGGCAACAGAGAGGTGGATGCTTGGTGTGGAAATCACCGTGCTGCACGTGTGAAGCTCAACTGAAGCACTGTTTGGTGTGAGCTCTTTAGAGTTACCAGGAGTCAGCTCCAACCTCAGTGACTCACCAGCAGACGTGGGTTCTTTGGGCTGACAGCAGCAGGCAGAGGGGCAGGAGATGGGGAGCTCCACACCACTGCATTTCTGCTTTGTATGGAGAAGTAAGAGAAAGCTGCAGAGGAGGGTTTTTGCTCACCCCGGGGGTTGTTCCTGTCCTCAGCGGAGTTGGGGGGTTTGTGCTACTGCCCACACAGGGAGAGGAAGGTGCAGCCTGCAGCAGCCTCAGCCTGCAGCAGCCTCTGCTGGAGCCCTCACGCTGTCGCTGTGCCAAGTGTGGAGGGTGTTCTTTGTTCCCATTAATGCCACTGACAATCACTTCCCTGTACGGAATTGTGGAGATGTCACAGTAACAGGATTTTGTTCTAACTTTTGTATTCGCTGTCAGACATTCTAATTTTTGCTGCTGATTGTACTTGTAGCCTCTTGCCTAAAACCACCCGTCCTGCTCCTCATTCCAGTGCTGCACCTGCCGTGGGTGTGAGGGTGTCAAACACTCCTCAAACAGTCACACTGTGGCAGCTCCGCAGCCGCTGCTGCTGCAGGGCTGATTAACCCCCAGCCAGGGCTGATTAACCCACAGCAGGGGCAGCAGAGAAGGAACAGCTGGTTGGGAGCACATCTGCACTAACACAGCTCTTGGCTTTTGGGGCTTCGAGTGCCGGTGCCCGAGCTCAGGGGCGGCTCCCACGGCAGGTCTGGGGTGGTGTTGTCGTGTCAGTGCCACGTTTACACTAAAGCAGTTCATTTCTGAAGTTTGTTTGATGTGAGACTTTGAGCAAAACATAATAGTTACCTTGTCCTGCAGAGACCATCTGAAGCTTCGGGTGTGAGTATGTAAGTTGTGCCCTCAGAAAGGGCACAAACCTCGCCTGTCCCCCACAAAACTCTTCCTGCCACCGGGGCTGAACTTGGGCAACAGCAGTTCTTGTGAGGAGTGTCTCACCTGCTCTGTGCCTGTTTCCTGTGAATACCCACCGTAGAAAACTGTTTCTTTACTTGTTAAAAGTTAAATTTGATGGTTGGATTCAATGACCTTAAAGGTCTTTTCCAACCTTAACGATTCTGTGAGTCTGTGAATTGTTTTTATGGACAGTTTGAATCATTACAGTTGGTGTCTGCACTTGACACTCAGCTGTTCAGGGAAACCTCTGCGTGGGTTCTGTTCCTGCTGAGTGCAGCACGAGCCAGCTGAGCCCTTCACTCTCCTGGCAGTGAGACAGAGTCCTCCCAACTCTGATTTGTACCTTCCGTGCTTTTACTGAGCTTTTTTGTGAGCCAAGATGCAGTGTAGAGGGAAGGGGGGTACCTGAATACACACTAATCTTTCCTGATAGCAAGAATCAGCCTCTGCCACTGCAGCAGAATCCTGGGTTCAGAAATGAACCTTCCTCTCCCTGCTGTGCCCCTGTTCCACAGCAGCCATTGGTTTTTGGCTGGAAGAAGCCTGTAGGTTTGGCAGTGTGGCCCTTCCTCCTGGAGAATGCAAAAGCAAGACTGGAGCCAAACTCACTGGCTCAGTGTTCTCACAGCACTCCGGTGCCTTCGTTTCCTTGCCTCTTCCTCCTTCCCTCACTTAACCAGACGTTTTGTTTTCATCAGACACACAAGATCTCTCGCTTTTCCTCTCCCTTTCCTCCCTGCTGGCCCCAAGGGCTGCAGGGGGAGGCAGCGGCTCTCAGCCCTGCCCTGCCCCAGACATGGTTTGATTCTTTCTCAGCACACCCTGGCGGGGCCGGACCCCGTGGGGGACCCACCTCATCCCGGCCGTTGTCTCCAGGGCAGGCGGGTCCCCCCGGCCCTGGGGGCTCCCCGGGACTGAGCGCGGGCCTCGTGTTTCCGCAGGATCGACAAGGAGAACGTGGAGCTCTCGCCCACCGCCGCCACGCCAACAGCGGGAGGATGCGCCACGGCTCCGCCAGCCAAGTGCAGAAGCAGCGAAGCGCCGGCAGCTTCAAGCGTCACAGCATCAAAAGATCGTGTGATAGTTGCTTTTTAATTTTATTTTCTATCTCTGGACCTGACTGACGCGCGCGGCCCCTCCCCGAGGGCCCCGCGCCGGGTGTGATGCTGCACTTGATTTGTACAGTTCCCATCCCGTCGGCCGCGTCGCCAGATGATCAACTCCTGCCCCATTGCCTGAGTTAACGCCTTCATCCCTCCCTTCTGTTTGGTTTAAGTGTTCCAGAACCGCGTGGATCCCGAGGGACGGCGGAGCCGGGGGAGGTCTGGAGTCCTGGGCTGCAGAGCCGCGTCTTGTCCAAATCCAAAGCCATTTCCCAAAACAGCCCCGCCGTGCACCTGCTCTGGCCTCGGGTGTTCCTGCTCTAAAGGGAAGTGTTGGTCCTTAACCCTGTTTGCACACCTCAAGGTAGTGGCTTCCTGAGCCAGGGAAGTTTCTCTAATCCTGGTTTTAATCCAAACGTGTAAGATTTTAGCTGTGGACTTTTTTTTACCATACTGAAAAGAAACTCACGATAGCCACAGTACAATGTGCTTAACAGAATGGTGGATTAGGTTAAATTTCAGGTAATTAGCAATAAATGGGAGAGGAAGAGGAGGCTGCAGGAGTCCCTCATTCCCCAGATTAAGCTTCACGCACTTGGACTGTACATGGACCAGACTGGACAAACTGGCTTTTTTCCCCAAGCTTTTTTTTTTTTTTTTCTTTTTTTCTGTACTTTACTGCCCTGGGGAAGGTGGTACAGGGGGAAATCCCCAGGCGCTGACCCTCGGGCTGTTGTTGTAGCACTGCGGGAAGTTTCTCACCTCTTCTTTCCATTTGACACATTTTAGCGCTTTAGTTCTGCCCTTCCCGACAGAGCTCCTGGCACAGCAGCCACGGGGAATGGAGGGCAGCGGGGTGGATTCACTCCTGGCTCTGGGGGATGGTGTGTGGCAAAGCTGCCCCTGTGCTGCCCAGGCAGGGACAGGAACAGCCACGTCTGCTCAAGGTACATGAATTTCAATTAACTGACACTGGGTCGTTCCGTGGCAGGGCCGGGGCTGCCCCTCTGCCCACGGGACCCCTGGGGTGGGTTCTCGGGGTTCTCTTCTGCTCCGACCCCTTCTCTCTGTCCTGCAGGGGTTCCAAGAACTGAAGGTGCTGTCACTGGTCACTGCCAGGGCTCTGGTGACAGCGCTGGGGATGCTGCTGTGCTGGGGAGGGAGGAGGCAGGAGCGGGGGCAGGGGCCGTGTCCTGGGGGCTCACACAGCTCCTGCTCAGGAACAATTCCGCTTCCCAGTTGCAGATCCTGTGCTGTGGTAGGAATCAACAATCTTTGGTGGCTTTAAAGGAAAAAAAAACTATCCACTAGGTAAAAGCCAATCCTCCAGTGCAATCAGTGATGGCTTTCAGTAAATCAAACTCCACAGCTAAATTATTAGAGAATGGTACAATTAAGGGTTCCGATTTTATTGCTATAGCACAATTCCCATGTATCCACACAGTAACAATGTAACATTTATGTAAATAAAAATACCTTTATTGTATTGATTCATAAAATAACAATTTCTTTAATTTGTTTACAGTCCTGGAAAAGCTATGAACACAAACTTCATATGCAAATAGTTTGCCAAAACAAGAGGAAAATTTAGGATTAGCAGTCTTGGAATAAACACATTAGAAAAATGAAGTGGTGCAATTAACCCTTCACTGGGGGTGGTGCAGGTGCTGCGGCAGGAACGTGGTCACTGGGGACACGGAGCGGGGTGTGAGCGGGGCCTGAGGCTGAGCCTTGGGGTCCCCAGGTTAGGAACTGTTGTCATCTCACACCTCAGATTGTGAGGAGCCACCCTGGTGTCGCTGTGGTTTGCACGGGGTTGTATCCAATCGAGCAGGTTCCAGCCCTTCCCGTTTTGCTGAAGACAAGGAATTGTAGAAGCCTGAGGATTTGTAGGTAGGAGGAAAACAAGAATCTCTTATAAAGGTGATTTGCTGTTTTCAGTTGTTTCTCCTACGAGCAGGTTTCCTGTAAAGAGGAATAGGAATTCCAGAGGAACTGCCCAACCGGTTTTGCTTGGGCAGAGAGGAAACCCTTCACTGTTCTGCATTACCCACATCAAAAGTGTCCTTCCTTCAGAACTGCTGCATTTTCTGCAGCACAGAGGATGTGAGAGCAGAGGGGATGGTGATGAAAATCACCTTCCTGGGGAACTACTCCAGGCTCTCACTCCCAGCTAAAAATCTGATCTCCTCATAAAGTCAGTGAACAAAATTTAATTTCCTCTTTCCTGGAAGGAGGGAGTTGGTTGGAGGTTCCCCTGTGTGAGGGGTTCAGTGAGAGGGCCTGGACTCTGGCCGAGCAGGGGTGTCAGTAGTGGGGGTGGAATTGGGGTGTGAGGACAGCTGATGGCCAAGGTTTAATTTGCATCCTGTGTGCCCCGATATGCAGCAACCTTGTCTTGTACTGGTTGCTGGGAAGCTCGTGCTTGGCTCACAGGGAAGCACAGCCTTTGTGTAATGATTAAACTCCAATCAGTAATTAGTTGTCGAGTGCCTTACTGTCTCTCCATCGCTCTCCGCTCCCCCCAGCAGCCACTGCTGGGACTTTGCCTCTTTTTCTTTCTCACATCCTCCTTCCTTTGTTCTTTCCCTGTTTGAGCACTCTCCTCCTGCCCCGTTCCAGCCCGGGCTGCTCCACCCCGTGCCCCAGGCTGCTCGGGCAGTTGTTGCTGGTGCCACTGTGGGTCTGAGCCCCGTCCCAGGGTCCCCAGTGCCGGCCGCACTCTGGGCAGCCCGCGGGCACCGGCAGTGGCTGCAGCTCCAGTCCCTGCTGCAGGGCTGGAGCTGCAGCCCCGGAGTCCCTGTGCTTTGATATGAAAACTTGAGATTCAGAAAAATCCCAACAGGAACACGTGGACCATGGAACACCCTCGTGGGGACCGTGTGTGACACCCCTGGCTCAGAGCCCGTTCCCCGCCCCACACTGACCACAGCTCAGTACTGTAAAGACAATAACATTGTTTGGTTGATATTTTCCCTGACTTAACTCAGTAGTATTTGAATAGTGCATAACCTACCTGTAATGATGCCGATGTTTCTGCTTTACCGTGCATGAGGTTCCCCAGACAGGGAACATTTCACCAAGTCTCGTGGGCCGAGCCCCGGCCTGTGCCAGGGCTCGCTCCGACCCGGGTTGTAGGTTTTAAGGCTTTTTCTGTTTCATTCTAAGGTTAATTTTTATCAGTGTCATGAAGCACGTCCTACTGTTATGCAACAAACCACAGACAGTCACTCGGAGTGTTGGTCCCACCTTTTTTTTTTATGCAGTATATTCACCTGTAAATAATTTTTGTGTAAAATTTGACAGAAAAGTATATTTACTACACTGTAAATACATGTGACAATATATTGTATTATTTTGCTTTTTTTGTAAAGCAGTTAGTTACTGTATATGTATAACATATAAATTTGATTATTCTAGTGTTAGTAACTGTTAACTCCTCCTCCTCCCTGCTGGTTCTGTCATTTAAACCAGAAGCTGTGTCTGACACACTCACCCCGTGTGTGCTCTCACTGCACCCCCAGCTCGGGGGTTTCCTCTCCCCAGTCCTGTCCTTGCTGCCCCAGCGCTGAGTGTGTGACCCGGCGAGAGCCCCGGCCCGGGGGAGCTGTGGGTCACAGTGGTGGAACCCTGGTTTCAGATAATTATTGTTCACCCCACTCTCCCCTCATGTATGTACTTTCCCTTTTTTTTGAAGAAAATGTAAATTGAACCTGCTCCCAGTTGTTTGAAGGTCATTCCCGGGGGCTGTGGGGTGAAGGTGGTGGACGTTGACATCCTTGCTCTGTTGGGACAGTGAGTTTGGGTGGGTTCTTTGGGGCTGAACCAAGGGATCCAGCCCAGTCCCAGACCCAAACCCCACTTTTTCTGGGGAAAATTAGAACCAAGTTGAAATCCAGTGTCTGGGGTTTGTCTTCCCAGACTGGTGCTGCTCTGGGTGTGGGAACTTGCACAGATCTAAGTAATGGCAAACCCAATTGCCTGTGGTGACTGAGGACAGAATAAAGCCCATTGTCATGAGTTTCATGTCACTTCAATAAGATTATCATAACTGAATAATAAATCAGAATATTTCTTTTTAAAATGTAAATTTAATATTGTAATAAAACAGCTGCTTGGTCTTTAAAGAACAATTCAGTATAATTTGTCTATTTGAGCTTTTCTAGCTTAGAAGCTTGAGGTTTCAGCTGTCAGGCAACTTCTATGACAAATGATTAATCACACCTATTTTTCTTTTAGGGGGATACATTACTTTCCCATTAAAAATGTATAAGTACTTATGTCTGGCTTTGTGAATCGTAAAAGGATGTAAAGACACATTAAAGTGTGACTGCATTGACTTTTTCTGAGACATCTTATTGTTCCTGCACAGTGAGTGGACAGACAGACCTGCAGACACCTGGCCAGGTGATTCCTGCCGTGCTCCTGGTGCCAGCTGGGGCTGCACGAGTGGAAGAGCAGCAGTTTGGGAACTGTTCCATTTCAGGAGCCAACCTCCTGCAGTTGGGCAGTGCTACCAACAGTCCCTTGCAGAGCAGCCACAGCCTTTCCCACTACTGGAGTTAGGATTTCCAGATTGCCAGGTGTGAATCCTTTGTGCCTTGGAACAGGGGCTCCAGTTGACTGCTCCTATGTTTAACAAGCTCTCAAATGAAAATCACTCCCAGGGTTGTGTGGGTGGAGAGTGTAGAATAACATCTCCCATGATGTGACTTGTTCAAACAAGTATGGGTTTGTTCTTCAAAAGAATCATGAAAAGCCTCTGACGACGGCATTTTGGGATATTCAAATGACAGCACTATAAATAGCCAGAAGTGACTATATGCTCAAGAAAATCCCACTGAACTATTAAATCATATTTTACTTTTTTCTCATAGCATACTGTCCTTCAGAGAAACTAGAAATATCTGTTCTGCTGCCCATCCCAGGCAGGGACTGGGAGAGCGAGGTCTGCCCGGGAGAGCCGGGTGTGCAGAGGACACGGCACATACACTGAAGAACTGCTGCTCCAGCCCCCTCCTCCTCCTCCTCGGGCTGTGAGGACACAGGTAACACACAATGGCCAGGTCCAGGAGAGGTAGGTCAGGGACAGACCTGACTGGGAGCGAGTTTTCCAAGCTCTAGTTACCAACTCTGCTTCCCGTTCAAGGTGTAAGATGTCAGGCAGGGGGGCAGTGGGTGCCTCTGTCTCACCTGCTCTTGGCTCCATTCCCCTGACTTGTTTCCATGAAGTTCCTCCACTTGCTGTTTGTGCTCCCCAGCTCCTGCACTGTCAGCCATGGGTTTTTCCCGTTTCCTGGTGATTCCCTTTCCCTGGTCTAACTGCCCTATCCCTGGAGCTGCCCGTGAGACAGCTGCTCTCATTTCAGAGAGGCCTGGGGTGCAGTTAGTGCAGCATGAGGCGGGTGAAGGTGGAGGTTTCCAGCTCTCTGTGCACAGGGTGCAGTGGAGAGTTCTGCTGGGGTGAGCAAGACCCACCCAAGGGGCCATGGACAGGCAGGACTGACCACGGGCAGGGATGCACAGGACCAGGCATTGCCGGGAGAACAGGCTGGGTCAGAGCGAGGCAAAACATGGAAAACCGTCCCACAACACAAACACAGGGACCCACTGGGGTGGTTGAGGCAGCACAACCAACCAAGGGAAGGAATTCCTGCATTTGCCCGGTGCAGCAGGGGTCACAGGGCAAAGGCTGCTCCATGCTGCTGGATCCTGCCAGCTGTTGGATCACTCACCTGAAGAGATGCTCCCAGAATGGGGAGAAGGGACCATCCCAGCGCTGTGTGCGCCGTCCTTGCAAAGGCTGCACAGGACTGGTGCTCCTCTGCTCTCCCTCCAGTTAGGCCTGTCCTTGTTTCTAACCCTGGTCTCGCACAGCTCCTGAAAGAGGGGAAAATTACTGCTCCTCCCTGAGCAGCTGCCAGCCCCCCTGTGCAGCAGAGGAGAGGCGTGCAGGGCAGGCCAGGGCTCCCTGCCTGCTGGGGCCAGCAGGGGCAGCAGGGGCAGCAGGGGCAGCAGGGCTCTGCTCCAACAGGACGAGGCGGCTCTGCAGCGCTCGGCACCACACACCCCCCGTGCTCCTGCCAAAGCAGCACGAGAGCAGGTACAGACACGGCCCAGGCTGCACCTCAGAGCTGCTCCAGCTCCCTGCAGGCTCTGCAAGGATCCCTCGCCTGGCCTGGATTGTCCCATTCCATTTGGATGTGAATGGGCACAGCTGTACCTACACCTGGAATCCCCACCAAAGAACACGCTGCCCTCGAGATGCTGACAGGCCTCACCTCTTCCTTTCTCCTTTTACTTTGTGTGGTGCCACTTCTTCTTGCTGGGAACACTTGCTTGTTCAATCCTCATGAAAATGGAATGGGCAGGCTGGAAAGCTGTTCCCCACTCATGAAAACTCCAGAGATATGAACTGGTTCTCTAAGGGGAAGGTGACCTGTCGCACAGGGAAGCAGTTATTCTGTTAGCAGGGTTTGGTTTATTTACAAGCAGCGTGATTTGATCTTTACTCCACAGAAGTTTCTCTGCTCACTGCAGTGAAGCTCACGGCCTCTGGCTGCTGTAAGAGCTCAGCCAGGCACTGCCACAGCTCAGGACATGCATCTGTCCCAGGAGCTTCACCATTTGTGGTCCCCGTGTGTGACAGACCCAGGCTGTGGTTGTGACTTTGAACAGATCTGAATATCTCACCACCAGGCATCATAAACGCTGGAAGTGCCCAATGGCAACGGCCAAGGACGTCTGTCAGTTGGGAATTCTTAACGGACAAACTAATTAATGGCATTAAAAGGGCAAAGTCTCAGCACCGATGGATTTTTCCACCTCGTGTGTGGTGCAATTTGTAGTCTTTAAGAGGATATTTATTATTAATTCATGACTGCTCTAAACAAAAAGACTGAGGCGAATCAGAAACTTTTCAGAGAAAAACACTTGCACAAATCAGTGATTTAGGAAGGACAATCCCACTGAAACACAACTGTGATTTCTCCAAGTTACTCATTTACAGTCTCACGTGCCAACCGCCTGCTGCAGACACGTGTAAATAAACAAGTGGCAGGTTTGCCCCCAGCCAGCCATTCCAGCGCTTTGGGGAGGCAGCTGCGACCCCCACGGCCCGGCCGGGGCACCGGGCAGGGAGCGGGGCTGTGGGACACAAACCCTCCTCAGGGCAGTGGCGGGAGAGGCCCGGGCTGGGGGACACGGAGGGACCGGGATGGACCAGGGCCCTCAGCGCCGGCTCCCCGCGAGCACCGCGGGACGGAGGGACCCGCCCCGAGTCGCGGCCACAGGAACGATCCCAACCCCAGGAACGATCCCAACGCCAGGAATGATTCCAACCCGGGAACGGTCCCAACCCCGGGAACGGTCCCGCTCCCGGCGCCGCTCCCTCAGGGCTGGGCGGGGCCGCGCGCGCGCGGTGGCTCTCGCGGGACGCGGCGCTCTCGCGAGAGGGGCGGGGGGGGCGGGGCGGCGGCGCTGCATGTCCGAGCCGGCGGCCCGGCCGGGCGGCACGTGGGGCAGGGCCAGCGCCGGGACCGCCGCGACACCGCACCGGGACCGCCCGAGCACCGCACCGGCCGCCCGTGAGTACCGCCGCGGCACCCGCCGCCCGCCTGTCAGTGCCGCGCCGCGCGTCCCGCGGGGCTCCGGGGCCTCGCGGGGGAGCGACCGCGCCGCGCTCCCCCCGCCGGTGCTGCCCTGCCCGTGCTCCCCGCGGGCACCGCGGCGGGAGCGGCCCCGCACGGCCCAAGGTCAGCGCCGCGGCCCTGCGCGGTGCTCGGCGGTGCCCCGGCCCGGCGGGGGCCGTGGGCCGGGCGGGTCGTGCCGCGGGCTCTGCCGGTGCCGCCGCTCGGGGCCCGGCGGGTCCCGGGGCTGTGCGGGGCGGGGCGCGGGGGGCGAGCGGTACTGCCGAGCCGGTCCGTGGTTTATGCGTTTCACCCCCGCGGCTCCCCCGGCCCGGCCCCTCCGTGGCTGCCCTGCAAGGCCGGAGCTGGCTCGGGCGGTGCGTGTTGAAGCGCCCTGTGTTTGCCGCGTGTCTGGTCCGGCGAGCCTCGCCTGTGTTATGGTAATGGCCATAAAAACTGTTATTAGCAAACTTCTAATGCATTGCAGTGACTCCTTTTGTTTGTAAGCCAGCGTGGAACACAGTCAGGAGCAAAGGAATTAAATTGTGTTGCTACTGAGGAAGTGATGTTTGGAGAGCCTTGCTTTCCTGGGAGAATCCTTGTTGTTTGACTTGTTTTGTTCTTTTATTTTTCCTTTTTCCTGGAAGCAGGTGAAATCTAAGTTACTCCTGTTCCAGAACTGGGCAGTGTGCTCTGTGCTTGGCCACATTCTTTATCATAGTAATCCATAAAGCAGCAATCACAGAACAGAGGTATCCTCTTCATGGGATTGATCCAGAACAGCAGGAAACGGCACCAAAAGCTGCATCTGCCCACAGTCTGTGTAGGAAATAAGTCGGGGGCTGTGGAATGGCAGAGATGGGGCCTTTCTGTGCTGCACCTGCCGAGCGTTATCGGCCCGTGGACTTTGGCTCAGGTGGGGGAAGGTGGTTGCTGGGAAGGTGTTGCACTGGTGTAACTCTGCTTTCCTCCCGTTGGGGTTGTGGCTGTGAATGATCTACCAGCACAGCCCTGGGGGAGCAGGGGTGTGGGAGAGCAGCACAGCTCCCGAGGGGCCACGGCCCTTCCCTGGGAGCACTTGGACCAGAGCTGAGGGAGCAGCTGGGCCGAGCTCCCTCCTCGGCCAGGGTCACTGTGTGACCCAGTTCAGGTCACAGCCTCCTCAGTCTTTAATGAGCTGCTTGTGTAAAGGGTGAAGGACTGTCCAGGCATCTACTGAGCTACCCTGCCTGTCCTCCAGTAGTGCCCCTGGAGCTGTGATTCTGGAAAGGGGCAGCACGGCTCCAGTCTGTGCATCTCATTCTCATTCACTGGTTTGCCTGCACGTGCTGCACAGTGTGCTGGAGGGAAGTTAAAAGGGGTGAGAATTGTGTAGAGCTTGAGCTGTGCTTGAGGTGTGATGGAATCTACCTTCTTACTGCAACATTCACTGTCCTGGTCCCTCTCACCTGACAGGCCCCCAGCTTCTGCTTCAGTGTTTTACTGAGCTCTTGAAGGACTTTTAAGAGCTCTCGTGAGGTTTATAAAGGTCAGTCTCTCACCAGTGTCTTCTACAACAGGCTGTTTGCTCTCAGACATGAAAAGTGATATTAGGGTGGAGGGTCTGTGTGGATGGCACAGCAGGAACCCAGTTCTTATGTGTGTTAGTAGCTGTTTCTTACTCAGGAGTGCTCTCCTTATTCACACTGGGTTTAGAAACCTGTCTAAGAACCATATTCCTTTTTAGAGATCTCTAGACATGCTCTGAGATGCTAACACTGAAAATCATCAGCTGCCTAGAAAGCCTTGGCTTTAACCTAGACATTTCACAGTGCCTGAAGTGAGACAACAGGAATTGCCCTCGCTGCCCAGGGTGGGAGCTGAGGGTACCTGCAGCTCAGACCCACCATGGTGTATCAGTCCCCAGCTCCTGCAGATTCCCTGGGGAGTTAACTGTGACAGGAATTTGCTGGAGGATTGCAGCCAAAGCTCTCCGAGCCAGCAACAGTTAATTTATGATGTTGAGACTCTTGTGTTCATTTTGAAAACATCACAGGCTGGCTGTGGGGGGATTGCAGAGCAAGTGCACTTCTGCAGTAGCAGTTATCTGAAGAGCATAATGCTTTAAAAGCAACATACCCCACTTATCCGTGCTTCTCACCGTTCATGTGCACTTAACTGATGTGAAAAAATGATTTAAGGTATTTCTAGTGTCCAAGGAGACTGTAATAGGATCAAGGCTGATATCCCAGTTGCCCTTAGCAACATCTAGAACTAATAAAAAACATTAAGTACAGCATTAATTACTTATAATTGTTTCATGTTTCAGATCTAATGATTAGCCTTTTTAAAATCCTGATTTCTAACTGCAGTGCTTCTGTGGAGCTCTTAATGCAAATAGCTGGTTAGACTTCATGAAGTGATGATTAACTTCAGGCAACCATGCTCAGATACTCCGAAAAAGCTATTTTATTCAGCAGGTGTTTAATATTTCCTGGAAATTAAAGCTTTTGCATTTGTTTCTTGTGGGGATTGCTAGAAGGGGACATATTTGCATGTCCCTCACTGCTTTTTCAAGCGTTCTGTCTTCAGCTGTTTTACTGTGGGTTTTTTGTTGTCCCCTACGTGGATTCTGTTCAGCTTTGCTGTCCCTGCACTTTGTCAGCTGGAAGGTGACTCTGAATTTATGGGCCCTGTACTTTACTGTTAGCAGAGCTGAATATTTCATAGAAGATCACTTAAAATCATTCTTGAGCAAACGAATCCCTGCTGCAGACCTGCTTGCTTTTGACCTCTGCTGCCACCTGGCACTGCAGATGAGAAACCTGCCATGTGCTGGGGCTGATTTTTGACTCTGGGTATAAATAGCAGCAGTTAGCTTGTGATTTGCATGAGCCTCTGGTATTGGGGGCCTTAGCTTTGCATGGGGGTAACCCTGGCAATTGGGAACTGGAAGTGTCTGGAACAAGGACTGCAGTGTGTATCCTCCTAAATCTCAGGGCTGTGATCCTGTGGTTTCCCCTTCCTTAAAGAGGAGCTTCTTTTTGTTACGAACTTGGACTTGTATTTAGTTTTCTTGTGGAAATGCAGGGGTAGGAAGAATTCTTTGGTGTTCGTGGGTGCAGGAAAGAAATTAGCACATCCCTTCCCTAAAGTATTTCAAGATGAATGGAGTGCTTGCTGCCTGCTGGAGAAGGTGGGCTCCCCTCTCTCCAGCTGGAATCCCTTTTTTCCATTCCTTGTGTTTCCTCCAGCTCTATGTGACTGTAGGAAGGTCGTTTGATCTGTGTCTTGGCTTTGCTTTTTAAAAAGGGCTGCCGAAGCTGAGGAGAGGGGGCAGCTTGCAGTGCAGGGGAGGCTGTTGTGTGTGAGAGCTGCCCCTGATGTGATCTGGGCTGGGGCCTGGGGACACTGCTGGGATCAGAATGAACGTGTCTCTGTGATTAGGTCTGGAGTCACTCCTTGTAGCACTTGTTCATGCACACAAGTGATCTCCCTGCTGTTCAGTCTGAGTGCCTCCCAGTGAACCCTTTGCAGTTCCTGCCCAGCACAGACAAACACAGGGCACCTCCCTCACTGATGTTTGCTGTCCTTCCTCTCTGCGAAGGATACAAACTTCTACAACTTCCAAGCAAACTCCACTGTGTTTTGCTTTTCTGTCTGAGTCCGGTCCAGCTTTGTTTTGGGAAGCTGTTTGCCAAGGTCTCCTTGCTGGGAGCAGGGCACTGCTGCCCCCACGTACCTGGGGACCTGTTTGGTCTTGGTGCTGCTCTCTGCTCGCTGTGTCCTGCAGCACTATCAGTGTTGTGATGTAAACCTCACCGTCCCGTCTCCTTGAAAATGCAGGTCTGTTTTTTGTCTTGTGTGCAGAGAAAATTGGAAGCCTTTGGTTAGTTTAGTCTCTGTTTTGTGGAAGTTGATAGAGATGCCAGGTGTTTGACTTGGACGGTTGCTTTGAAGTTTTGATTTATAAGCTGTACCTGGAGTGGCCACTGCACTTATGTTGCCCAGAGCAAGGGCTACATTGGCTTCTTTGGTGTAGAAGCAAACACAAAAAGTATTGAATGTATTTTTTCTGAAATTCTGGAAAATAATTTGTTATGTTCTCCAACCTGTGTGACGATGCAGAAAGAAGGAAAGATGATGAAATTTTTCCTGAGCCCAGATTTTTGTAATGTGTTGGTAGGTTATAAAGGTAATAACAGCTGCTTTGCCTTGACTGTGGGGGTAGTGGTGAAGTGGTACAGAAACCATTTCTGAAGTTTGCTGAAGTACCTGAGAGGCCCTCCTGGGAAAATGGGGAAAAAGCTCTCGTGCCTCCCTCTGCAGTAGAGGATTCACAGGGAGACACTACCTTGGGTGAGGAAACCATAAATAATGAAACAACTGGAGCAGGGAGGTAATAAGATAGAAAGTGCAGTAAAGAGCTTGATAACCTGATAGGGTTAATGTTAATTACAAACTGTTCATTATTGCAGAGCAGGAGGAGCACTCAGGGCCTTGGCTGACTCTGTGAGGCAGAGTGTGGTGAGGGCTGCTGGGGGTCAGAGTCTGTGTCTCCGTGAACTTCTTGGTGATTTCCAAAAGATCTATTAAAAAAGCTCCACAGGTTGGCCTACACTGATGCTTTTATTGTAAACTTCTACCTTGAGTGTGTAAATAAATAGGAACTGTTCTGAGTCCTGTGTTGGCCTTAATGCTGCTGGAGCTGTGTGGGACCAGGGTTTGGCTCCTGAGTTAGGAAAACACACAGAACCATCAATGAACGTGGCAACTCCAGCTGTGAGGGGGCAGTGAGCTCTTGCAGGAACATCACTGGGGCTGACTACACTGAAGGCAGTTTTTATGTTGGAGATAAAAGGCAGCCTGGTGGTGGTGGTGTTTCTTGCTCCAGAGCAGTAGTTTAGCTCTACATCAACCAACTTTTTCAGCCTTTTACTTAAGTCACAATTTATGCTTTTGCAAATAGGAGACTGCTGGTTCTTAAGTGTTTTAAGGTTGTGGAGTGGCTTCATTAGTGGCTTTTCATTTGCAGAGCAGCCTGTTTCTTGAGCTCTTAGCCCATGTTCACTGACCTGTGAAAAGGTGGTGTTGCTTAAGGGGTATCTCTTGCTGTTCTAGTCTTTCAGTGCTGGTGTTCAAAGCAGAAATTGCTGCAGAACTCTTACCTTTAATTAGTTAAGTATACAGAGACTTCCCTGTTGGCTTCTTTTTAAAATAGGTGTCCCACAGTTTGAGATCTTGGAGGTCTGGCTCCTGCCTGTCTCTGGGTGTTTGTAGTTCCTGAGTCATGTCGTGTGAGCTCCTGGCTCTGGGTGATGTTTGGTTTGATGGTGGTACACCAGGCTGGGCAGGAGAGAGGTGGAAAGGCTGTAAAGTCTGGTGGCCAGGGGACACCCTGATCTGCAGTGTGTGATGCAAGGGCTGGCAGACTGCTGTGGCTTCACAGCTCCCTCCTGTAAGGTCAGCCCTGGGGGTGCTGCCCTGCATGGAGAAAGCCCCTGTGCTCTCCAGCAGGACCTGGCAGAAGGTCCCTCCATTGTGCAAGTTCTGCCTCCCTCGTCTTGTATGAAACCTGGGGAAGCTGCAGTTAGATAAGGCAGTGCCACATGCAGTTCAACTTTCGATGAAAACATGCCTCATGCCAGGGGGAGGTTATGTAAGGCTTTACGTCTGCTTCTGTGCAGGAGCTTTTCTTATTTTAATCTTAACAGTAGGGCCTCCGGTTCTTTAGGTTTTTGTCAACTCCTGTTCTTATGCCTCCTATAAGGCAGAGCATGTGCTATCGGTTATTTTTAGCATGGAAAATTTTAAAAGCCCACGTGGTCCCATTTAGTTTGAACCGTGCCAGCCTGTCCAGTTCTCTTTCACCCAGATAGTATTTATTTCCCAAGCGCTGCATCGCTAACTATAGGGTTTGCTGGGAGGTGTCCTGGCCTTGCTGTTGAAGCTGCATTTCCAATTTAGCTGCCTGCTCCTTTGCTCTGTGATCCTTCAGGACGGGCTTTAATTCCAGTCTTGATTTCCACTGCTTTCAGGGTTTGGAAGCATAGCCTCTCAAGTGCTGGGGCAGAGGGAAGCGGAGGAGCCGGGACCGGCAGCGCTGAGGGGTCTCTGCAGAGAATGGGGGCTCAGTCACTTGGGAGTCATCCTGGCCTCTCTCTTGGTAGAGACTCGAAGCTGCTCGCCCTCAGAACAGACCTCCTTGGGCGTGGAAAGCCCTGAAATTCTGGAGCGAGTGCTCGCTGAACTCCTCTCGGACCCTGAGAATGAATTATCTGACTTCCCTGGGAACCTCGTGCTGCGAACATTTCTAACCTTATAAGGCTGCGTGTGCTGAAGGGCTCTGTGTCCTGGCCAGGAAACAAGGTGGCTTAGAACTGCTCTAATGTGAACAAGTAGAGTACGTTGACTGTCCTTGGCTTTTTTTCTAAGGTAGGTAATGTGTGCATTCTTTCTCATCCTCATCTCCCTGCTCTTTACCAGGAGTTTTCCATAAATCAAGTCAGGACACAGATTTGGAGAGCTGACTGACCCCTACTCTCTCCTTGGTGTCTTAATCCCATCCTGACCCTCTGTGGGGATTATTTAGCAGGTTGAAGTCTCATGTGCTGGCTGCAGCTCTCCAGCCGTGCCATGATCCAAGGTGTGACATTTAGGCTGGATTCCTGGCGTGCCAGAGGGAAGTGGCTGGTGGTGGGGTGAGTGCATACAGTGTGTGAGCTCCACTATTTTTGGTGCAGGACTGATGGGACCGTGCTTGTTGGGAATAGTACTGGGGATTCAATGCTTCCTGTTGATTCTGCTTCCTACAAAGCTGCTCATCTCCTGTCCAAAGCCTCTGGAGCTGCTGTGCTTCCCAGCTGGCTCCTCCTGCCCAGAGTGCAGGGCCTGCTGGGCCAGGCTCCCTCCCACTTGGCAGTGCTTGAGGGCATGTGATTTGACAAGTTGCCATTTTCTGTTCTGCTGCTGGCAGGAAAATCCCAGCCTTTCTTCCACCCATGTGTTCCAGTGATCTCGTTGCCCCTGCAGCCCTGAACTGGCTGTCAGATTGGCAGCAGAGAGATGGCTTGGTCGCTCCTGAATGAGTTGGGAAGTGACTGTGGGGCTCTGGGAGCTCTCCTGGGGAGCAGGCGAAGGAGAAGCCGTGTCCTGGCTGGAGGGCTGGGCAGGTTCAGTCAGCCATCCTCAGGCATCGTGACCAGCATGGCAAGAGCCAGCTACTGGAGTCTTCTGGCACGTCTGTGCAAGGAGATGTTTGTTGGTGTCAGCTGTTCCCCAGCCAACCCAGCACTCCAGGATGTCTGCTGGCACCTCACACAGGGCACTGCCTTTCATCCTGCTCTAGCTGATGGGAGGATGTGGAATTCTCATTTAACACCATCACTGGTAGTGATACAGCTCTGGCTAAAATAGTAAATTAAAAACGTGGAATTAAATGAGCGTCGCGAGGAGCCGTCAGCTAATGCAGCAGTCCCCACTCATCCAGATATCACAGAGGAGTGAAGATCTTTATCCTAAATGATAATGTTCAAAATGACTCTTAGAACTGTTTTGTCTGCCAGACTTTGGGACAGACCTGTCCCTCTGTGGGGCATCCTGTGTCTGTCTCCCTGTGCTACAGAGCTGTGTGGGACTATTGTTTGAACAGTTGGTGCAACTTAGTAGGGAACCAGATAATAATAGGGCTGTCTGTTTAATCGGGAATGCTTGCTGGGAATGGACTTATGTGAGCTACTTTAATTTGGGTTTGTGGTGTGCCTGTGAGACAGCTTGTAGGGTAGTTCTGCATTAATTACAACAACTTCAGCATGCAGCAGATGAGCCCTTGTGGGGGCTCACAATGTGCCATTGTGCTGGGCAGCGTGAACGGGGACCTTTTGTCTCGGGGATGTACAGGCTTCACCCTTTCCACTTCCAAAAACCAAACATCCACACTAATACATAGGTTTACTAGGTTTTTAATTACAAATCCCAGATGTTACCATTAACAGAAGGCTTGCCCTGAGCAGTGAGTGCTGCTCCCTGGCTGCACGCAGCTGACTGGGAACAACTGGGATTTAGTTACTTCTTAGTTATCCAGTTTATTTAATCACACACCAGTGTCTGATGAACACGCTCAAGTTTCCTGTGTAGAACAACATAAATGCCTCATCTGTGATGTACTGGGATATTACTGAACTCCTTAAATCATATCTGCAGCAGACCTTTAATTTGGGATTGAACAAGCAAGTTTCTAGTCCCTCATTCATGTGCCTCAGTGTCCGGGCTCTGCAGGAAGCAGAGTGGAGGCAAGGCAGGGTCTGAGGTAGCGTGGATGAAGCTGTGTGGGTGCTCCTGTGGGATGGAGGTGGGAAATCCAGAGGGAATATTAAATTATCTGAGCTCTGACACTCAGTTTGAGCCCGAGGGAGGTTTTGTTCCTCAACTGGAATGTAATCAGCTCCTGGTGAAGATCGGGGCCGAAGGAGCGCTGGGAGCTGGGCTGGGACACTTGCTCTGATAACAGAAGGGGTTTTTACAGTGGAGACAGACTAAGCATTGGGCCAACTGCCTTGATTGTCCTCTCTTTTCATAGAAGTATCATGCTTCTAAAGAGGAACCAGATAATGCTCTTTTCCAGTGCGTGGTTCCCATTTCTAGGACTTCACTATCTCCTGAAAACAATCTTTATTTTTGTTGCTCATTGACAGGAGTCTCGAGGGCTATTTGGCTTCAAGTCTGCCTATATAAGCATCCTCGAACATGGTGTTTTGCTTTAATTCCTGTGCAGTGAAAATATAAACTCTAAATACTTTGCAACAAGGCTGTTTGGGATGTGGTAACTGTTAAGCTTTGCATTCCAACTGCAGACTTTCCTTAAGGAAAATGAACGGTCTGGTAGCCCTGTCTCATGTGACCCAGGTGAGGCTTGGAAGTGGAGGAGCAGGACTGGGTCAGGAGTCTCCATGGTGTCCAGGTGGAAAAGGAGTTGCAGACTTTCTAGAGGAAAGGGGACAGCTGTTGGCTGTGGGGAGTCAGGGCAGTGAATTTTGAGAACAGACTTTGGAGCTGGGTTCCTAAGGTTTTAGAGAAGTGTGTTTTGTCAGACTCTGGAACTCTGGGGAATGGGATGCTGCCTTTCAAGGGGAGAGCTGCCATGTGTCAGGCCTGTGTCATGGAATGCTGTGGTGCAGCTGGGCTGTGAGCCCAGCCCAGTGCTGGAGAAACCTGCTGTGCTGGGGGCAGGACTGACCTGCAGGGGAGAGGCAGGAGAAACAAGGGGAAATTAAGTGCAAAGGTGAGGTGAGGTGAAATCATGGAGTGTAATGGTGAGAAATGGCCAGATATCCCTCGTCTTGGGTCAGGATCTTGTTCTGTGACCTGCTGCCAGAGCAGAGACAGGAATTTTGAGAGTGGCTGGAAAACGAGCCTGTTCATGCTAATGGCAACACCTCAAGGCACTTAGGAGACTTCAGCCTTCCTGTTACCTTCTCTGTGACTATTTTAACATGCTTTCTTTCTCCTTCTAGGTGTAGTTGCTGAAGCTCTGTAAGATGGCTTTGCGCTTCCGCAATTTCGTCCCGTACGCCATTCCCGGGGTGCTGGCCCTTCTCGGCTGCTGGTGGATATATTCCTGGAGGAAAAAGTACGCGAGCTATCGCGACAAACAAGCAATAGCCATTGGAAGGGAAAAGAAGGAAGAAGTGTCAGAGAGTGGTTCAGCCCCCAAACCAGAAGCGTGTGCTCCTCGCAGGCGACCTCACTCGTCGCCGGAGGAATGCCCGGAGAACAGACCCCCGACCCCCCTGCTGACCCCCCTGCTGCCCGCGGGCCCGACGACGCCCTCTCCTCTGTGCCAAACTCAAGAGAGGCCGGATCTCTCACAGGACCTTCCAGACCTGTCGGGAACGACAGTTCAGCCCAGCACCCACGAGGACGACAGTGAAAAACTAGAAAGGATAGGATCCCAAGAGGGAAGTGGTGCCCCTGCTCGTGCTCCCCTCCCTCGGGTCCCGGAGAGCGCGGAGCTGAGCCAGGCACAGGGGTCAAGCTCCAGTGTAGACCGGGATCAGCAGCCATCAGCACCCCTGGCACAAGAGTCTTTGGGAGCCAAGGTGGAGATCAGCAATGCAGAGCAGTCAGATGAGTCTGCGTTTAAGCCCCCTGAGGAAAAGCAGATGCCAGAAATTGTGCAGTCGGATACTGGCTCTGTGACAACCCATTGCTTGGGATTGGAGAAAGAAGCCAATGCCCCACAAGCCTTTGTCAGTAAGGAAGCTGAAGTTGTCTCAAGTCACGACGATTCTGTAGTGAGGATGTTACCAGGGCATTTGGAACCTGCCTGTTTGAAGCAGTCCAGGGACGAGGAGATACCCGAGTCCGTTGTCAGTGTGCCAGTGGGTCGGGAGGACACACAGCCAAAAGGAGACGAGTTGGAAAGAGAGAAGATTGGAGGAGTGAGTTTGGACAAGGAAGTTGAGAAAATTGAGCAGTAGCAATACAGTTCATTTCCAAGGTCAATTTTTGCAGCAACTGAGGAAGTGCTGTCGGGTTCTGCAGGCGAGATGTCCCCTCGGACGTGCCAGGCCACGTGGTCGGGCTGAGGCAGCTCTGGGGGCAAGGAGTGGTGCTGCTTGGGGCAGGGAGTGGTGCTGCTCGGGGGCAGGGAGTGGTGCTGCTCTGGGGGCAGGGAGTGGTGCTGCTCTGGGGGCAGGGAGTGGTGCTGCTCTGGGGCAGGGAGTGGTGCTGCCTGGGCCGGGGGCTCGTGGAGGGAGCGGCAGCTGACAGGACCCCACTGCCCACACCCCCACGGGCAGAGGAGCAGGCCAGGGTGCCACAGGCTCCACTGGTCCTGCACATGCTGTGCCGCCCAGCCCTGGCCAGGGAGATACAGGAGACTGTGGGGTGAAGAGCTGTGAGGGCAGGGAGTCCCAGGGAGGTGATCGGACTCGTGTGGAAAAACCACAGAGGGCCACTGAAAAAGTCACCTTTGGCCTGGAGGACTCTGGGTACAGCACACGCACTCCGAACAGGGATCGAGGTAGAGGACCCGCTGCAGAACACGTGCTGTCTGTCACGTCAGACCAGCTGTCAGACTCACTGAGCACTTCTGCAGCCCAAGACACACTGCTGAGCAGAGCTTGGTGCCAAGGGAAAGCCTCCTGCCTAGGGCTGCCTGGAGACAGCTCAGGTGCCATACCGCAATGGGATCCTGAAGGAGGATGGGCCAGACTCGAGCCTAGGAGTGTAGCAGTGCGGCAGGGATGGATGGAGATCACTCAGAAGGTAAGGGGTTTGAAAATCCTACAAAACACACGTGAACAAGCATTTTATGTGCTGTAACCCCTCTGCTTTGGAGCACCTTCAGATAAATCCTCTTCATGTTTAACTTAGACTGTAGATGAATGCTGAGCCCTCATGGGCAGGTGTTTGCTCCTCCTGATTCCCACATCTGTAGGTCCAGTGTTAGCTGGGTGATGTTCAGGAGGACACTGCAGGGTGGTGAGCAGGCTGGGCCCCTTTCAGCACAACACTTACTGTCTGAGGCTGAGCCTGTGCTGGGGTAGCCCAGTGAAATGGAGCGTGTGTGGATGTGGGCCAGGCTGGGAGCAACCTTGCTGCTGTGAGACCTGCTCAAGACAAATGGTTCTACTTCAGCTTGGGTGGCCTCTGGTAAGCCCTGGGTGCTTACCTGTGTTTATGGGCTGCTGCTGCTGACAGGAAGCTGTGAAGCAGGTTCTGAGGTGCTGCTGGATGAACCAGGGCAGAGCTCTGATGAATTGTGATAAAATCATCTGGTTGCAGAGCAATTACCCTGAAGCCTTTTGCTCAGAAGGGTAGGTGCATGCCAAGAAATCCCAACAGGGGGCAATGTTCATGGAGTTCTCCCATCTGTCTGTGTGGCTTTTGCCTTGTAGATCCTGGATGGTGTGTGCCTGGCAGAGCACTTGCAAAGCTGTCTGAGCAAACGTTAACCTGTGTGACCTTGGGGATGGATGTTAAAATCCTTTGTAGAACCCTGTGGTGCCAACAGCCCTTAATGACAGGGGATGTTTCTGGTAATTGCTACAAAGCAGTTGGAATGCTGCTCGTTTCAAGAGTGGGGATTGAGTTTGCCAACAATTAAAGGTTGAACCCACAGAACATTTTCACTAGTGAGAGTTACTCCAGGAGGAGAATGGTGCTGCCTCGTTGTGAATGCAGGTGTGACAGGAAGGTCCTAGAGTGAGTTGTGGAGCCTGGTGATGGCAGTGGCTGAAAGCTCTGCACTGAGACACTGAAGGGTGGGGAGAGGGGATAGAGCAGGTAAAACTGATAAGGTGACAGTGTTGGATAACAGGTCATCCAGCTGACCTTCACACCCAGGCTGTGAGACTGAAATCCTCCCCCCTGCCCAGGATGTCAATGACCAACAACTGCACCCTTTGCCTTTCTTAGCCTTGCTGCTGTGTTACCCTTTAAGATGTGGCAAATGTGAAGCAGCTGCTGGGTTTATTTTTCTCTTTGGTCTCTAACTGGATGATCTGAATACTTGCAAACAGGTGAGGATCTTCATGCTTCTGCTTCAAGCTCGTGTGACACTTGACTGTATCTGGGATCTGACCAGGAGGAGGCTGTTGGTTTGGACCCTTTCCCAACTAGAAGTGTTCCTGCTATTGGCTGGTGGTTTAGGAACAAAATAGTTCAGCTCTTGCACCTGTTTCTTCAAGCATATGACGAATTTGGGCCCCCTAGTAGTGGGCACTCCTGGCACTGGGGGTCGCTGTGCAGCCCTGCTGTGGGGTGGCAGTGTCAGTGTCAGTGTGGGCAACCAGGCTGTCTGAGTGCTGACACGTGTGCTGCCTTGTAGGTTCGGATGCAACAGCGTGGATTTCGTGGACAGTGGCTGTGCCATGAGGAAGACAGTGGCTCGCCAGAACGCCAAGCTGGAAGGAGGATCCAGCAAGCCCGACTTCGTTATCTGGGAGATCGAGGTCCCAAAGGTAACTGGCTGCTGGCCTGCTTGTGCATCCTGCCCTGCCCTGCCCAGCCACCTCCTGGTGCTCCCCCTCTGGTACTGGCTTGGTGCCATCCCAGGGAGATCAGCAACAAATGCAGGAGATGAAGCATTTAGCTCCCTTTGGGAGTGAAGAGCCAGTACACAACTGTAAGGTGCAGCATTCCAGGGCTATCCCCAGGGGAATGGTGGTGGTTGACTCCTTATTTCCCATCATCTTCCACCCAGTCCATGAGTCCATGCTCTGAAGCATTCAGGAGGCTGTGAGGGTACACAGGTATTAAAAGTAGGGGATCTGTCCAGATGAGCTGTGCTTACTGGTCTGTATCTACGTGGATTCAGACCAGCTGAACTCTGCACTGGTCTAGCACTGCCTTGTATTTATCCTGCCTAGGCTACAGGAATTGGGAATGTGGTGAGACACGCCAGGGAGAACAGTGATGTTTGATCTACATTTCTCTTCCTGACTGTTGCTTTCTTGTCCCTTTCCCAAAGGAATTAGTTGGCCGTTTGATTGGCAAACAAGGGAGATTTATGAGCTACTTGAGGCAAATGTCCGGTGCCAAAATTTACGTCTCGACACTACCTTACTTCCGTGACTCCCAAGTCTGTCACATCGAAGGTGAGTGCAGTGTGGGTCTCTTCATGGTCTAATGTGTAGCTTGGGGGCTTTGATTAAATGAGTAAGGAATTTGAGTGGGTTTAGTGGCTTTGTGAGTCTAGTGCTTTACAAAACTTCTCTGCTCAGTGCTGTTGCAGCAGGAGGGATGTGCCAGGTCAGCTGTGCTGTGCACACGAACCCTCAATCCTAGAGCTGGGAATGCATTTAGCATCTTTGGCTACTGCAGTTTACTGACCCCTCTTGCAGGATCCCTTCAGGCTTGCAGGAGGAGCTGTGGATGGGCATCAGCAAATGCAACCTGCACTGGGAAGATGTTAGATTAATTGTGCCTGAAAAATATCTGCCAGTGAATTGGATTTATCCTGGAGGCTAAAGCTGTTGGAACTGAGACCTGGCAGTCCGAGTTGCAAGTGCTGGTCTGGTACCAGGTTACACACCAGTCTGTTAAAATTACAACACTGTTGATGTAGCACAAGAGGCTCCTGGTAGATGTGTTTTTTCATATGACGGGCTGGGGGTGTCCTCAGCATGTCCTTGCACAGACTTTTTGTGGGATTTTTGCCTTCCAGGGACCTCGCATCAAGTAGAAAAGCCCTGAGCCGGATTGGCAAGAAGTTAAAGAGCTGTGTCTCACCAACATCTACACCCTCCCTCCGCCCATGCCGGTGTCCGGCTCCATTCCTCCTCGTCTCTGCCTGGGTGAGTCCCGGCGTGCTGGCTGTGCTCTGACTGCAGCCTGGCTTCCCATCAACACTCCTGACAATTCCTTTCCTCCCCCTGGCAGCTGTTCCTCCCCGATGGGGTCACTGTGGAGGTGGTGGTGGCACACCAGGTCGATGCAGGGCACATGTTCCTGCAGCAGCACACGCACCCCACCTTCCACGTCCTGCGGAGCCTCGACCAGCAGATGTTTGCCTGCTATTCCCAACCCGAAATTCCAACCCTGCCCACTCCGGTAGAAGGCAAGTAATGGATGCTCACAAATTGTTCAGTTGAGAAACTTCAAGGGTCATGCCAAAGCCTTTTGTCCCTGAATTAGTCATGGGAAGTTTCCCAGTGGATGAGAATGTGATAGTGCACTTGTCATCTCATCTTTAAGCTGTTGCCAGAATACAGATGTTGCTCTGCTCTCCCTTACCCTGCTCGTCCCTGGAGTACCTCCTGAGCCACTTGGCTGCGTGTTGAAATTCAGAGTGAGATCAAGCCTGTCTCAGGTTATTTCCAGTCAACCTGGCACCTGGGTATTTCTGCTGACAAAGTGTGGAACTACTCCCAGACCTTTGGAGTGTCCATGTCTGTCACCACGTCTGCACATGGCGTGCAGTGAAGGAAGCATCACATAGAAGGGGGTTATTTATTCCTTTGTGGAGACAGACCTTGCTCTTAATGTCCACAGGCTGGAAGGGAAGTGGGTGCCTGGGCAGAGCAGCTTGGTAGTGGCAAAAGAGACCTGACATAAAATCCCCTAGTCCTGTGTCCCAGCTGCAGGGCTGGTCTGGGGGGTGGGTGGTGTTGGAGGAAGGTGGGAGCAGCCCAAGAAATGCTGTTGATTCTCTGTGGATAACTGTGCAGCACTGCTCATGCCTGAAGTGCTGATTTCTGGAAATCTCCTTATCCTGAGCCTTTTTTCTCTGTGCTCTGGGGTTTTGCAGTTGGTATTATCTGTGCAGCTCCAGGCCTGGATGGGGCATGGCTCCGGGCTCAAGTCATCAACTACTTTGAAGAGACTGATGAAGTGGAGCTCAAATACGTGGACTATGGAGGATACGACAAAGTGAAGGTCGACACACTCAGGCAGATCAGGTCTGTAGCTCCTCTCCCACGACCTGAGGCCACATCTGGCTCAAGTCCTCATCACAGGCATCCGTATCATTTGAATTCTGATAGGTTATTCCACAGCTGAACTGGGAAATGGTGGAAAGGTTTATCTCAGCAGTGGGTGTGGGTTACTGGGAGCACAGCAAGCTCCTGTAAGGCTTTTTGAGAGGGAGGGAGAGAAAATGGCAGCTTCTGCCACTTCAGTATAGAAGCTGAGTAAAAGGATGTCCCCAGGAGGTCCCAGAATGTAGTTGAGTGATGAGTTAGGAATAAGCTCCCAATTCTCAGTGCCCCACCCGGTTGGTGGGAGAGCTGTGTTGGATCAGAGTTTTCTTACACAAGCCCATTAAATACTTGATTGTGCCCCAGAGGTGGGAGACAAGCAGCACAGCCTCCATGGTGGACGTGGTTTTGCTTGGAGCCTGATCCAACTTGGCATGTTAATCAACAATTTATTGCTGCTCTGAGATTGCTGGGAGAACAGTCTGATTTTTTTTTTTCTTTTTATTTGACTGTCGTTAATTTAAAACTGAATTCCTGTCAGAGCAATTGATTAATCAATGTCACCTCAAAGAATGCAGAAGTAACTTAAAGCCATGTTCTTACTGATTGATCCTCTTTTCTTTAAGGTCTGACTTTTAACACTACCTTCCAAGGAGCAGAAGTTTTACTAGACAATGTGGTGCCACTTTCAGGTAATGGAGCTCTCGATGTACCACTGGCACTTCTCCTGCAGGTTTCCATGGATGCCAGCTGTGTCCAAGCCATGATTTTGTCAAAACCTTCCCCCTCCTATTGCCACTGCAATTGGATGTGACAGAGGAAGGATTGGAAAAATTGTATGGTATTCTTCTAAGTGTGCTAGCATGGCATAACCTGTCAGAGTGCAGGGGAAGATGATAAATGTCCAGGCTTTTCCTGCTTGGAGGGGAGAATGAATTACTGTCGTAAGCAGGAAGTTGGCAGGACTGGCAGGTGTAGGTGCAGTAACTGTAACTACTCTAATTCTTCTGTCACAGAGTCACTCTAAATGCAAACTTAGTTTTTAATCTGCAGACAAATACCTGACATTTTCCTCCTGAAATGACTGATTTGTATAGTTCTGTGTTCAAAAGCCAAGCCTGCAAGCCCTGGGAGAACGTCAGCCACTGCCTAGGAACATTTTGATTTGCTTTTTTTTTTTTTTTCTACTGATGTTGGAGGTGGGTGCTGTATTGGTGTGTGAGAGCTGCCCTTCTTGGAGGGAAGGGGTGGCTGTAGGAGTGGGGGTCGGGCCAGGTTTCCCTGTGGGGTCTGTGGCTGGCAGGATCCAGGAGGTACAAACACTTCTGAGTTCCCAGTGCAGGGTCTGAGGGACCCGAGCTTAGTTTATTGAGGTTCAAAACATTAATGGCAGCTCCAAGATACTGCAGAAATGTGCTTTGCTGTCTTTAAAGCCTCCTAATTCATCAACCACTTCTGTTCACACTGTCCCAGCTGGTGGCTGCAGGAAGCTTCTCATCCTTTCTCTGCAGCACCGACGGCTTCAGCCAGGGGTGGGGGTTCTCTGGCCCGGGGTCTTTAGGGGCAAGAGGAGATTGGCTCAACAGTCTCTGCTGGCCTTTAAAGCCTGTGGAAGGTCTCATCTGTCCTCTCCTGCTCTCCTCTCTCCACAGACGAGGATCACTTCTCCTCGGAAGCCGACGCCGCTGTCAGTGAGATGACCAGAGGCGCCGTCCTCGTGGCACAGGTACAGGAGGTGTCTGGGCAAGTCTTATTGCTGGTGGGACTGCTGGCGGTGTCCTCTCTGCCCCTGGCACACTCTTTGTGTTGTAATTAAACCCAAATCCAGGCCCCATCAGCCTGGCTGCTGGGCAAGGCTCCTGGGAAACCCTGGGGCTGAAAACTCCCAGCAGCACTGCTCAGGACTGGGTGCTGAGGTGCTTCTGGCAGTGGCTGTGGGTGTCCATGTAGGTGAATTAGGACCAGAATTGCTGCACACTTATGTTTTTCTGTTTCCAGGTCACAAATTATGACAGTGTCACGGGGCTGCCGCTGATCCAGCTGTGGAACCTGATGGGGGATGAGGTGGGTTTACTAATATAGCTATTTTTTCAGTACTGTTGAAAACTCTCTAATCAGGGATAACAAGTTAATCACTATGAACTTGCTGATGTTTCTTGCAGTGGTTTGTTCACTTATCTACTCTTTTTTGGTTTTTTTTTTTCCCCTCCCTTTAGGTAGTATCAATAAACAGGACTCTGGTGGAAAGAGGGTTTGCTCGGTGGCTTGACTACTAAAGATGTCCCAGATGCCTTGACAACTCTCTCTGCCGAGAAAAACAAAAGACAAAAATCTTGTTTTGCACTGTTACAATTTGGTTTGGCAACTTCCCCTGAGAAGACCCGTTTACACCTGCCCTGCCTGTGGAGTTTTGTGGTCCATTGAAACATGTTTTACTCAACTGTTACCATTTCAGTAGAACAGATACCTCATCTCCTGACAGGGGGTGTCCAAAGCCATAACGACAGATACTGTAGCTTTAAAGCAAAAAGTCCTCCCTGGCCTCTGCTCAAAAGTTGAATGGAAAAAAAAAACCCCTTCCAACCTTGGTGCTGGCTCGAGGCAAAGCCCCCCGAGTCATCCCCGCGGTTGGGCTCCCGCTCGGTTGTGCCCCGCGAACTCGGTGTCTGCTTTTTCTTAAAAGTTACATCGGTTGTCCTTTTTTTTAAATGGGCTCTGCCTCTGTAATTAATGATTGTGATTAAGGAATTTAATGTTCAGTTATGGATTTTTCTACATGGTGCCACTAGCCCGCACAAACAGCATTCATCTTGTGTCTTCCTGGCGCCGGGAGGTGGATGAGTGGCGGTCGCTGCACTTCCCGTGTCCCACTGCAATCATGGATTTTAGGCTTGACCTGCTCTCCCTGCAGGGGCTTGGAGTGCAGGATGTGTTACCACTACAGTTTTTTTTGCTCTGAAACGTCACGTATTTAAAGAAAAGAAGTGCTTGCCAAGCCCAATTGTAGTTTATATTTTTCTAGCTGTGCAAGTCTGTAAATATATATAAAAAAAAAAATCATTGTAATATTTTGTACAAGAAAAAAACACTGGAAACAAAGGGAACTTTACAGAAACTTTTTCACACCAAAATGTCCTATATAGGTAGAACTGGTTTGGAGTGCATTAGGGTAGCCAAATAATTTGGAGCATCCAAATGTTGAGAGTGTTTCAGCTCTGCTGTATCAGGATTAGTGTCCCCCCTTAGGTTGCTGTCTGGTTGGAATTGTGATCGCTGCATCCTTTGCTATGTTGCTGTACAGATCTGTTTAAAAAAAAAAAAAAAGTAACAACTTTGGCATTACTCTTGCAGTGGTGTTCTCTCTCAATTTTTTTTTTTTGTTGCTCCTTTTTAGATTTCTATTATATATTTAAAATTTTGCTCAAGTAATTTAAGCTGACTTAATGCTCTTAAAGACATGCCCTCTAATGTGTATCATTTTAGATATGAATTGAGCTGGGATTTATTGCTGGTAGAGAAGATACTTGCCAGAAAAATGTTGGTGTAGTCAGGCCTCAGAAGTTGTTTCAGGTGAGTCAAGGATGTGCTGACATCCTGTGAGTTAACATGCCAGTGCATCACACATTTGGACAGTTGCCCACTCAAGCCTTTGGTCCAATCCCCGCTGATATGGAAGGGTTATATCCTTTCTTGGAGTTCTCCCCTCTTTGGCACTTCTGATTTAATGTTCATGTTTGCAGGAACATCCAATGAAAACTAAATTTGGTAACTCAGATCTATAAAAAAATATATCCTTTTGGAATGTTTCTTTCCATTTCAATTAAAGCTCGAATTTTAAGCCGTCTTAATCAAACTGTGATGACTTAAGAGCCTTCATTTCCTGCCTCCATTAGAGCAGCCCTGGAGTCCTTGGGCTGCACCCGTGGGGATGGATTTGTTGCTTCTTATTTTTCATGGAAAAAGTTTTAACTTGTCTTAATTTTGGTGCTTTCCCTTGCTTTGAGAGTTGTCAAAGTTGGGAATCTGCAGCTCTCCTGGTGTTGGCTCCATGTCCCCTGCTTTCTTCTGGCTCTGCAATATGGAAGAACATCCTGTTCCCTATTTTGTCGTGAGCTGCCTGGTTTTTCAGCCTTAGTGAGACAGAACGTTGTAGGGAGAGATGAACCGAAATAAGGAGGTGTTGGCAGGTAATAGAGATCTCTCCTTAAGGTCAAAACTCTCAGCCTATACAGACACATTAATGGGGGGGGGATATTTTAGGTTTGGGGTTTTTTTGCATTGTGAACAAAAGCAAATGGGTTTGTGGAGATGGGGGGGAGTTGAATATGGATTGCTTGGAAAAGAGCAGGGGAAAATACACAGGTCAAAAATGGACCAGGGGAGGTTAAAACAAGGGGATTGTGTTTGTTTCCCCCTCTCTGAGGTGGGGCAGTGGTGTTTTGTGCCCCATCAGACCTCGGGGATGGGGCTGTGGGGGGTTTGGAGGGGGTTGTGCTACTCATAAATCCATCAGCATCCCCAAAGCAGCTCCCTAATCCTTGGCTCAGACCTGGGCACACACACATGGAGCTGAGCTATCCCACGGGCTGCTTTAACTGAAGCCCTTCAAAGGGGCTTTCCCCTTTGGAAAGTGGTGATTTTATTATGGGTAAAATGAATGAGGTCTCCGGAGATGCCTGATTTATAACCTGTGCCTGGAGGGCCGTGTGCTGTGCTCTGGTGCTCCCTGCAGAGCAGCCCCTGCAAGCACAGCTCCCCTCTCCTGGCTCCTCCACGGATGAGAGGCTTTTCCTATGATGCTCCTTGTTGTGGCTGCTACCCCTTGTCCTCCTGCCCTGGGAGCTCAGCCCTGGGCACGTGGCACCTTCCTGCCAGACCCTCTGGAACACCAGGCCTGGTCCTTTGGCAGAGCCCAGGAGTGATTCCCCTTTGACACACTGGCTCCAGAGCTCCTCAGTGGGGAGGAGGGAAGAGCTTTTGGAGCAGATGGAGACACGAGGAGCAGCTCAGCTCCTAACCCCCCACAGCCACGTGTGCAGCTGGGAACCTGCCTCAGGGGTTCCCTGGTGGGAACTCCACTGGCAGTGGGTTTTCCTAAAAAGAAAGAAAAATCAGATGCAAGCTGAATTTTCACTGTACTGCATCACACATCCATCCGGTCCCGCCTCAGTGCTGTCCCTCTTGGAGGCTGCTGAGCAAGAATTACAGAACATGTGTCTTGCATTTACTTCCTTGCCTCAGAGGCTGTGTTTTGGCTTCAGTCACCTCTGCTTCCTCTCCCCTTCATTCCCCACCGCCTTCAAAAAGAAAACCAGCAACGCTGGAAGAAACAGGGGAGAGGATGGGCAACAAGGGGAGAGGATGGCACTTGGAGGAGAGACTTTGGGGGTCTCTGCTAAGGGAAATGTCAGGGCAGTTTTGCCCTAGTGCAGGGCCTGCTGAGCCTGGTGTCACACACAGAACCCCCCTGGAGTTGGTGTAACAGCCTTTGGGGCCATTTGTCCTTCTGACCTTCACAGCACCCTGTGGCAATGTGTCCCACGACTTAATTCCATGTGAGTGAAAGAAGTGCTTCCTGTTTGCTTTCCAAATTGCCTGAAAGCCCCCATGGCTCATCTGTCATCCAGTGCCACAGGAAGGTGAGTGATGGCCCCTGCTTTGGCTTGTCCACACTGCCAGTGAGCTCATGGACTCCTCTCCTGTCACCTGTCCCTGTTCAGGCTCGAGCTGCTGGGGTGTGTTTGACCCCACAGGTGGGAGCAGGTGGGTGTTGACATCACCCCAGACACTCAGCCCTGGACCCTTTCCAGCCCTGTGGAGCCTTTGCTGAGGTGAGCACGTGCTGCAAGTGTTTTCTCCTCTTGCTGAATCAAGACCACAAAAATGCTGCTGCACATGCCCAGGTGAGTGTTTTGTAGTCTGAAAGTAGGGTGGGATGTTTCTGATGGCATTCCCCATCCTTGTGGGGAACAGGAGGAGGTGATGGGAGTTGTGCTATGGCTGTGACTGCACTGAGGTTTCAGCTTTCCCCTGGGAGTGGGGAGATGGATCAAAGTGACTCACTGGTTTGTGCACTTCGTGTCCCAGCTTCAAAACCCTTCGTGTTGCCTGGGGGATGTTATTCTTTTTTGTACCCAACCTCTGCAGTTTGGATTCAAGAACACTGAAGAGACATTTCAGGCTGTTTCAAGTGAGGTGCCCTCATTTCTGGATAACAGCACTTTCAAAGTAATTCCTGGATCTGGGTTTCCCTCGTGTGTGTTGTCTAGTGTGGGTCTAGAGTGTCTGTCGCTCTACAAGTGCACCTGAAGCACTTCTCTGGCCCTCAAGTAGTGCTCTCTCATTTGTAGCCTCAGGTAGCAGCATGAGCATCTCTTGGTTGTGTCACATTCCCTTGCTGAGCTCTGCCTGGCACAGCTGCCCCACGATGGCCCAGCATCGCTGCTGGTGCGTCCTGCTGCCTCCAGCCTCCTGTTCTCCCTCTGCTTTCCTGTCCTTAGTGTGGAGGGGATGCTCAAGAGGGATGCCAGGGAACCCGGTCCTTCCTCAGGAGGCACTTGTTCACCACTGAAAAGGTTGTTTTATCGGAGCAGGACAGAAATGTTTGACTTCCTTGTCGAGTCCGTAGCTCTGATTCTCCTGCTGTGTCTCTGGGCAGGTGATGTGGCTGCGCTTCTGGGGCACAAACCAGTGTGTCACATGCAGGTGTGGGGTAAGGGATGGCAGCTTTGAAGCACTGCAGGTGCCCAGCCCTGCCCCCAGACGCTGAGGCCGCAGGGACACCACAAATCACAAGGAAAGAGTTGTAATGAGCAGAGGTTGGTTTGGGTGGGTTTGTATCTGCCCTGTCCCCTCCTTGCAGCCCCAGGTCCCGTCCCTTCCCCAGGAGACCACTGGTGCCGATGCCAAGCATGGAAAGGAGGCAGGAGCGAGGGGAGAGCAGCAGATGGCACTCGAGCACCAGCCCAGCTCTGCAGTGTGAGCGCTGGGATCGCTTTGGGCTGAGCCGGGCGAGGGGAGCGCGGCCGCTCGGGCTCCAGTCCTTGGAGGGAGAGGGGTAATCTTGGGCTATAAGCTGCATCTATAGAATCTTGATTTACATGCTTGGGATGTTCCTCTCTGCTCACAGGTCCAGACTGTATCTCTGCTTGTGCAGGTTTGTCCTTACACAGTGTCTGGACGTGAGATGATAAAGGGAAAGCGTTACTTTTCACTCGCAGAGACCGACCCCTAATTTGCTTGGATATTTTCTGGGATTGTGACGTGCATTTTCCCCAGAGCTGCTCCAGAGCACTGAAACAAGATTTTTCTTTTTCTTGAATCAGATCATTTCCTCCCCCGCAGCCAAAATGAAGTGAGCTCATTGTGCTCCCACTGAAAAGAGACTTGGTGCGGAGATTGAAAAGCAAAGTTCAGTGTGTTTGTTACAGAGACAACAGCTGGACATGTATGAATGAGTCAGGGAAAAATGGTCCTGTTGAGGTGGTTGTGGTGTGTGCTGGGCATGCAGAGAGATCCCCTGGATGAGGAGCTTTGGCTCCTCTCATCTCACAGGGGATGGTCCCCTCAGTGTCCCAGCGCTGTTGCTGCTCCTTGCAGGGCTGTCACTGCACTGCAGGGCTGTTTGCAGGGACAGCTGAGCTTCCAAGCATATGAGCCCTGACCCCGAATTCAGACCATGCTCATTCTCCTCTGGACCCCTGGGAGACTTCCCTCTGGCAGCTGAGATGGGACAAGCCCCCTGAGGTGCCACAGCCTGTGTCAGGCTCTGCTCACCTGGGTTTTGCCCTTTATCATGACAGGGCATCTGGGCTGGGTTTGCCCAGGAATGGGGTGGAAACACTTGAATGGTGTCTGCTGAGCACCCCAGCCCTTGGCTGTGTGTGCTGGACTCCCCTGTTGTTGAGAATGGGGAGAAAAAACCCACTTGTGAGTGCCCAGCTCTCTCATGTGTGAGACCCATACAAATCCATGGATTTTTGTCAGCAGCTTGACCTCTCGGGCACAGTTCTGGCTCTGCAGCAAAGAGCTGCCCACGTTCTTCCTCTTGCCTGACTCTTCTGTAATGGAAGGGCTAAATGCTTATTACTTTTTTGTAGCCTTTTCCAGTTGCCAATCAAACATGTCTGGTTTGGGGTTTGTTTTGTTTCTGTGTTGCTGGGACTGTGCAGGATGCTCTATCTCACTGTAATTATGGTTCCATCATTGTCTTGGCACGATAACATCTGCTGTCCCTGTGATCTCCACTTCCCACTTCTATTTCTTTTGAGAATTTCATGGATCCTGATGACCTTCTATTTTCCATAACATCTCATGCATCTCAGTGTACACAGCTGTTTCTCTTGCAGTCCCCTGTCTTTCCATTTACCTCTTTTTTCCTATCAGCATCTCCAACGCATCCCAAATTTCAGCTCATCTGGTTATCAAACCAATATCTCACTGGCTGTCACCTCTGTGAACACGGGACCTTTGCCCCCTGCCTGTTCTCTGAGCACAGTGCACCCCCAGCTCCATCTAAAGGCTTTGCTCTTCTCATTTCACACTTGAAAGTCTATTTTCTTGGGCTTTTTATTTGGAGTGTGCTGTACTCTTTGGCTGTCTGGGTCTGAGGTCCGTCGGTGCCACGGCTCCTCCTGATGTGCCGTGGGGTGGGTGTGTGGAGGGATGGATGGAGGACGTTGTCCCTCAAGGTGAAGTCACTGCTCGTGACAAACTGCGGCCAAGCTGGAGCATGGCAAGGAGAGAAGCTGTGCTGGGTGTGGGGCTGAGGTGGTGAAAAGGTTGGAGAAATATGGGCTCAACTGCTGTTTCTGTGTGACCTTGTTAAAGAGCAGGAGGTCCATGAGTGTGATGAACGGAGGTATTTCAGGTTTTATTCCATTCTGGCACCTCTTATTACTAAGTCTTTACCAGTATGCCTATCCTCTTAAAAATATTAATTAAAAAATCAGTCCTATAGCTGCTGCAGATGGACTAATAAAACTCTGGGATATGACAGGACCTTAAATCTCTGCTTTGTCCCCGTCTGTAAAGCATGCATCCCATTTCTCCACCTCCCATGCCCATGCCTGACCCTGGCTCTGCCCCTCCATGCAGCTCCAGGCCCAGCCTGGCCCAGGGCACTCGATGATGCTGCAGCAAAACTAATCCTGAGACTGTTAAAGGCACGTGGATTTTTGTCATTTTAGTTACCATCAACTCACGGTCTGTGTAGATCTGAGCTAGGACTGTCCTGTTCTTGAGGGGCTTTGCAGAAGTTTGGCACCCAGAAAGTGAGACAGAGAAGGAGGGAGCAGGTAGGGAGCTGGTGGAGATTAAGGAATCGTGCAATAGCTTTCTAGATGGATGGAAATCACACCGTGTTTGCATCATCACTTTTCCTCTTTCTGGAGTGTGTTTATGCAGAGATGGGTTTTACACAGATCTGCATTGCATGTGGGTGCTTGTACCTAAGTAGGGCTGTGAAATCATGGATTAAGGGTTCTAGTCATCCAAAGGGAGTTGTGTGGCTGTCGGTGGATAAGAGCTACCTGATTTGGGAGGAGAGATGCTCCTGTGAGATGTGAGGCAGCAGGTTTGGTGAGGACTCAGCTCTGTGTCCTCACCCAGGCAGAGCTGTGGGAGCAGACCTGGGTGTGGGGGCACTTTCCACTGGGCTTTTGTCCCTGGAAAGGGGGAAAGGCACAGGAAAGCACAGCAAGCCCTGGCTCCAAAACAGGGGCTCAGGTGTTGGGCCAAGTGTCGATCTGGAATGGGCCAAACCAAATGGGAATTGCATAGGGAATAAGCATTATAGGGAATAATCTCTATCACTTGATGCTTCAATGACTCTAGAATAATTGGCTGTTTCCTGGGCACATCCAGATGAGCTGAAGTGTTCTCCCTGTTGCCTTTTGTACAGTAGTGATCTTTCAGAGACCTGACTGCCCACCTCTCCCTCTCCCTTTACCTCCTGGGTCCCCCCTCCCTCAAATTTCTCCCGGAGTTTGTATTTTTCCCCCAACAATGTCTCTGAAGAATCACAAACGTGTAACACGTGTCCCAACGCTTGGATTTTAATAACGTGCAGCAACCCCCATCAGCACAGGCAATTTCACATTCAGCACATTATTGCTATTTAAAGCGCCGAGGTATAAAAATGATTGGCAATCCGGCTCTGCCAGCGCCGCCGCCAGATTGTGATTTTTAATGTTGGTTGCTCTGCGCAGTCGTTCCCTCACCTTTGACTTGCAGATTTCCCAGCGTCAAAATAGCAGAATCATTTTGGGTTGTAACAGGCACTTTGCTTGCTGCTGAAAAGAGGTAATTATCATTAAATGTGTGGAGGGCTGGCTGTACACAGACACACCCGCAAGGGCCGCGGCTGCTCCTGGTCCCAGCCCAGCATTTTCCTGGCTTTGCAAACACATTTTACCTGAGCTGCTGGGTTTTGGGGAAGTGGGGGTGACGGGCAGGTGGGGTGTTGTGTTGTCTCTCTGTTATGGTTATGGAGGAGGGAGGCGAGCAGGATTCCTCCTGGAGATGCTGCTCCACGAGGGCTGGTGGTGTCTGTGTTCCCAGGGCTGTGACAGGGATGTCACTGGGGCCCAGAGGTGTTGGCTGGGCCAGGGCTGTTTACAGGAGTGTGTTGCTCTAGGTTGAATGTACAGTGTGATTAAAGATGAGACCTTTGTGGATTTCTGTTTACCCTGCTTACCTTAAAGTATGAGGTGGACCAGAAAACATCCTGCCTTATGTGAAGACAAGACTTTGTCTTCACTGAGATAACTGCCCTGGAGTTTTTTGTATGTGCCGTACAAAATCTAGTGAATACAAGGTAGGTGGGTAGTTTCTGTCCTGAGGTTGCTTTCTGAGGTCCTTACTCTACACCCTGTGGCAGGGTGACCTGTAGCTGCTGGCTGGAGGGAGGCAGGAACATCCTCATCCTCACCTCTTCTCGAGGAGCTGTGGTGGTGCCTGGGGCAGCAGTGGAGCTCTGGGGCCACCCCTCAGCCCCACACACAGTGAGCCCCACACATGGTGTGCCCCACACAGCCTGAGGGTGTCCCAGGGAGGAGCCAGGGGCAGTGGTGCAGTCCAGGCTGGGATGGGGTGATGCTGGGGGAAGGCAGTAGGGACGGGTCTGCCAGGTTGGGTTTGTGGGGGCAACAATGTGGGGCTTCTGCCTCTGTTTCCCTCACAGCAGGATCAGACCTCTGCCCTGCACTGGGAAGATCTGTCTGCAGGGCTGTTGACTCCTGGGTGCCTTTGGAGGGGAGTCCTTGCCTCCCCCAGCCATGCTCACTGCCCAGAGGGATGTCTGCAGGGCTGGGACAGAGCAAGCTCACCAGACCTTTCTCTTCCCTACCTGTTCCCTCTTGCTCCCCACAGCAGCCAAGGGGACTGTGCCAAATGCACCAACTTCAACACCTTCTGGACTGGGAAAGGGGGAATCTTTTGGGTGATCTTGGAGAAATCTTGGTGTCTCATACAGAGGTGGAGTATGCAAAGCCCTGGGAAAAGGCTGGAGCCAGGGAGCTGATGGCAGCACTTTGTCACCGTATTTACACTTCCACTGGCCCAACGTGAAGCGTTTGGCTCTCCTCCACTTGCGGAAGGGATTAGCTACTTCATAACATCCAGACAAGATAATCTCTCCAATTTTGCCTGGAAGAAGTCCCTGACAAAGAGCAGCAAAGCTACAATAATGCCAGATGAAACAGTAATTGAGTTTGCCTTCTTATTACTTTCTCAGCTAAGTTTGTGTTGGTTTGAATTTAATTTTTTTCTTGTTGTTGATACAGAACAACAAAACACTGTCCCTGGGTTGATTCAGACCAGCAGAGTTACATCTGTGGTGAACCTCAGCAGCACAAGGAGGTGAGAAAAGAGGGGAAGGGGAGTGACTGGGAAAAGTTACACATGGCATAAGTAACAGGACGTGTTCCATCTGTACTGGAGCAAAACTGCTCTGCTGAGGCATCACACGAGAGCATCACGAGAGCAACAGAGTTCTAATGGTGTGTCCCTCTAAAATGGCCTCAGTCAGGAAGAAGTGCAGCAGCCTCTGTGCACTCCAGCTCAGTATTGCGCTGTCCCTTAGATTTTCTTTTCCTTTAAACAGCATCCTAATAAGAAATAGTAGAAGGAGTGTCTGCTGGGCTCCTGTGGGCCTCCAGGTGTGGTTCCCCAATGATGTGGAGAGTTTTGTTTGGAAAGGTGAAGCTGAAGTGCTCTCAAGTGGCAGGAAGGCAAATGTCCCCTCCTGGAGTGTGTCACCTCAGCCTCGCGCCTGCGCCGCTGGGCCTGGGCACAGCTGGAGGCTCAGCCCAGGCAGCCCCAGCTCAGCACCTGGTCCTGCAAAATTGGCCAAGCAATGATGCCTACAGGAGGCATTTGCCAGTACCACATTATCCCAATAATATTTTAAGGGTAACAGAAGAGGGTGCTGTCAATCCTGGCCTCCACGCAAAACACATCACCCTTATTTCCTTTCTCTGCTCGCTAAGCAATAGCCATGTATATTTTTTAATGGGTTGTCCTTTGGATTCTTTCTCTTTGTCATCCAGTTTCAAAGCTCTAAAGGTCACATTTTTCAAGTTCTTTCCTTGGAGTATCAAAGACTATACATCTACTTTAAACAAAAATTTAAATCCCAGCAATTTTAGAAAACCATTTCACACAGAGGGACTTGGGAAAGCTCTAAACATCATCACGAAAGCTCAGTGCTCCCAGCTCGGCTTTAAGAGCAGTTTGATTTTGCTTAACTATAACCAGTTCATAAGTGTATTTATTCTTACAAATTGCACATTTGTAGTTGTGCCTGTTCATAGACAAGTTTTGAAAAACGAGTGTTAAATGCCCAGTTCTTGTTTCAGTCAGTAAAATGTTTGGTTCTGGCTCACCCCAGCTCCAGGTTCTGCATCACTCCAGCATCCCATTGGACCACAAACCCTCTGGGTGGGATGGGGGCTGTCACCTCAGTCTGTTCAGACTGAGCTCAGGCAGGCACCGATGCCAGTTTAACCTCCTCTGTGCCCCCTCCAGGGGAACACACGATGGCAATGAGTTAGAGGGGAGAGAGGCGATGCCCGACCCAGCCGAGAACCTTCAGTACAAATTAACCCATCAGTGTGATTTGAATGAGGGTGAAGTGGCAGAGTGAGTTCATCACAGTGCAGAGCTCCGCAGGGGATGGCAGCACCTCGTCCTGCAGGAGCTGGAGCCTGGCAGGCAGGTTTGCTGGGCCATCAGCTGGGCTCACACAGCTCTCATACGTGTTTCAGTGTGAACATCAACCACCACGTGGCAGGTGGGTGATGTTGGAAGGGAAATGAAGGACTCAAAGGTCTGGATCCCAGAAGGGGCAAGGGGAGCATTGTTATAGATCTTGTCACCTAAAATCTCTTTTGGAACTCTCTCTCCTGACCAAGCCTGTTCTAATTATTTGCATAGCTTGATCTTGACATCAGTGGAAACTCCAGCTGAACTTTGGCCAAGAAGGTATGTCAGGGCCAGTTGCTTAATTACGTTTACATCTAAATTGCTGCAGTAGATCTTCACTTCCTTGAAAGTGATTTTCCTTCTGCTCTTTAATTTCATAGAACAATATGAAAGACATGAATCTTCATGAAACTCCTCTCCTAATGCAGCAGAGACTCCACAGTGTTTGCAGGCTTTGCTTTTCATCAGAAGAGGTCCCGGGGGAGGTTCAAGGTAGGATCCTTGCCATCCTGGCTCAGCAATCACAGAAAGCCAAATAAATAAGGCAGGAAGTTGGCAAAGCCCTGATTCAGCAAAGGCAGAAGCACAAATTCAGCATTAACCTCTCTTAAGATGATTTGGAACATAAGAGTTAATGTTATTGCTGCCCAAAAGTCAGACCAAGAATCCAGGACCTTGACAGTGGGCACATCAGTGCTTTAAATCCAAGGGGAGAGGGTGCTTAAAGCTGAGGAATTGCTTAAATATGGGAAAAGCATGCTCCCTGGTAGGAGGTAATAACTCAAAGACTGGGGTTTGGTCCATGGTCTGGTGTGGTTTTGACCAAGACACTGATGCCCTGAGGGAGGATGAGGGCGGCAGCATAGGCAGATGGACAAGTCCAGAGGAGGCTGCTGTGGGGGCCCAGTGGCTCCTCCTCACTCACATCCCCTCACCAGGGAAGACTGGAGATCTCTGGGCAGCACGGAAAAGGTCTGGAGCCTGGGGGGGGGTGTCAGGGCCTCAGCTCAGTGATGGGCTGCAGTGCTCCCCCTGCCCAGCCAGCACAGCCCTCACCCACTCCAGTGTGGCCATGCTGGGGAGGCCTCTTGGATGTGAGAGGGTCTGTGTATGGTCAGGGTGAGGATCAACGGGGATCAAAATCCCCTCCCGGGTAAGGGGTGCAGTGCCTGCCCCTTTGGGGTGCACCCGGATGGAGCAGAGGGAGGGAGCACAGGATGCCTCTTGGAGAGGTGGGTTTGCAGTTTGAATGGTGTGACATCCCCCGAGGAGGAGGCCTGAGGCTCTCCCAGCCCGGAATCTGCTCGGCCCTGCGGGGGCACGGGAGCAGGCGGGACACGGCTCCCACAGCAGGCAGGGCCCGGCTTCCTCTCCCCTGAGCTCCTCATGCTTGTCTGATCTGCACCTCCGTAATGATGTGGTTAGAATTGAATTATGGGGCTTTAACGTAGTTACAGCTACATTTCCCAGGCACATTTCTTCCTGACGTACAATGCTGGAATTCAGGATCTGGCCACAGGCTGTGGATGACTTCTTGTCTCCCAGGCTTGCTGCAGCCTTGCCACGTGCTGTGCCAGGCCCTGGCCGGAAAGGCAAACTTAGGAGCTCAGTTCACATCTGCTGCTGGAAAAGCAGTGAATTATGTGGAAAGCCAGTGAATTACATTAAAGGTAACTCCAGGGTGGGGGAACCAGGGAGCCTTGGTGACAGCCCTGTGTGCACTGCACGATGCTGTAGCAGGGAGAAGAGTGGCTGGAGAACAGCCCCTTGCACAGAGAGGGTCCTACAGTTGGGCCTGGGTTTATCCTTGTTTTCCAGCTGCAGGAAAATACCTTTGAAGGTGCACAGATGAACAGTTGATCTTTAGCCAATATACATGTTAAGGTGACTATGAGATTTTTATGCCCATTGAAGATCTGTGCTGGCATGGTCTAAAACTTCATGTAAACTTTCTTGCTCCTCTCCTTTGATGTGAACCTAATGGTCATGGAATTTGCTGTGTCAGCAATAAGAATCATTTGATTAACCAGAGAAGCAAATAAAGAAGTTAACTCTAAAGTCAGACAGGAAACACCAGGAAATGATGCGTTTGCCATTTCCATTGTGCCAGAGGTGCAGGAATGCCCAAACTTCAAAATGTGAGGGTTCCCCACCATCTACAGAGAGGAAGCTTTGCCTATCAACCTCTCAGGGTGTTTTCATCAGTTCTGATCTGTCTGTAGTTAGTTTAGAGCGATCGTGTCCTCTGGGGAGTAACTTGTTTTTCCTACCCCTGATTCAGCTCCACACTTGTGAATTTTAAGTGCATGTGCACATATAAATGAGTGTCTGGATTTATACAGATCCTGCCAGTGCATGTTTTGCAATAATTCTCCTTGGATGCTCTTGCTCTCTCCCACAGTCGATTTTTTTGAATGACATGGAGCTGATAATGGATGTGGTTTCAGTGTGATCGGGCTGGCTTGTCTCATTCCACCTCTCCTGGTTCTGAGCAAGAATGTGAAGACGTGCCGTGTCTCTTTTAGATTCCATCATGAAAGGAATAATTGAGATTGAGATTCTTAGTCACTCAATGCGGAAGGTCAGGGAATTAATGCTGTGTTACACCAGACCATTCATTTACTGGGCCTCCTTTACTGTCTGTAGAGGAAAACAAATGTGCCGCAGAGAAGGTAACACATCTTCAACACCACGCACAGCCCCAGCCTCTGATAATACACACTGTTTATCTTTATTTTGGGGGTGTTCCAGGGTAGTTTTATCATCATAATTGATTAGTGGCAACAGAGAAAAAAAATCCAGGAGTAACAGGAAGAAATGATTCCAGTGAATCCATTGACTCAGTGGTAGCATTGATCTACTTCTGGGAATTATTTATAGGAGAAGATTCATAGTTAATAATATTAGTTTGGACTTTGGGAGCAGTTTATCAGTGGCTCTTAAAGGCCTTTGGTAAAAATTAATCAGGTAGAGAAATAAGTTAGACAGCCTGGTTTTGGGAGAGGGAAGAAAATGGGATTCCTGGCATAACTCTGTCTACCCCAGAGCGAGAGACAGTGCAAGGGGTAACTTGGGGTGCTTGGATATGTCCAAGCACAGGAGTGGGAGAATGGATTTCCAGCTGCTCTATCAGCCGATGCAGCTGGGGAAAGGTCCTTGGAAAAGTCCCCCCTAAAGCCCTCCTTCAGATGAAGCCAAGGTGTCCCCAGGACAGTCACCCAAGCCAGATCCAGCAGGGAGAACTGCCCGGGGACAGCACTAACCCTCCTCCTCCCCTGCCTCTCCTCCCCGGTTTGTTTTTGGTTTTAGCTTAATTGATCTGTATCCTGCAATCCTACCCGCAGGAGGAATGACACATCTGAAAAAAGCAGGAGGATTTGTTTAAAGTGAGCTGCTTGGGTTTTTCGGTGTGTGTATATATAGAATTGCCTGGAAGTAGTAAATAGAATTAAACACTGTGGTTCTGAAAAACAAAATTCTCAGGGCTGTCTGTTGATTTCAAAGCTGATGAAAACAAAGCAGGCTTTGAAATCTTTTCTCGCAGAGCTTCCCCCTCCTCCCTTATCATATGAAAGATGGGCTTGATAATATTGGGTTTTATTCTTCTTTTGAAACAGTTGAAAAAAATGTTGTTTTCTCAGCTAAGATGAAAATCCTGACGTTTTTAATAAGGTCAGTGTAACATCTTCATTAGCAAATGCTGAAATGAAAATGCAGATCTGGAACTTGACCAGGAAAAACTTCAGTGTCTACCCAAAATAGAGAGGCACATTTGCAACAGGTGTGAACCAGTGCTGCTTCCCTAAAATTACTGGTTCTGGGATAATCTATTCCAGTTTAGGGGCTGGCTGCTGTGTTTTTAAGTAACTCCCAAACTCGAGTGGTTTTTGTTTGTTTTCCTGGGACAGTGCCTGGCCCTGGGCTCTGTGAACGCTGGGGGTGGGCAGGGCTTGGTGTTGGGTTTGGTGGTTTCCTTTCAGATGATGGAGCAGCTAGAAACAAAGGGAGGGACTGGCAACCTGGGAAGAGGTGTAGAGCTCACCATGAGGAAATGCAGGGGGATGTTAGTGGACAGACAGCCTAAACTAGAACAAAAATATCCAACCCACCAAGTCTGTGCTCTGTTGAAATTTTGTCTACAAACGTCACAATGAAGCTGTTGGGTGCTGAGCACTTTAAGGGCTGTCCTCCACTATGAATCCCAGACACACATAGAAAGTCTTTGCCCAGCTTTCTGGAGATGTGGAGGGTATCTGGACAGCCCTGACCCTCCTGACTGGTCTGAAACCACAGACTCCAAAGACATCTCTTTCCTCCTCCGTGCTGTATCTTCTCCAAGACAGGGTTGCCACAGCCCATCTCCCAGTGTCTCTGCACTGTGCTACAGACACTGGGGTAACACCAAAGGCACAGATGCATCAGGAAGACCAATTGTTTGCAATGACATATTCTGCATTTTAAATGATCTTTGATTTCCTGGCAGCTCCCCAGTGTATCACCCCCTGTAATTCTGTCTAAATAATGTTTGTCAGGTGAAGCCACATCTGGGCAGCAGACAGACCAGTCCACAGAGCACTGCTCCTCACCAGGGACTTCCAAAACCCACCGGCCAATCAATCTCCACAACTCACTGAATGATAGATGGAACGTAATATAGGTCATTATTTCTTCCCTATGTGTGAAAATGAATTATTCAGTACAGATTTAGATCCTTTTTTATTATGACATTGAATTTATAGAGCATACAAAACATAAATGCAGATTTCTCCAGCACCAGGGAGCTGAACTTGTTCTCCAGGCAGTGCAAGGTGGATGCAGCCCCTTGGCATCGCTGCACGGCAGAGATGGGATGTGCAAACAGCCAGAGCACTGGGCTGCAGCCTGGGCAATTAGGACCTGCCCTGAGCTCGGCTGCCAGCCTGCTTACCTGCCATAGCATTCCCAAACCCCCCTAGCTGGTTTAGGAGCCCAAGATCTCTCCATTTCAGAAATCAGGCTCTCAGGAGCCATGTGTCTTCATGGGGATTGGGGGTCTCACGTCACCTTGACCTTAAAAATGCTGATCTTAACAAACTCTGCATCTCAGTGTCTGATCTGAAACAAGAGTTGCCAAAATTGAAAGGCAATGGGTGAGGCTGAAACCTGCTAATAAGAGGCGGTGCCATGTGAGTACATGGACAGACGTGGTCTGTCTACAGAGCCACTGTGGAGAATTTGGGCTGGTTTGTACCAATATTAGTAACTTTCCTTGTTATTGGAATAAATGCTCCAACTTTTAATTGTGCAGCCTGGGAGAACGTTACCCCTGACCGGCAGTTACAGATGTCAGCTTCTCAGTTCATTAGCTGCTTCCCAAAGTCCACTGGGAGTTTGGATTATTAGCATGAACATTAGAGGTCGGAGAGAAGGAGAGCAGAGGGCAAGCCTGCAAACTCTCCTTGGGGTGGAGAAAAGTCTGGGATCAGGGCTGGGACGGCACCTTTGGGGATGGGTGCTGTCACGTGCCAGCCACAGAGCAGGAAAGGGGGTCCTGGTTTGTCACCCATGGGCATGGGTGCTGAACGTGCCCCTGGTGCATCCCTGGTGCCATGGGTATGGCTTTTGCTCCCTGACAGCAGCGGGTGCAGAGAAACAGCAAAACTGGGCACCTGCCTGGACCCAGCCTTGGCTCTGGGAGAGGCCAGAAAGAGAATGTACAGATAAAGTCTTCCCAAAGCCATTTGAGCTGTAATGTTCACTGATTGAAGGGATAACAGCGGAGATTTCCTTTTAATGTTTAGAAATCCTAATTTCTTTGTGAGCCATAAGCAGCTGCACTGAAGTTCCCTCTGTCCGTCAGCAATATCTGTCTTGTGCCTGTTCATTCTGGAACCCCTTTAAAATTCTGCACTGCAGCCAGAGAGATTAAAGGGCAGGAACTGCACTCCTGACTAGTAATTTCCCGGTGATTATTACGAGAAATAGCTAAAATCTAAAGGAAGCTCAGAGGGGTGAGAAATAGACTGCTCTTTAATCCCCCCCTCCATTTCCTTTGCAGGTCAGTGCCGCTCAACCTGCTGGGGCAGGGCCAGGTCAGCCCCTCTCCTGGCTGGAGCAGTTGGGGTGTTCCCTGCCCGCTTGGAGGAGCAGAGCCTGCCCTGCTGCTGAACCAGAGTTCAGCATTTCATGGCAAAGCAAACACAGTAAAGGGGATTATGTCCCATTTTACAGGGGTTGGCAGCAGAGCATGAAGGGGAGCATTTCTCCATTGGGCCTGACCTCCCAGCCCTGCACACATCTGGTCGTTCCCACCTTGTTCATTAGTCCCTGCTGGAAAGAACATGCACATGCTGCCCCCACCCCTCAATAAAAATATAATCCCTGAGCTGGAAATAGTTGGCCACCCCAAAATAGCTCTTGCAGGCACGGCTGCTGAGCCAGGAGGGCTTCGGCTGGGAGGCACTCGGTCCCGGGTGAGCAGAGGTACTCAAGATCCATGGATGTTTCTGAAAATGTAGGGCAATGTGGCTCAATCCCTTCGGGTGGGCAGCCCTCGCTCCTGCGCAGTGCTCCTTAATTTATGGGAAGCTGATTGCTTTTACCTTAGATAATTACACCAATACCTGGCAGCCCCATCACTGCTCTTGCCCCACACTGCAAAGTGTCGGTCGAATGCTGAGTGTGAAATGCAGGAGCTGAAGGCACACGCTGACACCTGGCTGGGCGGTGCCTGCCAGGGCTCAAGGTGTGCTGCTGCCGGAGTCTTGGGAAGGGGGGCACCAGGATGTGGGACATAAGGGCATGGTGGCACCAGGATGCAGGGACATAGGGGAAGAGGGCACAGGGATGCTGGGATGTAGGGGCTCTGGGATGTGGAGGAGCCTCCGGACATGAAGGCACAGGGATGCTGGAGGCCCATGATGCAGGGGTGTGGGGACACAGGGACATGGGGTCACTGGAGCCCCAGGCCATAGGAGTGCCGGGCACCAGCTGTTCTCTTTGAGCAGCACCACAAAGCTGTAGGTTAAACTTGGAGTGTTCGCAGGGTGCGGGTGCAGTGGGTGCAACATCCACGCTTGGTGACAGGATAAACGACACCTCTCAGTAGTGCCCGAATTTCTCCCGAGCACTTAAAACTTAATTTCCCTTTCCTGGGCACCCAACGGGCACTTCCCAACAGCCCCTGGAATTATTGTCCAACAACCCGCCTGGGGAGCAGAGCAGCGGGGGACGGCGGGGAGGCACCACTTTCAGTGCGAGAGCCACCCCTCGGTACAGCCCGGGGGTCGCGGGGACCCGGAGCAGCCCCAGGGGAGCCGGGCGGGCTGTGAGGGAGCAGGGTGTGAGGGAGCGGGGCAGCCCCAGGGGAGCCGGGCGGGCTGTGAGGGACCGGCGGGTCCCGGACACGCGCGAGGCGCAGGCGGGCGGTGCGCGGAGAGGGCGCGGTGACGTCACGGTGACGTCACACAGGGCCACGCGCCGGCGGCGGCCCCGCCCCCGGGAGGGAGGAGGGAGGGGAGGGAGGGGCGGGATGGAGGGAGGGGAGGATGGCGGCGGGGGGGGGGAGGGAGCGCCGGCGCGGCGCTGAGCTAAGCCGATCCCACGTGTGACGGATCTGGCTGCTGCCCCAGCGCCTCTCCAGTGAGATCCTCCGGTAGCGGAGGGAGGAGGAGGAGGAGGAGGAGGAGGGGGGAAGGGAAAAAAGGGGCACAGCAAGCGGAGCGAACCGAGCCGGAGCCGGGCCGGGGGGGGCGGGTTGGGCGGGCGGGGGGGGTTCTCTCAGGGGCTCTCGCTCGGCGCGGCCATGGAGGCGGACGGGAGCCAGGCTACCTCGGGGAGCCCCGGAGAGGCGCAGCACGACCCCGGGTAAGTCGGCGGGGCGGCGGGGGCGCGGAGCGGGGCGGCGGGGGGCGGTGAGGCGGGCCCGCCCCGCTCCGCTCCGCGCCCCTCCGCCCCGCCGGGAGCTGCCCCGTCAAAATGGCCGATCCCGCACCGGCGCTCAACTCCGCTCTGCTCTCTCCCTCCAGCAAGATGTTCATCGGCGGCCTCAGCTGGCAAACCTCACCAGGTAACCCCCCCGCCGCCCCTTCCCCACGCGCGTCCCGCCCCGCGTGGGCCGCGTCCCGCCGCGCCGGGCCCTGCCCGCGCCCCCCCAGCCCTGACCCTCCTCTCCCTCTCTGCTCTTTCTCCGCAGACAGCCTTAGAGACTATTTTAGCAAATTCGGAGAAATTAGGGAGTGTATGGTCATGCGGGACCCCACCACCAAGCGCTCCAGGTAAAACCGCCGCCCACCCCGCTCGGGTTGACAAACTTCGCGAGTTGCCGTCGGGGCGGGTGGACCCGCACCCCCCAAAATCCCACCCCGAAATCCCAGCCCCGCATCCCACCCCGCGCGCGGGGCGCTGCGGGAGGGCTCTCCCCGCCCGCATCCCTCCGGTCCGGAGCAGGAAACAAAGCGGCCGGTGGAGCCGGAGCGGGGCCGGGGGTCGCGGCCGCCGCCGCCCGCCCCCGGGGGCTTCGGGAAGGGGAGTGGGGGGGACGACACCGCGGTTTATTTTTGTGACTTCTCCCCTCGCCTCTAATTCTCATCACCTCCCCCCCCATCCCCTCGCTCTTTGTCTCTCGCAGAGGCTTCGGGTTCGTTACGTTCGCGGATCCGGCGAGTGTAGACAAAGTCCTGGCTCAGCCGCACCACGAGCTGGACTCCAAGACGGTAGGTCGTGGTGGGGCTCCCGCCCGCCCTTCCCGGCACGGCGGGGACGCGACCCGGGCGCACCGAGCCCCGCTCGGGCCGCTGTCAGGCTGTCATTGAACCGGGACCTTGCATGGCTGGGGGTTTTCCCTTTTATTTTTTTCTAGGCTCTGCCTTTAACTTGCAAAAAGCGGCAACTTTCTTTTTTTTTTTTCTAAGCCCGAATTCCCCCATACCGACCGCTGGCTCCTCCCCCGGCCTTATATTTTATTGAGCGGTGACATTGAAAAAGCTGAGGAGTAAAATCCAACTTTTTTTTTTTTCGGTGTTGGGCTGCAGAATGCTTTCTGCAGGGAACTTTGTGCTTCTTTTGATTGATTATTTATATATTGGTGCACGCGTTTCAAGGTGGGAGTGACTTACTGTCAAACCGTGAAAGCTGCTGCTCGTGTCATTTCCCAAAGTCATTTTTTGGAGAGGTCCCCTCACCTGTGATGGCAGGGCCCTTACGAAACGCACGCGTTAATTTATGGGAAGCTCTGCGAGAGGTGGAGAGTGGCTGTGATAGAGAAGCACGAGTCCTAATGGGTTGTTGTTTCTCCAGAGCTTTTTGCTGTGCTCAATCTCCAGTGCATAACATAAGGAAAAAAATGCTCATGAGATTCGGCTGATCTATTTTTTTTTTTTCTTTAACTGAACATCACATTTGCTTTTTAAAAAAAAAAAATAAAAAAAAATTCCACCCCTGAGTTTCCCCTTGCCCCAGTAGGGCATTTTCCGTATTGGGTCAAACAAAAGGTATGGAGAGAGTGGTGCTCCGGGCCCTGTTTTCTCCCTGTGATCGAGGCCATGCAAAAAGATGAAGTTTTGTGCCTCCTACTTTGTTGTAGTTTCAGCCTCGGCAGACCTGGGAGGGGAGGGGGGAAGGACACTGGTAGAGGTCATCACTGCTCTGGTGCTGCTGGCTCCGGAGGGGGTTGTGTTTTGGGAAGGGAAGGCTCGTGCTGGTGGAACTGCAGAGGTTCTGCTGGACGGATCGAGCGTGTTCCTTACTGTGACTGGGTTTTATAGGCTGTGTTCTGGGGCTTAAAGGTTTTATTTTAACCTGAGCATGGTGTTAGGAGGAATCCTGTCTCGGTGCTGCAACATCTCGTGGGTGCCTGTGTGTGCAAGATTACAGTTAAATGAAGAATAGGAGGAGCAGGGAGCAAACATGAGTGCATGATTTTTAAAAAATGCAATTTATATGGAAACAAAAAGCCCAAAGCTCTCATAGAAGCAGGTGGAATCTAGTGTTTTAATTCGACCTACAGATTCTGCTGGGCTTGTCCGAGCACGAAGCCCATGCTTTCACATGCCTTAATAATTTGATTTTAGGTTTAATCAGATATGGTAAGATAACTGATTCAACCGTGCTCCTGAGATTAAACTCACCAGACTTTTCATGTACAGCTATATGCTCTATGTGTTTTTAAAGATAAATTTAGATAAGAAGAACAAAGGCAAACAGTATCTTCAGCAAGGGTTTTTTAAAAAAATAAATCATGAGAGGACACCCTGTCATATTTCTGACTATAATTAGGTCCTCCCCCAGCTTTTTTCCTGTATCATAGTCTAGTCCCTGCAATGTATTAATTTGCTCTTCTCTGGGGGAGGGGTAAAGAGCTTCACCAGGACAAATTCCCTCAGTTTGGTTGTGTGATAATGATTGAATCAATCCAAATATGAAATTGCCCTTAGAATCAGAAACAAACAGAGAGCCAGGCAGGTCCTTTCAGGCGTGTATTTGTAGAGTATTGTAGTAACTGTTGTGCAGTATAACAAGGCATTTGACTCTGTTTCAACGTTCAGCACAGGAGGCAGATCGGTTGGGTATTGGCATGGAAACGTCGCTCTTGTTTACAGTTACGTTTAAAGCTTTGTTTAGGTAATGGCCATTCATATCAGAAATAGTATTATAGTCATTTCCTAGAGGACTTGTAGATACAGTAAGTAGAATTGTACCTAACTAACTAATTTTTTTTTTGGTAGAACTTTGTTTTTTGTTTTCTTTTTTTTTCTTTTTTAATTTTTTCTTTTTGGTTGTTGTTTAAATAGTTGACAGGGTTATGCAAAAGGTATGGATTTGCCACATTCATTGCTAGTATTTGTCTTCAAAGGCTGATGGTGTTTATTTGAAAGGTTTGGGGAAGGAAAATTCAGTTCTTTAAGAAAATCTGTCGCTGTGGTGCAAAGGACTTCATGCTCTTTGAACTGACCTTCAAAATGAATGTGTTGCTTTGGAGTTTAATGGCTCTCCCTGCTTTTAACCAGAGGGACTTTGCAGTGATGTCCTTCTGGTGGGTCTGTTATACTTTGGTGAGAAAACCTGTACTCTTGAAACAAACAGCAATGTGCATATTTGCCTTCACCTTTGGGTACCGCTGTGGAAAATCCGTACCTGTTGTATTTCCCCAGTAGACAAATGCCTAGTCAGTGCTGAATATATTTGTAGATAATGTTAATCTCTATGAAAAGGTTAGCTTTCTAGATAAATAATTTTACTTTTTATGCTTTTTGAACAATAAAGTGGCATGTAATCACTCATTTCTCAGGTGTGTCTTAAAACAGATGCTACGTTTGTATCTGATGGAGACAAATCAGTTTATCAGATGCACATGAAATGTTTGCGATATTTCCCATTTGGACAAATTAATTGAGTAAAACTGCTTTTTAGGAGAGGCCCATGGTTATTTAGCAGTGCCAGGAATATTTATCACCACAGAATAACAGTACCAAAGGGAAATGTCTCCCTTTTCCTTGTCAAGGTTAGCTCGAGGGGAGGAAACCCAACAAAAGCCAAACCCAAACTCTGAAAGAAAGCCTCTATTTCTGAATATGCTTAACATATTAGTGTCATCAGTTAGTTACACAGACAACACTGAAAGCAGTCCCAGGTTGCACAGTTCAGGTAGGATTTAGTACTTCCAAACATCCTTCCCAGATTCTGTAGAACGTGTCTGCATGCAGGTGCTGCTGAGAGCCAGAGGTGAAACCAGCAGCACGGAGGCATTTTATTGCAGTTTAAACTGGGCAGTTGTTAACGTGTTTATTTACATCCAGCCATGCATCTGTGGTGGTGTCTTTTTGGTTTTAAGTCATTTTGTCATGGGAGAGAGGAGTCCCCTTTTAAAGATGACCCGTGTGGAAGTTGTGTGTAAAAGTGCAGAAGGAGCGTTTGGGAATTGCAGAGTGGGCACACTCTGTAGTGGATGCAGCACAATGGGGTCGACTGCATCTTAAGGGAGTGTGGGGTAGAGCAAGGATTTTTTTTCCCCCCCTTCCTTTTTGTGTCTGTGGTGACGTAACTCCTTCATGGAAAACCTTTTCTAGGAACGTGTTTTCTTCTGGTATAAGTGCCTGTTTGTGTCACATGCACAAAACCTGCACGTGTTTGTGTCTTCCTCTGCTCTCTTCCCACCCTATCCCATAAATGCCCCTTTTTGGTTCTCCATTGCTCACTTATATTCTTGGAGAGCTGGCAAACCAGATCAATTTGGCATGTAGTTAAGAAGGAGCATCTAATTCTTCTGATACTTTAGTTTTAATAATTGAAATGTGAATAGTTTGACTTTGGTTTTGACTTTCCTTTTTTAGTGTGGTGTTGCTCATCAGTTGACAAAACAAAGCAGAAAAAAGCCCTGTAACCCCAAACCCAACCGTGGGAAGGTGCAGGTGTCAAACCCAGCAAGTTAAGATGTTGGTCAGGAATGCTGGCCCTCTTCCTGTGCAACCTCCAGAGCATGCAGATAATCCCTAACACGCAGTTTTGGTGGTAGAGGCAGCACCCAGAGACTAATCCAGAGCTCCCCGAGCACCAGTGGGGATTGTTTCCCAGAAGATGACAGAGGTGTGCAGAAGAGATGCTTTCTTCCTCTCTTCCCATCTCCCTCCCCAGAAAAACCCAGTCTGTGACCCATCAGTTCCAGAGTGGTTCTGGATGACCCGGTGTGCTGAACTACAAGCCTGAGAAATGAGGGATTAATAATTCAGTGATTTAAAACCAAAATACTCTGCAATGACAACCAAAGCTATCTTGTTGATTTCCCCTTTCTTTTTCCTCAGATTGACCCTAAAGTTGCGTTTCCCCGACGAGCACAGCCCAAGGTAAGTAGGAGGATCGATAATAGGATTTTAGGCACACAGAGAGTCATTGTTGCCAGGCAGTTCGGGTTTCAGCCGGGGAATTGGCAATGAAAGCTTTTAAAGCCCGAGTGCTCGGCGTCTGAGGGGATCAGCGAGTGGCTGTGGCACAGGGGAGAGCTCTGTGCTGCCGTGTTTGACCGTGTCCGTGCAGAGCGGGGTGGTCGGGGCGGCCGGAGGGCAGAGCCGGTCCTGGATCCGTCGGGATCCGCGGCCCCGCGTCCGTGGGGCTGTTCCACACAGCCTGTTCTGCGGGGTGTTTGTGGAGAGTGTTCGGATTAAGTGCAGACTTCAGGCTTGTTTTGAGCTGAGCTTTCAGTTCTGTGGTTGTAATGGTTGTAGTGGATGGGAATATATCTCTGCCTTCATTGTTTGGGAATTTTCTTTTGTATGACTTGAGATGTGTGTGGAGACCAGTGAGGCTGGATAGCAAGTTTCTGATGAGGCCCTGAGCTCTTGGGGCCACAGAGTATTCTTTTCCAAGAGCAGAGGGACAATGAGGTCTGAGTGTCCAGCTGGTCAGGCTGGAGCAGTGACCTGGCCATGGTGTGACCAGTCTCCACGAAGGGACAGGGCCAGGCAGAGACACTTCTGCCTGTGTGCTGCCTCCAAACCCAGTGTGCCATCGCTCCTGGAGGCACTGCCTGTGCAGTAGGAGTGGTTGCTGCCCTTTAGGCTGTGCCCAATGAAAACAAAGCAGTTCCAAAGCCAAACGTGCAGTGTGTGAATTTTGAAAACCAGGGGCTGAAAGAAAACTTTTGTCGTTGTCTTTGTTTTTGAGAGTCTGTTGGGAAAACTCAATTCAGCTGGTCTATGGCACTTGTATATGCTCTAGTCATCTTGGGTTACTTCAGTCCTCTGATTAAAAAAATGGAAAGGCAAGGCTGCAGATTTGTGGATGCAAGTCAGCAAGGAAAAGTGGTCTAAAGCTGGTGGGAATGAGTTCTTGGAAAGGAAAAAAAAAAGAGAGCAAACTCCAACAGCCTACTCTCGGAATTTTAAACCAGACTAATGTAGGGAGATGTTTAGAGGTTCTTTTCTTCCTAGGACATATCTAATAACTAACTGGTAAATAATGATGTGCCTGGCTTGTTTCTGCACTGAGCAAAGAGTTTATAGTGTGTGGGGCTCGTGGCTTCTGGATTATGTTGTTGGATTGATTCTGTCTGTAAGATGCGATGTAAAGTTACCAGAATTTTGGTCTTGTGCAGTGACTGATGTTCCTCTCCCCCCTCCCAATACCTTTTAAAGGCTTATTTACATTTTAAACTGTCTTCAATTACCAGTTATCTGTTTCTACAGTGTTATTTGGAGAAGTTTATAAAGCTTACAACAGAGCTGTTAAGCTGTCCCATGTGATTCTTCTCTAACAATTAAAAAAACCAGGGCATGTCTTACGTGGAAGATATTAGTGAGTTAAATTTTCGGGTTAAAGAACGTGAAATCAGGTTGTTTTTACAGAGGGGTTTTTGTTTTCCTCCGTATAGGGTGGGGTTTTTTTCCCTTGGTTTTTGGTAACAGACATCTTTCGAGTGTGGGGCAAATGCTGGAACGTAGGCTGGATGCCACTCCTGGCAGGATCTTGCTCTCTCTGGAGAGGTCAGCAGTGTCTGTTGCTGCTTTTTACACACTTGTCCTTTCTAAGTATTGGGATGTCTATTGGGCATTTGAAAAAAATCTGAAGATTGAAAACAACCCTATTTGGAAACTGGAGAAAAGCAGATGCAATAAAGAACAGATTTTAGATCTATTATGACGTGTCATTCTGGCCAACATTTCATAATCTGGATATTTTGTTTTTTGTTTTTTAATTAGATACTGAATTAAGGTTTTGGACTTTAGCTATTCATTTATCCCAGTTGAATAGCAAATGCTCAGCGTTAAAATGTGACTGTACTTTAGTCTAATTAACTAGCTAATGCTTGGGTCTGTGGAGATTAATGGCATTTAATGAAATGTCTCTGTCTCTCTCTAGGTGCAAGGGGAGAATTTGTTTGGGTTTTTTTTCCCCCCACACCAAGTAATCTTCCTTTTAGCAAAATGGGGATTTGTTTTTTTGTGACTTTCCTGGCAGTGATGGGTGCTGAGGTGGGAGCAGGGCTGGGGGTGCATTCCCTGTTCTGCTTCCCTCCCTTCCTCCCTCCCTCCCTCCCTCCATCTCCTTCCTTCAGGAGCCCTTTTGACCCTCCTCAGCACGATTAACTCTTCAGTGGGCTCATGTGTGCTGGCTCTGCCCTTGCCAGGTCCGTGCCCGTGGTGGTCTGCGGGGTCACACTCACCCACTTGTGAGTGTTCCTTCCCCCTCCTCATCCACGGGAATTGCTCCTTGCCCCTTTCAAACCACAGCCCAGTAAAACGCTTTCTTTTGGGCTTTTTAAACTGCATCTCCATGGTTTGACACCTCTCTGGTGATGCAAATTGGTTCCTGAGCAAGCAGTGGCAGGTTGTAACAGCCGAGCATTCTTCCCTGATTTTCTTAGAATGACCCTCTCGGAAAATCCTGCTGATTGCCTCCAGTGGATTATGCCATGATGTGTAATCCTGCTCTCCTTGGGAAGTCCAGGACGACTTGAAGCCATTGTTTTAGGAAATTTGCTGCAGGGTTTAACTCATTGGGGCTCTGGTGTATGGCTAGCAGCGAGATGAAAAGAGTGTACTCCTGCGGCTGCTGTTCCTTGATAAAAATCTGTCTTGTTTCCAAGTGCTGGAAGGCACTCTGTAACAGTAGATCATTTATAACTCTGCTGACTTAAAAAATCCTTAAAAAGCAGCACTGATGGGGTGGCACTAGTTTTGTACCCCCTTTTGAATACTGAAGACTATTAATAATTTGTCTTTTTACTATACATAGCCTGCCAGTTCTGATATTACCTGCTCTATTAGGTTGGAGAATCTTTGTCTGACTTAGCATGTTCATTAGATATTTTCACATGTAAGCAATTTCCTCCCTCGCCCCTCTGCCTTAGGGATTTATTTAAAAACCCAAACAAACCTGAAGAGCAAAAGGACAGCAGCCTCAGTCCACAGAGAAGCACCTTGGCCATGAAAATATCTTTGTGTGACTTACTGGTGCAGAAATTTAGATGCTTTGTCGTGCAGAGCCCTGTATGAAACAGGAGCAGGTAAAACTTCAGTCAAAGTTTGCAGTTAGTGAGGCTGCCCGCCGAGTTGTGTTTTGTGCTCAGGTTCCTCCAGGGTGGGATGGAGCCGCTTGTTCTTCCAGCACTTATTGCAGGGGCAGAAAGCACATGGTTGGGAATTGCTCCCAGTTCAACGAGCTGGAGCTACTTGTGGTGACACTGATGGTGTCCAAGGGCACTGAGTACGTGCCCTGCTGGCTGTGGCACGTATCCTTCCTCTTCAGGAATAAGAGGAATAGAAAGGGCAGGGTAACTGCTGCTGCTGGAGCTGCTGCTGTGGCTCACTGGCATGGGCTGGCACTGGGTGCTGGATGTCTGCTGTCCTGTCTGCTGATGGCCCAGAGGAGAGGTGGTTGTTGCATATTTTAATTTGGGATCTAGTCTGTGGGTTGGGTACAGAATGCTGGTGACAGTTTGGTCACAAAACATCAAAAGAACTTTATTTGGTGAGGGAAGCCTTTTGTCTGGTGATGGGCTGGTGATGCTGAACTCCTAGACGTGTTGTGTTCTCCCAGAGGTGGGTGCAGAGCTGAGCACAGTCCTGGCCCCTCAGTGCCCCAGTCAGTCAGGCAGGGGCTGTGCACACTGTGTGGACCTTGTCTGTGGCCTGGCTGGTTTCCTGTCTGGCTGGGCACGTGGGCTGTAAGTGGTGCAGTTCTGCACATCTGGTCCTTCTTCTAGGGAAGAAACAGTGTCAACAACTCCCCTTTCATGGGAGTTGCTGCTGGTTAAAGCCATGCGAAGCTGGTGTTCCAGAGCAGCAAATGGAGGGCATGCCCTTTTGGAATAACACCCAGGCCAACCTGGGATTTTTTTTTTTTTTTGAGCTAACCAGTGGATTTGTGTGTCTGATTCCAATTAAGTTAACTGTGGGTGGGGTGTCTGCATCCCTTGGCTGATAAGCCTGAGCCAGAGTAACAGGGAGAGATCTTGTTCCAAAGCAAATGATGGACCTTGAAAATCAGGGGTTTGTTTGTTCCCTCCTCTCCTTCTGCCTGTAAACTCCAGGTTAGTCCCACTACTTCCCATCTTAAGTATTGGGTAGACTTTGAAGTTGGGGGTTTTTTCCAAAAGAATGTGAACTGGACACACTGGCAGAACTCAGGATTCTTCCTTTCCTGTCACCCTTCCTTCCCCACTGGGCTGTAAAGAGCAGCAAGGTCAGACCTTTTCCCTATGATTTTTTTTTGTTTGTTTGTTTGCTTGTTTTGTTTTTCTTTTTGGATTCCCCTGCATTTGCAGGTCTGGGTAGAGTTAAGAGAGGAAGTATTTCCTGCTCGTGGCATCAGGCGTAGCTGCGTAGTGTGATCTGGTATTGTCTGTGTGCAGAGTTGTGTGAAGTCCTTACAGATGGTGTGAGGGATTTCTTTTTATGGTCTGCAGCCACTCTTTGGGCATCTCGTTCATCCAACCTTGTCCAGTGTAAACTGCTCCTAGAATTTGCTTCCCTCTGGCATTAGATGGTCAAATGGACAAGTTGCAGAGTCTGAATCTTGGCTGATCAACCCAGGTCTTCTCGGGCAGGGGAGGATCAGGGTTTTGAAACCCCTTATTCTTGGGCTTGGGTTTGTGATGTGATCTGGATGGGGCAGTGTGGTCTGTCCTTGGATGCTACAGCCAGATGACAAAGGGGCTGTGCAAGGCCTTCTGTGGAGTGCAGTGAGTTCTGTCAGAAACAAGAGCTGAGCTGGATTTTTGTAATTCTGTCGTTTTTTGGAGATGTAAACATTTATTTCTTCTCCCCAGTCACTCAGGTAGATTGCTCACGTTGTCCTGAATCCCCACAGGGTGTCTTGTACTTGTTAGAATGTCTGTATTTCCATTCTCATTGCCTAAGGACATCTCTCATGTTTAGAATAGTCCTAATGTCCCTTTGACATGCTGCTAACTAAAAATTAAAATTGAACACTAGCTAACATGGTTTTTTTTTTAATAGGTGATTCTGCATTCCCTGTGTTTTTCTGTATTGTTGGATTATTTTTAATGGCATCTACCAGGTGACTTTTCTGCACTTGCATATGCCAGGAAAGGTTCCAAAGTGAGGGAGGTCAGGGAAATGGAAGAGGAGCAGCATGGTAACACCCTTGTGTTCCCCTCTGCTTCCAGATTGAGTACATCTCCTCTGCAAAGTGCTGAGCCTTTATCAGCCCGGGGGTAGGTCTACTAATGACTGATCTAAAACCATCAAATTCATTTATTTGTCACTGCCAGTGACAGGCCAGTTAATGCTAATGGATTCTTTTTTTAGCCTGTTGACTCTGGTGATAGTCTCATAAATGTTGTGAAATCTAAAGCATTAAGAGAACTTGTAACTTATTTTTAGAGGAGAGCTATTGAAACAGGGTAAGGTGGTGTGTGTATGTCAAGGTGTGTGTTGTGTTGAGAAGGAAAAAGAGCAGCTCCTAGTTCATTAGCCATACACAGCTCTCTATGCTGTCCCTAATAGTTACTTGATTTTTTCAGTTGTATTGTAGTGTTCTCTTTAGACATGTTTTGGATCATGCTATAAAGGAAGGAGAACCTGTAAATAGAGTCAGTCATCTTAGGGAAAAATGGCTTGTTTCAGAAAATGGTTCATCTGCAGGGCCTGGATCTTCTCTGCCCCTATTGTGTGAAAGCACTTAAGCATATACTTAAGTTGGCATAAGCATGTGGGTAAGTGCTTTGCTGAATCAGGATGGACTAAAAACACATTATTAAATGCTTTGTTGAACTGTGAAGCTTGCAGCAGAAAAAGATTAAAAGATTACTTTGTGTATTTGAGAGTACTTTGTATATGGTCAGTCCCATCGCTTCTCTTTCGAAGACAGGCTGTTGTATCTCTCATTTCCCTGCCCTCACCAGAGGATCTCACTCACAAGAAGATACTAATCTGCTGTTTCCTCAAAAAAGTGATTGCAAGGTCAGTGTAGCATCAGACTTTAAAAAAAAAATAAATCATTGTTTAAGCTTAATTTAGTCTTCTAGCCCTGAAATCACACTTTCTATTTGCCTTAGTCACTGGAATAATTCTGAAAAACTATGTGAGCAGTGTTCAGTGTGGCTTGGGTTTCTGTGATATTATTGCTGTAGAAATTGTGGTTTGCTGAGTAATTTGAAAGTTAATGTGAATCTCTGTAGTCAGATCAGCATGCGGTATTAATAAGTTACTTCTAAACTTTGGCATTTTACTGCTCTCCTGGTGGAAGTATTTTAATTTTTGAGTGCAGAGAAAATCCAAAGAATGTTGGGAAGTTCTTTTGCCCTGCTCGGTCATTCCCTGTGCGGGAACATCTGCAGCTGGATGTATTGTTGTGACTGAGGAGGCTTAAATTAAGATTGTACTTCGGGAACTTTCTATTATAAAGAAGGACCCTATCCTGCTAAGGCTTATGCAATTCTGCACATGAGGAATAGTTCCAGAGACCTCAGCGAGCACGGATAAATGCAGACAAGGCTTCTTAATATGTTGGTGAAGTGTACATGGCAGGAAGGGTGAAGGAAAAGAAGTATTGACAGCAGCAGAAAGCGTCGCTGCCTCGGCCCTGCCCTCCCCCAGCAAAGACTTGCATTAATTTCCCATTGACTCTGATGTACAATAGGGAAGAGGTTTCAAGCTGACTGAAGGGGCAAAGGTCCAAGAAAACTACTGTAGCAAGAACTGATGCAGAGTGACAGTAATGAGGTGGCCTGGCAGGTGGGAGGGAAAAATGGTGGGGTGGGGGAAAGAAACTAATATCTGGTGAATTAAGTAGTTCCCAGGGTTTGAAGTCGTTAAGTCCTCTTGGTTTTATTTTCCTCTGTGTGTGCCGTACAAGTATGAGATGTGGCTGAGCAGGGCTCCTTGGCTGAGGACGTGGGTCCTGGTGCAGCTCCAGTCCTTGTGGTTTGGGACTGGGTCACTGGGAGTGCTGGTGTGGCCCAGCAGGTTCAGAATTCTTCTGTAGTGTCCCCAAACCCGCACTGTGTTGCTTTAATCGGTCTTTTAGTATTCCTGACTCTGAGTTCATCTTTACATTGTTCTGTGGGTCAGCTGTGCATCAAAGAGAAGGTGAGGAGCACAGGGTGAAGAACTGTTTTGAAATTTCGATTTATTTAAAATAGGGACTGCGAAGCGCCGGCAAGACTTTTGGAGTCTGGAATGCTGGTGGAAAGAGAATGACTGCTGGATAGAAACTCCGTGGAGGTTTTTGTAACAAATGCTGAGAGTACTGTGGTGTGGTGTGTAAAGAGGTTGCAAGGAGCTGAGCATTCGTCCCAAGTATCCGTAAATCCCACTGGATGGGGGAGGTACTGCTCAAGTTGGAGGCTTGGTTTGTGGCAAAAGCTTGTCAGCTCAGCACTGGCAGAAGGTTTGGTGTTTGCACTGCTGCAGAAAGGTGTTGCTGAAGGAGATATTGCCAGGGATTCTTCTGCAGTGCTTGCTGAGCGAGTGAAACTCCTGTTTAGTTTTCCTTTTGGCCGCATTATCAATCATTAATGTTCAGAGACGCGTCGGTGCAATTCCCTGCTCTGAGCCGAGCTGTGTGCAGGGCCCGAGACATACACTGAGCATTTATCCTTTTGCCAAGGGTTTGCAAAGTGTTGCAAATGAGTGTAAAGATGTTCATTTGCTGGTGAAATTCGCCTACTTCTGCTGTTGTATTTGGCAGACCTACAGAGCCTATAGCAGCACTGTGTGCTCAGTGACTTGTGAAAGGGAACAGAAAACATTGAAAAGAAATCTGAAGTTACTACTGAGATGGGAAATATGATAGAAATTTTCTGAGGATGGAGGGTGTTGCCCCGCCTTTTGGTCTGGGGCTGCTACCAACCATTGTGTTGGGTGGTGTCAACTCTTGATCTCTGCCATGTCCTCAGGATCCCTGGGAGATCTTTCCTGTGAGTCCTGAACAAGCCCTGCTGAGACAACTAGAGTGGAAACTGTCAGCTTCTTGTGGCTGGAGCTCCCTCGCCTCAGAAAGTCTCCAGTATAAGGTGTTTGGGGTTTTTTGATTGATGTATTTGCACTAGACAGATTGCCTTGCTCCCCAGTTGCTTTCTGTGATTCCATCTCTGGATGGGTGGCCTGCAGAATACTCACCAAAAGTTTGAACTCTGCCCTCTTCAAATATTACCTGGTGAAATAAACCTTGTAAAACCCACTGTGAAGAAGTCCTGGGCTGGTTTTGACCCACTGTTAGCTGGGTTTGACCACTGAGAAAGCACAGAGTCGCTGTCAGTCAAGTCTGGTCTTGGCATAATGTGTAGGAACCCAAATAAGGCCCTGATGAGCCTGATACTGGTGCTGCCTTTGAGCCTGGAGACAGAGAAAAAAGGGCAACAGGGGATTATCCAAAGCATCTCAGTGTGGCAGAGAACAGAGCAGCTTCCTGACACCCAGGTTTGATACCACAGTAAACGGCCGCCTCTGTCTGAAGGGGATGTTGGGAAGGAAGTGTGGGAAGCAGAGCAGTGTCACAGACTGCCAGCTCTTCATGGGACTTGTCTTCGAGGGGTTAAACTGAAGTTTTTTTGTTTTTAACGACTTTTGACTGTAAGGGAAAATAAGAGAGGCCCTGACTGGAGTGCCAGCGCTCCGGAGGATGTAACTGCTGAGGTTCCCGTGGCCAGGCTGCGCAGAGGGGGAAGCGAGATAAGGACGTGAGGCCGCAGCATGTGAAAGGTGGTTTGTGGTGTGAATTATGGCTGGTGCAGGTCTCGTGGTGGTCACAAACCAGCACGGGGGCTGGGGCGCAGTGCTGGAGTGCTCGGAGGCAGGGGGGAGCCTGGCAGGGGACTGAAATGGGCTCAGCAGTGTGTTGTGATGCAGGGCTGGTCCTGGTGCCCTCAGTAATGGGAGGAGAGGAGGAAGCATGAGGAAGCCCGCTGAACTGCAGGTGTCCTGGAGGCCTCTGCCTCCAGAGGAGCGTTGGCTCCTGCTCCCCCCAGCGCTGGGCACTCAGCCATGCCGGGCACTCCTCCGCCCCCGTGCTCCGGCCCTGGAAACTGGTCCTGGAAGCTGGCTGTGCTGTGTGGCCCTTGTTCCTCCCAGTCCTGGAAGCTGGCTGTGCTGTGTGGCCCTCCTTCCTCCCAGTCCTGGAAGCTGGCTGTGCTGTGTGGCCCTCATTCCTCCCGCTGGAGCTGGAGGGGATGGCTGCAGTGGTTCCTTGGTCCTGTGTGGATGGGGAGTGTGTCCTGACGTGCTTCCAGTGCGGAGCGTGGCACCGGAGATGGGCTGCCCTGGAATTGTGAGCCTGTTTCCCCTCTGCCTGCCAAGTGGGTGTTTGCTGCCCCAGCCAGCCTGGGATCCCAGGGGTGGGTGGCTGGTGGTGAAAAGCACCTGGAGAGAGTCTCCTCCTACAGCACCTTTTGTGCTTTAAACTCCAGCCTCACCGAATCCCGTGAACTGGGATTGAAGCTTCAGGTTCTGTGTGTGCTGCCTGGGCATTCATGTGTGAAGAGGGAGTTGTCATCATCTTGTGTGATTTTTGTTTTTTTCACCTCTCTTTTTCATCTGGTCACATCTACTTTGTCGTTAATCTTCCAGATCAAATACAATGATAGTTGAAAGTCTTCTGTAGTTATAATTCCCCCAAAGTTTTGTGAGTGTAGCTTTGATTTTATTGTAGTCATGAGAAGTCAGTTTAGGGTTCTGGACCTCTGTTCATAAGTATCTCCAGTGGATATTTTAGTAGGGGCATTTGTCTTCTGTCTCGAATAAGCATGTGTATGCAGTGGGAAAAGAGCAAAATATGGAATAGAAAAAAAGATAAAGCAATTCAGTTACCAGTCCAAAGGCCTTAATGCTAAAGAGCCATGAAGAAGCTTTATTGGAACTATAATTGCAGACATAAGCAGTGATTATCTGTCTTCGTGCCTTTATGGTTCCCATCACTGTCATCTGAACACATGAAGCTGATGAGAGTGTGAGCAGAACATTATTCAGCTGGTGCTGTGTAATCCTGATCTCTTGCAGTATGTGAAAAGTAACATAAAGTGTCAATTCATTTGAAAGTGAAGGGGAGAGAAGAAGGTGAGAGAGGACAAGTGTTGTTGCAGAACACATTATTTCATCCCGGTTGCAGCTGAAGGCATGAAGGGACAGGGTAAGCTTCTTATATGGATGTGGTCAGAAGAAATTTTGCTGTTTGTTAATATTCTTAGAGGTCTTGGGCAGGTGCAACCCTTGGTCGTTGGAGAGTCCCTCTGTGTTTCCTTGAAATGTTCTGAATTTGCTTCAGCTGGGAGAAGGGCAGCAGCACCTGTTTGTCTTGCATTCCTGAGAGCTGGAGATTGTTGGATCAAGGCAGACAAAGGGGTGCTGCCAAGCACTTCTTGAGGTGGAACAGAGACCAGAGGGCAAGTCCTGAATTGCTGTCCTGATTATTGGTTATGGTGCTGGTTATGAAGGTGAAAATGTGCTCTGGGCTGTGAGGAGGCAGAGGCAGGAAGAGGTGATTTGGTGGTTGGGCAGCTGGAGCAGTGGAAGGAGCAGGGTGTGCAGAGCTCTGGCATTTTGCACTGGGGTTGATGATGCCAGGATAGGCACAGGTGGTTTGAGTTCATGTGATCCAGGCCAGTGTTGGGAGGCCAATTTCTCTGGCCCCTAATTTTCATTGCCATCACCTGCTCTGGGTGGGGAGAGTCAGTGGAGGAGGTGAGATAAGAGCCAGAAGTCCTGTGGTCTCTTCACGAACAGTGTATGGATCGTCCAGGGCTATGTTTGGGCAATAAAAAGGTAACTATTTTGAGTATGTTTTTTGGGTAGGGGAGGCATTTGCTGGATGTGAGACTGGTTGTGCTTTTTTTCATTTTTCCTGAAATTTGGAGGCAAAGGACAGCTGTTTTAAAGGAGGAAAATAGAAGCAGAGGAATAGGTTCTAAATCTGTTTTTTATTTACTCTTGCCCTAAATTAGGACCAAGTAAAAACCAGACCTGATGATGTATGTTTTTAGTGGAATTTTCTTAATTTCTTAGTGATTATTATCTTTGCTTTTATTGGAGTTAGCAAGAGGTATCCACTAACTTGTTAAAGCAGCTCAAAGCACAGCCCCTAAACTGCCTAATACACTCAAGGGCATTTTAAAAACAAACCCAGAAGTCTGCTAGCAAAGTGCCTAGATACACAAAGAAGAGGGAATGCAGTTTTTGGAGACATGTGCCTGCCTTGCCTGCTGGTCCTGTGTGAAAGCAGAATGAGATAGTGATGTTTTGAAAGTTTCTGGTCTTCAGCTGAGTGAGTTGCCAGTGAAAAACTGGTTCTTGGAAAAGTTTTATTCAAAATGTGGTTGAAGGTCTGTGGGATGTACATTCTGGAGACATCAGCATCCTACTTTCACGAAAGACTTGTGTGCTGAAAAGACTTAAACTAGTTTAAATGTGACCCTTGTTCTTATCACAGGGAGATGAGGTAAGTGATTGTCATCACCCTTGTTTTATGGATGTGGAAAACAGAAGTGCTGCTCACGTGTTCTGCAGTGCTCAACAGTGGGAATTGCTGGTGCCTTGGGAAAGGGTTATCCCAAACCTGGTGTGTGCTGGGGCTGCACCTGCTGTGCCATGTGTTCCCAGGTGTTGGAGGAGACAGGAGAAGGGGGGTTTGGGGAGCTCAGGTCTGGCTGTGCCATGGTCAGTGCTTGGGGAAGGATTGCAGTCCCTGAGGCGGTGGACTAGTGTGTGGAGATTGCCTGGATGTTGCACCATTGGAGATGGGTGTGAGTTAGTCAGGAAACCCTCTGCAGAAGGCTTTTGTACCTAGAACTGGCTTACGAGAAGCAGTTGTTGAGAATAGGCCTGGCTTTGCTGGGCATTTGAAGCATCTCAAGAATGGTGCTGGCAGTGGTACGAGTCTGAGCGGGGCACAGACAGACGCAGGGGAGGGCTGTGGAATATTTAAGATGGAGAGGTGAGTGTCCGGAAGAACAGACTGAACACGGTGCCCATCTGACATCTGCCTGGTGCTTCCAAACCTACAGTCGGCTCCTGTAGTGTGGGGCAACAAAGGGAAGCAGGGACTAGAGAGCTGCTCCCTGCCAGGGTCTGGCTGCTTTCTGGGGGAAGGAAGCTGTGTGTGGGAGTGTGCAGCAGTGCTGGGGCCCAGGGCTCTGTGCACCAGGTGTGCTGGAGAGCTGGAGTTGTGCTGTGTGCATGGTGGGGACGGCTGGAGCCGTGGGAGTCATGGAGCCTGGGAGTGAGCGCTCCGTGCCGGTACCTGCTCCCGGGGCTGTGAAATGCTGTGCTGCAGCTCTGAGCCCTCAGCCCCTGGCACATCTCTGCCCTTCCCCACGCAGAGGCTGTGCCCATGGCCTGGCTGGAGAGGAGGAACAATTGCAGCCCTGGTTTCTGGGTCCAGGCTGCCGCCCTGCAGCCCTCGTGTCCTCCCTGGCCGCTGTGGGCTGGAAGCTCCAGCCCGTGTGCTTTGGGATCCTCTGGCAGCAGCGCTGCAGAAATGACGAGTATCATTGTGTTTTATTGTGGCTTCTAAGAACGCAGCGTGTTTGTGCTTCGGGGAGCCCCAGGGGCTTTGTTTTTCACCAGGCCTGAGCTATTCTTCAGCAGAGCCTTCCCAGAGCATGAGCCAGTTCTGCCCATTAGGACTGAGAGACGGGCCTGACTGATTTCTGCTCCCTGCTGCATAATAAATCTGATACTAAAATTAGTGCTGGTCTCCCCAGGCCATAATTCTTGCTGAGATTATAGAGAATTGTGTGTGCAGAGAGGAACTGTGGTTCTGTGTGTTTGGCTTTTTTTTATAACCTTGAGTGTCCAATTTCCAGGTTTTTTACTTAACCCCCCCCATCTTTTTTCCCCTTTTCCTCTCTTTTGGGAAGTGCTTAGCCTTTCTGTGTATTTTGGCTATTTAAGCCTCTGTCACTGCAGGCAGATGAGTTCCTTGGGAGCTCTTCTGAAGGTTTTGTAATTGAGTCTTTTACCACGGCGACAGGATATTATTAACCTTCAGTAAAGCAATTTATTTCATACTCCTTTGTGGGGATAAGCCTTTTTTCCCCCAGGAAAATATGTATGTGGAAAGGGTTTTACGTACAGAGGTAGCTGGACTTGCAGCAGTGATTATGATTTTAGAAAAATTAATAATTACATGAAAAATAGGGAGTTCTGTTTGCGTCAGTTTAAGAGAAACCTTTGGTCCTGAATGGTTCACCCCTGCCCCCAGTGTTTTATTTTCAAGAATATACTTTTTGCCTGTCGGTGGCTTTGAAAAGAGGTTGTATTTCATTTCAGAGCTCTCAATATTTAGCCTGTGTGAGCACTAAACCATTCTGTTTTCTTCTTTCAGACAGCCTTAAAAATGACCTGAGAGCTGGAGGGAGGAGTTCCTTGCGGGGTCTCCCTGTTGGCATGGCCTTTGCCCTGAAATCAAATGCAGACTAGTCCAGCAGTCGTTAAAGACTGGATAGCTCCTAGAGCAGCAATTTCCAGCCAGCGAGGGGGATGCTGGATAAGTGGCCAGCCTGGCTGGATCCCTCGTGTTCTTTGTTGAGCGCGGTGACAAAGGCACCGGTCTGGGAGTCGGGGATCCAGGCTGGGGTGTTGTGGCATCTCCCTGCACCCCAATTTTTTATTTTGAAAAGATGATGAGAACATTTCTTTTCCCGCGTCTGCTTAGGCTTTACTTTTTACTTCAGTAGCCTGTTAAACTTTAAAGAAATTAAATTAACTATGCACTTGTTGTGTCTTTCAAGGTACTTGAAAACTTTGCGCTGTCTCAGCGCTGCTTTCGAAGGAGTTCAGCACACCTTGCAGTAGGAATATGTTCTTTTAGCAATTATATTAGATGAAGAGGTGGTATTATTCCCATGTTATACAAGAGAGCTTGGATGAGAGGCGAAGTGCTTTGTCCAGAGCTTTACGTTTATTAACACACTCGAGTCTCTTGGCGCCGTGCGGAGCTTTAATTGCAGCGTCATCGTTTCGCTGCCTCTCCCGCGTGCCCAGGGCTGCTGCTCGGAGTGAACGGGCATCCTGGGGCCAGGGCTGTGTCTGGGAGGCTTTCGGTGACCTTAGGGAGGGCTCACCTCCACAACCACCCTCTCCCAGCTGATTTCCTGGTGTTCTACCACTTTCTGATTTTTCCAGAGGTGTTCAGTTATTTTTATTCAAACTTCCTAATGCTTCTTTGGCGGTTCCGTCCCTTTTGCATTGGATGGGCTCTTCCATCTCTGTCAGAAAGCTGGTACTGTGGACCTGAGGAGCACTCACCTGCTGCACCTTTGGGTGGGCAGGGACTGCAGGTGTGCCCGGTGTGCCGAGCTCCTGGCAGCTGTGGTGTGTGTCTGGTCTCGGTGCCTGGAGGCAGGATGGGCACCCCTGGGCACACTGTGCTCTCTGGACTGTCCTGCTGCTGAGTGTGTTTGGTGGGAAGCACTAAAACACTCTGTGCACACCATCCTTCGGCCGTGGGGTTGTGGGATGGACCTGCCCCTTCCTTGGGCTCGTGGATGTCGCTGGGTTTTTTTTTGGTAGCAGTGAACCGAGACCTCTAAAACCAAAGACAAATGGCACAGCCGTGCTTTTACCCTGCAGTCTTCGAGTGGCATCAGCTCCATGTGCTGCTGCCTGCTGGGCTGGCCAGGCAGGGTGTGATGGTGGTTCTGTTTCAGGGGAGCAAAGGGGCTTCTCCAGAATCTGCCCTCCTGTGGTGCCTCTCATGACTGGCTTGTGCTGACCCCCCCGTGGGAAGGGGTCCTTTGCTGTGTGATTCTTCAGCCTTTCCTAAAATTCCAGAGACACACTACATGCAAGAAAACACTTCTGTTACTGAAAGACTTCTGGGCCCCTCTACATGCTGGTTTTTTAAAACTTTGCAACTGGTAGATGTATTTTTAAATCTTCAATGAGAGAATATTTCTATTTTAAAAATGCTTAAAATACCTTTTTCCCCGCCTTTTACTCTGTTGTTGTAAATGAGCCCCACCATCTGATTTTTTTTTTCTTTCCTCTTTAAAGCTTCCCCACCAGAGATTTAATTAAAATATTGTGAAAGGCAGTCATTGAAAATGAGAAACCTTTTGAGTGGAAGGCACCCTGATTTCCCTCTGCGGAGCTTTTTGTCACCATAGAGATGAAAAGAGAAGCTCAAAATTGCACTTTCCCCTTGTGTGTTGCTGCTGAGGGGCCGTGGCTGCAGGTAGCAGCTGCACTGAGATCGAAGGGCCGGGCTGGGAAGGACTGCAGGGGCTGAGACTTTAACTCTTTGCAGGGCACGAGCACTGGGTCGGGATTTCATTCCCTGGTGGAAGCATTTTTCTGAGTTTATTATTCTGTTTTAATTTCCTGTACTTCGGGGCTGGAATTCACGTGGGCTCGTGAAGGGAAGGAACGAAGGCACCCGTCCTTTTGTCTCCATAAAAGCATAACTAAGCACCTTTGGGCACAGCAGTGTCCATAGGGTCTGCTCCAGAGCTGCTCCAAGGGGCTGAGCATCACCACAGTGTTCCTGAGGGGCTCCTGCACAAATCTACTGAAGGAATGCTGTTGGAATCCCACTCAGCCTTTTTAATTTTGTCCTGTTAGTCATACCAAAACTTCTCTTTAGGGTTCAAACCTGTCTGATTCTTACTTAAAATAACTAAATGTTGGGGACTTTTTTGGTTTGTTTTTCCTTTAAAATTAATGGGTTAATTTTTTGTTTTTCCTTCCACTGTGGAAGTGTAGGGATTACTAAGCCAAAAATATGCTGCGAGTGGTAAAACTGCTCTGCTGCAGTTTCAAAGACAGTCCCACAAATTGAAGATTATTGGAGGGGACGTGACACTGGGCAGTGTTATGCTTTTAATCATTTTAAAAACAAATTTTTCTCCCTAATTGAGTGAAGAGCAGGCACAAGTGGATTCTTGGCACAGACATCTCAGACAAATGAAAGTAAAATGTATATTGAAGCTGTCTGCTCTTGTATATTTTACACCATACCTGTCTTGGTGCCTGATCTCAAATGGGACGTGGTGGTTTAATTTTAAGCTGTTTGAGCAAGACCTGTTGTGTTTAAAGTTCCAGATAGAAAGTGAACATAACCGGTGTAATGGCATTATTAATGGGTAGTATTACTAAATTGCAATTTGCAAATTGATGGTTTAACTCCGAGACTAAATATACAGCTGTGTTCTTGTGTAATGTTACAAGACAAAATTAGATCAAGTATTAAAAACAGAAGGGCCTCATCCAAACCCAGCGGGTGTGTTCCCGGGGCCTTCACTGAGCTTTTCCACCCCACTCTGAGGGTGTGGACCCAAAACCCCAGTGAAGTTACTGCAAGGTGTGTGTGCCCTCCAGGGTGGGCTGTTAACATCTGACTGCCCGATGGATTCGGAGCGAAATAATAAAATCACTTGTTTCCATGCTGGTGGTGACCACCGGTCTGATGGTTGGCTTCAGCTTGTACCTGGCAGGCTGATCGAAGCAATGTTGTTGTGCATATGGATCTGAGTTCCTGCAGGATTACATATTAATTTTTAAACAAGATGGTATTTGGGAGCCGGGCTCGGCTCTGATGCAATTTGCCCTTGTGTTTTCCTTGACTGTTGCTAATAAGAAGTGCTGGCCTAAATCAGCGTCTTGGAGAATCATCGATTTGCTAATTGCAGATAATCAAGTCCCTGCTCCCTGCTCATGCTGAGACCACTTTTGTTTCCTGCCATTCCGCCAGGATTCGGGCAGCATCTTCCAGCCTTTGACGTAACCAGCAGAGCGGGTTTGGAGCGCTCACGTTGTTGATTCTCGGAGGTGACAAAGTTGTTGGTATTCAGGCTTGATAAACGAGGAGCTGTGATACCACTGACCTTTCTGGCCAAAATGAGCTGCGAAGGTCAAAGCTGGGGGCTGAGTTGGGGGAAAGGGAGATGTTTGGAGAGCTGCAGGGGCACAGCCTCGGGTAGTACAGTCCTGAGCAGTGTCTGCCGGCGCCAGCCTGCCGGAATTATTCTGAACACGTGTGGTAGTTACTTCTTACTTCACTTTTTTAAGATGTGTTTCTTTCCCCTCTGTGTTCAGCTAGGGGGGATGTCTCCGTGGGCTGTAGATTTTGCAGATTATGTTTAAAATGAAGCAGGGCTGATGAAAATGTCCGTGTCCTGCAGTTAGTGCAGTCAGGAGAGGTGGGGACAGGAGGCTGCTGCTCTGCAATGGTTTCTCCCGAGTGTCCCAACCCATGGCATGGCACATTGTGCTTGGATGCTCTGCTCTGTGCTCTTTCCATGTCCACTTGAGCCAACAACCCTGTCCCCATTAGGCCTTTTTCATTCTCTTGGTGGATCAGGTCTCGCTGAAGGATGTGGCAAAAGGTGGTAACAGCTGGTGAGCTTTTCTGATGACCTTATGTAGAGCAGCAGTTGATCCCAGACCATGAAAAAACAGGAGGAAGTAAGAGCCTTTCTGAGGGGAAGATCCCATTAGCTGGTGGGCATTTTTTTTTCTGTTGGTGCTGGTGCTCTGGGTCAAGGAGAGCAGGGCAAATCCTCTGAAGCTCCCCTCGCTTGGCTTTGAAGATCCTAAACATATTGCTTAGGCTGAAGCATTTTGCAAAAATAACGAGGGTTTTTCATTTTGTCCATCTGGCTGGGAGCTGGGCTGTGTGCAGGACAGCACATCCCTCAGAGATGGAGGGACAGGTTTGCTTTTCCCAGTGCTTGCTGCAGGGATTTGCAGCAGCGGGTCGCGTTGGAATGGCAGAGCAGAGCCGACGTCAGCCCCGCACGTGTGCTCTGGGGTCACTGTCTGCACGGAGCGTGTGAGCAGGTCTGGTGGTGGAGAAGGGGCTGACGTGGAGTGTGGTGGTGCACAGAGGGGGATGGCAGTTCCCTGAGTCTGGCAGTGCACAGGGACACCGAGCGAGTGGCCCCAGCCCGGTCCCTGCTGGAGCCGGTGCTGTCCCCGCTGCCGCTTTAAAGCCACACCAGAGGAACAGATGATCACTGGACAGCTTAGGTTACATAATCTCTTTTGGGTTTAATGTCAGGCCTCCCTGAGCCCCATCCAGTGCCAGCTTCCAATCTGGCTCGTAATACTCCTGAATGTCCTTTTAATTTTTGTCTTTATTAATAGTTCTCTTACTGTAGTGTACTCTCTGCCTGGCTCTGTGTGCTGTGCGTGCCTAGGAGTTCATTGCTCCGCTCTCCGAGGGCTCCCCTGCCTGTGCTTCCTGCTCCTCCACCAGCCTGGAGCCATTGCCAGGTGTTTTCTCTGCTATTTCCAGAGGCATTTTTTAAAAATTGTTGTGGGGAGGGAAACAGGAAGGCTGGCTGGGGATGAAGGCTGGCCAGGGATGGAGCCTGCGTGGATTTGACTGTTCCTGTTCATGAATGAAGCTCGTGAGCCCATGTGGGAGGACAGAACTGGTCAAGGAAGACCGGGGCAGTGGTGGTGAAGGTGATACAGGAGAGATCACGAGCTCTGGCTCCACCTGGGTGAACTCCTGCTCTTTGCAAGCACAGATCTGTCAGCTGGACTAACTTTCTTTAAAATTTACCTTGCTCATGTCTGAAAGAGCTGGTTTGTTTCTGTATTGAGTGTTATTTTTCATAAACAAAGTTCAAGCTCTTCACTGTTTTTCTCTGATTACTTGGATGTAATAAAGACCAGCAGTTCTGTGGAGATAGGGCAGCAGTGATTTTGGATGCTGAACAGCTGTGTGATCCAGAATGCCAGTGGTTTTTTCCTCATCCCTTACTCCATAAATAGGTGCCTCTGCAGTTATTCTCCACTCCTGCTAGGATTGGTGCTAATTCCACATATGTGTCCTGATGGCTGATCTTCCTCTGAAAGCCCTAGCACTGATTGTTTATTTATTATTTAAAGGAATAACATAATTTTAAAAAGTGCACACATATATGCAGAGGGGAGGAGGAACTGAGATGTTATTTCAGATCTGAGTCTAGGAATCAAATAGAAATCAAAAAAATAGATGTGGTTAGAGCAGACGTGGTTTAGCAGCAACCTGAAGCCCTTGGAATACTCCTGTATTCCCTGAGACAGCTTCTCTTACATTAGCTCTTGTGTGACTTTGTGTCAGTTAAAGAAGTTAAATAAAAAAATATTGCAGGGGAAGTATTTAATGCCTTGTGAACGCCAGTGTGTTGTAGCAGCTGTTTAAAAAATAAACAATAAGACCCCAAAGAGCAGAGTGTGGTACCCAGACTGCTTTGTGTGGATGCTTTGGGAGGGTGCTGGACCAACGCAGAGGATTCTGAGCTTTTGGGGTGTTTTAATCTCCTCCTTTGATTTATTTTTGCTACTTCAGATGATGTCTTAGGTGGGATGGTGGCAGGGGAAGGTAGGAAGGGGAGCAGGATGGATCTCTTTAGTTCCTTTTGCAAACCTAAGCCAGCATTGCCCTGGCTGCCTAACACACCAGTAGCTGGTACTTCCTAAACTCATACTGTGAGTAAATCATGAGGCAAACCTGATAACACCATCATGATCTTGACTGTGAGCCAAACTGCAAAATCCTGTAGTGTGTCTGAATGCCTAAAAAGGCCCAAAATAAATCACAAAGTGCTGGTAATACAGTCACTGCTGCTGTTTGCCACAGGGGTGGATTGCAGTCTGTGATCCCTGGGTGAGTAAGTCTCTCAATTGTATTCAGAGATGGTGTATGGCATAGCTGGAGTACCACAGCATCACTTGGCTGTGTAGCATCAAGGAGCAAGAATCCAGGACTGTTGTTTTATTTTGTTTAATTTTATTTATTTTATTGATGAACTTAACCATTTTGGGCTGTGTTATTTTGCTAGTAGATATGTGCAAATGAAAGTCAGGATCAAGATGTGTGGGGAGCATTAATTTTAATTTATGTATAAATGCATGTATGAACACATATAAAAGGTGCCAGAACATCTTACATATTTGTGTTTGCTCAAGTGTACAAGAAATGTGATTGACACCACTGAAAAGGGAGAGGGCAGTTGAAATCAGTTAGAGCTTTTGGTACCTAAACTGGCATTTCTTGGTGTGTCCTGGAAGAGCCTTCGTCCTAATGATGCTCAGCAATAAATAACACAGGGAAGAGTAATAGCTGTCTATGGTAGCAAATTATAGTTGATTTATTGCACATAATATATACAGGTGCAGCTAATTTAATTAAACACAAGACCTTTTTAATGCTGTAAAGACAGCCCTCTCTAAAGCCAATCAGCACTGTGGTGCTGTAATAAGGCTTTAAGTGAAATAAGCAGCATTACAAGCACAGCTCTATTGGTCTGATCAGCCTCCCGTGTATTTGGGGGAGGGAGTATTTTTCCATAACCATTAATACCGCTTTAAGTCAACTCATGCCATAACAAAGTCGAATTTAATATACTGATGCAAGTTGCCCCGTTTCTGCCTCATCATGGAACAGCAGCTCCCATGAACCAGCAGATGTAGCTTGTTATTTTCTTGGTCAACTGAATGGTGCTGTGCTGGGGGTGGCTCAGCTGCCAGGGACAGAGGCTTGGAGCTCCCATGGTGTGGGATCTCACCCTGGGGATGGGAACAAATAACAAACAAGAAGTCGTGGTTCCCTGGAGCCTCTCTGCTTGCAAGTGGCTTGTATTCTATTCATCCCTCATCTGAGATGGAAAAGGGGGACTGTGGTGAAAGGAGCTTATGTAGAAGAGCTTGTACAATCCAGAATCCTGAAATGGTTTGGGTTGGAAGGGATCTTAAAGCCCATCTCATTCCCACCCCCTGCCATGGGCAGGGACACCTTCCACTAGCCCAGGTTGCTCCAAGCCCCGTCCAGCCTGGCCTTGGACACTTCCAGGGTGGGGCAGCCACAGCTGCTCTGGGCAGCCTGTGCCAGGGCCTCCCCACCCTCCACAAGGAAAATTTCTTTCTGACTTCTAATCTAACCCTGCCCTCTGGCAGTTTAAAGCCATTTCCCCTTGCCCTGTCCCTCTGTGCCCATACAGAAAGTCTCTCTCCCTCACACAGGCAGCGCTCGGTGTTACCTCGTCTGTATCTTTGCTTTTCTCTTTTATCATCCCCTTCTACTTCTTTTTTTCAAATCAGAGAAGTTGCAGTGGGTATCTGCCTGTGTGTGTGCATAGAAATCCACCTTTAGCCTGGCTGGAAGCTCTTCCCTCTGCTCCCTGCTGGTGTGATTTCCCTGGAGCAGGGCTGCTGAGCCTGCCCTGCAGTGCTGCCTTCCCCAGCTCATCACGATGCGGAGCCGAATCCTCTCCTGCAGATAATGGGGAAGATGCTCCACGATACTTTGCCACCATTACTTGATTATTTGTGAAGGCGTAAAAGGCTCAAGTAGCTGATTGATTAATTTTTCTCTAAGTTTTTCTTCCCTCTGTTGCCTTCATTTGGAACATGTAATCAGGGAAGGAAGATGCATTATGAATAGATGGGTATGCATATGAATGCTTAATTTTTTCTAATTCAGGCATTCATGTGGGCACATGTATCCCGCTGCATGCTGTGCTAAACAAATCTCTTCAGCGCTTCTGGAGGCAGAGGAGTGAGTTTGGTGTGGTTTTCTCCCTCAGTGCTGGAGCAGTTGCTGTTCCAGGAGTGTGAGGAGCGTCCATGGGGGCGGGTGCGTGCAAAGCTTGGTATCTCCCGGCACAAATCAAATGTCTACTTGACCTTTTTATCCCTCGCCACTGGGAGGAGGGCCAGCAGCTCTGCTGTAAATCTTTCCAGTCCGTTTGCTTTGGTCCAACACTTAGTTAGTCGCAGTTGAGGCTTCCGGTTTTAGGTCTGAAAGGTGTTTGTTGTCAGAAGCTGGTGGAGGGATGCGGGATCACCAGTGTGTGAGCTGAGCTTGGGAGAGGAACGGGAGATGTGGTTCCACGTAACCTGAGTGTCTGCAGCCACCTGGCTTGGTGTAGAGTGATGGCAGAGAGTGAGTTGTCTGTAAATTAAGGTGTAGGAGGAAGAAAATACTGTTTTGCAGTTTGGCAAAATGAGTTATTTTAAATACTTTTCCAAAATAAGTAGGATTCCTAAGCAAAAGGAAACGAAAATGAAAGCAGCTGCTGTGTTGGTTGATGTGATGGCTCTGTCGAAATTTTGAATTCCTTTTTTTCCTTCTTTTAAAATTCTTTTTCTGTGTAGTCTGGTCTGTCTGTGTGCTCTTTCTGGACGAGGATCTCCATGCCTCAGTTTCTTATCTATTTAATGGATAGAGTAACAATTAATCTCACTTCTCAAGGACTCTGTTGTGAAGTGCTTTTGAGAAATCTGGCCTGAAATGTCACATTTGATAAGGCTGCTTGAGAGCTTCCATAAAAAGTACTTTTAATCCAAATTATGTTTGATGATAAAATATTGTGAAACAGATTGCTTCCCTCTCTGTGCTCACATTATGTGTTAGGATGTGGAAGGGAGCTGAGACCTTTGAGCCAAAACTGGAGCATTTTTTGAAACCTATACTTTATTTTATGATTTGGGCAGAAGGAGGAGAATTGTCTGAACATTTCCCTCGGAGTGAGAATACTAACTTCATGTTTTAATTTCTCTTGGAAAAAACAGCGCTGTGTTCTGACTAGGTCCAGTATTTGCCCTTCTGTGCTGTACTAATTCTTCTTGTACTTGTAGTTCTGATTATGTTCCCTCAGCTGGTACTCCAGGAAACGTGTTTGTCTTTGAGCATGTCTGGTGACTCAGACGCGTCTCCGTGGCATCTGGTGAGCGTAATTGTCATTATTAATCTGCCCCGTGCCAGTCTGTCCTCGGAGCAGCGGTGGGAGGAAGGGAAGGTGCTGCATGACTGGGTGTGTTCTGCAGAGATGGGACTTGGGAGGAAGGTTAGAGAGAGCCTGGGTTTGGCTGATGTTCTTTCTCTTCCTGTCACTGCTTCCAGAACCATCAGAAATGAGCAGCTGGTGCTTGATGGACGTTGTTGGTTTGCTGGGTTTAGATGGGGTGTGTGGCCTGGCTCTGTGCAGAACAGTTGAAGTGAGAGTCTGGAGGGAAGCAGCTCTGGATGGAACGTTGTAGGAGTTGTTTCTGATGTCTGCTGGTGCTGGTCTGGGCTGAAGGGGCCATTCTGGTGTGAGCGTTGCACGTGCACATTGTCCCTTCAGAAACTGGGATGAGCTTTGCTGGCTCCCACTGGGTTTTCCTAAAAGCTGCTTAGTTTTGTAGAAGCCTGTCAGTGGTACCCAGCTCCAGCACGTGGGTGAAGGTACAGCTGATGACTAGCTCTGCTCAGCTCGAGCCAGCTCCCCTGGCTCCAGAGGAAGGGTTAATGGCTCCAGGGGCTGGAATCTGTGTCCTGCCTGTTGGCCAATGCGACCCTGTACTAATTATGTAATGCTGCTATTTTCACTGTTGTGTGTAAGTGTGGTGTAAGTTAATACCTGACTTTAGAGTTCAGAGATTCTCTGGAACCTGATACAACTTGGCATTATCTCCAGAGCTTTGTGCATTTTCCATTTTAAACACAGTTGAATGAAGTCTCCCACAATAAAGTCCATTCTTCCCTCTCTGGTTCATGTCAAGGCTCTGCTGCCCTGTGCTCTAACCACAAGGTGAGCCATACATTAGTTTTAAAATGATTTTTTTTTTCCCCTGAACCCAAATGCTCTCTGACAGTGTCTGTCCTTATGGGAAGGCTCTAAATGCTCTTTCTTCTGCTCTCTGTCTTCAGTGCTGGAGCTCTCACTTCCCAGTTCACATAATCACAGGCTTTTCCTTCATCCCCGTTGTTCATCAAACTTGACTGCCTGCTTAATGTCTTTTCCTTTTTTTTTTTCTCTAACTTGATGATTTTGGTCGTTGCTCCTGTAACAGCATTTTGTTGCCTGTGGCTTCATCATAAATTGGGGAAATTAATAGTGTATGATTGAGAGCATGTACTTTAAAATAAGATGAACTAGAAATAGAGATTTTTTTATTACTACTAAAAACACCTTTTTTGTCAGTCTTTCTGTTTTGAGCAAAGGGCACATTCTACTTTAACAATTTTATCATATGTGTGCTATTGTAATTTACATAAATGAATTTTAAATACAGTTATAAGCTGTGGGAAGATGTTATTGTCTCTGCACAATGAATGTGGAGATTTATGCTGTGCATACATCTTGTGTTAGATTAACATTTGTTCCCTTGTCTCTGTTGGATAGTGGCGTGATGGAGCCTTGAAATCTTTACACAGGTACTTCTCATGCTTATTTAAAACAGAATTTGAATTATTCTTCTTCCAGTCCATTCATTTCATGTAAATATGCCTTTGGATGTTTGACTCAAATCTGATGACATTGACAGAAGTAATAAAACTTCTGTTAGGAGTGAGATGGGAGCTGCTGGTACACCCTCCCACCCCTAAATATCAAACAGTTCCCATTTTTGCCAGGATCTGTGTGGGGGGAAGCTCTTGAGCTGTTCCAGGAGTCACTCCAACCCTGTGCTTAAACTGGTGTTGCTCTGGTGGGTTGGGACCTTTGCCACAGACATTCTCTGCTGTGTCTGTCTTGTCCAGCACTGGTGACAGGAGTTGGTTCAGCTCCTGCCAGGACTGTTCCAGCCCCCAGTGTAGTGCCTGTGCCCTGGAATGGGAGCGGGCTGTCACACGGGGAGCGGGAGCCGTGCCCTGGGAGGTGTTGGGTGTGCACAGCCCTTGTTGGAAGGAATCCTGCAGATGTGCTCTGTGCCTCCCAGGGGGAGGTGATGGCAGGCTTGGAAATGGAATTACAGCAGTTTGGAATGAGGATCTGTTCTCTTTCCACCCTTTCCAATTCTTACTTTTTCTCCAAAGGGGAACAACGTGCAAAATGGCTGTTTGCAAGTTCTGCAAATCCTTCTCCATGACATGTGCTGGTGAGGTCAGGGTGGGGAAGCACACCATGGAAGAGGGGGCTTCTCCCTGCTGGAGCTCTGGGGTTGGCCGGGAGGGTCACACGTGCCAGGATGAGTAAGAGAACCTTTGGAACGTGTCTGGAGAGCAGAGCTAACGAGCTGGAGCAGAGCTGCTTGCTGACTTGCCAAATACAAGCCTCTGGTAAATGCTCTTGTGGGGGCACTTAGCCTGCGTGTTGTGGGGGAGGAGAATAGCAATTTGACTTGGGGCTGGTGATTATTCAGTGGCTGTGGTTGAATTTCTCTCAGCTGTAGTGCTGCTTTGAGTTCTGGGGACAATTACCAGCTCTTCTAGATGTCTCTTATTTCCATAGCTTAAAAATGGCCATTTGGGGCAGATCCACCTGAGTGACGTGCCTTTCTTCAAGGCTGCCTATTGAATTCTGACTACCAAGAGTCAGATTTTACTGCTTCCCTGTCAAGTAAGGGCCTGTTGCTGGGAGCTGGGCTGAGGTGTGTGCACAGACATGCAGAGGGGTGAGAAGAAAAGGTGCTTTTACCTCTTCTGTGCACACCACAGAGGGATAGATTATTATTCTTAATTTATCATCTGCACAAGCATCCATCTGTATTATTCTGAGCAGACTTTGTTGGACAGCTGTTCAATTCATCTTGGTTTGTGTCAGAGGAGGGGTGGCTTTTCAGCTGCAAGGAGCACAGCGTGTGAGCCTGGGCAGTGTCCCGTGTGTGTGGTGGTGCTGGTGGCATTCCTGGTGGTGGGAAGAGCCGGTGTGCCAGGTCCTGGTGCACAGCCCCACGGGCAGGAGCTGTGGGGGCTCTTGCCGTCCTGTGTGCTGCTGGAGCCTGTCCTGCTCTGCTCTTTGGCCACGCTGCAGGTGAGGGCATGGAGGGCGAGGTGGCTCTCCTAAGGCTGCCCCAGTCTGAGGGAGGCATTACGAGTCCTGGTCAGACACTCCTGTCCCGGAGCCCGCGGTGTGGGTGTGCGGAGCTGCCAGAGCTGTAGTGGCAGTGAGGGTGTTTAGCGTCACAGCTTTGCTTTCCTGCCAGCTGGAGTCTGTTCCCATTGTGATTGAGAGCATTATACTTACCATAAATGTTTCTTCTTAAAATAAAAATTAAGACAAGAAAAGCAGGGAAGCGTGGGGGTTGTGCCAGAGGGCTCCGTGGAGCTTGGCTGGCAGCCGGCTCCGTGCCCGTCACCTCCTGGGAGCCCAGAGCCTGCGGGCAGCTCCGTGGGCTCGGGCAGCCTCCCTGGCGCTGGCCACGCTCCCGGGGTGGGCAGCCAGGCTGGGCTGGGGAGAGGGAGCCAGCGAGGCGGCTCCGGCCCTGCCGGCGGCTCCTGCCGTGGATGGCCCGGGCTCAGCGGGCACCGCGTCACCGGCTCGCGCCCGCCGCTGCCAGGCTGTGACGTGGGCACGGCTGGCCCGGCCTGGCCTGCCCGGGGCTTGGCCCCTGTGCTGCTGCAGGGTTGGTTTTAGGGAGGGTGTATGGCAGGGACACGCCGGGAACAGTCTCGGCTCCTTAAAACCCGAATTCTCTTTGCAGGCTCCTGAGGGAAGTGCTGCCAGCCCTGCTTAGGGAGGGAGCAGTGTTATGCAAAGCCATGATTTTAATTTTTCCAGCTGATTTGAGAGGATGGGGGACAAGAGAGAGGAAGACTGCAGTTGAAAGAGGGGGAAAAAACTGTACAAATAATCCACATATTTTTTGTTCTCGCTGTTTTTCTGTTTAAAAAATAGTTTACGTGTTCTAGGTCTGAGTAATGACTGGCTATTTGCAAAGTAAAATTAGGAGGTTGAGGAAGTACAAAAGTTTTGATCTCATGGTGGTTTGTTTTTGTTTTTGGGTTTTTTTAATCTTGATTAAATGAATTCTGCTTCTAAAAATGTCTGAATATTTCATTGAATTTTTTTTTTACCCGGTTGCTACAGTGAGAGGTTTGGGTGCTTTAAGCTTGCTCTGTCACTCGCTCTCTTTCCACTCCTACTCTTGGTGTTGCCTCTCGTTTCCAAGGAATGCTCCAGTCTTACTTTCTTGCTTTTGGGCTGTTATTACCTTCCCTGGGAAAGGCATGAATAACACTTATTGTCAGGTAAATACAGGTGCTGTGTGGTTTTCCTTAGCAACAGACTCACCTGGAGGTGGTTTGAGGCCTCTAAGGGCCTGGAAGATTTGGTAAATTAATCTGCTGGGAGATGTCCTGCTGGGCAGATGTGGTCAGGTTCTTGTGGTGTCCCTGTAGCCTGGCTGATGTCACCTCGGCCCAGGGAAACAATTAATTGGTGGTGTGTGAGCCGATTTGTTTTACCTTCAGGTGCCTGTCACACTTTCAGAGGTTGGTGCTCCGTGGTGCGGAGTGTCTGCTCCAGCTTTTCCTCAGATTAAACCCTGTGCTCACAGAGGATGAAGGAAGGCAGCTCTGACAAGAAGTTTCTAGGCCAGAGTCGCATCCATTTACATATGACAGTGGTGATTAAGCTGCTGAAGAATAAGTGGCAGGGAACACAGGGATGTTGGTGCACTGATGGTCCCTGCCTCAACCTCCTGGAGTCATTACAGAAGGAAATGAATGTTTGGAGTCAGAAGCTTTATCTCAGGAGACAAGGATTGTGTGGACCTTGCTGCAGAGGCACTGCACAGGTTGGGAAGTCAGAGCTGGGATTGTTCATAGAATCACAGAATGGTTTGGGGTGGAAGGGACCTTAAAGACCATCTAGTTCCAAACCCTCTGCCATGGGCTGGGACACCTTCCAGTAGAAGGTGATCACTGCTGAGGTGGCTGCTGGGAAGACTGGAATAATCAGAGGTCGAATTAAACGATGGTGGGTGTGCCTGTAGTGTGTTAAATTTCCAAAGCAATGTGCAGTCATTTAACCCTCCACTGGGAAGGATCATTACCTGTTCCACAGATGTAGAAAACTAAGGGGCAGAAGTGGCCAGGTGGGTGGCAGAGCCTGGCAGTCGGTGCCAGAGCCATATTTAAATGAGTGCATGGTCTTGACTTCATCAGGATCGCTGACTTGTGCTAATCAAAGCTGTGATGGGCCTGCTGCAAACTATTCAGGGGTCTCTGATTTTCTTTTCAGCTCTGAACTGACTATGACAGTAGCACAATACTCTGAAGTTCAGTAATAGTCCAATTGAAACCAAAGAGCTGCTCTCTGCTCAGAGAGGGACTGGCTGGGAGTCACTGCTGCTGAGCTTGAGACCAGTGTTACGGCTGAATTCAAGCAAACCACCTTCTCTCCTTCCCTCTCACCTATAAATTCATGTTCTGTAACATTATTTGCTAAAATTCTGACATGGGTAGTTGAAGCTGAAATGTTCCAATCCACGGCAGAGTGGCTTGGGCATCCCCAGTTTGACCTTACTTTCCTGGCTGCTTGATAGCTGAGGGAATGGCTGAGCCTTGAAGTCGATGCAGAAATTATGTTTTGCAAACTATTTTGTCTTTGCTGTCTTTGAAGGATCCAGCTGGTGTTTCTGGCCAGCCTCACCCATCCCTTGGGAGAAAACATGAGGTCATTCAGCCTCCATTTGCAAGGGCACTGAGCAGGGCAGAAGACAGGGGTTATTTTAAGCTTCTACTGACCAAAGCAGGATTTTAGACAATAAAAACCACTTGTGTCCTGCCTCCCGTTACCTTCAGCTGCCCAGATTCAACATTTTATATCGTCCGAATGCAACTTGCTGTGCAGGAGGGAAAAATTGGCCATGGGAGTATGTTTGTGCAGTTCTGTATTTTTGGTAGGTATTTTTATATCCTTGGGAAGACTTGGCTGTGACAGCTGTGTGGGGTAATGCAGTGTAGTGACAGCTTTGGGTTGTGCTGAAGCTCTGCTAGTGAAGGAGCCACGCGGCGTGTTCTGCCTCGCACCCCGAGTGCTGCTGTGGTGCTCAGCGTGTGCTCATTTGTGAAGCTGGGTCAGGCTGGAATTTAGGAAAAGGTTCTTCCCTCAGAGGGTGGTTGGGCACTGAACAGGCTCCCCAGGGCAGTGGGCACAGCTCTAAGGCTGACAGAGCTCAGGGAACATTTGAACAACACTCTCATGGGCAGGGTGGGATTGTTGGGGTGTCTGTGCAGGGTCAGACTGATGATCCTTGTGAGTCCCTTCCAGCTCAGGATATTCTGTGATTCTGTAATAGTCACACCTTTTCACTTTGAAGTTTTTCCTTTCCTGTGTACACAGATTCTGGGAATTTCAGACTACTTTGCAAAGGAGGCAGAACTACCAAAGCTGGGCCTAAGCAACACGCACAACCAGAGTCAGTGGTCAACCTGCTGTGCTGGGCATCCACCCTCTGCCCAGCTCCTTCTGCTGGAGTTAGGGCTTGTTGGGTGTCCTCTTGGTGACTCTGGTGCTTTCCTGTCTCTGTTTATCTTGTCTGCTCTCCCTCGAGCTTCCTGGAGCAGGGAGTCCTGTTCTGTGTCTGTGTAGTGCCCTTCCAGGGTAGGGCCCTGAGCTCCTCTGGACCTCTGTGGGTGCTGGCATAACATGAGGAGAGTAACACTGCTGATGCAAGTGTCCTTAAATGCCATTTGGCATGCACACAACTCACATTCCACTTATCTCAAAGGAAAATATTGTAGGCAATTTAATCCATAATGCAGGAAAATAGCAGGGAGTTTTAAAACATTGCAGTGAAGAGCCAGTGGCGTATGGAGAGGTTGGAATTGAGAGAAGTTGTATGTAGTTTGATTCACATATTTTTTGTTTGTTTGGGGTTTGTTTGTTTATTTTGGGGGTTGTTTAGGATATCTGATGTCATTTCAGGTTTAGCAGAGTGTTGTTGATCCAGGAGTGGAAGTTAAGGGTAGAGAAGGGAATGTTTGCAATTAGCTACTTTCACGATAAACATATATATCATAGTGACTGATCTATCTATCATAATACAATTTCCATCACTTTGATGTATTTGGGTGATACTGAGGGGAGAGGAAGCTTGCTTTCCCTGAAAAATGAATCTGAAGTGCATGTTAATTTTGTTTTCTGTCCTTCCAGTCTCCTCCCTGACAGAGCATAAAGTTTGTGGGACAAAGCAGCTTTAATGCCATCACTGTCATTCCTTCACGTCTCAAAGTGTAGCTTGCAGCTGCCATCCTACAGATAAAAATGTGTTTCCTGAGCCAGCAGGAGTGCTCTTGGAAAATATGATGCATTCCCTTTTCCAGGCACTGAGAAATCCTCTTTCCCTGTGGCTGAAGTCCAGGGACCCTTTGGGTCCCCTGCAAGGTGGGGATTGTGGTTCTGTTTGTGCTTGTGTCACAGCAGGGCCAAGCATTCCGTGTAAGAGGCATGTGTTGGGAAGAGTAGGGGCAAGTGCTGACTATTGAGAACAAACTGTAGAAAAAGAGCAAATGATGAGTCCCTCAGTGAGGGGGAAGATGGAGGAATTCCAGGGAGGAATGCTGGTGGTGCAGGGTGGGGGGCTTTCCTGGCTGCTCTTGGGGCTGGGGGTACCTGGTAGTCCCTCATTTCTGAGCTGCTGAAGAATGTCAGCAGGTTTAATCAAGTGGCTGAATTTTGGAAGCTCAGCCTGTGAAATTTCAAATGTGCCCTGATGTTGAGAAGGTTCAGAGGCTCTGAATTGCATCTCCCAGAGGTGGGAGCGTGGCTGGGCAGTGCCCAGAGGGGAGCACTGGGGGACACAGGCCTGCAGGGATCTGCTGGGTTCTGTGTATGGTGTTAAGCAAACAACTTCTCCTCTGCTTGCTGTTTTTTATGGCTTTTCCCTTGTTTAAGAATGGATGCTTGCACTACATGTTTACTGAAATGCTGTTTTGCTGGGAGATCTGAATGTTTGCCAAAATCTAAACATGAGTGACCTTGGGATTTGGAGCCCTTATGCAAGGATCCAGGAAGGACAAGATCTCTGCTGAGATGTTGCCTGTGACTGTGCATAGCAGAGTGTGCAGCAGGCAAGCTCTGCCAGAGCTGTGTGTCACAGGAGCCTTGGGATCCTGCTGAACTGCTTAAGGATGTTCCTTGGTGCACAGACTCTGTACTCCAAAGGAGGGAAGTTTGCCTCCTGGATCTGGAGGGGAATGTTGTTGAACATGTTGCAGCCTAAAGGCCATCTCTTGTTAATGAAATTTGAAGGGAAGTTCTTACTGGAAGGAATCTCTTGATCTTCTTTTAATGAAATGTGAGGAGCGATTGAGTGCCTTCTTCAGCTGGGAGAGCTGGTGACAGCGCGAGGGCTGGGTGGCAGGACCAGGGAGAACATAGTTTGAGGCCTTAGTGCAAAGCATCTCCCTCTCTCTTGTTCCTTCCCATCTTTGGCCACCTCAGTAGTGTGTGATTGTGCTGTTCTTGCTCCAACTTTGTTTGCACAGCACCACAGTCTCACCAGCAGAGCTGGTGCACTGCCAGAACGTTGCTAATGAAGAGGAGATCCAGCCCTAACCAGTGTGAAACGGAAGAGACTGAATCACATCTTTCTCCCAGCCCCATGAAGCGAGTATTTTCTGTCATGGGAACCTGGGTGATGTTTCTCTTGTGTTGGCTTCTATAAATCACATCTCCACGAGCAGCGGTCTCCTCCTCTACCATAGATAAGCCTTTGATCATTGGCTTTGCTTCTCAGCAAAGTGCCTCCGTTGCAGCAGGAGGGCAGCTGGCAGCGAGAACTGATCGATACTGACTTTTTTTAAACATTCCTAGTTTCAAAGATTAAATATTGTACTAGACTTTATGATTTGAGGTCATTTTAACCTCCTGCCTTTGGGCTAAGACATCTCATCTGCCTCTCATTTTTCAGGCTCTGTTACATATGTATTTGAAGCCGTATGTAGAGTAGTAAAAGCTTGTAGCTCTCTTCTGGTAGCCGTTAAAAAAGGGAGGGAGCAGTGTGGGAGCCACGGGCTGTGTGACAGCCAATACTCCCCCAGCTTCTGATTGGAATTCAAAGTGGGTTTGCACCATTTGCCTTCCGTCATATTTCCCCACATTAGTGGTTAACCTCAGTAGGACACTCCCATATTATTATTATTGTCTTTCAGGAAAATTGCCTGAAGAAAATGAAGTTCAAGTCGTATCAGGCAGAGGGGTTTTTTTAAGCCTGTGAGGGGAATTCCTTCTGAACGGGCCCTTGTGGGGAAGGAAAGAGGCAGAAGCCTTATTTAAGAGAAGTCAGTCAGGAGATCTCTCTCCTCCCACAGCAGACTGAGGCTGGGAGATGTGATGGTGCAAGAGGCTGATACTCGTCCTCCTTTTCCTTTTGCACGTCTTCTGGTGACATTAGCCAGAGGACATAAGTGAGGAATAATAATTTGGGTGCCACTGAGGTGCAAGACTAAGATGTGAGGGGGCCCTGGTGCTGAAAAGTCAGGCTGCCTCTTGTTTGACTTTTCCAGTAAAATAATCTACCTCCCTGAAATTCTTCCTCGTTGTCTTTTCTTTCTGGTTGTTTGGTTTCTCATTAAAGCAGTGGTTGTGTTTGCTTTGGAGGTGATTGTGTGTCTCTGGTCGTGCTGCATCCGATACGTTTATTCACTTTGGAAAGCAACTGGGATCCTTTAGGATTAAAGGTCCACATGAATGAATGGGATTTCCTGGTTTTGCACGTGTGTTAACTTGTGTGTGTTACTCTGGGTCTATTTTTGTACCTTTTTTTATTACCATGCATACATGATGGTTTCAAGCCTTTTGAAGGGGCACGTTACAGGCTGATGTTAGGAGGGTGCTGCAGGTCTGTGTCTCTTCCTGCTCTCAGGGGTGTTTAGCATTCCAGCAGCAAGCTGTTGTGGATGAGTGTTACCAGCCAAACCTGGAATGCTGCTCAGAGGTGCAGGTGGTTTGTATCGATACGTATTTCCATTACTCTTAAGCTGGATTCTGATTTCAGCAGTCGCGTTTCCATGTCCTGAATTGGTTTTGGTGATGGAAACACTTACTAGAAAAAGTGATTTGCTGTGCATTTCTCTTTCCCCTAAAGGAACATTTTCAAGAATTGCAGGGGAAGATTAAACACTTAGTCTTGCTCTCCTAATCTGAATTGTTCTGTGAAAGCTTAATTTAAATAGTGTGCTCCTGATCCAAATTTGCTGCTCTCCACTGACAGTCAGCTCTGAGAGCGTATCTATAACACACACACAGGATGGTGAGGGGGAGGCATTTTAACCTCTGCCAAGAGGAAAACACAACAGTTGGGAGAGGCACAATGTAATGGTAAATATTTTATTGACATGTTCCAAACATATTGGATGTAAATTTAAACACTATCTGAGATTTGTTAAGTTTCCTTGTGTGAATTTTTATGTTCCTGTAAATCCTGGTTCATTAATTGGCTGTAAAGTAACGAACATCTGAGGGAATCCTTCAGCAGCCTCTGTGAACTGTGCTGGGTGGTGATAAACCCCTGTGAGGACAGAGCCCAGGCCCCCAGGAGCAGCCCTGCTGTGTGCTCAGCTCTCCTTGGGAGGCCCTGGAACGGCGGGTGGGAGCACATGGAAACCCTGTTGGCTTGGTTCCTGCCCAAAATGCAGGGGAGATAAAACCCATGCTGGTGTGAGTGAATGAAGGATGGGTGAGGAGGCGTAGGAGACAATTTTCTGTCTCCTAAGGAGGTTGTTGGGCTCTCCAGAGAAATGGAAACTTCTGTGTTAGCTTAACAAAGATAATAAAACCTTTTAAACTGGTCTCTTCAGGCACTGCACCGGCGCGTTTCCAGTACCAGTTAGCTCTGATGTGGCTCCTGGTCAGTAATTTGTGAGGAGTGACTGAATTTGGGATAAGGCTCAGCTCTTCAGTGGCTGTGAAGAAACAAAGCAGCCCACAGCAGGATCAGGCATGGACCCCTCTGCCCTGTGTCCCCAGGCTTGGGGGATTCTTCCCCACTGTGTTTCCTTCCACAGGACAAGAGCAGAAAACCTGGGGTCAGGAGGAGTTTAAAACTCCCATGGGGTGTGGGGATGGTGAGGGGACCTTGGCAGTGCTGGGCTGGTGGAACAGCTTCTGGGAAACCTCGTCCTCTGACCACCAAGCTGTCAATAAGGACCGGACATGGAATTGTTCCTCTGTGGCTCTAGAACCTGAGTGTTTGTCCAAAAGGCAGAGAGTAGAAATATTTTGATATTTCAAATATCAAGTCTGCAGCTTGCTGTGAATGTTGCACTTAAATGGGATTTTATAGGGATGCATCCCACTGGCTTTTATTAGCACCCTCATAAATTGAAGGTTCTTCATTAGATGTGCAATAAACGTTTTTACTCTCGCAGCATTCTGAAATGTTTTCAGCTACCTGCCCTTGGATGTTGGCTTTCTAATGGGAGACTGTTAAAAAGAAAAAATAAATCCAGTTTTGGATATACAGTTTGGCTCCAAAAGGTTATGCAGCATTTATTTCACTGCAGTTCTTCTAAAATTCTTTTGCTAGAGCATTTTGAGGCTTTTTTTGATTTTCAGTCTAGCTAATTAGATTTCTAGGGCTCAGAGGACTTGTCTTTGATGCTGTCAGGAATCCAGAGACAATGATGATGTCTGTATTTCAGTAGTTAACTGCAGGGGTTTGCAGGATTGAATGACTCAGAAGCTGTGGCTTTCCATCCAAAGGTGGCCTGGTTGTAGCTGTTGCTCTCCTAAGTTGGTTGTAACACTGGGGTGGGATGTGTGTTTGTTCCTTTCATAGACTTTCCAGAACTCAAACCTTCCATTCAAATCCAAGATTGAGAAAACAGCTTTTTAAAAATAAACAGAATAGGCTTATCGGGAGTGAGTCTCCTTTTTGGGGCCTCAAAATAACTGAGGCATTGCTAAATTTTTGTGAAAGATGCCTCTTTAGAAATTAGGAGTTAGGTCATGTGAATAAATTACTGGCAGCGAGGAGGTGCCTTGAACCTGGTGCAGCACATCCCTGTGGTGGTGCACACATGCACTCACACGGCTGGGGTTGTTTAACCAACCTGGCTGCGGCCACACCTTCCAAATCCTGAGTCCACACACTTGTCTCATCACCTCAGGAGAGCACGACACGAGGGATTAAGGCTTGGGCAAGGCTTGGAGAGGGTGCTTACGGGCTGGAACACCTGTTCCGGTTCACATTTGGACGTTGATTTGTAAAATGCGAATTTTCTGATGTTTATTGAATTGTCAGAGGCAGGAAATGTGTATGGACATGTCTCTCACCCTTCATTTAGTAGCATGTCATGCATTAGAGGTGCCCAGTGATACCCATTAGTTCAGAGTTTACTCTGGAGCTTTCTTGAGCTCGTGTTCTGGAGACTTGCCCTGCCCTATGCTGCTGTCTCCTTACCTGCCTTCTCTTAGGTGGTTTTTCCCATTATCTCATTAGGTGGGCTGTTGGATTAGATGTAAGTGATTACAGGCTCCAGCTCAGCCTGTTGGAAGGAGGACTTCTGGGTAATCACAGAAGAACAAAACTATTAAACTTGCCAGTAGCCATAGGAAATGTTGCTTGAAGGAGGCAGGAAACACAAGGCATCCATTGTTATCTTACCTACAACCTTGGTGAGAAACACTTTGTATCCTACAGTGTCCTTCTCCTCCTACCCACCTGAGGCCTTACAGAATGGTGTTGAGGATATGAGTCCATGTGCTAAAATATCTAGGAATGTGATTCACAGCCGGATCTACGGCTCACCAAAGAAAATTACTTAGAAATCCTGTTGAGGAGGATGAAGGGAAGGATCAAAAGGAGCCAACCTTTTGTCGTCTGCCAACAAGCAAAGCACTCTTGTCAAACACTAGTTATGGAAATGCCCCTTTTACAGAATGAAAAGTGGTCCTCCCAGCACTGTGTGTAGGATCTGCACTTGACCTGAGCACAGCAAGTCTTCATAGATATGGGCTTTTTTTCCCCACCTGCGTCCGCTTTTGTCTTGCCTTGGCTCCCCTGGCTCGAGTGGCGTGCGCAGATGTGCCAGTGCAGATGTGATGGGACTTGAAGAGAGCTGCCAGATTAGCTGAGCAGTGCTTTTTTTTTTTTTTTTTTTTTTTGTATTTTGCCATTTTAATCTTGGTTAAACCTCTTAGTCAGAGGGTGATTTCCATTTCATCTTGAGTTATGTTGGGCTTCCATGCTCATTTCAAGCTATAGCTTGCCTCCTTAAACTTCTGATGTAACCCCTGTTGCTGCATTGCCCGTGGCTGTGAGGAGCCATACCTACTCCTGGGTATATAAATATTTTCTATTTTTTGCCTTCATTTGTCAGATGTTTGGGTCTGGTATGAGCAGGAATGGAAAAGTTTATGCTTGTTTCAGGAGGAAGTCAACAAACGTTTATCTGAATGATCAAAACAGAATTTATGGGGAAATACAATGGAAACTATTCCTGGCTGTTTAGAAGCTGATGTACAGGGGTAAGCCAAGAGGAACAGAATGAGAAGAAAAAGTGAACTGAGTACACTCCATGAGACTTCTCCTGATCCTGAACTGCAGTGTGTTTCTGCTAAGCAAACTCTTCTTCTTTGCTTGTGTCTCATACTTGCCAGGGATTTGTGATGTGCAACAAGGGAAAAGCAATGGCCCTCCTTCTTGTGGAGCCAAAGGAAATGGTATTTTTATTCTAAAATAGTTTATCACCTGGTATTATTTTATTGCTTTTCACTACCCTCCATAGCTGGCATGGCTGTTGACCACCAGCAGCTCCAGGCCAGGGTGTACTGCAGGGTCAGGAGCAAAGCTGCCTCTCCTGGGCTGGCTGGGGCAGGGCTGTGCCTGGTGCCACGGCTGCTCCGCTGCATTCCAGCTTAATGAGCCTCTGCTTGGATTCTCAGGCTTCCATTTTGTGTCTCATCCAGAGCTGGCTCTTCCTGGGAGGAGGACAGCATGCCAGCCTGCTTGACCAGGCTGTGGTGGTTGCAGCCAGGTTGCTGATCTCATTAGGGTGACTCTAATGAGGTGTGACAGGCTGGCGAGTTCAGGCTTTGGCTGCTGGAAGGGAGCCGGGTCTGCACAGAGTGGGGTTCAGGCGTGTGTGTTACCTGACTTCAGCAAATGTATCTCAGCTCTTTACAACTTTACAGCCAGTCTAAGGGACCTGACGGGGAAGACACACTCGATATGAAATTATAGCAAATCTGCTGCTACAGCAAACCTGTAACTAAACCTGACTCTGTCAGGTGGGTGAACTGTACCCTGTATGTTCCTCCTCTCCTGGCATCAGGAGGTTGCAGGGGGCTGGTGAGGTGGTTCTGTGCAGCCTCAGACAGCAGTGAGGCCAGACATGTTTGGAATGACCTTCTGTCTGCAAAATGTTACCTGTGCAAGACCTGGTGGCCTCATTCCTTGGCTTTGGCAGTCCGTGGCCTCTCCTTCAGAGGACAGTGATGCCTCTTGATTTCCTGATTGAATTTGGTTATTCCTGGGGAAATTGGGGTGTGTGTGCAAGGCTCACTTGGTAACAAAACCCGTGAGGTCTCACTGCTGTTGTTTTACTGTGAATTAGAACCCATCACTTTGAGCCAGCTTTCTTCTGTCTCGTTGATTTGTGCCTCTGGGGACTGAGGTGGGACACTGTGTGACACACAGAGTGGGCTTTTAACGTGCATGTCACCTGTGTTGTGCCTGTCTCTGCTTCCTTGAGTAGTCTTCCTGCAAGTTCTTAATTATTTTGTTCAAGCTGTGGATATGGATACACCCTGCTTGCCCTAGGCAGCATCACTTAGGGAATACTTTCTCTCCTGTTCCTTGCAGTGGCAGCTTCAGGCTGTTGCTGAACCCTCATTCTTTAGGTGGAAATCAATGCAGTTAATGTCATGCCAGCTAAAGCTATGCTGTTACTAGAGCACTGTGTGCTGGAAAATTGAAAATCTCTGCAGTTAAAAGGCTTCTGTTGCTTTCTTCAAATTCTCTAACCTCCTCATTGGTGATGTTATGTTTAGAGATAGTCCTGTAGAGCTGCTGAGATCTTGCAGAACAACATTCCTGTTGTTGTGGAACTCCTGTAGGTCATTCCCAGGTGGATATAATGCTTACAAGATGCTAAATACATGGAGAGTGTTTTACAGAGTGGGAAAAATACTTAATGGTGTCTCACATTTATTGCATTTGATGTCTTTCAGTCTGTGTTGATGGTGTCATTACCTTTGGTGTAGCAGGAGGCTGAGCTGGTGACTGAAAATTGGCAGAGGTGAGCCCTGCCCCGTTTGTGCCATCTGATTCTGCCTGGCACCTTGCAAACCTGCTGGTCTCTCTGCCACCCTTGTCATGGTCTTTGGAAGCACAGCATGGTCCAGTGACCCCCTTGAGCCTGCTGAAGCCAGAGGTGGGCTCGCAGCCCTCCCAAACCCATGCTGGGCCCATTGTGTCCCCTCCCACACTGAGTGTTTTGAGCAACAGTGCCCAGTTGCAGCGGGGAGACGCTGCAAGAGCTTCCCAGAAGGGTCGGTATTTTGTCACCTAGGTGACAGTTTGTTACCCTGCCAGTTGCCTGGAGTGCAGCAAGCCACTCCACATACAGCTGACGTGGTTTAGGCACTTCTTAGTGAACAAAATGGGTGGCTGTATCTATCCATGGTCCTTCTTGTCTCTCAGATAAACCAGGTTCCAACTGTTGCATCTGTGATGAGGCTGCTTTGAACTGGTGAATCTGGCAGCACTTGTCTGCTTTGTCTCTTTTCTTCTCAAAATGGTGACATGAAGAGGGATGCCCTGATTTAGAAGTGCTTTTAGAAACATGAATCTTCAAAAGGCTGTGGGAGATGGGAAGGTACTCAGGCTGTCCACTGTGGATTTATACTGCAGGTCATGAATCTGGGCTGGGTGACTGCTCTTTGGGGTTTTTTAATTCTCTGAGTTTCATGATGCCTCTTGGTAACTAAGGCTGAAGTTTCTTCTTTGCCAGTAACCGAGTACTAAACAACCATCCCTTCCAGCAAGGGTAAGGAACTACATCTCTGCTGTGTGCCTCTTGTCTTCTTCAGGGCTGGATTATGTGTGTAGCATTAAAGTCAGGTTGCACATAACATCATGTCAAGCATTGAACAACTGTAGTTGCCATAGGTTGTATTTTAAAACAATCTTCTGCTACCTCCTCACAGGAGGAATAAGATTAATTTAAAGCTGTTCCTTCCTTATTAAGTATGGGCTTAGGTAAGGCTGAGACTGGGTAGGACTTTGCTTTGTCTGCTTCTTGTGCCAGCATTGAGAGGGTGTCCCAGAGCCCACCTGTCCTTGAGCTCTTTGCAGTGTGGGGGCAGAGTTCCCAGCAAAGGAAGCCAGTGAAAGAGTAGCCACTGGCAGTAAAGAGAATGGATAAAACTTGCCAACTAACTTGTGTTACTGGTCTGCCCTCCACCTCCTCTCCAGGAGTTGTTTGTTAACAAAGGTACTCACAGCTTGGGGAGTGCACCATAATCCTTACAAGTCATTTAAAGCAGTGTAGGCAGTTAAAGATTAATTTTGCATGCAGTGACCTCTTTATTTTTAACTGCTTTGCCTCCTGCATCTTCAGAAATAACAAACAAATGCTCCAAACATACCAACCCCCTTGGAAGACAATGATTTCATTGTGGCTGTGAACATGACATACATTACATAAATATTGGTGCTTCCATGCCTGCTGATTCTTTGTCCTTGGAAGCAGAGCCTTGCAGCCCCGCTGGCCGTGTTTCGTAAGAGCTGGGGAGGAAGCTCAGCAGTGCAAGGCACTGACGTGAGTGCTCGTCCAGGCTGCCTTTCTAGCCTGGGCTGCCTTGCAAGGTGGATATTTTTCTGTTAATGTGCTCGGACTGGTTTGTCTGTCACTTCTCTTGAGCAGGCCACAGCTGTTGTGGCACTTGTGTGCATTTATCTCGAGCTTTTAGATGTCTTTGTGCTGGTTATTGCAGGATGCAGAAGAGCTTTACATGCACAGTTCAAGCCCTGTGTCATCTCTGGCAGAAAAGTAACGAGGCCTGATCCCTGTGAAGGCAGGGGGAGGCAGAGGAATGATGCACAGGGAAATTGTCCTTGCAGCACACTCGGGAAGCGTGTTGTGTTCTACCCCTTCCTCCCACGTGGTGCTGTACAGGACAGCAGTGTCCTCCCACAGTGACACAGCCACGCTGCTCTTTCAGCTGCAGTGATGGAGTATTGTGTTAAGGAGCTGCAAGTCCCAGTTCTCAGACCCTGCTGATGATTGGTGCTGGAACTAATTTTAATTTCCTGAGGGCTACATATAACTCCAGTGGAGCTACGAGTTATTCTCTGCTTGTTTCTGTAGCTAGGCCACACTTTCTTGCAGAGAATGAAATCTAAATCTCTACATGACCTAACAGTTGTTTCCTAAAATATGAACAAAATCAAAGAATGAAGAATGTGTGTTGTTCAGAGCAGCTTGAGAAGCTGAAATACTCTCTGAAGTTGCTGAGAGAAAACAAAGTAGGGGGTTTATGGGGTTTTTCTAGATTGCTTAATGCATTAAATTAATCTTTGCTAGCAAGCCTTTTAAATTAAGTCAAAGTAATTGTGTATATGTACTTCTGTAATTGTCAGGTCACTACTCAGGTGCAGGCAGCAGGGAGGATAATTTTTGGTGCAGTATCTCGCTCCTTGGACCAAAGATACTTTATCAGAGCTTGATGGATGTGTGAGAGAGAAGTGGAGTGTAACCTGCACGCAGGGGCTCGGGGTGGGAGCAGAGCCTGCTCGGCTTGTTTAACCTTTGAGTGCCTCTTGGCTCAATGGCCCTTGGATACTGCTGCTTCATGGAAAAAGTTCTAAATATAGCACTCGTTTGTTGTTGAATAATGACTTTAGAGGGTGGATGCTGGGGTTTCCAGCTCCTTGCAGGGCCTAAGCAGTGCAGGAGTGAGATACTGTAAATGAGACCATTAATGAGGACTCAGGCCAGTCATACTGCTGAGCATTGACACACCTGTTGATTTATTTGTAGAATATTCTGTTGATAGTCTGTTTGTCATAAAAGCTCCTTGAGATGAAACCTGAGGATTTCTTTTACCCTTAGGAGATGTTGCCTTTTCATTCCCTTGTTTACCTGGTATGACCAGCTGCCAGGCATGGGACTTTGCTGTCCATAGGTCTGCTTTTAGAGTGGAAGAGATTTTGAGGGTAAATAGAAAGGGCAGGAAATGTTTTGGGGAAAGGGATCAACAAGACCATCTTTCCCTGGAAAAGGGAGAGATGAAATTTAGGAAAGGGTGAAGAAATTGGCCTAATGTCCCCCAGGAGGTCAGCGATGAAGCTGGGGTCTGAAACTTCTTTATCAGTCCTTTAACCGAGATATCATCCTTTACTGGAAGTTCAGAAACCCTCTTGGTTTTAACCACCCAGTGAGTGAATCTGCTTCCTTTGTGGCTCTGTTTTCCCAGAGCTTTTACCTCAGAAGACCCTGCCATCTTGAACAATTTCCCTGTGTAATGCTTGCTTCATTGCTGTTTCATTTCACTAACTTTCACTTGAAAATCAGATGCTTCCCTATCTTTTCTTTTTACTTCCTTATACAGCTTTTCCCTGTTGCTGCAGCTCATTAAATCCTGCAGCTGTGTGTTATTTAACATCATAAAGTGGTTAGAGATATCATTCATATAAAAGGATACAAAATGAATGTGCATTGTAATTCTAGTCTCGAGGTAGCAAACTTCTCTGTGGAGTTGTGACTTAACTTATGGCTTTGTAAAAGCTTTTACTTGCCTTTATTTAGCGCTTTTCTGACTCTTAATGATTTGCGTGCAGGTAAATATATTTATAATGCAGTTATTAAGTAATCTGTGTAATTATGTACATTGATATAGGTATGAAGTGTATTGAAAACGTCAGTTATTCCTCTTGCCCTGCACTGCTACCTGCTGGCACCGTGCCACGTGCCCGCCCTGACCTGTGGTCACAGGTTCCTGTTCTGCTGAAAACTGATGCAAATAAAGCCATGCCCCAAACCCTCCGGGGAGGCAGGTGTGCAAGTGCCAGGGGCCAACCTCCAAGAAAGAGGAGAAGGTGGCAGAGCTTTGCTTTTCAATTATTTGGTAATGAGGATCTTGCTGGCGTTTGGCACGCGGGTTTGGCGCAGCCACGGCAGCCCTGATGTATTGCACTGGTGTTCGTGGCTCGTGGCTGGAATGGAGCTGGCTTTTGCCTCTGCTTTCTTCTCCTTTTCTCTCTCTTAAAACAGGCTCCTTAGCATTTGTGTGCCAAGCTTTTCTCTCCTGGAGGTCATGTACTTCCTCTCCAGGAACATGGCGAGACTTGATTGGTGTCAATCCTGTATGAAGCCAGGGCTGATACGATCTGCTCTGCCTGTATCTGATTTTCTGGATGGTTTTTTGTGTGTGGTTTGCTGTTGTGTGGGCTCTTCTGTTTGTTTGTTGTTTTTAAATCCAAGTGCTCGTTTTGGGGCCTAATTGCCATTGTTCCTTTCTGCATTCTGGATGTGTGTCAGGGAGTTTGGTGGCTCTGCAGAGCCTTTCCTTTCCAAGCTCTGCAGTGCTCCTCTCCCCGGCACCCGGGGCAGCAGAGGGGTAGGGAGGCAGCGAGGGTTGCAGTGTGCCCTGCTCCTGGGGAGCCACAGCCTTCCTTGCTCCTGGCAGGGTGGCAAACCCTCGGCTGCCTCCCGTGCTCCCCCCTTGGCGTTGGCCGTGTTCGTAGGGACGTGAGTACAAGCCCAGGCACATTTCCAGGGGCAGTGGAAGCTGTGGAAGTGTGTCCCAGGGGCACAGTGCTCCCCTGGCACTGCCGTGGAACGAGTGCCTGCCTGTGTCTCCAGGAGAGCTGGTGTGTGGATCCTGGCTCCACAGTGGGAGCTGTTGGGCTGGGGGAGATGGATGGATGGATCTCCCTGGCTCCAACGCTGGGCTGGGGCTGTGTCTTGCAGAGTGACAGTAGGATGCCTTTAGGAGTGTCCTTGTGCCTTGCAGAACATTTAGTAATGCCTTTTCACATACTCCCTTGAATAATCATTGAAAGCATTTTCTCCTTTCCCCCACCTCTTTTTTTTTAAGTATCCTGGCCAAAGCAAATAGGATAAGGAATTAGAGCAAGCTGAGGCTGGTGTAATATACTAAACCATGACTCTAACAGCAATTAACGCAAAGGAATGAACATTTACAGTGCCCTGCAGTTATCCTTAGTACTCAGTGGTAAACTGAAAGAAGCCTGGTGTCTGTGGGCTCGCTAAACTAACTGCCATTTTTATTACATTACATGGATTATTGCTCGTTTTTTCTTCCATTTTCAGGCTTCTCTTGGGCTACCCTCCTTCCCCTTAATAGTGACCCCCAAAGAGGAATATTATAGTTAGTGCAGCTGATTTTTGACACACTTGAGCTCAGATACTCACACATGGTGGACATTTGACCATGTTACTCTGTGCCAGGATTGGAGGTGGCTCAGAGAGCTGTTCCCTTGGGGAGGAAAAAGGGGAAAATGTGGGGTTGGCAGAGAACTCCCTGGCTCAGAAATGTCCGAGTGCCTGCCCTGCTTTAAGCTCAGGGTGGGTCTATGAACTGTGTTGGAGCTGCTCCTGCACTGGGTCGGGTTTATCACGCTGTGGAAGTTGAGGGTTGATCCTGATGTATTTGTGACACTGGACAAACAAACCTGGGTTTAGCAGTGCCCTGTCCAGAGAGGTGAGCTGGTTCTGGGATACCACTGTGTACATGTTCAGGTTTGGACTGGCATAAAAGTCTTCAGTGAGAGACTGAAGACTTTGCACAGGTAAGAAGTCCAAGCATTGGTGCCAGGTTAGCTTCTTTCCCACTAGAAAGGTCCTGGTTGTGCCCTGCTGCTCCCAACACACATTGGTTTGGACTCTGGAACTTGCAGCGAGTCTGGGGCAGAAATCACATAAAGCAGAGCACACTGGTGAGGTTGGTTTGGCTGGACACATGTGGCACAGCCACAGATGTGGCTGGCAGTGCTTCCCAAATCAAGGCTCCCATGTCTGGCCCTGAAGCTTTAGCACATTGTTGTGTGGAGAGAAGGAGAGGGGAGAGACCCTGAGCTACAGCAACTTGCTGCACGTGTATAATGTTGGTGTATGGAGAACATCTGTGTGAAAACTTGAAGAAATACACGCTTTGGGCAAGAAAAAGAATGTGCAATGTAAGAAACCACTGTTACTTAATACAGTTTTTGCTTGGAGGTTACAGTCAACACATGCTGTAATACTTCTAGCTTGTGTGATACAGTAGCAGCGTGACACTTCAGATTTATTACTTTTGGTTTCTCTTTAAAGAAGTCCTGAACTGGAATCAGAAGAATGCTTTTTTTCTCTTGAGCTACAGAAGGGAAAAATATTTCAAAATGTCATAAATCAAAAATATATTAAAGGCCAACAAACCAGATGAAAACTTTTTTGGAAGATTGTCTATAATGTTTGGCAGAAGAGACTAATGTGCTGTGGTTTTTGGCCGAAATTAGAAATGTGAAATACTCTAGGGTCCATCTCCTTGAAATGAGCTATTTTTATGTAGTTTATCTCTGTCTATATATTAAAACAGCAGCAGAGGTGGTTGTGTGTGTGTATAATGTAAGTATTAGCATGTGTGTAACTTGTATTAAGTATATATAATGCATTATGTAAATTCAATTACAATTTGATACAGAATATTTCATTACAAAATAATTTTTCTAGTGCAAACACTCACTAGAGACCTCGATTTTAGCCAACAAATCCCATATCCTTGCTGACTGCAGGGCTGGCAGTACATAATTTTTCATGTAGATTCATTTCTCTCGGATCCATATATCTGTCCATACCTGAGATACACTTCACAGCAAGTGTTTTACTGTGTGTGCTCAGCCTTTTCCTGATACCTGCACCTGATGCTTGGTGAGGTGCTCTGGGGGCTCCAGTGGCTGAGGCTTCCCCTGGAGCCTTGGAGCAGCCTGGTGGGAGCAGTCAGGCCCAGCGGGTCTGAATGCCTTGGCTTCGTGTGCGTTTGCTCTTCAGTAAAGTTTTTACGACGTGTTTCTTCCCCTTTTAATGCATTTTTAAGTTTAGCTCTGTGGTTGTGTTCTGTGTAACCGAGTTGCACCGCAGAGGGCACGGAGTGGGATGAGCAGTTAAAGCCACTGCTTCCTCCCCTGATGCTTGGCCCCGTGCCGCTGATTTCGAGGATGTTTCTGACGTTTTAAGCAGGGACAGTCACCCTCGGGGCTGTGCTGGTTGGCTTTTAATCCAGGGAGGTTGTTTCAAGCCACAGGTTCCTCCAGCCCGTTCTCCTGGGCTGGGAATCTGGTACCACCACTGCCCCATGGCACAACTGTTACATGGAACAGATCCCCTTTTTTTCCCTAAATAGAGACTGTGCAGTTTTTCAGGGAAGAGCTTTGGACCGTCATTCCCTGGTCCCATCAGAGACACTGTCTGGCAGAGTTCGCACTCCTGAACACAGCTGCACACTTAGGTCTCGTGTCATCTTACAGAGATCTACACATTCCCAGTTTTAAAACTATGTCTTCCATGGTCTCTGAGTTGTACAGAGTGACTCAAATGCTCCAACTCTTCACCCTCCCTTCCTGCCATAACTTTCCCCGGGTGTAGTGATGCTCATAACGCTCCCGAGTTTTGCTGTTTGCAGCGGGGACCTGACAACTCAAAGCTACATGTAAACAGCTTTGTTGGCTACTTTTCCTCTCCTTGCTTATATTGTACACCTTAAATGTGCTATTTCTTTTGGCATAATGGCGAAATCACTGCTTATGGGAACCGCCGTAGATAATACAAAAAGCTCTTTGAAAGGAGCTTTATCAGAGTACAAAGTACTTGGAATTGAAAGCCCCTAGAGGGTTGCTTTATTTTCCCCCTTCATTCAAACTTGTAGTGGTGCAGGATCGAGATACATCATGCCCTATTTTCAGCTGATTTGCATGTTAGAGAGAACGGAGTAATTGGTGTTTAACCAGAACAAAAGAGGATCTGTTTGCTAAAAGAAAAAGAATTCTTGAAGTAGACCCTAATACATATACTGCCTTTGTCTCTCCTCTCATTAAGAATTGAATAGGATGGCCTAGTAATTAGAATGTGGAAGGCATTGCTTTGGTGTTGATGCTTTTTGAGCTAATTGGTTTGAAAATTATATTTGATGTAGCTCTAAGGGATGTTGGCACAACACCTTCTTGGGACAGGGACATCCTGTACTCCCATTTCGCTGCAGAAATAGGCACTTTGAGGCAGGGGTTTGTCTTCTGCTTTGGGGTTTTTTTATTTTATTTATTAAGCCCATATTTACCTTTCCAACTGAATACACAGGAAGCATTGTCAGATGTAAATAATTCTTCTCTCGCTGGTATGAAAACCTTGAAATGACCTTGGAAGGAGCTTAGCCCCTCTTTTCCCAAATAAGTGCGTGGTTCAGCCCTTAGTAAAGCAGAGAGTTGAGCTAAACTGGGTTTGGATTTCTGCCCTTCTGCATTCTTGGAAAGGTTTTGTTGTTGTTGCTTGTTTGGTTGGGTTTTTGTTTCATTTTTGTTTTGACAGAAAGATTAAAACAAATGTTGTTCTTGAGCAAACTGGAATAATACAGGTCTGGAATTGAGCAGGAGGCTTTCTTTGGTCAGTGTTTGTGGTCATCATCAGCCCCATCTCTGGTGGTGAACACTTCAGGGGGACAGTGATTACCTCCATAGATCCTTCCTTTGGATTCTGAAATGGGGTTGCTTTAGGCTGAAAACTTAAACTCAGGAACATTTTTTGGATCTCTTGAGTTCCAGAAGGGGCCTTGCTCTGGACAAGCCTTTGGATTTGTATCCCCTGTGTGGACACTGGGTTTGGGGTGGGTGGAGTACCAGGGAAATCAGAGGAGGAACATGCATTTCTTAGGCTGGGAGATAAATTTAACTGTGAAGGTTCAGCTGTACAGAACTTAAGGGTGTTTTATTTGCTAATGCTGTAGTTTTGTGGTACAGATTGGAGTCTCAAGCCTGTTATTGGTTCTATGCAGAGCCCTATACAACCATCTTAATAAAGTATCACACTGTGGTTATGTTATGAGGATGAAATGAACTTCTAAAATTTCCCCCAAGGTTTCAGTGATAAAAAGAACAGTTTTTAAAATGACTGTAGGTTCCGGGGAGTACATATTTAGCAGTATATTTGTAATTTAAATGGATTCAGTCTTGCAATGAGCAACAGCTTGCTTTTCCTTACTTTTCAGGCCTGTCTTTTTTCTCGGTGGTTTTGTTTGGCTGCTCACCAGGGTATGAGAGTCAGTGTTAAAGTTTTGGTCCTGCTGTAAGATTTGTTTGTGTTTGTTGTACTGCAGCGTCACTGCCCGTAAGGCTTTATCTTCAGATACTGTAGGTATGTAGATGTCTTAGATATCTTATCTGTAGATAGCAGTAAGTGACACTGAACTGCCTGGCAGGCCTTGCCATGAAGAAATTCTGCCTGATGTCCAAACTGAACCTCCCCTGGCGACGTTCAGCACAAACCCAAGCAAGATGGAGTATTTTATCTCGCTAGGTTGTACAGAAACACTCATTTTTTGCAGTTATACAATACATTGGTGGCTCAGTGTGGTTTGCTGTGCTTCATGGGCTGAAGTCTGGATATCCATGGTGGCACCAAAATCCTGTTCCTGGGGGCTGGGCCACCCCACAACACCTGCAAGTGGACCTGGGTACATTTTTTTCTTAAATATCTGCAAAAGATGGAGCTTGGAGGAGAAGGGTAGGAAGAGAAACTTGTAAAAACAGGCATAATTTGGAGGCCACACTGCTGATATCTTCTACAGCAAACTTGCCTTTTTTTCTTCTTCCGTGTTCTCCATATTTAAAAATTACCCTAAAAGGCAAAAGGTTTAAAAGGGGTTAAATAAACTGAAAAACCCACAGTGTATTTCCGCTCAGAGCTGAAACAAGATGTTGTGGATTGACTCAAAATGAAATTTTTCTTTTTTTTATCTCCTTTAAAGTTTTGCCAACAAACCGAAAACATGTTTGTTTAATCATAGGCGAATTCATCCTTCTGGTTTTTGGGTTCTGTTTTGTTTTCAGTTTAGCCAGCAAATTGAGAAATGAAACTGTTCTGCCAGAGCTGCTTCCAGCTCGGGTTGCTCCGAGGGAGCTGGGTGGATCTCCCTCCCCCTTGCACACTTTATCTGGGAACCATCAGAATTCCGCTGATTAATACCTTGGAAATTATAAATTAACCATATGGAACTACTTCAGTTTAAGTAACTTGTATGTTCTGGTGTTAGCTAATCCCCTTAAAGCGTGGTTTTAATGACCAGTTTGTTTTCACCTGAGGTCATTAATGCTCTAAACCCGGCTGTTAACTGCACCAGAGAGGTTTTTCCCGCCCAGGGAGGAGTGCTGCTGGGCACCACCTTTAATGCTTAATAATGCTTTATTTCTGCCCTGCCTTCCGGACATGCTGGCTGGTTTTAATGGCTGTGTTGGAAAAAACCTGTTTATTTTCTCTCTGCTAAGGATTGATCTTGCAGCCAGCTGGGAGGAGCAGTGTGGGGGACGCAGGACACAGAGACAGTCTTGTGAGTGTGTAAAAAGTGGTATATGAGTGTGCAAATTGGGCTCTGGATGCTGTGGAGGGAGGGGGTGCACAGCCTCTGGTGCTCCCGTGGGTCTGCCAGGCTGGGAATCATAAAGTCATTAAGAACATTAAAACTTCAGACAATGGGCTGTGGTAATTCTCCTGCTCCTTCTGCTTAATTTTTGTGCTAATTTATTGCTCCTCTCTATTCCTACTTCTGTCACCTAAATGCAAATGCCCTGGCAGCCAGCTTTATGGATAACACTTAAAAATAATGGTGCAATAATGAGTGGTGAATTGCAGCAGAGATCCTGCTGAAGTGCCTGCAATATCCACATTAATTCCAAATGAATTAATTGCAGTTAATACTATTGTATTTAAAACCTGTCAGAGGCCATAATGATGATTAGGGTGTAAGAGTAAAATGTTATTTCAGAGCAACATCAACATGTTCTAAAATAGCAGTGGATGGTGTTAAAGTGTGTCTGACCTGATGGCCATCACCATCATCAGCTGCTGTGGAGGCCCATAGGGATGGGTGAGTCACAAGTGTCTGACTGAGCAATGAGGGGCCTGTAACCCAGTAATTTTTTCCCCTTGATCAGGAGCAAACAGGTACTTTGCCCCAGTACTGTAGGTAAGAGCAGTGGCAGGATCAGGGAGGGGTTTTATCTGGCAGGGCTTTGGATCCCACTGGTCTCTGGTGCTGGGCTTGCAAATGCTGCTGCTGCACCTCATCCCTCACCAGGGGTTGGTCCCAGCACCGACACAGGGGAGGCTGGAAACAGGCTCTGTGTAGCTGTGAGAGAAGCATTTCTTTAATATTTATTTCCAGTCCTTCAGAACAAATTGATGCTGTGGCAAATAGATTTATTGTTCAGCAGTTAATACTCGTAAAGCAAAAGCGTCCCAGTGCCTTTCGCTCCAGTCCTTAAGCATCCACAGCAGTTCTGGGAGTTTTCCCCTCGGGAGTGTGTCTTTACTGAGAGGTAAATGGGGTAGTTGGTACCTGGGTGAGCCACATCTTTGTGGGATGAGCTGACACTACACTGGCTGAAATGACAGAGCCTGCAGTGCTGCTGGGCTTCTGGGGGAGTTGCTGAGACTTCTTGGCAGATAAACCACCATTCCTCATGTGTGAGAGAGGCTGAGCTGCTCTTTGGCTCCCGGGGATGAGACAGAAAATTGCCTGTCTTGGTGCAGGCTGGGAGCTGTGTGATGGTGCTGAAAAGTTACCAGCACTTGGTGATTCACTCTGTGAAGTGGGTGACAGGGGGTGACAGCGGGACGTGGGCTCCAGGCTCTGCCCCAGCTCCAGCGAGGAGCTGTGGCCCAGTTAGAGCCCTCCAGGAGCAGGGGAAGGTGCCTCACATGGAAAGAGCTCTGCAGTGCTCTGTGGGGAGGGCTGGGGCTGTGGATCACCATCCTGATCCCCCGTTTCATAAGCTGTTGACGACTGCAGCTGAAGTGTGAACTCCTGTCACTGTGCTCCTCCAGCATCTGCTCTGCTGGCCTTGGCCCCCGGCCATGGCACCAGCTGGGGGGCTTGTGCATCCTCATTCCTGCTCAAGTCCCTCCCTGGGCACGTGGGAGGGTCAAGGTCCTTGAAGTTGGGCAGTTAAGGTCAAAAAAAAAAAAGTCTTCTCAGGTGAGGCAGGTGTGAATGGAACTTCATGCAGCCCTTCCCTGGCGTGGGAGCTGTCACAGGCTGGCCTGGGACAGAAGCTGAGGGACACCTGGAGAGGCTGAGGGCAGGGAGGGAGAGCAGAGTGCCCACCTCTGGGCCTCACAGCCACGGCCCCCTGTGCTCCTGCCACGCCATCAGAGAGGCTCCACGTCCTCACACCTGCCCTGGGGAAACGGGCTTGTAACTTATTTCAGTTTAACCACTTGTATTTCTATTTTAGTTCTCAGTGTCTGGCTTTGAAGAGCACTACACCTGCAGTTTGTCTGCTGATAGTGGAGAGCACAGAATATAATCTGACAGATTAAGACAGCTGCATTCTGTTCATCTCAACCATGAGTTCTACTTGATTTGTAGATATAGTTTCCATCTGACACAAAGGCAGGGACTAATTCTGGCATGTGTGGGGCTGATAAGATTTCAGACCAGATTTCTTTAAAGAAAAAAAAAAAGAAAACCCCCTTGATGTGTTACACAGTGCAGTAATCAGTTTCCAGGTTCTTTAATTAGATCTGTGCTTTAGCTGATTTAGCTTCATGTCTCAATACACAAATGATTTATAAGGGGAAAAGAAGGTATGTGTTAATCTTGAATGAGTGATACTCTGTGCACTGTTTGTATTACATATCCTACAGCATTCAGTCTTTCTTTTAACATGGAATTGGACTTCATTTTTTAAAATAAGTGACAGAGCTTTACAGTTGTATCATTAAAAGCTTTTTATTGATGTAGGTTTGTACGTATGTTTACACTGATATGTAAATGGCATTATTTAGTGAGGATTAGCAGTCAGTCAAGGCCCTCTCTTTCCATTTTGTGTGTTACTAGTCATTGCAGGTTCATTTCAGTGTAGGTCAGAAATTATGGTTACTGTTATATTTAATGCATGAAGTATCCTGGATTCACCAATTCCTGGGACAGCCCTTCTGCTGCAAATCTTACCTGATTCCTTTCAAAAGCAGCAGAGTTCATCATAGTCTCTCCTGTTCTTAATCCATCCCTCCATGGCATTTTGGGAACCACTTGCTAATGATGAAATCTGGGCTGTGGAACCTCTTGAAGCCATAGATAAGTCTCTGTTTAATCAATTATCTGGTGATGGGGGCATTTGGAATTACATTAGTGCATCAGCTCTGAGTGTTGGGCTGAGCTGTGCAGATGTGTGTGGGCTGGTGGCTGTTGTCTGGTGGAGATTCTTGGTGATCAAAGAGCACAGCTGAGCTCTCCTGTGTGCAGAACACCTTCAGCCTGTGCCAGCATCATTCCCTTCCCTGCCAAAAGGCCAAGCAGCTCCTGGCCTTGGTCCACGTGGTGCTCCAGAAATGATCAGAACAGTTCTGTTTCTTCCCTTCTCTGTAGTTAGAATAGAATTTGGGGCCTGAGGGTATCCTGGCTCTCTCTCATAATTACATCATTCCCACTATTAACTAAAGAGAGCAGATTTTTTTTAATAAAAGCTTCCTCATATGCATTCTTGAGTGTTGTTTTAGTTTGCAACTACTCACATTGGAATGCATCCAGACGCCAAGTCCTTATGTTTCCACCACGTCCCCAAACTCTCTTCTGGGTAATTTGCATTTCAGCACTGCTCAGTTGCACTTTGCTCAGTTTGAGGGAGGGAAGGGCCGGGCAGTAGCATATGCTGATTTACATATGCTAATTGCAACGTGGATGCCTTGCTTCCTTCAGGCAACCAAACCAGGATATTTTTGGTTTAATATCCTGTTGGTTTAAGGTGAGAGGTAAATCAGAGCTTGTTCTGCTTGATTTGCTGCTGGAGTCTTGGTTTGAGGTTTGGTGGTCAAGGCCTGAGATGGATGTGATCAGAAATCAGGGAGCTGAAGGGTGTGACTGAAGGGCTGTTGCAAAAACTTAGTAAAACAAACTTTGTGGTTTGCTAACAGGGAGTAATAAAGGAAGGGAAGAAGCACTCCAGGGCACTGCTGGGTAGCAGCATGATGTGTCATTTGATGCTTCAGCCTTCAGCAAACATTGTGACACCTCCAGCACTCGCTGCATGGAGCCAGAGGTTTGGTTTGGTGAAAAGGTGCAAGTCCCCAGGTATCCGATCGTGTTCGTTAGTCTTCAGTGTTTTTTAACAAAATCAAGATCGGAGGCAGGAATATATTGGGAGGAGAGATCTATAAATTCCAGTCTGCTCTTTCCCAGCTGCTGGTTGGGAGACAGTGGAGTCCTGGCTGAACTTGGAGGGTTTTCAGTCATATTTGCAGTAGAGCTGCACTGATGTGACTGCCCCTTGTCGTGGGCCAGTGTGCGTAAGAAAACTTGCAAGCAGGGGAACCCACTGAGGCAGTGGCCAGGCAGTACCAGTATAAAGTTCTTTAGCAGCAGTTGTGGAAGGTTCTGGGAACTGTGAGATGGAGACCTGCCCGATCAGCCAGCCCAGGTTCGAAGTCTCTGCTCCTGACCCGTGGTTGTGTTCAATGTGATTGGTTCTGAAGCCTCCCCTTAAAAAGTGTTCCCTGGTTCCCTTTGCATTTGGACTTCCCCTCCTAGAGCTGGTGGGATGTCCTAGTTGCTGTTCTCCATGTGTTTTGTAGCTACAGTGTGGCTTAATGGCAGAAAGGAACCTCATGATGGAACAAAGCAAACCTCCCAACAGTCCTGATGAGGCTCCGGGTGCCGCCCTCAGTGTCCTTCCCCGGCGCTCTCGGTGGCTCATACATGGCTGTGTCCTAACTTTGGTAACAGCAAATACTCTGTGGTTTGAAACACTCTTAATTTGTGCTGTTAGGAAACGGACCTAGAAATAAAATGTGGCTGCAAAGGGACATCAGATTAAATTTTGACTGTGCAGTGAGGGCTGCAGGTGATGATGGTGCAGAGCAGCAGTTGGGTCCTGCTGATGCCCCCCACCCTGAGAGCTTAAGAGAGGTTCCTTTACCAAAACACTTAGTGTTTGTTGTTGTTGTTGTTATTGGTGCTGGTGAGTGAGAAGTTCCCAGCAGGTGCTCCCTGGAGGCTGATCTCTGCTCCCAACACAAGGAGCAAGTTCCTTACCCTCAGCCTTTGTGGCATGTGAGGGTGGCCAGCTGAATCCAAGGCTCTCTGCAGCTGTTACATCATCAAACCCTCTGCTGTGATGGATCCAAACCCCAACGGTTTGGATGAGGAGGGTTTTTGTGATGAGCTGAACATGTGCTTGGTAACTGGATTGAGTTTTAGGGTTTTGGTTCTGCATTGGTGTCGTGTTTGCTGTGGGATGAAAGGGGTGTCCACGTGTGCACTGGCTCTCAGCAGGGACTGCCTGCCTTGGGAGGGGAGAGCTGGCAGGGATCACAGAATACAACAAATATACACAAAATAGAGCAGAAAAGGCTGTGCATGTCACTGATAATTGCCTTGATAGTCTCAATAAACAAACAGGCTGCAGTGCTGGCTGGATTGACATTCAGGATCCTCAGAGCAGTAAAAAGGTTTCTGCATGCTCCAGCTCATGAAGCTGATTTTAAAGAAAATGGGCATTTTTAAAATCCTATTTTCCTTCCATTTTTGCCTTCCTTTGATGAAGATACTTGAAACACCTTTTTAACTGTACGTTTTAAATGCTATTTTATAGCCATGAAATATACCCTTGTGTAGTTTTCAGGTCTTTTTAATTTTTAAAAGCCCTCCTTATTGCTGCTGCATAAGGAGGAATTTTTAGATTATGGGGAGAAGCAAATGTGACATTCTGTTCCATATTAAAAGTTAATTTAGGGCAGAACTAGAGACCAAGAAAAGTGTCTTTTCTTTTCCTATACCTCCTTGTAATGTAATTGACCCCTAATACCTCTGCAAGATCTGACACTCAGGCAAAGGGAACCAGCTGCCCAAGGGCACAGACCAAACACAGTGGGAGGAATTTGCCCAACTGGGATAAAATTTGTGATATTTGAGGGGTTTGAAGCAGGTCTTTTACAGCATGTTCTTGTCCAAAGCAAAGGTTATGGTGCCAGGTTTGGGCAGCAGGGAGGTGATGTGGGTTACCTGGGAGGGCAGAGCAGAAAGCTGTGCAGGTCCAGAGGGGAGAGTTCAGCTCTGGCCACATCCAGATTCCAGGTTTGACCTCAGTAAGTCGTGATGGAAACGGGCACCAGGCTGTGAGGACCCAACGAACCTGCAGGACACTGGGCCCGAATGCAAACCACGACCTTTGGTGCTGGGAGCTGAGGCACTGCTGTGCCTGGTGGTGCAGGTTCCCCTGGGCCAGGGACACGTCTGAGCCCCAAGTTGATCTGTGTACAGGAGTGCTTTGGTCTCATGCTGACTTTGGGCATTGGAGATGATTAAAAATGACAAGTTAATTCAGATTGTGGTCATAGAAACAAGGTTTTCCCTGGGACAGCTCTTGTCACGACTGTGATTGAGAAAAGCCTTTGCTATGTTCTACTCTTGAGAGGGGAACAGGTTTGTGTAAACATACAGGTGGGAAAGATCAGGTTGGCCACAGCCTTTTGGAAGAATACAACTATGGATTAACTGGAACCTCTCTCAAGTCTTTTTAAGCCCTGGGCTGAAGGAGCCACAGGCATTCTCCATCTCTCTGGGCTGTGTCCCTCAGCACTGAATGAGCTGTGTGGACTTCACCAGAGGTAGCAACTGAGAGTTGCTTCCGACACTTAATTATGCAGTTGTAATCTTCCATAAAATGCATCATAAAACCTGTTCATGCCTTATATTGGCTTGGAGGAGTTATTCCAGCCCTGCTGGTTGTAGAATGCCCACTTTAGGAAATTGCCTAAATCTATATTTTTCTTGGAGCAGTGCTAGTCAGCCCCACAGGTTTCTAATAAATATTTCATAACCTTCCATGAAGGATTATGAAAATAATTTGAATATCTAAATGACTGGTTCTCCCTGGCCCAAGCAGTGTCCAGAAGCAGGCTTTGATTCATTTCTCTGACCTCTCTTGGCATGCCATTAGAATGCCCAAAATGGTAGACCCTACATAAACACTGTCTTGTTCTGATTGGCTTGGAATTTCTTCTGCCATTAAATTTGATTTTTTTTTTTTAACACTAGTGGGTAAAATATATTTTTGCACTTCCACTTAGAGTGAAGGACCCAGAAATACCTCACATGCATGGATTTGGCATGAACTTCATCAGGGTTGAGGAACTGCTTTTGCCTTTTTCACAGTCAGAATGGTGGGAGGAGAAACTGTGTTTCTGCCTGCCTTGATTGTTGAGATTTTTATCTGGCCCGTACAACAAATAAGAAATTAGACAAGAAAAGAGAGAGAGAGGCTGAAACAGCAGTCACAGCTGAGAAAGTGGGCGTACATACCACAGATTTCCTACAGTCTTTTTGTTTTGTGAACCTACACCAATTAAATTTACTTAAATGATGTGTTACCTCTGGAAAAAGGGTGCTAAGGGCTGCCTGACCCCGCTGTGCCCTGGTGGGGCTGCCCCTAGGACTGAACCCCCCCTGAGCAGCTGCAGGAGTCGTGTGTTCCTGGCAGCACTGGGGCACAGCCTGGGAAGGAGGGTGTTTGTGGGGAGTGCTGCTGGCACCTCTTGGCACCTCTGGTCCTGCATGGTGGGTGAGGTGCTGACTGAAGTACTTGGGTGGATCTCACAGCCCAGCTCCTCTTCACGTTGGGGTTGCTCACAGCAGCGAGCTGGATGCTTGATGGTATTTGTAGGCTTTTAGGGCTCTTCATTCTGCTAATTTGACATTATTGAAGTTCTATTTCCCCAACTGTGCTGTGGGCTAAAGCGAGAATGACAGCTTGCTCGTTATTTGTGTGTGCAATATTTATGTATGTAAATGACTGGTGTGTTTGCCTTTATCCCTTGATATAAATACAAGAGATGTATACAAATATAATGAGGAGGCACAGGAAGCTCGTTTTGTTTAAGCAAAACGCAGCACATTAAGCCGTCATGCCCTGACACTTGTTCCGCGGGGGAGACAAAAAGGGAAGCGTCGGGCTTTTGTTGGGAGACATGAAAGTTGCTGCTGCTTTCCATGTTGGGTATTATGGCTTCAGCGTGCCAGAATCATTGGGGGTTTTATTATTATTATTTTTCCTTTTGGTGAAGACTGAGAAAAGACAAAGACTAAAAATAGAACCCATAATTTTTGATACAACTGTGGAAACATGGTTAGTTCTAACACAGCAGGTGGCTAAGGGACTCGATCGGCAGAAACCAGCAGTGCTTTCAGTGCAATCAAAGTTAAGTGCAGAAATTTAATTAAATGGTAGCAAGGCTGGCAGAAACTTTGTAAAGCAGCAGTGCATTGTCAAATCCAACAATTATTCCGAGGAACACAATCCACAGATGGCGTCTAATTGATAAATTAAGGTTCTGGTGCCTGATTCCGCTTACACTTAAAGGTTCTCTTTTCTTAAACAAAACCTTAAAATTTTAAGGCTGCGTCGGTGTTCTGAAAACATAACAAGCTGGGCTGGGTTTCTTGGATTGAGAAATGAACGCTTTGTGTTAAATGGAGAAGGTGCTGGCTTCTATTTTCTTTGTCTTTCTTTCGTTCCAGAGAAGAGGTTTGTGTTGCTGGTAAGGTGGTTACCTGGGATCTCAGGGTATTTAGACCTCCCCTTTGTGCTGGGACAGGTAGTCAAGTAATCTCTCGCAGCTTTCACAAACTTTTCAGTTTTCCTGTCTGCCCCTTCAAGCTGTCTGTTGATTTTTGGGCATCATTATCAGCATCTGCCAATCCTCCAGAGCTCTATACCCTGCCTGGCAAGCCCTCCCCTGGTCAGCCTGGGGAGCCAGGCCTGGCAGGACAGCAACTCATGTCCCATTGCTTTGGTCACATTGGATATCTTTTTGAAGGGGGTTCTAGGCTGGTTTTCTGTTTCCCCCTCGCTTGGGTGTTGCTGGGAGCTCCCCACTGCTTTGTGTTGGTGTGAGGGGACCCAGAGCACATCTTCTGGGTCCTGGAGCAGCTTCAGGTGATGTTCTGTGTGTCTGTAGAGTTTAGTATAACAAACAAACAGGCCCTGTTTTCCCTCTTTTTGAACTGAAGGTATATCAGGGATATTTTATCTCTGTGTGTTTTTGATTTCCATGTGTAAATACAGTTCATTTCCCAGGGTTTAGCATAGCACTTCAGAGAAGGGGCAGGAAAGATTGAATCCAGCTCTTCAAATACACTTGGCATGTTGTCCTCTAACGCTGGAGAGGGCCTTTTCCCTAAGAGAGTGGCACTTTCCCTCCCAGAGTAGTGCTTTGAACAAGGATGGAAGTTGAAAGGGCATCAGAGTACATAATAGTTATATGGAGTACAGAGATATACACACACCTGTGTGCACAATACGTGTTTGTCCCTTGCTAAAAAAGGAAGAAAATTGTTAACCTTCCAATTTCATATTTTCTTCTTTATTTAAGCAATTTTAGAAGATGGATGCAAGAGGGAAATGACTGTTTCATTGTACATGTTGTGAAGCCAGGGCACAGATGCCCTAATTGCTCTTTTGAGTTTTTTGTGTGACTTTTTTGGCATTGCCCTTGTGGTAGTAAATTCTCCATGAGCTGGATTCTGTGTGATGGAGCTGAGGCCGTTCTGAGCGATGGAGCTGAATCAGTGCTTGTTATTTTTGGTTACTAACAGTGTACTTGAATTCAGGAACTCGCCTGCTCCCTTCCCCCTTTCTCCCCTCCTGTGCCTAAATATATCCCACCAGTCAATCAGCACTGGCAGGCATCAGTGCTGTGGCTGTCAGATCGAGTTAGCTGTGGAGAGCCAGAGCTACTGGCTTGGGTTTTTGGGCTTGGAAATGTATTCAAATAGTGGCATCGTCATTTGACTTGCAAATAAGTACAGTCTGGTAATGGGGCCCTTGTATGGAAAGAATGATGCAGCACTTCAGACAAATCTATGTCTCCTTCCCATGAAGCAGATTAGCAGTAATACAATCCACACTGGTGTTTATGGCTGCACGCTCAGTGAACACAGACATTTTTGAATTTTCATTAATGGTGGATTTGTAGTTTTTAATGGAACAAAGAAAAAACACTGGGAATCAAAGAAATGCTAATGCCTTCCCGGGAAACTTAGACAACATTTGGTTTAGAGGCAGATCTCTGGTTGGCATTTTCTCTCTTAATTTTTTTCCCCTTATCTGGGCTCGTTGGCTGGTTGGTTGTTTGAGAGCAACACTTAAGTAAGTGAACACATTATCTTTGTTGCTGCTCCTTCCCCGAGCGAAGGGCCAGGCCTTTGGTGACGGCATAGCCATTGCCACAGCAACCAGGCAGGATGTCACAGATTCACAAGTGTGATTTTACATTCAGAACAGCAGCAGGAGCAGATGGATATTGGAAACAAAATCCCCACCCCCTCCCTTTGCCTCCTTGCACTTCTTCCGAGAGCAATAACAGCCCTTCTCAGAGCAATAACAACCCTTCTCAGAGCAATAACAGCCCTTCTCAGAGCAATAACAGCCCTTCTCACCATGGCCCTTTGTGGCTCTTCCCCTGTAACTTCCATGGGCTGGGTGTGCTCTGCAGTGGGAGCAGGGAGGGGGTGCTGGGGTGCCACAGGGTCCCCGTGCTGGTGGCAGCACTGCCTGGGCAGTGTCGGGGGCTGGACTGAGGCACTGAGGGCAATGCTGGGCTTTTTTGTGACCTGGGGACTGATGCAGGGAAAATGAGCCCGCTTGGGAACACGGGCTCAGGTTTAGCTTGGAAGTTGTTCCATTAACTTTGGTAGAAGCTTTGTTCAGTTAATCCTGAACTGAACAGAACAAACCAACCAGCCCTCACCGTGGGTAATCAGATACATTTGGGAGCCATCGTGCACAGAAGTTGATTGTAACACCCACCCACCGTGTGGGCAACAGCCTCAGGAACATATGCTCGGTCTGTTTTCCCAAAAAAAAAGACAATATTGGAAACAGATGCAGAAAGGGTTTTGTACTCAGCAAGTAAGTAAGATTTGAGGTCAGGGCCTCTGGTTTGAAGAGCACAGAACTGGTTCAGTGTCCCAGCTGAAGACTCTCTGGGCAGGTTGCAGCAGTGGACATGCACCAAATAAAGGGTTGATGCAGGAGAACCCCAAACTCACCGGTCCCTGGTCACGGCCACCTTGTGGATCCTCCTCCTGTTGCCATAACCTTGTCACTGCTCTATGAGCCTGGTTGATCTCCTGGTACTGCAGTACAAGTGCTCAGGGTTTGGCCAGTGTGCCAGGGAATGTGAAGGCAGGTGAACCCCAGAGATCTGCCCGAGCTGACTCTTGTGTTCTCTGCAAAGCCTCAAGCTGACTCTCCTCTCAGACTTGCACTTAAAAAATATGTTGTATTTGTGTGTGCTGCAGCCGCTTCGGTGCTGATATAGGAAAGACTGTGAGAGCCCTGGAGCCCAGATGACTTGCCTAAACCTGGCCAAGTCTCCTGAGAGACTCCTTGTTGTGGTGGGAATTGTAGGCTCTGCTCTAGAGGGCTGAGGCACTCTGAAATTAGGCTGGAGTTTAAAGTTTCAAAGGAGTTCGGTGTCAAACTTGCACTACTTGGATTTCAGTAGGAGCTGGGTGTCTATTTTTGTCCTACAGCAGTAGGGTTGCAGACCAAGATCCCCTTGTATTTTTATTTTATTTGACTTCGAAAACACCAGCTGTGATTCTCTATACAGTTACTGGTATGGAGCACATGAAATTTTAATTAGCTTGGGTGAAGGGAAGAGAAGTTCTGGTAATTGATTTAGTATATAAATGCCCTTCTGCTTTCTTTGGTTTATGTGCTGGAAAGATTGTATTAGAAATTTTCCTAATACAGGCGAGATTTAAATGCATTTTTAGGAGTTTCTTGAAATCAAAAAGTAAAGTGCCTCTAAACTATTTAGATGAAAAGTACTATTGATATTTTACTATTTCAGATAAAAGTAGATGATATCATTATTATTTTTGTTATTTTTATTATTATCTTAATGGAACCAGTCAGTGACTGCTGAAAAGTGAAGAAAGGAGCATTGGTGCTGTATATCCAGACTGATCAGACTGTGCTGTGTCACTGTGGTCATGGGAGATCATGTGAATTTTCCATGACTGGGGCTCCCACCTTTGCTTTCTCCTGGCCTAATATTCATGTACTTTCTGCTCACTTGTCTCTTTAGTTCCTAAAAGTCTGCAGGCAGATTCCTTGTGCTTCAGAGAGAAACCCCTGGCACGTGGTAGCAGCAGGTGGTTGTGTCTCTGTGGGCTGACTCATCCCCAAGGCCAGGTTTTGTGTCTCAGCTCAGACCCTGCTGCCAGCAGGAGGATTTCTCTGCTCGCCTGTTCAGAGATTTTGGCCTTTCCTTCTACCTCTGTCTCTTGTGCACTTAATTTCTGCTTTTCTTCTCGGCGTTCTTTTCTGCTTCTTAATGAAACAATGAGAGATGAAAACCCCCCTGAACTCTCCAGGTAGCTCCGTAAGAAACAGAGCGATGCTGACACCGATCCCTGTTCCACCTGGGAGAGGCTGTTGGTGCTGGGAATGATCCCAGTGCTCCCCCAGTATTTTACAATGCGCCCTGAAAAGCGTCTTTATTCAGTTTGACTGTTGCTATTATGTGGCGAGGCATTCAATAAAAGTTGTGATTTATGAGATGTGTGTGGCCGTTGTTGTTTTTTGCTCTGTCATCTATCAGGGAGAGAAAAGCCAGGCCTGATAATTCTTGGCACATAGCTTTTTCAGTTAAGAATGTCAGCTGTCAGACTGTCAAGAGAAGTTATTTCTCTGGGTTTTTTTTTTAAAATAGGCAGAGATCCTGCTTCGTACTGTGCTGGGTTGATAAGGGAGTGCTTTCTGTAGTGCTGAAAAGTGTGTTCCATGGTAAGGCCCTTGGTGTGTGCCCACTTAAACTTCAGTGCTTTGCGTTTTCAGTGTGTGACAGCACTTGATTGCTTAATATACAAATGCATTCACTTTCTTTTTTTGCAGCTTTTATGTGATTTTTTTCCCTCCCTTTCTCTCTTCCTGAAAGGAATGTGTTTTTTTTTTTCCCTTCTCTGTGACTAGGTGTTTAAAAAGTGCTCTTTTGCAAAATATGTGCACATTAGATAATCTGGTGTTGCATAAAAGCTCTTTCATATTTTGGGGCTTCATGCATGTGTGAGACAGGCCTAATTGAAGACAGAGGCTGTTTGTCACGAATGTGAATATAAGGATGGGGAACTGAGGGTAAGAATTATGTTAAATACCAGAGTGATGTGTTTTTTTTCTTCTTTCCTTATTAGTTATTTGCAAAAATGTATCAAAAAGTCATTTTGATGCAGTGCACAATAGTATCACAAACTTGTGCTTTGCATCCTAAGTGCCTGGTTAGAGCACAGTTAGAAGCTGAAATCATTCCTCAATTAGTCCCTGGAGTCCTGTATAAGTCTTTAACTCTCAGTGTGTGGTCTGTGATTTATCAGTGGATGAAGGATTGCTGAACTGCAGCTGAATGGAGAACCTCAAATTTTCCAACCTGCAACCCCTTGGCTTCCTCCTCCTTCCGGGAGAGGATCCTTGAAAACCTTTGCCATGGCTGGCAGCGTGTTTGCCTTCAGGGCAGAACTTTAGAGCTGGGAAGACTGGCAGAGTGTGGTTCATAAGAATGGGTAGCAAATCACTCCCCAAAAGAGGCAGGAAGCGTGTTCAGTGGCCATACAGCTCTTGGGAATTGGGATTTGGTCCTGGCTTGCAGCTGTTGTCACGTGGCTGCAGGTGCAGCTTGTGGCAGCCTTCTTGTTTTGCTGAGGTCAGTCTTCATGGAAAAGGAAAACATTTCCTGTGTGTAATTCAGTCTGGCCAGCTCACTTCCACACTCTATATCCTGTTAGAGGGACGAGGCTGAGGAAGTGGGGTGGGTTGTTAACCTGTGTGAGCTGTTCTGATGCACGACACCGTGTGTGTGGCTTGGAGATGCTCCTGTGGTTTGTAGGTTATTTATTACAAATATTTCAGTGGTCTTTGGCCTCATATCTAGTCTTAAATTCAAGTTTCCGGTGTAGTTACAGACCTTGTGATTCTTGAGAGGAACAGAATCTCCCCCACCCTGCAGACAGGCAGGCAGTGCTGTTCAGTTTGGGGGCAGCTGGGGCCGTCGAGCTGAGGTGGGTTTCTCCAGAGCCAGCAGCACCTCTGCCTCTTGCCAGGTGACCTGCTGGCAGGTGCTGCTGCTTTCCTGCGGGCACTGCACCCACTGGCTGCTCCCGGGACAGAGGGGGAACTCCAATGGTGGGAGCTCCAGCCCCGGTATCAGGTAGGAGGCAGATGTTGAGGGCCTTCACATTTGGCTTGAGTCACACTACACAAGTGGCTTGGCTGTTTGTGGGAAGTTGTCCCAGCTTTTCATGTCCTGCCAGACCTGGAAATTCAGTCATCTCAGTGACTTGGCCTTTTTATGTGACATTTTTGGCAGTGTTGTAATGATGTAGGTACTTTAAAGTCTGTGAGTGTATTGGGCTGTGATAGGCTTTGATACTGGCAAGGTTCTTGTGCTGGGGAGGATCGGGAAGGAGTGTATTTCCAGCCAAATGTTATTTTCAGTAACATCATTATTATTAGAGACCTGTTGGTATTCCACAGAATCAGGTAAGAGTGAGTCCCTTCATTGTAGCTGGCACTGCCCTGTGAGCCAGTACAGCACCTGCACAGCACAACTGGAAAGAGGAAACCTCAGCCCCTCTGCTCATCCTTCAGTCATAGGAGGCGAAGCCAGTGACCAAAATGCCACAGTTCAGTGATTCCTTTGAACTCTGTGGGTCTTGCAGCCCTAGGGAGAAAAAGAAATTATAGGACTGTCAACCTGACACCGATTTTCTGTTACTCCACTATCTGTACCAAATTTTGTGAATGCTGGAACAAGGGGAATCTTGCATTTGAGAAGAAGTGCAGAAATACCTGGAGTTTTGATGTTGTGATTTGCAGGGAGTTCCTGATCTTACCAGAGAGTGGGAGAGGACATCTCTGAAGTGAGACCTGCTGGGGTCAGGCAGGCTCAGAGCCAGAGTTACTGCCTGGTGAGGGGCTCAGGTCACTGGCACTCTTGGCCAAGAGGGAGCAGGGAGTCTGAGCTCTGCTGTGCTGTGCTGGCTCTGCCACTTGTCCTGGAGCCTCCACTTCCATTCATGCGTTTCTTTTCCCCCACAGGCTCACTTTGAACAAGGAGCTGTAATGGGGCATCCAGAGAATGAGTTGTACTATGTTTGCAGCCTGGTTGGTAGCACAGAGCTTGGCACTGACCTTGCTGTGCCTGCTGGGGGGCTGAGGGTGGGCCCCCAACATGTGCCTCAGGTTGGGACAGGCTGAGGTTTCCTCTTGCTCTGGTTCCTCCCTGAGCTGCTGCAGGGAGCAGCTGCTGTCAGCCCGAGCCTGGTGGTGTGCAGTGCTGGTTGCCCCGGCACAGCCCTGTATGGGAAATGGGAAAGGAGCACGAGAGCTGGCCTGTTGTGGTGGACAGAAGTCCAACTGAGCCCGTCAGGGTCTTGCTCAGAGCTGGTTTCCTTAGCCTGGCTGCCGAGTCACGCGGCGTGTTCTGCCACCGAGCGCGATGTATGAGCACACCCGTTCTCACACAACCCCAGCCTTGCCAAGTGCTGGGGTTTACAGTGTTAACAGCTTGAAATAAATTCTTCCTGGAGATAACTGATTTATTAGGCTCCTACCCTTCTGAAGGCAAAGCTAGTCACAATTAACAAACAAAGCAGCGTGAGGCAGTTATCATTGTGGGTAATAAATCTGTCAGTGGTGGGTACCACTGGCTGATGGGCTCGGAGAGTAAAACTCCCTGTCAGTCAAAGTGTGTCTTCAGCCTGGGCTGGTGGCATCTGTGATGATGTCCCTGAATGTCACGTGACACGCTAGTGATCCCGTTTGTGTCCCCAGGTGTGTGGTGGAGGTGGAGGATGGGTTTGAGTTTGGCAGGAGGCAGCTGTGCCATCGTCCCTCCTTGCCCTGTGGCTGCTGTTGCTGTGTGAGTGGGCAGCACGTTGGGCTGTGCTGCACATGGTGGTTTCACGGTGTGTCTGCACACCTTGGCCTGGGCAGGACATAGAGGTGCAGAAACCAGTGATTTGTCTGCTTTGGAGAGCAGTAGAAGGGCCCCTGTGTCGTGATCCAGCTCCTCTTTCAGCCTGGTGTCCCTTTCTGGCTCTCAGTCTGATGGTACGTGGCTGAGAAACGAGCCCTCCAAGTTTTGGTCAGTAGATACTGTTGTTCCCTGGTGGCATCTTTGTTTGAATAAACAATTGTTCCCAGACCTGTTGGCGTGGTTTCCAGCACTGGGGAGATATTTCTTGCCGGGTTTGTAAAAATGATCTAAATGGATCCGACATCCTGGCTATAAAACATCTGTAACATTACACATTTAGTTATGTTACTGGAGACTTGAGTTCATTTTGATGGGTAGTATTTTATCTGCTACTTTTCCCCTCCTGAAAGCAAAGCTTTCTGTAGAGGAGGATTTATAGAAATGTATTTCTAGCACAAAAAAAGTCATGCACATTAAGATGTTGGAGTAAAGGAGAAATAATGTCTTTTTTTGGAGACCTTGGCTGATTTATCTCTTACTTGGTAGTTTGATATGACCTTCCTGACTAGGAACAATATTTTTTCATTCTTCCTTTAATAACAATAATGTCAGTAACAATGTCTTGCACTATTCCAGCATTTTCAAATCAGACTTTCAGCGGGTTAGGCATTTAATGAGTGAAACCTCACAGGCTCCATTGAGCTGTGGGGATACGTTTTTGTTCTTTTTGTGGAAATCAAGGCACATAGCACTCGATTGTGCAACGTACTCAGCCTAATGAGGCTTCCCCAAATGCTGCGAGTTCAAATGTGCGCGTAAATGCTGAGCCCTGCAGTCTCCAGCTGAGCTTCTCCCAAGACTGTTTGATACATCAGTCCTGTGGAGACTCAAATGACTTGCCCTGTGGTCAATAAGTGAGTAAACATCACACGAGGGAGACAAGCTCTTGTAGCTGTGAGGTGCTGCCTTCCTTTGGAAAAAGTATGGATGTTTTCTCTTGCCTCGCTTCCACTCTTCGTTCTCGGTGCAGCTCCTCAGGGGCCCTTTTATTCCTAGTCAGGGGTTATTTGATCTGCTTTAGAGCGACACCGATGTTGCTTTAATAATGGCTGGTGGGTTCCCTCCTTGGCAAGGGAGACACATCTCCCCTGGGTGAGCTGAAGGTGGGAGCGCTGCAATTCCTGTAATTCACTGGCCCGTTTGCGAGGGGGGGAGAGGATAAAAGCGAACACAGCATTCCATAAAACTGGGAAAGTGTTTCAACAGCAGTAACAGGCAAATCTGGGCATTTTGCAAGGTTTCAGTGGTCTCACACCAGAGGAAGAGCTCACCCTCCTGAGGAGCCAGGCGTTGAATCCATACTGGCTTGACTCAGCAGATGAAGGAAAAGCTGCTCCTCAGTAACTGATTGCCATGTGCGTGTGCATTATGGAGATGGAATTAATCAAGGCTAAGGGTTAAAGTTTCCATTTGTTCTTTTCAGAGAAATCATCTGGAGTATGTTGGGAGGGAGGTAAATTGCTTTACACATTTCTTATCCCTTCCCGTGAATTTTTCTTGTTTTAGCAGAACATTATCTAGAATCTTAACAGAGAGCTCTCATCACTGATTTGACAGGGTCATTGTGAAAAATTAGTTGATACTGACTTAGAAGCATTTACATTATGTCGTGCTTTCTGCAATGTAGAGGCAATAAACTTTTCTTTGGACTGACCTCAGTGTTTGGAGCTGGAAGAATTTATAAACTCTTGCAGAATGTGCACTCCTCTTCATCTCTGGGTTGGACTGTGCTGTTGGATTTTGCTGTACACTGACTTAAACCTCCAAATGCATTTCTTCCTTCTCCTTTTGGTGGGTGCACGCTCAAGTCAGGGTTCATTGACCACACCATAAAGCCATTCTGGCTGCAGACCCGTGTGCTTTTGGGCACGGTGACAGAGCAAGCTGTCACACCTGATGCTGCCAGGTATGACAGCAGTAGGGAGGTAGTTGTGGAGCAGCCAGGGAAGGAAGGGGCTCGTTTGTGCCCATGGGATAGGAGCACAGCCATTGCTGCCCTGCCCTGCACAGTCTGTTCAGCAGCAGCACCCACGGATGGAAGAGGCCTGGGCAGGACCTGTGTTCTGGCTGCTGGCTGACAGCCCTGATGGGGCAGTGAGTGGCACTTGATGGGCTTGGGCAGCCCTCTGGTTAGCAAGCAGCAGCTCTTGGATGAGGAGGACTTTGCCTGAGCTTCCCTGAGCCTTTTGGCACTCGCCCTCAGGGTGGGCTGGAGGCTTTGGGTGGGTGTGCAGCCTGTCCTGGCCAGGCCCTTCCACAGGGGACAGTGCCAGTCACTGCTGTCCTGCACGACCCCCCCGGGCTTAGGAAAGCAGGGACAGCTGGGTGCCTTCTCCTTGTATTGTTCCAGGTTAAAAAAACAGGGACTTGGGATGTATTTTGGGAAGCTGTTTAGCTTGGTTCCCCACTTTGACCCACTTTATTCCACCCTGCTTCACCTGTAGAGCTGTACTGCAAATGGACCTTGAATATGCCCTTGGAAACCTGGTCTGGCACAACTGTGTGTCTTGTTGGAGGGCACAAGTTTTCTGGTTGTATTTTGGATATGGGATGTGATGTTTCTTTCCAGAAGGTGGTATAGCACAGATGAGGAATTGATGAACATGGTAATGGTCAGTTAATGTGTGTTCCCATCAAACATTGCTGCCATGGCTTTGAAAGTGAGGTCCCTGGGCAGAATGCCATCTCTTCCTCCTTCCCTCTCTCCCTCCCTCTCCTTTTCTCTCTCTCTGCTTATACAAGGTGAAGTGTTGCCAGTAGCCTGTAGATTTAGGACCAGAAGCTTAATTGCTTCCCACTGGGACCTTTGTCCCTCATTACATGGGCATTGCAAAAATCCCCCCCCCCAGTCACATTGGGCAGTGCTCTCCATTTGTGGCCCTGAGATGTATTAATTTAAAAATAATTATCTTAATTTAAACTTATTAATGCAGTTTTTAAGCACTGCTGAACAGCAGTCAGGCAGGCACATTGGGTAAGTTGTCTGTGCTCAGTGAAGATTTAGAGTTACCTTCCTTCTGCACCGTGCACGAGGAGCTGAAGCAACCAGGGGGATTTAAATAGATTTTCTCTGCTGCCCTCCCCTTGCCCATGCTTCTGTAACCTGTAAAAGAGTTAACTGGAGCATGGGGTACAGGAGCAGCCCTCAGGGATGTGATATAACTTGTTCTAGTGAGGCTGTGGGGCCAGGAGCTATTCCTGGGCTCTGGAGGGGGGAATGCTGGCTCTGGTGAATTTTACTATGTCCTTTGATATGAAGCTTGAAGCCAGATTTTGCTCCAAAAAACTGCTGAGCTCTCACAGCTGGGGCTAATTTTCAGGAGATTGGATCTCCCGTGCAGGGAGCTCTGAGTGGTGGGGCAGGTAAAGGTGTGGCTGTGCCTGGAGAGCTGAGCATGGCTTGGAGGAGGTGTATGGGATGCTGCTGCCTGGACAGCAAACTCTTCTTTTGGGGAGGGCCCCTTGCTGGGGTTTGGCTGTGGCTGTGACAGGCTGCCATTGCTCAGCTGCCCCTGTGGTGGGGAGGTGAGGGGGCACATGGAGTTAAATCCAGTCACAGCTGGAAGGTGACCAGGAGGGGCCCTGCTGGCCCCTGGCCAGGTTTGCTTGTGACGCTCCAGGGATGGCTTTGGCAGTTCAGTCTGTCTTGTAAAAATCACTTTGTGTGTTCTGCCTCCTGCTGATGCCACAGTCACTGGGGGAGAGAAATAAACCACCCGCCAAAACCCGACCCTCCCAACGTTAACAGCAGAACCCCAGACAGCAAAAAACTGGGAATACAGCAGGGACTAAGTTAACAGTTTGGTTTTTGAATGGGCTGGGAGAATACAACCCATCTGTATTTTCCCAGGAATTGGGGAAACTGCTTTACCCCCCCAGGAATCCGTACCGGTTGTTTGGATTAAAGAGCTCTTTCATTCCCACATACCTTCTATAGCTGGAGCAGCTCTCACAGGATGACATGAGCTTACCCAGGGGTCAGGCACAAGGTATTTGCACCGTTTAAGTCTTGCTGAAATCCTGTTCTGAATACTTAAGCGTGTTGTACGTGGCACGTAAAGCCGCGCTGCCTTTGCACGAGATTGAGTTGCTCTTGCTGTTGTGGAGCTTGAGAGTGCAGTGTTTGCTCCCTGAGGGAACACGGTGCTCACATGCACCTCCATCACTTGTGAACCTCTCAGAAATACCGGGCCAGGGGATGGTTCTGGGGTGTTCTCCTAATAGGTGAACTGAGAAGGGTTGGAAGCTTCCACTAAACAATGGCTCCTTCGTCATGTCTTCACATTTCAGTTGAGTTTCTAATAGCTTTTTGGAACTTCCTATGAGGATCCCAGAGGCAAAAAACCCCACAAACCTGGAGAATTCTTAAGGTCTGTGCTCCACCAAAAGAAGCCTGGCAATTCAGTTAACAAGATCACTTCCCCTGTTACATGAATTATTGTTGTTTTTAATTAGAAGTAATGCTGTAGTTTGGATGTACAGCACAATGGGGTATAAAATGCAGTTCAGCACAGATACGAAAGATGATTTTTCTAATTATAAACCTATTTAGAAGGTGGGTACACTAGAAATGATGAAATGCCAAGCTGCAGATGAGGTGAGCAGGCTGGAATACGCATGCACCCACGCACCCACACTGTCAGAGGAGAGAGAGGAGAGTGCTCTGGAAAACAGTTATAGATGCATAATTAGTTTAATCTGAAATTAATGCTAATTTCAGCAATTTGTGATGCAGATTCACTATTAGTACTCTAGTCCACTTCCACCACATTGAGAAATTGAGGATGCTAAGTCTTGATGAATTCCTCACCAGAGTGTGCTCGAGCTCAGTTCAGGCACAGGTTTCCAGGGTGCTCTTTGAGCCCTGTGCGCTGGTTTGCTTTAACCCTGTGTCGCTGCCTCCTGCTTTGGGATTTCACATGGATTTTGGGATTTTACATGGCGTTTACTTTGCGACAAGACACGCTCTGCGCTAGCTGGGTGTCAGCACTCATCCTTTCCAGCCTCCTGAGCAGGAGCTCTGAATTAAAACTGGCAGGGGGGATGCAGCAAAAAAAGGCTGCATAAGGAATGATTGGGAAATGACACTTAAAACCATTACCCTGAAGTCAAATATGTAACTTCTTTGTTAAACATAGACAGGGCCTTGACTCATCTAGACGGAGTAGTGGGTGCTTGTTGCTTCAGATTTTGAAATTCTGGGAATTGTGCAAAATATTTAATGAGCCTAAAATCCCCTTTGTTCATTGTTGATAGTAGTGATGGTAAGAGTTTCGGTGAGGAAAGAAAAACCACAGGAAGACGAAGAGCAGCATTGGTGTGTGAGGGATGTTCATGGACAGAGCTGGAGGCTCTGGCTCTGAAAAACCCCATTCCTTTGTTTCACCAGTTTGTGAGGTTTAGCTCATGGGTATTGATGTGTTCGAGTGGAACAGGACTTTTGTTCCCAGGGACTGCATCTTCAGCCTGTTGTTTAGAGGAGATTTACCTGATACACCCCAAACTGATCTAATTACAACCTTAACCTTGCGAAAATGGCATAAACTCGGCAGACCTGCCTGGCTAAAGCATGGAAGGTTTTTTCCTGCTCCTGCACCACCTGAAGTGTTTGCTCAGTTTCAGAACACAAAGGCGATTATATTTTTCAAAGCCAAGCCAATAAATGGAGTGTAACCTTGAATGCCTCCTCGCAGGAGTAGTCACATGTGTTTTGATTAACTCCACACTGACGCCGTATACAAACAGCAATTCTGCTGCGCTCACAATTAACGGGCCTCGGAGCTGCCTCTCCTGGCGATTCCTTCTGCAGCCAGAGAGAGACACCTTCAGTGCACAAACCCATCCCGAGCCCACGGTCTGCAGAGCCCTGCAGGAGCCAGTGATGGATACAGGGCACTGCAGAGGAAAACCCAAGGCATGAAACTGGAAGTGTTGTGGTTTTGGAGTGACCCAGACCTCTTGGAGTCATTCAGAAATCATGGATTTGTGATTGATTCTCACAAATCACGTCCTATTACCCAAACCCTACTGTTCCATCCCTGGAAGGGGCAGATGGAGCTGCTGGCGGAGGGTCTGAACCCACCAATGCTACAGTGACTCCCTCGCTGTTTGGGGGGGTGTGTGTATGTCCCTATTGTGAGTAATCTCCAGAAAGCAGATTCTGAATTTATTCACAGGAAAAGATAAAGATCCTCAGTGACTTTCACTGGAGGAACTTCAGACTGGGGATTTTGGTTGGGGCTTTTTGTTACAATAATAAGAAAATAATGATAATGAGTGTTTTTCTTCAATATATACATAAATGCTTTTATAGAATTGTAGGGGTTTTTTGCTAAATATATGCTGATTTATTTTCTGAGCCAAAAGAGTGTTTTGATTTAAAAAAGCCTTTAATTTTAGAGAGCAGCTAAAGTTACCAGTGCCTGTGATCATTGGTGCCTCTGACTCTTTGTCATCTGTAGTGTTTACACCAAGGGTACTTCATTAAATGTACTTTAACCCTTTGGTTTTCCTCCTGAAAACAAGCACAGATCTGTGGTGGAGAGAATATCACGTTGGGTGGTGAGACCATCACTCCCTGGGGTGAACCAGAAGGCTTTACTGTAGCCCTGTTTCCTGCAGAGGGTACTCGGTGAGGAACAAGCTGCCCTCACAGCCATTGGCAATGGGACATTTGGGGCCTTTCTGGTTAATGTGGGTTTTCTTGGTGCATCGTGTTTGGCCAGTGTGTTTGGCAGCCTTTGGCTGTGACCCTCAGGCTGGCAGGGTGTGCTCCCAGTGCCCGGGCTGTGTGTGCAGTGCCCTGCCCTGGGGAACCTTGGGCCCAGCAGGACCTGGGCTCGGTGCTTTCCCTGAGGAAACCTCTCCTCGTGTGGTGTCTGCTGGGCTGCTGAGGGAGGATGTGCAGGTCAGAGCAGAGTGGGGGGCTTTGTCCGAGTCCCGCAGTTATCCAAAGGCTGGAAACTGGGGAGGCTGTACCAGCACAGACACGTGTGGAGAGCAGCTCCCCTGGCACCAGTGTCAGCACCACGGCAGCTCCTCCCTGCTGGGGTCCCACGAGGACCCGAGCTGGGCACGGGCGGCTGCCATGGCTCTGTGGTGAGGGCTGGTCACCCCCTCCCCTCTGCTGGGCACGTCCATCCCTGGGCAGGGCAGAGCTGTGTCCAAACCTGCCCTGTCTCCGGGGATCCCGGGTTGGGTGAGGGGGAGCTGAGCGGTGGCCGCTGGCTGAGCCCAGGGCGGGTCTGGGGGCACCTGGGTGCCTGTGCCACAGGTGGGAGGCAGGCAGGGCATGCAGGGAATCCTGCTGCTCAGGCACGTCGGGATCAGAGGAATCGCTCAGGCTACACGTTTTCTGTTCTGGTGCTGGGGGGAATGTGGTAACAAAGCAATTGAACTGTCTCTTCAGGGAAACGTAGATTGTAAAAGCAGACTTAATTTTGTGCTTCACTTTGGTACCAAAGAGCTGATTTCTGAAACCATTTCCCAGCTCGCAACACATCTCTAGGCATTAAAATGTTGTGAATTTGCTTGTCATTACCAATATTTTCTTTGACTGAAGCTATTGAAACAAAGTGGTCTTTTTCTTTTTTTTTTCTTTAACCTTCAATCTTGCTTCTAAAAGCAGTAGCTCTCGTTTTCTTTCTTTCTTGGTCAAATATAAAAATGATGATAATTTCAAATACTGCTTTAGAATAATTGCTTTCCTCCCTCTTTTGTATGACAACAGAAGCTTGGCCTGATCTTAAATCAGATGCTGGCAGGCAGAGGGCTCTTGACAGCCCTGCAAAATCCTTTAGTTACAAGTCGGCTTTCGCCAATTCTTTATTTGTAAATGACAATTTTCTACAGAAAAATATATGCTTGGGCTTCAATTTCGGAGCCCTAGATTGCAGCCAGGAAAAAATAATTGAATTTTTACACAGGTTTTTTTTTCTCTTTCTTTTTCTTCCTAACTTGAAAAAGAGGAAAAAAAAAATAAAGTGGACTTCTGTAAGGCTGATGGAAGGGAATATCTGGTTAATGAGAGTCATGCAGCATTTTTCCCTTCAGTCTCAGGAAGTTGGCTGCTTCACCCAGTTTCCAGAGCAAACAAATTTAAGCATTTCAATGCATGAATTTTATATTGGCGCGTTCGGTTTCCTGAGTTAACGTGCGGTGTTGACTCAGACACCTTTGTATGGTGGGTTGGCTGCTGCTGGGCTGTCTCCAGCTCTGAGGCCATGGTCTGATCCAAGCTGGGGTGTTTCCCCTCTGCCCAACTGTGCCAGGATGATGGGCCCTTGGGAGCATTGCCCTGGATCTGCCCTGACTTTGGGGGGCCCACAAGGGTCAGGGGGTTTGGGATCAGCCCACCAAAGACACCAGCTTCCCCTGCCATCGTTGGGGTTTGTGTCCACGGGCTGATCCTGCCCATCTTGGAGGGCTGCAGGTTGTGGATGATGGGGATTGTGGGGTGGTGTGTTCTCCGCAGGGAATCCAGCACCATCCCTTTGCCCTGTGTGGACCAAAGTTGGGTGCATGTGGGTCAGCAGAAGAGCTGGGTGCTCAGCTGGGGGGCACAGGTGGATTTCTGCAGGAGCTGATCCAGCCCTGCTGGGTGGTGATGCTGTCAGCTGGAATGTGGGTTGTGGCAGCTGGAGGATGCTGCATCGGCAGCTCTGGCTGCCTTTCATCATTTGATTATTTTTAAAGTAACTGTGCAAGTTCCTTTTAAACTGACCCATGGAAACTTAATAACGCATCCCTTCGATTTGATGTAATTGCCTTTTGTCTGCCAAAGAGAATTCACCCTGTCTGTAGGAAGAGGAGGGGGAAAGGTGCGTTGCTTTTGAGACAGTAGCTATGAAGATATGATACTTGGACTCCTTTTTCACTTATATTTGCATTAAGAAACACAATAAAAATCATTTATTAAAAAAAAATATCCGGGGGCTAGAGTTGTTATTGAGAGCCTTTACTCAGCCATCTCTCAAATAAAAACAAAACAAGACAAAGAGAAAGAAGTATCTAATCAAATCGAATCGAAATTGCTTTTGTAGAGAAATATTCTCATTATCTGGGTTAGGGATGGGATCTGAAGAATATTTCTTTTTTCCACATATTGTTTGAAATAATCTGGTTAAACCGTGTGCTTGTCTTATAATTTCTTACAGATGGTCACAAGAACAAAGAAAATATTTGTAGGTGGATTATCGGCTAATACGGTAGTGGAAGACGTGAAGCAATACTTCGAACAGTTTGGCAAGGTAAGTTCTGCCCAAGTGAGCACTACACAGTTCTTTCTTTCCTTTCTTTTTAAAGTGTGTTTCAAAAAAGTACAATCAGGGCTGGGCTCAGAGGAGGGCCACAGTTTTTGCCTTTCCGTGTCATTTCTCGAAGCCTCTGGAATTCCTCCTCTGTTCATTGTGTGTGTTTGTGCACAGCATTGCCAGCACTGTTTACTTCCAGTAAAGTTAAAAAGGCATCATTGAGAGGTGGATCTGTGTCTGTTCAGGAAGAATTTGACCCTCAGCTGAATGATTATACAGCTGTCTTCTCCATAAAATCAGCCTTCTGTTTACCTTGATTGCAGTGGCAAAAGGGGCAGATAGATGTATGGGAGAGCTCATTAAGTTGTGAAAATGCCTGAAGGAACCACGTGAAAAGCAGAGAGTAATGTGGAAGTCACTGGAATATCCACTTAATTTCTTAGTGGAAAATCCTTATGCAAGATTCTGCAAATGCATGTAGAATCCTGACATCATTAAAAAAAACCCCAAACCAACCAAAAACCCAAACAAGTTTATGCACAGAAGGAGCCCTGGACCTTGCCAGAATAGTCTTTGCTGTGATGTAACGACTCAAACCCCACAGTCCAGGCTGGGGCTGGAGCTTAGTGCCCGTGATTCCCTGGAGTTCCCTGGGTACCCAAGGCTTTTGGACACTTGTTCAGGAGTCTGATGGGTGAAGAGCTTGCAGAGCTGCCTGCTCTGAGGGCAGTTGGTGGTGCCACCTTCCATGGGGACTCGTGCCAGCCCCGCTGTCCGTGGGGCTCCATGGACTCCAGCTCCATGGATTCCAGCTGAGCACTCTGTTCCTGTCCTCTGGAGTGCAGCCATCGATGGTTTAGATGCGAGATTGCACGAGGACCCAGCGGGGTATCCCAGAGCAAAGCAGCTCCCATTCCTTGTAGTTAGTTTATGTTTCTTTTATCTGCCCTGAAAAGCCTGAGCCAGGCAGGATTTTGTCGAGGGCTGAGGAGGCGAGTTTATAAATGGTTCCTGTGCTGGATTGATAGTTGTTTTGCAAACCAGTCATTTTATTTTCAATAATAATCTTCGATTCCGGCAGGATGTTTACAGCCTGCTGAGCCTTTTATTAAAGGATTACACGAGCTTTTGGATGTTTCTTCTGTAGTTACTTCTAATTGCAGAACTCCACTAACCTGTATTTTTGAAGTTAATAATAGTTTCAGTATAAGCGCTTTGCATATTGTCTGGATGTTGTCTTAATATAGTCTTTTTAATTTCACCATCTGGTAGTTTCATGCTTGCAATTTTACAGTCCCTGAGAATGCAGACAGCCAGGCTGTGTCTCAGGAGTGACTGGGGATTCGGGACGCTTCGGTTCTGCTTTCGTGCTCTGCCTTCCTTGAGACAGCTTAGCAGAGGTTTGCCTCTCCAGAGGCAGTACTTGGGGAAAATCAAATATTTTTTTTCAGGTGTCTTAATTTGCAGGCTAAAAAAATTAAGGAGCTTTAAATTGCATGAGTTGGGATCAAGGCAGGAACCCATTCCTGTGACACCACAGCTAAGATGTCCTGCTGAGGCTGTGTGATCCAGGCAGTAGAGCTCAGCTCGTGCAGGGCTTGGTCCCTGTTATTCCAGGTGACCTTTTCCAGGTGCATCCCTGTTTGACACTTCCCTCTTGCAGCTCGTGAAGAGTTTGGTGCAGCTGATAGTGTTGGGAGCAGAGGTGCTGGGCTGTGTCACCCTCACTGGACCTTGGTGTGGGCGTTGGGGTTCTCCCCACGGCGCTGTGCTCTTTGGCAGCTGGGACAGTCTGGTTTCGGGGTGTTTTGAGGTGATCCTCCCCAAGGCTCAGGTTGTCAGGAGATGCAGAGCTGGTTAATGACCCTTGGAAATGGGAACTTGTGCTCCAGCTCAGTTAGAAGACTTGTTAATGTGCTGTGGATGGTGGGATGCTGCATTCAGTGACCCAGGACTGGCCCTGTGGGACCTTCAGGAGCCCTGTCCTTCTCCATCCCACTCCTCTGCCGCTCCATGACTCCCTTGCTCAGCTCTCCAGCCCTTTGGGCAGGGCCTGTGCCCTGCTCAGAGCTCCAGTCAGGCCATTACCATGCAAACAGTGATCCCCATGGATAGGTGAGCCCTGCCTTTGCTCAGAGCTTTCTTGAAATAAAGCAAACTGCATGACATGATTAACGTGCGAGGAGCCGCCCGTGTTTGATAAGAGCATCTCAGGTGAGTTGCTCTTTGAAATGCTGAGCTTATTTATCGGCCTGGAAAAAATTGCTTACTGTGATTCCTGAAATCCTGTTTGTACTTGCTGTGGAGAGGAGCTTGGCAGCCAAGGGAGGCTGTTTTGGTAACTGGAGGTAGCTCTCTCCAAACACACAATGTGAGCAGAGCAGCCCCCAGCTCTGGGGCCAGGCGGGCTCGCTCATGTAACTGGAGTTGGCAGGGAAGGGATAAAGTGTTGAATTTGAAACTGCAGCTTTTTGAAAAGTCAATGCCAGAGCCTTTGTCTCCAAGAAAAAGAAAAGCTTTAGCGAACACTCTTCCTGACTTCAGTGAAAGTGCCGGACGTTACAGCACCGAAGTACGTGGTAACAATAATGCTGAGACTTGGACAGTGAGATTTCTCATAGTGATTATTTTTCTTTCTGTAAAGCCCAGGATCTGTAGGATCCTTTTGGGAAGGTTAGTATTCCTAGCTGCTGTAATCTGTGGAGGAAAACAGGGAAAGATTACCTGAGTGAAGCCAAAAGGCTTCACAGAGTGAACACAGAGCAGTGTAGTGAACAGCTTTGTGATTGCTTAGAGCTGGTGAGGCTGAACTTGTGCACCTGCAGTTGCTGGGGGGCTCCCTGGAGAGGCTTGGTGGGGTCTTTGTGCCAGGAGGGGGGTCAGGGTGCTGCGAAAGGAAAGACTTGTCCTTCCAGTGGTTTCAGGGAGCAGGATCCACAGACGACACAAGGAGGCTAAGCCATTATGCTTACAATCAGAAGAAAAACAAGCCATTGTGTTAATCCCTGATCCTGACAGTCTAATGCAGTTGTTTGTGGGATCCTCTGCTGTTTCAGTCAGAGATGTTTAAAACATTCTTACAAGCAAAATAAATTCACTGGCCATGTTGACCTGCCTAGGCTCTGTAGCATCACCCTTGTGCTGGGTGGGAAAAGCTGCTGAGACCAGGCTTTAAAAGAATTTAAATGAGAAGTGTTAGAGGTGAGGAGATCCAAGGGGAAACTCTGCAGGGCTCTCATTCCTCCCCTGAGAGGCCACAGTGCTGCCCTGAGCCATCAGCAGGGCTGGGGCTGCAGGTCTGCCTGGTTTGTGGTTTTCTGGGAGTGTAAGCAGTGTGGAGCTCTGAGTTTGGGACACGTTGGAGCATTTAAGACTTCAGGTGTCATTTAAAAAAAGAAAGCACAACAGCCTCCTCAAGCCTTACCCAGAGGACTGTGACCAGCAGGAGAAAGCCTTGAGCGCTAATGAGCTGCACTTCTCAGGACCTCATGTTCTGTACCTTCCGAGCTGCAGGCACTGATGAGGAGGGTTTGGAGGGTTCGTTTTCCCAGGTGCTGCTCCCTTCACAGAGCTCCTGTGAAAGCAGCACAGTCCTTCGTTTGCTACTTGCAATTATACTTCACATGGCAAACTGTGTAATTAGTTTGGAAGACTTATGCCTAGTCATTGGTTTATCCTAATCGGCTTTGGCTTTTCCCAACAACAAAGTGAGCTTATTTTCCTAAGCTGAAACAACTCTGCTCCCTTTGTTCCTCTCTTTTATTGTCTCATTCCTTTCATTCTGTTTTACTGCCAAAGTTTTGTTTCATTAGGCCTACAAGTCATTTCCAATCCAGTGGGCTGCTACAATAAGGCCTTTATAACTCAGCTGCCCTGGTTCCCATGTCCCTTCTGGTCCAGAGCCAGGACTTGCTGTTTGACATGGGATTTTAACCCTTTGGCTGCCCTAGCTGCTGGTCCCCCCTCGGTGGGGCTGAGCCAGGCTGGAGATGGGGCTGGCAGGGACCCCTGATGAGCTCATGGATCCTAATGATTGCGTGAGGCCGTTAATTGACACGTTAATGTGCTCGGGCTCCAGGTAACGCTTTTGGGCCCAATTATTGAAACAGAATTCTGATTAAAAATCTTCTTACTGTAATGAGTCACTGTGGGAACAGTCTTTGGAATGAAAAGGCCACTGTGTCCTTCCAGCATGGTGGGAACAGTTCTGGTAAAGGTGCGTTTCCGTTGTCCTGAGCTCTTAGATCAGCCCATGTAGGACTGTTCTTGTAGAAAAATCATGTTTTCTTGTGTGGGAGAGAACACATTTAAAGTTATCCTTTTTTGGACCGGAATGGTGATTTTTGAAGGAGATGTGTGAAATAGTTTTGTGGACAAACAATACTTTTACAAATTGTTATTTCAGACTGCTGGAAGAGCAGTTGGTGGCCCCAGATGTTTTACTGCTTCTAAAACTCTCGGCTTGGGATCATTAGGCTCTTCATTTTTCCTTTCACAGAAATCCTAAAGTGACTTTTGGGGAAGGGGGCTGTGGCACTTGTTTTTTATTTTAAATTTCCAGATGAAGTTGAACCAGCAATATGCATTAAATTTGTTTTCTGTCCTGGCTTGCCGTGAGGTCTCTCAGACTGATCGTAGGCATGTTCCAGCTCCACTTGGAATATGTTGTTTCCTCAAGAATGACTTTTAAGATTTGGAAATTTTGAGACAAGACAGGATTTCTGAATTACCTCTCTGGATCTGAAACGTTTTGTACAGTCACTTGTTATTTCCTGTGAGATGCAGAACAGACCAGTGGAATAATAAAAACTGGATTCTGAGGTTGGTTTTTTTCGGCGAAACTGTTGAGCTTTTGAAAATGTGTAATTTTCTTGTCTCTTCCTCCTGTGGCCTGACTTAGTGTCTAGAGACAGTTAAGCAAGTGAGAGGAGGTACCTTCTCACACCTGTCCTGGCTCCAGGCACACCTCCACAGATCCATGGTGCTGCCTCACAAAGGAACTAGAGCTGGAAGCAGCGGGGCTGGGAACAGCAAAACGTGAGAATGAGAATTTTCTGCATTGGTTGTACCATGCCCTGCGTTGTAACACAGACCTCAGTGCAAATAATGACCAGTTCAGCCTTTGATGGAAATAATCTCTGTAATAAAGTCCCTCTGCTCTCTCCGTGTAAGTGTGTCGAGGGGGAAGGAGGTGGGATCCAGAGCGAGGATTTCAGCCCGATCGGGTGGTTTGCAGGAATCGCTTCCTACGTGCTGTCCTCGCTGACAGCTGTGAAAATACAAACCAGGGAAACAGGAGAGAAAACTCCTCCTCGTTTGGCTGGACTGTCTGGGTGTGAACGAGTTAATGTGCTGCTGTGGTATTAAGCACTCCAGTGGTTTACTTTTCCCGGAGACCTCGAGTATGGCCTCTGAAGATGTTATTACAATAGAGTTGTTAGCATGAGAAAAGGTGGCTCTCTCGCCGTGGGTTCATTTTGGGGGGATTTGGAAGTCTGTGTGGAGCTGGGGCTAAGGCCAGAGTCAGGAGGTGCAAGGAATTCTGCCTGTATGAAAGTGAAAGCTTAGTTAATTTAGCCTTGGCAGAGAGCTTGAATTGTATTGTCAGCCCAGTTGGACATTGATATGTAGATTTAACGGTCAATAGGAGACATGGATGGGCTGTCCTAAGAGTACTTGCTTTGCAGAAAAGTCATTTTTTTGGTTTGACAGGTTGTTAGTTTTTCACATTTTTCAGCACTGTACCTCCCAATTCAACACTTGGGAATTGGTTATGTTTCATGAAATGAAGGGACAAATTTGGACTCTGATTTACATTCTAGTCTGTAATAGCTGGAGTTCCCAAAACATTTGCAATGTGTGGTAAGGCAGAGAACGTGATGGTATTTTTTAGCTGCTGCTGCCCTCCCTATTCCCTTCCAGAGCGATTCTGAGCTCTAGGCTTGGTGTGGAAAAGCTTGGAGCTCATCCTGTCCTTTTTTTCTGTTACCTGGGTGCACCTTGGCAGAAGTTGCTTAATTTGAATCATCTCATCTCCTTAAAACAGAACGAGCAGTGAACAAACACTTCATTGTTTGCAGCTCCTGATAAGTTTGGGACAACAAAAACCAGAGTTTTTGGGGGGCTATTCTGTTACAGGAGCAGGGACCAGAATTCCCCCTTCTTAATGCCTCTGCCCTATGCTTGTGCTTTTCTGCATTTCCTCATTTCCATGTTATATCCGTGATATGCCAAAGGATAATGAATATTCCTTTAAATTCTAGCTTTGGCATGAGACGAGGGATCTAGGATATAGGGGTCCCTCATGGCCTAAAGCACTTTTTATTACTTCTTCTCCTTCCCACGCAGGCTTTTTCTTTCTCTTTCTTTTTTTTTTTTTTGAACAAACTGAGAAACTCGATCGTTGCTTAAAAAACAGCCACTGTTTTCATCCTGCCAGTGAGAAGCTTGTACACAGGAAGTCAGTTTTTAGGTGGTCTGTAATAAGCCACACGCTTTGTGGAAGTGGTTTTGTTATAAATTAGATGTTGGCTTCTTACCTGGGTTTTATGAGAAGAGGAAATGTTAAGACAGGATTTGTGGGCACGAAGGCAGTATCAGAGCTCAGCAGAAGTCTGAAATACAGTTTGATTTCCTTTTGTCCTCTGGTTGATGAAATGGTGAGGAAGCCTCAGCACCATGTGAGGTGGGGTGATGGTGGTGGGGAGAAGTGTCAGCCCTGGACACTTCTGTCCTGCTCCTGCTCGCTGGCTGACTGTGGGCAGGGGTTTTCCCTCCCTGCACATTCCCTTGCCTTCCTGACCTCGTGAGCTCTGAGGGGCACAGGGAATGTAAATATCCCACCCTCGTGTCCTCTGCAGCCCCAGCAGGGTGGGCTGGGTGGGGAGGGCTCACTGCAGGTAGATGTGCTGAGGTGAAGTTGTGCTGCAGCACCTGTAGGTGCAGCTCTGGGATCCCAGCTCTGGGGAGCAGGGCCTGCATCTGTGGGTTAGAACAGAGTTATTTTAAAATACTTCTTAAATCCTTTTATTGTTTGTTTTTTTTTTTTTTGGCCTTCGCTTATGGCCAGTGCCCTACCTTCTGTCTTATGTTCTCCAGTAATAGCAGGGGAGCAGTGTTGATCCTGAGCTTGCAGGGTGTGATACACCATTGACTACTCATGATTGTGCCAAGAGCCTGAGTGAAATCAGGCATTAATCAGGGGCCGTGTTTGGGGAGAGAAAAGTTACATGAAAGTGTTCATGGTTCCTCCTGCAGCATGAGTGTAAATGTTTTTTGTGTGTCTTTGTGTCAGTTTTAGCACTGAGCCAAACCCATGGAAATTATCTATATCCTTTCTGGGACCCCGAGAAAGTCAAGTGTGTTTTTCAGCCCTGCTTTTACTTTATACAAATGCAACAGGCTATATAAAATCCCTGAAAAATTGAGTTAATTGTGTTTGATAACATCTTTACATTATCCCCGGAGCATTCTTGGGTTCAGCCCCAGTGTGGGTGAGTGGGATTGTAGGCATAGAACTTCCCTGGAAGGAGATGAGTTGGTTTTGCAATGCTGTGGTGGCATCTCTGGGCCTGTGGGTCTGGCTGCAAGAGGAGCTCTGCCCCAGCAAAGCTGCATCGAAAGCAGAAGATGGTGGTGTTAAACCACAGCAGTAGGAACCAGGTAAAATGCTCTGATGGATATTTTCAATATCTGCTGTGAAATTGCATCAGATTCCACTTTGGCACTTGTCTGGAAGTGCAGCCTCCTGGACGCTCCAGAAGTTATTTATAAGTGTAGGTGCTGCTCCTGCCATCCATCGAGTGATAACCTGCACTCAGAGCACTGCTGGTGTTTGAGGAGCTACAGCTGAGGGGGGCCAGAGCTTGGCCTTGGGAGAACCCATGCTTTAACATTGATTCTCTAATGAAAAATCAGCAGCAGTTATTTAAAACTTTGTGTGGTGTAATTGAAAGCTGCACTCTCCTGCTCACAGATTTGGGGAAGGCTCCCGGCTGAAGTGAGCTGGTTAAAACATAATTGATTGGAGAGTCAGCGTTGGATCATTGGCATCATCCTAAACAATGGATACACTGGCAGTGAGTGATGGGATGTGAGACGTGAGGGTGTTTTAAATGCAGCTCTGAGTCTGGGCCATGAAGAAAAGGGCTATTAAAAGTACCCAGGAGGAAGTTCATAGAATTTGTTCCAAATGTGGAAAAGAGCACAAATTACTGGAAGCAGGTGTAATAATGCTTTTTCTACGTGGAAATAGATGGACATATTGGTCAGTCCTGGAGGTGAAATACCTGAGGTTTGTTCACACATGGAATATCGAGGTGAGACCAGTTTAATTAAATTTATGTTTATTCTGCAGAGGTAGAACGTGGAATTCATTTGATGTCCATCATACACGTCTGTCTCTGTCAGGAACACTTAATATTTTATTTTCTTGGGAAAAAAATGCACCTGAGCATATTTGGGTAGAAGTGGAGTGGCAGCCAAGCGTGACTCAGCATCAGACCTATCAATAATCATCAGTCCTGGTGGTACCTGCCAGCCCAGAGAGGTGTGTGTGGTACAGTATATGTATTTATAAATATAACTCCAGAAACGGGGACAAGGGCAAAGTAGCTCAAATGAAGAGCCAATTAAGATAATCTAAGCAGAATGAGGATTAACTGCCTGTTAATCTGAAGGGTACCCAAAATGCATGTGGCCAGTTTAGATCAAACAAGTGTTGTCTGTGGCAAGGACACGCGTGAGGGGTTTGGGATGAGCGGGAATGAACACGGTGTGTTCCTCCTGCTGTCCAGGGCACGGTGTGCTTGGAATAGTGACCCGGGTTCTGATGGGTCCTGCTGGCAGTGTGTGTCACAGAATGAACCTCTCTGCTGCAGTGTCATTGCCATGGAAGTGTGAAGGAGGAAGGGTTGTGACTAAATGATGACTCATGTAGAAGAAGTTCATATTCTGCCGTTTCTAATTTTCCAGAAAGTTGGGAGCGCTCACAAGTGGGTCAGGGAAGAAGCTGCCGTGTGTTTTCTCTTAAAAAATGAGTTGCAGTGTCCACCGTGGCCTTTGCTGCTGCTCCCAGCACTGAGGCTGATCTGAATGGACCCAGTGAGGCCCATGCACATGCAGGTGATGGGGAAGGGAGATCACGTTCGCACCCCTGTCTCAGGACTGTGATTTTAAAGCCCAGCGTACACGAGCAGGATCCACTTGGAGCATCCGTTTATTTCAGTGCTGGCCTGACAGGGTGTCGTGGGGGTGTGATGTCTGAAGGTGTGGGGCTGTGGCTGGCCCGGGTGTGTGCTGGGGAGGGGGTTTGGGAGGGTGAACAGCCCCTGCCGTGGCAGTGCCCCGCTGGTGGGGAAGTCGCTGTGCGAGCGGGGACTCTCCAGGAGGAGGTGCCTGTGTTGACTCTATTACTCTGATGAGTGGTTTAGCGAGTTCAGATCGGTGCCATGTTAATTGTCAGGACTGGGAGGGTGGGAGCAGATTTCACCGGGGGCAATGGAAGGGATCCAATGAATTTCCACTCCGTTTCACCGCTTGGCAAACCAGCACTTACTGTCACTTTGCATAAATAGGTTTATTTCAGAGGGTCAGCCGTCACTGCTCCCCCCTTCCCCTGCTGGCCCACCCTCCCCTGAAGGAGAGGAGGCCGACGAGCATTTAATTTCCCCAGCAGCAGGTGCTTGTCATCCATCTGAAGAAAGCTGCCAACATCTGGTGCAATTGCCTCGGCAAACGCAGTAACAAGGCGCCTGCAGTTCAAACGCAGAGAGAGCATTGCCTCTTTAATGATAACAAGCTGTTGGCTTCCCCTCTGAGATGAATTCATCTCACAGATGTTTGTCTAGTTTTGGCAATCTTATCACTATAGCTTTGGTGATTATGCTCAACTGGAGACTATTACTATAAAAGAAGTTTGAACTTGTTCCATTTTTGCATTATTTATTTATTTAGCCATTTATTTCTCTGCTTTCTGGATATAATTTGTATCAACAACTGTACTGTTGGTCCCATTACCCAACTGCCCTCACGATTTTTATTGCATCTGCTGAACAGTAGCTCGCTACTTGACTCCCACCGCTGGCAAATGTCTTTCAGCCACGCTGACGTTTTTAACGTTCCCCATCAACAGCTTTGTGGTTTGAACCCTCTATTTAACACTACATTTTCTGGGATTACTTGGCGCTCACTCTGTCTGTTCCCTCTAATAACTGCAGTATACTCACTATTCCTGCAAAGTGCGAGGCGCCAGGAATGTTCTGGATATTCCGTTTGGACAGCGGCGCTCCGGTGACCTTGGCAGGGGTTTGTACTGACAACGTACAACCGTCTTCATTGTTGGATCTTAAACGTTTGCAGCCTCTGCATGAGCATACAAAACATGGAGACCTGCAGGCTGAGGGCCTCAGTGCTTGTTTGCTCTTGTTTGCTTTTCTAACATGCCTGTTTTTCTTAAGGAGACGTTTTCTTCCGAACGCGTGGAATTTAATTCTGGTAAATAGGATTTATTTTTGGAAACATGCTTGTGAATAGGTGACTCATGCCTGAATGAAGATGTGTCACTGTTGGTGGGGACACCATGTATATAATTTCTTAGGCTATAAATAGTTGTCAGTCCAAGTCCTGGTGACATGGTGATGCTTTGCACTGACTCGTTAGCTGCAGCCTGGCTGCTGAGGAGAGTGTTTAGAGTGTCAGTCTCTCCTGCTGGAGCAACAATTTCTGCTGATGCTTATGGAAAAGACATCAATAGATTTGTGAAATCCTGGGAGTACTTTAATTGGCACAACAGAAATCCGAACTGAGGCACATTTCCATGCCACCCTCATGGGGTGTCCTCGTGTTTCTTCTCTCATTGCAGAGGTGGGAAAACTGAGTTTTGGGGTCCTTGGGTGCTTGTCAAAGGCCAAGGCCATCACTTACAGGGTCCTGAAACTCAGCAAATGGGTTTGCTCATTCACTTCTGTTGCTGAATAGATTTAAGCTAAATGCTCAGGATTAGAGCTCACTCCCATTTTCAAATCCTGGAAGTAGTGGTTCCTTTTTTCTGTTGCTGATGCTGAACTGGTTCCATGTTGTTGATGTTTGCTCAACACCGTTTACCCACCAACACAGCACATATGGTTTAATGGCTATCTTTTTTTTCTGCTTCTGCTGTAGTTACAGTATTATTAAAAATCCATTAAATTTTGATGTACATCATAAAGTATGTGCTCCTGTGAATGCGAGCATGAGTAATTATTTCTGATGAATAAACCAAAAGGACAAGTATGTAAGAAGTTCATCCTGCAGCTTTCAATTTTCATTATATACATCTCCTGCAGGGGCAATCGTTGTGATGTTGCAGCTGGTTATTTCTGTGGCCTGCCTCTCCCTGGAGATGGATGATGACAGTGCAGACTTGAAGTAGCACAAGTGCCAGTGTTTTTGCAGGCATATTTGTAGATAAATGGTTAAGCAGGGGAGGTAGCTCTCAGCAAGGCAGAGGGTGTGAAAAGACTGCAACACAGCAGTGACTTTCTCTGTGTTGGTTCATTGTGTATGGGCTTTGTGGAATCTCGGGAAGTAACCCCATTATTTCTCATTAAAGTAACCCAGAAACGTAGCAACAAGCAAGGTGTCATTGCTGAAACACCACCAGGAAGCCAGGCAAGCTCTTCTTGGTGTCCAGGGCCTGAAGGAGGCAAGGGAATCGTGAAAAATAGTGCGTCACAGTGTCCAAGAAGTTTCCTGCAGTATATAATGGCCCATAGGGGCCTCACCTAGTTTCCTGTATATGATACATATATAGTGGTTGCAGCATCTCATTAACTTCCCCATAACACCGAATACACTTCTCTTGAACACCCCCTTCAGGCTTCTTGGGTTTTGCCAAGCATTTCCTAATAAGCAGGAACTCTGGTATTTATCATGCTTGCCTTCTGTCCCCACCAGGCTGAAGAAGTGGTTGGCCTCTCTCGTGCCCCTTAAATTCCCTATTCCTGAATGCTCTGGGCGAGCACAGCTCCGGCAGCAGCCAGTCCTCTGGCTGAGGGGGCTTCCCTTAGTTTTCCCTGCTCTGGTTTTAAGAGTCGTCCCTGGTATTTCTTGTGTTTAAGAGCATTGTCTGCACCCAGAGTTTAGTCTTGGTATAGCACATGAACTCTTGCAGGGACCTTGGTCGTAGCAGCAACACACAACCCTCAGCTATCCCAAATAAGAAAGGCAGATTATCCCCCCGAGTCCTAGAGATCTTACCAAATCCTTTGTAGCTGCTGTGGTTTCTTTGCACTTGGGTATTAGTGCTGAAACTTCTGAGGACTTGATGGATTCTCTGTGGTGATTTGGTTGCTTTTTGCCCTGGAGAGGCTCTTTCAGGGGTTTACACTGCTGCCTGTGCGAGGTTTAGCTGAGTCCAGCCCAGCTGGTGCCTGGTGGATGATGCTGTGAGCTGGTGGAGCCGTCAGATGAGCCCAGGGATAAAGAGCAGGATGGAGTTATGCTTGTGCAGGGACCACGGTTTAGGAGTTGAGCTCTGCGGACGTGGCACTGATTTGCTGTTTTATTTTGGTCTTATTCAGGTCTCTGCCCAAAATCTGGGACTAATAGTGTGGCTTCCCTCTTGCTGCCGTGGCCACGGGCGGTTCCGAGGGGGAGCAAACGTGTCTGTGAGCAGCACCTTGCTGTGACCTTGGTCAAAGTCACGGTGCTGCCACGATACCAAATGATGACAAATAAATTCACCTTCACTCGTTTAGTCTGGCTGGCTTTGTTCCTTCATCCCCGATCCTCCCTGCGAAGGGCTTTGTTTACTTTCCCTGAAATGGAAGAGGCCCTGGTACATAGTCCTCTTTCAAAAATAAACCTCTGAAAAGGAAAACAAAAGAGAAGGAACAAAAATCAGATGTTGTCCAATTATACAGAGCAGATCCTGATTTTGAGTTCCAGGCTACTCGAGCCAGAGGTTTGTTTAAGCGTAACACAAATTCTACCATTTTTGGATGGTTTGAGACTCTCCTCCTCTCTCTCCTATACTTTCAGAAAACAGTCAAAAAAGGGAACTGCAGTTCCAGGAAATTCTGGAATTAACATCTATTGATTTTTTTTTTTTAAGTTTTTTTTTTTTGTTGCCTCCCCACCATCTTCTTCAGTCAGATTTATGCTCCAGAGTTCCCAAAGTCAGTCAGGTGTGCTGGAAAAACAGTGCTTCATTTGACCTTCTGACTGTATTTTGACTTTAAGAAAGTAAAAGTGCCTGGTAAAGACCAGGTTGCATCAGTTCTGAGCCCAGCAACAGATTCTGAAACTGGGATAAAGAAAAGGAGTGAGAAAGAGAGAACCCCCTGCCAGCTGCCAAAGGGTTCCTAGTGGCTCCCCCACATGCTGTGCCCGTGCCCCTGCCAGCTCCCCATCCTGCACTTCAGGTGTGCTGCTGAGTTCATCGAGCTTATGTTGTATTTATTTACTCTCTGGCCACTTGAAATGTCTTATTCCTGTTTGGAACTCGGAGAGCCCGGCTGTCAGAATGGAAGTGAGCTCTCAGTGGTGGGTGATGTGGAAGTGAGCTGTGCTGGCTGGCGATGGAATCTGGATTAATTTACTTGATGGACTCCTCAGGCTGTGCTGACTCCAGAGGAGCCCATCGTGTCAAAAGAGAGGAGCTGCAGAGATTAAATACCCAGCGATGGCAAAAGCGAGTGAATCGACACGAGCGTCTCCCGCCTTCCTGCTCTGCCTCCCCGAGGGTGACCTTGGCTGTCAGAGCTGTGGGTCCCCAGTGCCAGCCAGGGTGGGTGTGCAGGGACGAGTGTGCCACTGCTGCCCCCCTCGCTGAGAGCTGCCTGCCCTGGGGCCGTAGCTGTGGGAGCAGCTTTTTGGGGCGAGGGGCAGGGGCTCGAGTGTTTCCTTCGGTGAGGAGTTCTGCTGCTGCCTGTAGGGTGAGTAAGGCTGTGTCTTGGATCCGTACTAGTAAAGCAGAAATGAGCAATTAGAGTCACAGGTGAAGGAAAGATGGCCTCTCCTTTGCTGCTGTTTGATGTTTCAGAGCACATCATGTGGTGCATATGGTGAGTCGGGGAGGCTGATGTTGCCCTGCAAGGATTCCCAGGAGCAGTGGCCATAACATTCCCTGTAACCATTTCCTGTGCTGGGATGGAGCTCAGGAGTGTGCATATGAGTCTGCTGACGTGGGAGTGCTGGGATGACTCGAGTCTGCTTGGGTGGCTGCAGGCTCTTCTCTGACCCCACAGCTGCTGGCAGCTGGCCAAGGCCGGGCACGAGGCTTCGTGGCTGGGATTAGTTGGCAAATGAGCCTCTTGGGTGCCGTTGGCTTAAATACCTTGGTGGCATCAGCAGATGCATCTCTAGCAGTTTGTGGTCTTGTTTTTGAAGTAAAGAAGCCCAAATATTAGCTGTTTCCCACCCCCAAAAGGGATGAAGAGGATAAATGAAAACCTCTGTAATACCAGAACTGCACTTCGTTCATCAATAATTAGGATCCAGGTTCCTAGTGGGAAGTAAGCTTTGTGCTTGGTTGACTCGTAGGTCATGTTTTCCATTTCTTTTCTGTTTAAGTGGAGAGGTTTATGTGCTATTCCTTGACCTGAAAATTTGCTCTGTAAAAGGTACAGGAGGTGCAGGCTGAGATAATGCATCTTTTGGGACTGCAGGCTTGCTCCTGCTCTCTGTTTACATGATGTAAATCAAACTGGAGTGGAGTTGTGTGAGCAGGCTGGGGCAGCTCATGCAGCCCTGTCATGGGGGCAGTGCTGGATAAAAACACCAGTGCAAGTGTGGTTGTGCCATGGCCTGTGGGCATCAGGGAAGGGCTCTAAAAATAAAAGAATTAGAGGTAACTGATGACTTCAGCCAGATTATTTGTGGATGTGAGCTGGCAGAACTCCTGGAGATGAGAGGAGCTGTGCTGGTTTGCACACACAGGGTGTGAGTGAACGTGGTCCAGGCATCATCTGGGCTGGTCCACACGAGCTGCGAGTTGGACACTTGGTTTTGAACAGTGTGGGCTGGGAAAGGCATCTTCAGGGAGAAATTCTTTACTGTGAGGTTGGTGAGACAGTGGCACTGGTTGCCCAGAGATGTGTCCAAGGCCAGGTTGGATGGGGCGTGGAGCAGCCTGGTCTAGTGGAAGATGTCCCTGCTCATGGCAGGGGATGGAATGAGATGAGCTCTGAGGTTCCTTCCAGCCCAAACCATTCCGTGATTCTGTCCCCAGTGAGTGAAGGTTCTACCTGTGCTCCTCTGCATCCTGTGCTCCTCTGCATCCTGTGGCCTCCACAAGCAGGGGTTGGAGTGTCAGTGTTGGCGTGTGGAGCCTCTGGGTGTGGGTGCCAGTTTGCTTTACAGCCTGGGCAGGAATCCCTTCACTTGCCCAGAGTGCTGCTGAAATATTGATGCAGAACAAATCATCTGGTTTAAACTGAACATCAGCAGTGGTGTGTGATGCTCACCGTGGTTTGTACAGGGAAATGTGCCTCTGCTGCCACCGGATCCTCCTGGCAGAGTGCCCTGTGCCAGGTGGGCAGGAGGATCTGGAGTAGCCTGGTCCTCTTAAGTGGTGAAAGTTTTGGTTTTTAATCCTTCCCCGGGCTCCTGGGAGCTGGGGTGAAATGAGAAAAGGAGCGTCGCTACTTTCCGTCATCTGTGAGTGATTGGGAGGGTATTTGGAAAAAGTGAACTGCTCTTGAGACTTCTTCAGACAGGCTGTTCAAAGCAGTTATTTTTCCCAGGTGGTAAATCTGGGAGACTTCCTCGGCAGCCTGGTAGTAATAATAATACTTACATGGCACTTTACATTTTCCAAGTGCTGTCCAAGTAGCTGATCTGTCTTTTGCAGCAATGTGTAGTTAAACTTTAAGCACATTGGCCTGAATTTGTAGCTGTTTATCAGCCACGTCTGTGGGTGAATTTACTTTTCTGCTGGTTTGCACTGTGTGAGTAAACTCATTTCTCCTGCGTATCTTGACATTAATTCCAGTCTTTCATCTTGGTAGTAGAGATGATCTTTTAAGCAGAGCGGAGAAGAAGGATGGTTTTCTGCCTATTGCACTACCAAAAAGATGAGCACAGCTTTGGAGCAATTTTCCCTGTGGAATGACCTCCTTAATGCCCTGGCTGTCACTGTGCTGTGCCCTGACTGCCCGTCCCTGCCTGGCTCATGGGTGGCCATTGCATCCCTTATGTCATATCTCCAAGGGCTTCCTTTAGAGCTGTTTCCAAGGAGTGTTAGGTGCGGGCAGAGGGAGCAGGTTTGCACACTTGCCTGCAATAGAGGGGTTTGTTTTTGTTCTCCTTCACCTTTTATGACTGTCCCAGGGCCAGTCTGCACCACGTGGAGTTGTTGATGGGCCGAGTGCGTGTGATGCTGGTGGGTGAAGTGCTCCACACCCAGCCCTGCTTCCCCTCCTTGGTGTCACCTGTGCTGCTGGCCTCTGGCAGGCGGGAGCCTGGAATGTGGGGCCGGAGCAGAGCCAGGGGCTGGGCTGCAGGAGGTGCAGTGTGGAGGCACAGGGGCTGGGCGGCGGCTCGTGGGAGAGCAGAGGAAGGAAAATATCTGTAGTGAGAAGGGCCAGGGAGAGAGCCAAGTTCCTCGAAAGAGGACCTTGCAAGGAACGTGCAGATGACATGAAAAAGTAATTAAAAGGAAAGCCCTAATGGGACGTTAGGGGGAGATGCAGCTGGAACTTGAATAAGCAAATGTAAAGAGGGAATTAAGTTTGTAAGCTTTCCTCTAAGGAACTGCTGGGGAAAACACAGCAGCGGCTTCTGCTGATGTAAATCAGCATCGAGCCCGTTGCTGAAGAGCTCCAGCCTGTGAGTGTGGCTCATCTGATAATTGCTAGTCCTACACCTGGAAAACACATGGGGAAAGAGGCTGTGGTGTTCTGCAGAGGTGACGTGAAGGACACTTGATTCCAAAGCAAAGGATATCAACTACAAAAACAAAGGAAAACTGTTGGTAATGTAGTTTGCCTGGGGCAAATTGGTAGTTTGCAATAAGTAATATTAATTTAAGTGTATAATGCTTTAAATTATCTGGATAATTTAATCTGTGCGATTTTAAAGAAATTATTTGTGCGGTCTGATCTTGAATAAAAATAAAATAAACCAAATGAAACAAAACCCCTCAATTAATATTAGCACTTTCACTCTGGAGAGTAATATACAGCAGAGAGGTTTATTTTTAGCTGTGAAGAATTTGCATGTGTGTTTCCAGATGTATTCTTAGACTTGATGCTACTTAAAATTCAGCTACGTAGATCCCAATTTTCTCTTCCGTAGCATTTTGTCTCTGCCACCGTGGATATAATTTTTTTTTTTTCTACTTTTTTTTTTCTCTTTCCCAGCAGAGGTGGTGGAGAGGGGGGTGTGATGATTAAGGCAGCCGGTAAGTCTCTTAGCTTCCTCTGAACTTTACTCCCTCTGCGAGGAGTGACCTATTTAGATGAGGCCCTTTGATGCAGTTGGGGAGGTCAGGTGAGGTCAGAGTGCTGGCCGTGCCAGAAATCCCACAGATGCAGGAAGCCAGGAACTTCTGGAGGATGCGGGTTGAACAGGCAGTTGTTTCAGTACGTTCCCTCTCTGCCTGTGCGTTTGTTCTCTCACTAAATTCCAGAAACAGAGAGGGACGGGTCCCTCTGCAGCACAGGGAGCAGCTGTGATCCTGCTGCACTCGCGGGCAGGACGGTCCCCTCCAGGCCGGGAAGGGCCAGGTGTGGACACCAGGGAAGGCACAGACCCGAGCTGGATTCTTTCTGCTCTCACTCGGTGCTTAGCAGATGCTAATTGCAACCCTGCCTCCCCAGCTCCTCCTCCCCAGCCCCACCGGGGCTCTCGTCCTCGCAGCCTTCTGAGCGAGGGCTGTGCCGAGGGGTGAAATCCTCCAGCCCCTTTAATTCCTTTGATTGCCATGTGGAAGAAAAAGGAAGGAGGAAGAATTCTCCTCTCAGCTTGGTTGTCCCAAAGTAAAATCCCAGCTGAGCAGCTTAAAATAGATGGTCAGCTGGTTGCGAGGGCTGGAACTAGCCTGGAGAGCATGGCATCTGTCTCCCAGGAATGCTGCCTGGTCATCAGGCTGGATAAATTAGGACTAGTACTGGTCTGTGTGTGTGAGAGAGACAGACTGCTGGGGATGGGGAGCTGCCCTGGATGTCAGTGAGGGTGGTTACTCCAGTCCTCTGACACGTGCCAGGGAATCGATAACTCGCAGCTCGTGGACACGGCAGGGCAGAACACGGGGGTGGAGGTGCTGCCGCCTGTCCCGCTGCCCAGGGCTGCTCTGGGAACCTCTGACTGCGAAGCCACTTTTAATGGCACATCTAATAACTGATCCAGCTTAAAAAGGGGGCGGGGGGGAAGATTATGCCAATGATATCAGCACAGTGACCAAGTCTGTCTTACCTTCTGTGCTTTCCTCCGCACGCCGCCGCCTCCCTCCCTCCTCCCGTGGCCGGGCTGGATCCAATGGCAGTGCTGCTTCTCCTCGGATGCAGCACAAAACAGATTTTTCTAGTGGCTGAATTTAATCACTTAGATGCAGAACACTGATAGACTGAATCAATTTAATTCCTATTGCTCATGACTGGGAGGGGAGAGAGGGGAGGAGGAAGGTCATAACAATTTAGCAAACAACAGCTTGGCTTAAAAATGTAACCAATAGGTTGGTCTTGGATTTTTTGGGGTGGGTTTTTTTTGTTGTTGTTTTTTCCTAAACCTGCCCAGGCCAAGAAATATGACAGCCTTAGGAAGTGGAGAACACTGTGCTGTGCAAGGTGGGAGAGGTCATCTGTTGGTGTGTGAGGTCTGAAGTGCTGGCGCTGCCACAGAGCTCTGGGACCGCCTCCTGTCAGGGAGGAATGTTGATGCTCCCCACTCTTTTTTTCCGAGGGAGCCGCTGGAAGAGGCCTCTCGTTGGGCTGTGAGTGTCTGGAATGGCACGTGGTGTCTGAGCGTTCGGCCTCGCGTGCGTTTGCTTCAGAGCATCTCTGCTGCCGCGGCGGGCGCTGAGCTGTGGGGTGCCAGGATGGTGCCAGGGCTCTCTGGGAGACTCCAGCAGGATTCAATTGGAAGTGGAGCAGTCTGTGAGTCTCCTTGCAGTAGAGGGCCCTGGCAGTTACACTGTGTGTACCCCTTCCATACGAAGCCTGAAGGGTGTGTTGGCAGTGCTCTTGTGGTGCCTTTTCCGGGGGAGTTGGCTCTGTGGAGCACAGGCTGTGCAGGTGTCTGTACAGTCCCACGCCTGGTGCTTTTGGGCACTATGGCAATTTCAGCGATGCCAGGAGGTTAAACTCCTGTGAAGAGGTCCCCAGGTTTCACCCAGGTGAGCTGTTGACATTGGATTCATCTTTTACAAGCATCCAGCCATCCCAAGAGAAACCCCAGGTGCATCAACCCGAGTCCCAGCCCCGGGCAGCATTTCAGAAGGTTCTTTTACCATTTCTCCCCCAGCCCTTCCCTGGCTGGTGCAGCGGGCCGTGGGTGGGACTGTCACTGTCACCCCTTTGGTGGCCATGGGGAGCTCGGCGATGCCTTGGCAGGGAACTGCCTCCCTGCCGGGGCCTCCCGAGGTGCCATCCAGCTGGACAGGCAGAGCAGCACAGCCCTCATCCAACTGCTGCCATCGCCCGGGAGCAGCCGCTGTTCTCGGGCGAGACACACAGCAGTGGTGAAGCAATGAAAGCAAACTTGGCCAGCCTGACAGCAAACTTGGTCGCCTGCCACAGCCATTGGCCCGTATGCACAGTGGTAAATAAAAGCTGGAGTTGAATTTCTTTCAAGTTTTATATAATATTCGCAGCAATATGGATGGAGGGGGGAATCCCTCTTATGAGTGGTTCTACCAAACAATAAACCCGAACTTCTCTTTTGTTCAGGGGCTGTGCAGCAGGACAGCAGTGTGCTTACAGGGGAGAGGGAGCTCTCGTGTTCCTCACAGTCTCCCTGCTGCTGTGGGAGGCCGTGGGACCTCCACAAACGGCTCCAGCCCTTCTCTGAGCTGGGCTTTTGTGAGCTGGTGTTCAGTGAAAGGCTTGTGGTGGAGGGAGCTGCTCGGGGAGGCAGCAGGAGATTCCAGAGGGAAAGAAACTCAGGATCCAGGCAGTTAACTCGGAGGTGTTTACTGCCTGCTCTGCTCTGGAGCTGAGTAAGGACGTGAACCAGAGCAATGACAGTGGGAGCAGAAGGGGAGGAAGTCGGGCTGTGCTAAGCGATGGTCAACTTAAAAATAGACCCGTCTATTTATAGCATTGGCAGCCACTGCCCCCCCGAGTGGTACGGCCTGTCTGCAGTGTCTCATATGTATATACACACACACACATATATACACATGTATCTGTGGGCAGAGAAGGTGATGTGTGTGCTTAAACCCACTCCCTGCTGGGGCAGGGCAGGGGCAGCTCTCCCTGCGGGACAAGGTTGTGATTTTTTTTTTTAATATACATTTAAAAAGCAAAGAAAAAAGAAGCAGCATGTCTGGGGACTGTTTCCTTTGGGATTGTGTGTCCAGCACTGAGGGCTACACTGTCCATTATCTGGATGCTTATAATCAATTTAATTCTAGGACCTATCAGGCAGGGCTGATGGTTTTGGTTTTTACTTCCACAGTCACTTGCATATTCAGGCCTGACCTATAAGTGGTATTTCTGCAATGGAAATAATCAGCAGAGTAGTAGAGAACAGTGCCATTTGATGGATGGCACTTTTAACCATAAAAGCCAGCACCTGTGGGAATAACAGTGGATTTTAGGAGGGATTCAAATAGAGAGGATGACCCAGCACTGGGGTAAGCTCGAGTTTTGCTGTTGCAGAGAGGGCAGGAGAAGCTGTGTTGGAGGGTGAGTCCTGTTGCTGTCACTGGGCTGGGAGGTCACAGTGGTGTGCTCCAGAGTGCAGGTTCATTGTGGAGTTCCAGCCTCCCCACAAATGCTGACTCTGCCTAAATGTATTTACACCTAAAGGCCCTTTTGCCTAAATTAGAAATGAAGTTTAGTAACATTTTGTGAGGGTGCTTCTTGCACTTGTAGTGAAACCAACTGGTTTTAATCCAAAGAGCATATTGAGGGGAGATTTATGTCTTTCCACAGAGAGTTACTGTGAGGGCAGTTGTGGATTCTTTCTGGTTTTGGTTTTATTTTAATGGAACGGTGATTTTATTTTAATGTTTCAACTTTGGGCTCCCAGTTTGGGTTTGAAAGCTGAAGCTGCTGTTTCCCTCAGTAGTACACACTTAGGGGTGGAATTTCTGCTTTAGTTTTCAATCTGTTGTGCTTTTGTCATTTTTTTATCACAACCTTATGTGTTCTTTAAACACTTTTTTATTTAATCATTTATTCTTTTAAGTGGGCTTAATTGTATAAAGATTATCATGCATAAAGAGACATCTATAATTAGAAGGGGGGATTGGTGCTATTAGACAGTGTTTTAGTAAGGAAAATTACAGTGTTCATAAACTGTTTGGAGAATGGAGGCAGCATATATTAACATGCAACAGGTTTTATGTAATCCTAACAGAGGATTGACTCTTACTCACTTGGATGAGTTTGGGCTGCTCCAGTATTTTTTCTCCAAGCTCAGTGCTCCCCTCTCTTCCTTCTTTTCCTCCTGGCGGGCAAGTGGAAACAATCCTGTCTCTGCTTTTCCTTGAAAGCAGGAATTACTTGTAATAATTGACAGTTTTCTATCAGTTGGGCTGTGAAGAGCTGTGCCTTTGGCTGCTCTGCTGCCCGTGGCTGGTGGGGAACCTGTCACCATTCAGATGGACGTGCCCTTGGGACAATCCAGGTGATTTCCAGCTCTCCTGAAAAGAACATGTCACCACTGCTGTTCTTCTCCCTTGTGGCTCCTGTTGGTGTGCACGTGCAAGAGTCCGAGTAGGCAAAGCTGTTGTGATGCTCCATTCCAGGTGGGGGATTTATTGGGAACTGTTACCCTGCACATCATTTGTGAGCTGCAGGAGCAGGAGAAGTTGGTGTGTGCCATGGCTTGGCAGCCTGCCTGCAATCACTGGATTGTCAGGAGTTCTTTCCCTCCCTTCCCCCATTGCAATGACATGGCTGCGGGGGACCATTGATTTCTGCTCTCCACGTTGGTAATGAAAAATTCCTTGTTGGCTCCTAGTTCTCTAAATCCTTTGAGACAGCTGCAACAGTCGAGATACTTCAGGAGCAAACGTGCCAGGCTGGGTGATGTATGACTTGGTGAACTTTGAGGGGACAAAAGGCCCAGCTTTTGTTGGCCACAAACCCGAGCGAGGCTCTTTTCCGTGGGTTTATTGCATTTTTTTGTAGCCAGTCTGCTGAGCATGTTCTGATAACTCAGTACAGTTTCCATCTCCGATGGCATACAAGATTTATTGTGTTTGTTAATGCTTAATAATTTTATTTTGAAGTTTAGTGTCAGCCAAATAAGGGCTATGAGTCTTGATGATGCTAAATAAAGCCTTCTCATAGGTTTCCTGGGACTCCACATGTGGTCCTCGTTTCCTTCTCTGCTGCCTATTGCTTTGCCAAGTTCAAGCCATTAATTTTGAGAGAAGGGAAGTATTACTTCAGATCACCTTGTAATGCTTTGTTGCTACATTTTATGTTCCTGGACAGCATGGTAGTGGAAACGCTCTCTCTTTATGAAGTGCAAGGTGCAGATGGCAACTCATTAAAACTTTAGTGATAATCACCCTTCCTATGGAATTACCACTTAAATCTGGTTAGTGGAGGAGGAGGAGCAGTGTCACAGAAACATGCTGCTTCTGGGTGATTTAAAAGCATATGGGATTGAGTGTTTTATGTGTGCCCCTTGTCAGGAGCCCTCAGAGCAGATTGCCAGAATTGTTGAGGAGTTGCAGTTTAATGGAGGTACAGGAGCTTTTGCTCTTGATTCCTTTGACAGTTAAGCTGTTGTCTCCAAGTGCATTTGGAAAAAATAAACCTCTTTTAAATACAGCTTTTTTTTGCAGAATAAATGGAGGCAAGAATAAGTATGTGAGGCAGCTGGTGAGGAGCTTTCTGGTCATTTCAAGGTTGGGAAGCATTCTTTGGGGAGCGATGCATCATTGTTACACGGCCTCAAAGCAAAAAAGGTACTTGCTTGTTTGTCCTCACTTGTGCAGATGGTAAGAGGAATGGTTCCAAGGGCCAGCTGAGAGCTTGGAAGTGCTTGGCAGTTAGAAAAAATATTTGGATTCAAGTCCCAACACTGTTACAGATTTTTCTCTGGGACTTGGAGCAAGTCATTTATTTCTTCTCTGCCTCAGTTTCCCACCTGTGGAATCTGGTTGAAGGGTCACTACCTTAACTGTAGCAAAGCATTGGAGGTGATGAAGTATTTGGATGTGAATATTAACTCTGGGTAGAGAGAGTGTTGACATGTATTTTGAGACAGAGAGGTGTTGAGTGTAAGTGGTGAAGCCCCAATTTCCAGAGGTGGGTAATGATGTCTCCTCTTCCAGGCAGCTGCATCCAGACCCTGTGACAAAGGGTACCAAGCAGCATCTTGAATGTACCAGCCTAGAGGTGTCTGAAAAACTCCCCAAATAAATTGCCTTTGTTAGACATGGCACTGTTTTCCTGTAAAATACTGTTTTCAAATGGATCTCGAGGGTTTGATGTGTGCAAGCCTGGAGTAGGCATTCCAGATTCCTCAGCAGTGACATCCTAGGCCTTTTTGTTGTTCTTTCTGTCACCTGAGCACCCTTTGTTATTCGTGGATTTGCTGAGAAGAGGGCTTTTCATCTCGTGCTAACATACTTTGAGTCGGCAGAGGAGATGAGTGATGCTTTCTGGCTTCCCCTGTTCTTTGCTGTCCTCTCTTTTAACAAGTGCAGTGTCTCCAGAGGGGACTCATGCTCTGGAGGGCCAGGCTGAGCAGGCTGGTGAGGTCAGCCCAGCTCTGCACGGGGCTGTCACAGTGTGGCACCAGGAGCAGTTGGGCCCGGCTCGAAGCACCCCAGCAGATTATCCCTCACAGTACCCAGGTGATGTGCCTTGCCTGAGTAACACAGGTACAGGAAGGGTGGGGACCTTTTTTCCCCCTTCCAAGGACTCGTGTTGAAGTGTCCCCATGTCCCCTCTCTGCCTTTCCATGAATTTCCCTGGAGGGCAGCCAGTGGCTGGGCCGCGCTCACCGCTCCTGGCTGCAGATCTGCTGGCGTGTGTGGGGCGAGCCACCAGCCAGGGTTTGGCTACTGTTTCCTCTGAGTCACATCTGTCTGCTCTTCCTAAAGCAAACAGAGAAGCTCTCCTGCTCTCTCGGTGCTGCAGAGCCAAGCGCCGTGCTCAGGGCTGGTTCCTGCCGGGCTCCCGCCGCGCTGGAGCGGTGCCGGCCAAGGGTTTGTGTGCCAGGGAGGTGGGATGCTGGGGAGACAAAGACTGAATGTTTCCAACAATATCCTGCCTTCAGTCAGTTCTGTGGGAAAACCTTGATGCAAGGTGGGACACAACAAGACCTCTTAAATATGACCCTTCCTCCTCATTAGAGCTGTTTTGAGTTGATAATTGTCTGTTTAGTGCACTTGAACGAATTCCTGATCCTGTCCATGCATCCGGCAGCGCGACTGTGGCTCAGTCCCCACCTTGCACTGCCCTGTCACTCGGCCCCCTGTTGGGGGCTGGGTTTAAGTGGTTTTAGGTGCTTTCTGCTTATCTCCCAGTTGGGATTTTGTCTGGTTGTCAACAGTCAGAGCCTCGTGCAGCCCAAGCCTGTCCTCTGACAGCAGTGGCAGGGCTGAGGGGCAGCAGAGGTGACCGGGGCATCCACGCTCCCTCTGGCATTGCTGCAGTGACATACCCAGGTTCTGGAGAGGAGCTTTGGCCCTGCCCGGACCTCTCTGGCCGTGGGCTGAGAGCAGGACCTGGAACTGGTGGGTCAGTGCTGCCCACGATGAAGGAACTCCCCTTGCTCTGGGATCAACCTCGTTTGCTCAGAGCTCACCCTTCAGCCTGTCTGCTTTGGATTTTACAGCTGCATTTTCAAAAGGCCTTTTTTTCTCTCTCATCTCCTCTTTAACAAGCACTTGAGCTGTGGGGGGACGCTGAGCACATGTTTACTGGTAATGTGTGTCCCACTGCAAATTGCAGGAGAGTTACTTGGAAGTGCTTGAAAATAACTGAATGTAGCTTCACCTCAGCTCCCTTCATACCTCACACAACCTTGCTTTTGGGTTCAGCACCCTAAAATTTAAATACACATCATATATCAGTGAGTTCTTGCGAGACCCCAGCTGTAAGTAGCCCCGATGGACGTTGAGTGCTCGGCATCATATGAACCTGGGTGAAGCAGATGAATGAGAGTTTTTGCTGTTTGGTGTATTTGTATGCAGGACAGTGAAGAAAAGGAGAACCCACCCTCCTGGAAGGATATAATTTTTTAAACAAATCACATTTGAAAAAAAAAATACACTAACATTTGTGTACATTTGTTCCAGTATAAACACACGTGTTCCTCTGTGGGGCTGCAGTGAGGGCAGACGAGGAGCTGGGCTGAGCTGCTGTGTGCTGCGTGCTGGAAGTACTTAGTTCTGCTTTATTACCACCCCTACCCCCAAAAATAACAAAAAAAAAAGGAAAGAGAAAAGAACATCTGCTAATGCATAGCTCAAAAAGAAAAAAGCTGCAGAGGAAAGGCCACTCGCTTCGCTGCCGCTGAACTCGGTGGGAAGTTCAGGGAAGGCGCCGGAGCCGCGGGCGGGCGTGGGGAGCACTCCCTCCCACCCCGGCCTGGCTGTGCCTCTGCATGTTGGGCTTTACACGTGGTGATAATTTCTATGTAATAATGGCAAATACAGATTAATTTTTAATAGAAATCCGTAACAGCTCGTGATGCTGAAATTTGCTGTGTCTGTTGACAATTGCTATTTTTGGTGGAAGCAAACCCTGAGGCCTTTGCTGTGCTGCTGTGTGTTTGTGCTCTGCTGTCTGCAGAGGGGAAGTGGGGTTTGCAGCAGCTCCATCAGAAAAGGGATTCTTCTTTCTGATTTAATGGAAGACTTCAAGGTCGGATGTTCAGTCTAGTGATTGCAGCACTTGGCTATTAAGTTCATTTTGTTCTCCTCATCTTTTAAGTATATTTGACTCCTAAGTGCACAGATACTGGGGAGGGAGCAATTTAGGGAGAGACCACCCCCCCTGTTTTTGGGTGCTTGCTCCAGCAAAAGTTCCACTGTGAAAATACTGGTCTCGGAATGTGTCCAGGAATGCTCTGGGGATTGTGAGCACTGTGTTTTGTTTGGTTTTTCAAAGGAAGCTCAGTTTACCTTTAATTGTTTTGTGCATATTTCCATCAGGTGCAGTTTATTTTCTTGTTGGTGGCTGCCCGTGCTGGTGGTGCAGGAAGCTGGGGATGTGGGAAGCTGGGAATGAGGCAGGCTGGATGCCTCCATGTCCTAGGTCCGAGCAAGACCTGCCTTTTCCCAGCACTTTCCCACATGGCTGGTCCTCATCATTAGCCCAGCTGTTAACTGCTTTGGAAATCATCACTTTCAAGCTCTTGATGGGGGACTTTTGGTTTTTATGAGGCTTGTTTGTGGAGAGAAGAAACCAATGTGATTGGAGTGTGTTGATACCAGAGGCTGGGTATTGCCTTGTGCTCCTCTTTGCTCTCAGGTACACAGAGCTGCCTGTTCCCATTGCCTCCTGTGTTTGTAGCACCTTTCTCAGTGGTATTTATGGATTCAGAGGTATTTTTACCTTTCCCAGGAGTGTGGTGTGGGCTGGTGGCACACGGCTGGGGTGCAGCTGTTGGAGGAGGACAGGGGTGATGTGCTGTCAGCCACTGCAAGTGTATGGACCAAAACCCAATAAAGAAATATTTTTGGAGACCAAATAATTTTTATTTGGCTTGGTACCCAGCAGCTGGGCTGAGAGGGTTGGACTGGTGGGGTGAGGGTGACAGGACACAGTGGGGAAGGGAAAGTCTATGTCAGGCTCAGCAGTGAGGTGGCATAAACAATTTAAGGGGGCATCTTAAAATCCAGCGACTCCTCCATAAGGTGTCTAAGGCCTTGGTGCATCTGATAGGAAAGAAAATGTGTGTAAATCCTTTTATGAGCAGTGGTGGTGGTGACTGGAGTTAGGCTGGCAGGCAGAGAAAGGGCTTTCACCAGGCTGGCCAGGGCTGGGTGGGAGCAGCTCCATTAAGGGTTCCCACGTCTCTGTTCCTTGTCCTCAGGTGACCATGGTAAATAGACACACAGCATGTTATTTATGAATTCAGTAATTACCTGTTCTTTTGCCTTTCCATCTCTCAGCTTCTGCTGTGTTTCAGTGGTTTGTTCTCTTTGCCTGGAGATGAGAATTCCTCTTAGCTGTTTTTCTAGGAATTGTTTTCTCTCTCTTCCTGATGACAGTGCAGAAGCTGCTGGAGGTCGATACCTCTGGAGAACATGTGGCTGTTTCCAGATGCTTCAGTAACTGCAGCAGTTGCTGCACAGTTCTTTGGTTCCTGCTGGGTCTGCACAGGCCCAGCTTTTATTTTCACCCTGACAAAATTCTGCAGGTCCCTCCCCAAGTGCTGGGAGCTGGTCCCAATAGCCACAGTTCTGCTGCTTTTCCTTGTGGCAGCATTTGGATCTCCAGGGTTCTTGGAGGGGAGGGCTGGCACAGGAATAACGGTTGTTTCATGGTGAAGGTGAAGTTTGCAAGTACCCCATGTGCGTGTAGCTGCGGCTGTCATTTATTAGTCTATCAAGAGGGTTTGTTTTCCCAAATAACCCTCTGAATTATTCTGTGTAATTAACTCATGAACTTATTTAAAATGATAAGGGGGTAGGGAGGAGGAGAGAGCGTTGTGGAGCTCAGTAAACTGATGGTGTTGCATCACTTTTCCCCACTGATCGCAAGGTCGTCTCCAACAGCTGTTCCGGCGTAATTACCCAGCCCAGGCTTCGTGGTTGGAACAATTGAAAAATTACAGGGGTCACTGGCTCGGTGTCTTAAATTTTAATAAGTACATAAAAAACAAAGTGCTGAGTTATTAAAAATTAATCCTGCTAAGCGGTTGTTTAGGCTCTTTGGAGATGGAAGGCCTTGAGGAGGGTGTCCATTTGTCCACTGGGGCTGGAGCTGCGCGGGCGGTTATCTCTGCGGCCCGCGCCGCTCTCCGGCAGCGCTTCAGTGGGAGCGTTAAAGTTTGATTATTAATTTAATCAAGGTCATATTTTGTTTATGCAGAAGTGGAGTGAACTGTGGCCCTCCGTAATCCTTTCTCTCCTCAGTAGCTCAGCCTTTGTAATTCCTGTAAGCTGCTCACAGGAGCGGAGTTGGGATATTCACACAGTCAAGTGGATATTGTGCAAGTGTTGATTATCGCGCGCGGCTCCGGCTCCTCCTGAGCACAGAGATGTTCTATTAACACAGAACGTAAATCTGGCAGCATTAACATTATAAGCCTAATTTCCCCCCACCCCCCCCTCCATTTGGGGCTTTGAATCCTGGTTATAAAAGTTGGATCAGAGCTGAGTGCTTCCTGCTCTCCGTGCATTCTTCAAAGAGCATTCAGCCGTGGCGCTGGTGCAGGAGCACATTTGGGAACTCCTGCTCGGGTTCTGCAGCTCTGTGTGTGTGCTGCTCTGTACAGCCACAAAAACTTGCCACAAAGGAAGGTTGAACCCCTTCCCTGACCCACCTGGCATTGTTTTCCGAGGCAATTAAATATGAAGGGCACGCAAAGCAGGGAGGATAGGCTGAGCCTGGGAGTGGGCTTTGGAATGAGACGTTTATTTCCTTAACTTGTGTGCAGGAATTTGTAAAGGAATTCAGTAGGAATATTTGCTTTTATTTAAATACAAATAGAGAAGATGCAGGCTATCGGTTGCCTCAGGGATAACTAGAGAAAATGCTGAGGTGCATTAGACATATAATCTGAATTTTCAGATAGCTGGAGATAGGATATTGGATCTCTTTCCTCCATCCTGAGCACAGGCCTTTGAGTTAGCCAAGGTTATTGCTGGCCAGCTTTCCCGCCTGCATAATGTGGCTTTTTTTGTGTAGCAGATCTAAAACTTTCCTAAACAACAGCTCCAGTGAAAACTTTGGAGACCTTTTGGCCAAGCTGCCCCTCAAAGCAGAGCACTGGGGAGGGGGATGTCCCGTGGCTGGAGCTGAGCCTCACAGCCCCACTCTGCTCCCTCCCAGTGTGACCTTAAGCTGCTGAAATCCGGGAATATTAAGATTGAACTGATGCTGATTTTGGTTTTCTGTAACTCACTGGACCATAATTTCTGGCTGTAACTCGCAGCTGAGCAGTGACCACGTGAGTGTCCTGAGAGCCCAACAGGGGCTGGTCCCAGCCAGCCCCCAGCCCCCACCATGCCCCCTGGGCCGGACCCACGGCCACCCTGTGTCACCCTGTGTCACCCTGTGTCACCCCTGCTCCTCTGCAGAGCCTGTCCCTCCTCCCTGGCATTGCTGCTCCCCTTGGCTGCCTTTCACTGTCTCCCCTTTTGTGAGCAGCGAGGTGAAAGAATAGCAAGAGCCTTATTAAGATGTTTTTAGATAACGTTTGCTCAGCTGCGAGACGGCAAAAGATTTTTCAGAGTCTATTAGGCAGCCAGTGCTATGGAATAGTAAGGCTGATTTGAAAAATTGGCACCTAATGGTTTACAACTGGAATAAATTTCCAGCAATTGGACCACGGAGAGAAACTTGTGTGTGTGTGTGTGGTGTGGTGAGCCCGTGCCCCAGCGAGGGGCTGCCGCTCCCTCCCAGCACCACCCGGGATTTTTCCCTTCTAATTAGGGAGCACGAGGAGTTCAGACCGGCTTCTATTCATTTCTCTGCTTTGACAGAGCTGTTTGATGGGGAGAGGGCTGCTGGGGGGAGACTCTGCTCTTGCCTGGAGTCTCTTTCTCCCCTTCCCTCCTCCTGCCGTGTTTTGTAAAGGCCAAAGCCTGAGAATCCCTGAAAAATTAATGGGGCCTCAATAGATGCTTTGCACCCGCTGCTCCCCCCTCTCTGCACCCACAGTGGGTCACTACTGAGCAGTCTGCAGCAGAATAGCTCCCAGCAGCTGCTCTTTTGCATGTAAATCTGACCTAAAGCAGGGTGGGGACCCCCTTGGTCACCCCAACCATGGGCTCCAGTCTCAGAGATGCTCCACTGAGATGCTGCAAATGTCAGTGGCAGCTGTATCCCCATCCTGCTCCGTGGGTGCCACCTCCAGCACCAGACCTCATCACCAGGCTGCTGAATAATTGAAAGAGCTGCCTCAGAGGAGCTGGGCTCAGGGGGAAGGTCTCTGCCTTCAGAAAACAAAGCCTCTCATTTTGGTGTTTGAAATAGTCAAAAGGATCCTGGAGGGCTCAGAACCCATAAAGACCTGCTTTTTTGTCATTAGAGAGAAGTCCTGTGTGGTTCTCATCACTGTTGTTATTGTTAGTACTGTGCAATTTCCAGTTAGCTGGTGCTTGTCTTCCAGCCTGACTTTAGGATGAGAGTTTCTGGAAGGCTTAATTTTTGGGTTGGACCTGGCTGTATAAGTCATCTGTCATCCTGTTCTGTCTCCTAGGGTCTTGGACTCCATCTCTTCCACCAGGACAGGGACACTTGTTTCCCTGGCCAGGTTTGGTGCCTGGCTGAGAGTGCTTAAGTCTTTTCCTTGAAAACCTAAAAAATTCCCAGTTTGCTGTAGTAATGACTTGTTTCATCCAAAAAACTCCCAGAAGACCAAAAGCCCAAACCTGAGTGCTAAGCCATGTTCATCTTCCTGTGCCTGGCACGTCTGGGATGGGAGGTGTGGGCTGAGGTCTTGCATCTCCTGGGCTTCCCTGCCCTTGACCTTCAGGATTCCCAGTGAAGGTCAAAGGCCTCCCTTTTTCCCTAAGTAGGTTGGAGTTGTTTTTATTCCCTCTGTTAATAGAACACCCCCCCAAAGGAAAAAAACAAAGTGAGAAGTCCTCTCCATTTGGCAGTGTGTAAAGGCTTTTTAAAGCTAAACAAGAAAACCAATTATTTTTCTAACTGCTTTACTCCTTCAAATCTTTCACTGTAATGGAGATTTAGAATCCATCACTGTTTAGCTATTATTTCTGTGTAAAGAGTCATGCCCTATTGCACCAAGCAAACAGTCAATTTTTTCCATTATACTTAGCTGCAAATAACAAGGGTATGGAATAAATGACCCGTTTTGGAGCAGATTTTTCTCTGTGGTGCTCCTGTCCCTGAAGGAGGGTGAGGAAGGGTTAAGGCATTCCTGGGCTTTGCATGGCTGGGCTCCTCCCCACTCTGCCAGGCTTGTGCCCAGGGGAAGGGGCTGCAGGGAGGGTGAGGGTGATCCCCATGGAGTTGCTGGGCTGGAGCTGGGGGCACAGATCCTGCACGGATCACGCTGCCCGTGCTCAGGCTGGAGCAGCCTCCAGGTCTAGATTTGGTCCAGGTCCTTTTGAGCTCTTCTATGAAGGCAAACTCGAGGAGTCAGCAGCAGCACAGTGGTTGAACCCACACCCTCCAAGTCCACAGATGTCTCCTAGTGAGGAGCTGGATGTCCAGAGGGAGCTGTTGCCTTGGCTGATTGTCTCCTGGTGTTGTCTCCATCGGTGGGAGATGCCACAGGCAGGGGCTGCTGTTCCCCCTCCCCTTAGAATCATAGAATTGTTCAGACTGGGAAAGCTCTCCAAGTCCAGCCGTTCCCCCAGCACTGCCAAGGCCACCACTGCCCTGGGCAGCCTGTTCCAATGCTTGACAATCTTTTTGGTGAAGAAATTTTTCCCAGTATCCAACCTAAACCTCCCCTGGCACAGTTCTTCAGTGGCCAGGGTCAGAACACTTCAGGAGGGGATGGAGGCAGTGTGTGCATGATGCCCATGTCCCCTGGGAGGGCTTCCCTGGCTGGTGTGGGAGCAGTTAGGGATTGGGAAGGTGATTTTTCATTTTCATGATGATTGTCTGACTTTTATTTAAATTCAGGAGATTTTTGCAAACGGGTGTGTGTTGTGTGAAAGTGTGCTGCACAAGTATGTAGCCAGCAGCTGCTTTTTTTAAATTAAACAGACACTTGAGGTTAAAAATCCCCAAGTTCAATGTAAACTTCCTTCTGTGCTATTAAGTTTGGATCACATCCAAAACCTCGATAATTTTATTTTATGTCATTGAGTCTGTTTGTTTATGTTCTGCATTTCATTCACATTTCACTGCTGGGTTTTTGTTTCCCAGCTCAGAGGTCGGTGCTGGGGAGCAGTGATGGCGTTGGAGCTTTTGGAGGGGAGGGGCATGGTACAAACCCAGAAACTGCTGTTTGTTTCATGATATCTCTCTTTAAATACATTTTTTAGTGGAAGCAGTGTCTTTGGCAGCTCTGCAGGGCTGGGCAGTGACCGTGGGTGTCTGGGGCACCAGCTGGGCACCAGTGCTGGGGGCTCTGGTGACTCGGAGCTGCGGAGCTGGTGCAGAGGAGGAGGATCCGACGGTCTCACAGGACCAGCTGGAAATGACAGTGAAGGCTGAAATAGGAAAGTGTGATAAATTAATGGACTAAAACACCGTAAGGGACTCGTTAAAAGAAATAGCTTTAGGAGAAGCTGTGAGGAGGACTGGAGTGTGAAGGGGAACGGGCTGTTTCTGGGAAAGAAAGGGAGGTGCTGGTGCTTTTACACAACGATCATTAGGAGAGATGGATCCTAATTGGGAAGTTAGAGCTTTTAAGATGGTTGAGGGAAAAGGGAGGAAGCTGAAAGAGTGGTTTAGGCTGGCAGAAGAACGGGGTGATGCCTCTCCCCAGTGTCTTAGGGTTCAGCACCTGCAGAGGATTATTTGACTGAGGAGCAGAGTCAACAAGGGAACCAAAGGAAGGAAGATGAATAGATTTAGCCTGGAGGTTGAAATTAAGTTTCAGACTATCACTAAGTGAAAGGAATAGCATAGACTGTTGCTTAAGACACTGAATATCTGTAAGACACAGGATAGCCCTTCCATTGACATGTTCCAGGACTTTCACACTTATATTTCATTCCTCTTTTACAGCGTTTGACTTGCATGACTGAGTAAAGACTTTTTTCTTTCTCTTTTTTTTTTTTCCCCTCGCTTTTAAAACTATTTTTTATATAGCCTGTTCCCAATTGAGGCTTTTATTGAGAAACAAATGCTTCTGGTTAGCTTCTGTGTGGAATCTGTCCAGCTTTAAACCATTGCCATGAGCAAAATTCATTGACAGCAGAAAGAAATCAAAACAAACATTCCCCAGGATGGGGCACTTTTCTGTATAGGAGAGGAATTCTTACATATTTATGTGTCTCTGTAATAGATGTGTGTCCACAGCACACCCAGACATTCCAGGCTGTGCCCAGGGGCCGTGGCTCCGTGTGCCAGCACCGGCCTGGGGAGGTCATGTAAAACCCAGCTGGGTGCAGGGAACTGGGGAGGTACCTGTGCTGGAAAATGGGAGAATGGGTTTTGGGTGGCTGTGGCTTGCAGTTCCAGAAGGGGAGGAATCCCTCCCTTCCTCTCTGATGGTGTGGTTTGGTCGGGGAAGCTGCTGAGCTTCGAGGGACCGGGCGGTTTGGGAAGTGGGTTTGTCGGATTTTTGGTGATGTGGGGTTTTGGTGTGTTTGTTTCTTCAGCTGTCTCAGCTCAAGGGAGCACAGTTTGAGTCAAACAGGAATCTCATGGGTAGTCGTGTCCTTCTCATGCAAACCTGTTTTTCTCTCTTTTCCCTTCCCACTGGGCCTGGGAAGAGCTTGATCCAGCTTCCCTGTCCTGCTCCTCCCTCGGCAGTGCCTGAACTGCTGCCTTTGCTCTCAGCACCCTGTACCAGAGAAGGGGAAAGAACTGAACAGTCCTTCTTTCATCTGCCAGATGTTGTTTTGTGCTCTCACTGACCTTGACCAAAGGCAGGTGCTGCCGAGGAAGAGCCCAGCTCAGATCTGTGCCCTGGCAGCCCCGTGGGCTCTGCTCTGCCATGGCCCTGCAGGGAGGATGCTGCTCCAGGGAGAGGAGCTGGTCCTGTGGGCAGGACTGGTGTGCCTGAGGGGTGACAAGAAGTAAGGGAAGGCTGAGGAGAATCTCCTCTGGTTTGTGACCTGCAGATCTGCCAAAACTCAGCTCTGGACAGCTGCTTTCTGCTGCTGCTGCTCTCCTCTCTCCCACCTTTTTTTTTTTAATTTCAAAACAGCATATTGAGGGGTTTGATTTGTTTCTCTTCTTGCTTTTGTTTTTCCAGAGTGCTGAGCGTGTTTTAGACAAACATAATGAAACAATTTTAAAAAATAAAGGCATGGAAATAACCTCATATAAAGTGGCAGAGAAAAACCACTCTTGGCATCATCAGCTGTGCACACGGCAAGGCACAAACCATCTCAACGTGTCAAAGACACTTAAATCTGCTTCCTCTGAGAAGCCTAGTGTGGAGGCAGCACTGCAGTGCATCCACTGCTGGTGGGGTACAGAGAGGCTGTGGTGACTCTTGGGTTTGGTTTTGTTTTTTCCAAGGTTGTTCTAGTTGGGATTTTATAATTGCTTCAGATCTGTCAGACTTCTGATCCATCCTCTTAAAGTGCTGGGTGTAAAGAAGCATTAATTAAAACCCCAAACCCCACACCAACCCCCCCACCTCACTATTGGTAGATGTTTTTCTTCACTGAATAGTTGGAAGAACTGGGCTGCATTGGTGGCTTTGTCTTGTTTTGATTTCCAGAATAGTGGCACCTCTGGAACTCAGATGTGGGGCCCTTGGAAGGAGGATCATTTTCTGATCTGCCTAGAAAAGTAACTGTCTTTTATCATCGTTATAGCTGGAGAGTCTTAATGAACTAAAAAACCTCCTGTCACAAGAGTCCTTAGCAAGATGCTTCTCTTTTTTTAAAAGGGAAGAAAATTGTTTCTTCCCTTTTTTATTAAACAATAATGCAGGTTCAGACTGTGTTCTGGTGAGCCTTTAATTGGCACAAAAGGGCAGTTAGCTTCATCTTAAGGAAGAGTTGTCAAACAAGCTGGAATTGTTTGCCACTTGGAAACACACTGAGCTGTAGGTTGTGATTTGCATCTTCTTCCCCAGCATTACATAGTGTGGGAAGTTACTTCATTGGCATGACAAGAGCATCTAATGAGGACACCTCTCCATCCCTGTGCTGGCCCTGCAAGAGGTGGATTTCTTGTCAGAAATCTAATTTCTGGGCTGGAGAAGGCAGGTTCTACACGCTGTGTGTTGTGGCTGCATGAGGTGCCAGGGGAAGGAGCTGACTTGGCAGGGAGGTGTTCCATGGAGCAGGGATGGGATGAGCCATCCATCCCTGGAACGTGCTCCATGTTAACACAGCCCAGGCCTGTGGCATGTCCTTCCCTTTCCCCATCCCCTGCATCTCTGAAGATTATAAACCCCCACATCTTGTTTTGATCAGCATGCGGATGTTCTGGAACATCTTGAATTGAATCAAAGCAGCAAGAAATTGGTTTTTGCAAAGAAGCTTCTTAAATGAAAGAATTTCATTATGTAATTTATTTTTTTTTTAAATCCACACAGTAATTCCTTTAAATTCTGCTGTGTATCTCTTGTATAACATAGTGATTTGGACTGTTACTGGAGTATGTTTCATTAACATTGTTTTCTGCTTTTTGGGTGTTTTCTGGGGTTCTTTCTCCTGGTGGGAGAGCCGGTACCGTCCCGTGCTGCAGACACTGGCAGGGTTCAGTGGTATTGAGAAGGGCAAATGTTGTTGGTGTTTGCAGGGTGAAGGATGCAGACAGGCAGCCCTGGATGGACCAGAGGTGTGTAGGTTCTCCCAGGTGGGACTGGCTGCTGGTGGGTCTCTGGGTGCTCCAGGAGCCTCTGCCCCACCATTCTCGGCACTGCTGGTCAGGAGTGGAGCTGCTTTCATGTGTGGTGTGCTTTGTGCCTGCTGTGATCAAATACACAAGTAATTAAACTGGAAACCCTTTTTAAAATTCTGTTTATTTGTTCAGAGAAGAGAACACTAAGAAACCTTGTGCAGCAGCTGTAGGAGGTTTCTCCTCCAGGAGTGGACTGAGCTCTCAGGGGGGGCAGAAGGACACTGTGGAATGGGCTTCCTGTCTCCTCCAGAGAGGAGGGAGGTGCTGGGGCCTCTGCAGTCTGAGCAGCACTGTTGGGGTGATGGTGCAAATACCAGCCCAGGCCTGGGGGGACTGCACGAGTTCATTGTAAATGCTGGTTAAACCCCGTCAGAAACCGAGGCAGTGTTCTGCACATTGTTCATTTAACCTTTTGTTCTAATCCCTTTTGTGGCACTCCTGATTTAGGAGAAGCCCAAGAGGAGAGGGAAGTGCTGTTATTCTGTGCAGGTCAGGACAGCAGAGTGGGTGTGGGGCAGGAGGGAGAAGCCAAGGCATGCAGTGGAGTGGGGACAGGGCGGAGGTGAAGAGGGGCTGTGCTGGAGTGGCCACTCCATGGCAGCCTGCTCTCCTCCTGGCAGCCTGCTCTCCTCCTGGATGTGCTGGATGTGCACACCGGTTCTTTTCAGAGGGATTGCCGAGGGATTCTCCATTTTCCTGGGATTCCTTTTCCCTGGTGGCCGGAGGAGCACCGGGCGTGCTGGGAGCCTCATTGGAGCGATGCTGCCAGCACAGGGCTGGGTGGGTAACTGGCACCACAGACTTCAGGCAGCCCCTCCTGCAGCCCCCAGCCCTTCACAACCTGACCTTGGACACTTCCAGGGATGGGGCATCCATGGCTTCTCTGGGCAAACCTGTGCCAGGGCCTCACCACCTTCACAGGGAAGAATTTTTTCCCAATATTTAATGTCACCCTGCCCTAATGTTTGTGAAGTGCTCAGAAGTGTCTGTGGCGAATGCTCTGCTCTTGTCATGCCACTGAATTCCTCTGAGTGTTTTTTTGGCTGGCAGGAGGGTGTTTCTGACAGCCTGAGCCCTGATGCCAGGAGCGCTGTGATGCCCACCCTGCAATCCAGGGGGATCAGAGCTTTGTTTGGATGGAGAAAGCTTTTAGGTCTTGGGTTTCATTTCGTTGTTGTTACTGTTGTTTTCCAAATTCCCTTCCAATCCATCTGCTCTCCTGACATCCTTTTTATGTTGTTTAGAAGATGGGGAAAGCAGTTGCATTGTGAGTGTGGTCAGGTCAAACTCCTCACTTTTATCTCTGCTCTCTGGTAGGTGATGGGCATTTGGGGAATAAAACACTAAGAACAGGGTTTAACCAGCCTTTGTTTGCTATTGTCCAGCTGGGCTTGAGACAGCAACAGAGATAGGAACAATAAACAGGGAGAGGAAGGAGAGATTTTAAACAGAACTGTTTCTTCCTATTCCTGTGTTCCTGGAATCTGACACATTTTGCATTTTAGTCCCAACTGTATTAGTAAAAATAACACACCAGCAAGGTGTGTTCAGTGCAGCTCGGCACAGTTGTGATTTTTTTTGGCTGTTGCTTAGTTTTTTATGCATTTTTCTCCATCTATTTGTGTTTGATGGGGGTGTCTGTGTGTTCTGAGGGTGCTGAAAAAGAAGTAATTACATTTAATGATTATCCTGCCTCGTGTCGATGTGTTTACCACGTAATCCCCTGTGGTCCCTTGGGCCATGGGAATTATCCTGGGCTTTTGGGATCACCATGCTGGAAGGAGCTTCAGAGCTGAGCTTCTTCCCACCTCAGGCAGCCTCACCATGTGGCCTTTCCACAACCCCTGGAGTACTGAGAGGTGATGTTGGCTTTTCTTACCCTCTCTAGTTCTGTGGAGAGCTTGTTTGGCACTTTGCTTCTGTGATGGCCAGGATCTCACCAAATTTATCACCTCAGTTTCTTCATGTCTGTTTTATCCTCACTCTGTTCACTTGCAGCTCTTTGGGAAGCTGCATCCCTTTGTTGAAAATCCGATCTCCAGGTCATGCAGCGAAAGCCAAAGTGTTCTTGCCACTGGTTAAACCTGTGTTCAACCTGGTGTGAGAGGTTTGCAGGTTGGTTTATTGACTTGATGTTATTTGTAAGGATGTCTGCAGAAGACTTCACTGTCTCAGGTCACTGTTGTGAATTTTTTCCCCTTAGTTTTTGTCATTTGGTCTTCCATGTTCTTGTGGGCTGGTTTCTCAGTCCCTGCTCCAACCCTGTTCTTTTCCCTCTGGCAGGTGACTAATTTACACAGTTGTTCAGGAAATGAAGGAACCTGGCAGAGAGCAGCGTTGTTTGGACAGTTCTGTTATACAAGACAGCTTTTAGTCTTTTCCATATTGTGCTCTTCCACTTCAACCCTTTTCCATTCAAGCTTTAGTCTCTTGTTTTGCTCCTCTGAGCACTCGGGAGCATCCCTGGGGATTGCAGTGTGAGTGGTCAGGGATTGCAGCTGCTGGGTCTTACCCCAGCTCACATTAAAAAGCCCAGGGCTCCTGTGTAACGATAAAGAGAATTTCCTCCCTGTTTTTGTTTCAGATCATAAATACTGAGTAAGTAATATTGTGCTATCCCTTTCTTTCATCTTTTTTTAAAATGTAATCTCCAAGTGATTTGCCTGTTGGATGCCTGTGGGCTCACAGGAGAAGGTGTTTGTGCTGGGTTTGTGTTGGGCTGTGCCGGCACCGCGCCTGTGCCGTCCTGTGCTCCCGGCTCCCAGGCACTTGGGATGAGTTTTTGGGAGGTGCAGGTGAGGCCAGGCTCCAAGGGAAGTGCATTTGCCTCCCCCATCCTCTCTGGGCTTCGTACCCACCCTCCTCATGGGAAGTTATCTTTGAAAATCTCCACCTCCTTCAGCAGGGCTGTTTTTAATAGCTGCGCTGCTCGTAATTTCGAAACCCCGGGAGCAGCTCTCCGGTAGGAATAGAGCCTGGAAAACAAAGCAATCAAAGGAAAGCTGTCCTGCTCTCTGGGCATGTTTGGTTAGCGGCGTCTCGGGGGACGTTCAGTCAGTTCTCTGAGCCGCTGCCTCTCCGCAGGGTGAGGGGCTGGGAAGGTGCATCTGCAGCATCTCCGGCCCCTCCGTGTGTGCAGCGTGTCTCCAGTGGGGACACCCGTCCTGCTGGGGAGCTGCAACAACAGTAACCTAACCTGTTCCACCCAAATGAATAAGTCTGTAAATAAATCTCTTGTCATACTGTCTTTATAAATATCTTTTAAATTGAGGATGAGTGACAAGAAGTGGTTGAGTCACTGGAAGGGCATCTCTGATAGTGGTGGAGGAGCCTTTCTGGATGTGTTTTGTACCCGGTTGTCATTGCAGCCGTATGTACCACGCTGCCCTTCACTGGCTGCAGGCTCTGAAATGACAGGTGGTAGATTGAAGATGGAGATACTTCTGGATGCTGCTTGGAGCTTCCTTGATTGGGTCTGAATTGCTGGGAAGGGAGGAACGTTCACCTGTGAGGGAGGGGAAGGGGTGCTGGCCCTGCCACCTCCCCGTGCCCCTGGTGCAGGGGACCAGGGGACCAGCCCACAGTGACCACGGGAGGTGGCACACGAGGCTCTGTGTCCTTGCCCCGGAGCACAGAGTCTGGATGTGCTTATTAGATTTTCAAATGTTATTTAGCTTGATTGCAGCCTTTTTACAAAAGGAGTAAAGACATGGATATGAAAGATAATAGAAGTATAAATTGCAAGTCAGGTTCTTATGAAATCAGTAAATTATTCATTTAGCAGTTGTGTGTGTGCTAATTTCATGTTGCTATGGTACCTCGGGGTGCAGGAGGGAGGTCAGCCTGGGAACCGTGGGGCTCACGGAGCTTTGGGGAGGACAGACAGTGTGTGGCACAGCCTTCAGCTGGATGATAAATTGCCTCTTTATCTGCTCTTGTCCAGGGAGAGCCAGAGCAGGCAACTGAAAGAGGTGTTTCACACCAGGTATGTTTTTTGGAATTAGACCAAAAATCACACATTTCAGTCTCGAAATCTGTTTATGTGTGCTTTGTCTTAGTGGCATCTCTGCCTGGTCTGTCCCTGGAGATAGACAAATCACAACATCTCAATGCCAACTTCAGGGCTGCCTCCCCGATCTAGTGGAAGGTTGGAACGAGATGATCTTTAAGGTACCTTCCAACCCAAACAGTTCTGTGATTCCATGATTCTGTGATTCCTGCTTACGTGGTCCTGCCTTTGCTATTGCTGGGGCCAGCAGGAGCTACCTGTGGAAAACAGATTTTCTTCCAGTTCCTGTTTTCAAGGAGGGAACATTGTTTTCTCTGGGGTTTTGGAGTGCTCTGAAATCACATATTAATGGATAGAAACCCCCCTGTGTTCCTGCTAGGCTGTAGGTGTTTACCCACACTGCCTTCTTACCCTCCTGTGTGCGGCAGTGCCGGTGCTGAATGGATGGATGCTCCAGAGGGCAGGATGGATGCTCCAGTGTCAGATACAAATTTCAGCCTTTCGGGCACATTAAACTTGCAGGCAAACCAGCAGGACTGGTGGGGGCTGTAGGGTGGTGACAGGACAGGAACTGTTCTGATGCTGGTTGTGCCCTTTGTTCTGTGTTCGGCAGCCGCTGCCAGAGGCAGGATTCTCCCGTGGTCAGGGGATGGCTATTCTCTCTGTTGACTCTTTGCAGAGCTGCAAGGGGCTGTTCTCAGGGCTTTCTGTGTAATTCTGGCATTGTTGGACAATTGCAGCCTCACTCCTTGGGAATTTCCAAGGCCCTCAGACTGGTGGTGCCAGTGGCCGGTGTTGCTGTGCTGGGGCAGAGGGCTGGCACCAGGAGTGATGGGTGGCCTGACTGATCTGTAATGATTGTGAGGGCAAAGTAAAACACTTTAAAATGTGACCAAGACTCCATTTCATTGCAAACCCAATGTTTTTGGAAGGTGTGAGTCTTCCAAGCTGTCTTGGGTACAGCAACCAGGCAAGACAGGGTTTATACTGTGATTGTGTCTTAGCAGAAATACTGAGTATTTCCCAGGAAAATGGGATGAAGGAGAGCAAACCCACCAGGTCATACAGTTCAGGTCTGTTCAGTCAGAGAGCGAGGGCTCCAGGCTGGCATCCTCCTTCTCCCTGCTGCCTCCGTGCTCTGTGCCAGTTCCAGGCATCTCTAAGCCACTGGAGCAAATCTGGGAGACTTTGGAACAAATGACCTGTAAGGCTGCACTTCCCAGAGGGACACAACAACTCTTCCATGACAGTGGTATCTGTTCTGCACTGCCTGGTTAATTGAGCCCACTGTGGATGTTCAGGAGCATGGGAAGCTATTTTTTTCCCCTGGAGACACCAAATGCAGGGAATCTGTGTGTATATGGAAGTGTTTGTGGTCTTTTGCATTGGGTCGTCCTCAGCCTTCCTGCTGGCCCACGTGCTAAGTGCTGCTGCACTCAGGTAAGGAGATAATGATCACATCATTAAGACACTACTAAAGCTGGCATTACTTGTTAGGTCAACATATCGATCTTGACATTACGCTGCAAGATTTTTTTTAGATAATGCCTGTCCATCCTGCCTCTTGCTCCAGGAGGAGGAAAGCAGAGGGAGAGAGGCAATGCAAAACTAAAAGTGACTTGACACTGATCTTTCTCCCAAAATAAAAGCACTTTGCTCTTTAAAAGATCTGTTGTGCTGCGGAGGCTCCTGCCTTTTTGCTGCTGATGGGATTACTGGCAGATTTCCTTTAAGTCAATAGAAATCCCAAGGGAGTTGCTGGGCTCTGGGAGGATAATTTGGTCATTCTAAAAAAAACCTCTCCTTTGCCCTTCTGTGTTTGGGTGCCCAGTGCCTTCCTGGAGGCTGAGCTGACCTGCCCTGGGGTTTGACCCCAGCTCCCCTTGAACATCCACCAGTAAATGTCCCGTCAGTTCACTCCCCAAATAACCCCCCTCTGTCCCTGTGCAGTTTTCCTTTGCAGCTTGATACACCCTTGCATTGTGCCCCTACTCTGAGCATATTAGAAATCTTGGAAATGCCCTTCCTGTCTCACTGCAGAAGAAAACACCTCTCACTTTTTCATGAATGCTTGTCTTGTTATCTCTTCTGTATTGAAGCTGTCCAAGACAGTTTTTCTCATTTCACTGGGCTCTTTATATTGTGCTACTTAGTAAAGGCAGCTTGTAAAAATAGCAGCAATTTTACTTTATATATTTATGTGTGTGTGGGGGGGTGTATTTTCTATCACTAAAGCTTTATTTGGTATTTTAATCTGGGCTTACTGACTGCACTTTTAAGGACTTATAAATCAAAAGTGATAGTTCCAAAAATGCATGATGTTTTTTAGTCCCTGACTTGCAGAGAACCAGTGCTGAGCTGGTTCACTATCCCTTTCTAAATATATTTCATTAAGAACGGTCCATATGGTGTGTTAGGGAGAAGGGGAGTGCAGAGCAGAACCTGTGTCTGCCAAAGAAAACTGTTTTGATCTAATGTTGAGCATAGTACAACTTTGGGGGGAAAAAATAAACATTGTCAGATGGGTGCTGCCAAATTTCACAATTTATCAAGAGTTTCAGGCTGTTCAGTCATTTTTTATTTTTTTTTCCTGTTGGAATACTCCAGTTTCTGGAGTCTTGTGATTTACACAAGACTGTTCATTTTCATTTTTGAAACATGTTGTAGAAAACAGCCTCAAAATATGGAACCAGGAAGCTGCAGTGTCAGCAGGTTAATGAATCCTTTGCTGTATTATACTGAAGATCTGGTGAATTTTTTAGTGCCTCCTGTGATGTGGAGATGGTGAGTTGTGGAACATCAGGGTCCCAGTGAAGGAGGGAACTGGGAGGAGGTAACTTCTCAGGGTATTGAGTGTGTTCTTTTATTTTCCAAGGTACATCCATCTGACTTGTTCTCCCGTTTCCTTTGAGCTTCCCTGCTTTCACATGCTGCTTCTGACATCCCAGTAACACCAGTCACCGAGCTCTGTGTGTGCTGGTAACACTAACTTTAAACTCTGACTCTCCTGGTTCATCTGACCTTTGGAGTGATGAAGTGGACCTGACTCTGTAAAACAAACTGTCTGGGACCAGGGAGCACCAAACCTGACAGATGGAGCCATTCGTAGTAACTCTATACATCAGCTCCTGAAATCAGCCTTTTCTTTTTTCCTCAGTAATGGGAAATAGTGCTTCCCCAGGTTTTGGGGCTGGAGAGGAGCTGCAGGGGCTGCATCCTGTTGGACAGCAGCTTTGGGTCCTGGGATATACAGCGTTTTGCAGAGCTCCTGATGAGGAGAGCTGTAAAATCTCACCTAGGTTGTGAGTTTAATGTAACATTTTTATGACATTACAAAATGACCCTTTATGGGAGTTAAGTGTTCAAAGTCAGGAACAAATAACGTTTGTTTGGAACAAATACTTGTTTCCATTCCCCATATTCTCCTGGCCTTAAAGTGCTGGGGAAGAGGAAAAGTCCTGCACAAGGGTCTGTGTTGGTTTTACTTCTGTCCCTGATTTGTCACCTTCTGACCTGGAAGAAGTCACTGCTTCCTCTTTCCTCCTCCCTGCTTATTTTGATCCTATTTATTTTTACTTCTTGTTGAGTTAGCTTTGAATTTACTACACTGAAGCAAATTTTACAGGAAGAAAATGGGGAGGATTGCAGTAGAAAATGAGCAAAGTATGAGGACAAGGAGGAGTCCAGAGGGCCCATGTCCTCCAGTTGAACAGCAAGGTTAAAATCTGGTGGCTCCAGCCCACTGTGGATCTGGTTGCGAGACCAGCACTGTAACCTTACTTATGGGAGGGGATAAATCTTAATTTCTAGTGCACTTAAAACTGGGTTAGCAAAAGCACAAGCAAAACCCTGTAGAGAACATTTGCCTCAACCTTGTTGGGTGGGACAGACCCTTCCACTTTCTCTCAAATCTGTTTCCCAGCTTGCAGCTGGCACTTGGGAAGTGCCCAATTATAAATTTGTGAGTCTTTTCGTTGCTTGTTTCCAGGTTATTTTTCTTTCTTTCCTTTTCTTTCCCCATTTTTTTATCCCTTTTGGCTATTTTAAGCCTTGGCTCCAAAATGAACATTCTGCTTCCCACAGTCCTTCATCACGCAATGTTTTCAGCAGACACTCAAGAATTAAACATGTACAATTTCCATAATACTGATTATCCCTGTTTAAGTGCTATTTTAGAGGGTATTAATTTCTGTTTCAGTAGCAGCCACAGCACTTAGCACCACCAGCCCAGTTTTCCCTCTGTGCCTTAGGCTCGGGTTTGGCACGAGCTGGGATTTGGCTGGAATTTCTCACCACTGTTTTTAGTGGGAAGGGAGGGAGGCAGAGCCATCCCAGCGAGGAGCTGGTGCTGGGTTGGAAGAAGGCAGCCTCTGTCACTTTTGATATTTTTTGGTTTTTGTATGCAGAAACAAAGCACAATTAGAATACAGTTATATATCCTCATCGTTATTAAAGCTTGGATTAACATGACATAAAGTTTTGTCTGGGGAGCCTTTTGCTATGGCTCAGGGAGCATTTTTGTGTGACAGTAATAGGCTACAGTTAATATACTTGAATGATACCAGAATCTGTGTAATAAGACAGAACAAAGGGGGTTTATTTGAAGCTGAATTACAAAGGTGGAATTATCACTGTGAACAATCCGCCGAGATCGCAGCTTAATTATTGTATCTGGCGCTGTTTTGGTGTAATAATGTGGAGTCAGGGAAGCAAAGTTAAAAAATATTCGTCTTCCATCTCGGAAGGACATCTTGTCAGTCAGGAGGGATTGATGTGTGGACCTGTCACCTCACTCTTAACACCCAAATCCTCTCTTTGCCCGTTTTTGCCGTTTGTTTGATTTACCGGGCCTGTTTGCCATGATTCAAGAGGCTCTTGTCGCGTTTCTAGGAGAGATTCATCACTGGGACATAATCCATTCAAATAGCTTTTGGGCAAGAAATAAAAAGTGTTTGAAGCCAAGAGGTTTCAAACAAACCGTTCAAAGGCAGCTGTTGGGCCCTGTGGAGGGGGAGGAGGGAGGGCGGGATTGTTCTTCAGAGCCTGGAGAGAAAAAGGAGTGAAAAGGTGGGAGCTTCCCTCGGGAAGGGTTTGCAGGGAGGCAGGATCTGGGCACTGGGGAGCCTGGGGTAGACAGGAGAAAAGACACACGTGCCATGCATGTGTGCATGTGCCCGCCATGGGCACAGGTCTGAGGCAGATGGAAATGGCAACTTTGGGAAACTTTGGGCCATTTTCATGTGTAAAGCGTTATTCAACCATCTTGCATTTGTTTGGACAGTTATCCCTCTGCCTGTGCCTTGAATCCCTGTTGCACAGATAATAAGCGTAGGGGAGTAGGATTCTTTCTTTAATTTTCATTTATAAACTAAAGAAAATTACTTCTTTCTCACAGAAATCACTTCGATGGTGTCAGTAGTTGCTGGAGGTTGAATGACTTCAACAAAAAATAACCCCTCACAACAGAAAACCTTGTTTTTTCTGCAGTAGACTTTCAAAGAGTAGTAATGTTGCTTCCAGGATCCCGGGTACGGTGATTACGCCTGTAATCCCTGTGCCGTCCAGGGGTAATTAAAAACTGCAGCTGAACCTTGGTTGCAGATGCCTGGGTGAGACTCTGTCAAGCTGATGAGATTTTGCATTGTTGACACGCGTAAAACTCAATTTACCCACCCATACCCATCGTTCCTGGGCATTCAGTCCCTCTCCAAACAGGATGACACCGGGGCAGAGCGGGACCAGCATCCGAGAGCTCAGGGAGGGCCGGGGTGGGAGAGGAGCTGTGCCCAGCACAGCAGCACTGCTAATTGCTTTCTTTTTAATATTGTATTCAGCCTTAATAGCCTGCTCTCCTGGAGGATTGCCTTTCCCAGCATTTATTATGGCACGCTCAGGAGCCTGACCGGAGGAGAGTGGGAAGGGGTGGAGCTGCAGGGAATAGAAAGGAGGGGGTACATTAAAATCCCATCCTGGGAACCTGTCTGAGGGCCCTGATTGAGCTCAGATGGAGGGGCCAGGCTGACACAGTGAGTGTCCCAGGTCCTGAGTGGTCACAGTGGCAGTTCATGTCCTGTGCTCCTCGTTTGGGAGCCCCAGGCCCGCGGGTGCCGGGGCAGCGGCGCCAATTGCTGCCAGTTACTGTAATGATGATTTCTGCCGTGAGCAGCCTTAAAAAACTCATTCCATCAAGTGGCTTTGGGCTCCTGCTCTCTCATCACGACCAGCTGGTGTATTTTAAGAGGTAAAGAAGAGTCCAAACCCCTGAACAGCAGAAATCAGAGCAAGTGCTTCGTGTAGGTTATTTCTCCTCTCTTGAACGCGCTGTAGTGCAGGTGATGCAGGGATGTGCAGGGGCTGTAAGCCCAGGGAAATCCCCATTCCCAGCTCTGGGTGTTCAGTGCCAGAGCAAAGCTCTCGTCTTTCCAAGCAGGTTGTGAAAGCAAAGTCAGGGATTGGTCTTCTCCTGGTTTTATCATTAATTTGTGGCAATGGGAAAATGACTTTTGCCTCCAGTGCGCTGGGAGCTGCCAGAGTGGGGTCAGCATGTCTCTGTGTGTGCAAGGAGGGATGGGGCTCTGCTCCAACAGCCTAAAAATAGCTTTTTAAAAGTGATGTCATCAGTGTGATGAGTTTGGTGTGAGTACAGTTCTCTGACCACCCAGCTTGCCATCAGGCTGCATGGGGTACAGGGCTTGGACTGAGCTGCACTGGCAGAGCTGGTCCAGCCGCCGTCCTCTGTCTGCTGGGGGGGGGGGGGTGGAGGGTGGAGGGTGGGCTTCAACCCCCAGGCCAACAATTTGGCATCTTCTTGAGTCCAGCAAAATGCAACACCTGTCACAGCAAGAGTTGGCAGTGGTTTTTTTCATAAATTAAAAAAAATCCCTAAATATAGAGAGGAAAACTGTGCTTGATTTGGAGTTGAAATACAAGGGAGGAGAGTTCTGTTTAGACCAAACAACCCTGGAAAAATATTCCTTAATATGCAAGTCAGTATATGAAAAGAACAATAAAAGGGAAAAGGATCCAGCAGGAAATAAAATGAAACTTTTTTCATTACAGTCAAAGGGAACTTAGATGAGTTTTCCTTTGCTAATAAACTGCAGTTTGATTCTGCAGCTGAGCCTTTAGCTGGCTGTGGCAATTGTTCATCCTTTTTTTTAAACTCTGGGCAATAAAAAAGCCCTTCATGCATCAGGAAGCCTCGTAATGCAATCCTTGTCTTATCTTCACACTTATTCAGCAGGTATTTACGAAAGGGCAGCAGGAAGCTCTTTAAACCCGATCCTGTTACTGTGCTCAGGATGTCTCTTAATCAGATCTGTATCCTTGAGTCCAGCCTGCCCTGGGACTCTGCTGCAAAGGCATCTGTGAAAACACCCTGGGTTTCCTGTGAATAGAGTTTTTCTCAGTGTTCTCGATAGCACTGGAGGCTCTGAGCTGGATTTCACTGTATGGCTTTAGGGCACTCAGTGAAAACCTACAGGTTATTCATAGAATCCCAGAATGGCCTGGGTTGGAAGGGACCCTTAAAGATCATCCAGTCCCACCCCACTGCCATGGGCAGGGACACCTTCCACTAGCCCAGGTTGCTCCAAACCTCGTCCAACCTGGCCTTGGACACTCCCAGGGATGGGGCAGCCACAGCTTCTCTGGGCAACCTGTGCCAGGGCCTCCCCACCCTCCCAGGGAAGGATTTTTTTCCTAATATCCAATCTAAAACTGTGGCAAAGCAAGGAGAGAGGCAGAGCCTGAAGGGCTGCTGTAATTAAATGAAATGACAACGTCCCTCTTGCTGCAGCCAGACAGGAGGACCTGTGTTTAAATTTGGCTTTTCAGGTGGTGGTATTTTTTGGTGTGGCTAAAACCCATCAGGAGAGGAAGCTACCTCTTCTCTGTCTGGGGCTGACACAGCCTCAGCATTTCCAAAACCGGTGCTGGCTGGGCCTGGTGGGCAGCACCTCTGAAGTATTGTTTGGGCAGCACCTCTGAAGTATTGTTTGGGCAGCACCTCTGAAGTATTGTTTGGAAAAGAAAACAGATTGCAACTTTGCGGCGCTAATATGCAAACGAGCACCGTGAAGGGAGGAAGAATTATTTCTGCTGACGGCGGCTAATGTTCCGTGAAAGTAAAATCGCCGAGCGCCTCGCACCTGCCTGGCTGCAGTGCTGAAGGAGCAGCGTTCCCCTGTGCCCCCACCACGGCATTGCCCTGCTGGCAGGAGGAGAGGGCTCCTCTCCCTGCCCACACCCCCTCTGGGCATTTACCTGGGTGGGGAGACGTGGCCTGAGAGCACCTGAGGGAGTAAAGGAGCTGAGCTCCCTCGAGCTTTAGTGTTGTTGACTCCTGTGATATTTGATATATTTAAGCTCCAGCTGAGTGATGTGGTTACCTGGAACTCTCAGCGTTTGCTTTCCAAAGAGCAGAAGTTTTCCTGCCTTTCAGCATCGGAAGCTTAAAGCTGTAAAGCCCCACAGCTCCCATGTGAGCACCAAAAGAATAGCTTAAGGTTATGGTGTGTGCATTTAAAAAGTAGTTTGTGTGGGTTTGCCTTGGGTTTTTATCTGGTGGTGACTCCTTCAGGCAGGCAGTGAGGGGACAGGGCTGGAGCAGGACCATGGGGCTCAGGTTTTCATTCAGTTGTGGATCCCACAAGAAAACCTTGTTCCAGAGTTACTCAGTTGTTGGGGAAGTTTGTAGAAAAGGATGCATGATATGTGCCTGTGCACAGGTACAGGGAGATGGGGGACTCAAATAAACGGATGGAGAAGGCTGAGTGTGGGAGGTGGATCTCCTGGTGCCAGCAGGGAAGGGAAGGCAGAGTTCCAGGATGGTGCTTGGCTCTGGGGCCACGCGTGGGTCACTAAAATGCCTGTAACTCAATTTCCCTTGTAGTCCCACCCTCTTCCTTGTCTATTAGATGGGTAAAACACAAGGATGTTTTGAGGCAGGGTGAATTAAATGTTTGTAAGGGAGTCTGGATGCTTTCCAGCAGATGTTTGGAACTGGATTCTGTTCTTGCCTCTCTGGCAAAGGGTGGCAGCAGGAGCTCCTTGATTTAACCCCAGTTTCAGATTGAATGACTGATTTTAGCTGGTGTGGCACATCTGTTTTTAGCCAGGTCAGTGGTACAAAATGGGTCATTGTGGCAGTCCTTGCTTTGCTTATTTGACATTTGTCATCTCTGTCACCAGCCAGAGCTATTTCAGGTACATGGGAGGTCCTGGATAGTGGCATTTTGTTCCCAGTGACACCGAGGCCATGAACCTTTGGGCAGTGCCACGTCTCTGCCCATTCCAGCGAGACTCTGCTCCTCTGCAGTGAGATTTGAAGTTTGTTGGTGCAGTTCTCCATGGACACAGGGCTGTAACAGCCCAGCATCTGGAGAGTTGTTCTTAGCCCCTTCCTTGGGGTTTGTGTGTTGTAGGGACCTCATGGAGTCGAGTCTCAGGTTCTTGCTGCAGGGTGTGTACACCCTGTACCCTCTTCCCTCGTGATCTCAGAGCACTGAAGTGCAGCTGGAGGTTCTTTAGCTGCAGCACAACCTGGGAGAAGGGCTGGAGGACCAGGGGTGTCTCTCTGGCTCCCGCACGCTCTCCGAGCCGTGGCCTTGTGTCGGCTCCTCTCACTCTCCTGTTCCATTCCAGAAATGCAGCCCTGGAACCTATTTTCCCGTCAAGCTAAGGAGACCCAGGGGACAACTGCCCATGTGCTGGCGGGCACAGATTGTTCTGGGCAATTAGAGCTACTGCAGAACTTGATTGCAGAGATCACCCGGCCCGGGGCTCGCTCTGCTCTGCTCTGCTCTGACGAGGCAGCTTTTCTGTCCCCTAAAAGCGCAGTGAGCAGCACGTGCCCTGCGGCCAGGACAGGGCAGCTCCTATGGCTGCTTGGCTCTCTGTGTCACTGCTGTCTTCAGCTGATTTCCATAGTGAAAGGCAGCCCTGCAGTACCTGGTGTTGCAGGGAACTGGGAGATGAGGGAGACCTTGCAGGAGAGGAGCTGCTCCTGCCCAGAGCGATGAGCTGCCTCCCGGAGTGGTTTGGTCTGTGTCCCATTTTCTTGTAGGGACCCCAGTGCCTCTCCCTGGTTCTGGTCCTGGCTGTGTGGGTGTATTATCCATTTGGGAGAAATGTCCCTGGGAGTTTATCCAATGCCAGCCACTCTGCTGTAGAAGGTCGTTACTTAATGGCACTGGTCTGCCTTCTTTCCTTTCCTCTTCTCATCCCTTTCTCTGCTGCAAGTCCTGTAGTGGCATAGCAGCCCCTGATGCTGAAGAAAAAACTGTCTTTGTGTTTCTGAGTTGTTCATTTGTTGGTCGGGGTTTGGTTTGGTATTTTTTTGCAAGAACCTTGTCTTCCCTGTTGGTGGTGGGTAATGCGTACTGGAAATCTGGTGGGGACCAGGGAAGCTCTCAGCCAAGGCAGCAGGTAAAGGAGCACTCCTAGAGTCCTCACATGGTTTATAACCTGATGTGAGCGTGGCAGAGCTTTGCTTTCATCAATACTTCATATTATTAATACCAGAGAAGGAATTAATGAGGAATCGTCTATGGAGTCATGTTTAATTTGTCCTGCTGTGGAAAGCTGTTTTTTCTGGGGAGCATTAGTCATTCTTACATCCCCCTTGGTAGAGTAAGTGTTGAGTAACACGTTCGTGTTTTGCAGGAGCATTTTGAAGTCCAGCAGTAGCCACAGTGCTTTTTGGCAAGTGTTGGGGATGCTCTTTGCCATGTCACGGCTGGTGAGCAAGCCCTGAGATTAATGTGATTGAATGACTGTTTTAATTTCAGCCCTGACGGAGCAAAATTAGTTACAATGATATGTGTGTGTTGAATAAAATTGTAGTTTTATTAGCTATAATTGCTGAAGAAGACTTTTTAAAGCCTTGACTGCTGGGGGGGAAAAATTGCTAGCACTGGAATTTGTGCTTGCACAGTGTGGCATTGATTGTTATCACGGTGCACAGTGTGTCAGCCACCACGGCACATTGGGAACTGCTCAGCCAGGGAGCCCTCCCTGTGCCTGCAGCCCCCCTGGGAGCACGACCCAAATCCTGCCTGGTCCGCAGAGGAGGTGAATCCCTCAGCAGGCAGCTGGGAGCCAGGGCTACCTCGCCGGGCTGGAGTAGTGCTTCCAGCCTGGAGGTCCCCTCTGTGCTCCCTGGAGCGTTGGCCAGGATGGGATGAGCGTGGTGGGGTGGTGGAACAGGGAGCAGCCATGCCCTGGGTTGGAGTGCTGTGCTCTGGTGTGGTGGGACACGGTGCTGGAGACACCTGGGTGATGATCGGGGTACCTGGGGGTGCCTTTGGGCAGGGGACAGAGCCGTGTGGGGAGGAGGGAGGTGGGCATCACAGAAAGAGGGGAAGAGGTTCAAGTGTTTGTTTCTCTGTTTAATTCTGTTGTAGTCAAGCCCAGAGGCCTGGTGTAGGAGAGCCATTTCAAACTGTCTGGCGTGCAATAGGCATTTGTCTTAATTTATGTGGGGGGAGGCTGTAAATCTGCAGGAGCGCGTTGCCAGCGCTTAGATTTCACACGCGCATTTAAAATAACAGCACCTGACAGTTTACTAGCAGCTAAGAGGTTTTTCTGCTTCAGAAAGCAAAATATTGGAGGAGTTGTGCAGTGTGGATAAATAATTTGAGGAATTAGACCAGAATATCCAGCACAATTTTCTTGGGAGACCAGAAGAAGCGATAGATCTGTAAAGTTCACAAGTCGGGGATCGAGGGAGTGGAGGCACAGCCCAACTGTGTGGGGTTGAATGTCATCCTTTGGTAATTCCTTCCCTCCCTGGACCCGACTGGAATTGCCCGTGTTCCATTACCTGTGTAATTCCATTTCTCTGCCCTAATTCTTCTTTACATTGGAGGGATGGAGAACAGAGTGCCAAATCTGCTTGGGAGCGTTGGAAACAACCCCTCCATCCTGGGGGGACACTCGGGGAGAGTGCAGGAGCATCTTGGCCTCTTACGGATGTGTCAGAAACTCAGGGTTTGGATCAGGAAAAACCTCCCTGGGCTGGATGAGGAGTGTGAGGCATAAAGACTGCTGGGTGTCCCCTTGGTGTAGTTATGGTAGTTCATTTTGTGGAGGTTTTCCTCCTTGATTCAAATGGAAAAAACAGAACGTGGAGATGTGGAATGGTGGCTGGTGTTGCTCCTGTGCACAGAGGCCCCTTGTACATGAGCATTGGGTTCACAAGGTGCGTGTTCATGGAACATCTTTTGGGTCTGCTGGGTCCATGTGGGCGTCCTGCAGTTGGAGAAATACAAGATGAGGTGTAAAGTTTTCCAGGAAACATCCTGCTTTGGTCACCCGCGCTTTTGGTGGCAGCACCATCCTCCAGAATGTTCTGGAACCACTGCTGGGCTCTGCAGGAGACTCAGCCTGTTCATTACAGTGAGAGCAGCCACGGACTGTGCTGGGTCTGATCAGCTCCTGCTGCCCCGTGGAACAGAGGAGTTGAAAATCCCAAAGAGGAAAGTGGGAGCTGTGACTGGAGAATGCTGTGTGTTCCTGTGCTGGGCTAGATCACTTGCATTAAATTCAGAGCCTTTCTGAGCACAATTAATAGTCATTTTATTTAGGTCACTCTGGTTTTGTTGCTTTAAATGTATGCCTCCATTAAAGTGGAAGAAAATCAAATACATTTATCTCCGTGGAGCCTTTTGTGAAGTGGTTGGGCATATTTTAAATAACCCTGAGAACTGTTAGGATTATTAAAGCCTTTGGCTCCTCCAGGTTTCTTTTCTGTCCTCCTATTCTCCCCTGTTCCTCCTTCCAGGCAGTGAGTAATGAAGTGGTAGAGCCCTTCCTTTTCTCAGAGCCCCAAGTGGATTGGAAAAAAAAAGAAGTTAAATAAACTGAAGCCCATTAGTTGGGCTTTATGTAAGAAACTGGGTCTGCATTGGCTGTATGTATGGGCTGTGCTGGGACAGGGGAGTCTGTGGGGCTGAAGTGTCCATTTGTAACCGGTGTTCTCTGGAAAGGCTTTGTTTTCTTCTTTTTATTTACCACGAGTGCTAAGACTGTTCATTTTGTAGCACACTCTCACTTCATGGCCAGAATTAGTCCAGATTAAGCAGCTCCTTTAAAGCCTCCATGTCAAGCCATACTACATCTAAAACAGATTGAGGTTTTGGGTTGCCAGCTGGTTCCCGAGTGTGCTGGGTGGAGGTGGCTCAGCCTCCCACACCTGCACTGGGGAATCCAGGGCTTGGCTGGGGGCTGGTTCTGCTGTGCCCTGGGAATGGGCTGATTGAGGGTCTGGCTGGCAGCACGTGGGGTAAAGGCCAAGCTTTGCAGGCGGCAGTTCTGTCTTCCAGTCTCGCTTCTATCCCTGGAAGAACCTTCCTTTTCTTTTGTAAGCAAGATGTGGGCTGGGTGTTTTGAGCTGAGACCCGGAAAACTTGCAGTTGAGCATCTTTAAAATTCTGGGCGAGCGCGGGAGCGTCGGGTTGGAGGAGGGGGTTAACTTGTGCAGCCACAGCTCCTGAATGCACTTGAGTTTCGGCTGTGGGTTGTTTTTTTTCCCTTCCCCTGAAACAGGGATCAATTTGCTTACTACAGGGTTTACTGCCGGTTACCTTGACTGTGTCCCTTATTTCTCCTTGATGAAAACTTGAACAAGCCGCTTGTGTTTGCTTCACAGAGAACCGTGAGAAACGGGCTGTGTGTGTGAGGCAGTGTGGTTTGCTCATTCTATTCAGCCCTTTGTATATTCAAATTCTTCTAGTTTGAGTTCTTGCTGTTCTGCCAGATTTCCATACCATTGATGGTTTTTTTCTGCATTAATAAGTTTCTTCCCCCCCCCTCCCTCCCATACCCTCGCCACCTTTTTGCGACTGGTGAAAAGTTTTTCTAAGCACGCCGCCCTCTCCATATTGATTTTTCTTCTCCTGCTTGTCTAACCAGCTCTTAGATGTTTTATTTTGCAAAGCGTTAATAGAATTTTCCTTTTGCCGCTGCACTTTATCTATTCAGGAGGTTTCAAGAAGTCTCATTGTGTCACTGGACTATGGAGGAAAGAGGCTATTCTTCTGCTACAATGGCTGCCCTAAAAAATAACGCAGGGTGGGGTAAGCTCAGAAAGGGCAGAGACGGAGATAAAATGTTCTGACCTTAGGAAAGAGAAAAGATAACCAATTAGACATTGTTGAAAGGGCACCAGCTGGCTCAAAGAACACCCCACTGATTATTTTTTCTTCAAGGCACACACGGGCCACGGCTGAACTCGGCTGCAGAGCCGCTTCCCCCGTGCAGGTTTGATCTGTGGACTGGCAGGGCTGACCCTTTTGCAGGGGGCTGCTGCCCGGGCCTGATCCCAGGAGTAGGGGTCAGTGCTGGAGGGGTGAAGCTCCTGCTCCGGGATTCCTGTGCTCCTCAGGGTCCCAGCCAGCACGCTGGAAACCTGCCAGGTTAGCCCATGCAGTAATAGGGATTTATTTGCATAAAGAAGATCTCTGCCAAGATCATCATTCCAGTGAAGGGGGCCTTGGTACACATGGCACAAAGTGGTGTCTGCCCAGAGGACGTGTGTCCATGGGGAGCGTTCGACAGGTGGGAGAAGGGAATGGAACTGCAGATCCCATTGGGGCCAGGAGCTGCACCCAGAGCTCCTCACCCTTCAGTGCTCAGTCCTGGTGCCAGGACCAGTCCCTCCTCTGCCCTGGCAGCCCTTGGAGGAGCAGGATGTGGCTGCACAAGAGGTTCAAGTCGTGCTGCTGCAGCTGAGCCCAAGGGGTTGGGAGACCTTGGGCTGAGACACGGCCATGCTGCAGTGAGGGCAGAGTCACAGCCTCATCTGACAAGTCTTCTCCCCCTGACACCAACACAGCAGCCTTTTTGGAAGTCCTCAGTAATGTCCTCTCAGGAGGAGGTGTCGTTTTGGCAGGACAGCCCTTTCAGTGTGGGTCCAGCCTGGAGATCCTACACACAGCATCAGCCTCTTGGTCAGGGGACATGGGACCTCCCTTGGCTGCTGGGTCTCTGCTCCCGGTCATCCAGGAGCTCTGTGGGCTCTGGGATGGGATTTGAGGCAGAAAAGTTACACGGGAAGAGTCCCAGGTTAAACCTTTTGCAGCAGTGATGGAGTGGGGACAGGGGGTGGGTGGCACACGCCGGGTCCAGGCGCTGCTGCTGCGATGCCCCAGGAAACAGCAGGAGGTGCAACATGTAATTTTTGGTTCCAGTGAGGCCAGGACCTGTGAGAATGAAAAATAAAGATTGCTGAGCAAATGTAGCCGTGAAGCAGAGATAAGCAGCAGTGGCAGGGTGAAGGGCAGCACAGTCCTTATCTCCCTCCTGGGATTGCTCATCCTGGTGAGTTTTCCTCCTCAGAGGGAAGACAGACAGAGGGACAAGGGGCTCCGTGCTTAATGCGCTTTGGATTTTTCAGTGCATCAGCATCTTTAGGTCTCAGTCATGATGGGGATCTGGAGATCTGCTGTTCTGCACCCCCTCAGTCCATCACTAACACTCTTTGAAAGTCATTCTGATCGAAAAGTTAAGAACAAGTTAACCAGAGACAGGTTTTCAGATGAATTTTAGGCATCACGTAAGGTTTTGCTGTGCTGTATCTTTTCACTGTTTCCTGGAAAATATTTGTCCTGTAGTTAAGAGAAGTTCAGACTTTGTTTTTACCACCTTCCCAAACTCTCTCTGCCCAGCCAAGGCTGAGATGGTAATTTTACACAGTCGTAGGCTGAATGTTTGTCCCCTGCCTAAGAGGATGGTTGGGGGGACAGGAGGACCCTTTGGTGGCACTGTGTGAGGTGAGCAGAGTGTGTAACTGCATTGTAATTCACTTAGCTAAAACAAATGATTTATAGAAAGCCAGAATATAAACACAAGTAAGTACATAAAAATTACTGGGGGGGGGGAAATCAAAAAACCTCAAACTCCACTCCTTGCCCGTCCCCCAGGCAAGGATTGGAGTCTTGTAAAGGATAAAACTTTTTCCTTAAAGATCTCCCTTCCTGCAACACCTTCTGCAGTTGAGTGGTTACAGGTTTTCATCAGCCTTGAGTTTACAACAGGGAATTGCAAGTCTGTAATTTCTTCTCAGAGCTTGCCCAGGACGTGTCTGGTGGTGCGTGGGACCCACCTGCCCCCGCTCCTGCGGCCTCAGAGCAACAGCTCAAAGTGTGATAATGCTGGGAAATCAACCCCAGCACAACATCCTCCTGCAATAAGTGTAAAATTTTAGGTGTGGCTGCACAGATTAAATGGAGGTGGAATAAATCATGCAAATCCTAATGAAAGTTGAAAGCAATTTGGTTGCACTTCAATACGTTTCATCAGTCATCTCTCTTCTGAAGTGGAAATGCCGAGCCTGATGCGAATTAAACTTTCTCCCTCCTCCCTCTCCCCTCTTTCCTCCAGCTTTTCAAAAGTCCTTTTGAAAACCTCTGAATACCTTCCTTGGCTGACCAGATTTTACCCTGTTCGTACCTCTTTCTAACCTCGTAACTCTCAGCCAGGACAGTGACTCTGTTTTGGAGAAGTCATGGGCTTGATTTGTATCCACGGTTCCTCTCTTGACCCTTCCTTATCTCCCTACAAAAGGGAAATGAGGCACAGCCAGGGATTGGTGTGAGATGGAAGAACTGCTCAGATATTTGGCTTTTTAGGGTGGACACTTTTAGTGTTCGCTTTTCTGCTTTAAGATCAGGTGTCAGCCAGGATGGGGGATGAAAGCACCAGGTTTCCAAAACGAGGAACTGACTGGCTGAAATCAAGGAGATCTGCTCCATGGAGGCTGCTCCTGCCCGTGTCCCCCGTCCTGGTGTGTGTGTCGTGTGTTCCAACCCTCAGCAGTGTGTTAAAGCACAAATCTCCCCTCTTTGTCTTGCAGGTAGAGGACGCCATGCTAATGTTTGACAAGACGACCAACAGGCATAGAGGTAAGAGAGAACAGCCAAAAATCAGTGTCAGCGTGGTGATTTGGTGGCTAAATCCATGGTGCTAAATTCCTCTGTCCTGGAGGTTGCAGAGGAAGGATTTTCTTGTTAGAAATGGCTTTTCTGCTCAGTCCAATGACTTCTCTTTGGGAGGACCATTGTCAGGCTCCCTGGAGAGAGTAAAGCCCATGGAGCTGGTTGTGCTGAGGCTGCTGGGAAGCAGTGGGTTTGTTCTGAGGTGGCTGGCATTAGTTAAGCTGGGCATAAGGCCAGTTAAGCTGAAACACCAGGAAATTAAGGTGATAACCCCTCTGCTGGGGTTTCAGGCGTGCTGGAGTCCTGGAGCTGAGTGAGGACTGCTCGTCCTCCGGCGGTGTAGCTCAGAACAAGCAGGATCTCCAGGAATTTCCCTCCACATATTTCACGAGAGAAATGAGGTTTCATCATCACTTGTACAGTTCTGTGAAAACGAGCTGAGGGTTATTTTCACTGTTATGGCCATTCCTTTCAGTGGAAATAAATGACTCTGCTCCATCTCTCTGGGAGCCGTTCGCGTTCCCGCCGCAGCAGCCGCGGAGCTCCCGGCAGCCAGCACTGGCAGCACTGCATCCCCCTGGGAGCAGGGAATGTGCCTGGGCTCTCACAGCGGCACCAGGAGCTGCTCTGGGGACAGGCTCCAGGACCCTGTTCCCCCCTCTGTGACCGAGGTTGATTTTCAGCATGGTGTGTTTGGCTCCTGCCCCTGTGCGACGGCGCTGACGGCAGCGCCAGCTCTGCCCGTGGCCTCTCACGCTCCGACCTCTTTGGGGGGCTCTGGATTGATCTGGTGGCTCTCTGAGGCACGGATGTGTTGGCTGCTTTGAGTGGTTTGGGGAGGCTGCCAGAGGGTGGGAAGGAGCCTGTACCTGGTCAGAATGGGAGCCCTGGGAAGGGGAGACAGGGGCAGCCCAGGGAGTTGCCTCACCTTTGTGTCGGCACAGGGTCATGAGACCTGACTGACCTCCCGGCGCTGTCTGAACCACTCACAGCTCTGAGATTTGCTGTAACAAGAAACTCAGTTTGTGTGGATGGCTGAGTGAGCCAGGCAAGCCTCCGGGATAGCATTCCCTCCCTCCCAGGCACTGATCCCTCTCTGAAGTCAGGGACTGTAATACCCTGGAAAATGCAGCCACAGCGAGCAAAAGACTTGCTTAGGAAGATAAGCTCATTCGAGCCAGGGAAGGTGTTGTGAACAGCCAGTGCCCATCTGTGTAAAAGGGATCTGTTCAAAACTTTTATATAGTTTGGAAAGTTCAACCCATGGCAACTTCCTTTTCTATCCAGGAATTTTCCACCCATCTGTGCAAAACCACCCTTAACCAGGCCATAAATACCTTTCTCCATTCAGGATCTTGGCACCTTGTTTATTGCATTTAAAAGCTGCCTGATGTGGAGTTTTGGTCGGGGAGGGCTCTGGTCCCAGCCAGGGACACACTCAGCAGGTTTGTCCTGAGACAGACAGGCACAGTCTCCATTTGCTGAAATGTCCCAAGTCCTGGAGTTTGGTTCCCACTTGGCTGTGCCTACCCAAGCCCTGTTCCAGCCCACTGGTGTTCTCTTAACACCTTGTGCCTGCCCTGACCAGGCTCCAGTGCTGGGGTGAGCAGGAGACTCTGCAGGGACATCAAAGCGGAGCAGTGGTGTGTGAGTCCCCCCTGTGCTTCCTGCAGGCAGGATGTTTGTCTCTCCCACCTTCCTCAAGGTGACCCTTGCTCTGTCCCCAGCCAGTTGCTCTGTGCTGCCGTAAGCGCTTCCCGAGGCGGGAGGGCACCGGGAATGTTGGTGTCTGTGCTCTGCTGGTGCTGAGCTCTGCTCTGACAGCCCTGGTTCAGCGTTTCTGTGCTCGGAGGGGAGGCTGGAGCAGTGTGCCAGGGACCCTGTGATCAGGTGTGAACCTGGGTAATGAGCCCCAGAGGACGGATTCCTCTTCCAGAAGCACCTTTTCACTGACTTACCTGGAGAAAGGGTCTGTAACTGCTGAAGTTGAGGGCTGCAGGTGTGGGGGGGCACCTTGCTTGCCATGAAACCTTTTGGTTTTTCCACAAAGGGCTTTTTCTCCCCACTGTGTATTGAAAATGAGAGGCAACATCATCTTTTCTTTCCCCCCAGAAATTCTGTGGATTTATTTTGTTGGCTAATTTTTTTTTATAGTCTGTTTTTCCTGCATGAAAGCCGTGACATTTTGATCCACGCTGGCATCCTGGTATAAGCTCCTGCATGAGAACTAGGGGGGGAGGAACTAAGAGCCCCAAAAGACCAAAAGCAGGCTCCAGAATGCCCTTGGGTGGAGGTAATGTTACCCACCCCCCATGCTCCACCAGAGTTAGACTCCATACCTGGGTCTGTCCCACTTGCTTGAGCCTCCCTCCCCACTCCTGGCAAAGAAGGGAGTTCTCTGGCACCCAGGAATCTCAGCTCTGTTTGGGAGGCTGTATCCCAGGGAACAGGCTTACCCCGTTGCTGGTTGAAGGACAATGCTGCTTATTTGCTGGGATTAGCCAGAATTCCTGTGAGTGGGTGAAACCTGGACAGTGCTGAGGGGCAGAAAGGTCTGAGCTCTGAGTCTTTACCTCTGCCAAGTACAGGTAGAAGGAGGAATTGAATGTAAAAGGCAGAGTAAGAGTCCTCTTGATCTTCACACTTGAATTTATCCAGTCTTTTCTGGCATTTTTTCCTGCTCTGCACAGGTAGCTACAGCTAATCAGGCTAATGAACTGGCTCAGGGCTGTGGTGATGAAGCGAGTTCTGCCGCCTCGATCTTCGATAAAATCACCCCAGATTTTACAAATTGTGGCGTTCTGATTGTGTTGGAAGCACGTTTAAAATGCTGTACTGTGCAGCAACAGTGTTAATGGCAATTCTTAAAACCACTTGTGGGTTGCAATCTGTATCTTCAAATTAGCCACGGGAAAGAGAAATGGCAGATAAAATATCCGCTGTGGTTTGCTGTCGTTAGTCTATGCCTGGAATAATCATCCTGGGCATGGGAGGGGAAAAGGATTAAAATTCACTGCTAGAAGGCGAGAGAGATTTCCTTGCAAGCAAATTGAGAGGGTTTGTTGACATAATTCTGGCACGTGTGTGTTGCTCCTGGTATGTATTTGGGGAGTGTGTAACTTGCCTGCACACGCAGGACCAGCACTGGTGGGTGGAAATGCAGGGGTTGAACCAGGCAGAGGGGTTTTCATCACTGCTCACCCTTGCTTGAAAACCCTACCCAAAATAAAATTCCATACCTTGGATGGAGCACTTTGCCTCTGCGATGGACTTGATGATCTTTTCCAACCTTGACGATTCTATGATTCTATAACCTTAAAGATGCTTTCAGGCTGGCTGGGCTGTGACTCTGCTGCCATCTTTTTTAGTGTCTGTTCCTGGACGTTCTCAAAGGAAAATAAGAAAACAAGGAAAATTAAGAACTGTTGTGTTTCGTGCCAATCTGTTCAGCCATATTAAAGGCAGGGTGTAAAATCTGGGAGTATTTAACTGAAGGGGTGGTTAATTTTTGTAGTATTGTAGGCAAAGCAGTGCCTAGAATCACTGGGATATCTCCTTCCAAGGGTTCTCCTGGCTTGGCCACTGAGCTGTGACAGTGGGAATGCAAAGAACCTGCACTTGGAAGACAAGTATCCCTGAGTCAGTTTAGTAAAGATACCATTTCTTCTTGGAAAGAAAGTGCTGATGATCCTCTGTTTCTGTACCCTGTACTGTACTTCTGCACTTTTCTGAAAACCACACACAAAAGTTCTCACAGCATTCTGGCAGATCACTTTCATCACTTTCTTCACTGCCTAAAATTTCATAGAGCTGAAAATTACTGGTCAATCTTGAAAGGATTCAGTAATTGGAAAGGAGAAAAAAAAAAAAAGAGGGTGGTGTTATTTTGTTACCCTTGCAAAGTGCAGATAAAATCTGGAGTTCAGCATTAGTTATTGATCTTTGGGGGTGGAGGGAGCCTGGCAGGATGATGATGTCCTTCTAACTTCATTATGGAGGGGAGCTCCAGGGAGCATATCAATGTGCCGTGGAGCCGGGGCGGGTGCTGTGCCCTTGGGCCTGGCAGGGCCTGGGTGGTTGTTTCCAGCAAAGCAGGACACAGTGGGCTGCTTGAGGAGAAAGAGGGAGGAAAGGAGGGTTAGATCAAAGTCTGTGAACTGGAGGGGTGAAGGAGTGGGCTCAGCCCTTCCAGGCTGTTTGTTTTGTGGAAAGGAAAATGGAGTGGAGTATCCCCTGATAAATCAGTTCAGCAGCTCTCCTTCCTCCCCTTTCTGCCACTGTTAAGTGTAGAATGGTGTGGGTTGGAAGAGACTTCAAAGATAATCATGTTCCAAGCCCCTTCCATAGGCAGGGACACCTTCCATAGACCAAGTTGCTCGGAGCTCCATCCAACCTGACTTTTGAACACTTCCAGGGATGGGGCAGCTTCTCCAGGCAACCTGTGCCAGGTCCTCACCCACAGGGGAAAATTTCTTCCTAATATCCCATCTAACACTGCCCTCTGGCAGTGGGAAGCCATTCCCCCTTGTCCAGAGTCCCTCTCCAACTCTCTTGGAGCCCCTTTAGGCACTGGAAGGGGCTTGGTTCCACGTCTCAGTGGGATGCTCTCGGTCCCAGCCCTGGCTGCTCGCCACCAGTGTCTGTTGTTGGTGTGTGCCTGCAGCCATCAGCCACCCCAGAAGCTGTCCAGGACCTGCATCACCACAGCCCCATGTCTTAGACTTGCAAAAAGCCCAAGATTTTGAGTGATTGAATCCCCCAAGCTGTAATTGCAGGTATTGAGTGTAATACTATATGTTTTTCAAAGCTGTCCAACCCCCAGAGTTATTTTCATATCAATTAACCCTCTTGCACGGCTCGGGATGGCAGCAGAGAGAGGAGGGAAGTGACAGCGTGTGATTTGGACTTCTTTAATCTTAAAACTAAACAGAATTAAGGAACAGCAGGCTGTCTGCAGGATACAGGCATCATCCTCCATGTTGGGGGTTGAAGCATCTCCCGAGGACGGGCTCTGGTGGTGGCAGAGCTTTGGGATTGCTCAGTTTTCACAGTTGTTGCAGAGTTGTCGTTGTTTCCCTGTGCCTCTGAGGAGGGTGCCCCGGGCAGGGGCTGGATGGTGGGTCCCCTTTGGGTCTCTAACCAGCCTCTTCCAAGGGGTGCCCACCATGCCCTCGAGTAGGACACCAGGAGGCTGCTGGCACCCTCACGTGGCATCGCAGACACTGGTGTGCCCAAGGCTGGGGTTTGATCTGAATCTGCAGAACTCTGACTGAAAGTTTTGTGTCCCCCATCCCACCAAACCCAGGAGCACAAGGGCTCTCCCATCCTTCCCACCGACTCCACTCTCGAGGAGGACGGTGAGGGTTGAGCTTCATGTCTGCTCTGTGTCCATGTAGCAGATTTCAGTGCATGAAAGTAATTGTCCAGGTGGAAGCAGTTGGCATAATGGTTGTGTTTATTGGAAGAGACAGGAGTGATGCTGTTAGTGAGATATTGGCTGTGCCTTGGCAAAGGAGGAGGCTTTTCTGAGGAGAAAAATAGCCTTTTGTGTTTTGTCCAGCTGCCAAAACCTCAGTTCTGGAGCTGATCTCTGAAGTTATAATTGACATTTTTATAGATGAGATATAAATATAATTAAGTAGCTGCAATTATTTGTTTATCACCATCTTCCTCAAGCCAGGCAAGGTCATGTGCATTTAAAAATACATCCCCAGGCAGTTTTGAGTAAAGAGTAGTTAAAATATATAAAAATAATTGCCTGATTTGGTCATTTTGAATGTAGCTTTTCTTGGCAGCAGCCTGGTGATCACTCTGAACATCGTTAGAACAGCTCAGAGGGAGCCTTCCCTCTGCTCACAGAGTTGTGCTTTTAGGAGGATGGGGTAAGGGAGAGCTGCTCCAGCAGGTTTGACCCGTAGATTTTGGGGAAGCATCCACAGACACGGTGTTGATGTTTTTTTTAGAGCATAAAGTGCTTTAAGGGCTTTGGATGGAAAATGTGACATAAGCTATAAATGGAGGCAGTGTTATTGTTATTGCTTTCCGAGATGAGACGGGCTTTTATTCCCCTGTCAGCTGTATCACTTCATAAATGGGACTCCAGAGAGTGCAGTTGTTTTGCGGGAAGCGCCGGCTCCACACCGTTCCCTCACCGTGAAATTCCTCCCAGGGACCCAGGCTTGGCAAGGAGGAGAGATTTAACCCTTGATGACAGAGTGTTTATTTTCTCCAGAGTATTGGGGGGGAGCAGTAGCTGCACAAAAGAGGTTTAGAGCAATTTTTAAGCAAATATTTGCTTCTAAACTTCACGTGAGGGCTGCAAAGATTCATTAGTTAATATTATTTACCATTTACAGACCTATCAGTGCACGCCATCAGTCACACCTGTCTGTTTGGATTGCAGCGATGACATGTGCCATGTTAATATTTTATATGTGTGTGTTTTTAATATTACATCCCTGCTTATAAATATTCATGTCCTAAACACATTAATGGCTGCAACGCTGCAGAGAAACATTGACATCTCTGCACCGTGTCACCCGCTCTCCTCCATCCCGATGGAACCAAAGGGAGAGTTGGGATCACTGTGGCTGATGAACTGGAGCACGGGAAGAGCTGCTTTTGGGGCTGGGTGGCCACTTCTCACCAGTTTCCCGTTTGGCACCAGTTTTTCCCCCTTAGGCTCTCTCCAGGTGATGGGGACCGTGTGTCCCCTGGGACAGGGTGACACCGTTCCGGGGCTGTGGCTTTCCCAGGGTGCCGTGCCCATGGCCCCAGGCTCTCCCAGCTCCGTGCCACTCCTTGCCCTGGTGTTAATAAACACCAAACGAAAAGGAAAAGCTGCCAATTCTTGGATCCATCTCCCTTGTCTTTTAATTTCCTGGCCGGCGCCTGTCGCTACCGCGCGGGCACCTGACGTGAAGTGTAAAATAAAGGTGGCCAGGCCGGTGTGAGCCCCGTGTCCCAGCGGGCTCCGGGCCGGAATAGCAAATCAGGCTCCTGGCCACGCTTTTCCAGGCGATTATGGAACGTCTCGGGTGGTTACAGTCATCCTGCCCCCGGCCTCACGCTGGATAATGCCACCTGAGGCTTGGAATAATTGCCCAGCTCTGTACTGTCTGTCAGACCTTATTGCTTAATTTTATACCCGTAATGAAAATTGCATCCAGAGCAGGAGACGGAGGGAGCAGCTGCCCTGGATGGGATGCACCCAAGGAAGAGATGTCTGTGAATGCTTTCTCTGAAGAAGGGGAGAGGCTCAGCTTGCAGCAGCACTCAGGAGAGGGATTGGCATTTTTACTTTCCTGTTTTACAAACAAATTTCAATAAGAATACTAATTAGGAAAAAAAATTCCTCCAACCTCCAGTAAGGGCTGCAAACACAGCACAGCAATTAGTTTGGAATCTCTAGTTACACAGACTTTACATGAAATATCAACTTAAAAGTGCGTTGCAAAGGACAGTCTGTTTGTAAACTCATTTGTATCTTGTCTTCATCGCCAACATGTGTAAAGAAATCACTTAATTCCCTGTGCCCAGAGGGAGAGCCCTGCACAGCCAGACCTCTCTGCCCTGGATTTCTCCAGCCTCCTTTCGATTAGCCCTGGGACAGGTTGTAACAAGAGGAGACGTTGACTGAAGGGCTCAGTCCCACGTGTTTTCTGTGGCACCTGTACACAGGGGGTATTAAGTAGCTTTACAAATACCAGCTGAGCTTTCTGGGGCACAGTAAAGGATGATTTTGCAGATCACAGAGACTGATATCCCGGTGCCTTGGGTGGGAAAGCAGAGACACAGAGATGGAAGAGGGCAGTGCTGATCTCACAGGTGTCTGTGTGGCGTCCAGGGCAGGACTACAAGCAGGAATGGGGTATTTCCTTCCTGTGGAACTGCAGTTAATGGTCTCTGTCTTAAAAAGAAAAATCTTCCCATTCACTTAGTCCTGAAGAGCATCAATAACAATGCAATTAAACCACAGCAGTACTGGAGAGGGCAGAGGAAATCAGCAGAGCCACTCTGATCATTGCAAGGTTCTTCAGGAAACATAAAGGGAGAGTGTGCAAATATTAAAGTGTGCAAATATTTAAGGACTTTTTCTAAATGATTATAATAGTTCTGTTACACTTGCAGAAGTTGGGGGGGTGTGAGCTCTGCTGGGATGAGCTTGTATTAGAGACACCACGTCGTCTGCCTGGCTGAAGCTGTGCTGAGGAGAGTGAGGTCATTTTAATACGAGCTCAGTTTGCCATCTCACTGTCACTGCCGACAGCCAGCTTGAGTGACAGATAAATTAGCACAAATCCTGATGATCTCTGAACAGAAAGAAACCCTAAAAGCCTTGAATAAGTTCTTGCTTATGAATCTATTTAGCTGATGAAACCAAACCCCTTTTGCTTCCCCAATGCAAGAACGAAGTGATTAGCAGGGAGTGCTCCAAGTCTTGTGGGACTGTTTGGAAATGTTAATTGAGGAAAGGCAGAAACGGGAGAACAAAATGCAACATTTCCATAGCCAAGCAGTCTGCATACAACAGGCAGAATTAAAATCAGCGTGGTGACCTTGAAAAAACAGGCAGCTCCTCGCAGGCAGCCCAAAAATGTGATATGAAAACAGAGAAACGCTGTCGCTGTCACTCCCTGGTGTGTTGGTTCCTTCTCCCAGTGGATCTCTGGGAGCAGACTGGGTGAGTCCTCTCCAATGTGCACGGGGGAGCTTTTGTTTTTCATAGGTCTATGCTTTCTGTCGGTGGGGTTTGCTAATAGAGCTTTTGGAGCACTTGTAGTGAAGGTGAGGAGGATGCTGCACAAAAGGGGCTGGTTTGTCACCCAGGAGTGAGTCACTTCTGTCAGCTCCCACCTCACTGTGCAGGGGCCCCGGATGCTGCTGAATCCCTTCATTTTACAAGGTCATTGCCATATGTAAAGCCTCCTGGTGATCTGTTTAAACAGATAACACATCCCCTGTCCCCAAAATCTTGGAGATTCAGCAGAAATGTAGGTTACACAAATAATGCTGGTAACGAAGCTCTTACCCCTGAGCCTCCCTTGGCTCTGCTGCGCCGTCTCTCCGTCCTCACATCCCTGGCTGGGATTCTGGTTTCCGGGCATTTATTTTGAAGTGTTGGTAGTTCAGGTGGGGATGCTGATCCGAGCTGTAGGTGCACCTCTGCAGGTGCACGAGCATGTGCTCGAGTGTGTGTCTGACCCGGCCCCGCTCTGGGGAGCAGGAATTGCTCCCAGGGCCCTTTTTGTGAGGCAGAATCTCTGAGCGACTGCTGCTGAAGGAGGGCTTGTCAGGGGGGTGGAAATGAAAGATTTCTTTAATTAGTTTGATTAATATGCCCTGGTAAGGCGTGATTTTGCTTATTCTGTATGTTTTTGGTATATATAAGCTGAAGTAAGAACATCTGGCACTTTTTTCCGCCAGATCCGATAGAATAAGTTGAAAAACAGCTTCTTTCAGAAAACTGCAGGTCGGCACATTTGGATTGTGGGGTTTATCTTTCTAATTTATTGAGTGTTTTCTGGACCAGAAAGGTACCTTCAAGTAGAGTAATAATTCACAGATTGTTCCCCATTTTGAAACACCTTCCTGTACTAATGGCTTCCTGAATTGTCCACTGTGGAAGGAGACCAGGAGCGAACAAATCCAGTATCACTAACCCTCCTGAGCCCTCCTGTGAGTGATTCCAAACCCTTTTCAGTTGTGTAGGGAATGGAGCCCTTTGTTGTCCCAGTGAATCCCAGGTCAGATGTGAGGATGGGAACACTGAGCATGGATCCAGGTCTGGGTCCATGCCTCACCCTTTGACCACAGAACCACCTCTCCGTATTTACTCTCAGTGGGACCATTGCTGGCCCCAGTATAAGTAATTTGGGAGTTGTGAGGTTGACTTCAGTCTCAGCAGTGCCCTGGTGATGGAAGTCTCCCTCCTTTTCTGTTGCACGAGTCACACGTGAACACACGTGTTCAGCAGCACGCTGGAAATGAGGGCAGGATCCACAGGGAGAAGCCTGGCAGGAGAATACACTGTGTTGTGGCAACAAATACTCCCTTGTGAGCTCACAGAAAGCTCACATGAGCTAAAATCACTGTAAAGTATTGGAGGGGGCTTGGGTTTTGCCATTTCTGTTTCTGTGAGCTGGATTCCCTCTGGCTCTCTCTCTGCTGTCGGTGCCATCCCATCCCAGGAGTGGAGTGCTTGCTTCCCTCAGGAGCAGGAGAGCTTGCAGAAGTGTGGGACTTGTTTCCTTGCAGATAAGCAGCCTATTCCCCAGCTCCCAGTGATATCCCACAAGTTTTCTCCTGCCTGTTTGGCTTCGTTCTGCTCCGTCCCTGGCAGGGCAGGAGCACAGAGCACTGGCTCCATACCCGGCCCCGTGTTTTGGGAGGGTTTGGGAGCAGCAGGAGGCTGCTGGGAGGTGGAGGTGGGCTGCAAACCTGCCTGGCTGCCCAGGGAAGGAGCAGCTGCAGAGGGAAGATGGGAGCAGCTGTGGGTATGAAATTAGTCATTCTATGAAGAAATGGATTTGATAAATAATAAAACAGTGGTATTAACAACAGATGCTTTCCAGGTCAGATGACTTTGATAAAAGCACCCAACAGCCATGGGTAATGGTATGAAAAATATGTATCTATATTTATAGATCTATTTATATGAAAAGGCATATAAATAAGTGTGTGTGTGTATAGCTCTGTGTGTACATGCTCACTGTAAACGTACCTGACATTTTATTTCTGGTTTAAAATGACAGTGGAAGTGTTGCTGCTCCCATTCTTCACTGGCTTTGAGACTTGTCAAGAAAACCTGAAATTTGATCAGTTCCCCCGAACCTGGCGCTCCCTCCTCTCTTCAGCACGGGCTCCATTTGTTTTTATATTCATACCTTTTCATTTTGATAACTGTTTTGATTTGGAAAATACTATGCCTTATACAATGTTTCCTTTATGATGATGTAGTGTGCTCTTCTTATCTTTCACCTTAAATCTCTGATAAGAGCATTTTAAAAAATGAAATTGCTACCTGGCACCATTGCATGCTCCTGGCTGCCTGCCAGGAGATGGAGCTGCTGGAGGAGAGAGGAGAGGAGAGGGGCTTTGGAGAGCCTTCCCGAGGAGTGCAGGAGCTGGGCTGGGATGGAGGAGGCTGAGGAAGGGCAGGAAGCACACCAGGACCAGCCTCTGCCCTCCACAGCTGGGTCCTCTCCTCACTCAGCGACAGCCTTTGAGTCAGTAGGGACCCCCCAGCCCTGTCACCCCTGTGGTGACACCTTTGCAGGGGTGGGTTTGTTAACAGGCTTCGGTACCAGCCCCGTTCCAGCGATGCCAATGGTCACTGAATGTTTCCCTGTCTTTGTTCCCTGCTAAATTCTGTCTTAATCCAGTGACAGTCCTCGCTGCCGTGCCGGGAGGGAGCCCATTGAGGGGAGGCTGGAGGGTGTCTCAGTGCTGGGTTGCTTTGTTTTCCCCTTGAAGCTGTCAAAGTGAACCTTGGGATTGTGATGTTTTTGTAGTCTGACCAAACATTGCTTGAGTTTCCAGCACGTCCAAGTAATTGAAATGTTTTTGGGTAACTGTTGGTTGTGCTGCAGAATGTGATTTATCGGGGGAGGCATCAGCAGGGGGAAATATCAGTAAATAGAACTGTCTGACATGGCAGGTCGTTTTTATTTTAATGTAGTAGATTTAATGAACTCTCGTTGTTATAATTCATGGCACTGGCCAAATGCATCCATTTCCCCTCCATAATGATGTTCGTTACCGATCTGCCCTTCGTTAGCGGCGACTGCGGCTGGAGAGCTCCGCTGCCTCCGCTGCCTCCCCCAGTGCAAATGTTGGCCAATAAATCGTTGCCTTTTGCATCCAAGACTATTAGCAGTAAACATAGCCAGGAACTTCCCCAAGTAGTTAATGCAATATTAATTATTATTATTATTATTATCGACTCTCTCAAAAGGCTGTTTGCAGAACCCTGTTTGGGTGTCCCCGGGTGTTGGGGTTGTGGTTATCGGGTGTTGGGGTTGTGGTTATCGGGTGTTGGGGTTGTGGTTATCGGGTGTTGGGGTTGTGGTTATCGGGTGTTGGGGTTGTGGTTATCGGGCCGTCGCTGCCGTGACACCTCCCCGGGAGTTTGTGGTGTTGGAGTGTGTCGGGGTCAGAGCCGAGAGCAGCCCCCAAATCTGCTGTCAAGTGATTTAATAGCATTTGTGTCCAGCCTAACCCAATCTATCTCACCTCGCTGAGAGGGGAAAAAAAATAATCCTGCATCAAAATTACTGCTTTTGGAACTGTCTTGTCTCTTTTGAGTAGGAACTGGAGACAACGAGACAAGCTTCAATGGAAGCGAATAAAGAAACGTTACTTTGTGAACACAATCTTCTGGTACCAGTCACTTCTCAACAGCCATTCAATCAAAATGCTAATGGCAAAGGCAACAAGGGAGCGAGGTTATTGTAATCCTAATTGATAGGCTGCAGGGATGGGGTTTGATAAGTGCTGTTGAAGAGATGTTTTTGAAATATGATTCCCTTTAATTACAATGATACTAATAAAAAATGAACAATTGATTTAATGATAGTTTTCTAGGTAATGGCTTGAAGATTTTTTGTTCAAGTTATTTTGGAAGTTGTTTTTTTTTTTAAATGAGAAATTATGAAAATCACCTTAAAAATAAAGCTGTAGTGGCAGGTAGTGACTTTATCTCAACTTGCGTGGCTACTTTGCATCAGAATTAATACTGTCACATCTGAAGCTCTTGAATAAGAAATCCAGTCATTTATTTATACAATAGACTTTGCTGAAAGCCCGCAGTTGAAGCCACGTTGCATGTAGGAATGCATTTAATATCTAATGCTTATAATAATTAGGATCAATCATGCCAGCAAGGATTTGAAAATACATTTTGAGGGAGGGGCAGAAGGGGCTAAGGGGTATTCACAGGGGTTTTACAGTGTGTCTGGAGCACCAGCTTGGATCGTATTACTGGAGATTATTGACATTGGGTAACAGGAAGCTCCAAACTGAGCCTCCACTTTCCCAGTGCAGAAGCATTTTCTGTGTCCCCTGATGGGTGAGAGAGTTGTGCCCATGCTCTGTGTGCCTGTGTTCCGTGGGGCTGCATCAGGACAGAGCATCCTGCCTCTGGAAATGGGAATACAGAGGGGAAGGGGAGACCTGTCACTAACAGGCAGCCTCTGTCTCAGCTAATTTTTGATGAACTGATAACAAAGCAAATAATTATTTTTTGGGGGGGTGGTGGGGTGTTTTGCTGTCGTTGGCGTGGGCGGGGGCTCCTGGGGCAGGGAGGATGCTCTCTTCTGCCTTTCAATTTGTCAAGCTCTCTCTCAAAGATCTGCCAGAGAAGAAAGGGTAATTAATAGGCTTGAAGTCATTTCCGATGTGTCAGTATTTCTGCCTTGCTTCCAAGTGATAATGTTCGCTGGCTCGAGGCCTCCGGGGAGCCTTCCATCTTATTAACTTGTCTGGGAGAAACAGTGAGTGGGGACAGCTTGGGCCAGTGGGTGACATGAAATAAGGATTTGTGCTGTAGCGAGCTGTAAACACGGGGGCCAGTTGAGTAAAAAGTGGAAAGAAAAAAAAAAAAGAAGGAAAAATATATTAAAAAGGCCACTGGTCACAAGTGTGGATGATGGAGGGGGGGATGTGCTTTATTTAGGGCAGCCTGTACTCAGCTCACAGAGCTGGAACTGGTGTTGTGCTGTGTCACCCACAGCCGACTTTGGCAGTGCCAAAACCAGGTCCTGGTTCTGTCTGGGTCCCTCTGACCACAGTGCAGGTCACCCATGGCCCAGCCTGTGGCTTCTGCGTTGGCAAAATAGTTTTAGTTTTTTGACCCAATTTCCCACTGTTGTGAAGCTTCAGGGTCTTGCTCTGGAAAGGGATGTGTGGGAGAAGAGAGGGTTCTCTTCCCTGTGTTACAGGGATCTCTGCACCTGTAATCACAGGCCTGTGTCAACACAGGATCTGGTATAATTGCCTTTCCCCCCCAGTCCTGGTGAGATTTGTTAATTACAATTAGAACACTTAAAAATAGCCATGATTTTCGAACTGGTTTCCCAATTATCTTGTATGATGGAGGAAGGAGGGTGGATGGGATGTCAGTTTTCCTGCTCTGCCCAGTTCAGGACCTGGCTCTTCCAGGTGTCCCTCCTCTGGGGGGGCTGTCTGTGCTTCAGGAGGGTTCCAACCCCAGTTCCCTGGGCGTTCCGGAGGGATGGAGCCGGGGCCGTGCCGGTCCCACCGCCCACGAGCTGCTCCTCGGGAGCGTTCCCTTTGTGCTGTTCTGAAGTAGCAAACCTTGGCGTTTTGGGTCACTGGGAAGGAACAGGATGTCTTTCACATATTGACAGGGTTTTATTTCTTCTCTTTTCTTTCCTGATCTCACTCCTGTTTGTCAAGCTCACTTCTTCGTTTTCCAGAGGTTATGACTAAACACTCTGACAGCCTCTTGGCAAAGTGTGAGGTGGCCACAGTGAAGAAAAAACAAGGAGCCACCTCAAAGCTCTTCAGTGATTAAGCCACTTAACTGGCAAATTCTTCTCTTCCACTGTGGAGTATGTTTCTGCACAATAGAGCTCCCCTTGCAAGCACTTATTAGGGAGGCACTAGTATAATCTAATTAAAATTTGGTTTAATATTCTGTGAAAATGAAAACTGAACCCTCCCTGCTTGAAAGAATGACCGTGCATGTATTAGTCCTCTACATTTTGTTGTTGTTGTTGGCTTATTCAAATATTAACACTGCCTGCATGTTCAAAATGAGGGTTTATGTCCATTAACAGGGCTTAATTCTCAAATTTAATGATGAGTGATACACAAGAATTGGTGGAAGCTGCTTGCTGGATATTTTTTGTTATGTTTTTGATGCTAATGTTCCTTCCTGGAGGTAAATAAGAGGAGGGGATGCTGGGCAATAAATATTATTACTGTGAAATTAAAATAAAGTCTCATTATTTGAGGACAGAATTTAGTGGCTGAAGGTTTACTCTTCATCAGCAGCTTCATTCTGATTTCTTTCAGCTAATTACCTGCTGATTAGTTGAGGACAGGCATTGCTCACCTTGGCCTTGAGCATCAGGTTGTCTCCTGGGCACTGTGGTGGGGTGGATGAATTTGGTACACCTTCAAAAAACAGGTAACAGCAACTTCCGGACAGAAGTTGCATTTTCTGGACAGACATAGTTCTTCTTTGGGGGAAAGATTTTTCTAGGAGGAAAAAAAATACAGGGTTTGAAGCTGGAATTTATTAGAAGAAACACCCGAACCTTTTATTCTTTCACTGAATATGGGGAAATTATCAGAATGCCAGAAAACCTCTTAATATTATCTGAATGTTTTCCCCTCTTTCCCCACCTGTCTTTCCAAATGTGATTTGAGATGTGGAAGTATCTCTGTTCCTGATCTATTGAAGGTTCTCATCAGTGACCAGCAGAAAGGCTGCTCTGGCTCGTGTCTCGCTTGTGGGCACAAGATAATTTTATGAAGCACTGTGTTTATCTGGAGAGAGGGGGGTGGCCATGGGAATGGATCACTGGAAACTTGCCCTGCACAGGGAGCAGGGGTGGAAGGATCTGCCATTAAATGTGTCAGGAAAATTCCCTCGGAGCAGGTGTGGGGCTTGGGAAGTCTTTGCTGGTGTCAAAGGTGCTTTCCCAACTCAGGCAGGGCAGCCAAAGCTGGGGTGTCCCTTCCCAGCCCTACTCCCTCCTCCTTCTCCTCAGAGACCGGGCACTAGTGAGGCTGTGCCAGGCTGGGGAGACCACGGCTGGTGCTCTGTAGTGATGGTGACTCGAGAAACAAGAGCTGTGTGGAGTGTTTGGGAGGAGAGCCCTTGTTCTTGAGGGATTTTAAAGGGAAGGTGCTTAAAACCTTGGCGAGGCTTGACAGGGAGATTGGACTCGGGGTCGGTGTGTGGCTCCAGGAGCGTTGCAGCGTGTCCATCCTTGCCTTGAGAACGCAGAGCCACCCAGCAAAGAGCTCCTGAACCCTGGGCTGGAGTGGTGCTCGTGCCAAGTGGGATTTCTGCTGTGAAGCTCCATGTTTGCACTGTCCCTCCCCAGCCCTCGTGCTGGTGCTCTGCCCACGGGTCTCTGGCCTCCCTTCAGCCTCACTGGGCTTGGACTGACCAGACTGGGATGAGGTGGGGTCTGGCTGGCTGGTGATGACATCAGCTGGGGTGCATGAAAGCTGAAATAATGGGACAGTCAATAGCTGGTGTTATAGCAGTTCCCTCTGTCATGCAGCCCATCGGAGAAGATGATTTTGCTGCTTGCCCTGAGTGTGTGCGGCCGGAGGGGTGGCCATGGGACACCTCTGGGGGGCTGCTTTAGTTCTGAGTCCTGTGCTCTCCAGCAAAGGATAAACTGTGCATCCTAGGATGGGTGGATGGAATGTGGTGTCAGGCAGGTGTCAGCCTCAGCAGGCTGAGACGACAATGACATCATGAGGCAGATCAAAACATGAAGTCTTTAAAACCATATGTTCGATGTGTCATCTCACCAGAGCTTTGTGTTCCTGCTGATAACGATCGGCAGCGTTATCTGTGCTTGCTCGTGCTCATACACTCCTTACAAGCCGATAAACTTTGAGCTGGGTGAGAACCAAGCGAGCCACGTTGGTGATGTCTGGCTCAGGGCTGGAATAGCCTGTGTGGGGTTGGTGGTGGAGGAGCCCAGGACCCACTGTTCTGGGTGATGCTCAACACCTCTGGTCCAGGGCCTTCCTCCAGGGGCGGTGGGGTCCAGGTGCTGTGGTAATCCTGCCAGCCCTGGCCATACTCCACAGCCAGCTAGCCAGTGTGGCCAGCAGAAGTAAAAAAAATACCAGAGAGCATTGGTGTTTCTCAGGAGAGGGATGCTCCACTTCACTAGGCATTTTAATCTCTTCCAGCACTAGGTTGGAATAAGCACTTCTTTAGTGTGTGGTGATTTATTTTGTTAAAAAACCGAGGCATTATTCGTAATTATGCAGTTTTATGAGAGTATCCATAGCAGTATTCTTGCCGTGGTTGGCTGTGGGAGCTGGCATAATATTTAAATAAGAGCCCTGGGGAAAGGACACGCTCGCATTGGGCGCAGGCTCAGCCTATTGAACTGGTGTATAATTACCTCTATTCAGCACCACCACTCCAGTTATCAGCGGGCGTCAGGGGGAAGGCCAGTGCCTTAAAATGACATGGATTGTTAGAGAACATCAAACTTTTTTAATACAGTTAATGATCCTGAGCTATAAATAGCCTGTTCCCGGTGACTGGCAGCAGGGCTTTTGTGCTGTGCCGTGCAGAGCTGCATGGCTCTTGTAGTTTGTTGGGTTTTCTTTTCTCTCTCCATATATATCACAGGCCCTTTCACCCAAATGCTTTACTAATAGGGTAGATAGATCTTCTCTGGGTCAGGAAGTGAAGGTCTGCCAAGCAGGAATTTGCCTGAGATTGTGTGTGAGGTTCATGGATGAACAAGGTGGGAGACTGGCAGCTCCATCCTCTGCTCATTTGACTCTCCTTCCCCACCATGGAGCAGGATGGGGATGGCTCTTCTGGGGCTCCCCCCCATCTCGTGCCACTGAATAGTCTTCTAGGAACAGCCAACTCTGACTTTGAGGGTAAGACAGGCAGCTTTTGTATATACTGTGCCCCAAAAGTTTTCTTGTTCTCTCTCAGGTTAAATATGACTGTAGGTTCGTGGAGGACAGTTTGACATGAGGCTCTTTGAGCTCAGTGGCAGCTGCAGCCCAAAGCTGAAAACAGCAAGGACTTGGTCCAAAGAAGCCCTTGTCCTGGCAGTGCCCTGTTCTGACCCAGTAAATCCCTGAGCAAGTGTAAATCTGCTGAGGGGAATTGTCTGCGTGAAGCCTGGTCGGGGCATTTCTCTGTGCTCGAGCTGCATCACAAGCAGTTCTACTCCCTGGGAGTGCACAGATCCCTGTAGGTTGCTTTACCCTTTACAAAATGGGATTTGAACCAGCCAAGAAGTCTGTGAGTGGCACTTAAAAGCTCAGAGTGCCACATGCACGCTGAGCCGGTCACTGGCAGCAGCGTGTGAGTCTGGGACGGGGCGTCAGGCTGAGCTCTGCCGTGGGTTTCTAGTCCTTACCACTGTTTGAGTATCCCAGCAAAATAATGCCAAAAAAACCCTCAGCCCCTGAACCAACTGCCAGGCTTCCACTGCAGCGATGAAACAGCCCTTTCCCACTGCCCAGAGGTTGCAGGGAGATTCTGCCACAGCTTTGTTCTCCAGTGCCTGCAGGGACCGCAGGAAAAGGTCATCGCATAAACACGGCAAGTTCTTTGTCTGCTTTGAAAGCGGGGAAGCAAAGGGGATTCTCATGGAATGCCTCCCCCACTGCACCTTCCCGGTTCCAGCCCATCCTCAGGTCAGGAGCTGCCCCAGGCTGGCTCTGCAGGGTTTGGCTGTTAATAGATGCTGTGTGCTTGCTCCCACCGAGGGTGAGAATGGAGCTGGGAGCTGGGGACGAGCGTGGGGAGGGGGGATGCAGCAGGCGGGCGCTGGAGGTCTGGGCCGGTGGCACCCGTGCTGTGAGAACACCCCGGGGAATGCTGGGGGTGTGTAATTAGTTCACCTTTCCCTCTGCCTGGGACTGCAGCTCCGGGTGCTTTTGTTTCTGAGGATAAAGATTTCAGCGTTTTCCCCGATGGCTCCAACAAAGGTTGGGTGTGGGGGGAAATCCATAAAACAATGTCACCAAAACACGAGCAAGAGAGGGAAGCTTTAATAAATCTCTGCCGGGCCTGTGCACCTGGGAGCTGGGCTGGGCTGGATCCGAACGGGAGGGAGGCTCTGGAGAAGGTCACCCCTGAAGGTGGCAGGTGACACAGCAGCGTGGCTGCGCTTCTGGTGGAGCTTTGGCAGGAACCCATCCATCCATAGCTGTTCATTCATCCCGTCCTCCAGCCTGTGATTCCTTGGCTTGTGCTTGGGTGGGGCTGGGAGGGCGGCAGACTTCAGGGGAATCATCCCCAGCAGGGAATGGCTGGGCTGTAGCTGTCAGAGAAGGTCAGAAGACGTGGTTAAGGCGCTCATTGATGACAAAATCACGGGTTTTAGATGGCTCAACAGAGAAAGTCCATCTCTTTTTTTTCCTCATTCGTCCATGCATGGTCTTGAAAAGTGGCTGCAGAGGAAGGGAAGCACCTGCTGTACCTGAGGAACACTGGGAACCATACTTTGGATGTGATACTTTGAATTTTAGATGTGATTATTAGCAAAGGGCTCTGGGTTTTGTGCTTGTTTAAGCCTTGTTTTCCTTCTCCTTTCCCAGCAGATCCCTTTTACAGAGTTGCCTGGCTCTGTGTGGTCCCTATTAAAAGTTTCCTTTCCCAGGGTGATTCTGCTCCTTTGTTGCATCTGGTTCTTGAACACTTTATGCTATCAAACAGCAAAACTGCTTTTATTGATGCAGCAAAGAACAATGGGATTTCTCCAACAGTGCTCCCAAAATACGCTCGTGGTTTTTTTTTTTTATTGCTGGCTTCCAACAGTGGAAAAAATGATTAAGATACGTGAGGTTTACTCTGGTCAATGGGAGATTGGTAATGTCAACAAACGACTCCAGTAAATGGATTAGCTCCTCTGCTCCAGCGAGGCCGAGGCGACGTGTTCCTGCCCTGTCCGTGCTCTTGCAGCAGACAGGCAGCTGAAAAAGCAGAAGCATCCACAATGTAATAGAGCAGGGCTGGGGCTGGGCAGCCCTGACGGCGCTGGGTCACTGCAGGGTGACGGCAGACGGGTTGGACGTGCGTGGTCGCTGCTCACACAGGGACTGCCCCGCCGGGCCGAGCAGGAGGGAGGGCAGAGACAGGGCCCCAGCCCTGCTCCCTGTGTGAGCAGAGCTTCCCGGGGCATCTGGGTGCTGGCTTTGGGTTTGCCATGTGAACAAATGTCAGGATAAGCGTGTCTGCCATAGAACAAAATTTATGCCGTATTAAAAATTTGATATATGTATTTCAGCAGCCACTGTCAGCCCTGGCCCCTGGACATATGTAAAATAGTGATGACTATCTGGAGCTGTTACTGTAAAAGCAAAGCTGTTTGCCCTGTTTCGGGGGAGGAGTCTGGAGTATGAGATGGATTCTGGGGCCAGGAGCATCCCTGGTGTTAATAGGGAGACACCATGACATCTGTGTGACAGTGTTCAAGGCCAGGTTGGGCAGGACTCAGAGCAACCTGGTGTAGTGGAAGGTGTCCCTGCCCTTGGCAGGGAGTTGAAATGAGGTGAAGGTCCAGCCCAGACCATTCTGTGATCCTGTGTTAACTCACTTCAGCTGTGGTCCTGGACAAAAAACAGACTTCAAGCTTACATTAAAAAGGATGTTTTCCCTCATCTCCTCTATTTCTTTTATCAGAGATTTCCTGGGAATGCACACCAGAGTGGTTTGAACGTTCTTCTTGCACACAGGGGAAAGCTGGGCTGTCTCAGCATTTGCAGGGATATTTGAGGCTGTACCTCACACCCCTCGGTGGTGGTGGGAGCTGCAGCGTGTTGGCCTCTCCGTGGTGGTGGGAGCTGGTTTCCAGGAATAGCTGAGCAAATGCTTTGCTCTTTACTTGTGTATCCAGAGGAACAACTGGTGCGTGTACCCAAAGCATCTGTCCTAGCCAGGCACTCTCTCTCTCAGCAGTATATGTTGTTTGCTTAGGCAAATACTGACACGGTGCGTGAGCAGCAGGGATGGAGCCCTGGCCAAGGATATTAATAATGTCCAGGAATGTTGTGTGCTGCCTGAAGTTTTAGCCCAGAGGGGTCATACTGCACAGCTCAAAGGGATTAGCTTAACCTGAGGCTAAGCTGCTCATTTTTGCTGGTATTTCCCTTGACCCTTGTCAGTATTTATTTCAATTCCTTGAATAGTTTTTTGTTGTTTGGTGCCTGATTTGTTACTGCCTTCCATTGTGATAGATGGAGTCAGAAGGGCAATGGAGATTCCATGCTCTCCTTCCCAGCCAGGACTGGCAGCACTTTGGGATGCAGACAGGATGGATAGGACATACATGGAGGATTTAGGGATGTAAGAAGGGGTGTCACCACATTTTGTATGCAGCAGCATTTCACCCGGGTGAGGGATGCAAATCCAGCTGGGATAAATAAATGAATGGAAATGGAGGACGTTTTACAATGAGGGTCTCCCCATGAGGGTGCAGCCTGTAGGATGTGCCCTTGTGTTCACCTGAGCTCTGTGCTGGGGACTCCCATGGTGGTTCCAGGTGGAGATGCTGGGGCTGGACCAGTCTCTCTCTCTCCTGTTCTTCCCCAGTGCATCACCAGGGTGGAGGGGGTCTCTGCTGGAGCACAGCCCGGGCTGGGTGCTCTGCCTGGTGACAGCTGCCAGCAGGGTCACCAGAGCCCCTTTGGGAGCCCGTGGTAGAGTGTGGCCTTTCACCTGCCCGTTAATCTGAGCTGGTGCTGGTGTGTTAATGAGAGGAAGGACACCTGCACGCTCCCAGCAAAGTGCCCTTTACTGTGTGTTCCCTCCTCTGCAGTTTGCAGGGAGGACTCTGTGACACGGGCTGGCAGCCGGTGGCCCCGGGGCCGTGTGTGTTTTGGGGAGGTGCTTACCCGCCCCGGTGGGTCTGTGCCCCCCAGCCCTGAGCTGTCACGGTGCTGCTGCAGGATCCAGGTAGGCAGGAGTCACCTTGAGCAGCCGTTCAGCTGCTTGAAAAATTCCCCCCTGCGAAGTCAGTGCTGGAGACGTGTCGTTTCTCCGGGGGCACCTCTGGCAGCTGCTGCTCCCCTGAACTCCACAGCGGGGGGAGCTGAGTTTTGGCAGCACGAGCAGGGGGAAGGTTCTGGGCTTGGCTGGTGCCCTGGAGAGGAGCAGTGGCTGTGGCAGGTTTTGGCTTCGTTCCTCCACCACAGAGCTGCCTCACACTTCTCCTCCACTTGCTGAAATCAGGCAGAAGTCTCTGTCTTCAAAATCCCAGTTTGAGTCTGGAGGGACTGATCGGTTCCAGGGACACAGAAGCCAAGTTGGGGGTACCAGGCTCAGGAGGCACCAGCTCTCTGGGGTAGGGGTGACCCATGGCCCCATCACCAACCAGGGGACACTGAGTGATGGTGCCTTTTGGTAGCAGTTTTCTGGTGACAGAGCCTGAAATTAGACTGTTGCTGACATGTGGCACAGATGGGCCTGGATGGGGGCAAGCTGGGGGTCTGCCCCTCCCAGACTCCCCACAGGGCACCCACAAATGGCCCATCAAAGGTGGGCACCCATCATCCCCCCTCTTTGTCAGAGAAGAGACAACTTTGAGCTCTTTGTTGCAGAGGAGACAACTCTGGGAGAGTTTTTTAATAATCTATTTCTATAATTGAAGGATTTCAGATTTCTTTTGTAAGAGCAAGCGCCTGCTTAAGCATGGAGACAAATACAACCAATAATATGTACTTGAAATTTAATGCAGGCTAATTCATTTTGGCACAGTCCCAGATATGCTGATTAAATGGCCTGTGAAGTGCTACAATATCTTGATAATGTACATTCCACATTTGATTATATAATCAATTATGTTGCACCTAATAACATTTAAAATTAGTGGAAAAGCTGTGAGCAGATTGTATCAGGTGCAGAGTAGGTCTTGGGCAGCTTTAAAGAAACTTCTGCAAGTGTATGCTGCAAAGAAATGGGAGGAGGTGGATCTTCAAATACTGTTCTTCAGGAAACCAGAGACTTGATAAATGTTTCTGTTAATTTAGTGACTTGATTTAGAATTAAACAAAGCTTCTGCAGCTTCCCTGGTTTGCTGCTGGCAAAGAAACTAATATTTTCAATCAAGAGATGACCTTGCACTTCATGTTTAGAACAACCTAGGTGTTCCTGGCAGTACTTCTGTGGTGGCTTTAGCCACTCTGGTCAGACCCAGAGCTCAGCTCTGGTGTTTCCTGCACCCACCAGTGGGAACCAGAGCTCCCCTTCATCAGCTCTTCCCTGCTTGGGGGACCTGAGTGTCCATCCCCAGGGATGGGCAACTCCTCCATTAAATGTCCGTGTTAAAATGTGACATTTTAACACGCTGCTGATTTCGGCTGCGGGCCCTCACCACTCACACAGGGACTCTGGGCTACTGGTTGCCCACCTGGATGGCTGGTGGTGATCAGTGTGGTGGAGAGCCCTGAGCTGGCACCTGGGAGCAGCCAGGATCATTTGGCAAATGATTATCATTCCTTTCTGGGAAAGTTAGTGATTTCTGGGTGACTGGCGATGGCAGGTTAGGGGGAATTTGGCCTGGATTTTATGACCCTCCAGTAGAAGAGGGTTGATAGGAAACAAATGTGTTATGGCCCCAGACAAGCTGTTGCTCCATTTTTTGTTCTGTTTAAAGCAGCACTATCAACCAGTTGGAATATAGGCTTGGAGTATCGCGGGGAGTAATCTAATTAGTATGAAGTCAATTCACTAGTTCCTTTTGTATCTCGTGATTAAATAAGTGGGAAAATGGCTTGAAAATTAGGTGCTAGAACAACCCAATTACATTTCTGTAGCTTTTTGTATTCAATTTCATAAACAATTTTGCTCTTCGCTGGTTAATCAGTGAATGCCTTTTTCCAGTTTGAAAAGCACTTTTGAAATTATAATGCAATTAAATTGTGTGTGGATGTTCTGGCATAGCGAGCGTGAGGGCTGGGGGCCTGGCAGCCAGCCACGCTCTACCTTGACAGTAATGAGTTCCTGAGCTGGCAGCTTGCTGGTGTCATTCATAATCCTGTCCACGCTGGGATGCTGTGGGATGCAGCCACCTCTGCTCCCTCCCAGCCGGGACTGGGGCCGCTGGATCCTCTCCCCTCCTGTGCCCCAGGGATGGGTCCTCAGTGGACCCAGTGCCTTGGCAGTGGCAGTGGCTCAGTGAGCAGATCAGATGAGCCAGCACCCAGTGGAATTTTTCACAAAGTCATGGAGCAGCTGTGTGTGTGTGCTTTGGGCTTTCTCTTTTTTTTTTCCCCCGTTTTTTTCCTCTTCCTTGTATGAGCCTCTGCAGGGCTGGAGGTGGGCAGAGGAGGTGGGGGTTTGTTTTCCTGAGAGGACATGACTGTGGTGAGTAGGAAAGCATCTCAGTGTCTTGTCATCATAGAGTCACAGAATGTGTTGGGAGAGACCTTAAAGTTCATCTTGTTCTAACATCCCACTATGAGCAGGGACACCTTCCACTATACCAGGTTGTTCCAAACCCTGTCCAGCCTGGCTTTGAACACTTCCAGGGCAAGGGCAAGGCCATCCTCTGTCCTTCTCCAAATCAGCAGCAGATCTGTCTGCCCTTGGCTCACTGCATCCTCGCTCCCTGGCAGTTCCTGGGGGATGTGATGGGTCCCAACAGTGTCCCCTCACCAGGCAGGTTGTCTCCAGTGGAGCTCACCCTGTGCTCCCATGTGGACTCTGAAGCTGCTGTTTTTCCCACCAGCCCCAAAATCCTTGAGGGTGTTTAAGCCCCTTTCTTCACAGCCGGAATGGTCCGTGCAGGATGTGAGTCCCATGCAGTGCCAAGGGACATCCCATGGGATGCCGGCAGCAAATGGCTTCCAGAGGAACCCGGGGTCTCTGAGGCCTTCAGGCCTGGGGGCCTCTTCTGTGTGCTCCTGCTACACTGTGGCCTGTCTCCATGGCTGTTTAAGGTCAGAGTTTTTAAATGCTTGTTTTTTGTGGGGTATTTGTCTTGAGTCCAGTGTGTTTGTGGTGAATGGGAGCTAAATTCAGCCTCCTGGGGAAAGGTGACCAAGCCTGCGTGATCCCGGGATTTACGGCCGAGCAGCACAAGGGGAGAGGCAGAAGGCTGTCTGAGGAGAAAAAGAAATAATGTTAGAAATAATGACTTGCTTGGCAGGTTTTAACAAGTTCAGTAATGGTATTAGGTGCCCTTGGCTCAAGATAGTAACCTCCTCTTAAATGATCATTACCTGGCTAATAAAGAGCTCGGAGCGGGTCATTACAGCTTAATTTAGACGTAGCATCCTGTTTGGTTTGTGCAGCGTGGCCATCTCTCAAGCTGTTGAATCTATTGCCTGAGTATGGTGGTTGGGATGTGGGTTTGCTCGGGTTTTCCTCTCCCAGCAGCTCAATGGGAATCTGAGGCTTGGGGTTGTGGATGGGCAGGGAGAGGGCAGGGGCTGCTCCAGCACATCACACCAGCTCTGCCTCCAGCTCCTGGTTTCGTGAGTGTTGGTTCAAGGAAAGGCAGGAAGAGGTGATGGGAATGGCTGACCCCACTCGGGAAAGCCCTTGACCATGTGTTTAATTTTCCATCATTTTCCTATCAGTGGGGTTCAGACAAAGACTGCAGAGCTTTGCCCCACTGGTGGAACAAGGAGGAATAGCTTTAAACTGGAGGAGAGGGGGTTTAGATTTGATATTGGGAAGAAATTTTTTACTGTGAGGATGGTGAGGCCCTGGCACAGGTTGCCCAGAGAAGCTGTGACTGCCCCATCCCTGGAAGTGTCCAAGGCCAGGGTGGATGGGGCTTGGAGCAACCTGGGCTAGTGGAAGGTGTCACATAGGCAGGGGGAGTTGGAACAAAATGATCTTTAAGGTCCTTTCCAACCCAAACCATTCCATTATTCTGTGTGTTGTTTCAAGAAACTGTGGCTTTCAGAGTCTTTCAGGGTAGTAGTGCTCAGGCATCTCCTTCACCTGAGGGCCCTTCCCCAGCCATCCCAGGACATGTGTCATGTGTCCCTTCCCACCATCACCCCTGGGGAGCGGGGCTGGTCTCATCAGTGAGTGACCAGAGGCAGGCAGGAGGGTGTGCAGGAGAGGGGTCCCCACAGCACCCCAGCCTCTGCTTACTCCCGAGGAGCAGTCCTGCTTCCCTCACCCCATTAGCAGCAAGTTTCAAATGCACATAATTACAATAACCAAACCATTATTAATATTTTGAAGACATCTCTTTGATAAGCCCATCTTTTCAGCCAATTTCCTATTTCTCCTGGAAGCAAAGCATCTTTCCTCCCAGTTTTGTAAATCTGTTGTTAAAAGGGAGAAAAGGAAATGGAAAAAAGGATTCCCCCCCCTCCAAACCCTGACACCAGGCTGGGTTCTGTGCTGCCTTTGTCAGCCCTGGATGGAATTATGCATCATGAATAAAAACTGCTGTCAACATGCATTGGGTTCGAAACATTAGAGCATATGGTATGTGATTATCTGTATTGTCAAATGCAATAAAGTGAATTTGGATATAATAAAAAATGTAATATTTTAGAAATTTGGTAATAAACTGTGGAAGAATTGACAGGCAGAGAGTATTTGACGCCTGTAGGCAAACAGATAAAGATGGCAGGCCGTGGTGCTCGGCGGGCAGCGGCTGCTGCCGAGCATCATTAGGAGCTTGCTTTTCTGAGGAGAGCCTGACCCGGCTGGCTGGCATGTGGGGTGGGGGCCTTTGTCCCTGCAGGGCTGCCAAAATGTGCCTGCTCCTGGCCACTCACCAGTGCTCCACTTGTCCTTGTCCTTTGCCATGTGGCATTAACCAGGGTAGGGGACTGGGGTCCCCCACTGGCTCTTCACGGGCAGTTCTAGCCCTTTTGGGAGCAGGAGAGGTGGTGAGGGGTTGTTGGGGCAGTGGTGGCAGTTCCCTTGGCTTGTGGCAGGATGAGGGCCAGCAGGACACGTTTTAGGGTGGGAATCAGCGTTCGGGTTTGGCACCAGTTCCGTTTGCTGCAGGTCTCACTAATGAATAGACAGAAGCACGAGGCTCCCATTCTAGTGGATTGATTAATTGGATTACACAAGCATTTGGGGTTTTCTGCTTTGATAGCAAAAAGAAACCTGTTGGATTGTGCCACGCTTCTCTCACCCAGCAGTGTTCCCAGCATTTCTGTACCCCCAACCCACTTACAGAGCTGGGAAGTGCATCTGGACTGCAGTGAGCAGTGAAAGGCTGTGAGGAGCAGGGTGGGCCTGCTCCCAAATACCAAGGAAAAAGCAAACACTGCCTGAGATAACTTTCTCCTGCAGTCTCTCACATTTCAGCCTGATGCTTTAATTCCCCAGCTGCTGACAAATCTGCACCCGTTGAGACACGATGTCTCCAACGGAGAAAAGCTGAGTGGGGAACAAACTTAGGGGCATCCTGTGTAGAAAATTCCAATGGAAAAGTGCAGATGTAAGAGTATCACACGTACCTGCAATTTTTCTTAGGTCACCGCTAATGCTTCTAAATGATCTGTGAACGCATTAATGGTTTCTGTTAATTAACAATATGATAAAACTGGCATTTAGTAAGCTCTGCGTAGTGTGCGTCTCAGTCATTATGTACTCAATGCTTTGGTTTGATTTCAGAATGTTAATAGAATAAAATTTTAATGAAGATTTGTTGTTATGAAAAATTTATTACCAACAGTTCAGGTGCTGCTGCCGTGAGCTCGGTCCGTGACGCACGGCGGGTTCCCCAGGGGTCCCCGGCTGCTCCCTGACACTGAGGGGGCTTTGCCTGGGACCCACGTCCTGGTCCCAGTTGGTGGCTCCTGAACCTCGAAAACTTTGGTCAGAATGGCTCTTTTGAGAGGGGGACAAGTCCCTGTACCCTTCATCCTCCCACCGGGGAAAATCCCGTTTGGGTGGATTTTGGCCCATTTGCAGGGACAGGCTGCCACGAGGTGCCTTTTTCTGTTCCTGAGCCATTCTCTCTTTGCAAATGCCACAGAGCCATGGGAGGACGGAGCGAGGAGCCTGAGCCTTGCAGCTTTCCCGAACAAAAGCAAAGGAGTATCTTGCTGGTGCCCTTTATCCAGCTGCGCACTGACCTCGGCGCTCCCGCCGCGCTGGTATGGAAACGCCTGCACCTCGGAGGGGGCTGCTCTGAGGCACTTGTCTGCTGATTTAATTTTGAGAATTTACTCTCACGTCGTGGAGAATATACTGACACTTTAAGCAGCTGCCTGTGTCTGCCAGGAGAACCTGCCTGTGTTCTGTGCCCAGCCCAAGGTGCAGGTGAGCACCCCATGGCTGTGCAGGCAGGTCGTGTCTTGGCGAGCGTCACTCAGAGCAGCATGGCTGGAGAGCGCACACTACAGTTAAATGAGGATGATATTTTCCATCCTAGACCATAGGTTTTAACCTTTTCCTTCCCTTTCCATCCTTTGGTGCATCCCTCTCCTGGTCTGGTTATGACAAGGATGAGGTGAGATCTTGTTCTCCTTGGAGCAGGTGGTTCCTTCAGGTGCAGTCATTGTTCTTCCCTGTTTGGAGGTTAGGAGGTAAAATCTGAGACGTGTGTCTCAGACTAGGGCTGTGGTGAGTATGCAGAGAATTACTTCTTTGGAAACTGGAACCTCTCCTTCCCTGTGTTTGCAGCACAGGAAATTGGAATAACAGGAAATAACAGGTTAGAACTCACAGCTTTCGTCCTAGACAGTTTTTGGCTCTAACAAGCTGAGTTGCAGTACTTCAGATGAAAACTCGGAGAAAAGGACTGGGAAGTGAGGGGGTAGAAACATGAGATGTGGACCAGGGAATATTTAAGTGACTTTTCCAAAGACACAACCTAAGAAGGTGACAAAGTCAGGGCTGAGGTTTCAAGTCCTGGCTGTTGGGGTCTGGCACTGATGAAAAATGGCTTTTCCCTGAGGCAGGATTAAACACCCACGTCCTCATTCCCAGGCTCTGGGGGCAATGTCTTGTGTTACCTTTGCAGACAGCGAGAAGTTAGAAACATCCATGGTTCAGTGTCTGGGTAATTAAAATGTCCTGTCCTTTCTGCTGGGTTTGTTCTGTTTGTCTATAAAGATTCGTTGACAGTGATTGCAGGACTTGGTTTCACGTCCCCCCTCTCTGCCCCCCCCTGCAGGTTTATCATTACTATTATTATTTTTATAAGGCAGCTTGGCAGGCTGGGAGCTTACTAAGGAACTTTTTCCCTTCTGATTACAAGGGATGTGTGAATAAAGTAGAATGGTATTGATTCACACCAATCTATGCATCGACTGTGTGGGAGCCACTTGCAATTCCCAGCAGCACCGGAAAGCTTTGCAACAGGGAGAAATATGACCAGGCAAGTTGAGAAAATAAATTAAACTAGTGTCAACTTTTCTTGTTTCTTCCCTCATTATTAATGGATGGAATGGGGCTCGTTTATCAAGAAGAGGAAAAATTAATTGACATGGGCTTTAATGTTATTATGCCTGGCTTGTCTGGTCACATTTCTTCATTTTTAAATTTTTTTTTTTTTTTTTTTTTTTTTTTAATTTTTGAAAGGCATTTTATTACCGTTCACAGGACCAGCTGCCAAAACTGTGGGTATAAACAAGAAAACAGGTGCATAAATAATACCACAGCAGGACTGGACCTTTCTCTGTTTCAGGGCTTAAGTAACTTAAGTCTGGGGAGCGGAGCAGACGCGGGCGCGCGGGTCGGGTACGAGCCCCGACACAAAGGGGGAGCGCAGCCTGAACTGGTATTTCCTCATTACGATGCCGATGCTGCAGCGGGTGTCAGGCTGGATGTTCCCCTCTGCCAGCTCAGCCGGGCCTCGGGCGGCTCCAGCGCCAGGGCCGGTGGGATCTCGGAGCCTGCGGACCCCCGGCTGTGCTCCCACTGCACCGACTGTGTGGGAATTGGGAGCAGGATGGGGCTGGGAGCACTTTGTGTGTGTAGGGGGACTGATCCTGCACTAACAAGAGCCCCAACCTTGTGTCTGTAGGGGGACTGATCCTGCACTAACAAGCAACTTGTAGCTCGGGGTTATTCCTGCTGAGCAGCGGGAATGAGGTTTAAGCAGAGCTGTATTGATGTGATATGGGCCATGTAAGTCTCCTCCTTTCTCCTCTCCATGCTTGTCTCCCGTTCTTTGGCACTGCTGTGCAGGACAAAAGAGCCCTGGTGATCCCCAGCTTCCCAGAATCTGTTGGTGAAGTCTCTGGTGCTCTGGCTGCTCTGAGTGCAGGACAAGGCTGCAGAGGCCCCGCAGCCTCGCTGGCAGTGTGGGCACAGCTCGGGCAGAGGGAGCGTGGCTGATGAGATGAAGTGACTTGCTCCACATCACCAGGGGACCCCCAGACAGCCTGGCAGTCAAAACAGGCCCCTCCAACTCTACTTGCAGTATCTCCACACACCAGAGCATCCTTCTGGTGGCTGAAGAGCCCCTCAGCGCTGCGGTGCCCGTGCCACGGACGGTGCTGTGCCTGCTGCTGGTGAAGGTGGTTCTGACTCAGGAACAGTCTGTGAGCTGGTGATGGGAGTGGTGGCACCTGTGGCACTACCCTGGCTGTGTGGGAGTGGGCACCCCAGTGTGGCAGGGCCCTGATCTGCCCATCAGAGCCCTGCTGGTCCAACCCCAGCATTAGCCTGGGTTTAACTCTGTGGCGTGGGGTTCAGTCACCTTGTTTTCCTTGTTTCAGTGCGTGCAGGGGCTCAGGGAGCGAGCCCTTTGCCCGGGTAAGCTGCTTTCGTGTAATTCTGCTGCCGAGTGACGTCCCTGGCGTGTGCAGCCGCAGCTGTGACACCGATCCCTGTGCACACAGAGCCGGGGCTGTGGGAACAGCCCTGCCAGCCAGGGGAGGGAGGTGGATCTCGTGGCAATGGTGGCGTCATCTCAGCTATATTTTACCAAGGCTGACGTAAAACCGCTCAAGTGATGGCAAAAGCATGAAATATAGTTGTTTGAGTGGGTAAAAAAGCCAAAATACAGAACACGGGAGCACTGACATTTGATGTCTGCAGTCTGGCTTCTTAGCAGTATTTATGGCTTCTGCCTATTCTTCTACAGTATTTTGATCTTTTTATGCTTTCAGTCACTTTCTGTGAACAGAGTTGCTCTCATTGCTGGAGTATCGTGGCAGAATGTGCTGGGCTGAGCTCTGTGGAGCCGCCTGCCCACAGACCTGGGAAGCTTCTGCAGCTGAACAAGACTTGGGGTCAAAGGAGGTTTTTCATGAAATCACAGAATAATTTAGGTTGGAAAAGACCTCCCAGATCATCAAGTCCAACCTTTGACCGATCCCCACCTTGTCACCCAGCCCAGAGCACTGGGTGCCACCTCCAGTTGTTCCTTGGACACCTCCAGGATGGTGACTCCACCACCTCCCAGGGCAGCCCCTTCCAGTGCCCTTTCCATGAAGGAATTCTTCCTGAATTCTTCTTTTTGGTATCACCAAGGTGTGTTGGAGGATGTGTCCTGTGCCATGGGATGTCAGGTGTCTGGGCTGGCATCATTTTGGTGCCTGTTGGTGCACATTAACCAGCAGATGAATGGAGTGGGATGACTCCTTTTTGCCAGCAGATGAATGGAGTGGAATGACTCCTTTTTCCCAGTGGATGCCAAAGGAGGATTTTTCACCTGAAGGTCTCAGCTTCCTTTTATGCTGGCACTTGTCTTGGAGCCTCTTGTTTGGGGGCATCTGTTTGCCTCTTACTTTATTTTTTTCCCCTCTTCTTTGTCTTTTCTTTTACAGAAAAGATTATTCAAATGAATATTCAGTTTTATTCATTTGAATAAAAAACCCAACCGTTTGACTCTGTTAAATGCTTATCTTTTAAATAGAGCTTGTTAGCTTCCAATAATAGCTTCATTCAGAAGGATGCAGTATAATTTCATTTTAAAACGTGTGCTCCTTGACAACCGGAATCCTATTTCTGTCACCGTTTTCAACAGCCGCCTTTGTTTTGGGTTAATCTTTTTCATACACTTTCTGAGAACGATTTTTTTGTTGACTCTTAGTCCCTCTCAGAAGAAATAATTGTCTATTTAGTCCAGGAAGGGTTCTGAGAGTTTTGGTAATTTAAAAATGAGCGTGTATTCATTATGGGAACTAATAAGTCATGTGTGCGGGGGGATCTTTGTGTGGGTGCAGTTATTAAAAGTTGGAATCTGATATCCATGAAGTGAAACAAGAAAAGAATCATGGAATGGTTTAGGTTGGAAGGCACCTTAAAGATCATCCAGTTCCACCCCCTGCCATGGGCAGGGACACCTTCCACTGTCCCAGGTTGCTCCAAGCTCTGTCCACCCTGGCCTTGGACATTTCCAGGGATGGGGCAGCCACAGCTTCCCTGGGCAACCTGTGCCAGGGCTAAGGTCTCTCTTAAATGACCTGTTACCATCACTTCTATGAAGTTTTTAATTCTGGGTTGTGTGATCTCTTGGGGGTTGTTCATTTGAGGAGCAATGGCATCTCTGGAATAGCATCCTGTGGGATTTAAGTGCCTGTTTACCTGCAGATGGAAATACTCTGGTTGTCCCCTATATAAGTTAGAGGTGTTGGGAATCAGACATAAGATGTCGTGAGCCTTCAGCTCTGGATGCAGAACCCTGTGTGGGCACCGGGTCTGACCCTGCGAACCCCTTCCCTTCCAGAGAGGATGGAATGGGAGGTGGTAGTAGGTTATTTCACATTTCCAGTCTAATCAAGTGCCACAGATCTTTTTAGACACCTGCAAGTGCCTGCTGACACCTACAGATTGTTTTTTTATTGTTACAAAATCTGGAAATGCAGGGAGCTGGCTGGCTCCGTGGTTTAATGAGACAAATGATTTTTTGACAAACCTGTGTTTAAGGCATATGGAGTGGGAGGAGAATGGGAAACTCGTTTCCGAGTCCAGACATGTAATGACTGCAGTGGATTTCCTTGCAGTGTTTGGCATATTAGGGCTAATCTCCTAAATTCCCTCTGCCCTCCATCCTGGCACCGAGACCTGACACAAGTTGCGGGAGAAATCCTCAACTGCAGCCCTTGCTAATGACTTACTAATGATGAAGATGCTGCTGGTGCTCAAACAATTAATGACTTGTAGCCCTGGCCTGGCCATCTCATGGCACCAGGCAGTCAGTCCCTGGCCACGCACAGCTCCCAGCTCCAGGAATTGCTCTGGGAATTGCCCGGTGCAGCGTGCACCAGGATTCCTGGGATGCCGAATTCAGCCAGTTAACCACAAAAATTTTAGTTTTAACTATGGGTCTGTTTAAGGTGGATTTAAATGGAGTAATTTAGAAGGCAAATGAAAGACTTGAGTTATGTAAAAAAATTCAGGCTGCTACCTGCTCTAAGTGCAAAGCAAAGCAGTGTTCTGAGCCTGGTGTGCTGTCAGATGATGTGTTATGCCTTGGAGAAGAGCTAGAAACCATTCCTGGTGGGTTTTCCCCTGGTGAGAGGGTCTGAAGAAGGATGGGAGGGAGCATTCCCCATTGCTACACATACTGTGTATTCCTGAAGGACCCGTCCAGGAGCTGCTCAGACCTCACCCTGAAATGCTTCCCAGCGTTGAGTACTGTAGCCTGCAAAGTGTCTCCTGTACCTGGAGGTTGCAGGAAGCCTCTTTATGTTTTTAACACTTTCTACTGTGCCCCACTGAAGCAAATTCAGTGTGTGTTCAGCAGGATGTAGTTTTTAGTGCAGTTTGGGGGAATGGAGTTCATCCTGTTATTACATTTTTGAGATTTCATTAGCTTAATTTGTGTCGGTGTTGACTCATCAAGCCTTTGCCAGAGAAATGTAGCACATGAGACTGGGGTTTGTTCATTAGCTTGATTTTTTTTTTTTCCTTAAGGAAGGAGCAGGGAACAGGACAGTGTGTAGCTGTGGTGGGCTGCCAGATCCCTTCAGTGCAGCCCCAGCAGAGCAGGCAGTGAACAGCTACAGGCAGGCAGCAGGCGTCAAACAGCCTAAACCAGCCCCAATCCCTGGCTCTTTGAAGCACCAGCGGAGAAGAGAGGAACGATTAGATCAGAGGCCTTAAATGTAATGGGTTCCTGGAGGCCTCAGGATGTCCTGATGAGGTATTAGAGGAAGTAATTCAGGAAGAAAGGGACAAATAACCACCTCCGGAGCTGGGCTGACCCGCGGGGCCGGGTGGGGTGTGTCAGAGCACGTGGAAACAAAGTGCTGCTGTGTGTTTGGGAAGCACTGGGGTTTTTTTCTCCTTGCCAGGGGTAAATGAGGAATCATCTTCTGTCTTCCCGGATTTTTATGGTTTTTTGGGTCGTGTAATGAGTCAGCTCTAATGGAGAAGTCCCGTGGAATTAAACAAGAGATGAAATCAATATGGTTCCATAGAAATATAATTGGGTTTTGTGGAGATTGCTCTTAAAACCCTATAAGGTGTAAAAGAAAATACAGCCTTATTGTAGTTTCTGAGCCATCATGTAGCTGGGGTGTAACTATCCATTAAATTTTGCAGGATGGATCAAAAAATCCATAAGGAGGTTTTAATTCTCCATTAAATCCTATGGAAGAGCTGGAACAGAACCGTATTAATTTTCCCTGAGACAATGCCTCTTCCCTCCATTAGTCTGCAATCAGCTCAGGAACAGCTCCATAGGCAGCAGGTGTAGTCACACGTGCGTGTTGTTATGGAAGTTTTCCAAAGTCCCAATGGCTAAGTAAAGCTTTATTAAAATGAAATTGTTAAGCTTAACTAATGTTTTTCCTTCCCTCTCCCCCTTTTTATATCTTTTATTAAATAGGATTTGGCTTCGTAACTTTTGAAAATGAAGACGTGGTGGAAAAAGTCTGTGAGATTCATTTCCACGAAATCAATAATAAAATGGTAAGTTGATGGTGTGTCAGTGACAGTGAGTTCTCACCTCGGGTCACAGACATGAGCTGTGCCTGGGGGGGGTTGTGGCCCTCTGGGACACCCCTCTGGGAGGTTTGTGGGGTGCTGGGGTGCTGAGAACAGGGTGGTGCTGAGCCTGGCCCATGGCTGGCCCAGCCCCTACTCCTGTCCCCCCGCAGCAGGACGGGTGTCTGTCCCCATGGCACAGGCTCAGGCAGCCACCCCAGAGCACCTTTTGGTGTGGGAAGGCAAAGGGCTGAGGATGGTGGGAGTTGAGCTGCTCAGCTTCTCGAGCAGCCCTGGAGCAGCCTTTCTCCTCCTCCTCCTCCTGCCCATGGTTGGAGCGGAGGCAGCTGCCGAGCGATGGCATCAGGGGGGGTTTGGGAGGGAAGTGCCCTGGGGTGGTTGTTCCAGCCCATGTGCTCCCAGAAGTGCAGTTCTGGCTGAGCTCCCAGGTCTGATCCTGCTCTGACGTGGCTGCTGCCTCTGGCCCGTGTCCCGGGAAGTCATGGCTCTCTGCCATGGAGCCGCAATCCCTTCCCACCCAGGCCTGACCCAGGAGCCAGACCTGGGTGAAGTTCCTCCTCAGTGACAGGCAGGTCCCAGGTTGTGGGTTGCCCTGTCAGTAAAGCCACTGAGCCAGATGAAAAGGGGCATTTGTATTTCAATTGCTGCAGTAACTTTGATATTTTCAGCTAAAATATTCTTTTTCCCTTTGTCAAAACATCCTTTGCTTCTCAAATGTGTATTCAGATATGCATTGTATATTGGTCTGATATGTGTTCACAGACTTTAAATTCAATAATAGAGCTTTTAGTGTGGATAAGATCAAAGCAATCTCCTTGGCATATGCTGGAGGCCTGATTCAATATTTGACTTGCTAATTTTTCCCAGGGCACTGAAATAATATTCCTCATATTGTTCCTCAGTGCAATATGCATCTGAAATAAAAGTGAGGGTCCCCTCGGCCAGCTGTGGGGTGGGGTGGTGGGGCAGGTCTGGGGCAGTGCTCCTGGTCCTGTGGGAAGCCTCTTGCTCCACTTCAGGTGGATGCCTCATCTTCAGGTGGATGCTGTGGGCTCTGTCTCTGCCCTGTTTGAGCATCTTGCTGCCCATGAGCCCCCCACCTCCTGCACTGGGGTCTCCTGCCTGCCCCAGCTACAGCTCACCTGAGCTACCTGTGGGGTGAGGGAAGGCTCATTCCTCTTTATATAGTTACTGAATGCTGATTAATCTGCCTTAAAGTTTAAAAAAGGAGCAAACCCCAACCACCCGCAGACGACAGACCCAGCAACAAATTAGGAAGTACTTGGGATGTAAATTTAGGGATTGGCAGGTGGGAGGGAAGAGCTCCAGCGCCACACTCCAGGGTTTTCCTACCCACAGCAGGTGGGCACATGTCATATCATGCTTCATGGGTTTAGTTATTCCCACAATAGGCTTTTCTCTGGAGTCAGGCTCAGCCTTTGCCTGGCTCAGGATTGCCTCTCTGGGGTGCTGGGGGGGTGATGGATGGGGCAGCAGGTGCTGGTGTGTCCTGGTGCCAGCAGCAGGGCGGGGCACAATGTTTGATACTTCATCCCTGGGTCTGAACCCATGGACTAGAAAAGCCTCACCTGGTTCTTGGTATCCCCTGGGAGGAGGGGGGGGAGAGCTGTTGAGAGGATCCCTTCCCAGGCAAAAAAGGCTGCACTGGAACGTGACAGCAGCACGGGGAGTGTGGAGGACGGGACAGGGTGAAAACACTCAAGGAACATCACAAAGAGCCAGAGAAGCAGTGTGGGCTGTTGGTATTTGTTGTTGGATAATTAAAATACCTCCTGCTTGCTCGGTGCACGCTCCAGGTGCCACCGTGCTCTGAGTGTTCTCTTCTTGTCACTCCTTCAGCACTAATTTTGAAAGCAGCCCACGAGCAAGGGGATGAGACATGATCCTGTTTTGGGACTGAGTCATCGTCTTGCTGATGTGTCTGCACATGAATTGCCAGACCCACGCAGGGCAGGAGAGCTCGTGTGTGTGCGTGTGACAGGAGCTGGGGAGGCTGGCCCGGGTGCCTGGGGTGACACACGGCTGGCCAGGGGCAGCACCGGGCACGGATGGACTTGGATAACGTCCCCCTCTAGCCTTGAGCTGTGGAGGGGATGGGCTCTCTCAGACCACCTCAGCCTGAGGCGGTGGGGTTTGCACCATTCTGTGACCTGGGCCTGGGACACCCTGTCCTCATCCCCATCCCCAGGCTGCTCAACTGGGGCATCCACAGCTCCATGGGCACTGACTCACCCTGAGCTTGCTCTTCCTCGTCTGCTGACCTCTGTCATTTCCCAAAACGCAGGGGCAAGCAAAGTGCAGGGGGTGGCTGCTCCCCAGCCTATTTCCAGCTCCTGTCTCCCTGGCAGGCTATTTTTAGCTCATCCATTCTACTTCTGTTGCCATCCGTAAAGCTTAGAATGTCAACTGTAATATTAAACGAGCAGTGGGGAAGTGAAAAGAAAATGCCAGGGAGGTATTTAATAACTGAAACTCGGAATTTACGTGGGAGGCCAAAGATGCTCCAAACATTGCAGGGGGGACAATAAACCCAAACAAGCTGTCCCTGGATTATTGCTCCTTTGACAGGAGCAGGCAGCTTTTGCAAAGACACCTGGTTTTCTAACATGGTGCAGAAGTAGCTGGAAAAGAAATGTGAGAGAGTAATTTATTTTCCCCTAGATCCCACTGTGCTGGAGTCGTTCACCTCACGGGTGCAGCGGGACACACGATGGTGAGAGGGGCAATGAGCCAAGCCTGGAGTCAGGGTCTCATGTCAGGCTCTGGAACAGCTGACAGAAATGTTGGGCTGTTCTAGAACAGGCTCTGACACTGCCCAGCACCTGTGGCTCTTCTCTCTCTCAGGGTGGGATTTTGTGGTGTTTGTGTTTCTTTTGTTGTGGGTTTTTTTAGTGCATTGGTGCTCCTCAGGCTTCTCCCCGAGTTGTGTGGTGCCTTGTCAGGTGTGTCTGTCACACACCACGTGCCTTTGGGTTTGCATCCAACTACTCACCCCCATTCCTGTGAGCAAATTGGTTTAGTGTTGTCTTCAGTGGGCTTTGAATGACAAGACTTCCCTTGTGGGGGTCTCCAAGGCTGGGTTCTCCATCCTGCATGGGACAAGAGGAAGCTTCCCCACTCTGGATGTATTTAGGGACAGACTCGTCTGCCCACCCACAGCTGGTGACTTCTCTTGTAGTCTGAGGAGGTGCCAAACCATTGGCCCCACCTCACCTTTGTCAGTCACAGACTGGTTTGGGCTGGAAGGGCCCTTAAAGCTCATCTTGTTCCACCCCCAGCCATGGGCAGGGACACCTTCCACTAGCCCAGGTTACTCTGAGCCCCATCCAACCTGGCCTTGGACACTTGCAGGGATGGGGCAGCCACAGCTTCTCTGGGCAACCTGTGCCAGGGCCTGTTCCAGTTCATCTGGTTCCAAGCCCCAGCCATTGGTCAATGATCTGACTCATCAACAGACCCACGGTCTAAGGCATTTTCTAAAATAAGCTTATGACCTCTGCTGCTGCCTGGTGCAGCTTGCCATGGTGTGAGTGACATGGTGTCCCCAAGGTGAGCAAACCCCAACAAGCTGCAAATCACACGTTTCTGGCACGACAAAGTCTCCTTGTCTTTGGGTGGTTCAGTGGGGGTTTGTGCATTGTGGATACTGCGCATTCTGCTTTCCTGAAAATAGCCCTGGTTTCCCTGGAAAGCTGTTAGCCAGGGTTTGAGAGACATCCTGGGCTGAGAGCTGACAGCCTGTTTTGTTGGCCGGGTATAAGAGGCTTTTCACTCCCCAGCTCAGCCCTCCTGGGTTCCCGTGGCTGCGACTGCTCTGCTTGACCCAGGAGTACCCCAGTGTAAGGTTAATTCTCCAAACTAGACTAAACAAAAATAGTGAATTTTAGTTTCCCTGCCTTTTTTTCTTCTTTTTTTTAGCCTAAGAGTTAAACCTTTCTTTGTTGGGCTGCTGAAAGTGCAGCACATCCTCATACAGGAAGGTGGAAAAAATCTGGAAATTATTAAGATACCCAGAAACATTGAACTGAAAGTCTGAGTGAGGTCCAGATTTATATACAAAGACCCTCATCAGGCAGCTCTCGGGGGTGATTCGATAAGGAGCTGAGCCCTGACTCATAAATCCAAATACATTCCCTCTTGGAGAAGCCCCATTGCACATCCTGGCACACGTGACATCCCTGCTGCCTCTGGGGTTTCCCCTTGCAGTAACTGTGCCTGTGGGGTGGTTATGGCCACCTCCATCCCTTCCCCATGAAGGACAGGGCTGGATTCTGGCAGAAGAGCAGCAAGCCCCCTTTTTTTTCTGCTTTTGCTGTTGGTGACAAGGCACCATCCAAGCCCCCCACCACTCACGTGGTGCTTCACCTCCTCTTCCTATATTGTCCCAGTTTGCTGATGGGCTGGTGTGTGGGCAGCTTCCCAGAGCACCTCCTGGTCTGGCACTGCTGTCAGGGGAGTGTAACAGTCTCCCCAAGGTGAGCTGCCAGGACTGGAGTCAGGCAGTCTCTTCCCCAGGACAGCTGATCTGGGCCAGGCTCCCGGTCCCGTATCCCGCTTGTCATCCCTCCCATGGGGAGAGAGTTGAGAGTCTCTGCTGGGTAACAGAGAATATTCTCACCCTCCATATGGGGTATACTTGTTTAGAGAGGCTTAGAAATTATTTTTCCTTCCTACTGGTGACTTTTTCTTCCCCTTTAAATCCGGGTTAAAACTCCTCTGCAGCTCACTGCCTTTCCCTTTGTATCCTCGTGTGCTGTGGAATCAGAAGCGGTGCCAGGCTTGCAGAGAGCAGCAGTGGACTGGGTTGTGGTTGCAAAAGCTAATTACCGGGTTATTGTTTCTAACAGTGCTAATCCCAACTTCATTTTCCTGTTAATTGTCCATCCACCCGGACTAGATGGGTTTTGTCATCCTGACTGTGCAGTGCCAGTGGCTGGGAGGTGTAACCAATGCTGCCGTGACGGTGGGAGCTGTGGCCATCCCAAAAGATGTGGCTGTGAAATGTAGTGGCACTTCTGGTGCTCCCCCCATCATCTGAGTGGAGGAGTCAGATTGGCAGACTCCTGTGTAATGATCCCCTGTTTAAAAATCAGCAAGGGAGAGTTTGGGAGGATGTTACAGTGCTGGTGTGGGGGCGGTGGGAGGCTGGGGCTGGTGCTCAGGATTCTGAGCTCGCCGTATCCATGAGGTTCTGGGAGTGATTCACAGAATCACAGAGTGGTTTGAGTCAGAAAGGACCTTAAAGTTTATCTTGTTCCAGCCTCCTGCCATGGGTAGGGACACCTTCCACTGTCCCAAGTTGCTCCAAGCCCCGTCCAACTTGGCCTTGAACACTTCCAACAATGGGGCAGCCACAGCTTCTCTGGGCAACCTGTGCCAGGACCTCACACTGGATGGGGAGGAGAGGCAGGGCAGGCTTTTGTCTGGGAGGCTTTCTGAGGGCACTGAGGTTTTGGGAGGGGTGCAGCCCAATTAGGGCTGTTTCCTTTGTGCAGCAGTGTTCGGGCTGTGCCCACCCACCTCTCTGTTCCAGCATCCTCATCCCTCTCTGCCCTTTTCCTGCTACCTCCTGCCAGGACCCAAACACTTCTTGGCAGAAAAGCAGCAAAGAGAAGCTCCAGGAGAATTTTGCTCCACAAGTCCCTGGGTTGGGGCAGCCTGGCATGTGTTCTGACAGCACAGGCAGAGTGTGAGCATTGTAGCTTTGAGAAGTGTTGCAAGGAAGCAAAGCAAATGGGGTCTGTGGAGGTTGGCAACAGGAAGGGGAGAGGAGTAGGTGGGTTTGTTTAAAATCCTCCTGTTCCAGCCAGGTAACCTTTCTGAAAATTGCATAAACCTGGGATTGTCTCTGATGGGGTTGCCTAGGAACAGGCGGGCAGTTTTCCTAAGAAGATGGACACAGTCCCTGCTCGGGCTGTTGGGCACCAGGGTGGTGAGCCATGTTATCCCACATCCTGGGTTTGCCTGGAGCAGCTGCCTGCTCACATGGGACACCTTGTGCCAGGGGTGGAGGGATTGGGAGACCTGGAACCAACCCTCCACAACAAATAGCCCCTTCCCAAGCCCCTGCACGTTTCTGTGCCACCATGTCTGCTGGGAGTGAGGTCCTGGATTGCAGCAGCCCTGCTCCCACTCTGAAATGGCCAGGCAAGGGCTGGAGGGAGTGTAAACATGCAAAGAAGATCAAGGAACTGGTTGAAAAACAAAGTTAGAGGCACAAAGCTCAAACCTGTGGATTCAGCTCTCAGACAAGTGATGCTCATCGTGCAAACTGTGCAGGTGGGGCATCCCCACACCCCAGGCAGCTCTGGGCTGGGCTGCACATCATCCTGTTGCTCAGAGCGTGGACTGAGGTGTAGAGCCATAGGAATGGGTTCAGCCAGCTCCAGTTAGCTCCAAACCAGCTGACTGGTGCGACTGTATTACCGGTGCTAAGGGGACCACGGGGGCAGTCAGCTGGAGGGGTGAGTTGGCACTGCTAGGAACTGTGGAAAGTTGCTTTATTTCTCCCTTTTCCTGGCCAGAAAGAGGGTGGCTGAGGGTGCTGGATGGCCTGCATGTCCCGCTGCCTGCGGAGCTGGATCAGCATCTCACGCAGGGATCGCTGTGCGGTTCTAGTGGCGTGAAGCAACTTCCGAAGGCAGCGGGAGTAGCTGGAAGAATGCAGATCCTTTATTAATAGGGTTTACAGAAATTTTCTGCTGGGCAGAAATATTGATTCCTTATTCCTATTTTAAAAGGAGCTTTTTGTAATGATCGCTGGGAGTCGTTTTCCGTTATCGATTGCAGCGGAGCCGTGCCGGAGCCCTCCCTCCATTCATCCCGTCCCACGAGTGCCGGTTTTCCTTTCAGGAACACGGAACTTCTTAACTCAGCATTTCTGTCATCTTTGGGGGGGTTGCACCTGGTGGTTAAAGAGACATGCACGTTTGCTCTTTTAAATCTGGTTACGCCGTTCTGAAAGTTCACCTTTGAGGGGGAGGAGGTGTGGGGAAGGCAAACGCTAAAAATAAACCTCCCCCCCTTAAGTAGATCAGTTCTGCGTTTGACATTTACATGGAATTCATTTGCATCTCATTTGTACGTGTTTCTGCTCAATAGGTAGAATGTAAGAAAGCACAACCTAAAGAAGTGATGTTTCCACCAGGGACGAGAGGAAGGGCACGTGGATTGCCGTACACCATGGACGCTTTTATGCTGGGGATGGGAATGTTGGGTAAGTGCCGGAGCCACCGCGCAGCTCCCGGGGCCGGCGGCTCCCGTGTTGTCTCCCTGATTCCCAAACCCTTAAAACCATAGGGGTGAGCCAACCCCTGCACCTGCGTGGGTGCAAGGCTGAAACTTTTAGCAGGGGTGGAGTGGAGAAAATAATCCTGTCTGTGGTAAATGATTAACTCCCCCCCCCGCCTGGAATATAAAAAATTTGCATTTAAATGGATGTTTTAAATAGCCTGTTTTACTCTTACTCGCAAAAAATAGAATGATGAAAGATGCAGTGTGTTCATCCTGACTAAAAATGATCTCTCCCCTTTTTTAGAGGAATTGAGTCACACATTATTCCCCTTCTTTTAAAGGTAGCTTTGACAGTTCAGCATAGATAATTGAAAATCTTGCTGGTTCTTAAATGACATGGATGGAGGAAGCAGGGAAATGCGTAACAGGACAGGTCGCAACAATAATTACAAGTTTCAAGGAGATGGAATGGTATTTTAGTCCTGACTGTTGTGTCCAGAAAATACTAATTAAATGGGATAAATGATATTTAATGGCAAAATTCTATTTGTGTGCAAGGTCTATTTAGTTATAATTGGTTCTCATTTGTTTCTGCCTAGATAGTTGTTCTTTCTATATAACGTGACAACCTCTGGATACTCTCTCCTCAGCCAAAATGCTGCTAATCCATTGCTGATGTTCTTTTGTAAAAACCCCATATATTTTCAACTTTCTGCTCTGTATCCTTGGACTTTCCCTCAGTTGTCACGTGCTGTGTCCATAAAACCTGTGGGAATAAGGGGCATCTGGGGGTGTCCCCTGGCAGCAAAGAGCCTTTCCCAGGCTCATGTCCCTGGTGTGTAGCCTCTCTGGGATGCTTTGAATTTTCTGTCCTGTGTTTAGATGATCCCACAAACTGAGCACAAAACCCAGCCTTGGAAGCTGGGTTGCCCTGAGCTCTGCCAGGCAGGTCTGGGGGCTGCCTGAGATGCTGGAGGACCCCAAAGCTCCTGAGGTGGACATCAGGTCAGAGGACTTGGTTCCTGTGAGGATCAGGCTGTTGTGCTGAGGTGTCTGACTCCAGGCACCGCTTGATTTGATAGGAAAAACTCCCTGCCATGTTTGCTTTATCTCTGAATTAATAGTACTTCTGTTTGTGTGGCTGGAGTGATCCATTTCTGGGACGTGTAATTGGGTTATTTCAGCTGATCATCTGTTTTGCTGTCCCCACGCTCCACCGCCACCCTGCCCCACAGTGTTGGGAAATTACATTTTCTGCTTAAAATATTTATCTCGCTCTAGTCAGTCCATGATTTCGTTACCTGTGTGTTCGCAGTGTGCTCGAGCAAATGTACTCAATTTCTGCTGTTCCTCTTCCTTTTCCACCTGTGGTGCCCCTGTGGGTTGGGGTGGTGGAGGTGGTGGGTGCCGCCGTGCTGGCCAGCCCCCCTGGCTGCAGGAGGAGGGAGGCCACGCCACCCTGGGAAGCCAAGAAGATCCACAGTGTCATCATCCCTCTTGTGCCCACCACGTGACCTCAGCCCTCCTTGCAGCCGGGCAGGGGGTGAGTGGAACCATGTTCACCTCAGTGTCCTGAAGGGATAAATTGAGCCCTCAGGTGCAGCGGGGGTCATTCCCAATGCAGCTGCCTCTCTGGGAAGTGATTGTTTCCAGCTGTGGGAAGTAAGGGAGGAAGCCCTCAGCAAGTGGACCTGCACAGAGGAAGAGATGATGCACCTGTTGGCAGGCCCTGTCCTGCTGCAGAGGTGGGTCTGGGCCAACCCATCCCGTGCTGCTCCGGTGGGTCTCGCACCGTGCCCTCCCTGCATTTCAAATTGGGGTGACTTGCTCAGCACTAGTGATTGATCCATGGTGAAAGCCAGATGCTTCATTATCCACTCTAGATGGTGTTTCATCTTCCCAGTTCCTGCTTGCTACAGTGGCACTGTGTTAAATAATTAAGTGCTAAACAAGGAGATTGCAGTGCAGGAGAGCAGAGCTGCCTGGATGGCCGTCAGAACCCCCCATTTCAAAGGCTGCAGGGCCCATCCCTGTGGGAAGAGGGGTGTAATTAACCCATCAAACGACAAGGCACAGAATCCCCTTGTGCCGGAGACAGCGTCTGCCACAGCCAAGTGTTGTGCGGGGTCTCAGGAGGCCGGGTCAGCCCTATCCCGTTCCTCCTGTTCCATGCCCAACTGGCCTGAACCAGAGCAAGTGGGGCTGCTCTGGAAGGATTTTTATACCTGTTTCCAGAAGCCCTTGTTCAAGGTCACCTTCTCCAGCTGCTGTTCACGGGCAGAGGAGGAATCAGAGGAACAAACGCACGAGACAACCCAAAGGAAGGAGCAGGGAGCAACTCCCTCCAAAGCTATTAAGGAAGTTGGTCTTTTTCATTAATCACAGCCTCCCCAAGGAGCCTACAGCAGCTGGGGTCTAAAGGTGCGCAGGCAGCCGCTTCTGTGATGATTTGGTTGATTGGAGCAAAATTAAAGTGTTCTTCTGAAAGGATTTTTTGACTTGGAGAGCGCGGGCAGGCTGAACCTTCTGCCAGGAATGCTTCTGGGCTGTCTGGGGCTCGGGCTGCTCGTTGGACACACACGATCTTGGGGAGAGCAGAGGCATTAATGAGCCTCTCTGCATGAAGAGCGGTCGGGACACTTTTGGTTCCACCAATCTCCCTCTCTCTGTCAGCCCATCTTCCCTGTCAGGAGGAGCTGCTCCCCAGCCCTGGGGATGCTCGTGAACAGGTCCTGTGTCCCTCCCTGCACACGTCTGTGGCTCAGTGGGAGCAGTTTGGTGACCAGGAAGTTCACCCTGTGCCTGGAACCTCACCGCTGTCACCTGGTCCTGGTGTGCAGACCAGGAGCCCTATCACCCAAGGACATGATGGTGTCACATGATGCCCCACAGCTTTTTTCCCTCTGTTCAGGTCTGTGCCTGCAAACTTGAAAAGAAGAGAGAAAAGAAGAAAGCAGCATTAAGAGCAGGTGATCTTTGTCTGCCCTCCCATCTGAAGCTACTCTCTGGGACAGTGCAGCCACCATGGCAGTGGTGCCGGTGGTGACACCCAGATCTGGATGTGACTGAGCTGGCACCCCACAGCACTCATTTCTCCTGGCAGTGGGCATCTTTCTGGTGTTTAATGTTAAAATTGGACTCCTTTAACTTGCAAATCCCTCCGGAGACAGGAGCACTCGTCCCCCAAAGCTTACACCCCTGGAGTGCCGGCATGATGTCCGGTAGGATCACGGGGTTTCGGAAGGTCTCTGGCAGGGCTGTATGTTCCTGCACACGCTCAGTCTAGGTAGGCTGAGCTCATGCATAAAAGAAGCTTGTGCCCTTCAAAGAAAGTCATTCCTTTTTCCATCAGACACTGTTGAGTGCAGTAGCAGCTGCCTGTGAGGCAGGATTCTGACAGGGAGCCCTTGGTTAGCACAGGCTGCCCTGGAGGCTGGCACGGTGCTCTGGCACCGCCGGCTCTGGCAGCAGCACCCGCTGCCCATGGGCACAGCTGCCATGAGTGTCATGTCACTCCTTAGTCCTGTGGAGTAGGAGACAGGTCAGCCCAGGGCCAAGGGAGAAGCTTCTCCAGCAGATGTGTTTCCTCTCTGTAGCTGCTCCCCAGGATATGACCACCTGTGTGTCTATAGGGGATTATTTTTGGCTTTCTTTCCTTCATGCTACAGGTGCTTATATCAAGGTCACAGCACGTTTCTTTTGGGAAAGACCCTCAGGATTTTTGTTGCAGCGTGGGACTGTGCTTTGGTGGGAAGACCCTGCCTTCCCTTGCAATCGGCCTGGGGTTCCTCAGAGCAACGTTTGGAGACAGTAATTTTCTTGCATTTACTAGAGCATTTGACTTAATTTTTCAGAGGTCCCTGATGTGCTCAGTGTTCCCACATATTGAGCATCTCGGATCACCAAATATTAAAATGAAAAGACATTTCCATGGCCTGGGCAGGAGCCCAGTGGAAGTGGTGGTGTGAAGGTGGTTTGGTTGCTGCTTTGAGTTCTGCTCCCACGAACAGGAGGGTCTTGCTTCAGAGGAGGTGATCCTGGCAAAACTTGGAATTTTGATTTACCAGCAAGGGATAGTTAGAGGGATTGGTCATTCCTCAGGACTACCAAAGCAAATCAACTGCTCGGTGTCCAGTGCAGGATGAGGATGGCACCTAATGGGAATGTTGGGTAGGTCAGCATGGCCATGATTTGGCTCGATGAAGGATCCACGTGGGCGTGGCGTTAACGCGCTGTTGATCAGCCAGGCAATTCCTCCGTGTGGATCAGGCTTCGAGTCGTTAGAGCAGAGCCGGGCACTGCAGCAGTAAATGAAGAGGAAAATTGAAGTAATGTTGTATTATAAATTTATGATTTCATCTGCCTGACTTAGGGACTGTTGAGCTCTGGTGGTGCCGGTGGAGCCCCCGGGCAGCTCGGCTGGTGCCGCAGCCATCGGGCACGGCCATGTGTGACCAGGGAGAGTGGGGCTGCAGCGGGACTGTCCTGGGCTGGGGGCAGGACCATCCTAGGGCAGGCAGCAGAAGAGGTGGCATCCAAAACCACTATGGGCAGTTGCCATCTACCACCATGCCAATCCAGCCAGAGTCACAGGCACCAACCTGCAGACCTCAGGTGCTGCCCAGCACATCAGTCCCCTGCACCCTGAAAGTCACGAGCTGACAGATCTGCTTCAGTACTGTCTGAGTCAAAATAAAACCTGATTTTTTCACTTGGCAAGGAGAGGGGCTGCGCTCGGACGCCGCGGGGCGATTTTTCAGCAGTGGTGTTAATGACGCTACTTACTTAGCAAACAATCCATTTATCAATAGGGTTGTTTAAAAAAAAAACCAGAAAGGAAAAAAGGTTTGTAAAGCTTAACTCTGAAAGATCTGATTTAATGACAGAGGTGATTAGTTTCTAAGGGAATCCAGCCTGTAGAGCTGTGAAATAAATAGTCAAGGGCTAAGCGGTGTGTACATATCGCTGAGAGCGCAATGTGCTGTCCAGGTGTCGCAAGGCTGCCTTTGCTTGGCACTGCTTAATCCCATAATCAGAATTCATCCAAGCATTTTTATCTTCCAGTTTTAGATTATGATTAATAGTACGTTATATGTATGTATAAATCTGGTCGGAAATGGAGGGACTTGCTGCAGCAGGAAAATAGTCGTGTGATGGATGAGAGTATTAAAGGATAAATAAAAGCAGAGGTAGGAGCCCCCCAGAAGAGCCATTTGCCTGCTGAACGTGTTCTCAGCCTCCAGCCCAGCTGCTGCCAAGATTCCCACTGACTTCAGATAGTGGGAGCAAACTTTTCCTTTTCTTGATCTGGAGAGGTCTGGGCTGGCGCTGAGGATCAGCAGGGATGTTGCATTAAGTGCACTGGAATTGTAAAGAGCGGTGCCTGTTTTTAAGAAAACTGAGCAAGGAAAGGTTGAGAATCAACAGGAGGTTAGAATTCTAGGAAACCTCCTGAGTGTACAGGACACCTTGGGCATCGGCCATCCTGGTCACAGCAGACAGCCACAGTGGGACCACAGAGGACAGCTCATTCCAGTGGGCAGAGTTACCACTTCGTGCTTTTACTGAGGCATCTTTATGAACAGAATGATCCCAGGAGGCTTTTTCTCCTGATAACCCTCCCAGAGCTGCCAGGGGTCGGCTGTGTTGCTGCTCTACCTCAGAAATGGCTTTCGGAAGCGCCTCCCGCAGCTTCCTTTTACTTTCCTGAAAAATTAAAAGCTCTTTGACTCCCTGGCTCGTTTCTGCTGCTGCCTCCAACTCTTTGATGTGTTAACTGTTGTCCTTCACACTCCCGGGATAAAGAATTACTACTACCTTAATCTCCAACTGTCAATAGCTCTGAAGCAAAGTACATTCATTGTAAGCTCTCCAAATGTCAGAGCAAACCCGTGTTATGTGTTTAGCCTTAGCATTTGGCATTTACTCTTCCAGCTAACAAGTATGCACAGTCCTTGGGCTCCAGACACCAAAGTGCATGTTAATTACCGGAGTGACAGGGCTCCTGCTCGGAGCTGGGCCAGCTCTAGATGTTTCTATTCAGGGTAATGATGAAACCTCTCTGCAGTTTGGCATGAACAGAATAAATCTGATTTTTTAATACCTTCTGTAAAATCAAGTCTCACCCATCCTTCCTGTCATTGTGTATTGTATTAAAAAAAAAAAACAAAACTCTTCATTAATCCTCAATCTCTCTCTCTCTCTCTTTCTCTTTTCTTTGACATTTCTGTGGTCTAGGTTACCCGAATTTTGTTGCAACGTATGGCCGAGGATATCCTGGATTTGCCCCAAGTTACAGTTATCAGTTCCCAGGTATGTACATTTCATTTGCAGATTTGCTTTATTTCCCCTCTTTCCTTCTTTTTTTTTGTTTGTTTGTTTGTTTTCTTTTTTTCCTTTTTATTTAAATCCGTAGCTGCAAGCTGAGACAGGCAAGTCTGCAGGGAGCATCTCACACCACAGCAAATTTTTTTTTTTTTTTACTATTTTAAAATAGATATTTACAGAGACATATTTTAAGTACATTTTTTCCTAGCGTGTAAATTGGTACTGGTTATTTGAAAACAAACTTCTTAAATTAAAACATAAAGCAAGAGAGATCATTGAAGAGCTGTTACCCTCCCTTTGATGGGTTTTTCCTTTCATATATATTATAGAGCTACACACAGACACGCACACGCACACAGAGACCCGCACACACCTTCCCGTGCTGTCCTGTGGTAAGTGAATATTCAGCTTTGGAGTGAAAGGTCCAACCTTCCTGTGTTCTGTGTCGGGGTCTCGGGGGTCCTTCACAGGAGTAGTTTTGGTGTGTTGATGGTGGAGTTTGGCGTTGGTTGGTTCCCCCTTTCCTTGGCGTAGCTGCCGCCGTGGTGGGCCAGGGCTGGGCTGGCTGGGGTCAGGAGAAAATAAATCAGAGAATCACAGAATAGAGTGGTTTGGGCTGGAAGGGACCTTCAAAGGCCATCCCCCTTGCAATGAGCAGGGACATTTTCACTAGATCAGGTTGCACAGAGTTGTGTCCAGCCTGACCTTGAATGCATCCAGGGATGGGGCATCCAGCAAAGCCCATCCAAAACCCCTTGTCCATTCCAGCACATCCACAGTGGGACTGACACCACACGGGACAGGACCCCTTTCCTTTCACGCTGGGGTTTTCCCAGCAGCTCAAACAAGCCCAGCAGCACTGCTGTGTTTGTGGCTGAAGCCCCATCTGGCCACCGTGAGACCCCAGCGGGCCTTACCTTAAATTCCTGAGCGCCCTCATCACAGGGACTCACATGCTGCAGCCCCACCACCTCCTGCCACACTCCTTGGGGCTCAGAACAACAGGGTGGGAGCTTGGGGTAATGGGGAAACCAAATGAACCCCCTGTAGTGAGCAGCAGCAGGGCAGGAGGAAAACCAGCATGCTCATGGGAAGGTCCTCTAGGATGGGTAAGGATGTGGATGGATGCTTGGCTCTGCCTGTGGCTGGACATGGAGGCTGGGGCAGACACAGAGCCTTGTGTCTGGCCCTAGGTCATTAGGATGAGACCCTGCTTTAGGAGAATACGGATTGTCATCATCTGTAGGACGAGCAGTGTCCTTGGGATGGGGCTTTTGTGCAGCTGGTTTTTGCAGGACTGATAACACCGAGGGTAGCAGCGCTGTGAGGGTTTATTTTTTTGAATTCTACCAAAAGCTCAACTGTCTCTTCCCACCTGTGCTACACCCTCCTGGGCCAGGCCCGAAACAAGCAGGGTGTCAGTGGAGCTGCTGGGGTGTCGTGCCGGGCAGGGAGGGCCAGCAGCAGTGGGTGACATGGTGCTGGTGGGGACAAGGCAGGTGACCCCCTGGAGACCCCACCACTGCTCCATTGGAGCCAGTGGGAGAGTCCAGTCCTGCAGGATTGCAGCCGGGAGTTGGATGTGAGGAGGAGGCCTCAGCAGGCGCTGGTGTGTTGTCTCACACTCTCCTCCCGGCCCTCACGATTCCATGTGGCAACTGATACGTATGAAGGCACTGAATGAGAGACTCCTTTGATAGGTTTAATGATGGAAATCAGCAGAGCTTAGATGAGTTTAATTATAAACATGTCTAAAACGAACGTGTCTGCTGCCTGGCAGCAAAGGCACCCTTCAACTCGAGCCCTTAGATATATTTTTGTTAAGGGCCTTGTTTTTCCAAAGCAGGCCTTCCCGTTACTGCCTGGTTATTTTCAGTCTCCTGCAGAGATGGAATATGGAGAAAAAGATCCAAGTGAGTTGTCAGCACTAAAAAGGTGCCCCAGCTGTGGGCCATGGTGAGCCTGCGGGAGCCGGGCAGCGCTGGGAGATGCTCAGGGTCCTGTCTCACCTTGTTGGGTTTCCCTGTCCCAAAGCTCTGCCCCTGCTCCACTCCCACTCAGACCATTCTTCCTTAGCAGCAATCAGAACCTTATCAGAGTTGTTGGGGGGTTCTCAGATGATTTGAGGCTCCAGTCTCCAAGAATATGACCCGTCAGAGCGACGCAGGGCATGGGAGCCTCCTGGCCAGAGGTGCAACATGAGGGGTCAGGGGCCAGACAGCAGGATGGGATGTCTCCCTTGCTGGAGCAAGTGTTTGGGGACAGAGAGCCCAGTGCCAGGGGAGTACAGCTTGGTGCCAGGGAGCCATTTGGGAGCAGGGCAAGAGTTGAGGTGCTGACCCTTCCCTTCACGTGTTTTGGCACTTGCAGACGTGCCTGTGGGGATGGTGGTACAGCTGTGGCTTGGAGTGTGGGACAGGCACGTGCAAAACGATGGAGGGGAATCCGAAATCTGCTTTTTTTGTAAGTTGTCAGGTCCAAAATCTCAGTGCTGTGATTTGGAGAGAGAAATTCTCAGCTGTTTCTGCAGGAGCATCCTGGGCTGTTGGTCTGAGAGCTTCCTCTGCCTCCCGGCTCCACGACACCCAAACATGGTGGTGGTCAATGTAAATGTGCAGTAAATGTACAGTCACACTCCTGGGGTTCCTCTGGGAGGAGGCCTGGCAGTGTGTGTCACACAGTACAGTTGTGTTCTCCTGCATGTGCCCGTCCCCGTGTGCTGGGCACAGGCACTGTCCCACTGGGCTGTTGGTCTGTCCCGGCACAGGTTACACTGCCTAGCTACTATTTCCATAAATGAAAACCAAAACAGGGAATTCCCACCTGGTTGAACTGTCCTTGATGGTATTTACTGTTGTCCAAGTGAAATGAGTTACAAATGCCACACCCCACCTGTTTGCATTCCCTTTCCCATGTCCGTGATGGACACAGCACTGCTGGAGCTGTGGGCAGGGTCCCCTCACAGGCTGTCCCACATCCTCTCCCACATCTCCCATTTCCTATGGCACGGGACAGCCCCTGACTCCATTGACAAGACACGTGCAACCCTTTGGCGACTGCTCTGTCCCCTCCCATCCCGTTATTCCCTCCATCCATTCCTCACGCAGTACGTTGCCTCTTTTATTTTAATTGCAATCACTCCCTTTCTGTGTCTCTTTTTTATTTTATTTTTTTTTATTTCTGGGACTTATCTTTTCAGTTTAATCTATTAATTTCTGTTCTTATTTCACTTTGCAGACTATTTGCCGATTTCACAAGACATAATTTTTATCAACTAGTTCTTAAAGATGCATAACAAATTAATCGGGGTTTACTACAGTGCTAATGAGAGAGAGAGACAGAGAAAGCCTGGGTGGTCCATGTTTAATATCAATGTCCACTGAAAAATTGCTGCTCTTACTGGCTGGTTTGATTGACTGGACTTTTTATTTTATTTTTATTTTTTTAAAGGCTCCATATCCTCACTGCTTTGAGTTTGCTTTTTAATTTTTTTATTATTTTTTTTTTCCTCTGCTTTGTTATGAGTTTTTAATGCCCACTTGGAATGTAACTCACAAGGATGGGGTCAGGGGCGTTCCGAAGGCATGACTTCTCACAAACTTCTTAGAAATCGTTTTATCAATGAAGTAGGAAGGGTGATTGGGTTGATTTGGTCTCACAAACAGCCCCAGAGAGAGCGACTGGTGCTTTTTAACATGGGGACATCCAGCAGTAGCACAAATCGTATCCAGGGTGGAGCAAGAAGGGTGTCTTCTGTCCCTGGGATCATTGGCAGCCCAGGGTGTGATTATTCCGATTGGGTGACCCGATGGCTCTCAGGGACCACACGTGTCCTCATTCCGTTCCCTTTGGATCGGTGGCTCTTGGAGAGCTGCCACAATCACACAAAGGCCACGGCGAGATGCCACCAAGAGAGGGGCTGAGGCAGTTCCTGCTCCCCCAGCGATTCCTGCCCCGCTCCCAGAGCCCGTGGAGCTCTGAGCAACCTGGTCTAGTGGAAGGTGTCCCTGCCCTTGGAACAAGATGAGCTTTAAGGTCCCTTCCAACCCAAACCGTTCTGGGATTCTGTGATCCCGAGCTCTGACCGCCCCTGCCCCGCAGCCGGTGATGCTCCTGCACACTCCTGCACCCGCTTCTCCTTCCAAACTTTGCTTGCAAATCATGGGGGAATCTCCTAAATTCTGGCCAAGCTTTCCCTGCTTAAGCTGCATTGCTCCTCTTCATCTCCACCCAAATCGCAGGAGAGCTGCAAAGCTCCTGCCATTGGCTTTAACAAGACTGGATTCTGGACTTTTGGGTAGAAAACACACATTATATTTAAATTCTGCTTCTCTTGAAGTGTTTCTACCCATTTGATAAGTTTGTGAGAAGTACGTTGCATGCTTACAGTAGAACTGTAATGCATTTTAATGTTTGTTAATCCACTTGTTTAAAATGTCAGTGTCAAAGGCTCTACAATCCACGGCTGTGCTGTTCATTTCATTAAAGATGCTTGATGTAATAATTGGGTAGTTTTCTTTTGACTTTTCTGCAGGCAATAGCTTTTTTTAATCTGTATGGCTTCTTATTATTTTGTTTGGGTTTTTTTGCTATGAATTGCTTTGCTTTTGTGAACTTGTCTTAGTGTGCATGATTTGCAAACATTTCGGCTATTGTGAATTTTCTCATTTTTTGTAAATAGTCCATCTGTGCTTTTCTTTTTTTTTTTTTCTTTTTTATGACTTTTTTTCCTGTAAGTAACTGAGGTAGAAAATAATAATAAATTGTTTACAACGGATCTGCTGTGTTGCTGCTCTCTTAGCTTGCAGTTTTAATATTTTGGTTTGGATGCCCCAAATAACCAGTACCAATGACAGTTGAATAAAAGAATAAAACAACCATCACTCAGAGTGTGTGACCCGGTGTTTGAAGAACCTGCAGAGGAACAGTCACATATGAGGTGTGTTTGCAGCAAAAATTACACCCCCAAAAAAAAGACAACAATGCACTTGTAACTGGGGGGAGAGGAGTGATCTGTGTTAAAATTGCAGCATCCCCACTGATGCTCCACCACTGTGGTGGGATGTTCCAGCGCTGTCTTTATCCCAGTTATACCTTCTCTCATCATCACCTGAATGTTTGGGCATTCTCGAAGTTTCGTAGAAACCTTCAGGTCAGGAATTTAAATTATTTATTTTAATTAAGGGTTTGTTTGCTTGTATGTTTGTTAAAGCTTATTAAAACCTTTGTGTATGGGGAGAGGTGGGAAAAACAAATATTTTCACGAACTTTGCAGAGCTCAGGGAAATATGTTTGCTTATTAATCATGGTGCTGCAGAGGGCAGGAGCCCAGCCTGGGGTCACACTCCTGCAGTGCCTGGAGCAGTGGAAATACCACTGGGATGGTTCAAAGTCTAGACTGGTGGGCTTTGTTATTATAAGAGCATTTAAACCAACTTTGTGTGAATCTGTAGAGCTTAATTTAGTTTCTTTCCTGATACCAGTCCCAAACTGTTCACTTGTTGCCCATCAGTGCTGGATAGGGAGATATTTTGTGTGAAAGTTATTTGTGGCTCTTGCCTAGTAGGTAATAACTAGAAAGTAGTTATTTTTGGTGTAAGGAAAAGGAACTGGTGCCAAAGACAAGGGGAATTATAACAGACAAGGGCACAATTATTTTTAAATGCTTAAGCCTTCTGTGTCATAGTGTCTGAGAGAGGAAGATGAGGGAAGGGGGTTCCTGTGTCTGGTGTTCAGGACACCCAGATTCAAGTTCTGTTGCTGCTGCAGGTTTCCCCTGTGGTTAATAACCTCTAAGGTGAGTGCAGTGGGGATAGGAGGAAGAGAGTGTAGCTCCAGCATCCCAAAAATTCCATCTGTACCATGGTGCAGTGGTGTAAAACACCCAATGTGGGGGGTGTGGTGCTTCCTTGACCCTGAGCCACATTCCCCTGTACTCAAACACCCAACTGCTCTGGTGATGGAAAGTGATTTTAAAAGTGCTGCCTACACATGGCTTCTGTACCCCTAGGGAGCAATGGAGTCAGTATTAATAGGGGTCAGCTCTGTGAAACACTCTTCAAGCACTGTTACACAAGTGTAAGGCTTGTATAACATTTACTAATGGGAGCAGAGTTTGTCTGGTCGTGACACTGGAATGATCAAATGTAACACTCGGGAAAGGGGAACTTGGTGGCAGCTGCAAAATAGGACTAGGAAATGTAAAACCTATTTTAAATCATCTGTTCAGTTAGTTAAGAGATGTGGAACAGAGCTGGAGATGTTTCTCACTCCTTTGTCTAACCCTTTCTTAACTGCTTAAAGTCTGCTCTGATCACCCCTGCACTGCATGCCTTGTTTTCACCTGAACACGTCACTGCATCTGCATGGCATCACTGGTTCACAGAGTGCATTTGAAATCTGCTGGAACCACCTGAATTACCTCTTCCCACCTCTCCGTTTCAGCCTCCATCACTGAAAACAAAGACTGTAGACTGGACCTGGTTTAAAATTAGGATTTTGGGTGTTCTTTTGCTGAGGAGGGACCGTTCCCATTGCAGGTGCATCCCTGGAGGGAGGAGCAGCTGGAACTGCAGGCAGCAAGCTGAGAAATTAATGTAGCAGAGCCCGTAAATCTCCAGCTAGAAGGTTCTCCTTCAAGTTCTGCTTAGATGACGGTAGCTTGTGTTTTGATGCAGGAAAAAAGGGTCTCTAGAGGTGTTCCCTGAGACTGAGCAGAGCTGAAGCACCTTTGCCTCTTAGCACAGTTTTTCTGAGAAGAGTTGTGGTTTTTTAAAGTTGCAGAGGTTTGTGTAAAATGCCTTTTACACCTCCTATTTTCCCCACCCCTTAAAATAATCTGATCATTGAATTTAAGATGAGGTTTTCCAGAGAAAGCTGCTGATCTGAGTTGGTGGTCCAGCTTGCCACCACTGCTGATGGCAGCAGAGTGTGACTATTGAAAATGGTGCCTGTCTCCCTTTGCTGCTCCATCTCCTCGATGTGAGTGAGGCTCATCTTGAGGTTTCCTCAAACACTATGTCTGGCAGAGGACCAGAAGTGCCCAGAGCCTTCGTTAGGTTTTTCTGTACTGATAACTTTAATAACTGAGCAATAAGAACACCTTGAACATTGAACTTGAATGCTGATCGTCCTTTTCTCAGCTGCTCACTGATCCATGCCTGGAGTTGGAGGCTTTAAAACTTCGGGGTCATTGCCTTGGAAATGAGTGATCCTGGAGGGCCAGAGAATCGAGAAAAGGAAAAAAAAACCTCCAAACCTGCCAGTGTGTCTGGAGGGCTTTGTGTTTTGGGGTGATGCTGCAGATCCAGAGCAGTGGTTTCAGCTGTGAAGAGGCCACAGCTGCAGCGACCGGGAGGTGTAATGAGAATAATTATTCACAAGAGTAAAGAGGCATAACACAAACACTCGTGTGTGGAGGAAAACGTGGATAACCCTACAGAAGGAGGAACATGATCTGGTAATGCCCATCCTGCTGTGAGGAATTCTCTGTGTCCGAGCAAGCCAGAGCACAACAGCTCACCTGCCTTCATGCCTTATGCCTCAGTAGAGACAGTTTTTAACTGTAAAGCTGTTAAAAATTGGAGCTGGGGTTGCAAAGAACCTGAAGAGATCAGTCTCCTTATAGCCCAGAAACATTCAAATGTGAATGTTTTTCCATCACGTTTAGTAGTAGGATTTCCAGCTGACCATTGAGGAGCTTTCAGGTCCTGCCTTGCCCAGGAGCGGTGACACGTAGTCACTGCAGTGATGCCCTGAAGGTTTCTGGGCTCAGCATCCTAATCCTCTCCTCTGTTCTTACAGCGTGGGTTGTGGGATGCCCAGTAGCATTTCCTCCAGTGGGGCACTGGGAGGGGCCCTGTCTGCCAGTGATGACCATGCTGGGTGAGCTGCAGCATCTCTGAGAGGGGCTCAGCACTTCCGCGTGGGTGGGTGGGGAAGAGTTTCCCACCCTCTGGTAACCTTGTCCTGTGATTTACTGCCTTCTCTTTTACGTTGCCTCTTTGTGTTGAATTTTTCTAGCTTCAGCCTCCAGACACAAATTCTTTTTATGCCTTTGTTCATCATCAAGGACCTTGTCTTTAAATAATACTTCCCCAGATAGTTTAGGTCATTCATAAAAATTGAAGCAAGCAGCTTAACCAAATAGCTCATTTTCCTTACCATCGGAGCAACTGAAATGAGGCTTGAAGCAAATCAGTGCCACGTTGCTGAACTTTAAATAGGTGCCTTAATGTGGTTCCATCTAGCCTGCCCTTGTTCATCCAGCAGCAGGTGACTGAAATGCAGGAATTCAGAGCTGCCGTGCTGTGAGGCAGCTTGGGGCCAGTGAGCTCACAGGTATTTCCTCCTCTGCAGCGCTCATTTCCTTTATACTTACCTTGTTGATTAAAAATTGATGGTAAATGGGGGGGTGGAACGAGATGATCTTTAAGGTCCTATTCTATGACTTCATGGTTCTATTAAATGCTTTCATTGAAGCCACCAACTTCATATTGAACAGAATTACTTGCTTTTAGGAAGCGATTCGGTTGAAATTCTCCGTCATCTATTCACTTGAAGCTTGTGATTCTCTGTGTTTCACCAGTTGCTAATTAGGGACAATCCCAGTTACATGCTAGGTTTGAGTGCTGGATGGTGGGAACTTCCATAGGGCATATTTGAGGGATGGAGCCTTGAAGCTGCTGTAGGGTAGAAACAGGTTTTAAGTGGAGCAAATAACCTAAATCAGCTGCCAGCTTTTGCTTTTTGGTTTGTGGTTTTTTGAATAAATAGTTTTTTTAGAACAAACTGTTTGCCTTTGAGAAGTTTCCCAGTTTTCAGTACGGTGGAATAACTGCAAAAGGGTTATTGCACTTGAAACACCACAGGATGATAATTTGGAGACAAATACGGCTTTGTCTCACTGGTGCATAAAGTAATTACTGGGCAGAAGTGCACCATTCTCATCCTAAAACCCACAGCCTGAGAGTGGCTACAGCTGAAAAATGGGTCATTTACTGTACATAAAGTGGAAGTGGCAAATTTTAAATTAACTATATTTGGGGTTTACTGTTGTTTTGAAATTCCAGAGCAGAAATATTTGCTCATCATAACATCCATCATGACAGACATAGGGTGCATGGCATAGGGGGGATGTCAGGCCTGGGACAGACCCTCCCACGTGTGGCTGTGCCCTGGGTGACTCGGGGGCTGCAGGATGAGGTTCCATGGTGCATCGTGTGCTCTAGCTGAAGTCTCCTAATTTTCTGACCTGGTGAAGTAGATTTTAATCAGCTCAATGTAACACAGTGGAAAAAGACAAGGGGAACCACTTAATGAGGCTGTCACAACAGAGGAGCTGGAGTGGGTTTTGAGATGCTGCAAGTGTTGATAGAATTGATCAAAACCTTAGGAAAGAACTTCCCTGTTTCCCTGGGAGTCTGCCCTGCTCCATGCTTGGTGCCTGGCATTGACTGTGGTGTGGATGGTGCCATCCCCCTTCTCCAAAGACAGACCTGTCTGGTGGGAAGCACATGACGTTCCAAGCAGGGCTTGTCGCTGCTTCCACGTTCTACAGACTTTGGAAGAGCTTCACAGAGTCTGCAGTCAAATCCAAAAGAGTTAATTGCTACTAAACCACAGTAACAAGTTGTGAATTATTTGGTAGAACCCCAATCTTTGATTAGTTCTAGGGAATATTTGATTTCTCTGGGGGTATGTTCTTCTCTAAATATTAAGCATTGAGTTGTTCATCTAATACTTGGAGTAGTAGCAGTTTTTTTCTTTCTGATCTGTGTTTCCTTATAGAAGGGGAAGGAGAGTGTGAGACAGAGAGCCTGGAAGATGAAGGTTTTGAACATAAAGGGATTGTTTTGGGATGGAGCTTTCCCCTGTGTGTGCTCACCATTAAAGACGACGTTTTTGTGCGGTAAATTGGACCCACGCCTGCCTGCCTTCAAAAAAAACTACCAGGCTCTTCTGCTTCATGGTTTTGAGTCTCTGATACTTTTGAAATGAAGCCTAAAGATCCTCCAAAGAGGATAACAGTGCCTAATGGAAAGAATAATGGGAGCGAGAACCCATCTGAAATGACAGCTCTGAGCCTCACACAGCTTTTCGGGCTGATCAAAGCTGCTGGGAACGCTGTTTGAAAAGGGGGGATCAGCTCCCCTGCTCCTCTTCCCGCTCAACCTGCACGTGATTTCATATTCCAGCCTTCTCACTTTTTTCCTGGTAGATCAAGTGACCCTCCTGAATGGCTGGTGTTCGGATCAGTGCTCTGGGGACCAGAGCGTAAGAGGTGAACTGTTGGGGTGATGGAGCCTCAGAGCTCGATCCCCTCGTGCACAGGGACCCCCAAAATGCCCCACACAGAGCAGTCTGCAGCTCCTCTGCCCTTGTGTGTGAATACTCCAAACACCTCATAAACACAGAGGGAGGGAGTTGCTTCCTCGTCGTAGTTTTATGGTGGCTTTTATTTTATTCCTTATGTGTGTCCCAGGATTTTGGTTATTTTCTGAAGTCAGGTGATGATTTGAGCATCTCAGCTTCCATTTTTATTGTTATTTTAAATCCCTGTGCTCATTGCTGAAGTCTGAACATGCGACCTCAGGTGCCCAAGTCCTTTAGAAATCAGAAGCAGAGGGGATTCTTTGCATGGTATTTTTTTATTTAAGATCTAAATTCATGATCTTTGTGACTTCTTTTGGGGATGATTCCTATTGTTTGGTTGTTTTAGAGGACGAGGTCGTGTGTGCTTTGGGAATGCAAAATACTTGGGATCTTCAGGGGCTGAGCAGAGCAGGGCTGAAGGAGTCAGTGATTTCGCTTACAGCCAGGGCTGCAAGGAAGGGGGTCCTGACAGAGTGGAGGAAGGGGTGGAATATGGTTCCTGTGTAAATTCCCTCGCTCGTGGTTACCTTGTAGCCACGTCCAGGCTGGAGGAAAGAGAACTCAGTGATTTGAGAAGGAGCAATTCCACTGGAGTGGGAGATGGAGCAGGGCCTGTTGAGCCCCTCAAGCCCCCGTGGAGACTGGCCTTGCTTAGGCAGCATTGTTCTCACCAGATTTGTTCACAAAGTCCCTGGAAAATCCACTAAATCCCGGGCTCTCAGTGCCATGCCAAGCACCAGACACTGGGGCCGTGTGCTGCAGCCCAGGCCTGTGAGCCAGGGCTGTGCTGCCCCAGGATCCCCTTTCTCCCAAACTCACCTGTGCCTGCACCCAGCCGTGGACCGAATCTGGGACCTCAGGGCAAAGCCTTTAACCCAGATGTGACCATCTCCCCTCCCTGCTTCACTATTTAAAGTGAAACTATTGATGCAGGAAGTGGGAAAATTTATCTGTGAAAAATTGCACTTGGAACGCTGGGTTTGGCTTGTTCTGAGCAATGAGAGAGCGTGAAATTGCTGTGAATCCTCAGGGCTTTCCTGGACAGTGTGTGAGCCCAGTGCAAAACATTTATTGTAAAATACCTTCTAATTGCAGCGCCTGAAGTGGGCACCGCTGGGAGCTTGTTTCCTCTGGGCATTTGGGAGCAGTGGGTACACAAAGGACAGGGATGGTGCTGGCAGGAATCAGTGCCTTAAACACGAGGAATGAATTGATCTCTCCCTCCACCCTTTTGATTTTCCAGTGGACTCAAGAGGGCTCGGAGGGAGCGGGGCTGGTGCTGGCCATGCTCCCTGCCTGGCCAGGCCAGGGTGGGATCTGGAGCACACTGCCATCAGTGCTCCCACTGGCTGCAAGGTACTCTTGCCCAGACACCCGTTGCTGGCACCCCATCCCCTCCAAGCCAGTGACACTGGGCCACTGTTTTCAGCTCTGGGCTCTGCTGGCTGCAGCTTCTCTTTGTCCCCTGCTCCACCTCTTGAAAGTGTTCCCAGTGCCCCGTGCTGGGATCCCTGTCAGGCAGAGTGGAACGGGGTCAGCTGCCTATAACTGCTGGGAGGGTCAGGAGCAAAGAGCCACATGTTACCACAGGGAGTTGGCACAGTGGTGAGAGCTCACACAGCATTAGTGGCTCGGCAGCAGTGCCAGGGAATCTGTTCCCAGCTGAGCGATGGATGCAGTGCCTGGCAAAGGGTGTTTTAGGGGGGGGATCGATTGCTTTCAGTACGTTGGATTGATTTGGGGATCCTCCAGTGATGGAACCAGCCTGTGAGTGTATCAGTGAGCAGGGTTTTGCCAATCTTGATAATCAATCCCCATTTCCATCTCTCGCTCCTAGAGCTGTGGCTGTTCCGCCTCCGGCCGCCTGCAGCGTTCCCGCACGGAGCGCGAGCAGCCGATCACACTTGAGTTGTTTGGAGTGCCATGTTGCAGAGATGCTTTTATCTCAGTATTGGGATAAAAGCTTTCTTTGGGGGCAGAGGGATTAATTTTTCACACATCTGTCCACTGGAATGCAATAACGAAGCCTTTGTTCGGGCTCTTTCCGTGGAGCGCCTTCTCCACCCTTGTTATTTCACTCTTCTTTTGCATGGCAAAACTTTTTGTCCTGCATTTCAAATAGATCTTGAGCGTCCCTGGCAGCTGAACAAGAGAAACAAACTTTCCAACCCCATTGTTTGTGCTGTTCTCAGGGGATGCTTGGTGATTTGAAGGGTATTTGATTGGTTTTGGCAGAGGCATTTTATTCCATGGAAAATCCACAGCTCCTTTGATCCCTTGCGGATGGTTTAGGGAGCCCCTGGAGCCTCCAAATGAGAGATTTGCGGGTGGCCAGCTGGTCGTGGAGGTGCCATGGGAACGCTGAGGACTCTGCTCTTGGGCCGTGCGCCGTGGTGGGCAGGGAACAGAGGGGGAGAGGTGGGGAATGGTGCCAGCTCTGCTCCTGCCTGAGCCACAGTGGGAGGGCTCGGAGCTTGGCCCAGCCGTGGCTCTGCATGAGAATGAAGCCCCAGAGCCTCAGCCCTTGTCCTGCAGATGCTTTCCTTGCTCTTTGGAGCTTGGTTTGACTCCAAAGTCTCCCTAGTCCAGGATATCCCAGCTCCCACCCTAATCGTATGTCGGGGGGGCCCGACCAGGGTCGATGGCTCCATCCCCAGCAAGAGGGAATTTAACACTCAGGTTTAACAGAGATTATAACATTCCCCAGTCTGGATGTGCTTCCCACATCCCACAGAGGCTGTAGCAATTGCAAGCAAACAGGTTCACCTCAGCCCTGAGGGCCGGGGTTGGTGCTGGGCTCAGTGCACAGGGAGCAGCAGCCCGGGGAACTTCTGCATACATTTACCTGTGATTTTTTTTTTTTCCCCCAACAGCCCTATTACCATATTTAAATGCAAGTATGTCTTTTTTTAATTGATGTATTAAGTAGTTTCAAGTCACTCTAGTCTAGTTCTCTGCTCCTTTGCCCTGATAGATGAGCTGTAGCTGAGCCAATAGCGTAGAGGTAGAGGCTGTAGTCTGCTGGTCTCTCTGGGGTTTGCTCGCTCCTCTGGCTCACTCTTCTCTTTCTCTGTGCCTCAGTTGTTTTTCTGTGGTTCCTCAGCCTTGCAAAGCAGCTGTGATCAGAGTCCTGGGCCCACTCAAGTGGCAGGTCCCATCGTGGCAGCCACCCCCAGGGTTGTCCTGTTGGGCAGCGGGAGCAGTCGGAGCTCCCAGAAACCAGGAACCTCTCAGGAGTTGTTGACTTTGAGGTTTGGGGTTCTTGCTGATCACCTGGACTTTGCCATTGCCCTCTTTAAATACATATATTGAAAGTCAGAGTCTCTGACAGATCTTGTGAATGTTAATTAAGTAAAGACATTAAATCTGCGATCTTGCTGGCAGCATTCCATTCCTCTGGAGGGCTGGCTCCCCTGGAGCAGGGGGTATGTCGCTGAGCTCCTTGATCTGCGGCTGTTTTGCTTTCAAGAGCTTTTTTCTTTCTTTCTTTCTTTCTTTCTTTCTTTTTTAAACTGCATTCCATTGAATTTTTTCTGCTTGATCCCAGCAAATCTGTGATCTTGACACGAGGACCTCCTCATATTTTCCATTACTGCTCTGTCTATAGACCAGCACGTTATTATCACTTGCAAATAAGCCTGGAAGAGAATTCCCTGGTTGGTTGTGGAGCGGGATGACCCCGTTTGTTTGGGAGTGCAGGGACATGAGCTGAGTGCTGCGGGCTCTGCCCACCAGCCTGTCCACCTCGGCTCCACGATGTGCCGTGGCCAGGGGCCCCATTCCTCCTCTGCCAAAGGAGTTTGTACCAGCAGGGCCCTCTGGCAGCGGGCACCTCGGCTCTTCCCGACAACAGTGCCTGTTGGTGGCATGGAGAGCCGGGATGGCGAGCTCTGGGAACACCATGCCCTCGGTGGCCACCCTGGGCCCCACAGAGACTCGTGGTACCCACTAGCTTCTTTCTTTACCCTTCTCCTTTTCTCCATGGCCAGGTTTTCCGGCAGCGGCTTATGGACCAGTAGCAGCGGCGGCCGTGGCAGCAGCAAGAGGATCAGGTAGGGGGGCCCGTGGAAGAGCAAACCCTCAGAGTGCAGGGTCAGGTAAAAGCTCTGTCGGTATTCTGTGTGGCTGCAGCTCTCCATCATTTCTCTGATTTTCCTCACACTTATCCTGGGGACCTGAAAACGAAAGATCAAAAAAAAAAATTATATAAAAATTAAGTAATCAGTCCCGACCCAAACCCAAACTACAAGCAGAGGCCACGGGGGCTGGAGCACCTGCAGGAGATTGGCATGAGAACTGCCAAAACCAGGGTAGATATTCCAATTTGTTTCTTTCTTTATTCCTTTATTGTGTTGGTTTCTTTATTTCTTTGGTTTAAATTTGAGGTTCTAAAAGACACCCCCCCCCCAAAAAAAAATTTAATTTGTGTTTTTTGAAAAAAAGTTTTGGTTTCTCATGGGAAGCTGGGGTTGGGTTGAGGTGGTGGCAGCAGCTCCGGGTGCTCCCGCCGTGCCCGGAGCCGCTGTCACCTCCTCTGCCACAGCCAGCACAAAGCATCCCCCCAGCAAGGGGCTGTGTCCCTTGAGGACAGTGTCACTCATGCCATCGGCATTGGCACTGCTTCCACGAGGAATGCCAAAGCTTTTCTTCTGTCCTTCCGAAAGCTTCTGGTTTTTTTCCCCTTAAGGGAAATAAATAAATTGTTGCCAATTACCGTTACTGCCTTAGGTTTAAATTTTGCCAAACACATAAATTAGCATTTTGCTCAGGTGACAAGGAGTTCAGAGCAGCCATCAGTGAGCTGTGGGCTTGGCTCCCGAGCCAGGCCAGGATGGAGCTGCTGCCGGGACGAAGCTGCTGCCAGCCCGGTGTCCTCTGCCCCGGTGTCTCCTTGGAGGACACGGTGCTGGCAGCACCTTCCAGCTCACTCATGGCTGAGCTGGGGGTTCTCAGTGGCTTTTCTGGCAGTGCCGGTGGGTTAACGAGGCTCTCCCCGAAAAGCCACGGCTGCGTGAGGGGTTAGCAGGAGGGCGCAGGCCCAGGTGTGTCTCGAGTGCGAGCCCAATGCCATGGAGGCCAAAGAAAGACACCAGGAGAACTCCGTTCCATGCAAACTGGCACTGCTTGCAGGCTACAAAGGACTCTCTGTACCAGTTCCATCTTGTGGCATGTAGAGAGCGCCTAAGGGGTGACTTGCCAGCCTGGTTGTGGGGATCCCCCATCTCCCGGCTTCTCCTACTGCCCCGTCACAGAGGGGGAAAAACAAACCCAAAGAGAAAATCAAACCCAAATGAAAAACAAGATTGCTTTTGCATATGCTTCCAGGAAAACAGACCTCATTGTTTCTGCCTCTTCCTCATGTTTTGCCCTTCAGGTTTTGTTTTATGTGCAAACAGACCTGGTGAGTTGCCCCTTAGCAAGGCACAGAGGGTTTGGCTCGATTAACGTTGCTTCCCTGATTATTATGATTATTTTTTTTAATCGGAGTGCTTTTGGTGCCCATTACAACTGAACTGAGCATTGATCAATTCTGTGCCTGAAAATCATTTGTCTTTAATTTGAGTGTTTTTTGGTTTCTCTTTTGTTGGGTTTTCTGTTTTGTTTTTTCAGTTCTTTTGGTTTTTGATTTGAACTTGCAATACGAAACTAAATCTAACCCTAAATTAACAACACCCTTTCTGGCAAGTTTAAAGAGCAGTATGGTGTTTGGAAATGTCTTTTCAAGCCTCAAAATTGCCTGTGTGCACAAAACTGGCAAAACCCCAAAACTGAATCCAAAGAGCCCCTGTCCCTCCCCAGCCCCAAGGTCTCAAGGAGGAAGATGGGTTCGTCACTGGCCCCACGGCCACTCACATCTGCACCAAACTGTGCTCTGGGAACGGTGGGGTTTTCCTTAGAGTCATCTCCATCCAAAGCCGGTTTCGGAAGGGACATCCTGGGTTCTCCACTCCATCAGCAATGGTAGTGAATTGTATCCAGGAGCAGTGGAGTCCGATCGATCTTGCGCTGCAGTGTATGGGCCCGATTCATTACAAGAAAAATGGTTGGGGTTTTTTTCTTCTTTCCTTTTCAGTCGGGTTTTTCTTTTTCCTTCACAAATTCTCACAGTACTCCTTCACGTGTGCCTGATCCAAAGCACAGAGCACTGCACAGCTGGCCCTAACTGGCCCTTTCTGCCAGGAAATAGGAAAGAGCTGGAAAGCACCCAGGCAGGTGCATCCCACCACCCCTGCCTTGCTGGGGAGGGCTCTGCCCAGGGCTGCTGGAGCCGCCCCTGTCACAGAGCAAACAGACCAGGAGGTTCCTGGAAAGCATTGATGACAGTCCATGTCATCAGTGTCCCCATCACTGCTGCTCCTTCGGCAGTGCTCCAGCCTCACCAGCTCACCCAAAATTGACCTTCTCTGCTCTCCGGCCCTGTCCTGCCGGCTCTTCCCCACCTTCCTGGCATCACTGCCAGCACAGAGACTGAGTGCCCACAGAGAGCATCCACCTTCAGCTGCACATCTTGGTCTCCCAGGGAAGCTGCAACCCTCTCACTCCAAGCCCCTGAGCACTGACCACCTTGATTTCTCCCCAAGTTGATGCTCCATCTCTTGGGTCACCTGCATGTTTGCTCAGCCAACAGAAGGAGCCTGCCGGGGGCAGGCACCTGCACGGGGCAGCGCCCGGCCCTGGTTCTGTGCTGCCTGGTCTTCCCTGCCTTTGCTCCTTCCTTTTCCCGTGTCACCAGCTGACCTGGCTAGATAAACAAGTTCTTTTATCTGTCACAGCAGTTCTGTCCTACGACCAGCAGAAAGGGATGTGTCCCTCTCCTTGTGCTCAGTGCCACCCATAGATTCACATCCCACGTAGCTGCTCGTGTGCCAGTAGGGTGAGCACAGCAATGCTGCTCTCCATAAATCACATCCCCAGTCAATGTCCCAGTGATGAGACAATAGCCAAGGTCCCTCGAGCAGACACGGGTCTGGCCACATCCATTTGCTCCAGGTGGGACTGTGCTGCCCAGTCCCTCTGCTGGTTTTGACAACCTCACCCATTCTTGTATTTTTTTAATGAATTGGGACCTGAGCCATGGAAAACAAGCAAAGTTAAAAGTCTGAATGCTGCAAACTCCTCCTAGACAACTTCACTATCAGTGTCACATTTCTTTTGAATCCACCTGACATATTTTACGTGTAAAACATTTTTGTCGTGTAAACGCTTTTTTTAAAATACAGTCATGGGGGGGCACATTTTTCTCTTGCATTTGACATGGGAGGGGTTCATCTGGCAGGAGAGCGAGACAAGGAAAATTTGGCAGGAGAGGTTTTTTTTGTTCCTTCCTCTTTGGTTCATTAACAAGTCTGAGATTTTTCCAGTTCCCAACCCGTTGCCACCAGCTGTTCCTCCCTGAGGGCTGGAGACAAAACCCATAAGGCCGCCTGTGATCCAGCCCTGTCCCAGGTGAGCAGTGCCAGCTCCCCTGGGCACACTTTGCCCGCCGAGCTGGCCAGTGGCACACGGCGCAGTGGGACAGTGGTGCCACGGCACCAGGAGCTGATCCCCTACCCCAACCCCTGGCACATCTGGATTTTGGGCCCCAGTCCTGGCTTGCCAGCGCTGCCTTTGAGCCCTGCGCCCCAACAACCCCTTACTGGACTTTATACTTGCCAGCAATAACAAATCTCGTAACGTGAGCTACTGACCTTGATGGTGAGTGTGAGCAGTTATGTTTTGTTGTTTTCTCTCTTGCTTGGTTGGGGCTGCTGTGAGAGAGGGTGTCTCTGAGGCAAACTTTCCGGCCTCTCTTACACTCGGACGTGCACACCTCCTCTCAAACACTCTTCTGAGCGCTCTCAGCGGGAAGGTTTGTCCACACCTATTAATCCTCTCTCAGTGTCCAGCTTCTTGTTAGTAGCAGCTGGTTGCATGTTTTTTGCTTGTTCGGACGAAACGGTTCAAGAAACGACTCATATCAACTCTTGAGAAATGTCTCTATTTTTTTGTACACTTTCTTTCTTTTGATGTTTTTATTAATTTCCCTTACTTAAAAAACAAAACACCTGTCGTCCCGTAAAACATTTCACATCTCCCCTTGCCTGTTCTTAGAGTGTATGTATCTGTGGGACTGAACTAAATGCATGCACTGTAGTAGTCGTACTGGTAGCAGTAGATGTAGTTGTAGAACATGCATTGTCGAGTTGATATTATAGGCACCATCAACGCGAACGAGCGTGGCAGATAAAAGCAGAGCCTTGGTCTGATTGAAAGCATAGGGATAATACAGCAGAGAGCTGCTAAAGGCTTGGATCCATAGTGCCCTATTTGTTAAATCCCATTATCTGGAAGTATAAATTGAAGCCGGCTGTAGGCAACCTACACCCTCCGTACAAGAACCCGCACATGCTGTTATGCTGATAGTAAAATTGCCGTTACTTTTTTTTTTCAAATTAACCCCCCCCCCAGGAATTAAAACACTGGCTATAACTGTATTCTCTTATTTTTATTTTGAATCCAAAAGAACTTAAGATATTTTTTAAATCATTTTACAATCATGGTTTCTCCATCAGCCTGTTACTCGTCCATATTAGCCCATAGACTCATTCGTTGGCAGTCGTAGACCAGATGTGCCACACGCAAATCACTCCATTTGGGAATCCAAATAATTCCGTGTGTGTGTGAGGCGGCTCCCTGCAGCCTGTCCTGAGCCACCAAGCGATTGTCTGTAGGTCATAAACCTTAAATCTTATTATGCAACAGAGACTCTGAGCTAGTGATGGGTCGTACTCATTGCCATGTCACCCAGCTTAAGGGAACGTTTTTAAATGAAGATTTAACATTTCATAAATATCAGCATGAGGAGTTCGAGGCAAGTTCATCCTCTCTGCCAAGAGCCAGCAGTGGCTTCGCTTCTCCTGCCCAGGGTTTCTGTGCTAAACTTTGAAAATTCAGAGACAATGATGCAGTCAGTAAATTTAGCAGATGGTGATTGAGATCCCAAATTAGGCCTTGGTTTACTTGTTTAGTTTGTTGTTTGTCAGAAAACATCCTGCTGGGAGTAGGAAAGCTCCTGTACAGGATGGTCACCCCTTTTCTCCTCCCTGCACCCCAGCTGTCCCCAGAAGCAGTTGTGGTGGGTGGGAGCATCTCCTGCTCTGCTGCTGAGCAGAGCCATGCGGTCATTAGTGCACTTACAGCAGCCAGGGCCTTCCAGGGAAATAAAATACCCAGAGTGGGCTTTGCAAATGTAATTAAGGATTTGTATCCACTCCTTACCTCGAATAGAAGAGCCCTGGGATGGGGCTGACGTGGTGCAGGGCAAGCTGAGCCGCCCCTGGCACTGCCAGGGAGCTCAACACTTGTGTGTCAAGGGAGAGGGATAATGTCCCCTTTGGATCTCAGTCTTCCAGGGAAATGGGGGGACCCACTGTTTAATGTGCCCTGCACATGATGAAGAGTCTGGCTGAAAGTCAGCAGAGCAACAAATTGCATGGGGCTGAGGAAGCCTTGTCTGGCACTTAAGGAAGGTGCTCTAAAATTTAATCTACTCATAGTTTAGCAAATTACGGCCATAAGAAGGGGGGCAGTGCTTGGTCTGTGTGTGCAGGGGAGAGGAGCTGCCACCAGCTCACAGAGATATCGGGGGAGCATTTCAAAGATCCAGCGATCAACCAATTTGGGATTTATACGGCCCGTTGGGAGGACTCCCTTGTGCATTGGCAGCTCTGATGGAACTGCTCTCCCTTTTTTATTCTCCTCTATAAAAGTACATAAAGTTTAATCCAAGCTATGTAATCTCAAAAGCCAGAACCTAACAAGTGGACCACTTGGGAGCAGCAAGGGCTGGAATTTCTCACTCTGCTGGAACCGCCAGTAATTATGTGACAGAGCCCGGCGGGTGATGCATCGAGAAATTAATGCCTGCATTGGATTTTATCCTTTGCTTATCTCCCTGGCAGAGACAGTGTGTGCTGGGGAGCATGGCAGGTGGCCAGGCAGGGGCCCCACACCTCAGGGCCTTCAGGGAGGAGTGGGCACAAGGACAAAATCCTGGCTTAAACAGGAATTCCAGCAGCCAGGCTGTGCCAGAGCAGCCCCGGGTGCTGAATGCACTCAGGAGGAGCCAAATTCCTGTAAGTGGTTTTAGCCTCATTACTGACAATACTGGGAGCACTACAGTTACTTTTCTGACTACTACCCCAAATTAAAAGAATAATAGTAATGAAGGGGGAGTCATTTCTGTTTGGTTCAGAAGTGCTGTGCTGGTCCAGGGTGGGAATCCCACAGGTCCTCTCTAGAGTGCAGGCTCAGGCAGAAACCCCGTGTCTTGTTTTACTGTAGGATGCCACTTCTGGATCTTTTTTGATCCACAAGGGACTGAGCTTCCTGCTCAGTGGATCTAAACAGAAAATTGAGTAGATCTAAAACAATTTGGTGCTGCTGCTGCTGCTCGGCCTTGGCTGCAGCAATGGGTGTTTGACAGGGCATCGGGCTGAAGTCTGTTGAGGTTAAAATACATCAGCTTTAATCAATAATTTTGTAATAGAAAATCTCGTGCACTTGATGAATCATCTCCAGTGCAATTAGTGACCACCTCTGAAGTGCATTTGAAGTTAATCTGTAATGAATTTAGTGGGTAACTTTTAACAGTCCTTTCCATTGAGAGAATTATTTTCAACGGCAAAAAGGTCCGCTGAGAGCTCATCCAGAGCTGTTTCAATTAGGAAGAAATTCCTCCCTGTGAGGGTGGGGAGGCCCTGGCACAGTTACCCAGAGAAGCTGTGGCTGCCCCATCCCTGGAAATGTCCAAGGCCAGGTTGGACGAGGTTTGGAGCAACCTGGGCTAGTGGAAGGTGTCCCTGCCCATGGCAGGGGGTTGGAACTGTGTGATTTTTAAGATCCCTTCCAACCCAAACCATTCCTTGATTCTTTGATCCCACTGTCCCAGCTGCTGCTCTTGACACACGTCAGGTGGTGACGACGTGGCCACTGCCTTGTGCCATGGGCAGGCTGATTGCCAGTGCAGAGTCCTGCTCACTGGTGACAGGGCTTTGGTAGCCTCCAAAGCCCTGCCAAAGCCAATTAGCTGTGTTTAATACCCTTTCTCCCAGTGGAAGTGGAGGGACAGAGCTCTGGGCTGTTGTAATTAGACTTTGTTCCACGCAAGACGCAGCCGAGTCGCTCCAGAGTTTGAAGTGTTTCAGTCGCTGCAGAGTTTCAGCACGAGTGCTCCAGTGAAATGAGATTCTCGAGCACAGGATCATGTCTCATGCATTTTAATCCCTAAACAGGTAAAATACTGCCAGAGCTGAGGGTAACTTGCCCCTCTGGCAGCAGTTGCAGGCTGTTACCTGTTAGTGGAACAACTGGGAGGCAGCACACATTGTCCTGACGTACTACTGTCACTATTTTCATGCTCATTCTCTCCCCAAATGCTTTAAAAGTAAATACATAATTACAGTGATTTTTTTTTCCCCTCTCTCCTTTCTGAAATAGAAAACTGCCAAAGGGGCAGAGGAGTTTTTCCTCACAGCAGATGTTAGTGTGCATCTGGCTCCGTGTGAGCTTGAGCAGCGCAGTGGGTTAGGAGTTGCCAGAGAATGCAAAGTGGATCTGCAGGTATATAAACCTGAGCTATTTAAAAATAATAAACTCACACAGCTGGGGCTTTTATGGTTATTTCCTGGTAGTTAGAAGAGCCCAGAGCTCTGTGTCAGGAGGACTCTGAGGTGTCTGTGCCGTGCTGAGGATTGGGGTGTCAGCTGCCGACAGCAGAGCTGGTGCTGCCAGTTCTCCCTCAGGCACCTTGTGGTGGGCAGCACTTTCTTGCAGTGTTTCCTCATTGGTGAGCTCAGGTTGTCCTTTAGGGGGGTGTTATTACCTTCTGCACATGCTGTGGCACCCATCTGTCCGGACAGGTCTGCTCCAGGTGCCATTGCAGACTCTCCCAGAGGGAGAGGGTGGTTGCACAGGACTGGGGGTTTGCAGGCTGGATTCCTCTCCTGTTACCTGGATTACCCCTCTATGCTCCCAAGCATCCCCCCAGCCCATCAGGGTCCAGCAGCAGCAGGAAGGTGCCCCCCAGGCAATGCCCTCCTGCTACCATGACTTAAATTATGCAGCAAAACAAAGACCCGGTTTTGGTTTAATTTTCCTCCTGTATTGTCTGTTATTGTAGAAAAGGCTTCAATTTCGAATTACAGGAGTGATAGCCAGTTAATGTGGTACAGTGGGAGGCCGGAGTTGCTGTTGCTATGGCAATGGAGTTCGGCTCATTTGTTTTGTAGATGAGTAATTACTACGCAATTAGAGTAGGCTAAAAATAAAGGAGCCTTTTGTTCCTTCTTACTCATTAATATTAATAAAAGACCTGTCCGGGCTGTGGTAAACAATTAATGCAGATGTGGTTGCCCATGGTAAAAGTAACAGCAGCTTTCCTGCTCCTTGGCGGGCGGCGAAGGCGCTGGCATGGCCTGGCTCAACTCTTCCTTCATCTGAAATGGAAAATGGTTAGAGAGGGGTCTGTGTTATCCCAGCATCCAAGCTTTAGCTCTTATTTGCCGGTTGGATGGGTGATAATAAGTGTTAAAGCTTAATGTGCAGGCAGGGACAGCAGGTACAGCGTTTGGGTCAGAGCCCGTGACACAGCGAGCGCCTGCAGCGCACCAGGGGTGTGAGGGGAACGCGCCGGCAGCGGTTCCTGATGCAGACAGCTCTTCATTCATCCCCTTGGATAAATACCAGGGCTGGAGCAAGAAACCCAAAAACCCAAGCACAGGCAAAGATGAGTGTGGTGCCACTGTAACAACTCCAGTACGGCACAGTTACAAACAAAGCAAAAAAGAGTGGAAGGAAACACTCGCAGGCATTTGATGTGAAGTAAAGAGGAAGAGAGTAGGTTTAGACTGGATATTAGGAAGTTCTTTACTGTGAGCGTGGTTGCCCAGAGAAGCTGTGGCTGACCCATCCCTGGAAGTGTCCAAGGACAGGTTGGGCAGGGCTTGGAGCAGCCTGGGCTAGTGGAAAGTGTCCCTGCCCATGGCAGGGGGTTGGAACTGTATGATCTTTAAAGTCCCTTCCAACCCTTCCAAGTATGTTAACATTAAGCACATTAGATTTTAAATTAACTGTAAAACCAGTTAAATTGGTAGAGAAACCAGTTAGAAATGTGACTTGACAGTGTTTATTTGCCCCTGTGGTTTATTTGTGTGTCCCAACGCAGCCAATGAGCATTCAGTGCAGGCAGGGAGAGGCAGCAGAGCAGAGCAGGGACCTTGGGGGCTGTGGGGTGGTCACCCCCTCCCTGCATCCCTGAGGTGCTCAGCACCCCTGGAAAATGCCATGAGGAAGGCAGAACCTCTCCAGTGGTCAAGTATCCCAACCCAGAACCCCGAGTGCTGTGCTGGGGGGGCTGTGGACACACAGAGCCACATCCCTCCCAAACTGTTTAACTAATGGAGGGAATCGTAGCAGAGCCTTTGTAAGGTCGACATTTGTTTGTTGTTAAGGATCTAATTAGAAACATGAGAGGAAGCTGAATGGCTGCTTGCTCGGCTAATTAGCGACATGCACGAAGACCACTTTGAACTTCAAGGACACAAAGCTATTAGCGCTTACATCAAAAATGGATTAAACTTCTGTGCTTTTATAATGATTAAAGATGAGCCGCTTGAGAGGAAATCCTTTTGTAAGGCTGTGACAAGAGCTGGCTCCCTGATTGCAGCTCCTACAAGCGAAGCTTTGTGTGGCCTCCGTGTTGCACTTGGCCCGGCACGAGTGACTCCGCTAACGCGCGGGATGGAAAATGGGATTGGGCAATAAATATTGATTGTTGGCAGAAAATTACAGCCGAGCTGCAAAGCACAGCTATTGGTCCTGCTGCATAACTGCAGGAATTAGAACAGCTGGGCTTGAATGAGTTGAATTTTGTGTCTTTTCTTCTGTAAATTGATGCACATCAGCAGCCACCAGATGTTGGCTGGTGCCTCGGGTGGGTTAAGTGCAGTATTTAGTAGAAGCAGGGTCTCCCATGCACAGGAGGCGCAGCAGTGGATTTGTAAAACACCTGCACCAGGTGAATTTTTAGCTTGCCCAATCCTGTGGAAGGCACCCAGATCTTACTTTCTGCTCATCTGAGGCAGTTCAGTGCTTGGTTTGTGTGTCCATGCCTCTGCCTGGCACCGGTGCTGGGGCTGGAGGAGCTGTCCCGCGGCAGGAGGACACTGGGGTTGCAGCAGGAGCAGTTGCCACAGGATCCCAGGTGCCATTATCACCCCCTGTGCCCAGCTGGAGGGATGGGTGGGCAGCACTCAGCCCTCCCTCCCGGTTCCCGCTGACTTCCAGCGGTAATTGCCGAGCAGGAGCGAGCTCACCACCCACTGCTTGCTGTCGTTACCCTGCCATGTTTTGATGTGTGAAGCCGTTTCCAAAGGGGCTGCAGAGGCAGAACAACCTTTGAAAGTGTGACTGCAGCTAGAAAATAACGTACAAATAGTACCTTGTTAGGGCAGATCTTGGTGTCTCTCGGCCTCATCACCACTTATTTTGCTGATGAGCCCCACAGTTGTTTTATTTCCCTTTTTCCCTGCAGGGCCAGTGTAGCTGCAGGGGAGGGATAACCTGGGGCAGTGTGGCTGCTCCCCATTACAGAGCGTGTCGGGGTGACAGGGAAGGCACAGCGCTCGCGTTTGATTTTCCAGAGTCAGGACTGAGCCAACTGTCATAAGTAAAATATCTGTAGCTCTTCACACTTGCAGAGGAGCCGTGTCTGCCACAGGGTTCTTACAGAGAGGAGTTTGCTTTTCAAGTCTGCTTGGGAAAAGCAGGAGCAGAGGGATGTGCCTCGCAGGTCTCCATGAGAGATGTAATACATGGCACCTCTCATCGTGACACTGGGGTTATTTGTTTTTCTGGTTTGTCTCCCTCTTTCTCTTTCAGCAAGTTAGGAGCTGTTTGTACCTTGTTATTCTCCAGAATATCTGTGTGTTTCCAGCTCATTATTTCTGAGACATCTGTGAGTTGGAGCATTGATCTGAGTTTGAGGTGTGCCACGTGCTGCCTCCGACAGAAACCAGTGCTCTGTAAAAGCTCAGACACAAGAAAGCAATGTTTCCAATGGCTCAACCTGGCCACAAGTGAAGGGGTTTGGAGCTGTATGTGAGGGGATTGGTGTAGGAAAAAAAGAGCTTGAATGTGAGCATTAAATTCTCAGGGCTGTGCCAGTGCACTCTTGCAGCCTGAATAGGCCACCAAGAACCAGGAGCACCAACATCTTATTTCAGACTGGCATTAATTTGTACATCCAGTCCCCAGTAAATCACATGCTGGTTGTTAGCAGCTCTGAAAAGCAAGGTACAAGCTCCCATTAACTTCAGCCCTGACTGCACAAAGAATTAGCTTTGGCCAAGCGATCTGTAACACGGGTGCAGTGCTGCTAATTATATTTATAAGGCTCTAAGCACTAATGATGTAAGATTTGCATGCAGTGCTGAAGTTCTGCTGGTTATTTAAAGTATCAGCATCACGCTGGGAGTGCTGGTCTGTTGGCCATGCATGTGACAGTGTGGCCATTAGTGCTCACGCTCCAGGACACATGGGATCCCCGAGGAAGGTGTGATCATCCCTGTGCCACTTGCCGTGGGTTTGCTCTAATGTCCTCTGCTGTGGTCGTGCTTGGATGGTTTCAAAGGCAGCACAGCAGGCTGGAATGCCTGGGAACAGGTGATATTCCTTCTGTGACAGTCTTCTCTTAAAATCCAGCAGTAGATGGACCCAAGTGACTCAAATTCATAAAATTGTAGAATCCTAGAAGGGGTTAGATTGGAAGGGACCTTAAAGACCATCTAGTCCAAGACCCTTGCCATGGGCAGAGATGCTTTCCACTACATCAGGTTACTCCAACCTGGCTTTGAAATTAAATGCCACCAGAGTGTGAGGCAGTCCCTGTCCCAGCTGGGCTGCTCAGTCCCCTGCCCCCCATCCCCTGCCTGCTCCCATCCCTGACGGCAGCCTTCGATGTTATTATATCATTTACTCCTCCAAGCTGGAAGATGATGTTTGCAGCATGTTCTATGAATTTTTCATAAAGATAGAAAAACAACCTAATCTTGTGAGCTTTGAGTCTTGGTGGTGGGTAATGGCTTTGATTTAAAGCATTTTGTCTTAATGATAGTTATATTGAAAATTTCCTGCTGCTTTCAAGCACGTTTAGTTATTATCATAAACATTGATGGTAGAAATGCCTGCCAAATTGTGCGTGGCTGTTTATGGTAGATGAGAGAGTCATCCAGAAATTAGAGAGCTGGATCAACAAGTTGTGAAGAAGCCTGTTTGTACAGGAATCCACCCTGGAGATGGTGGGACAAGGCAGGAATGAGGATGGTCTTGGAGGAGAGAAAGAGCTGGGGATGACCAGCACTGGGTGTAGAATATGCTTGACATGAGATGAAAAATGGATTTCTGATGAGAATCATAGAATCATACAATCATTTAGGTTGGAAAAGTCCTCTAAGATCACCGAGTCCAACTTTAACCCCACACTGCCAAGCCCACCACTACCTGCAGAGCCACTCGACCCTGTGCATGGCTGCCCAGGGACAAGGAACCCCCTCTCCAGGAGATGCCAGCAGCCAACAGGAGTCCTTAGACAGGTGTCTGGGAGTGTTGGTTTAGTGCTGACCAACTCACCCATGCAGGCTTGGGGTCCCAGTGTGGCCCACGGACCCCATGTCTCTGCAGGGTGAAGGCAGGGATGTGGGTGCCTGTGGATGGGGAGAAGCTGGGGCGGTTCCAGCTGGCTCTGTTCTGCTCTCAGGTCCTTTCTCAAGTGCAAAACATATTTCTGACTGTGGTAACAGGGTGCTATATCTCATCCTGAATATCCTGCCTCTGCTCAGAGAGGAAATCCAGTAAATCGTGGTGGTTTCTTTCACACGTGAGGATTTCCTTGCCTGTGCACCGTGGCAGGGAAGGCAGCCACACATTTCTCCAGCCACATTCTGCACCCTTCCTCACCTTTTTTTTTTTTTTTCTAACTTTTGAAATACTCATATTTGTTATTGCCCCCCCGCCATAATGGTGTTTGAATCTTTGGGTTTTGGTGCTGTAGGAGAGGAAAGTGTCACCAAAGGCTCCGGGTGGACTGTGTGCAGGGGACAGTGATCCCCAGGCAGTGTCTGTCTTACTGCTCTGTCCATATCTCCCCTGGTTTGTTTCCTTTGAACTACAGCTTATTTTAGTGGTGCTTAAAACTGTTTATTTGTCATCAGGTCTCATTTACTAGCCCCCAAAGGCCTGACTGTCAGCCTGGTACCATGTGGGTTCCCCTTGTAGGACAGTAATGTCAAAATCCTCACGTTTCTTCTCCTTTCCCCTCCCTCTTTCCCTTCATCATTGGTGCTGAACGGAGTTTATTTGGGTGAGATTCCAGCATCCAGCTTGTTGTGCTTTACCCAGCTGCCCTCCCTGCCCCCACGGCGTTGGGATCCTCGTTAGTGTAACACGGCCCTTGTAAGGCAAATGTCAGCAGGAACCCTGACTTTGCAATTTCTCAAGAGTTCATCGAGAGAGAGTTTATCTTTCAGTGATGACCTTTCTTGTTGAACACGGATTAACGTGTGAGCAGGGTCTGTGTTAACATGGCTGTTTGCAGGAGCAGGCACTGGATGCACGTCCCTGCACCCAGCCTTGAGCCTCCTGCCCCTGCCTCAGCCTGGGCTGCCAGGCTGTTTGGGGTTCCAGCTCTTGGCTCCTTGACATAAATCACTTGTTGCCTGAACACTGAAAATCATCTTAGACACATGTTAGATGGGGATAAAGACAGCTCTGCTGAAGGACGCCAGGAGGAATCTGTAATAAAGCAGCCTTGCTGCCTGAAGAGGTGCAGCACTTGCTGTGCCAGCCCTGCACAGCAGCTCCCAACTCCACCAGCGCCGACACTTCGCATTAAAAAAACGCCTGTTCTGGGGCTGATTTATGAACCTACATTTTTTATAATGTTTTGTGCCCCATCTTGCTTTTTCCCTCTCTGGTTTTCAGCACTCCCCGAGGCACCATGACACTGGGCAGAATAAGCCCGAGGCTCCCCAAAGCCTGTCCCTCTGGCCTGCAGGCAAACGTTCACCTGCTGATCAAAATTCACTGGCTCAGAGCCTTTTCTATAAGAAAACCACAGCAAATTCAAAGTGAAGCGAGCAAGACATTATACTGCCCTGTTCCCATCACTGCCACAGCTCCTGACTGCTGGCCCTTGATCTCCATCAGTGTAGGAAGGAGCTTCTGTAGCCCAGAGGATGGAGGATCACTGGGGCTGAAGATAAAAGGTGGTTGGCTGTGACTTACAGGCACATCTAATCTTTTCCACATCTCTGCTGACCTTGATCTATCACAGGGCTTCCAGGGGACACTTGGGATTGCAAATTATGCATAGAGGAAGCTTTTGAGCTGGAGGCACTTAACCACAGCCTCAGAGCTGTGCAGTCGCCCGGTGCAGGATGGCTTCCTGTGCAATTGGTTGGGAAATGGGACCAGAACCTTTTGGGGCGTGTTGGAAATGGGTCCTTTGCCAGGATTTCCTGAGTGCTGGCAGTCCTTGCGAGGGGAGGAGATGCCCCTGCCAGCCCCCAGGCAATGCTGAGTCAGCCTGGTGGGTACTCCCAGCAAACCAAAGTCTGGAGATTCATGGTCAGCTCAGGCAGTGCCTCTGCTGGGACCGGGCAGCAGGTCAGGCCCACATTGACTGGTATCAGGATATGGTCAGTGGTTCCCTCCCCTCCTGGGGCAGCACAGTCCCCTGACAGTTCTTCAGTAGTGAACTTCCAGATGTCTGCCCTGAATCCTGTTCTTGCTGTGAGTTGTCAGTGGCCGGGGGAAAGTCTCCAATTCCTTCCAACCTGCAGGGAGTTGGTGTTAGTGCTCTGTGATTCCACAGCCCACGACAGCCATGGCACTTGCACAGCTCCTGCCTCCTCACAACTTTGTCATAATGACACGTCTCCAAAAAGTCTTAACTTTTCTTGCTGAAGCAGTGTCTGGAGTCTGGAGGATTTCAGACATTTTTTCTTCTTCCTTTGAGTCTCAGATTGTTCCCGGTTTGTGTAAAACAAACTTGTTTCCAGGTATTTTCTTACAAGAAAGCATCAGGATTTGTGTGCTGGGGAAGTTGTTCAAGGTCCCCTTTGCTGTTGTTTCTGAGCCATGGTAAAGGTGCCTCTTGCTCCATGTGAGCTCACCTGAGCTCTTGGAAGAAGACAAATACTTGGCAACCAAGCACGGCTGAGCAAATCATTAGAATGTGGCTTTCTGAGGCGTGCTGAACCTCCTGCTAATTATGGGAGCTTTCTGTTTCATTTATTGGATCTGGAGTGAAGTGTTGGCTCTGGAAAAGCTTCCAGCCCTTTCTGTAGAGTTTTTCAGGCATCACATGGAGCGGTGCCAGGGCATGGCAGCCTCTGCACAGCCTTTGCCATGCCTGTTTTCCATGGGCACTCCTGTGAGCAGTGTGGAGCATTCAACCCATGGTCAGTAGGTGGAAAATTACCTTTTTCTTACATTACCTACCTGCAGTCAGGACTTTGAATAAACCAGTACCAGGTCTTCCTGCAGGTATGAAAGTCATATTTCCAATCCTAGAGATGCAAATGAGAGTGCCTGGGGTGGGATGTGGACGGACAGAGCATCTCTCTGACTCCTCAGTCTCCATTTGCTGTTCTCAAGGTTTCAGGACACACAAGTGTACCCTTGTCACTGTGCACCGGTTAGTGGCACAACCCTGTCCCTCTGGATGCCACAGTGATGTCTGTCTGTCCCTGCCCATGCCCCAGGGTGGTGGTGATGGCCTTCCCTGGTGCTGCCACGGGGTTTACAGGAGTATTTTCCTAACAGGATCCCCCTCTCTGTGCCGTGTCCCAGTGTTGTGCTCCTGCTGTCACTCACACTGGCCAACTGGGTTTTCTGTGTGACTTGGCAGGAAAATTCACATCCATTTTATTGAACAAGAAGGAGGAAAAAAGGGAAAAGTGCTGGCTTCTAGTAATAAAGGGCTTTGGAACATCTCAGCTGGATATTTTTCTTCACGAGTGAGAAGGCCAAATGTTATCTTGACATTTAATCTTTAATAATAAAAAAGGCACTTTGTTTGCCAGCAAAGTCCAAAATCTGTTTACTCTCTGATGCCTTATTTCTTTTAACTTGCTAGCTTAGATGTCCTACTTACCCTCCCCTGTTACCAGTTCAGAGCTGCAGTGAATCATTTATTCTGTAAAATTGACTTTCCTGTCACCACAGAGCCACCAACTGCAGGGTGACCTTTTTTTTGACCAGTTAATTCATCCTTTTGAAAACTGGGGACCCCTTGCAAGGGAAGGGGCCAGGGCAGGACAGGTGGTGGCTCCACAGCAGGTCAGGCTGAGCCCACCACAGCCCATGTGTGGTGCTGCCAAAGCCAGAGCACAGGGCTTGCTCCTTGGTTGGCTTCCATGCCCAGGAAAACCTGCAGGCGAGGGGCAGTGCAGGCTGCCAGGCTTTATGACCCGCTGTAGTGCTTAATGAAGATCGTGGGAAGTTGCAGCCAGAGGAAAAGGCTGAAGAAGTCTTGGTTCAGCCTGGAAGGCTGGTGATGGAGGTGATGGGTTGGGTGCCTGGTGGGGGCACCCCGTGGTTTGGGCCCCGTTGGCCGTTCATGTCTCGGGGCTGCCCACGGTGGGGACACCGTGAGGCCCCAGTGGGTGTGGGGGGACCGTGCTCTGTGTGCTCCTGAGGGACCTTGCAGGTACCACCCAGGTGTAGCTCCAGCTTCCCGCAGCCATCTCCATCCAGCTCCTCCCCGTCCGCTGACTTTTCTTTCGCATCGAAACTTCTTGTTCATAAATTCTACATCCAAGAGCAGCCGTGAGAAATGCCAGAAGCCTGATCATCTAACATGCTTTAATACCTAAATCTCTTCTTTAGTGTCATTCTTATTTACATTGTTTTTCTTTCTCAAAAAAAAATAAATAAAGGGAGGAAAAAAATAAAATTTTCTTTTACTTCCACATTAGGAGGTGAGTTGTCATCCACCCTCTGGAATTATTTTTTGCTTTTGATCTTTATTTATTTGTTTAATTTTGGTTGATGTCCCAAGCATGGTTTTGGAGACGAAGGTAGGTCTTCGCTCTCCAAATCAAAAGGAAAAAAATTAAATAAAACAACACTCTCCTTGGTCATATTTAAAAGAAAAAAATCCAAACTGTTCCATTCCATACCATTTAAAGAAAAAAAAAAAATCAACTACTGAATTATTTCTACAGCTTACTGATCTAAAAGGGCGGGTTTTTTCCAAAAGTATCGAATGGATCCAAAAAAACCAATTTTCCTAGATGTGATTGAAGTTATTTGCTGTCAACATTTTAATATCAATATTACCACAATGTGTAGTCTCAAACTAGTTCCTTTGTAGTTTGCATGGGATGTGAATGCTGTCTCGGCGTGCCCAGACCTAGAGAACTTGTTACTACTGCATGAGCATCAAGTCAGATGTTGAAAAATACCTATTATATTTTGTGATAATTTGGTGAAAATGAGCACCTCCAGTCTCTGGTTGCAGTAGTGTGTTGAATGATTGTTCTTTTTTTTTTTTTATATATATCCATATATATATTTTTGGAGCTCTAAGCTTCGTAGTAGTCCGGGCTGACTCTTCTCCAGTACTTGCTCTCCTCTCGCATGGCCTTGGTTAAGTGTTAGAATTGGGCCTAGGCTGTTTATTCTGGTGTTTGGCTTTGTAATACCGGTGCATGCCCGGCGTCTGGCCTCATACCCAGCTTTATTCTCTGCACACCAGTCTTGAATAGCTACAGTGCTCAACCGAATTTTGGCGCACCCGCTTCCCCGGCAGGCTCCAACCCAGCGCGACCCGGAGGCTTCCCCGGGGCCAACAGCCCCGGGCCCGTCGCGGATCTCTACGGCACGGCCAGCCAGGACTCCGGCGTGGGTAACTACATAAGCGCCGCCAGCCCGCAGCCGGGCTCCGGCTTCGGACACGGGATCGCCGTAAGTACCGCGCGCCGGCGGGGACGCGCTGCCCGGGCCGGGGGTGCTGGAAACGGTGTTGGGAGGGGGTTCTCTTGGGGTTTGGTGGTGGTGACCTGACGGTGAGTGCAGTGCCTTGCTGCCGTAACCTGTGAGAGCTGTGCCCAGCCACCGCTCCGGTTACCAGTCTGGAATCTTCGGAATCATCAGTCACAGAATCATCGAGGTTGGAAAAGACCTCCAAGGTCATCAGTTCCAACCGATCGCCCCCTTGTCAACCAGGCTGTGTCACAAATTGCCACACTTCCAGGGATGGGGACTCCTCCACTGCCCTGGGCAGCCCATTCCAGTGCTTAACCACTCTTTTGGTGAAGAAATTATTCCTGATATCCAACCTGAACCTCCCTTGATGTAAACACTTGTCTGGAGCCTTCCACAGCCAGACCTGACACGTCTCAAAGGGGGAATATTTAATAATTACGGGATTTAAATTCCTGCTTATCCATATGGGCTTTATATCAGCCCAGCCACCCGTCCTGGCAGATAGAGCAGCAGTCCCTTGCTCCCACCTAAATCAGCTCATTAATTCAGCTGGTGGGACCCCCTGGTTGGCCACAGCCACCCTGGTGAGGGAGCGGCCGTGTCCTGCTGCCCTTCACCTGTTTGCTGAGCTCTGGAATCACTTCCAGCCAGTCATGGCATCACTCACAGTCCCTCAGATCTGCAGGTTATGAGCAAGTGGCTTCTGCTCCGCCGTCGGGTCACCGGGAGGTGCCTCCTAACGCCGCGTTGGGTCTGCGATCGCACTAATGAGGGCACAGATTGGCTTAACCAGGCTGCACGTGGCTGTGGCACTGTGTGTGAGCATGAATGGGGCTGCCTCCGCCGCCGCTGGCACTCGCCCAGACTCCGTCTGCATCGGAGGCTCTTGCCATTTTTGGAGTATAATTATGAGGATTTTTGTTTGTTTTTTCCTCTTGTACAACGAGGAAGTACAGAGGCTCCCCTGAGGTTCCCTCAAACTGGGTGGAGAACTCAAGTCCCTGATGGAATTGGATGGGGGGGAGTGGGAGTGTAGTGCAGACAAACTTCCTGGAGTTGTGTTACTTCCTTTGCATAAGCAACCGGTACCCAAAAAAGACCAACAAACCCTCTGCCTCCCTTTGTGCCCTTGTGCTCCGTTCCCATCCTGCCCCTCCCATGGTCACACTGGGGACTTGACAATCCCTGTGGATCAGTTCTAGTACCAAACATGGAATATTGCTGCTCTGCTAGGAGCTACATCAGTTTAAACTGCCACCTCTCACCACTTAAAACACCCCCTGTTTCCATTTTTCACCTAAAGAGAAAGACCTGTTTGTGCTTGAAAACTTGGGCACTTTGGCCTCAACAATATCCCAGTTTTTCAAGTGATAGGATGTGAGGTCCAAGGCTGGGTATCTGGATTTGTCTGCACTAACTCCCCCAAACCATTTTATAATTAACTTGCAGATTGGCAGCCTCTTAATTCCCCCAATAACTGCAAAGAATCCCATAGCTTTTTTTACATACGTATTTATTTAACACTCTCCATTTACTAACCCTGGTTTAAAAATAAAGAAGGGAAGACCCCAAAGCTTATTTTTGCACCTGGGGGAATGAGAAGATGATGGTCTTGGAAAGGTAACCATAGAGTTGAGCACACCTGGTGACCAGAACAGCTCTTGGAAATCCCTATTCATGCTGGCAACACAGTCTTTCAAGTCCTTTGATAATTTCTTGGCAAAATTAATAATCAGCTGTTCCCATGTATAGAGCACTGATGAACTTAACAATTGTACAATTTTAGGGACCTTTGATTGCAACGGCTTTTACAAATGGATACCATTGAAACGTTACACATGGTTGGTTGCCATCTCACTTGGAGGTATTACAGTATATCCCATTTGTACTTTGTGCTGAACTACCATCTCCCCTATATTTACTTTAAGTGAACAATTTTTTATCTTCATTTCGTCTTTCCTTGGCCTTTAATCATTCCTTTCTGTGATTTGTGTTACTCAAATCAACCTCACAGGTTGGAAACTGGTAGACAGATCCAGAGCTACCCCCCCCAAAAGTTACTTTTTCATATTCATCATGCTTTGTGCAATAATTTGAGAAGCAGGAAGTCCTGCAGAAAACCCAGAAAGCTGTGGGGAATCACCCCAGGGCCAGCAGCCAGCAATCCCAGTGGGATCAGAGATCTGCTCCCAGTGCACTGGTCTAAAAATAGCTGAGCCCCACTGCTTTACTATGGAGAAACCATCATTCATAATTAAGTGCTGTACCAAATATTACAGCTAAAAGATAACATTGTAAGTCGTAACCATAGAGCAATTATCAAGATTAAAAAAAAATTAAACCTGAGCAAATTAAATTAAAGACATTACCTGAGCACCGCGGCCCTGGATCGCTGCCAGTTTCCTACCCTTTGAACTAAGCTCGAGTTAATTAAATGTTTAATTTTTATTTTTTATTATTATTTGGCCTTTGGCATATTCGTCTTTGCAAACAAATACTCTTAACACCCGGAATGGAATAGATTAGAAAATGCAGTTGGAAACAGAAGTTATCCCAGTTAAATGGCACAGGTTTACCTGCAGAGTGCTGAGCCCTGGCAGGCAGATGGAATGGATACTACAGGTTTTATTTCCCTGCCTCTTACCCAGCACTACCTGATCACTGTCACGTTTTTTACGTTCAAAAATCAGTCTACAAAATCAGAATTACAGTTAGTCAAGGGGCTGGGAACTGGAGAATGGTTGGAAGCTTTAAATTACATAAAAACAGATTCATACCTAAACACTAGTGGATAAAAGGGGTTTCTCTTTACTCTCCATCTCCACACACACATCCCCAAGATTACCTGACATTGATTTGCTCCAGCAAGGAGTACTGTTTATGGGAAAGGAGAAAGTACCATAAGCAGTCCTGCTTAATCCCAGCTCTTACTTGCACGTATCGGTGTCTGTTCGCCGATCGATTTGTCAGAGTCCTTCACGTTTTCTGGGCCGTCAGCCCTTGGAAGAGCGAGGTGGTACCCGAGGCCGACTGGAGCCTGGGCAGAACATCATAACTCAGGGTAATAACGCGCGGTGACGGCGCCGTCACCAGATTGATGGGCTGCAATCACTCGGCTCTCACCACGGCACATCCCCGTGGCCATCAGTTACTGCCCAGTGTTAAGGCTCAAACCATTAGCGACTTAAAAACAAAGTGCTTTTAATGTTGCTCATTACTAATTAAAATGGATTTTGAGAGGAGGAAATGAGCCTTATTATTAATTCCTCAAGGAACACTGAGTTTGAGATCCTGGTGGCTGTGGCACTTCCCGCAGCAGCCGGGCCCTCGCCTGCCCCGGCTGTCCCCACATCCCTGGAGCAAGATGGGGCTGTAGGGGCTGAATTTGGCTGAGCTGTGGGTTCTCAGGGCAGGAATCAGCCATAGGGAGTGAATTTGGCTGAGCTGCAGGTCCTCAGGGCAGGGATCAGTTCCCACATCCCTGTGGGGTTCTAGTGGGACCTTACCCTGAGCACGGCTGTTTGGGAATGGGTTTTGGAGGTCATCCCAAATCTGTGACCAGGGAGTGTCCTCCCCACAGCCAGTCCTGCTAGCAGCTGCCTGCAGAACCAGTCCCTAATATTTATATCTCTTTTATACATTATATATCTCAGCGTTAAGCACCAGCAGGGACGGAGTATTGGAAGCTGAAGCCTCTGTTATAAAATAAATCCTGGCTGCTGCAGTGTGCCCGAGTAGGAGTTGTCACCTTCCAAGTACTTTAGAGAGAACTCATTTTACCAAAGCTGTGTAAATTCCTGGCGTAACAGATGCCTGAGGAAAAGGTTTTGTCCTTCCCATGTATCAAGTCACATTTTTACTGTCCCTAAACCAGCCCACCCCTCAGCTAAGCCCAGCCTGTCCCCAGTCCACGTTTAGCTGGGATGGAACTGGAAAGTGAGAGCAGGGAATACATGAGATAATACCCTCTCTTGGGAGGGCTGTCCAGGGAACACCTTGGCATTCCAGCCTGTCACTCTGCATCCACTCTCAGCATGGATCAGAGCAGGCTGTGGCTTTGCAAAGCGTTTGCAAACACTTTGGGGTTCTTTTTTGTTAAAAATCCTAATTGACCTCAATTAACTGTCCCTCTCCCCATGTCCATGTCCACCTTCTCCCCTCGCAGAGTCTCTCTGGATGTCCGGGCAAGACGGGGCGAAGTTTCTGAAGGGGCCCACGGTTGGGTGATCTCATCAGACTTTGAGCACTACATCATTATCATCATCATCTTCACCGCCAACACAAACTGGAGGTGGCACTCGAAGGACTTGAGTTGTTTAAAATCTCTCTCATCATCTCATGAATCTGCTGTACTATAAAAACAACAGCTTTTAAAAGTATGTATATAAAACCCATTTCTTGTTCGTTTTATTTTCTCGATGGGTTCCCCCCCCCCCTTTTTAAACCTCTCCAAACCCACATTTTTTCGTAGCGTTTGACATAGTCTCGTAGCCACGTAGTTGGAATTCTTTGTGTATCTAGCGAAGCCTAACCATAGTGTAACTGTTATATTAAGGGGTTTCTTTGGTTTTTCTTTCCCACCTCCCCCCCCTTCCTCCCTGTTTTACGCAGTTGTTGTTGCTTAAAGGATGCTGAGATGGTGACAGGAGTCTCAGCCGCCGGTCCCGGCTCTGCCGCCGCCGCGGGGGGAGCGGAGCCGGCGGTGGGCACGGCACGGGGGGGGCCGGTGGGGCACGAGGGGGGGTGAGCAACAGGTTCTCTAGCCCTTCTTTTCCTTTGTGGCGTCTTCGTTAACTCTAATTCTCTCTATTTTCGGCAATAAGGCGAGGGCGACAAACTTTTTGCGCGTCCTTTTTTTCTATAAGTGCTTTTTTCTGTTGAAAGAGGTGATATAAGGTTTTTTGAAAATTGTGAATTCTGAAAAAAAAAAAAAAAAAGAAAAAATAATAAAATGCTGTAAATACAATTCCATTAACTACATAGAAACTATTAAGAAAGAGAAATACAAAACCTATTTTTGTGATGGAGTCAGCCTAAGGCAGTTTCTCTATGAAAATGGAAGAAAAAAAGACAAGGACGTTGTAGCCTTTTGGAGCGACTGCAGGAGCTGGCCCGGGGTGGGTCGTGATGCTGTGGGACCCTCCCAGCTCTCCCAGTTCAAACCAGCAGCTTCGCTCTCAGACGTGCACAGCTTACAAAGGAACAGTCTAGTGGTATTTTTTATTTTAATTTAAAACCTGCTTTTTCCCAAGACTGATCAAGAAGCTACGATTTTTCCTACTTAACGTATTTACGGTTCAAAGCACACCTTTGTTTTGTTTGTTGGTTTGTTGTTTGTTTTTTTTTTAATTATTTTTCAGTCATTGTTTTAAACTAGATCAAACTTGCTGTCCAGTCATTTCAGCCGCTCTGGGCACCCTGCACAGCCCGGGGTCGTCCCCGCTGCGGGCAGAGCGGTGTCCAGCTCACATGGTTTCCTTTATTATCCATCACTTTCTGTATCAACAAATTAGGAAGGCAACTTCGGTTGGTTTTGATTTCTATTTTTTTTTTTTTTTGGGAATACCTCAGTGCTACAAGTTTCACCCTAGAAGCAACGGAAGATTTTAATTTATTGTAGTTGTAAACAGAATTTAAAAGAAATAAAGTATAAAACATCATTGCACTGTGACTGGTAGGGGAAAAACTGACAGTTTCCTATTTGCACATGTTTAATATTTGGCTGTTATATATATGGTCCTCTGTTGGGGGAGGAAACTTATGAAGGATATTTTTTAATTTAATTTTTTTAATATTGGTAAATAGGCCTGCAACAGCAAACTAGAAGTACAACATGGTAGGTGGCATTAAGAACATACTGTAGTGTGGATATATTTCTTCTTTTTTTAACGTAATATTGACAAGTTTTATTAATATTTTTTTAAATTGTTACGTTTATAAATTTGGTACTTTAGGTACAGCCAGTATAAGACACTGAATGCGACATTTGTTAAAAAGAGCTGCTGCACTCCTATTTTTGTAAATTTTACTAACAAGTAGACTAATGTAGACATTCAATAGACAAGGTAGAGCAAGGCATCTTTAACAAAAACAAGGCACCATACTGCTAACCGAAAGGAGAAAACCTTGTTTTTCTTGTTTTTAAAATAAAAATCATGCTTTTTATGTAATATTTTAGGTTTTTTTCTTATTTCAGAACAACCAGGTTTAAGCAAAATGCTGGACGCTTTTTAAATATTGAGACTTGATCAAGTAATAAAAGAAATAAAACGATTCTTTAAAAAATAAAAACGTTAAAAAAAAAAAAAGAGAACACGGAAGAACCAAATTCCCTGTGATTCAATGTGCCGTCAGGGAATTTTTTATTGCTATTTTGTCAATGTTGATGATGTACTGTACTACCAGTTGGTTTTCCTCTCCATTCCCTGTCACCTCATAGAATATTCTTTGTTGATCATTGTTGTATGTTAATAGTGTATAAAATGGCTTATCTTGTAAGAGTGCTGTCCTGATGCTAGTGTAGTGAATTCTTCCCCCCCTCTTTCTCTCTTCCTCTTCTAGTACATATTGGTAGGTGTATCGTAATTAAGGTTAAAAATTTAGATGTAGTTATTCAGATTTAGGACCAGTAAGGATAGAACTTTCTCTTATTTAAGAAAAAAAAAAAGCTAATAATTTTGGGAAGGTTTTCCTTTTTTTTTTTCTTTTTTCTTTCTGGTTTTTTTTTTTTCCTCTTGTTTATTATTTTTCTTTTGCTGATCTGATGCGGTTTCAACTAACCAAAGGTCTCACAATGTTAAAAATGCTGGCAAACTCCTAAGGCATTTGTAGATCCCCACCCTTGACTTTGGATAGGGGATGTGCCATACTACCTTAAATGCTAATGCTAGATATGCAAAACTGGATTTTTTTAATTTATTTTTTAAAAGAGGGAGGCACGGTATATTAAAACGATTTTACTAAGAGAAAAAAAAAAAAAAAAAACATATTTTTTTAAGAATGCTCAGAAGAAATTGCTAATCTGTGTGAATATGTTTTAGATGTTTATATACCTTTTGAGAAGTCCCAGTGGCCCATAGCACAAATGTCGTGGAATCCGAGATGTTTTTGATGTGGCTACCTAGACTAAGGTTCACGTTAGTCCCCCACTCATCTAGAAATCCATTTTGAAGGATTTTTTTTTTTCTTTTCTTTTTCTTCATTGGTTTGGGGGTTTTTTGTAATTTTTTTCAGCACAAAGGTTCAGCTCCACCTTTGTTTTATTCAAGCCCAGCGAGTGAAGGATCATGGAATCATGAACTGGTTTGGGCTGAAGGGACCTTAAAGACCATCCAGTTCCACCCCCTGCTGTGGGCAGGGACACCTTCCACTGGACCAGGTTGCTCCAAGCCCCGTCCAACCTGGCCTTGGACACCTCCAGGGATGGGGAGTCCACAACCTCTCTGGGCATCCCTCATTCCGAGGGATATTGCCCTTTGCTTTCCAAATCTCTCACACAGACTCGCTGCCCCCAGAATGACCAAAAAGAGAGATTTCCACCCCACTGGGGGACCTGGGCACCCAAAGTGCCAGCGGGTCCATCCCTGCCCGGCTGTGCCGTGGGACGGGCCATGTCCCCAACACCAGGGACATTTTGCAGGAGCCACAAAACCTCGGGGACCCTCCCCCGTTAAGTAATCCAAGTCCTTTGGGATCAGCTTTATTAAAACTAAGCCTGATCTGTCCTTTGGGGTTTTTAATTTTTCTTATACTTCCTAAATGTTCATTTTGAGTTGAATTTGTAGCTTGGACTTTAAGGTAGCATGGCTCTCTTTGCTGTAAGTTAATTTTTTTCCATTGTACAGCAGCATCTGCTGGTGAATGTCACACATCTTGCTAGGCTTAGTTAAACCATTAGGTAATTGTGGGTGATAACGACCTGAAAGGTGTTGGGATTTCTTTTCTTCCCTGCTCGGCAGCCTGGGATGCTGCTTTCATCCGTAGTGTGAATGAGGGCTAGCGACTCCAGCCACAGTCCCTTCTTGTTTCGTTTCTACCATTCACTCAATGCAACATAATCAATAATAAAGCAATATAGTTTACTACATTTTTACTGAAGGCCAGCCATGGTTCTGTATGATATTGCATATGAAACTGTTTACAAAAACGAAAACCAACACTAACTCATAGCTGTCTTTTATGCTATGGCGATGTCTCTTGGGTGGAATCTTCTGAATTCTTTTTTTTAGTGGTTTGGTTTGTTTTTTTAAGCGAAATAGTTCAAAAGAGAGGAAAAGCTGAGGTTAGAGTTAAGGCGAAGAGACAGGATGCATCGAAGACACACCGGCAGATCCCGGTCTGCGCACAGACACTGTAGAGTTTCCTACGTACAGAATCCAGTCAAACCCGTTGCCGCGTGCGAACACTACGTGAGGAGATTCTGTAAGCTAAGCAATACTTTAATACTGTAATAAAAATTACCAAAAAAAAAAAAAAAAAAAAAACCACCACAACAACAACCACACGGAGGGAAAAAAAAAAAAAAAAAAAAAGGAGTTTTAGTTCGAGAAAGTAAAATCCTCGTGGTCGGTTCTCGGTTCCCCCAAACAAAGTCCGACTGTGTTGTGTCGAGAGCTCCGTGTCCGAGCAGGGCGGGCCCCGGCGCGGGGCCGTCCCCGTCACACCACCCGTGGGCTCGTCTGTCGCGTCGTAGGTAGCAAAACCCCCCCGTCATTCTCTGTTGTACGAGGTCTGAACTCCATCAGTACTAGGATGCAAGTGAGCATTTCAGGTGGTCATAAATGTACCTAAATAAACTATGGCACAGTGGCAGGCCTAGCCCTTCCTTTTATACTTTAGTATGAACTGATGAGAACTTTGGTAGTGACTTTTTTTTTATATATATACATATATATATGTATCTATATATATCAAGCATCTTTCAGGTCTCTGTGTATGGCTTTCTGAAGCCCTGTTGTAAAATACTATGTGGATGGGGGTCTCTCACATCACAGATGTGGAAAGTATAATTTTATATTTGTATTTTCAAATAAATAAGTTTGTGAAAGGTTTCCATCCTCTACTGTGGTCCAGAAATCAATGTGTTTGTCTGACGAAAAAATACAATAAACTGTTTTGAACAGATCCGTGGAGTCCCTTTCATTGGCGGGGGAGGAGTATTTATTCCTGGGAGGGGAGATCAGCCTCACACCCCCAAAACCCCATCACCCCGTTGCCCCTCCTGTTCCCACTGGCAGGGCTGGCCCAGCACAACCAGCAAAATCCATTTCCCCCTACACAGTGCCCCAAGTCTGGTCCCTCATCCTGTGCCCCACCAGGCACTTTTCTGGCATGATCAGCACTAATCCCATTTCCAGGAGGGGCAGCGGGTGGCCATGTGTTCCCAATCCAGTTGGATAAATTCCCACACATCCTTACTGCGTATTTTCCTCATTAGAGTGGCACACACTGTCTGGCTTCACCCCCTCTCTCAGCTCAGATACTCCACCAGAGGCTGTTTCCCTTTGGCACTCAGAATGGAGCGGAGCCAACTCCCCCCTCCCGTCCTCCTTTAGGTCTTAAACATTCACATTATTCCACCTGGGATGACACAAGTTCCTGCAGGTCCCTTCCCGGGGGAGGTCGGGACATGGAATTGGGCAGGGGTGGAGGGGACACTGGAGCCCCACCAGCACCCACAAACCTTCCCACCCCAGCAGCCCCCACCCCAGGGATCACCTCGGGGTCCGGCCGTGCCGGGGGGCTCAGCAGGGACGGTGCCAGTGAAGGTCAGAGCACGGCAGGATGCAGGACAGGCTCTCTGGAAAGCAGTCAACACATCAAGCCCTTAATGGGATTGATGATTAGTGGAGCACCGAGGGGAAAATTAGATTAGAAAAACAAATGAAAATAATTTCGGAAGTCGTGTTTATTTGGGGTTGGAAGGAGCTTCCACTGCGAGGGCTGCAGGAAACGATTTGACTGCAATCCAGAAGAAAAGGAGCACGGGTCTGGAGTACATTAGTGTGGTGGGAGGCAGGGAATAGCAGCCACTTAACCCTGTCATTCAGCAAACATTAGTGAATTATGAGTGTATTATATGTGGGTGATGTGTTTTGTGCGAAGCCCGCGGGCCCACTGTAGCAGCACTGAAATGGGAGTGAGGGTCGGTGTCAAAATGTAAATTTTTATACCGGCTCCAGAATAAAAATAAGATTTTGCATTCGCCTCCCAGCTACTGAAATCAAATTGCAGCCCAAATCAGAGTTGTAAAATAAGCAAAAATTTCCCTTCCCTGTCAAATTAGTGCCCCGATAAAGAAAACAAGGCAGATAAATGTGATTTACTTTCTCTCCCTACTGTCATAAACATTTATGGCCGAGTTGAACCGATGAGCTGCAGGAGGCAGACGGGGCCCTTGGGGTTGTGCAGTGTCACCCATGTGGGGGGCTTTGGGCACCAGGCTTTGGGCTTTGGGAGTCCCTGCTGTGGTACCCACGGGGCAGGAAAGCTCCTGCATCCCTGTGCTCCATCCCTCCCCATCCTGTACCCCCACTTCCCCATCCTACACCCCTGCCCCAAGATCCCCCAGCCCTCCCCACTGGGCTCAGCTCTGTGATACCCCACACTGGAGATGGCTGTCCTGGCTGTCCAGGCTGTCCCAGGGGGTATTTCCCAGGTTTATTAACCTGCACTGAGAATTTGAGCACCCTCTGCTCTTCAGCAGAGCCTTGCATCTGGAGGCTGCAGTTCAGCAGCAGAAATCAAGCCAGCACTTATTAATTATGAGCTTAAGCACTCCCTTTCATGGCTATTTACAAGGGCCGCCTCATTATTAATAAAGAATAATAAAATAGAGGGGTTTAAAGCTCATTTGTTCCGCTGGGTACTGGTCCCTGCGGCAGCATGAGCCGGGGTGCCACCCAGCCTGAGAGCACTGAAACCCTGATGATAATGAAACCCACCCCAAAAAAACCCACCCCTTTATACCATTCTGCATTTAATTATTTTAAATACCATCAGGCATGAGCAATTCCAGCAGCTCCACATGTCGAGGGCCCGGGGCTGCGGTTTTCAGCTGGTCACGAGGCGGTGGCAGCGCCCGTGTGTGGAGAGACACTTGTAATTCATTAGCGCTTTGCAAAGGGCACCGCTACTTGACTCCGTTTGTGCATCAGGCAAAGGCTGATTCCTGCTATTTACCTCCACGGCAACGGCTGGAATTAGCACGGAGCAGGCTGGAGCAGGCTCCCACAGGCCGGCGCTGGCTCCCGCGCAGCCGCCACTCCGTCAGTTCTGCTCTGAGGGGCAAACAAAGGACATCATAGAACCGTGGAATGATTTGGTTGGAACCTTAAAGACCATCTCGTTCCACCCCCCTGCCGTGGGCAAGGACACCTGCCACTAGACCAGGTTGCTCCAAGCCATGTCCAGCACTTCCAGGGATGGGGGAGCCACAGTTGCTCTGGGCAACCCGTGCAGGGGCCTCATCACGGTCCCAGGGAAGAATTTCTCCCTAGTATCCAACCTAAATCTGCCCTCCTTCAGCTTAAAGCCGTGCTCCCCTTACCTATCACTGCATACCCTTGTGAAATCAGTCTCTTTCTGGTATGAGTGGAAAAACCCACTCCTCCAAGCCCCTGTATCCCAGGTTGGCAGCCAGCCCAGGTCCCCAAGTCTCCACACCCAGCTTGACCTTTCCAACATTAACAACTCGACCCTGATGGGGTCAGGGCTGGCGATGCTCAGGCACGTTCCCATTCTCTGCTGCATTTCCTGGCAGCCTGGGGACCAGCTGAGGTCCCAGTGATGGTGGCAGCGTCCAGCCCACAGTCTGCTGCTGCCACTGGGTGCTAATTGCTGTGACATATTGAGTGGCACTCGCTGTGGGAGCGGGAGAGAGGAGCCCGTGCACCGCTCCCACTCACTAATAATTACTGATTAAAAACTAGTTAAAAAGGCAATGAAGACTGAAACGTGCATTAACCGGGTGACCCTGGCTGGCTCCAGTCATGGAGAGACGGGAGCAGGTACAGAATCAGCACTTCCAGTGTGTCCATCACTTGGTGATGACGGGCACATCCTACGGAGCACCTTGTGGGCACTGATGTGACATAAACATCAGCAGGAATAAAAAGCAGGTGAAAGTTCCTACTTTTGCCTTTTCTAAGCCTGCGACGTGTTTGAGCCACTAATAAAACTGCTCAGGAATTATACAGGGCTTTGCATCTTCAAAGCAAGGGAGCATTTTGTTCCTCCCAGCCCCTTTCATCCAAAGATTCAAAGTGCTTCCTATCAGTCCTTCACCACCTTTAGATGGGTGGGGAATTCCTCTCTTTTATCTTGAAAGAGTGAGCCGGGCTGGGCTGTGGGCTCCAAACCTTCCTGGCTTGAGGTGGATTCGAGGCCAGGTCCCATCCCTGTCCTGCTTTGCCGCAGCAGTGGCTGGGTAACACAGCAAAGGACGCCTGAGCTGAGATGCTGAAGGGAGGTGAACACCCGGAGGGGTGCAGCACCCAGTGCCAGGCTCAGCACAGCACTCGGATACCGGGCTCAGCATCACGTCCTGAGCAGCGGGCACAGCACCATCACCTGGGCACGGGGCTGGAGCTGCCGGTATCCCCTCGCCACCCCCCGCGCAGGGCTCGGGGCACAGGCGGCCTCTGGGGCATCGCTAACGCGGCTGGCAGCACACGCCGGTCCAAAGGACGCGCGGCCGAGCTGTCAATATTGATAGTCGTGACCCTGTGTAAATGCAACCTCGCCGCTTTGTGCCGCGCTGGCCCCATCGATCCGCGCGCGGGGGAGCATCCCAGGAGCGCGGCTGATGCCGGGGCGGACAGGGGAAGGTCACCGGCACATCCCGGAGCCCTTCGCTGCAGCGGAACATCCCGGAGCCCAGCGGAGGGTCCCCGCGGTGAAACGCCGCGCCCTGCACATCCCCCGAGCGCTGCGGTTTGCATCCATCAAAATAAAAGGAGGTCCCGATACCACCCGTAGCGCGGGGGGATGGCGGTGCTCCAGCCCCGGCCGTCGGTATTCCAGCCCGAGGTGCGGAACAATGCTCTGCCATTAGCAATCAGAATATCGGCGCGGCCCCTCATAGAAAATCAAGAGGCAAAATAATTGAGTCAATAGCGCTGCAAAAGGATTGCTCCTTCAGCCCCATTCTTGTGCTAACAATCCTCCGGCAGGGCTGGGGATTCAAAAGCCTGGAGAATCAAAAAGGAATTGATTTGATTCAGAGCTTCAGCCCGGGCTGTATTTAACACATCATTTTTGCTTGCTCTACATAGAATAGAAACTGTTTGAAGGCAGAGGGGCTGCCTTCTGCAGCGGAGAGACGGGAGAGCGGGAAGCACAAGGGCAGGAGAATATTCTGGATTTGCTGCTTTCCCGAGGGTGGTTGGACCCACACTGTCCCCACAGACGGCGGACGAATCCTGGGTCCCCTCCCCACGCTGCGACACCTCCGGGCTCCCAGTCCCCTGAGCATCCACCGCGTCCGGCTGGGCCGGCGGCTAAAACGGGACCAGAGACAATGAAGGGAAGCAACTGGTGATGCGGATCACTGCTCTGTGTCCTCTCTGCTCCGCCGGAGCCGCCGCCTCCATCCGTCAGGCTCAAGGGCAGCCGCTGCGGTTTAAGGGCGCGGGATGAGGTGCCGGGGATGTTTCCCCTTGGGAGAAGGCAGAAGGTGCCTTTTGATCCCTCCCGTATCCCGACCCTGGCACAGGGTCACAAATACCCTTCTCTCGCTGCCAAGTGGCAAAGAGTAAAACGGCACTATTGCCCCCCAGACAGGCGGGGGGTTGTTCCCAGCACAGGCACGAGCTCCCCACAGCTCTGTGGGTGCTGCAGCACTGTGCCAGCACCTGCTTTCTGCTGCCCTCCCAAACCACCATCCCCGGGATCCTGCAGCATCTCAGGGAGCTCAGTGCTGCCCAGAAAAACTTTCAGGGTAAAACTCTGCTGGGAAGTCTCTCTGACAATCATCTACTTTTTGGCAAACACCCATATATGTTTTCATGATATCTGTAATCATCTTTGGAAGCCCCTCTTCTCCTGCTTTTTACCTATGAAAACGGGAAGAAAACCCCTCACCCTGCTCCGATATCCCACCAGCATCCCTGAGACAATGAAGACAAACCAGCAAGTGCAAATTTCCCTGGATTCCATCAAACAGGTGGGCAACAATCACTTGGAGAGGACCAACGACAAGAACAACCCCACAGTCCCCTCCCCAGGGCTGTTCTACAATCCACACGTTAAAACATCAGCAACACCGAGGCAGCTCAGAGCTTCCACACTTAAACACTCACAGAAAAATCTAAATTAACTTCGGAATAAAACCCAGTACCAACACCCTGAGCAGGGGAAGGGACGAGTGCCGAGAGCATTCCAGCAAAGCCATTCCCTGCTCGTTGTGTGGCAGGTGAAGCTCTTCAAACCCTTTTGGGTCGTTATACCCCTCACACAGCCCCAGCTGGCGGCTGCCGACACAGCAGGGACCCCCAGACCCCCACCCAGGCAGCTGATCTGATGTGTTGATGAGCAAGTCATGTCGCTATAATAAGGAGTGTTTATTTGAATAATAAGGTCAGGGAGTTAAGTAGTTGGTATTCCACTCGTAGGAAGCAGTTTGCACAGTGTCACTAATAATTAAAGGGGTTTTTTGACTAATCTAGTTGCTCTTCCTAAATATACTCCACTCTGTTCAAGAAACTCATCAAAGCAGCGAAGTGATCTTCGAGGTTATTAATCTCCTTTGCTCCACAGCTGGAGCAAATTTATTTGCTTGAATTAGCATGTAATAAACTTATAATAAAGCTGCCATATCCCTTGCTTTAGAGATATAGTTTGTGTAATGGGTAGTTAAATCTAGGTAATGTAGCCATGGTCTTTAGGCTCAGAGAGAAGAGGAAAGGAACAATGCAGCGTAGTGCTGTGTTATCCCCTGCACTGGGGTTCAGTGGGATTTTTGTCAGGTCAGGAAAAGTCAGCCTCGTTGGATACCACTGGGCCAGATATAAGGAAGAAATTCTTCCCTGTGAGGGTGGGGAGGCCCTGGCACAGGTTGCCCAGAGCAGCTGTGGCTGCCCCATCCCTGGAAGTGTCCAAGGCCAGGTTGGACAGGACTTGGAGCAACGTGGGATAGTGGGAGGTGTCCCTACCCATGGCAGGGAATGCAACAAAATGGTCTTTAAGGTCCCTTCCAACCCAAACCATTCCATGGTTCTATGATACTGAAAGACCACCAGGTGCCCCAGCATCCCATTTAGCCTCCTCTCCACTAGAAAACCAGGAATAGCCAAGAGCTCTTTAGAAACTCCCTCAATATTGCAAAGGAAGTTTCCCTGCAAACCCACGGGTACTTTCCCCAGCTGCCAAGGAAGAATTAGTCCCTAAAAAGCACTCCCAGGGCTGGCAGTCAGAGACAAAGCCCTGGTCACAGCCCCACCACCGTGGAGAGACCTGAAGTCTAAGGCACTAAGGTTGGCACCAGACCCACCAGCAGCAGCAGGACCCATGGAAATGGAATATTTCAAATAGGGCTGAACTTTGCACAAGGTGCCCAAGTGAGAGGAATTAATTCGCTTCAGTTCACTAAGTTGAGCCTTTCTGGGTTGCAGTTTCCCTGGAACAATAAATCCCCTCACTTCTCCTTCCCGTGGAACACTGGTGGCACCGTTGTTCCGTAGCTGGGAATGGGCAGATGGAGACGGATGTGGCAGGTATCAAAGTTCAGCAGCACGGGGAGGGCTGGCCCCCACCTCCTCCTCAGAGGTTATTATTCACAGAGCCTGGGCAGTAAATAATTTTTCCCTCTCTCCATTTCAGCTCTTTTCTGTTCCTGCTCTGCGCTGGAGCAGGGGCTGGGCATCAGCCAGGAGGTGTCAGAGGTGTTAGACAAGGTATTAAGGAGGTGTCAATGGTGAAATAGCTGGGATTACAGTAAAGTCTAAATAAGGTGTAAAATAAAACCAAAGGTGATAAAGTCGTTGATAAGAAAAGCTGGAGAAAAATAGGAGTGCAATTATTTTTCATCCTGGTTGTTCACTCTCACAGTGCATTATCTGTGGCTTTGCAAAGACTTAAGTAAGATTTTTTCCCGGTATTTGGTATTTTCTCCCAGCAGTGTCACGGCTCACCAGCCCTTGCAAGGCAGCAAAGCATCCGGCACCTCCACACAAGCCCACGGGCCGTGGGCAGGGGCACTGCCTACCCAGGAGATGCCCCTTTCCCCCACCCTTATCCAGGGGATCGAAGGGGCCGTGCCGGGCAGGATGCTGACGTTTCTGAGGCTTTGACCTTGGCAGGACATCGGAGCCAGAGCTCAGCACTGTCCAGCTGGGAACACGGAGGTGTGGGAAGAGGAGGGTGCTGGTAAGGACCCGTCCCTGCCGGGCTGTCAAACGCAGCTGTCACCGCGCAGGGACTCACCTTCCCCAGCAAGAACACATCAATCATCCCGACAGCCCCTAATCAGGCAGACGGAGCTCGCTCGGAGCTCGGCGGAGGATGGAGAGCTCACATCCCCCCCCTCCCTGAACAAATTGTGTAGGGGGAAAAAATAATGTAAGAAATGACTCCGGATGGCAAATCAACAAATTAGCCTTGATTACTATCCGGGTCTCACAGCCTCCTCTTCCTCGTGCTCATCAGCTCTGTCTGTTGAGCCATTTTGCTCCTGCAGTGTTTATTCCCGTGCCAGCAGCTGTAGCTCAGTGCAACATTCCATGGGGCAGCATCCCTGGGGTTCCAGCTGAGAGCCCCACGGGACCCCTCTCCAGCAGCTGGAGGCTCAGGGGGCCACCTGCAAGGAAGGAGGTGCCTTTTCAGGAGCCAAAAGAGTGCAGGAGGATGCAATGGCAGAGTTCTGCCAAGGTTCCCCGGCTCTGGGTTGTGAACCCAGTGGCCCTTTGTGCCAGACACAAAACAGAATTAGCTCTTTTTTTCAGGAAAAACCACAGAGGAATAGTTCTGGTGAGGAAAAAAAAATGTCATTTAAAAGCACGTTCCTCTACAATTCTCCCAGTGCTGTGAAGGGTTATTAGCTGATTGTGTTTCATCACATCCCACTCTGCTGCTGCAGAGGCTGATTGTCCATATTTGCATTTCTCTTGGACAAGCAGCTCTGGTGCCCACATTCCTGGCCCCCACGGTGGGCACAGGGCTGTGCCCCGGGATGACAGTGAGAGCTCAGCTCCATCCCAGCACAGCTAATCAACCAGGAATAATTCTGTAAGGATCCCTGGGGTCAGCAGCCATCCAGGGGTGTGTCCCCCCCTCGCTCACAGCCAGGAGCTGGGAAGCAGCAGCCATTTCAGACGTGAACTTTTTGGAGTTAATTTGTTTTGATTCCTTTAAATGGCACAGAACTGCCAGGCAGGCTGACATCACCCGTGGAGGCCTTTGGAAAAATGGATGGATACAACCAGTAGATGGATGTGCTGGCCAAGTACAACCCGGGCGAGCTCAGGTACACGAGCGTGGTGTCCCTTCCCCGCTTATCATCCTCATTAATAATGTCTTTGCTCCGAAACCATTTCCATCATCGCGGCTCCGCAGTAACGACCCCGACGCAGCTCATCCCGCTGCTGCTTCAATCTCCTCACAGAGCAAGCAGCAAAAGAAGGGAGATTAAAACCCAACAGAAGCAAAGGGCCTTTGGCTGATGGGGGTCCTGAGGGGGGTTATCACGGCGCGTTAACGGCTCCGTCCCCGGCACAGGGGTGCGGGTGGGACACGAGGTGGCTGTGGCAGGACACTGACAGAGGCACTGTCAGCCCCAGAGCCACCCCTGTGCCTCCCAGGCCAGCTGAGCCCGCTGGGCTCATGCAATGCAGTCATTAGAGGTGTGACATTAGATAACTTGAGGAATCCTGAGGTGGGAGCCTGCTGGAGGGGCTGGACACCCGTTGGTGCAATGGGACGGTGCCGAGTGGCTGCTGGGAACACCCCAAAGCTGAACCCCTGGTGCTGCACCCCCAGCCCCAACAGCCTGTGCTCCAGTCCCAGCCCCAGAGGAAACAAGATCACACGTGTAATAACCCGGTGTTTCGTTCTGCTCATCCATCAAACCCTTCCTCCTTCTCCATCCCTACATCTAGGAATGGGAAGTATTCGTACATGGAGAGCTCAGGAGCCAGCTGGGCAAGGATGAGCCCAGCCTCTTTCCACCCCCCTGGCCACCCAGAGCCATCACCCTCCCTCTTAACAAGGAAAACCAAGTTTTACAGAGTGAGGGCAGTGGGGAAAGCCCCTCCTCTTCCAGGGCAGCAGCAATGTGTTCTGAGTGCTTGTTACAGGCTTTGCAGCACTTAGGGGTGGTCTAAGCCCACAGAGACATCACAGCTCCTGCCCCCAGAGTCCCCAGTGACACTGCCTTCATCTCCCAGCCCTCCAGACTTGGATTTTCAAACAGCAGGTGCTGGAAAACACCCCAGGTTACTATTAAAAAGGCCGGTAAATGACTTGTTTGTCCAGATTTGCATCAGCCAGGCCTCACACTCACCATGGGAGCTGCTCTGCCACAGCACACGCGTCCCCCACCCCCCAGCCCAGTGGTGTGTGACCCACCACAGGCTGGGGTTGTCACCCAGCACGTCCCCAGCCTGGCACACAGAAGGGAAGCAGAGATATTAAGTGGCTGATTTACATAGTAATCTGCAAGGGGAGAGATGTTCGGGGCGCGCTCAGCCTTCATCATAACACTTGTCATATTTGTGCTTCAATTTGAAGGGGGAGGAGAAGGGAAATGAGCCCTTGGTTTTTGTTGGGTTTTTTTTTGCACGTGCTATTTGGTGTGAAAGCTTGGACCTGCCACAGCAAATTAGAGCCAGCATCCCACCCACACAGACCCCACTGGGTCCCAGCAACCCCACTGCTGCCCGTGGCATTCAGGGCCTGGGGTGTGCAGGCAGGAAGGGGGGCTCTGTGACTGAGCAGAAAATCACCAACATTAAAGTTTTTAATAAAACATCTGATGCCATGACAGAGTCAGGCTGTGTGCTGAGGTTGCACCCATGGGTGCCCCCCACTCACCTCACCAACACCTCACTGATGGATTTAGCAATGCAATTCCACTTCTTTTTTCTATAATACGAAAACAATCACATTTATGAACAGCTCTATCGCTACCATATGTTATGCTCTGTTTCCATATATGAAACAAGCTGCTTTCAAGCTTTTTAATTACACAAAATTGAGCAAAGTCTTAGTAGAAAAACTAGATAGGGGGAAGGAAGAAAAATATTTTCTCCCTGTCATACGAGCAATTACAAGAGTTTCCTTCTCCTCACAAGGACTGTAGAGATGGGCTAAATTTGGGGTCAGTTCTGTGGTTGCCTCAAAAGAAAGCCTGAATTGGTTTTACACAGCCAAGCACAGGGTTGCTCTGGCTGCACCTGTGCCCCTGGACAATTGTTTTCAGTGGATCCATCATTTACAGCTCCAACCCATAAACTGACAAGTCCCCACACTCCATCCCATGGCCCAGCCTCTCGTGATTGCTGCATTCAGCACCCAAACAAACACAGACCAGCTATTCCAAACCTGTCAGCTCTCATTAGCACAGGCAACAGCACGAGCAAACCAGGATAAACCAGCAATTCAATCGGTGTGAGTTGTGTGTGTGCAGAACATCCCACCCCCGTCCCGTGTGCTGGGAGATGAGTAGTGACAGCCAGAGTTTGGGAGTGGGAAGGGAGACCCCAGCCCAGCTCCTGAGGGCTGGAATGGCAGTGTCCCCAAGCAGGCAAAGGGCACAACCCAGGATTTCTGCAGAGCACCCCAGCCTGGGGTGGCTGTGGAAGCTCACCCAGTTTAAATATCATAGACTCAAAAATGGTTTGGGTTGGAGGGGACATTAAACATCACCTGGTTCCAACTTCCCCACCAGGGGCAGAGGCACCTTTCTCTAGACCAGGTTTCTCAGAGCTCCATCCAGCCTGGCCTCGAATACTTCCAGTTCCAGTATTAATGTCCCTAAACAGGTGTGTGTCACTGCCCGTGGTGTGGGGTCACACACAGGGTGTTGACCCCCCAGCCTGGAGCACCTGGGCACGTCCAACACACACTGGCAACAGGCAGCATGCCCCAGACACACCACAGGACTCCCTTCCCAAAACACCTTTGGCTCCTGGACCCCAGTAAAACACCAAACCCCAAAAGGGAGCTGCACCCCATCATTGCCAGCACCAACTGCCTGGGCCCCTCAGCCCAGCCCGGCGCCGAGCGAGCAGCCAGGGTGATTAATATTGAACATCAACAAACAAAACAATTGAAAAGTCAACAGTTTAGGGGAAGAGGGGCTGCGGCAGCCCCGCGGTCCTCAGGATTGTTTTAAATGTGCAAAATGCCATCTCTCTAAATAATCAAACTCCACTGCTGCGACTCGGAAATTGCCACCCACGGCTAAAGCTCCAATTTTAAACGCATCCTCAAGTCAATCTTTGTAAATTCCACATTAAATATTGATCAGCCCCAGAGAGGGCTGACGCTGCGTGTTTAGCATAGATGTGCCAAATTCAAACAGCGGCGGCTGAGACAGAAAGTTTGCCTGGATCCCACCCCAGGCCACAGAGACCCTCACAGCAATCACCCCACACCAGGGAGTGCCATCCCCACGGGGAAGGATGCCATGTCTTGGTGCTGCCCCATCCCACCAGGGACAACAGACACAATCCCTGTGCTGAGGAACCTCCCTGGATGACCAGCACATAAAAACACACAGAGAGAGGGGAGGAAGCATCCCCAGCAATGGCACTGATGGACAGTGCTGAAAGAACCGTAAGTAATACTTAAATACGTACAGGGGAGGGGGAAGGAGGCAAGAGCTGTTGCTTCCCTTCTAGATACACCAGTTCCAAACATATTCCACCCCCTCCATGGGATCAATGAGCACATGGCCCAGAAATTCATGTTACAGCATCAGGGCAGGTGTTCTGGTTCCCAAATTCACACCATCACAGAGGGGCTCCAAGGGGGAGTTCTGAGCTGGCAACATTCCCACTGATCCCATCAAGAGGGATTTTAACAAAACCACAATTTTTGGAAAACGATCCCTTTTATTTCCAGATCCCCAAACATCACTTGTGTGTATATCTGACTGGAGTATTTTGAAAATCATACTTGAAACCCAGATTTCAACTCCATTTCCCAACCACTCACATAAAATTTTCATTACAGATTGCTGCCCTACAGTGGAACAGGGGGCAACTTTATTAGACGTCGCCACAGAGCCGCCTGGCAGCAGGAGAATGAGCCAGTCGACAGCTCCAGATATTCCTCTGCGAGATACAGCAGAGAGCTGGAAATGGAACAGATTATATAAAAAAAAGTAATTCAGAGCAATTTCTAGTAAAGAGTCAAAGGAACCATATAATTCAACATTTATATAGACAAGGCTTCAAGGGAACTCGACGAAAAAAAGAAGGACTGGAGGTAACGGTGAGAAACTCTGGTTTGATTTTTTTTCCCCCCTTTTTTAATTTCTTGTTTAACCTGCCCTGATGGTTTGTGCCACCCTTGGCTTCAGCAGCACATGCAGGGACAATCCCAGCTGCCAACGCGTGTTTGACTGCTGTTGCCTTCCCTCTCCTTCCTCGCCACACTCCCTACCTGACCCAAGGGCAGGTCCTGCTTTTCCCAACAAATCCACCAGCCAAGCAGGGATGTCTTTGTGTACAAGCCAGAGACAGGGTATGATCTTCCCCAAAATGTGCCCACATGCAGTTTTTCCTCCTCCTCGCCTTCCCTCCCTCATTTGCCGTGCTATAAAAAGCACGCAGGAGAAGACAATCCTTTCTGCCGTGATTAATTGGGGCCGGAGCGGTGCCGGGATCCTTCCCAAGGTGCTGCAGCTGCACGAGGCGCCGCAGCCCCGTGACTTTCCCCCGCCGTCGTTTGTCATCGCCTGACACTGATAAAGAGCTTCTCCAGCTCTGTGTCTTTGCGAGGGAACATATCCATATCAAAGCTGCTTGGATCATCCTTTTGCAAACTATCTGCTGCGTTTTCTGGCCTAGTTTCCTTTCTGATCTCCAACTCCTGTTCCTTCCCTGGGTGAGCCCCTGCAGTGGCACTCACCACCCCAGCCTGCCCCAGAACCCGGGGATGGAGGCTCCTGGGAAACGAGGGGTCACTCAGCCTCCACACTGCCCACATGGCATCTCTGCTCACCCTGACCGACGTGGTGCATCAGCCACAAACACACTCCTGCAGCCACGGATGCCCATGGTGGGATGCAGGCTACACAGCAGTTCCACACATCACCCTTACAGCAATCTGGGTTTCACAGGTCCAGAGGCCTCCATCCAGCTCACCTGGCTGACACGGGATGCTGAAAGCTCCTGTGACGAGTCAGGAGCCAGCAGGGATTTCTGGCCAGGCAGCAAGGTTACACCACAGGATCCACTGGAGCAGTTACAGATGCTCTCTGGATAATATTAATATTACATAATTATTATTCATCTGCTCAGGCTGCTCAGTGGTCCCTTCCCACTTAACCTTGGGGTGATGGATGCTCTGCTCCAGTGCCCACAGTCCCAGCTGGGTGTCCAGAGATTGGGGCTCCATTCCCAGGCAGGCACGTCCTTCAACTTCTTTTGGGCCTTAACACCTCAACCTTTTAAATAGCATGAAAACACTTCCACATGTGATGAGATGCATTCTCAGGCAGCATTTGAGATGGGAGAGAGCTCCTGGGAGATGGGGATGGAGGTGCTGCAAGCAGGTACATGGAGCCACAGCTTCCTGGGGCAGGTGAAAACAGCACCTAATTCTCAATATTCCATCAGGTCATGCTGTTTGCTTAGCAGAAAAGCAAACACTCACCTCCCCCGAGGCGCATCACAGCTACAGAGGCAAGTTTGTGTGGCCCTGACATGAGCAATGTACTTAGAGCCATTAGGAACATCATCTCTGAGCTTTCAAACAGAGCCAATTTCAGCTGGAAATCCGGGAAGTGAACAGCAAGGAATTGCAGATATTTGGGTTTTTTATGGAGAGGTGCTTTTCTCTTTAGGATGGCACCTCAACAAGAACTTAATGAACAGCACCTTCTTGGTTCTGAGAGGCGTGGACAGGCCAGATAAAGCTACTGATTCATTAGCATCCCATCATGTCTGCAGGCTCTGTGTTCCCCAGCCATATGGGCTGCACGACGTGCTTCCAAAAACAGGGACATCCACAGAGGCTTTATTACCATCAGCCATCACGTTAGAGTAGCCTGTGGTTACGTGGAGATGGGGAACATCTTGTTTTGGGATCTGCTGAGTGTGAGGGAACACAGCACGGATGGGGAGACAAGGTGACTTTGTAGGACGTGAGCATCCCTCCTGCTGCAGACAGGATTTTAATCAGGATCAGCTCTTGGTCCTGAGCAAAGCACAGTCTCCAGAGCGGATACACATCTCCAGGAGAGAAATGCTGCCTGTCCAGGTGGGAGAGACAGCATCTGCTTTTATCTCTCCCCATATTTGGAGATAAATTCCCATATAACAGATTAAACCTCCCAGTGAGCTGAGCTGTGTGTCCAGCAATCAGCCACAGCCAAGCTGAAACCTCAGCCAGCCATGGAAAACAGAGTGGTTCCCCCCATCCCCACCACACACAGGTCCAGCAACCAGAAGCAGCATCTGGGTATGGCCTTAGGGGGCCATAAATAGACATTAAGTGACCATAAACAGACATTACGAGACCATATGCAGCCTCTGAGAGCAGCAATCCGTACAGGAGGCTCCTCACTCTCACAGGGGAAGAAGCACCCAAAACCAGCACAGGTAACAGCAGCACCCTGAGATGTCAACAGATCACGGGGGATTTTATGGGTGTTCTTGGAGGAGCAAGGGAATTTGCTTTTGTGTGCATGGACCAGCCCAAAGGGGTGGCCACGCAGCCTCCACCTCCCCTTGGACACGTGTCCTTGGAGACATCAGGTGGCATCTCCCACCCCTCCTGAGACCAATTCCTCCTCTCTCAGCACCATCAAAACCTGCCTCCGGGTTCCCAGCACCCCACGTGTGTTTTCTAACAAGCAAATAACTCCTTCCTTACTCCAAACTCCACCTGCAATTCCGTGGGGCCCAGCGGGAGGGTCCGCACTCCTCCCGCATCCACCAACCTGTGTCAGCAGTTTATTATGCAGCCCTGTAGGTTTCTTAGTTTAAAAAAAAATAAAAAAAGAGGAGTTTTCAAAGCTTTAATGGCTTTGAAAACAACACAGAGAGTTCTCTTTACTGCAGGAGAGGTTAATGATCTCCCTCTGCTACAGAACCAAAGTGGACATCATAATAAATAATCATAATAAGATATAAAGTATCACCCAGAGTCATTCAATGCAGGGAGCGGGTAGGAGTTATGATGCATTTCCATTATTCAGAGGAACTGCCAGGTGGGAAATATTCAAAGTGAAAGTAGTCAATTAAAAAATGAAAAGCATTACTGAAACAGAGAGATTGCATCTTGTCTTGCCTGGGAAGACCTTGTGCTCTGGCTCCTGGTGGGACTGCAGCCCTGAGGAGGTCCCTTGTCCTCACCTCTCCCTCTCCCTGCAGCCTGAGCAGGAATGGCAGCAGTGTGCCACCCCCTCACCTGCCACCAGAGCCCACGGAGGTCCTGCAGGACCTGCCTGCACGATGGCTCTGCATGGCCAGAGCTGAGCATCTCCTCAGCACAGCCTGGGCTGCTCCTTGCTCCAGCTGCTCTTGGACCTGCAACTGCCTTGGGTACGTCTGCACACCCAGGTTTTATTCAGTCACACCCAAGAGGACATTTGCATTTGCTGTTGGCAGTTATGGAGGACACAGAACCACAGAAGGGGTGGGGTTGGGAGGGACCTTAGAGATCATATTGTTCCAACCCCCTGCTGTGGGCAGAGACACCTTCCACCAGACCTTCCACCAAGCCCCATCCAGCATCTTACAGTGGGGATGTTTGGGATTATGAACCCTGTTTGGGTTCATAAAGATGAGGAACACATTTCTCACCTCCACAGCTGCTCTGCCCCATCCCCGCACTAGACACAAACATGGTTTTACTCTGCAGAGCCTGGGGTGACACAATACCTGGGCACCCAGCAGGGCTTGAGCACAGACAATAGAAACTCCATCAGAAACACCAACTGCAGCCCTGGGGAGCGACACGAGCTCACAAACCTCAGCACGAGGCCAGGGTGACAACCCAGCTGCCACCCCCTGCCCGCTGCCCCGGGGGGCAGGAGTCAATCCATCCCAATCCATCCCAGCGGCAGGAGGTGCCCCCAGCGCGGTTTCGGGGAGGGGAGGGGTCAGAGTTCGTATCAAATGGCATTAATCACCTTTCCTGAGGCTCTGCATCCGCTGGACAGAATGATTAATCAGCGGCATATCAGCCCTCCAGCCCGGTCGGGCCCCTTTGTGTGGGTCCCTTCCCATCACAGCCAGATAAGATTATCAGTGACGAGCAAGACACCCATTGAGCAACACCTGACTGGGAGAATGGGATCTTTTTCCTTTTTTTTTATTTATCCCCCTGTCTCAAAGATGAGCTGTTTCTTGTCTTGTCAAACCACATCCTTTTCTTGAAAGAACCAGCTTTAAGAATCCAATTTGTCAAGCTGGACAATCATTTGAGAATCCATAAAAAGCCTCAGTGACTTTATCAAAAAAAATAAATCAGAAGGTTTTAAATGGTAACTGAAAGGGATTTGAAAATAGGTTGAGTGGCCTACATCAATTAATCTTCAGAGAGCTGGGGCTTTGTGAAGCTGGAGTGGCGGAGAAGTGTCAAAAGCTAGTTACTGGGCTTGAGGAGATGGAAGTTATCGATATTTCTTCTCTCCTTTTTCTCTCTTTTCCTCTTTCTCTGTCTCTTCAGAACATGTTGAGGCGATACCCTCTGCCACAGGGTACTGCAAAGCCAAGAAGGGCTGGAAGGTCAAGCCCAGAAGGGGTAGGTGGTCAAGGCCACTCTTCCCTGGTGAGGTTTTTCTGTGGTCACTCCCAGTGCCAGCTAACGAGAACCAGACCATGGCTTTGGGTCTCTCTGCTGGCAAGTGCCAGAGCCCCAGAGCAGCCACAGGGACAACCCTGAGAAGGAGCCATCAGACACTGCTGACATTTAAGGGCAGCCGAGGAGTCCTGAGGCACATCCTGACACCTGAGGATCCCACGGGCTCCGTCACCCAGGAGGGAGGAGGGAAGGGGAGAAAGTGATAAACGGTTTCAGTTCAACCCCGGGGCCTGAGCAAAGCTCTGCAAACCGACAGGAGACCTCGGGGCTGGCAAAGTGAAATGAAGAAGCTGGAGAATGAGGTATTTGGCTGAAGAGAGCCAGTCCCCTGGAACAGCAGCACATCTCCTCGCCCTCCTAATGAGAGCCGACAGCCCCGATTGCTCCTCGCTGTGCCGCCGCTCCGAGAGACACGGGGACGAGGGACAGGGGGCTGAGGTGCTGAGCCCCGAGGAACAGCCAAGGGGACACGGGGATGGAAACAACAGACTGAGGAATTTAATATATTGAAAAAAATAAAAAAAGAAAGACCTTGGGAGGAATCAAAACGCTGCAGAGAGAAGGGCCACGCTGCCACGCTCCGGTACTGAGAGCAGGATGTGAGGGGCTCCAGATGGCTCTGTGGTTTAGTGCAATAAAAAATTTAATCTGACAGGCAAGTGTGGGGCTGGAGAATAATAATAAGACAAATAATTTCCTTAAAAAAACCTGAAAAGAGTGTAACAGCTCAAAGACATCTTCATTTGCTGCAAAGAACAGGGACTATTGGTTATTTACTGCAGTTGGGAGCATGTTCACGAGCTTTCAAGCGGTATTTTGTTGCAGAAGTATAATATAAGGACACTTTCCTCGCTTTCCAGTCTGGGGAAATAGATCTGACTTGGAAATTGGCCAGAAGGGCTGCAAGTTCGGGCTCTGAAGCGAAGGTGATAACTTTGCCAATTAAATATGGATGTGATTTTTCCCCACTCTCCTTCCCTGGAATACTTTTGCGCTGTCATTAGGTGATGATATAAAGACACAGGCCTCCTGGTGCAGCTTAATTGCTCCTATACAGAAAAATGATGAGCTCGGTTGCGCTGCACGGGCACTGCTGTGGCTACTTGCTGCCTTATTAATAGGTGACACCAACGTGTGTTTAATTCCTCTGCCCAAGGAAAAACAGAGAGATGGCAAAGCCCTGCTCAGCAAATACTTCAGTGCTTGCTAAACTGCTTCACTGAACAGCGAGGGGCTGAAGAGTGAGTTTATATTTAATCACACACTTAAAGTGTTTTGCTGAGTTGATGCTCGGTGCACAGGAGGCAGGATGGACTCCCTGTTAAGTGATCTTTTATTCCCATATCTTTATATTTTTCTCTTTTATTGATACACAGCACAGACCATCCTGTGTTTTGCAATCTGCTGCTGGATGATTTCTAGTCCAGGGTGAAGCCTGGGCAAGCGAAGGACAAAAAAAAAGCACAGTTTCTCTGGGCAACCTGCACCCTCCTCACAGGGAAGAATTTTTTCCTATTATTATTATTCAGCCTTTGGGAAAGCAGCATTACTGCATGTTTTCAGTCTTTACTTCCTCAGCAGCCAGTAGACCCCTCCTTAAAAGTCCGTATTTGTTTCTGCTTTGTAACAATCTCTCTAGGAAAAAGTTTTTAAGGGATTGGCCCTCTCCCAAAAGAAACTGGGAGAGCCACCCTCCAATCTGCACGAAAAGCAGGTGGGCACGGGCTGCAGGGGCAGGGAATTTGCATTTGCTGAGGCTCTGAAGATTGAGTTTCACTCCCGAAGAAGCTGCGGTTGGCACGGGGGGGAGCAGAGCAGGGAGGAGAGGCTGCCACTAAATTGATGGCAACAGAAAAAGCTGGAGGTACAAATGGCTTGAGAAAAGGCGTGATGAGATGTGACTGCCCTGGGTCCTGGGACTGGAGAGAGCAAAATAGGAAAAGACCACCTGGACGAAGAGAAAGTGCTTCTGATTGCTCGGGGAAAAACGGAGTTAAAGATCATTGGAACGGACAAGGCAATCTGGCGGCGGCGCGGGCTGTGATTGCTGCCGGGGCGGGCAGGGGCTGCACCCCCGGGGATGTGGGGGGGATGGAGCCGGCACTGGCACAGGGCATCATCTGCACGGGCGTGACGTGCAGGCACAGGGGTCCGGCCACACCAGCATTTCGGGGGGTCTGAGCCCCGGCAGCTCCAGCTCTGCCACCTCCCCTCCACAAACCAGAGAGCTCAGCCCCGAGTTCAGCACCGTGGGAGAGCCGGGGACACCCTGCCCAGCCCCCGGGAAGCAGGAGTGAACCGAACCATGGTGGGGAAGTATCATTTAGGGGTCACACAAATCCTGGGGTGCCACAGACCCCCCACATCTCCTCCAGCCCAAAGACCTTCACCCCGAGTGATGCTCTGAGCATCCCGGGAGTACGTGTGCTCTGGGCTGTGCATTCACACGGCCAAAGATTTTCTAAAGGTTATGCAAAGGTTACCACCCAATTAATGTGCTGGAGCAGCACTAGCTCTGTTTGCCTAATTTCCAGATCTGAAGGCCACGGGGCAGCTCAGCAGCTCAAAGGCTCCAGCTCCCCCCACACATCTGTGCTGGCCCCTCAGTCCTGAGCTGCATTCCAGCAAACAGGTGATGGTAGCGATGAAGATAACAACACTAATGTATCCATTTCCTCTACCCTGGGCATTTTTAAATCATCTCATCTCAGAAATGAGCCAATTTCAGCCTTGTGCCTGACAACCTGTTGGACCCTCTGAGCGACGGGCAGATGGTGGGGTTGTATTCACACATCACCTCTCGTGGCATTGCACGGGCTGGGAACCCAATCACCGCTCTGTTTGAAGGTCACAGAATTATAGAACAGTTTGGGTTGGAAGGGACCTTAAAGCTCATCTAGTTCCAACCCTCTGCCATGGAAGGAAGGGCACGGACTGACCCAGCTTTCTCTACCTAATCTGCCTGCCACCCTCCAAACTCCTGTGACACAAGAGGAGAGGCAGAGCCCCAGGAAGATGGAGATTGACTTTGCTCTGGGTACTGACCAAACCAGCAGCAGGTTCTGGAGGCTCAGCCTCCAGCTGTAGGATAACACTGTGTGCAGAACACACAGAGATGAACTGTTCCAAAATAGGCATAAAATACAGGTTTTTTTCAAATGTCCCTACTCACGTTATTAACTATGTCTCAGGTTACTAACCACAAGCAAATTAGGAGTATTTCCTTCCCAGCATCACGAGCCTGAGGTAGCTGTTCCCTTTAACCCAGGACTTCCATTAGCCTTTACAGACGATTTCCCTGTCAGGCTTTCCATGTATGATCACAACTTCCCAGCTCCCAGCATTCCAATCCACCCAATCTATCCTTATTGCAACTCCAAGCGCTTCACTAATTCCTTAACTCACACTGCAATCTCACATTCCTGACTATGGGGTTGAACAGCAGCAGCGCTCCTGCCGCTGCTTCCAAATGAAATGAGCCAGGAGGAAAAACATTCCAAAAGGTTTTCAGCTGGGCGTTTGTGGTTTGAAGGACATTTTAAAGGCAGGGAACACAACCTGGCTCCTGCTGATGTTCATGAGGATTTAATTGTGAGAAATAGCAGACGGTGTTGGAGTGGAGCAAGGAAAGGGGGTGAAGTCTGATATGACATTAAGCAGATGTGACTTACCTTTCCGATCCCCCCAGAGTCCCACGGAGCAGGGCTGGTCATCTTGGCTGTATTTTTGGTGTTCCTGTGTTGAGAAAATAAAGAGCCATCAGTAGCAGAAGATGGGGACTGGGTAACCCTCTTACACCAAGGATTGCAAAATGAAACACATCTTTTAAAAGCTGCTGTTTTGGAGGGCCCCTCCATAAAGGCACCTTGAGAACAGACTGTGGCACTCAGGACATTCCCAAAACAAGGGACAAAACAGCCACTGGACCAATGGTGGGAAGGAGACCACAGGCACATAAAGGAAAACTGGATCTTAGTCCAGGCTCCAAACTTTTCCTCCCTCCCAGGGGTGACACAGGAGGGTCTGGGTTTCCTCCCAGGCTGTGGAAGCCTCATGAGCAGAGTGGGACTGTGAGGCAGCAAAAAAAGGAAGGAGAAGCTGAATAAAAGAGTTTGCAACACCTGATGTTTGGTCCGGCAGAAAACCCAGACTGGTCCCTGTTATTGCTCATTTCACCCAGGGGTGCCATGGAGGCACCTCTTTCTTAGATATTTCTGGATATTACAGGAGGTTTGGTTTCCTTCCAACACCACAAAACTGGTGGTTGCTGGGAGTCTGCCCCTGCCTGCACCCTGAGCCCCCCAGAGCCCCCCTGTGCCCACCCCAAGCCCCCCCTGGCCCCCCGTGCCCCACAGAGCCAGGAAGGAAAACAAACAGCAGCAGAAAGCTGAAAACTTTCAGTCTCTCTCTCCTGTTAATTATGATCTTATTTTGCACAGAGAACCTGTCATTCAGCTGCTGGTAATGGATAGTTTCTATTTCAATTCTCCCTCCACCCTATTATCTTTTATAAAATTCCGCCGGGCCGGGTGATGGATTGATAAGGGCCGGTCCCGGCGGGAGCCGCTCGCTCAGAATGGCTCTCATGCCCAACTTCTGTATCTTTTTAAATATTTCAGTTGTTTGAGATCTTTATTTCACATTTCGATTTCCTGTAGTACAGTAAATTTATCTTAGTCACCCAGTCAAGTTCTCTCCAAGTCTCTTATCTTCTCCTCCTCTGTACGGCTGAAGGCCCCTACACTATCTGTGCTGCTGATAAAGCCGGCCCTGGCAATCCACAGATCCCGCTGATCCGGCGGCCCCAGCCCCACAGAGACCTTGGAAGCCCCATGCTCCACACCAGCTGGAAGTTCAATGCCCAAACCCAGCACTGGCTCCTCTCAGGGCACCTCCTGCTCAGCTGGAGAAGCGTCTGGGGCTCCCTGTGGACCCAAGGGATATTGTGGGCAAGGGCAGCTGCTCCCTGTAAGGAAAAGCCCAGCTGGGGCCATGTGGGATGTCCCCAACGGAGGGGTCTGTGCCAGCCGGGTCTGTGCCAGCCAGACGTCCCACTGCCATCCCAGGCCGGCAGGCAGAGCTCATCAACACAAGGGTGTGTTTTTCCCCCACTAAACCACAATTTTTTAAATATCTCAACAGCAAGGAGCAGAGAGAACATCCCACTCTGCCACGGAAAACCCCATCCCAACAGCATCCATCACACCCGAATGAAAACAACATCGAACGAAAACAACAACGAACAGAAACAACAACCAGGTAAAACCAAGTCAGCTCCTCGCCGTTCCCTCGGCGGCACCGGCAGCGCCGAGCGCGATCAGGCAGCACCCCCTGGTGCCACCGCGGGCACCACGCGGGGGGAGAGGAGCCGGGCCAGGCTGCCGTGGGGATGGAGAACCCGCAAACGGGGAAACAACTGCCCGGGAAACCGTGCGGGAATTCAGCCTCCCGCTTTCCCCCGCAGGGACACGTGCCTGGATGGATGCTCGGACAGGCGCAGAGGGATGGCTCTGTGAGGCAGCACATCTCACCTGCCCGGCTCCAAGCACAAACACAGAGGTTTGGGACCGTCCCCATCCCACCTGCTGGGACCCAGGAGCTGCAGGATCCAGGAAATCTAGGTGATTTCCCTCCTTGGGAAGAAGTGGGTTATGGTTCCAGTGAGTTCCAGCTCCTGCCTCACTGGTTACAGCAGGACAAGAGGTTGGGGTCCTCCCTCTCCCCAGATCTTGGAGTGATTTCATCCCCCAGGATCCAACCCAGCAGCAGGGCACCCAATAAACACATCTGCAGAGGAGTGATTTATCTGCAGGGGAAGCCATGGAAATTCCCAAACCCTCTTAAATATCTGCCTCCTGGCTCTAAACCATCAGTAAGTTGCCAACTGGGGAATGTATTTGTCTGCTCCCCTCTGTATATTTTCTGCTTTTCATTATAATTTGCTAAATAATACATTACAATGAGTTATTTATCACACTCAGCAGTTTCGTGATGCCTCCTCCATCCCAAGGAATTTCACCCATAAATCAGACACACAAATATCTACTGGCATTGCTGCACATTTAACCCTGCACCCAGCACCTTTCACCTGCCCCAGCAGCTCCCAGGCTCTGCCGAGAGCCATCACTGGATTAAATGGAATTTCTTTCCCCCAGGATTGCCATCTCCCTCCCACTGTTGCTCCTTTCCTTGTGGACACCAGCCAAAGGGCAAAGGGTGAATGGAAACAATAAAAATCCCAAACCCAGCAGAAGAAAAAGGGGAGGAGGAAGATTTCTGGGAGCTCTGTTGGTGGGAGAAGCAAAAGTGGCACCAAGAGGTAAATGAGGGTAAAATTCATTAAATGCTCTGAGAACGCAAAAGGACCAAGGGAGGGAGGCTGAATATTCCTGGCTCCTCCAGGAAATCATACACGGGGATTCAAAGGATGCAGCTCTCCCAGTGAGGCCAGGAGAGCCCTGCACCCACAGCAACAGGGGACAGAGGGCAGGGATGGCACCTCCAGAGGGTTTCAGCACTCAGCTCCTGCAGAGGAACCCACAACACGCAGGGAACTGGTAGTTTTCCACAGCAAGTGGCTGGGGAATTCCAGCCTGAGTCACACAGGAGGAAAAAGAAATCGATTTATTCAAATTAGCATTATTCCCTCCCCCAGACTTTCTCCCTCCTCCTGGCAAAGCGATGGGCACCGATCCCTGTGCCAGTGTCCTCAGGACCCAGCACAGGGTGAGTGACACAGGCCTGTCACCCACAGCAAGGAGAGAGGGGAGCAGGGGGTCTCCTGATCCCCTCCAGGCTGACACCCAGCCCAGGGAAGAGGGGAAAGCTCCATCACTGGGGAAATCCTGGGAAGTGACAGGAGAGGCACGGGAGTGACACCCCCAGACCTTCTCCTGGTGACCACAAGCAGAGAGCTTGGCCAGCACCAGGTTGTCAGTGCTGGGAAATGAGACACGGCCAGCACTTGGCTTCAGTCCCAGGGGGAACACCAGGAGGGAAAAGTTATGATTCCTCAGGTTGAACTTCCCTTTCCAAGACATTGTACCCCCCCCCTTCAAAACAAACTGCTTTGAAAATATGCATTAATTGAACTTTACACTATCCATCTTAAATCAACAGTATCTTGGCATACAGATGGGGAAATCAAGGCATGGAAGGGATGAAAAAACAGAACCAGGAAAAAAACCCTCTCTCTGTGCTTTAACTACAAAATCATCTTTCCTCATTAGCAGCTAATCAGAACTACCAGAGGGGAAGAGATTACAGACAGGGCGGAGAGGGGAGTATCTCAAAGAAATACAGACATCAGAACAGATTTTCATTTATTTACTCATTTATCACAGCGAGTCACAGGCTTTGAGTTCATGAGTCTGCATTAGCCTTGCAGGATTTTGGGATGCAATCTGCAAAATCTCAGAAGTGAACAGGTCACAGCTACGTGCCATCTCAGGAAGGAGAAAATCAGCAGTTTTGGGTTGGTCTCGGGAAGTCTGATATTGCTTTGCCTGCTGGATTATAAGAAACCACTAATCTTCCCTCGCCAGCCTCCTAATCTCTATGGGAGCCCAGATGCCTTATCGGGAACTTGCTCAGTGAAGAGCACCCCAGCTCGCCTGGCAGTGGCTGGGGGGTGGATTCCAGCAGCTGTGGGACGCAGGGAATGGCAGGTGGGGGAGCTGAGGTGTGTTTCAGCACCCACCAGGCCACAGGTGCCCTGTGCTGTGCCAGCCAGGACAGGAGACATGGCCAGAGCAGGAGCAGGTTGGTGATGGACAATACGCATGTGTTTGTTCCTTAACTGAGCAGCTCCAGAATGAGAGGGCACCACTGGGCTTCAGGTGCCAGGGCTGAACCCCTGCATGCCCTCAGCTCATCTGAACATCTCTGTGCACACTCAGCCCACCTTTGTACCTTTAGACACTAAAATAAACCATCAGCAGTTCAAGGGCTTTTTTCTCTCCCTTCTTCCCCAAAATGATTTGCAAGAAGCCAAGTGTTATATTTACTGTGGGCAGAGAATATCTCGTTTCAAACTTCCCCTTCTCTCCTGATTTCACCCCAGCTTTCCAGAAGTGAGGAGGCAGGCAGGGTCCACAGCTCTCACACCACCACCACCCCCAGGCAGTGCACTGTGCTGGCTCTGAGGTCTCCAGAGGGGATGAGCCCCCATAACTCCCACCAGCCCTGGGATGCCCCAGCGAGTCCCCACCTGCACAGAGCACTTCCTGCAGCATTTCCAGCCCTGCTCCCGAGCCCACGCTGGGAAATGAGGAACATATTTTTAAATGAGAGGAGGAAATGGTGTCTTTGTGTCAGGCAAGTGGAAGAAATCCAGGACCAAGAGACTGCAGAGCCTTTCCACTTCAGACAGCAGGTGCTCTCCAAGATGTGGTTATGGCAACAAAATAAATGATGGATAATTGCTTTTGTGACAACTTGCCAATTAAATTAGACTCAGCAGAATAACATAATGACAATTTGTTATGCTCTGGTGGGCACTAACACACCAATCATAATTAAATGCTATGACTGAAATAGAATGCTGCTGTACACAGGAATATATAACCCCAATTCCCTCCCAGTGAAACATTATAGGTTCAGACTTGATTTCAATTTCTGGAGGATAATAGCATTAGCACACATCAGAATGAGCTTGCAATATGCAGAGAGGCAGCAGCAGCACAGGGACAGACAGAGCCAAGGGCAGCTGAGCCACCGGGCTCCTGGGAGGACCCCCCAGCATCTCTAATGCCCCAGGTCTCAGAGCAGTGGGGGACATCCCGAATCACTGCTGTGTCCAGGGGAGATTCCAAATCCCTGGCTCGGGGAAGAAGGCAGGGTGGTGACTCCAAGGCAGTGACACTGTCCCCAGGGCAGTGACTGGCCCCAGGGCAGCAGCCTCACTGCAGGAACTAAGGTAAGAACTCGTCGGGACAAGGCCACGGGTGTTTCTTGTGGGAGCACATCCCTTTGTGCCAGCAAAGCCCTCAGGCTCCAGAGCAGTGCCCTCACAGCCAGACTGAGCCACAAGACAGGACACAGTCCCCTCCCATCTGGAGGGGATACAACACAGCCTGCCCTTCTGGAACGATTATTAAAATGTTCATAAACGTACTGTAGTGCCCAAGAGTGAACTCACCCCACTGCTGGGGTCCCTCAGGGGTTGGCCACGCACAGGCTGGGGAGCCAAACTGCCCAGGGCTGGGGTCAGTATCACTGGGTCAGCACTGACCAAGGAGGGGGTCGGGTCCTGCCAGTTCTTAACATTTACTGGCAAAACAGCAGCAGCTTCTTCACCCTGGGCCACCACTGAGCTCAACCCACTTCTCTCACAGGGATGCTCCAACCCTCCCACTGCTCCTTCCTCCTGCCCTGCATCTGACACATCCCAGAACTGTTGCATGAGGAATTACCGTGACCTGGGCATTGCTGGTGCTGCAGAAACAAAACCCTGCAGAGAGCACCAATCTCAGCTAGAAAGAGTTCCTTCAGAATCAGAACCAGGCAGGGGGCAGGACTGATGCTGCCCAGGTCTTGCAAAGCAGGAGCCACCTGTGTGCCATCCCTGCTCCAATTCCATCATCCATTTTCCCAACAGATACAGACTTCTGTAATATTCTGAAGCTCAAAGGGGCAGGTTTGAAGACCAAATGTGTGTGTGTGTGCAAGCAGGAGTGGGCAAAGGCAAATCACAGAGGATTCCACAGTGAGGCAATGCCAACAATTTTATATCTTACTTGGAGCCACATTCTTTAAACATTAAACCCTTTATTATCTGCCTCGATGAAGCTTGGCATTGGCAAGGTCAGATCACCTGTTTTTCCAGCAAAGCTGATGAATTATTTTGGCTGCTCCAGACATTAGACCTGATCCTATTAAATCCTTAGTTTCCCTGCCCTGAACACATACCAACGGATAATCCATTGCCCAGGAACACGTGAAGGGGCTGAGCAGTGCTGTGGGGGCAGCTGCCCATGGGTTAGAACAGTGCCCAAGCTCAGAGCCCAGCTCTACAGCCCTGATCTGTGGGACTGGAGGCATTTGCTCCAGCAGGACATGTCCTGCACTGACACTGTTTGGGAGAGCACCAGCCTGAGAAATGCTGCAACATCCCTAGGGGATTCCTCCAACCATCCACTGCACCAATGTACCTGCATTCTAGATCCTACAGGGGCACCTGCTAGAGAGCAGGCAGTTTTTCATCCTAAAACTTCCAGGTGAAGCCCGCATTTTTAGGAATTGACCTTGGAAAACCTTCAGCCTGGCTGTCAGAGCTGTGGGAGGTGTCATTGCCTGCGATTGTCGCATCCGTTTGATGTCTCAAGGAGTAAGGCACCGTGTAACCGATACTTCGGTATTTATTGTCCCTTAAAATAGCCCGGCAATCAGCGAGAGGAACTGTCGCCCTGCGGGAGGAGGGAGCTCAGGATTTAGCCCAGGAAAGGTCACACGGCTGCCCCGGGACGGGTGTGGGATGGCGAGGCAGCGATCGCCTCGCTCCGAGCCTCGAACGAGCGTTTCAGTGGCAGCGGAGGGTTCGCCCAGGGGTGGGGACGGTCCCCGACCCGAGGCACAGGGCAGGTGACAGAGTCACAGCCGTGTCCTTCGCCCGCAAGCCCCGGGAGCAGCCTCTGCCTTCCCCAGGGCACACTGTGGCTCTCCATCCCCCCCAGCTCCCCCCGGTGCATCCCAGCGGCTCCCACCCCGCTTGCTCCCAAGGAGGGAGAAGAGACGCCTTTTCAAACACTTTTGGTGAAAGGTCGGACTCTCGCAGGCCCGCGGGAGGGCGGCAAGGCTGCCGTGCCCACCATCGCCCCCTCCCTCTCTCCCGGGCTCCGAGGAGGCACCGGCGGTGCCGGGAGCGCTCCCGGGCGCGGAGCGCGGCTCCCACCTAGCGGGGAGCGCCGGGGGAACGGGGGCTGCGGGGGGAGCCGGGCCCTTCCCGCAGACACCCCCCGACCCCCCCGCTGCCGGGTGAATGTTCTGTAAGCAACAAATCGTCCCCCCGGCTGCTGCCCTGAACCTCTTAATTAAAGTCACTGAGCTCCACCGGCTCCCTGCGGTCGGGATCCCCCTTCCCAGACCAGCAAATGCGTCCATCAAACGCCATCCAAACCCACAGAACCCTGGGCTTAACCAGGTTTGCTCCTCACTGCACCGAACGCTCCGGCTCGCAGCCCTCACCCCGGGGCTTCCCCGTTACCCACCAGGCGTAAGGAACCCGCGGCTCCGAACATTCCAACCACTTTTCCATCAAACAGCCTGCCCCTGCCTCAGCCCACGGCGGCTTCCAACAGAGCAGAGGGTTCCCACATTTACACCACGGCAAGGCTCCTGTTCTCCCTCTCTCCCCCACCAAGTGTAGGCTCCCACATAAATTTACAGGTTTTCCCACAAATCTGGCCACATACCTGCCTTGGAACAACAGGACTCAGACGCCAGTGAAGGACACAACTGCTTGTGCAGGAGTTGGGCAGACTGTGGAGCACACCTGCACCCTCCCAGCTCACTGCTGCTCCACAAATCCGAGGGTTTTTGCATTTTCCAACTCACACTTTGGCTCCCTGAGCACACTGGGCAGGGAGTCAGAAAGCACGTGGCAATAAAGCTCTTACCTGGTGATGGAAACTAATGTTATGCAGCTGGACAGGCACCATCTCAGGTGTTCAGGGGAAGAAAAACCCATGAGAGGCCTCTGACTCCACCCCCGGGCCACAGCTGCACCTGAGGGTAATTCCAACTGCTCCCAGCTGAGCCCACTGAGGGAGGGCTGGTCCAGCTGGGAAGGATCTGCTCCCAGGAGCCACCCTGGTGACTTTTTCCAACACAAAATAAAAAATTACTTCCAACTTTCTCCTCGCCTTGCCCTGCACAGGAACTCCCTCAGGGCACACCCCAAGACTCTGTGTTGGCTCTACATTTAATGGTAGTGCTCAGTCTGGAAATGGATCAGTGCTAGAACAGAGGGATTTTGCTCTTTGTAACAAACCCCTGCACCCCTCTGGAGTTACAGAGCAGGCCTGGGAGTAAAGTTTGACCTTCCAAGGAGAAATGAGTAATTCTGCTGTAATCACATCCCTGCCAGGGCTGAATCAAGGCACACAAATCCAAACCACGGGTGTTTTTACATCCTGTTTTTCACTGCCACACCACACAAGGTGTGCCACAGTTTTCTTGCATCACACACAGCAGCAGCACTCAACTGGGCTGGGGAGAAGGTGTGTGGAAGGCAGGGATGAAACCCAAAGGAAATCCCTCCCTTTCCACTGCAGGGCAGAGCTGGGCAGGGAGGGAGAGATTAGATACAAGTTACAACTGTTAGTTTGGGGTGGTGGTGGTTTGTTTTTTTTAAAAAGAAAATAACAAACAAAAGAAAAAAAAACAAACAAAAGAGAATCCCCGCCCACACAAACACAAAAGACAAACACAGAAACATGAAAAACCACAACAAAAATCACAAAGGAGAAGAAAGACACTAACAGTGTTTGTTGTTTCAAAATGTTTAATGAAAGCTCAGCCTGGAGTTTGCAGGCATAGGAAGAACTCTGTTCTAATCCCAGGAAGATTAGCTGTTATTTCCTTACGTTGCTCCACACATTTCCTGTGACTTTGTGCAGCAGCATCACCTTTCTCTCAGCAAACAGCTGGGACACCCAATTTTCACTCTTCAGAGGTGACCAGTAGGAGTCAGTAGGAGTCACTAAAAAACCACAGAGGTCCCAATTACCTGGTATTGCCACACTTTATCCCACTCTGAATTTAAGCAAATGATGGAATGGGAAGAGTATATTATTCCGTTTCTATAAAGAGCAACTTTCCTCAGTGAGCTATAAAAAGATGACACTTGAGGCAGCTGCTGGGATGCATCAAACAGGACCTGCCACTTCCACAGCAGGAAACATCTCTACTGCTGCAAACAAGACACCTGAACAGGCAGAACCTCCAGCTTTGAAAGAAAATGGTTTATTTTCCGCTCTTATTTTCCAACTCACACTTTGAGATAACAGCCTTGAACCTTAAAAAAAAATTATCATTATCTCCAATTTCATCCCTGAGGAGAAGGATGGAGGAAAATGTGCCACACTCATGAGTCTGGGGGGCACCAGAGCTGGATTCCCCCCAAGGAAATGTCTTAGAGTGCCAGGTGGGGAGGCTGGATCCTGGCAGGTGACAGCCAGGGCACAGGCAGCAGAGTCCAGGGCAGCAGAGCTGTCATGAGGGAGGGGGATTCTCCCTCTGTGTCCCTGCCAGCTCTGGTGTCTGCTCCTCTCCATCCTTCCTCTTCTCCTGCAGCTCCTCCAGCACAGTTTGGAGCTGCTGGTGTAAGGCAGGATCCCTGGTTCCCGCAGATCCCTGGTGCTCCTGCTGTGCCACCTGCAGGGAAAGACACAAAATCACACAGATCAGGGTGCAAGCAGCTCCTGAAGGGTGACTGAGGAGAGAAACAGCCCTCTGTGTGTCCAGAAAAGCTGACAGGAATTAATTCATGCTGAGATTATTATTATTATGGAAAAATTCAATGCACAGTAGCACACAAACATATTTCCAAATGGTTTTTACAGACACACACTTATTTGAAAGATTATTCCATCTTTTATCACCAGAACAAGCTCTTTTCTGTCCCACAAGTCCCTCAACCTTGGCCAGACATGTTCATGATCAAGAGGAAAGTTTCCTCTGCACAGCAAAGACATTTTATTACAACCATCAGACATGTGACTGCTTTGCTGAGAATTTACCTCAGACCACCTCAGTATCAGAGGCCTGGGAGAGGGGTTTTCTCAATCCACCAGTCAAGTGACTCTGTGAATATTTAATACTCACTTTATCTGTTGCTCTTCTCTGTAAAATGATCCCACTGGCTAAAAGGGCTTTTCCTGTTTCTTCAAACAATTTCTCCTCTTCAATTTTCCCTTCTTCCTTCAGCTCATTGTATTTCTCAACAAACCTGGATTGCAAGGTTGTGTTTTTACTCTCACAAATAATTTTTGGTTCAGTGACTGAAGGGGAGGAAGGGACAAGTCTCGGAAATATCTCCAGTTTAATTATAATCTTACCTCTGGCAGGTAGATTTGAAGTTTAACTGTGTCAGGTCGAAAGGCCTTGGACCACTGCCATAAACTCTGTAAAATCTCCTGGTCAGAAAAGAAAACAGGTGAGTTTTTGAAAGTAAAATCAATAGTAAATAAACATCAGGGTCTGTTAGATCAGGGTGTGATAAAAAGCATTGACAGAACTATTTCTCCTTTTCACAGGAGCTCTTATGAACACCTGGAAGTGTCCAAGGCCAGGTTGGGGTAACCTGGGGTAGTGGAAGATGCCCCTGCCCATGGCAGGGGGTGGGACTGGATGGGCTTTAAGGTTGCTCCCAACCCAAACCAGCCTGGAATTCTACAGAGATGTTTGTTCGAGCATTTTTAATGGTTTTAGTAAATTCTAGTTAATCACCACCATGGGTCAGAGCAGCTCTGTAACCCCTTCTCAGGGGGGTTAAGCCCAGCCTGGAGCTCTGTGCTGTACAGGTGTGTTTGCCTTTCCTGCTGCACAGGAGCCTCCATCAGCCATGAGAAACATGTGGAAGATCATGAAAAAAACTCTATTTGTTCAAAAAAATCACAAATCAAGAAGCAAAAGCTGGATTTAGGTGATTTACTTAAAACCTGTTTCTACCCTACAGCAGCTTCAAGGCTCCATTCCTCAAACGTGCCCTGTGGAAATTCCCACCATCCAACACTCAAACCCTGTGTGAAACTGGGATTGTCCCTAATCAGCACCTGGTGAAACTCAAGAGAATCACGAGCTTCAAGTGAGCAGATGACAAAGGGAATTTCAACCGATTGCTCCCCAAAACCAAGTAATTCTGCTCAATATGGAGCTGGTGGCTGCCATGAAAGCATTCCATGGATCATGGAACGGTTCGGGTTGGGAGGGCCATTCAACGTCGTGTAATTCCAAACCGTCCAATTCAAGTAACTCCAAGGGCAGGGACACCTTCCAGAGACCAGGCTGCTCCAAGCCCGGTCCAGCCGGGCCCTGGGCACGTCCCGGCGGGATAACGGGTACAACGCGGCGGTGACTCACGCCCGCACTTCATCCTCGCGGTAGAACACGGGCGCGACCGGGTCCACGCTCCGCCCGTAGCGCGGCCGCACCGCGCGGTGCACGGGCTCCCGCAGCGGCGGGAACGCCGCGTACACGTCGAACCACAGCGGCTTCTTGATGATCCCGATGCGCAGCAGGTCCCGCGTCCTGCGGGGGAGAAGCGGCGGGGGGAGGTCAGGGGGGGCCGCCCTCACCGGGAACCGGCCCCCGCCCCGGCTGAGCCCCCCCCGCGTACCGGCTGAACACGCTGCCGATCCTCTGCGTGCGGCTCCCGGCCATGGCGGCTCCGCGGTCCCGCCGGGACCTCTCGGGACACCCCGAGCCCCTCTGAGCCCCCCGAGCCCCCGGGGCCGCCCCGAGACCGGAACCGGAACCGGGGCCGCCGCCAGGCCGCGCAGCCGAGCGCCGAGCGCTGGCGGGAGGCGGTGCCCAGGCAGCGCCAGCCGATGGCCGAGTGGCGGCGCAGCCGGATTGTGTCGTGTGTCGCCCCCCCCAGCCGGGGCTATCGCGACACGCGGGGCCGGGCCCGGGTGAGCCCGAGCACCCTCAGCCCCTGCCCGGGCGGCACCGGCAGGGCCGAGGCTCGCGGGAGCCGCGCCCCCGGGGCGGGCTCGGCCGCCATGTCACTGAGCCACTGAGTCACGGAACGTCCCCGCAGGGACCGTCAGCCCGACCCTGGCCCTGCACAGACACCCCGGCAATCCCAGCCTGTTGTCCAAACACTCCCTGAGCTCTGTCAGCCTTGGGGCCGTGACCAAACAGTGGGAGCCTGTTCAGTGCCAGCCACCCTCTGGGGGGAGAACCTGTTCCTGAGATCCAGCCTGACCCTGCCCTGGCACAGCTCCAGCCGTTCCCGGGTCCTGTCCCTGTCACACCGAGCAGGGATCGGAGCTGCAGCCCCCGATGGGCTCTGCCCTCGGTCTGCTCTGCTCCTGCTGAGCAAACCCAGTGCCCTCAGTGCTCCTCGTGTGGCCCTTCCAGAGCCTTCCCCATCCTCGTGTCCCTGTTGGGCACATGAGGGATGAGGAGACCTGGGACCCCCACCCCGGGCACCTACAGCAGGTGGGGGGCTGCCCTGTTTGCCCCCCAGAGCTGGGAAGCCCATTCCCCCACACTGGGACAGCAGCAGCTCCCTCACCGACCCAGCCCCAGGGAGATAACGGGGCCACTACCCCCCTGCTGCCCCCCAGCCCGGACCCCTGGCACCACCAGCAGCTCTGAGATCCATCCTCTGCTCCCAAACAGCCCCCTCCTCCAGGCCAGGCACAGCCCCAGGGTGAAGGGGTCCAGAAGGGTTTGGGGTCACAGCCCTCCTGGGGGCAACAAAATCCCAGGTGTCCAAAATCCCAGGATCTCCCTTAGCACCAGCCCTGGAGTAAGGTGACGCCAGCTGTGCTTCCCTAAACATCCCTCCTCCTCCCTTCCCCCATCCTCAGGGCTGTGGTTTCCTGGGATCTGGAGGGTGGACAAGCCATGGGACACAGTTGTCACTGTCACCCTGCCAGGCACGTGCAGGGCCTGGCCGCCATCTCCGGTTTCTCTTGGAGCCATCGGGGCTGCTGCAGGGGCAGGACAGCAGTGACAGGAAAGGACAGCTGTCCTGGGTGAGGGACACAGCTGCAAGGGAAGCAGGAGCTACTCCCACCCTCACTGGCCAGTCTCTCAAGGAGGGGACAACTTGGAGATGCTGTGCCTGCGCCTCCACAGTAGAGTCGTTTCTCTCCATACATTAGGAATGATGTCCCCAAAAAGGGCTGGGGCTCATCTCCTCTGCCCATGGCACTGAACTACCCTGCCTGCTGTCCCCAAGCTCAGCACTGCTGTGTCCCCATGGCAGCGAGGGCATGGGGACCGGGGGGTGACATCGGGCTGCAAACTGTCACCAGCAGTGGGGTGTGGGGAGGGTCAGTCTCACCCCATCACCTTTTCATGGACTCACAGAATATTCTGAGTTGGAAGGGACCCCCAAAGATCATCAAGGACAACTCCTGGCCCTGCCCAGGACACCCCAACAATCCCACCATGGGCCTCAGGGTGTTGTCCAAACGCTCCTTGAGCTCTGGCAGGCTTGGTGATTCTTTTCATAGAATCATTAAGGTTGGAAAAGAGCTCTGAGATCATCAAGTCCAACACCTTTTGGTGTTGGGTCTCGCCTAGACAGAGAGCAGATGGTGGGATCTGCACAGTCCAGGAGCTGCTCCCTGACCTGATCCTGCCCTGGCAGCCCCAGCCCTGCCCCTTGATTTATATAAAGTCCAGGAGCTCCACCCCGGCCCTGTGTAAACAGCCTTGCTCCAGTTAGCCTTTCCACCAACCTGGCTTGGCAGGGAGCTGGTCACTAGGTGCAGCCCTTAGCTTGGGAATGAGCTGATGGGAAAAAAAAATGCATCCCTGCTTCCATCTTCCAGGCTCGGGAAGGAAGGGGGCAGTAAATTTCCACGGCAGCCTGACAAGCCAGCAGGTATTGCCGGGCTCTCACATCTCCAGCTTCATCCTCATCTCACCAGTTTCCAGCCCTGGGCTTTTCTCAGCTGCTGGTTTTCTTAAAACACGGCTTTGAAAGCAAAACCCTTGTCCTTGTGGAGAAGAGGAATTAAAAAAGGAGTTGCTGGGACTGCTCCAGGGCTGCATCTGAGCTGCTCCAAGGACTGGGCAGGCCCTGGGCCATTCAGCTCCTTGGAAAGCCCTGGCTCCCCGCAGAGCAAGGCACTCGCTTGGCTGCAGCAGGCAGCCAGAGTTTCTCCACCATTTCTGTGCTTTTGACATTTAAGGCAAGAATGCCTTGACTTTTTCCAGGGTCTTCTTTCACAGGGAAGGTTTCCAAGCCACACGTGAGGCTGGGAAGCTCTAATCCTGCCAGGAACTGGAAGTTGCTCCTGGACAGCTGGTGCAGAGGGAGTGGACTCTGGCCTATCCCTGCATGTGAGAGGGATGCTCCATTTGCCCCCCTGGCCCTGCCACTGCAACCCCGGGGCTGCCCATGAAGTGCCACATGTGACAGCCTCAAAATAACCCCCCTCCTGCAAGTCACAGGCTGCCCACGGTGGAGGTGGAGGTGTGGAGCCATCCCCGTGTCACAGCCCTCTGCTCAGGCTGCCTGGGGGGTGTTTCTCAAGGACAGCACAGCCTGGATAGGCCAAAACTACTACTTTTCCCAAAATTGAAGAGCTCAAGGCTGAGGTTTTGGGTGCTGGCTGGGGACGTGGGGGGCTCCTGTAAGTGGGGCTTGATGCCCTTCCCTCACACCATCACAGACTCCCCTCATCTCTGGGTCCATGTGCTGCTTTTTGAGGCCCCGAGGAGTTTTCACCACAAGTTTTCCTCTTCCTACCTGTTTGAAGGGAACATGAAAGGAAGGGAAAGGCAAGTTCTTGAGAAAATCGTCGGATGCAAATTCAGACCCGTCAGGAGTGTGCAGGCAGTGAGCCAGGGCAGATTTTGGGCATCTGCAGCCTTAAGGGGCACAGCTGGAGCTGGGCTAGAGCTGCCCCTTCCCTCCCCATTCCCCTTTCTTTTTCCTTCCCCCTGTAAAGGAATGGGAGTAAAAAAATACCCCTGAGTGTTAAGAGTACAACAGGACTTTATTATAGGAATTACTATTAAACATCTTTAAGAAAAAAATCACTTATGGAAATAAATTCTAAAACAGTCACACTCACAAACATCACAGATCAGTTTGGTATGTTCTTTTTAAACCCTTTTGTAGAGAAATGATACAAATATCACTGAGAATTGGACATTTTAATGTAAGAAATGAGTTTTGGCTCCCAAGTCGGTTTTGTGGCCTTTCTACTCATTAGACCTGATTTTTTTGTTTTTTGTGTTTTTTTTTTAAAGGACACAAAAATAATCCCTCTCCATCCTCCATTAAAACGATGCTTTGTTGCCTCCAAGATGTTTTGACATGGCTACAGGGTGACATCACTCAGAGGCTGTGCCAGGCCTGGGATGTTTAAGGGCACGTTGTTGGTGGTGCGAGCCAAGACGTCCCCAGGGCGCCGTGCCAGCCCCATGTGCCCGCAGTGCGGTGCCTGCTTTGGGCACAGGGCCCCCCAGCACCACAACACCTCCGTGCAGGGCAGACCCCACCCGTCCCCTCCCCACGGCCCCGTGTCCCAGCTCACAGCCCCCAGACCACCCTTCCTTCCTCTCCCCGTTCCTCACACGCCCCACAGCCCCGTGGGCTCTGATGGGTCACGGGGAGCAGATGGTGATGGGCACTCGGGGGATGTGCTCAGGCAGAAAGCAGAGGCAGCTGCTGTCCCCAGGCTCCTCTGCCAGCAAACCTTGGCTGGGTTACAGAACGTGCCACCTGAGCAGGCCGAGAGGAGGGACAGTGTCCACCTCTGGCTGCAGCTAAAGCCAGCGGGGCAGCAGGACTGGCCTGTGACTGATGTGAGACGTGCCAAGGAGAGCTCAACTGATCCCCCATGGCACGACCCAGCCCGTCCTGGGCACAGCGAACCCTCCAAGGCTCGGCAGAGGGGGGTGAGCTGCGAGTGCCCAGGAACCGGTGCCTCGCTGCCTCAGCCCTCCCGTGACCACCTCCTGGTCTGGGAGGGCAGAATTCCCTTCCCGCCAGAGCCTGAGCACCCGCCCGGCTGCCGCTGCTTCCTGCGCTCATGGAAACTTCGCCGGCAGTGCAGCCCTCGGTAGCTGAGAGGCGCTGGAACGGGGACAAGCTGATCCGGTTCCAAGCTTGATTTTCTTCCAAATATGCAGAGCTGCTTTGGACTGGGAAGGGGTAACAGCAGCCTCCTATGGCCCCGAGGGCCAGCAGAGGGTAAGCAAGGAGCCCCTCCTTCTCTCCACCACTCTCAGGCTGGGAATGAAAGTCCCACCCAGGGAGTAAAGGATTTTCTGTTCCCAGATTCGCACTTAGGCCCCTTGCACCCTGAGCCAGGAGGGGACACGCTCCTCCAGAGCCCCATCCTAGCCTGCAGGGTGCAGAGCAACCCGAGGCACAGCTGGGCACACCACAGGGAGCAGGGGGCTCAGAGCCTTGCCCCTGGGACGGGATGGCTCTAACCTGTCACCAGGCTGCCACGACTCAGGACATGCTCCTCAATCCTTCCTTCGAAAGCAAAGGAGGGGGACACCAAAGCTGGGATTTGCAGCTCTGATTTCAGGAACTCAAAGCTCGCTGGTATCCCAGGGCACTCCCAGCCCAGCGCATCCTGCCCTCACCCTTGGCACCCTGGGATTTGTCCGAGTGCCGGTGCCGTGGGAGCGTTTAGTTTGAGCTAATGAGACACTACGTGGACCCTGCAGCCACAGACAGCCGGGAGCAGCCCTGGCTGTGCATCAAGAGCAAGTGAAGCCCGTGGTGCCCCCGATGCCTCCGCGCTGCGAGGGGCGACAGCAGCGCTCAGCAGGTGCAGCGGCTGCTCGCAGGGGGAATCTTGGCGTCCACTTCAAAGGCATGCGGGCTCCGCTGGGATTGAAGAGGAGCCTGCCGGGAGCCAGCGCCTGCAACAGGGACTTTTGTTACCAAACCCCGTGGAGAGGCAGGGAAAACAGTTGCGTGAGTGTTTGATGGCTGGGGCTTCTGCGTCTGCCGCCTTCGCAGCTCCGATCCTGCAACATTTGTGCTGGTTCGCGGGAGCCAGAGAGTGAAACAGGCACGTCTAGAGCCACCTCCTGCATTTGGCAGGGAATGCTGTGCCGATAAAGGAGGAGAAAATGTGCTGGCGGGAGCGAATTCTGCCTTTACGCTCGTCACTCGGTACTTACACAGCGAAGGAATTTGTTTATGTAATTATTTTTAGCCTGACAGCATCTCCGAGAGCTGCAGCGATTCCAGCGCTGTGGGCACGAGGAAGGGGCTCTGCTCCTGCCCCGCACCAGACCCGGCAGTGCCCCCGAGCCCTTGTACAAACTCTCCGTGCTGAAAACACCTCCACCAGCCTTGCAAACGCCCAGCTCGGGCTTTGCCTCTCACCCACAGCGGGGGCATCCCTTAAGCTTCCAGGCTCCAGGACCACCCCCGGCACCCCACACCCCGTGGGACGTGTCCTGCTCCGTCAGTGAGGGTTAAACTGGTGCAAAATCCAGCCCTTGGTGCTGCCCCGCGGCGGCACAAAGCGTCCCAACTTCAAGGCAGTTGTAGCAATGCCGAAGGCAAAGGTTTAATTCAAAGTGAAATGCCTAGGAAAAGAAGGCCTTTCCTTTATAAACAATTTATATTATTTGACTATTACCTGATCTGAATCTCTGCTCATTACTCCTAGCAATAATAGACAACGGCTGTTAGCTTCCCTTTCTCACGTGGTTTTTGTTCCGGTGTGCGCAGAGTGAAGTTGCATCAGACCACTACAGATATGTTCAGGAGTGCTCCGGCCCAGCAGACCCCACGTGTGAAGGGATCCTCGTTAGTACGACTGATTTCATTCCTCCTGCGACGCCGCTCGGACCGGGAGAGCAGGCGGGCCTGCTCCTCCCTAGCCTGAGCTCCACTGGCTCCTCACAGCTGCTCGCAGCAGCTGCTCTCTTTTTTTTTTTCCTTTTTCTCTTTTTTTTTTTTCCTTTTTGGCTGATTTTCTGGATAGAAAACGTTGTTTTCAAACCGCCGGTAAGAAAACATTGTGCCTCGCTTCAATACTTGTACTTCTGAGGAGCACAGCAGCGGAGGGGGAACAGCCAAAATCTGGGTGATTTGTTGGGTGGGTTTTTCCTTTTTCAGCCATCTCCTCGTGAAGCCTCCTGCACGTCCTGTGCCAGCAAGAAACCCCAGTGCTGGGACCTGCAGAGAGGGGAAGGGGAGGGAAGGAGAACAGCACGTGCTCAGCCTCAGCTGCACCACAACCAGCACCTGGGGCTGTTACAGCCACGGCCACTGATGTCCCCACCCCGACACACTCTGGACCCACTCAGGGCATGCAGCCTCTCCTCCAGCCACGACAGATGGACAGGACCATTCACACACATCCCCAGGTGCCTCTCACCATTTACTGCCCTTCCTTCAGTGTCTCCTCCTCCTCCCGGAGCTGTTGCCTCCGTGCTTGGAAGTCTTCATCTGAAAGGCAGAGGCAGGCAGGGGCTGGAGCCACCTCCACACCAGGACACCTCCACTGCACCATGGTCCCAGCCCCAGAGAGGTGCCCCAGGGGGAGGCAGCCCAGCCCCTGTCCTGGAGCAAAGATTTCCTTGCTCAGACAAGACAATTCCCAGTGGGACACTGGGGTTCTCTGCCATAATTGAGAACACTGGAAGGGGGTTTTGGCCCACAGGGGTATTTCTGCCAAGCGGTCACACCTGGGCCATCCCCAGGGTGACCCGAGACCAGGCACCGCAGGACACAGCCAGCCACGCCCAGCACAGCACACCCAGCATTCCTTACCATATCCATGGCCTTCCACATCATCCAGGAGATTTGCTGTTGAAGCTGCTGTCCCCATCCTGCACCCTCCGCTAAGGAAAACCAGCTGTGGGGCCGGGAGGTGGCTGTGGCACCACAATCACCCTTCCCATCCCTTCCCATCCCACGGCCCAGCCACGGGGCAGCCGGGGGGCTCCAGCCACACTGTGCCCTTGGGGAGCCCCCGGGAGCACCTTAGTGAGGCCCCTCTGACAGCCCTGGGCCCTCCCCCAGTTCCCTTTTAGGATACACCTGGTGCTTCAGCAAGTGTTTTCTTTTTGATTTTCTCATCTTTGTCTTCTCAGAGAAGGCTCTGGCGAGTTCAAACAGCTTCTTGCGCGTGGCTGGAAGGAAGGAACTGGGTGAGGGTCTCACCCCAACACCTTCCCAAAGCTGCCACAGGGGAGGAGACAGGCAAGGCCAAGGTGTGAGAGCCACCCACAGCCCTGTGGTGATGCCCTGGGCTTGTCTGGGAACACCAGGACTGCGCAAATCTGCCAGGCTTGGAGAGTGAGACAGGGATGCCTTGGCCCTGGTGGGAGGTGCTGATGTTTTAGCCTTGGGCTCGGATTTTCATGATCTTCCCAACCCAGACTGACCCACCCTTCCCCAGTGTCCCCACTGCCTGCAGCCCAGCCCAGGCTGCCCAAGGACCTGGGTCCAGTTTGCGGTGGGAGAAGGAGGTTGTGACTTTCCAGAAGAAAGGATTGGAAAAGGGAGAGTTACAGCAAACCCTTGGCTTGCTGTTCTAGGATTCATGCAAACCCTGGCCAGAAATTCCTCTACCCAACACCACCTGCAGCCTCCACTCACCACCTGCAGCCTCACTCCACAACCCACAGGTGCACCAGGGACAGACGGACAGTGCAGAACTGGGGCAGGACTTGGGTGTCCCTCTCTCACCTGCTCTGCCAGTGTCCAGCCCAGGAGCATCCTGCCATTGGCAAGGCCCAGGAGAGCACCACGGGGCAGGGATGCACCAGCCCATGGCTGTGAAAGGCAGGTGGAAACTGCTGCCACCTCTCCCCCTGCCTCCCCCACTCCCAGCTCCCCTCCAGCCCTCCCGGGCATCCCGCTGCCGGCACAGAGCCTGCATACCAACTCACATTTTCCCATGTGTTTCAATTTGTCTCGGAATAAGGCATCATCAGACACGGCACTGCCGGCCTCGCTGGTTACAGAGGGGGCTACATCACCTGGAAGGCAAACATCTGGTCACTGGGATCGTGTGATGAGGGGAGACTCGAGACAAACCATTTCCATGACCCAGTTCCAGCGCTGGTGAAGCACAGCCCTGCCACGAGCACAGCTGAGCCAGAGCAGGAGGGATGAGGGCACTGGCACACGGGGCTGGCTCTGGACGAGGGCCCTCTGCAGACACACCCCTGTGTTGGTGGGTGCAGATGTGGGCCTGCAGCCCACCCTCACTGTGATTCCCCCCTGAGTGGATGTGAGGTGAGCGGTGGCTCAGTCCCAGCACAGGCACCTCCCTCTGTGCTGCTCCAGGCCCAGCAGCCCCAAATTACCCTGGGCACTACCTGCACTCTGGGTATTGGATCATGGTACCCAGGACAGCAGGGTCACCACATCAGGAGCAGGACTTCCAACTCGGTCAGGTGGACCAGAGACCCTCAGAGCCATGTCCCTGTGCCTGTTGGGCCGTGCCCCTTCCCCAGGTCTGTGTGCCCAGCTGGAGCTCTGCCAGGCTGCCCTGCCACTGCATCTCACCCGACCCTGCACGGGGCCATCAACAGACACCAGCTCTAATTCTGACTCTGGGCAGCTGCTCCCTCACCAAGGTTAATCAGGATTACCCGGGAACAGTCATTATGCCTCCCAGGCACAATCCTCTGCTCCAGCTCAGGCAAGAGGGGACAGAGATGGACAAAGGCAGGATGCAGGAGCACCTCCACAAAGGGAGGGCAGGAGCACCCATTCCCATCGCCCACCAGCTCCTGGGGGGCAGCAGGGAGGACTCAGCCCGTTTTCTGCCCCCCCAGCCACTTTGGAGGCAGCTGGGCTGAGGGCTGGGAATACAGGGCCTGAGGGGCATCCTGCTGCAGAGGGATGATGCTCACATGTGCCTTGGAAGTTACCTGATAATACGGAGGAAAAACCAAAGTCGTTGCTGACAGCAACACTGCTCGACTTGGATTTTTTGGACTCATATTTCAATCGATCTGAAAAACAGAAAGCACAGCTCGATCAGACCCTCGGGGCAGAGCACCCGGCTCCCTCCCCTCTCCCCTCATACCCCGTGGCTGCCAAGGGACAGGCTGAGGGCAAGGGAGGGAGCTGGGGCTTCCCTTCAGCACGGTGACCACAAGCCCCTCGGTGGGAGGCAGCAGCAGGGGGTGGGATTGCTCCTCACCCAGCAGAGGAAGCCGCACCCACCGCGAGCACGCGGCAGGCACACGTGTGGTTTTCCAGCCTCTGCAGTGAAGGTGCTGCCAGGACCCTGCAATCCTGCAAGGCCCCTCGGCTTGGGGGGCTCAGAAGGAGGGGAAGGGCAGCTCTGTGATCAGGAGCAGTAAAACCACCCACACCCTCCCCATGGCACTGGACGAGCAACCGGCTCACTGGGAAGGAGCGTGGTGACAGGGAAGGAGCAGTCATGGGAAAACTGCTCTCCAGTTCAGGCCTGCCAGCACCTGGGGAAGGTGCACGGCCAGGGAGGGCTCAGAGGGCATTTCCAAAGCTCCTTGCTATGGATTCTGCTGGGCCCTGCCAGAGACACTGGAGAGAGGTGAGCAGGGGGAGGAGAGCCTTGTGGCAGGTGCTGAACACCCAGAGCAGGAGCCCACCAGAGTGTGCAGGTCAGACCACCCGCCCCCAGCCTCGCCACATCCTGCACTGGCTCTGCTTTGGCAGGGCAATGCTGCCAGCAGCCAGTGCCACAGGGTGGGCACACACCAAAAAAGCAGAGGTTTCTGCAGGTGCTTCTCACCTCTCTCCAGGGCGAGGAGGAAATCCCGGTTCCTCTGGAGCTCCTTCATGAACTCCTCGTTCTGCAGGAAGAGCGCGATCCGCTCGTCCTCCAGGTACTGCTTCCAGCGCCGCTCCTGCTCCAGGGAACCCTGGCCCCGCGGGACAAGCCCCCTCGACAGGGGCTGCCTGCAGCCATGGGAACCCTGGGGGGGAGGCAAACATGGCACAGGTCAGGTGGTGGTCTCGGTGCCCAGGGGTCCCTGCAGCAGTGCCTTGGGCTGCTTGGCATTTTGCCCCTGTTACACTTCACCCCCAGCCTGGACAGCCACCGACTGCTGCTCCCCAGTGGGTCCCTGGGACAGCACCGTCCCCTCAGGATGGTGCTGCTGCCAAGGGGGCAAAGGGGGACACGGCATCGCTGCCTCTGGCCACCGGGAGGGGGGACAGGATGGAGGGGACCGACATTCCACATGGGAACCTCTTGGAGCCAGAAGTGCTCCTGTGCAAAGCACAGGCTGGCACAGATTTTTAACTTTACACTGTGGGGTTGTGCCGCCACAGGCAAGAGAAGGGTCTCAGCCAGCATTGCTGCTTTTATTTCCCATCTCTAAAAGAGCAGAGTCTGCAATTTCCCGCTGACAAACGTCCCTGCGTGAGGCACGTCACACCTCGCACCTGGGGAGCAGCACAGCCCCACGCTGCAGCACAACCTCAGCCTTGCCTACAATATTTATCTGATTTGTAGCTGCTCCCAGAGAGCCATAAAAAGCAAAAGCACACAATTACCGGGGAAAGAAAAGGGCAGCTGCTCCTCTCCTCCCCCTGAGCCCAAATGAATTGGCACACTCCTATTCCCAGAAAGGTAATAGAGCCCACAAAGCTCAACTTGCAGGGCAATCGTTCATGAAAATGTGGCAGGCTGCCTTTGGAGCTGAAAAGGGAGGGAGGAGCAGGGTTTCTGCAGCCCCTCCAGCCCCTTGCCATGCCAGGAGGGTGCTGGCCCCATTTAGTGTTAGCAAAGAGTCGAGGAACACCCCAGACTGCAGCATGCCTGGCACTGAGCTGGATGCCCAGCATGGTCTGAGCTGGGGCTGCTTGTTCCCCACAGGGTGCTGCCCGTTGCCTGCCCTGCTGCAGGCACCCAAACCTGGTGGCTTCAAAACTGCCATGGAGCACATGGGGACTCGGATTTCCCAGGGGCAAATCCTCTGGCTTACACTAGCTTTCCCACCCAAGTTCCACTGCAGCAGCCCCCAAGTGCCCCAGCAGTGCCACTGGTCCTGCAGTGTTACTGGTCCTGCTGCTCCTCACCAGGGCAGCAGGTGAGATTTTCAAATAATTGAAAATACAAGGTGCATATGGCAAGTGGCATTTCTGGCACTAATGATGGAGATAATGGCAGGAAAAATATGAAAGCCTCACTGAAAGATTCTCCTTTCACACCTTGCCCACTTCAGTCTTGCCTTGAAGACATGCTCCAAGTTTAGTGCACACCCAGTACCCAGATGCTTCCAGAGTGCTGGTGCTGCAGCTCAGGGTGGCTGAGGACAGGGATCAGTGCTCCATGCCACACTGTGGAGCCGGGATGCAGGGCTGGAAAGGGGAGCAAGGCTCACCTGTGTGCTGGCTGTCTGCTGGGGCAGGATGCGGAGGAAATCCTCGGGGAGGTTGCCCAGGAGCGGCGGGTTCCAGTTCCTGTAGTGCCCGGGTGCCGGGGTGCTGCCAGGGCCTGGCACGTCCGTCCTGTGGGACAAGCACAGACTGTGCTTGTGGGCCCCTTTGGCGAGGGAGAAACCCAGCAACACCTGCCACAGCAGCGGGGCACAGGGCCTGGCACGGCAGTGCTCGCCCAGCTCCACCAGCGCTCCTGGGAACCAGGAAACCCCAGCACACTTCCCTAACCTGTGGTGTTAGTGTCAGCTCTGGAGAGTGAAAGGCTTTCCTTGTGCAATTGGAATCTCTGGGAGCTGCATTTCAAGCCTTGCCCTGCAACTTTGCAGGCTGGGATTTCCTTCCCCTCCCTGTTTCACTCAGACTCCCAAAAACAAGCCTGGCGGAGCCCCAGCAATGCAGGGATTCGCCTACGAAGCTGATGAAGGTTTCTCACCAGATGTCACACCCAGCCCGTGTCCGAGGGGCTGGCACAGGGGTGGCCAGGGCACCACACAGGGGTCCCACAGCCCCACAGATACAGCCATGGTGGTGCTGCTGGGGAAGAGCCCCCAGCCTGCAGGGCCACAGACCCTGGGGCTCAGTGCCCCAGCTGCTGCCCCACACAGAACCCGTCTGCTGCCCCACACAGGGCCCGGCTGCCCAGCACCTGGTGTTTGTGAGTGGGGGCGAGCACTCCCCGCCTCCGGGAGCTCATTTTTGCCATTCCACACACTGCCAGAGCAGCTTTCCAGGCCCCTCAGCTGTTCGTGTTTTAGGGCCTTGCAGGGATTTCTGAGCCAGCTGTGAGCTTCATTCATCTCCCTTGTCTTCATCCCACCCGACCCCAACAAAGTGGGGTCAGATACCCCGTGCCAGGGCCAGCCAATGGCAGCCTGACCCCTGGGAGAGGCATGGGGTGCAGCGGGAGCAGGAGGTGTGTGGGGCTGGGGGCTCACCTGGGCGGGGGGGTGGGCGGCGCGCGGGGGTAGCGGCTGCTGAACGTCTGGCTCTCGTAGGCAGGAGGGGAGTAGACGGGAGGGGGCTCCTCATCCGAGCTATCCGGCTCCAGGGTCCGCTCCAAGATCTGCGGGGTGAGAGGATGGGGTGAGGGCAGGACAGGGAAATGCTCCTCAGTGGGCCAGGGCCCCAGTGCAGCAGCACGGACAGCACGGGCTGAACGACACTGCAGAGGATGGGGGCAACCTCCTGGCACTGGTCCCCTGCACCAGGGGGTTTGGGGGAGTTTGGAGGTGCTGCTCAAGGGATGAGCATGGGTGAGCTTGTCCTTGGGAGCACACAGCTCTGTGGAGTCCCTCTGACGGCAGCAAAGGGTCTTTGTTGGGTTTTGGGGTAGGAGGGAGTAGGGAGAGCACCTTGGCTGAAGCCTCAAGCAGTGCCCAAGACACACCAGGCAGGCTGTGTGCTCCAGACCAGCTGAACAGGCACTCGAACCTCTGCCTGCCTGCAGCAGCTGAGTAGCATCGTGTCCAGGCAGAAGGGAGGCAGGATGAGACTGAGGTGCCCGCTCACGACAGCCCAGGCAGAGCCCAGGCAGGGGAGCCCCCCCCAGGTTACCTCGGGGGGGATGCTGTCCTCCGAGTCCGAGCTGTCGTCACAGCCGCTGCCATCCAGGTTCATCTGCAGGAGCTGGTCGATGGTGGCATCCACAGCACCATTGTTGGCCCTCAAGACACACTCGATGATGTCGTAGTCCATGTTGGGGAACATGGTCTTGAAGTCCTCCATGGCCTGGTTGAACTCCAGCCGCCGGACCTGCCTGGCGGGGCGGCTGTTGTTGAGCTCCTGGGCGGAGGAGCCGCCGCGGGAGCCGCCGTTGCTGCTGCTCCGGCGGAAGAGGCTCGTCATGGCGGGGCGGCTGCGGGGGCACGGCGGCCACGGTGCTGCTGTGCCCGCCGCCCTCCTCACGGGGGGCTGCCCCGGCGGCCAGCGGGGACCATGGGTGGGCAGCGGGGGTCCCGCTCCCTGTGGCCGGCGGCTCCGCGGGTCAGCCCCCGGCGCACTGCGGCATCCTCCCACCTGCGGGGAGAGGGGAGAACATCACCCACACATCACCCACGGGACAGCACCCTGAGACACCGCCAGGTCCCCGTCTCATCGAGGGATATCCAGTTCAGTCTGACTCATCCCACTGCGCCCTCGTGGGACTGTCCCGTCCCTGGCACGCCGGAGCGTGGATGTGCCGCGCCGGGGGCTGTACAAACAAAAGGCAAGGCAAGAGAAATGGCATTACTTCCACTGCCGAGGGCTGCCCAGATTTAACGTTTCCATGCTTGACATGTATTTATAAACACGGTAAAATCGCGCTTTAAAATAAAACATGGAGTCGGCTCAGAGAGTGTCAGAGCAGGGGGCTAAAATGCTGTGCAGCACGGCAAAATCGACTCTTTGGAAAAGCCACCAAATCCAAGATTAACATTCACTTTAAAACCATAAACAGATTATACAGCTACTGCTTCTCGTTTGGAAATGCAGGGCCAAATTCAGTTCTGGATTAACTCCACTGTTGAAACAGAATTACCCCAGGAACACTTTTGATCCATAATATCATTTTCAAAGGCTTTTTCCTAAGCAGCAGGCAGAGAGTTCAGGATAACTGTCCCTAAATGGTACTTAATGCAGAAGAACGTGCCAAGCACATTTCTTAGCGAAACAGGGTATAATCAGATTCCAAGCCATTAGGAGGAGCAGTCACCTCTGAAGGTCACCCAGGCTCTGCCCTGCCCAGAGCCAGGCCCTGTGTGACAGCCACGTCCCCAGAGCTCGCCTGGCCTCGGCTCACAGCCCCGAGCTGCTCCAAGAGGGGCTTCCAGAGGCTGCTGAGAGCGAAACACACTTGAAAAACATGGGGAACTCAGCGGGAACTCTGGGAGCAGGTTCACTTTTGCCACGCTGGTTAACCCTGGCCTTCATCCCCAGGGACAGCGCTGCTCTGGCTCGGTACCAGAGGAGTCACAGGGGATGATTCCTGCTCCTGCTCCGGGCACAGTCCGCTCTCCTTCCCTGGCTTTTTTGTAATCCTGGAAGCATTTGCATCTGGATGCACCACCAGCAGCCCTGTGCAAACACCAGCACCAGCACCCGACCAGACCCTGCACCTCGGCCGAGGGTCCCTGGGCTGAGCACGGTGCCACAGGGCCCCCCTCCAGGGCCACCTTCCCGTGGCATTTGTTCGCCCTGCGGGACAGGACCCGTGGAAAAGCAGCAGCAGCTTCATTGCCGGGCACGAGGGGCCATTTCCAAACAGCACCAGGAGCCCCCAGCTCGCTCCTGCTCACTGATAGTATCCATGTAAGTGACCACTCAGCCAGGAACTGTCTCCATCCCGCTGTTGCACTCTGTCCCCGGGATCTGCTCCAGCTTGTAGGAGTCAGGCACGGAGCAGGAACAATTCCGCCAGCTCTGCCCGGCTCTATTCACCGAGGACAAATAAATCCACTGGAGTCAATTAATAAAATGCTGCTGCTCGGTTCCTCCTCCGCTCCCCTGACTCACTCCCAGCAAAGAGCCCGGCATTGTTCACACCTCTGGAATTATACTTTAATTGCAATATTGCATGGCTGGTTTAGTCATGTGTTAAATTGAGTTGTAACACATTCACAGGGTACACACCTCCTTAAAAGATTTGGCTGCTCCAAGAGGATGGTGAAAGAGCGACACCCAGGAAAACACAGCTTGTACAGAATACACTGCAAACACACACACGATCCACGTACGGAGATGAGAGTCTCTGTGGAGAGCTGCTGGCTCAGAAATGCCATGCCAGCCCATAAACCTCCAATAGCGAAATCAGCCCCCAAAATCAGGCTGGAAATCCCTAAGTCTCTTTAAAAATCATCAAATCTACAAAGTAACAAGGAGCATCTGTGGCTGGAGGGGTCTTTGTCTTCCAGCATTTGTCTTTGAGTGTGTATTTAAGATCTTCCCTGTAACCATGAGGGCCACGACCATGCCAGGTGCTGGCAATCCCCCTGCCATCCCTCTGGGCTTCTCCTGAAGCCAACACCTCTGCTCTGGGGAGGTGTTAGTGAACACTGCACGAGAGTCTGGGACAACTCTCTGGAAGTGCTGGATAGCGTGACTGAGCACGGCAACGTGCCGAGCAACAGAGAGCTTCTGGTCAGAAGATGAACGAAATCAGGGATGGGGACAAGATATTTATACACCAAAAAGGCTCTGCTGAACATCTGGCTTCAAACAGTCCTGAGGGAATGTGCTGCTGGGACCTTCCCAGCCCTGACATACACCCTGGGAGTTCGGGGCTCGCAGGGGCTGCTGCAAAGGACACCTTTGGCAACACCGAGGTGCAGTCGGTGCCCCTGGCACAAACCAGGGCAGCTCCACGTGCCCTGTGGGCAAACCCCACCGTGGGCAGAGGTGACAGTGGTGAAACACCACAAATGAAGGCTTTTAAGTCCATTTTTTAAAGTCCTGCTGCTAATGCAGAGAAACGCAAATCACTACACCAGCATGAGGAAAAAATCCAGGGAAAAGCAAGTCCCCTCATTGGCACGAGCTGACTTAAAAGATCAGCTGGTAGTTGTATTCCAAGGATCCTCCCCAGTACCTGCGTGTCTGCAGCAGCATGTTCAGGTGAGCAATGGGGAGGGCAGTGGGACCCCCAGGGAAGGGGCTCAGCACGCTCCTGGCCCTTATTGCTGTGATGTCAGTGAGGGGCTGGGAAGATGCCAGGAAAAACAAAATCCTTTGGATTTCCCAAAAAAGGAAAGAAGCAGCTGGTGTCTGACTGCAGCCCAGGCATGAGCATGGCTGTGCTCGGGGCACGGGCTGGGCTCCTCTTCACCCCGTGCCCCCATCTGCAGAATGGGGCTGTGATGACTTGTTTGGCTGCTGCCTGATCAACTTTCTTCCCGCTTGAAAACAGCTCTCTCCCTGTTTTCCTGCAGGAAGGCCCCTGAATGCTGTTATTCATTCACCCAAACCCGGGCACAGGCGTAATCCTTCACCCTTCTGCTGCGCCCATCACAGGAGGAGCTTAAAGGCTTTGCAAGCTCCGGGTGCGTGTCCCTGTCCACGGGTCACAGGGAGAGGCGAGGTGGCAGCAGAGACACTGCTGGGGCTGGCACTGCCCCTGTGCCCCCCACCAGCATGGCCTAAATCCTCCCGTCCTGGCAGGGCACGGGCAGTGGCTGGTCCTGGCTCGCCCTGGGGACACAGTGGCAGTGCCCAGCTGAGCCACCTCTGCATCCAGTGGTGGTGGCTGTCCCAGCACTGACCTGCACCATGGGGAAAGTGCCAGGTGACATCCCAGTGCCAGCCCTTCCACTGTCAGCCCCGCAGGAAGGGCTGTCTTGATGCCACTTCCACACCAGCTTCTACCTAAGTGCCTCTGTGCTCCGGGATGGGGCTGGTACTGAAAATGCCCAGGCAGGTTTTGGTGTCACCACCCAGCCAGGACAGTGTGGGATGCTCTCCCACAGACCTCCATGGCTGCAGGCTGTGCTCAGGCACCAGCACACCTTTGTGTGCAGCTCCTGCCCCAAGCTCATCACCACTTAAAATCAGAAAATGCAACCAAACACAAGCTGACCTCGGGAAGAGGCTCTCTCGTGCCAGCCCAGGGCTGCACCCAGCTCTTCTCCCACCCAAGCTGCCAACGACTTGCACAATTCAGATCAGAGCCAGAGCCAAGAGAGACCTCGCAGCCAGGAGGAACCCTCAGTGCGGCTCAGGGGGAGGGATAATGCTCACAGCCTGGGGGCACATCCTCCTGCCTGGGCACTCGGTACCTCCCAGAACTGGGCTCTTCCCATGGAGGGGTGGTCCAAGGGGCCGCGGGCACGGTGCAAGGAGCACAGGCTGCCTCCCGTCAGCCATCCGGGAACGGTGCAGAGAGCAGCTGGATAATCCCGGGGGTGGGTCAGACCGGTAATGTCATGCTGGAAACAACAGTTGCTGGGCTCTGTGAGGAGCACAGCCCGAGCCGGGGAGCCAGCAGCTGGAAAAGCACTGAGACTGATCGCTCGCAGCCCTCACCGCTCGGGGAAGAGCCTTGGCACCAAGTGCAAACGAGAATATTCCCTTCCCCAGTGTCTGCTGCGGCTCAGACAGCAGATGGGATTGCTCAAACACCGCTGAGCCAGCCCGGCCCCTCTTCCCCTGCTATTGCCACGCTGTGTTTGCAGATCATCCCTGAAAACACGCCGGAGCCGTGAGCCCCATCTGCAGCCAGGATCGGGGGATCCCCGAGCACTGGTTCCCCCCAGCCCAGCACCCATCACTCGGCAGCTGCCAGCCCAGGCCTGTGGTGCAGAGCAGAAGCATTTCCAAGCACAGGATTATCTGGAGACAAGGGCTGACAGCCCCCCCAGCTCCTGGAGGGAACACTCTTGGAGGAAGTCTCAAAACTAGGGATGTTAAAGCAGAAATAATGGCTCTGGCCAGAGCAGATGTGCTGAGCTCTGCTGCAGCCAGACTCCTGAAAAGGGATTGCTCAATATGGGAACAAGAAGTCTGGGAACTGTTCAGCAGCTGCAGGTGTGACTATAATGGGATTGAAATTGGAATGAAAAGTAAAGGATCAGGAACAAAAATGATACCAGTGCCTAACAGCAAACTTGCCAAGGATGGGCAGGATGAGGCCCTCTCAGTCTCTCCCAAATCACCTTCCTCTCCACCTCAGGGGATGCTGAGCACCCCTCCTGGGCCTGTAGCCTGGGAAAATTGCCTGCCAGCAAATCCTTTTTCATGGAAACAAATAAGCACCTGAGGATTCCCTTTAATACTTGTTCTACTGCATATTAAAATGGCTGGGTTTAAGCCCTTTTCAAAGGCAAAAGCAATCAGGGAGGCGAGCACAAGTAAGCCCTGCTTGGGAACCTGTGCAGCACATACCTCTCTGCAACAGGAAATTCCCCTCTTGGCTCCGAGAGCAGCGACTGAGAGCAGAGGAGTCAGGAGAGCCATGCAGTGATCCTGGTTCCAAACTGGGCATTGGCAGCATTCCTGCTCAGGTGCTCTCACCTGATGGCTTTGCTGAGGAGCCCATGGCCAGACCTGCATTCTGAATGCTCCACATCCACGTTTCAGAGGAGCAGTGGCTGCTGCTGCCTTGGGACACCCTCTGCTCTCCCAGCCGTGCTGGCCATTCCCTCCTCCCGGACAGATTTATGGGAGCCCTTTGTGAGCTGACCAGATGTCGGCCCTCCACAGCACCCAGCTGGCTCCTAAACCAATGACACCCGGATAAAACCTGGGGGACACACTCAGCTGGGACAGGAGAGCCAGGCAGGGCCATACAGGGGACCTCTTGCCCCCCCAAGAGCAGCACCCACCTTTGCCCTGCCAGTGTGGGCGTGCAGCAGGATCTGCAGGGCTGTCAGGGGGTCCTGGTGCCCCCAGCCCTCTCTGCCAAGCAAGGCAGAGCCACCCGCTGCCCCTCAGCATTGTGCTGCTAATCCCTGGCTTTCACAGGTTTTCCATGCCAGGAGCACAGCCCCCCCAGACTAAGCCTACATTAATGAGGTAGAACTAGATCCTCATCCAAAAAGTCGCCTGCCTTGCGAGGCCGCCTTGCACTGGTTTCATTGAAGGTAATTTGATCTTGGTAGGACGACATTCCTAAAATAGTTGAGGGAATTCAAACATGAAATAAGGTTTCCAGGAAGGGATTAAAAAAAAAAAAAAAAATAGGTCAAGCAAGTGTGAGCGATTAAAGTGACCCGGCATCCCTTTGTACGGTTTAACTGCGTCTCTGTTCAACTCTATCTTGCATCAACGTGTAATAAATTAGATCCAAGAGGTTGCCCAAAGCAGGGAGGCTGATATAAGATTATTCCAGGAGGTGACTGGTGTCGGTGACCTTTCCTCCTCCAGCTTTCACCGCCGACATCAAACACACGCGGCCCAGAGCTCGGAGCTCTGGAGCGGCACACGCGACAGCGGCACGGCCGGAGCCAGCGCTGCCCCCGTCCCAGGGCACAGCCCTGTGCCCACCACGGACCCTCTGCCTCAGCCTGCCCACCCCAAGCCTGGCAGGAGGGAAGCCCAGGACCCCCGTGCCCACCAGCGTCCCCCCGGCGCCGGCCGCCGTGCAAAGCCCTCGCGCCATATGTCACACAAACCCATCTTTAACTGCTTATCCCTCTCCTCCCTTTGTGCTCCCAGCTCGGCACAAAAGCCTCGGGAAGCAGCTGGGAGTGAAAGAAAATAAAAATTCCTGCGGAGACAAAGGTGTGTGACGTTCCCTGGGGCTGGGCTCGGGGCAGGGCGTGCTGAGGAGTCACTGCCAGGCAATTTTTGGGTTAGATTTGGGCAGAGAGCACCTAAAGGAGAGGGGGAGAAAACGAACACAGGCTGCGGGCAGGGCCAGCCCTGCTCCCTGGATAATTAACATGGCTTATTCCCAATTGCTAATTTGCTGTTATAGGTCAAGGGTCACAGATATTAAAGGACAGGAGGGGGAAAAGGGAGAAAGAGCCTGAGTAGAGGCAGTCCTTTCCCCTCAAGCTCTTTGCAGGAACATACTGGAATAGACTGGGATTAGACTGGGCTGACCCTGCTCCAGCCTGGTGCAGAGCATCTCTGCAGGATTTGGCCCTGGGCTTCCTGCAAAGGCAGGGACAGGCAGGGACAGGCAGCGCAGCCCAGGCCCAGCCTCCAGCTCTCCTGCCGTCAGGGTTTAAGGGCCATCGCTCACTGTGCAAAGGAAAAATCCCGTATTGATTCACCCGAGGCTCCGGAGCACAGACCGCACGAGTTTCTATGGAAACAAAATTAGTGGAGTAAAACTCTCCCTGCCGGCACACGGTGAATTATTCACCAGGACAGGGCCCTGGCCAGAGGGGCTGCTGAGAAGATTTAAAGGTGATCACAGCGTGGTTGCCGCGATCCCCCTTCTCTTGGGGACCAAACCACAGCCGGGGAGGAGGAAAGGACCTGGGTTTCCACACCGTGTGTGTGGTGAGACCCACAAGGGATGTGGGAAGGTCCTGCCCCTCCATCAGCACGTCTGCAGCCTGTGGGGTCCCCAGGGAGGGGACAAGGGCTTCCCCCCTCAGCTTCCCCCTTCCAACCCTTCGCTACACAGCACGGCAGTGATTCATGGCACAAAGCCAGCAGAGATACCCCTGCCCAATGCCCTCCTGTCACACACTGGTCACCCCGTGGCCACCCATCCCTGGCACCCGGGATGAGGGCAGGACCGGCTGGGCCCCGCTCACCCTGCAGTGCCTCAGCACTGTGCTCGTCACTGTGAGCCAAGACTGAGGGGAAGAAAGGGACTAATTAAGTCACAAACAGAGGAGGTTTTTTTTTTATGAGTCACTAAGCCATATGGCTGATGTAGCTATCCCGGGAAAGTGCCGAGCCAACAATCCGGGCACTACCCTCCCTGTGCTGGGACACAGCGTCGCACTGTAATTGCACCAGGCTTTTGTCCTCCCTCACGCAGGGTGACATTGCTCAGCAGAGGAGAACCTGCTTGAAAGGCTACACCTCACCAGGGACAGGTATTTAATTAACACCCTGCGTCAGGCCCCTCCTGCCAGCCTCCAGCACAGGCTGCTCCATCCCGGCACATCGTGGCTCACAGGGCAGAGAAAAGCCCTGAAAGGCAAAATATTGACTTTGCTCCTTTCCCTCTGCTCCATCACGGATATACATAGAAACTACATGGGACGCTAACCTGGATTTGAAGCCAGGCCAGTGCTCAGAGAAGCTCTCAGTCTCCTCAGCAGCAGAATCACTCCTGCACCAGCACAGCCCTGGTTGTGGGCAGTGAGGGGACCCAGACCCCCAGCAGTGGCTCTGCTTGCTGCCCACTTTGTCACCAACCACATGCTGGGCTCAGCCACCCAAACAGCTCACATTCTTCTTCAAAATCCCATCTCACTTCTCTTTCATTATTTTTAAATTTGTCACCATCCCATCCCAGTTGATCTGCACTGGCCTGACAGTGGCAGTCACCAGTCAGGGAAGTTAAAAGCCACAAGGATTTTAGAAACAACAGTTTAGGCTCCAGGAGCTGGGGATCCTCCCCAAAGGCTGTCCCCTGTCACCACCACTGCCTTGCATGTGCTCCCAGTGACCCATTCCCTCACCAGGGCTGCAGCCACCCCTTCCCTCCACTCTCTGGAGATGATCCCCCCTGTTTTCCCTTGTTCAGCCCTGCTTTCCTACGCCAAGGACAGCGGCCAGGCCCCATCCCGGTGTGCTTGCGTGCCCAGCTGCGTGTGCCTTCCCTGGGGAAGTGAGAGCGAGGGCAGGGATCGACCAGCTGTCAGGCAGAAGGAAGAAATACCACTTCCAGGAGTCAGAGCTCATTTCCCAGCAATAAAAGCAGGCTAGGGCTGGAGAAAAGCACCACTAATGGGGATGCACATCCCGCACCACTCCAGCTGCCGATAGGAAAGTACGCAGGGGCTGCATTTTGGAAAAATAAAAGCCTTCAACAAGGGTTGGTTTCAAGCAGCACAGACCCAGATTAGGCTCAGATTGGGCCATAAAGGATCTGCCATTCCCCACACGGATTATTGCTGTGGACGATGCCTTCCACGTGCCAACCTCGTCTCCCTGGCTCCCAGCTACAGCTCCTCCAGCAGATGGGAAAAGAAAACCTTACTGCTTCCTCCAGGGAGGGGAATTGCTCAGACAAGCATCTGCCCTTAACCGTTCCCCTCTCCATCCTCCTCAGCCCCATTATCCCCCCTCCACCCACACACACCCTTCTGGGGACCTACGGAAGAGCCAGAGTCTCCAGTGCTCATAAATGTCACCTAGAAATGAAGACATGAAGAGTTTGTGCTTCCCAGAGTTACTGCTGCGTGGATTTTAGCTCCTTTCCCACCTATTTTTGCTGCACTTTGATGAGGAGGGTCCTCACCACTGAGCAGGCACTGCCTTCCCTCTGCCAGCTCCCACCCTCCGAGCAGAGGGTGCAAGAAGGACAGTGTTGCCTCCCCAGAACAACCCCAGAGATCCAGGCAGACCCCAGTGACCAGGATATGGTGAGGCCCAGCCTCGCCAGCCGTGGCAGGAGGGGACAGTTCCTGCGAGGCCATTACTCTGGGTTTTAAGACATTTGTTTGTTTGTTTGTCGCCGGGCAACTGAGAGGATGGAAAAAAATATCAATGTCATATTGTCACCTATGAGTCACCGCTCGGCACGGGTCGAGATGCCCCGGTCCCTGCACTGCTGAGCGTGGGGTGGCCGGAAAGAGCCCCAGGCACCCCAAAAGCTGCTCAGCCCAGCTCCTGCTCCCTGCTCAGTCCTGCCCCAACACCTTCCCCGTCCCCACAGATGGGGACTCCAGTGGCCTGGGGACATCGGTGGCCCAGAGACATCGGTGGCCCAGGGACAACTTTCCGGGCCCCGGAAGGCGAGGCAGGAATTTGCATTCCTATTTGCATTTCCTAATTGCGCCTGCGGGTTTCCTGGGGCAGCGGCTGGCTCTGGTTTCCATGGCAGGTTTTGTGCGGACCCGAGAACCGAGGGAGGCACAAAGGGGCCACAATGGACCTGCCACTCACCCGCATCAAAGGCGGCCGGCGGGGCGGGCCGGGGGCACCGCGAACGGGGCAGCGCAGCCGGTGCCCCCCGACACCGCCGGCACCGGGCGGGCACCGGGAGCCCCGGGGCAGGGAACGGGTTGTCTGGTGGCCGACACTCCGGGACTGCCGGAGCAGCGGAGGGGACATGCCACCGCTGAGGCTGCTCCATGGAGGAGCCGGGTTGCGGCCGCTGTCGCCCGCAGGCAGCAGCCGCCCCGCGCCCGTCGGAAGTGGTGCAAGAGCTGGACCCAGATGTTCCCCCTGTTCTCATTTCCTGTTATTTTCAGCCAGCTTTCCACCCAGCCGGGTGGTTTCTTTCTCCTTCCAGTTTCCCTATCCACTCAGGGACTGTCTCGCCATCCCGGCTGTCTCTCCCTGTCCCGGCTCGCCTCGCACGCTGCGGTGCCCACCCAGCCCCAGTGCTGACCCCAGGGAACCGGCAGAACAGCCAAAACCGGGACCGAGCCCTGGGAAAACCTGATCCCAAACCGCTGCTGCAAGCCTAGGGCCACCGAGCAGAGGTGAGGCTCCAGCCAACATCCCTCCACAACCCGGCCATGGTGCCAGAGTTGCTGCCTCCTCGGCCACACCACAGGAGAGGGACCCATCTCTGCTTTGCACACCTGCCAAGGGCTTGGGCAATTACTTCAAGCTTTTTTCTTATTTTATAGCTATCAATTACCATCATCATCATTAACTCCTGCCACCCAAAAGCCTCCCAGCTCTGCCCACGAGTAGCCTGAGATGTGCCAGCGAGCGCATCCACAGGGTTATGGCAACAGCCCCCACCCATCCCGGGACTTTACCCTCATGGCACAGACCCCGGGCCCGAATGACCCTCCAGCTCCTCTCCCACTTGGAACACCAGTGCCCACAGCACCCCTGTTATCTGTGCCCCCGCAGAGGGGGTTTGTGCAGGCAGATGAGCACTGAGTGCTCACTGTGGTGCTGCTGCTCCCCGGGGCAGAGGGAACCACGGCACTGCCACCACGGCACTGCCACCACGGCACTGCCACTCAGCCCCACCACGGACCTGGTCGGGGCAGCAGGTCAGGTGTTGTTGCGTTCTGCTTGTTTTCATTTGAAAGCTCTTCTTAAATAAAATGCTGGAAAAGTCAAAGCTTTCCCAGGAACTTTGTGGCTGGGAAGAGGACGGGCACCTTTGACAGAAATGCTTCTGGCAATCAGAGGCTTCAGCACCGGAAAGGGGCTGTGGGCATCCAGGGATCAGTGTGTCAGCCTCTGCTGGCATCAGGCACATCCTCACCAAGGAGACAGACACTGCCCAAGCCGTTGGATAACACAGTGGGAAAGGCCACAAGTGCACAACAAGGAGCTGATGGCAGAGTCTCTGCCATAAGGACCACTAAAAGCTTCCCACTAACCCCACCAACAGCACTGACCGATCTCTGCTCCCAGAGGGCTCCCCTGGGGTCTCGCTGCCCCAGTGCCATGCTCCAGCCAGCCACTTCCACAGGAAAACCTCCGTGAAAACCACAAAAAGCTTCGCAGCGGAGCAGATGCCACTCAGCCTGTGTTGTTAGAGATGGAGGAGGAGGTGAGGAAAGCCACAGCTTCCCCAGCCGTGGGGCAGCCCCACCAGCAAAGCCCCACTGGCAGCCTCAGGGGTCAGCCCAGGATGGCAGCTCTCCCACGGAAATCCTTATGGCTCCGGCCCCTGTGTTTGTTGTCAGTGGTAGCAGCAGGAGGAGGTGTGAGGAGGAGGTGTGACTCCACTGCTTTTTAAGAAAATAATAAAAGGGAGCCTTTCCAACCCGCCTGTGAGACAGACGGTGCGGGAGAGTGCTGCTTTGAGCGCTGACTTGCACAGGAGAGGCAGCTCCCAAACCCTTCCCCATCACTGTGTGCCTACAACCCATCGGCGGCAATTTCGGCGCTGGACGGGAACCCCGGGAGAGGAACAGCCTGGCAAGACAGTGCCCTCCATCCTCACGGAGGATGTGAGGTCTGGCTGCACTGGGCACCCCAACGGGGGCTCACAAATGACCCCAGCAGGTGACCCCCAACACCATGGCACGCCAGGGCCCCGCCGTTCCTGCACCAAGCCCTGACCCACCCGGCAGGGATGCTGGGGTGTCGGGGATTTCAGGGATGTCGGGGTGTGAAGGGCGTTGCTCCATGAACCCGGGGATGGGGAGGATGTCCAGCAGCAGGAAGGCACCAAACCCAAACCCGCGGCGCACGGAGGGATCACGCTCAGGGAGCAGCGACGCTCCGTCCGGGGCTGAGCGGGACGGGGTCCTGCCCCCGGCTCTGCCGGCCCCACGCGGGGACGGGACCCTCACCCCAGGCCGGCCCGGTGGGCTCGCCCCCCTCTCTCTCCCCACCCCGCCCCGAGGGCTCCCCACGCGGGACCCTCCCGGACCCGGCGGGCGCGGGGCCGCGGCGGGGCCGGAGCGGCGGCGGGGCCGGGCCGGGGCTGCGGAGGGGCGGCCGGGCGGCTCCAACAGGCGCGGCCCCGGGCCCGGCCCCGCCGCCGCCGCCGCCGCGGCCGCTCCGCCCGAGCCCCGGTGGAGGCCGAGCCGGCGGCGCCGCCGCTCCCCGGCCGTGCCCGGCGGGGCCCGCGCGGCCCCGGGCCCGACCCGCGCAGGCCGAGCGGCGCCGCCCGCCCCGGTCCGGCCCCGGCCCAGCCCGGCCCGGCCCAGCCCGGCTCGGCGCACAAAGAGCCCCGGCCCGGCCCGCCCCCCTTACCGGCGGTCGGCGCCGCGCTGCGGGGGCGGCGGCGGCGGCGGCGGCGGGCGGCTCCAGTCACGCCGGGAACCATGGAAAGGAGCCGGGACGGGAGACGTACGTGGCGGGCGGGCGGGGGCGGCCGTGCCCGGCAGCGGGGGGCGGCGCGGCGGGGCCGGGGCCGGGGCCGGGCCGGGGGGGCGCGGGGAACGGGGAGCGGGGCTGAGCCCAGTGGCTGCGGGGGCGGGGGGCGTGCGGGTCCCCTCGGGGCTGGGTCACCCCCCCCGGGCCGGGTGTCCCCCCGGGAGCACCGAGGGGCGGCACCGCCCGGCCCCCGCCGCCTCCCGGGCTGAAGCAGCCCTGACGGTGGTTGGGGGTCTCGGGGTCCCCCCGCTGCCCCCAGGCTTCCCTGGCACCCCCAGCCCTGGGGTCGGCATCTCTCGCCCTGGGCAGCCCGTGGAGGGAGCAGTATCCCGAGGATGGATGGATGGATGGATGGATCCCAGCTCTCCGGGCTCTAAGCCTCCTCCACACATTTGGAGTGTCTCAGGCTCCTGGAGCTTGGCCCCCCAGTCCCGTGGTAAGGAAGAAGACATGGTACTGCTGCCCCATGGCTGAGCATCAGAGATGGGGTTGTAACAGAGCATCACTTGGAGCACAGACAGAAAACAGCCGTATCCCATGTCCCGCGCTCCAGCTGACAGCTCAGGACGGGAAGTGATCTCGTCTTACAAGTTACAGGAGCCCGTTTACACAGGGCAGACACTTCCCCTTCCACAGAGACCAGAGCGAAATCACGAACAGCAGCAGGTCAGAGCCTCCGCTTCCCTCGTGGCTCTCCAAACCTCCCGGACATGCTGTGGGAGGAATCCACATCCCTGGGCACCACGGCCCCCACCACACCCTGCTGCATCCAGCAAGGCCACTGGGATGCACGTCTGTGGGTGCTGGAGCCCAAGCTCACATGTGGGGTGGTCCAGGGCTCTGACAGGACAGCTCTCCATGCTGAGGTGTTTCCCACTCAATCGTTTCATCCCTGTCTGGGAGCTGAGCGATCCTGGGTTAAGATCTGGAAGGCTCTGACAGGGAACTCAGAGATCAATAAGAGTGGAAACACTGGAGGCAAACCTTTGGCCTTCAATGTGCACGGAACATGTGCCACAACATTCTCTCCCCCAAGTTAACGCAGACCAGACTCTTCCAAGGCACAGCGCCTTGCAGCGAGCTTTGGTGGCTGCAATCTCTTCCTAATCCAGGCTTGTTTCAGGGAAAACAGGCAGTTTTATATCCCTTCGATATGGGTCTTAGCTGCTAATGACACTAGGAAGTAAAAAGAAGTGGGAATAGAAATACACAACCACGAAGAATTAATAGTGAATGTAATTTTCAGCCAGTTCCAACGAAATTGGTTATTCCCTGGAAAACAAGCCTTGCACGGAAAACACAGAACACAAACGGTTTTGTCTTGACAGCTGGTGAGAACAACTAAGTGAAAAAGTGAATGGAATATTTCTGACTTCTCTGGACAACAAAAGGTTCCACACATTTGTAAAATGTCCTTTTTTTTTACTAAATGGGTTGGTTGGGAGGCAGGGACTGTAAATGCTCTGGAGGAAAGCAGAGGTCTGTGCTCTGACACAAGCAGTGATTGCAGATGCCAACGGTGTGACTTTCAAAAAGCACCAATGCTTCCTTAAAGGAAAACCCAGGGCTTTTAAAAATCATAAAACCACAGAATGGTCTGGGTTGGATGGGACCTCAAAGCTCATCTCATTCCAACCCCCCACCAAGAGCAGGGACACCTTCCACTAGACCAGGTTCATTCAGAATAGCCCAGAAACCTGAACAACAGCAACAACAAAATATAACATTTTTAAGAATCATAAGCCTGGCTTGCCCAGTGGTCCTGATCTGGGCTTCAGGGAGATGCAGTGTCTGACAGAATGATGTGATGCTGTGGCGGTTGCCAGCTGAGGAGGGAGCTGGCTGGACAGCCTGGCTCAGCTCCTCTCAGCACTGAAACACTCTTTCCAAACCAATACCAAAAAAGGGTTGTTTCTAGGTCAAGACCTCAGCACTCAATTTTAACCAGGGGCTGACAGTCCAATCTGAACACAGCTGTAAAATGGATTTGCAGGAGAAGCTCTGGCATTCTTTTTGTAATTAGCAAACAGCCAGTGAGCCATGTGCCTTTAAAGGTGAAAGCTATTTTTGACATAAAAATTAGCACGTAGTTCCTCTGTCACCCCTCGGCTGCTGCACTGGGAGCTGTGAGTGAACAATCCAAAGATAAGAAGTATAAACATGCTGAATTAAACAAATGCGTAGAAGGGGATCAGGTTTAATTTGTTTTATTCTCTGACAATTAGAAGAGATTTATTTTTACACTTTTTCTCTAAAAAGCATGGGTTAAAAGGTCCACTTAAGCACTGAGACCTCAACGGCATTTAAAAACTTGAAGTGCTTTTAATAGCTGCCTTTTGAAAACACTGTTCAATCTATTTTTGAGATGGATAAACTCAGCCACCAATGAGCAGGGCAGGAGTTTTCCGAAGGGCCCGGCACTGACAAACTGTTGTTCACTTCTCAACAACTCAGCTCCCACACGGGGACTCTGAGATAAAAAACACCACAGTGCTGGATGCTTCAAAAACCTGAGCGTTCCTCAAATCCCAGTTTTCCCTCCTTCTCTCTTTGGTGGGAATCTAACCCTCTCAGCTTCGAAAACGAACCCCAGGTGGTTTTTAGGATACAGATCTGAGTGGCTGTTTCTAAAATAAAAGTGAGGGAAGAGCAAGCAGAACTTGGAGGCTTATCAGCACCCAGAATGCCCCGGCTAATCCTCGGCAGCCCCGGCCCCTTTATGTAACCTGGGATTGCTGCAGCTCAACAGCTTACTGGGGTCTGGGTGGTTTTCTTTAAACCTCTCGTGGACAAATGCAAACACACTAAATACTTCTTTCTTCCGCCTCTCTAAAGAAAAAGTTGTTTTAAGGGGGGGGGGGGAAAATGTTTTATTGGTGAACAAGGGCAAATAGAATTAAACTCTTAAGCTGAGAATAAAACGTGTTTCTCTCTGATCCATCTTGACTGAACAGAATCTTCCCCATTTACAACACTCAGGTGTAACTTCTCAATAAAAGGTGGAATCCCGGATTTCTCCTCACCCCAAACACCCTCTGGAAGTGGTGGGGTGTTCCAAATAAAGAGAAAAACTGCCCATTTATACCATTTGCACCACTCCTGGCAGCGTGGGTGGCTGGGCTGGAATACTTACGTCCCCGTGGCCGCTTCCAGAGCCGGCACCCGCGGCTCTCCTTGCGCGGAGGACGCCCCTCTGTGCCGTTCATCTGACTGCTCTGACTTTCCACGGCACAAATCCAAGGCAAAATTCAACTTTTAAAACCCTCAGTCGGTGCTAAGCCATTCACCTCACGCTGAATGCTTATGGAAACATCACAAGGAAAAAAATAAACCCCCTATTGAACTCCTTGCAATCGGAGACCTGAATGGGCTCGACATAAACCCCACTCGAACCAACGGCAGCAATAGGCTTCCCTGGATGTTGGACTCGATCCAGCTTAAAAGTTTCCATGAAATAAACTAGGCTAAGCGCATCAGCTGCATAGAAACTAACTCGGTGTAACAGGAGCATCTGTTCTTCACAGCCACCATTTTCCTAGAGCCTTAAACGCGAGGTGCCGCACGGATCACCGGCCGTGACAGCTCCGGCCCCGCCGCACGGGGACGGACATGGATTAGCAGGGAGCATGCACGTCGGATAAACTACTTGACCAGGTAGCTTTTGTTTGTCAGAGAAACAGCTTAATGTATTTGGTAGGACGGCATTACAGAGCGCAGTCAACGTCCGCACTGAGACAGCTGAGGACACCTCGGACCCATTAATACACGGCACAAAGCAAATGTTTACCCAAGTACAAATGAAACAGGTCGACAATTAGCTAATGCAGCTTTGTGGACATAAACCAGGTACAGTCGAGCAGAACCAACATAAAATAAAAAGGAAACAGCCCTTTTCCTATGCCATGCTAAGAGCACCATGGTTAGTGGTTTGGGAAGCCTCTGTCACAGTGAAAAATTTCCTTGCCGGTGTTTAATGTGTTTATTCTACTGCTACACTGCTGGGATAAAAATAACAGCAGCCAGGCTGTGCGAGGGACCCACTGTCAATACTGCAGTAATTGACAACATACAATTAAGTCTCACACCTGTTTATTGTAAGTAATTCATAGATAACCACTTCTAGTACACATTTTCATATTGGCTTTTAATGCTTTTGTTCTTTTTTTTTTTTTTTCTTTTTTTTTAAGCTCAGGGGCACCCAAACTTCACCTAAGGGTCATCTCTGTGGTTACCCAGGCCCGGAAGGCTACACCTACTTTGGAAAACTGGTGCAAGGTGGTGTCGTGGCCCCGGGTCCCAGAGATGGCTGGCAATGTACAGGTCCCAACATGCAGGGGGGCTGTGGGGAGGGAGGTTGGGGTGCATGTGCCCGGGGCTGCGGGCTGCCCCCCGCCCGCCGAGCTCCACACAGTGCGAAAACACAGACCTCTACACAGCTGGAGTAAGAACAGTGGTAACAAAGTCATAGCTACATATTCTTCTCTACATTTTTGTTTATTGAGACAAACTAATTAAAAGGCACAAACATAGGGCATATGTTTACATGGACATTATAACAAACATATACATTAAAAGTGTAGGAATGTGTTTCCTTTCTGCTAAACAGAAAGTTCCTAAGCTTTTATATATACAAAAGTTGTACAATTTGATGTCCTAAAGTACAAAAGATCATTTATAAAATTATTTTACACTAAGCTCTATTATTTATTTTTTTTTTTTTTGTCTGTTTTTGTTTTACTATGTAGTCCAAGCCCCTAGAACAGTTTCACATAAGGATACAGATACCTGTCACCTGAGCCAGCAGCCTGGCAATCACTGCTCGCACGGACACGGCCGGGGAGGAACGGAAGCAGTCCAGTGTGACTGGTCAGTCCTGCTATGACTCTGTGAAAATGCACACGCTAATCTCCAGAGCTCTCAAATTCCTTAAGATAAAAACATCTCAACTGTAATTTCTTTTTTTTGTGTTTTTCCTCTTTTTTTTTTTTTTTTTTTAAATTTCACGTAGAGTCTTGGGTTTAGGGTGGTTTGTTTGTTTGTTTTTTTAAACAAAGTTTTAAAAATGTGAATATGTGACATGATAGTCTAAAAAGTATATCTGTTTCCCTAGATTTTTGCTTTCTACTTTATGTACAGATAAACAGGTTAAGAAATAAAAAGCACATGTAGCTTAAACATGTGTGACCATTTATGGAGCAGTTCTGGGCTGGACAGCTCAGCACCCCAGAACTCCCACATATTCATAGAAATGTGTTAACACAATAGAAGAATAACGTAAAAATGATGATGTTTGCAAATATTTACAAAGTTGAACAGATTTGCACAACACTTGATTAAGAAATAGGGGAGAAATTAAAAGACGCTCTCTGCTTGTCCTGGAGGGGCATCCTACCTAGTTAGTGGTTAGAATAAAAACTGTATACAATTTAATATAAGACAAAACTTCTAGTGAACAACTAACACGTCTGTCCCCTGCTGGAACACCAGCAGGCTCTGATTGGGAGGCAGAGGGCATAAAAATCACACCCAGGGCCTCCAGAATCTTCCAGCTTAAAGCAATATTTCTTAAGTTTCCAAGCACTCCTTTTGCTCCTAGATAAGAGTCCCATGGGGGTCTGACTGTTCAGAGACCATGTTTACATACATTTCGACTCCTCTTCTGTCAGCCATGGCTGTTTCTCACCAAACAATAACAGTTTTTTTAAAAAAAATGTTGACTACAATGCTCTATTCCCTTAGGGTAATATGTTGGGTAATATTTACATCTCCAAATATCAGGTCACAATCCCTATTATATGTTGAAGTTAGAATGATAAGTTATCATATGCTTTGCATATCAGAGCTGGTATCACCTTTCCCATAGGGAATGCTGCCTGAAATTATCATATTCCCAAAGGTAAAATGCATATTTTCTCCAAAAATGCATTTTTTTTTTTAAATGACAACATTGTAATGCATTTACTCATTAAAAAAAAACAAAAACATCAACACAGACAAAGGTTCTACACTAGCTCAGAAACAGTGGACTTGCCTGGCAGGTTAAAATGAGCCATCCACCCTGTCACAGATACAGAGGGGTCTTTGCTAGTGTTTAGATTAAAATAATTTTCTAAGTTATAATTTGAGGGGATAAAACATAAAACTGTTTTTTTAATTACCTTTTTTTTGTTGTTTTTTTGTTGTTTTTTTTTTTCTTTAAAAACTCTGGCAAATAAGTATCTGCTCTAATTCAGCATCAGTCAGCTACAAGGTAAAACTTACTTTAAATGAAGTGCTCCAGTGAAACTCAAGCCTGAACCATGTGAGCCAAATCAAGGGGAAGATGCTACTGTGGTCTCTGATGGTGTTGCCCCAGTGTCTTAGCCTGAATTTATTATGAACTAAAACAAAACAAAACAAAAAACCCAACAGAACAAAACAAAACAAAAACCAAAATAAAAGAAAAAAAAAGAAAAAAAAAAGAAAAAAAAACCCCAACCAAACAAAACCCAAAAAAGAACTGCTGGTAAGGATTCCATTTTAATCCTTTTTAATACTGTTTAGAACTTGTTTACCAGGGAGGAGAGGTGGGCAAGGCCTGGGGCAGGAAAGGCATGCTCTCCACTGGTCTCATGGCTATGTTGAGGGGGCCAGCCAGCGTCATGGGGGTGGGCAGGTTCATGGGGGACGTGATGGTGACGGGGTGCGCTATGTTCACGGGAGCCGTCACCGGGGTGGGCAGGTTCACCGGGGTGGTGAGCGTGAGGGGCGAGGTCATGGACAGAGGACTGGTTATGGTTACAGGATGCCCTAAGTTCATCGGACTGGATATATTAACTGCACTTGATACATTTACTGGACTTCTCATGCTCATTGCAGCTGCCACTGTGACTGGGTTTGTGATAGTCCCAGAAGCCACAGAGGACGTTATATTGAATGGAGTAGTAAGAGTCACAGGCGTAGTAGCAGCAGTGGAGGTTTGGCACAAGTTAGCAGCTTCTAAAAATGAGACATAAAAAAGACAAAAAGTTTTTAACACGTAAAAAAAACCCATGGACAAGATTTAAACAAAACGAAACAAAACAAAAAAACCCAAAAACCAAACAAGAACAGGTACAAATTCCGGAATAATTTTCTTTAGGAATTATTAGTAAGTTAAAACTGTTAACATTCTATAGCCTACAGGAAATACAAACTCTCATGCAGGTCATTTCAATTCAATTTTTTTTTTTTTTCCTGAGAATTCAAGTGAGGTTGTCTTAGCAAGAGGGTTTCCAAGTTCATAAAAACAGTATCGTACAATCGAAAAAATCCTCCCAAGAGGAACATTAGAAATAGAGGAGAGAGTGTACATACCGAATGGTACGTACTCTATAGCCTTCTCAAAGGTGAACTGACATTCTGTGAAGGTTTTAAAAAGTCATTATTAGGGACTGATAAGCAAAGCTCGTTTCAATATTTACCTGCTTATTTCAGTCTTAATTACTGCTACTTAATTGCTCCGCTGCTCACAGTACCTCTACTCCAAGCCTACCCCAGCAGTACATCCCTCAACCCCCTTCAGCTCCTCAGCTTCCACATTCATTTGGGGTTTTTTGGGGTGGTTTAGCAGCAAGCAGGAATGAAGTGCTGAGCAAGGGAGACCCAGGAGGGCGGCGGGCAGGGGGTGGGGAGCAGGGCCGGGCACTGGGGAGCAGGGCTGGCGAGGGGGGCCGAGGGGGGAAGGAGGGCTCTCTGCACATCCATCAGCACCACCTGCCGGCTACCCACACCAGGAGGCTCCAAAAACAGGAGGAGGGGAAAGGGGAGGGCTGACTGCTAAAGAAACCAGGGAAAATCGTGTTCTACATCAGCGTTACAGCATGGCTAAGTCGTGTCTGATTCCACATTTGTAGGGCAGGACCCCAAGCTCAGTTACACCCACGTGTCAGAGGTAAAACGGGAGCAAAGAGTCCGCTTTGCCACTCGGGCAATACAAATGTAACTTTGAAAGCAACATTAGCCCCATTCAAGGGTTACTGTTGGTTCTTCAAAGTCCATAGCTAGGAGGGGTGGAAAGGAAGGGAAAGAGTAAAAAAAAAAAAAAAAAAAAAAATTGTGAAAATAAATTGTATTAGACTAAAAAAATCCCATCTAGTGTTGCAAAGCGACCACAAGTGGCACCAGCACAGGAGAACCAGCAAGGAAAGAGCAGCTCAGGCATGGCACTGACTGGTCTAACTTCACCTTCAAGCACAGTCACACCCAAAGACACATCCCACCCATGCCCCTTCCCCAGTCAAACAAAGCTAACAGCATCAGTCTGACACCACTCCTACCCACCCACCTCCCTCACCCCCCATCCTGCCCCAAACCACTTCCGTTAAAGCACATTCAATAATCTCAATGAGCAACGAAGGGAAAAAGGAACAAGACATAGGAAGAAACAAGCAGGAAAATAATTCTCAAGAGATTTTCTAAATCCAACACCCATTTGCTTTATCTGCTTAGTGGCCTGATGATATTTATGTTTCTGTTATCAGTACATCTTAACATGAATAAGCTGTTTCTATACTGTCTAGAATTCAATTACTGGCATAACAAGGCAAAAGGAGCAAGCAGCCTAAAACACAAAGAAGACCTAGAAAAGAAAAACAGATTGAAGAAACTGAAAGGAAGGTTAGGAGAAAAGAAAAAAATAAGGTGAGTCAAAAACATTCCTAAAAACAGCCAGTGAAAAACAGTAAATGGTCACTAACAGCTTCTAAAACATATAATCCACAAGAGTCACATGACAGGCATTAGAAATCAAACTGTTGTGAAACAAATAAGCAGCAATAATGGGAGAGTTTAAACTACTATATCCTAAAAACACTACACTGAAGCAATTTGTTCTTTACAAACTGACACAGTGGCCAACAACAGGAAGCAATTCCTCTTTGGTTATGGCAGCACAGGTAAGGTAAGCTGTGATCCAGCACTAATGAAAAACAGGATCACTGATTAGTTCATTTTGTAATGAAAAAAAAAGCAACAGAGGGAGAAGAGTAAGTTCTCTGAGGTCTAGAAAAAGTCCAGGAGAGTTAATGATGATAAAGTAGATGGAATAAATTGAGAGAGAGAAGATGAACAGGAACAGAAAGCACACACGTGCAAACTGGTGACGCAAAGACAGAGGGGGGTGTGTATATATACATATACATATATATATATATATATATATATATACACACAAGTGAACAAGGGTAAATATGCACAAACACAGCTCAAAGCCACTTGCAAGTCAAAGCCCACACTCCTGCCCTGGAGCAGACACAAGCCTCCCTTTGTAACTGATGGCTGCTATAGACACAGAGACCAAAGAGAGCAAGCAAAGAGGAGTTCATGTAACACAGCCTAATCCTGGGCCTGTTTCCTCCTGCTAGTTCTGAGCTGTGACTTCTAACACCGGGAATGCAACTGTCCTGTAAAACATCCTTCCTGACACCTTGACCTCCCTACAGAACTGCAGACTGCACTGCCTCACAGACCTAAACCCATCAATATTGGTTTGGTTTACCTTTCTTCCTCGCTTTGACGGCCTCTTCCCACAATCTCAGGGTCTCTACCTGCTTTCCAGGCCAACTTGTTACGTGTTGCTGCTGTTGCTGCTGCTGCTGCTGCTGCTGCTGTTGTTGCTGTTGTTGCTGCTGCTGCTGCTGCTGCTGCTGTTGTTGTTGTTGCTGTTGTTGCTGCTGCTGTTGCTGTTTCTGGTTGCTGGTCTCTTCACTCATGCATGCTATGCCAATTAAGTAAGAACACAAATTCACCTTGAAAAGTTACTCTGGTTTCTGCTGAGATCACAAAGGCAACTTCCATAAAGAGCGTGTGGAATCTCACAGGATTCCAAGAGCAAAAAATCACAGAGGTGTTTAAAACCATATATTTAATTCTGTGCTTTATAAAACTACTTTTCCAAGACCTAAAAACCAGCATATAAGTCAAGAACATCTGCTTTAACTGCCAAAAATTGACTTCCTTTCTGATTATTTAGTTTGCATTTAGGAAGAATGAAATCAAAGACTCCAGTGAGCCTCTAGAACTCAAGCTGATTCCATTTTTTCTAAACCTCAGCTCCAGCTCAAAAAAAAAAAAATAAAAAACCTTTTTACTTTTTATTGCAAGTATGACTTAAAACTTTCAGTTTACCTTTACATCACAGAACAGCCTGTCACTACTCCCTGGCCACAGTACAGCTCATCATTCCCACCTCTAACAACTGCTCTAAATGCCTCATGTGAACTGGCTTAGCACCACCAAACTGGCTTGGGAAGCCAGAGCTGTAACCCTATACCTTAAAAAATACTTCACATCCAAATTTCCTACTAAGCTCAACAATCACGCATTTCAGACATTCCCAGTACCTTCAAATTATCCAGGAATAACAGGAACAGCAAAGATGTTGTAAATTAATAGTTTAAAAGGCTTTAAGGACAAAGTTTCCAAAGACATGCCTTACTTCTTCCTCTCGTTCCTCTGAAAACCCATTTTATATTACTAACCCTGTGGGTTAACTTAAGTTACAGGTATCTGAAAGTCAAGTCTTCATTTGTTTGCTAGGCACTCCCAGGTCCAGGCTGCAGCATCTCCACAGAGGTTAAGACCAGAAAGAACTATTACAAACATCTCATCTGACCTCCTGCACAACACCAGTCAGATGCCATTAATGCCCAAAACACATCAGGGCTGGATTTAAATCCTCTTCTTGTCAGCTACTGCCAGAGGGAGGAAACATTAAGCCTTGGGGTCAAAGCTCAGGGAAAGCACAGAAATCTTTCTCCTAATTTTGATGAGCTTTAGGTGATGCTTTAAACCTGAAACCTGGCAGATTTTAGCAGTTCTTAAATAGCCTAAAATCTCCAAATTATCTGTTGGACTTCCAGGCCTGCACAGTTGAGGAAGCACTGTAATTAGAAGGTGAGAAAACCTGGGCACTCTCACAAACTGCAGGGCATTCCTAAGGGATAAGAGCACAGTCTAGCAGCCAACCAGTTCCCCACACGCCAATTCTTGAGCTGAAGCAGATTCTGTTACTAAATATCTACTTTTAAAGGTGTGACCACCCAGACTGATGGGTCGGTTGCATCTTAACGTCATCAAAGGCCATTCCCTTCGCACGCACACTGTTAATTAGAAATGTTTGTAAAACGTTCACCTACTTTTATTGATGCCTTGTTTACAGGTATTACAGTTGATACTTTGGCTCTGCCCGTGTGTCTTTAAGTGGCTGGTGATATATGCTGCACTCAGAAGTTTACCACAGATATTACACGATACCTTTCCTTCATGGCGCACCATGTGTGTCCGCAGTCTGTCTTTGGTGGCAAAGGCAGCAGTGCACGTCTAGATGGAGGACAACAGTTACACTTGAGGGGCAGACAGCAGCATTACAGCAGCAGTTAAGGCCCACTGAGAGCCCTTTTTGCCTTGCAGGTCCTAAACAGTATCCTAAATGCACTGACAACATTAAGTTTTACCTGTATTTATAGAGAAACCAAAATCAAACTACTAAACAGAGATTGAGAGTGGTATTGGTTTCTGAGACAATCAGGACAAAAATCATACTCAATATTACTTGAAATTTCTTAAAGTAGCAGGTTGCCTTACCCTCCAAAGCAAGAGGGAGCTTATAAAAAAGCCTGGAGCAGGCAAAGTTGTTTTTTGATATAATTTTACTGTACAAATATGAACATGATCTCTTGAATTGCTCAATTACGTCTGTTCCCATCCAGAACAAGGAAATAAAACCTCTTCCTAATGCTATTCTTTTTACCCGAGCCTTTTATTTAATAAGATGAGTCAGTAAAACAGAGGTTGGAATAAGCATGGATATTCCAAGCAAAACAGTTAATTGTTCAAGGGCAATTTAATTATTTCTCCTAGACTCAGTCATCAACTTACGACAACTTGCCTTCCCCTTCCAGCAAAATAACAAATCCAGAATCAACCATTTCCATCCATTTTAAATAGATGTACTGAGAGACATTTGATTTAAACATGCTGAGAAACACACTGCACACATTACTCCACAAATCAGCACTGAGCTGAGGATGCTGTTACAACCCTACTACTAAGTTAAGCATATGGTAAAATAGAGCAACTACGCTGTTCTCCAAGACAGCAAAAAGCCTCTAATCTTCCTAAAAAAGCAGCCACGGCATCTTTTTAAACTTCCACCAGAACTCCAGCACTGTGTTATGCGGGTGGATGTGGCTTTACTCCTAAACTTGCTTATCAAAGGAAAGCCTGGGAGCAAATATAACTCTGGAAAGATTCACCTGAGATTGTACTGATACAATAAAGTATTGTTCTTAATAAATCATTTTAGCCCTTACTTGGCATTTGAAGGGTCTCTCTGTTGAGTGAACGTGTTTAACGTGACAGCTTAAATGATCAGGCCTGCAAAAAAGAGAGGAACAGGAGAGAAAATGCACTGTTACAAACACACAGTAAGGACACCTTGGCCAGTGGGCTGCCACTGCTGGAGACCCCCTGCAGCCCCCAGAATAAATACCTTCCCCTCACCTACCAGTGGCTGTCACCCAGAGCTCCTCACAGTTACTCTGGGACCCAGTTTGCAGCTTAATCCTTAACCCTGTTCTCCTTACACACCCAAAAATGGTACATTTGGTCACACCTTGTGTAAAGGTGAGAGCGCAGCAGCTGTAAAGGTTGATGTTTTCTCTGCTGCAAGCACAGGTACAGACACAGCCAGCAGCAATGCAAGCTCCCCCCAGAGCTCTGTCAGTGCCCTCAGCCCTGCTACAAGACCAGGTGACAGTTCACCTGCCCTGCCCCATTCGGTCACAGACTGTGGCAAGGCTGGTAAAGGGGCTCCGTGCCCACCCCTGTGACACAGACGTGTCCTACAGGGCCTGGATGACGTCGTGAAGCCATTTCCAACCACTCTCCTACAAAACTGACCGCTTTTGGCCACTGCTAACCTGGCTCAGATGGAGACCCCCACCCTGGAGGCAGACAAGGCTCCTTATCCCCTCACCAATCTCCTCAAAGGCCTGGTTCTCCCAGCCCCTCGCTCCGCCAGCTTAACCCTTCGTGCGTATGAAGAGCCAACAGCGGAGCGCGCCCGGGATTTGCTACACGGTACCTCGAGAAGCCTTTTCCACAAACACCACAGGTGTAGGGTTTCGTGATGCCCCCCTCGTGAGACCTCACGTGGTAGGTCATGCGATCCTTTCTCTTGAAGCGCTGATTGCAAATGGGACATTCGAAGGGTTTCTCGTCGGAGTGGGACAGCTTGTGCCGGTTGAGGTGGTAGACGTCCCTGAAGGCCTTGCCACACATCTCGCAGGCGTGGTTCTTCTTCACGGGCTTGCTGGGCTTCTTCACCGTCTGCGTCACTGCCATGGCCGTGGCGCCGGCGCTGCTGCTGGGGTTGGTGGCAGAGGAAGACGTAGTGACAGTGGACAGGATGCCTGCGATAGTCGAAACCAGTGAACTCCGGCTGTTGTCACCAGCGATGGTCGAGATAAGGGGCACCATTGTGGTGGGAGTTTTCTTTGGCCGTGACACTAACTTTATCCCTGTGTGGCAGGACTCGTGACGCCTCAAATGGTAGCTGTCCCTGAAAGCTTTGCTGCAGTAAGTGCACACAAAGGAGGTTTTAGGTTTTTCCTTTTTAATCCCAACAATAGCATCCTTTAATGTTTCTGGTGCAGGCTGAGGTTTCTGCGTTATTGGTAAGGGCAGAATCGGCTTCTGATCGGGCGGCTCAACAGCAGAGCTCAGGAGAGGCAACAAACTGTTCTGTGCTGCCTGCTGTTGGTGATGGGAGGCTTCGTGTGCCTAAAACCAAACATTCACACTTAAATTCTCTGGATGGGTGCTCACTTTAACACGGTGAGAACATTTACAAACAACAGGAAAGCATATTCTAGACCAAAAGCCAGGGAAGGAACAACAGGGGAAGGTTACATAATTCTGGTTTTGGACAAGATAAACCACTCGCACTGTAAATGCACTCGCTGTGCAGATCCTGTGGTAAGTGTAGGACACAGCACAGCAACCAAAGAATTATTAAGTTTCCGGAGGGCAACTTTTTATGGAAGACAATGAGATGCTTGTCAGATCTTTTACTAACACAGCGTTTGATCTTTACATAACAGATAACTCATTTTGCTAATGATTGTATCAGATGCCACCTTGGGACTGTCTCTGGAGCTGACGAAGGTACTGACAGGAGTTGCAAAATAACGCCCCACCTTTAAGTCGAGCTTAGTGCACACTGAAAATTGAACTGCAGCCACAGAGAGCCAGGATGTGATAAGGCGTCTTATTTAAACAGCGTGTTCATACCAGTGTGCCAGCACTGAAACCAAAGCAACTGGAATCGGGAGCTGTCTAAAGCCACATCTCTATATTTAGCAGGTTCCCGATGCATTTATCCACTGACCACTGTGCTCTCTGTGTCTGGAACTAACAAGAATAGCGACACGGCCTTTTTCTCTTCGTCAGCAGCTACTTTGTGCTAGGAAGAGAAGCGAATCGATACGCACTGGGAGACATCTAGAGATGCTGGAGAGCACACATGGGGGGGTGTTGGGAAAAAACCTCTGAAAGCTGTTTGAAAGCAGCCAATACCAACTGACTTCGGACTACAGAATCAGTGGGAGAAGCTACAGGGAAGGGGCAGAGGGGGGACCGCGGCCAGCACCGCTCAGCTGAGCTGCAGCCTGCGCCGCCACGGGCTGTGCTGCACCATGCTTGGTTATTCTAAGGCAGAAAACCAGTGGATACTGTTATTAAAACTCATCCAGTGAGACTGGGACAAAACCCTGGCAGATACAATTTTAAAGTGGTTTAGAAACCACACAGACCAATTCAGCCTAATGGAGCATTAAAATAAATCACTCCAGCACCTTAAGCCAGTTTAAGCGCATCTGTATTCAAGATGTGCCTCGGTCTCATCAGACCAGTTTTAAATCAGGCTCGTTATTAGCGCAGCGTGCCAGGCCTGAAGCTGTGTTTGGGGAAACTTGCATTCCCATTAGATCAGTATTGCAGCCTTCCAGGACTCCTTTCCTACAGCTTCCCTTACAAAATAGCACGACTCGAGGCTGCGAAAGCTGAACCAAACACTGTGCTGGCGTGTGCCCCCAACCTGCCTACTTTTAGATCAGCTGAGGATGGACAGTGCTAGGGAGTGCACTCAGGCTAATGCTCTCCCCACAGGAATCCATTTCAACACGGTCTTTGCAGAAGCCAGTATTTCCAGAAGCTCACTTTGGGACTTTTTCCTAGTTGGATCTGGAGGCTTTTGGAGTTGGATCTCTGGATTGCAGTAGGCCACCCCAGAGCACCTCTCCCTGGCTGCAGGGTGGCTCCTGCCCCTCACAAGCCCTTCACCACTCCAGTCTCACTTTTCAGGAGGGTGATGCTGGTGATCTTTGGATAAAAAGCACCAGAGGATACCAACACTAACCTATATGGGGAGGAATATGAGCTCCCTAACACTCCAAGCCTATCCGACAGGAAAACAGTTCACGGGATGAAGCCTGGATTTGGGATGGTAACAGGAGACAAAACTTGTGGGAATCATTAGAAGCCAGGCCAGCCTGTCCATCTGTATCTGCATTTTCCATCCTGCCTGTGCCCAAGGTCAGGATGCAACAGGTAGGCTGGATATTACCACACCTGCCTGGCCACAGCAGCCACCTCAAACAACAGCCCCAGGGGCTGCTTTGCAGAACGACTGCTGAAGAGCCGGATCCAGAACTCTCCTGGAGGCGACGCTGCTAAATCAGGGCACGGCACAAGCTCCAGCAGCTCCATTAAACTTTTCCCTGACTTCAGTGTCAATTGTGGATTTTCAACCATTTATCTTCCGTGTTTTTAAGAGGGCACTGAGACATCCACATTGCATGAAAACAGAGTCTGCAGGATACACACCAGCAGCACAGTATCGAGCAAGTTAAGCACTTGGATACAATTTTAATTTAAAAAAAAATTTGAAATGTTTTACAACTTCAAATGAGCATTAAACAGTGTTGTTAAACTGCACCAGAAGACACTGCAGAGCACCTAATGATAGCTCCAGAGATACAGTTTCAAAGGCAGAGCTAACAGATCGGATAATGGAGAGCCCAAATCCTTTGGACAAGGTTCAAACTTAGGCAGTTTATGGATATTTTTAAGCCTCAAAGAATCGTCAGCACTTCAAGGTAATGATGCACTTATTCCTACGGATCCGACGGAGACAGTGGACATAAAACAATGTATATTCATAAGGCTACAGGCTATGGAGCTGCTGCTTATATAAGTCTGCTTATCTTGGTTCCCAGAGAGCCAGCGTTATTAGCACCGTCCTGCCCGCAGCCCCCGTGCCACGAGCCCTGTTCCTCAGTTTCCAAGGGCTGCCTGCCTTAAAGCCTTTTAAAAAAGGATCAGGCAGCATTTTTTTTTAACTCCCTGTTGGAGAAGGGAAGGCAGCACCTGCTGCACGCCTCTCGCGGGCGCTGCTATTCAGGCTCCGACCACAGTTTTACTTGACCCAGAATTAACGTCAAGTCAACATTTTGGGGATATTTTGACAGCCCGGGACAGGCTCTCGTGCAAAACCCCCTCGTTCTGTCACTGGTTTCTTCCCTCGAGGGGAGAGGGGGCAGCAAACAAAAAAACCTGCAATTCGTGACCCGGAGTGTAGGATGTGGCATTGTGAACTTCCAATGCCAGAGGCTAAAATATTTTTGTGCTCCAGCCTTAATGTGAGAGCAACAAATTAGGATGAGTCATATCTTGAACGCTCCATCTGATGGATGAGTCCTCCTCACATTAACAGATACAACTTTCGCTTCCCGACCAGATACTAAAAGTGGGTTTCCAAATAAGCATTTCGTGGACTAAGGAGATCCAAACAAGAACTGCTTATTCAGTAGCACGATCGTTCCTTTAGAAAGGGATACAATTCATCAAAATGCCACCTAAAAACAATCAAACAACTTTATTTGGAAGGAGCGATTTACAGTCGCACAGCCCATTGCTACAGGACTAAAATTACGACGTCGAAACCTCCTCTGAAAACATTTGGCTAAAAATTACAACTTTATATCCCGTGTATTTAACTGTCCCTTAGGAATCCTGTCCTAGCTGGAACACACACTCGGCTTAAAACTCCCCCCAGGAAGAATGAACATGAATATTCAGTCACTTGCATTTGTTACTTAACCGACACAGGGGAGAGGCTTTTAAATCCACTTTTTTTTAACTAATTTTAACTAATCAGCTGGGTCTTGGCTGCTGTGTGCTGTAGGAATGGGAAGAAGAAAGTCACATCAGGAGTACCTTAATGCTGCTTTCAGCTGGGTGCCTTGGGATGCTCGCAACCCAAATCGTTGATTTCTAACAAAATCACTCCAGAAACGATATTCAGCATGTATTATGAGCTCTGAAAGCTTTATTATTTGGGGGAAAAAATAAGAAAAAAAATCAGAGGAAAATTTCCACACCACAGTTTTATGAAGATGCATCCGAGTCGCAAGCTGGGAAAGTGAACTGCTGACTCCTTAATTAAAAGCAGCAAAGGCGACTCCTAAATCAGCCTGTGACATCACTATTTCAAAACTCAGCACCTTCAAAAAACACGGACGAGCAGCGAGGAGCTGGACACGTACTTGAAAGCATTACTTGGCATTTCTCAGAGCCTGCTGCAATACCGTCCTGCCAGCCCAGGAAAAATTTCCCCTGGAAAGCGCTCAGCTGGGAGGCAGCAAGGCACTACACCAGCCCCGGCTCGGAGGGAGATGGCCCTAAACTAAGGAGATTAACTTCCTAGCGTGAAGTTTCCTACGTGCGAATCACAACTGCCCACTAGAGTGAGAAATAATTCACCAGACCTCAGCCAAACTCGATGGCATCACCCGCATCCACCACGAAAAGGCGGAAAACCCAGTGCCCAGCTCCCGGTACCGGCTCCCCGGAACATTCCCGGCGTGTTTTCGGAGGCAGAGAACCCGAGCGAGTGACTCATCCCTTGGTACTTGCAAGGGACGAATTTTTCCTCTCTAAAGGAATGGTGCTCGCTCTTGGCGGATTTATTCATTCAACTCAGGTTTTCAAACTCGTGTCATGGGTTGGGTTTGGGTTTAATTCCGAGGAGGACAGTGAGGAAGCGAGCGGCCGCCACCGGGAACGTGCAAAGAGGATTATTTTACCTTGAGAAAGGTGATGTGCTGGGCTTTTTTTTTTTTTTTTTTTTCCCCCGCTGCTGCTGCAATCGCACATTTTATGTTTTCCAGCTCAAAAAGAGCAGGAGAAAACAATCCAGCGTGAAAGGGCTCGCGAGGCTCACAAAAGCCAGGCGAGGATTTTTTTTTTTTCTGATTTTTTTTTTTCTGGTACACTGGATTTTCTTCGGAATTACATAAACAGCGGTGTTTTTAAGTCAGTCTTTCGCCGACAGAAAGGGGGAAAATTGTGACTCAGTTGGCAAAGGGAGGGGTTGCACGCTCCACCGTCCCTATTCCTCCCCATTCCCGTTAGGATTTCGCCAGTTTTTACAGAAATCCGGCCCGCTCGCGTCCTATTTTAAAAGAAAACAAGCTCCCTCGTCAGCCGGCCCTGAGTCAGGCTGTTTAAAGAGGGATTAATTTATTCTCCCAGACACGGCGTTTGTTCCATCGGGGTTTTGTTAGAGCCCGGTGGAAGCTTGGGGTTGTTTTTTTTTGTTGTTGTTGTTGTTGTTTTTCTTTTTGGGCGGGGGGGTTGGAGGTGGAAGAGAAAAACAAACACCAAAAAAATAATAAAATTTAAAAAAAAAAAAAAGCGCGATTTCACGTTTTGGAGGGAGGGAAAAAAAAATAAAACACGACTACGAATAGACGGTTTGCGAGGGAAGCGGGAAGGGAGCGCGCTGCGGGGCGGCGGCGGAGGGAGAAAGTGCAGGAGGGAAGGAGCGAGAAGCGGAGCCGCGGGGCCCGTGAGGCGCTGCCCGGCGGGTCGGGCCGGGCCGGGCCGGGCCGGGGGCGGGCGGGGGCCGGGCGGCCGCGCTGAGTGACAGCCCGGCCCGGCGGGGACCGGCGGGGCCGCGGCCGTGAGGGAGGGAGGGGGGGCGCGGGCAGCGCCGCCGCCGCCGCGGGGCCTCACCTGAAAGAGGAACGCGGTCCAGTTGGCCTCCATGGCGGGGGCGGCGCGGCCCCGGGCGGCGGCGGCGGCGGCTGCGGCGGGCGGTCCCCCCGTCGCTCCCTCCCCCGGGCCGCAGCTACATGGAGCCGACAACAAAGCGGCGGCGGCGGCGGCGGCTCAACATGGCAGCGCCGAGCGGCCGCTTCCGCTAACCTCGGGCTGCACCACTGCGGCCCAGAGGGGGGAGGCGGCGGCGCGGCGCCCCGGCGGGGCGGCGATGGCCCGGGCGGCCGCGGCGCCGCCCCCGCCGCTCCCCTCGCCGCGGGGCGGGCGGCGGGCCCGGGGCGGCGCGGCGGGGCGGCGGCGCGGGCGGCGGGGCCGGGGCGGCGCGGCGGGCCGGCCGCCCCCCCCGCGGGGCTGGCAATGGGCCGGTCCCGGGCTGGGGAAGCCGAGCTGTGGCGAGAGAAGATGGAGGAGCGGCCGAGGTGTCCGGGGCCGCCGCGCCGCCCGCCCCGGCCCGGCCCCGGGGCCGCCGCGCCGCCCGCCCGCCCCTTCTCCCCTCCCCGCCCGCCGCCCCCGCCCGCCGCGCCGGCAGGGAGGGAGGGAGAGAGGGAGGGAGCCGCGGGGGCGGCGGGGGGCGGCTTCGCCCGCGGGTGCGGGCGGGCGGCGGTGTCGGGGGCGGGGGGGTGAGCGCGGGGCCGCCCCGGGGGTCGCCCGGCGCCGCCGCCACTTGGGCTCCCCCGGGCTCGTCCTCAGCCCACCCGGGCTCGTCCTCAGCCCACCCTGGGTGCTGCCGCCTGCCCGGGCCGGCCCGGCTTCGCACCCCGCCTGGCCGGGCTCCAGGAGGGCCGGGCCCGGCGCTGTCCCGCGGCCCAAGGCCCCTCCAGCCCCCCCGGGCCGGGCCGTGTTCCCCCGGCCCTGCAGCCCCCGGGCGGTTCGGGCGATGCGGTGCCACCGCAGCCCCCTCCCCGCTGCGCTGCCCCGCACACCTCCACGTGTTCGGCTGAGTGGATTCGCCCGTATCTGAGGCATCTTCAGCGCAGCACCTGAATGCAAATCGTAGCCACGAGCAATTAAATGCATACATACCGTTAATTACGTGTTTATACACATCAAGCACATCCCTGACAGGCAGGAGGATGGGACCCAGGGACAGCTCCATGTGCCTCCCCGGTGCTCCCAGGACAGGGAGGGATGTGTGGGACACCTGTGCCCCACCTCGGGTGGCATCTGAGGGACACCTGGCATTTCTTGGGTACCTGAGAGTGGCCGATTTAACACTGCAACAGGAGGGGGGTTTTAATCCTGACCTCCACTTGCCTTCCCCGGGGCTGGGGAGATGAGAACAGGCTTACGGCACTTTATTATTTATTTTCCCACAGCTCTGGTCAATCCTCTTTGCTCGGGCCTGGATCCCTGCTGAGCATCCGAGGCCTCAGCCGCTGCGGCACCGCGGGCGCGGGGAGAAACAGCTGAGCCACCCCAGCCACAGCACTCGGGGCTAAATATGGCTCCTGTCAGCGAGGCTGCCCTGCGACTTCCTCCCGTGCGGGACAGCCGGCTGGTTTTTCTTGTCTCCTGTTACAGATAATGCACAAGCCGGTCCCAAAGCCACAGCTCAGTGTAATGCAGGGGGGGAGGAGGGACAGCAGGGACCAGAGGACGCTCCTGAGGGTCCCAGCCTGCTGGCTTGGCCGTGGCTTTGTGCAGCCTCAGGCAGGTCACCTGGCCCTGCAGCCACAGGGTCCTTGGCCCTCCCCAGGCGTTTCTTCACCTTCTGAGAGCATTGCAAAACAGTCCTTGTTCTGTTCCGAGTGACGCCTGCGGATGTTTCATGCCTCTTGGGCTTTTTTCCTTGAAACTCCGGTGCCAGAGTCAAGTGGTTATGTCAAAATCTGTTTGCATTTAAAACAAAAAAGAGTTTCTCAGCCCTGTGACCCCAAAGGGAAGTTTGTGGCCGTGTGCCTGGGGGCTCGGCTGCCTGGAGTGGCCCGACCTGCTTGGGAGCACCTGCAGCTCAGATGGTCCATCTGCCTCAGGAAATTTGGAGCCTGCTTGGTTTTGACCCCCCAGTCTGCACCACGGTGGAACTCTGTGCTGAGGCACAGTGCTGGAAACGTGCAAAATACCACCCTTGCTCTGCAGAGGCAGAGAATTAAGAAAAGCACACCAAAAAAAGGAGCTGAAAGGGTTCTCCAGCGCGCGTGCAGCACTCGCACAGGCCCGGCTCGCCTGGAGATGGTCTCTCTGCTCAGCCAAGATTCTCTTCCCAGCCGCAGCACGGGAGCAGCTGGATCATCCTCTGCTCCACCCCGTGTGCCAGCACCCCAGGGTTTCCCTCTCCTGCCCTGTGTTCCGACCCCGGCACTGCCTTTGGCTGAGCAGGGCTGCAGGAGAGCCCGGAGCAGCCCCGCTGGAGCAGAGGAGACACCACTGCCGCCCCTGGTTATTTTCCTCCTGGTGGCTCAGTTATTTTTGTTAACGCTTATTAAGGAAGACTTGGGAGAGCTCTTTGTTAAGGGCTCACACTCACTTCAATTAAAGGCTAAGAAAGCTACCCAAGCGTATCACTGACTCATCGGAGAAATCCCGACGAGCACGTAGCCGGCTAAACTCTGTGTTCTTGTTTCCACAACTAAAGAATCAAGAGAGGATACAGGAACAAAACCTGTAAGGCTCAAAGCTGAGCCAGAGAAGAGGGAAATGGAGTTGGAGCCCACTTCCCTCTTGCGAGTGCCCGGCTGAACCCTCCCAGCCCCTCATCCTGCAGCTGAAAACAGAGCTGGGTTGGGAGCAGAACAAGCCGAGGTGCTGAGAGAGTCCCCCGGGGGAAGGAGCTTGCAGGAGCTCTATTTAGAAAGGGCAAGTCTATGCCAAACCTGACGAACTTTCCTTTACCCAGAATTATAACTGGAAATCTAAAAAGCCACAGTGTTTGAAAACACATATTTACATTATATATGCCCCAAAGCAGAATAAACAAAGGTTAGATTTGTAAACTCTCCGTCTTAATTAAAGCGGCGCTGCTTAGGACAAACCCACATAACAGGTGGCTTGAAGTGTTGTGTTATTTAATTTATACCTTCCAGCTCCCTTAGTCATCGAGCTGGGACAGCGATAGCATCAGCAGCCACCCCGCTGCGCCGGCACCGCGGCGAGCGCGCACAGGGAATTTCTAGGGCACAGGGAACCGGGTGGCCCATTTACCACCGTCCCGAGGCTGCGTTTTTCTGCCTTTTCAAACACAAATCTTCCCTCCTTCCTTCCTTCCTCAGCGCTTCCCACGTTGTTGGGGCTGCTGGCTGTCCTCTGCTGCCAGTGCCAGAGCCGAGGCTGGTTGTGGGGAGCCTCCCGGGGACAGGCCAGCACTGGGGCTGCCCCTCGGTGCCACGCTGTGCCCAGTGCTGGCACCACTGAAAGCTCCACAGAGCCCGGCTGATCGTTTCCCTCCTGCCACCCAGCACATGGCTCCAAGGGACGTCACCTCCAGGAGAACCAATACCTGTCGTGCACTCGACAAACCCCCCTGGCAGGGTGACTCGAGCAGAGGAGCTGCTTCCTCCACTGTGCTCAGCCATGGAATAGCTTAGAGCTGTCCTGCCTGCTGGGATGGGATGTGGGGCAGGGCAGGGAATGCAGATCCCCTCCAGGATGGGATGCAGGGCTAGGGCAGGGGGATACAGATCCCCTCTGGGGTGGGATGCAGATCTCCTCTGGAATGGAATGCATTTAACTCTACCCATCTTATCCCATGATCCTTGCAACAGCCCCCCGTGTGTTAGGACCTGCACTGGCACATAAGCAATATAATCCTTATTTGCTTTGCTGCTCTCTGTGCATCTCCCCTGGGTGTAGAGTGGATGAGAGGCTGCCCACAGTGTGTGTGCACCCACGCACCCTCTTTGCCCGGGACCTCCGAACCACGTCCCCCGGCCCCTGCTGACACGTCGTGCTCCAATTCCTCTGGGCAAGTGTGTGCTTGCATTGCTAAGAATAGAAACTGTTGTCAAATATTTCAGCTTTAGAGAAGCCCCTTTCTGCTTGTGCTCTGCTCCCTGAGTGACGTGGTGGGCTTTGAATTTCACAGCTCCGTGGGGCTGGAAAGCCCCAAGTGTGTAAACAAGCTGTGCTGCTGGTACTGAGAATGTGCTCCCTGCAGGCAGTTTCTCTTCAGCTGCTTCCCAAGTTTGTGTCTTCTCTGGTTTCTCTGTTTGCAGCCTTGATTCCCTATCAAACTGATCAGGCACACTAAAAAGAGACAGTAAAATACATCTGTGGGAAGCAGGTGTGGAAGCAGAGGTGCGTGCCCACTGCAAGGATCAGCCACGGGATGATCCAGCATCCTCCAAAGAGCATCCCTGACCTGCAGCAAAACGAAGGTGGAAGGTGCTGTGGGGACAGACGTTCACCAGGCAGAGGGAAAGGGAAATGGAAACAGAAAGGGAGAGAGAAAGGAAAAGGCAAAGGGAAAGTGAAAAAGAAAGGGAAAAGGAAAGCTCTTGCCAGATAACTGCCCACGGTCACGGTCTCCCCCAGCCTTGGGGATGGCAGTGATGCCCTGCCCATGCCCTGTCAGTGCTGCTGCTGCCGAGGGCACCGGATCGTAACTGGCACATCTGAAAGATCGCTCCACTTTTCAAAAGAGGAAAATAGGATGCAGGAAATTACCATCCAGCTCGGCTGAATCACTGAGGGAGGCAGGACAGGAATCAGTGGGGAAGGAGCAAGGAGCTGCTCAAAGGCAGGAGTGTCAGTAGTGGGACTGGCAGGGATGGCTGAGCTCTGCCCTGTGCTCTGTGTCCAGGGGTTCAGCACCAAACTTCAAGGTTCATCACTGCAGGGATAGATAAGGAGGGAGGGAAGCTGGAAAAGCCAGTGTGATGCCCAGGGCAGTGTAGTCATGGTGCCGGGGCCACACATGTTGTTGTGGCAGCAGGGAGACCTCTGGGTCTGTGTGGATCCGGTGTCAGCTCCCACCACACCCTCCCTGTCCCAGGGCTCCTCAAGAGCCGGGCGATGCCCGCGCTCCCGCCAGGCAGGAAAAGCGTGATGGTTACTCCATGCTTCAAGCATTCCCTGGTGAAAGCATTCCCATGGCAAACTGCCCTGCAGTGGTCACTCCCTTCCCTGCTGTTCTCCTGAGCTCTTCCTTCCCTGCTGCACCTCCCGCACCCACTGTCCCCGCTTGGCCACGCTGCCACACCTGCCATGGGAAACCCTTCCTACCTCCCTGGGATTTCATCATCCTCCCTGATCTTTGCCATCCCTGTGAATCCCTCGGTCTCCTCTCCCCAGGGTGCCACAGCAGGCGGATTCCCGCTTTCCTGCAGCCTGAGCCTCACTTTCCCCAGCACTGCTCGGGGCTGGCTCTGTTCCTCCAGGGCTCCGACGCTCCCTCTGGGCCCAGCACGCGCCAGGGCCACGCGGGAGCCGCTCGGAGCTTCCGGCCGGGCAGGAGCAGCGGGAGCAGGACTATGTTTAGCCCCGCGTCCGCCCGGCAGCGCCCGGGAAAGTGCCCTTATCTCTTCCCACCTCCTTGTCCTCAGCCGAGCCTGGGCTAATCTCTGCTTGGCACCTTGAGCGCCGGAGCTGCCACGAGCCACCAGCACCCGGCGGCCTTTTGTTGTTATTTTAAGTGAACTCCGTCACAAGGTTTTTCCCACAAAACAGCCGCTGTCAGCTGTGCCCCGGCGGGGCGGAAGAGCCGCTCTCGCGGTGGCCACGCCGGCCGCAGGGATGCTGCTGGTGCTGTCACCGTCCTCAGCAACGAGCAAAATTGCTGCCTGTGCCCCAGAACTGGGGCTGCTCGTCACTGCTGCCACAGCAGAGCACGTGTGGGGGGCTCCCCGGGGCAGCTGAGGGGTGCACAGGGCTGGGCACTGATGCCACATGGTGTGGGTTCCCCATACCGAATATCAGAGCATAGAATCCCACAATGGTTTGGTTGGGAGGGACCTTAAAGCTCACCCAGTTCCACCCCTTGCCAGGGGCAGGGACACCTCCCACTAGACCAGGCTGTTCCAACCCCCATCCAACCCTGAACACTCCCAGGGATGGGGCAGCCACAGCTTTTCTGTGTCTATACGATTTACATAAGATTTACACATGATTTGCACAGAGACCTGCAGATACACAGCGTCTTCTGTCTCATACAGGACATTTCAGAGCCCTCCTGGCAGGTGCTCATGGCCCCCTGCTCACCCCATGCCCCAAGCTGCCCTCGGCACTTCACCTTTGAGCAACTGCTGCTCTCCAGGAAAACATTCCCAGTTTGATTTAAAAACTTCCCGAGCCAGAGCCTGTACCAATTACTTAGCAGCGTGCTGCTCTGGTTAATCACCAGTGACCATTTTTAGTAATAATTCCTGTGGGGCCGAGGACCGTGGAGAAACATCCGCTCCTGCCTTGCTCCCCTTCCCACCATCTGCCCCGGCTTCTCCCGGGCACGGGATGTACAGCAGCAGGCACATAAGGTCAGTGCATTTAGGGAAAAACACGGCCACTGAATTAGAGCAGCCGAGCCAGCGAGGAAATCCTAACGCTAATCCCTGATCTTTCACTGACACACGGCAAAGCTCGGCCCAGCCGGCTGCTCCCTCCTCCCCAGCCACAGCTGGAAAACACGGATAATGCTGCATTACCTTCCCTGCAGGGCTGCTGCGATTAATAGCAGCGAAGAGCTCCGAAATCCTTCAGGGATGGGGTTGGCAGGGATTAATACCCAGCTAGATGGTCCCCCAGGACCTTTTTCCAACACCGTGCCCCATTTTCTTTATTCTTTGCTATTTATTTTTATTTTTTTCTGGGACCTGGGTGTTGTTTAATCTCATTTGGCAGCTATGGATTGTCTCCAAAATAATCAATGTTTGTGCATTCATCTGCATCGCTCAGCTGATCCCACGGGGATGAACATCCAGCGCTGGCAGGAGCCTCGGGCAGAGCATCCCTGCTCTCACCAGCCAAGGAACCAACTTTCCTCCATGTTTCCAAGGGGGGAACAAAACCTTTGGTGGTACCAGGCAGCTCTGCCTCAAATTGATTTCAGTGCCATCAGGAAAATATCCTGTATCATGCTGCAAATCAAGCAGGGAGTGATGCTCCCCCTGCCTCCCCCCTGCCTGCACCCCGTGTACTGTAAAGGCACACACGTGTGAGGATGGAGAATCGATGGATCCAGAGTCAAATCCAGCTCGGAGCTGCACAGAGGAATTTTCTCCCCGTGTTTTAACCGGTATCAAAAACAAGCAGAAAAATAAAGCCCTGCCCTTTGTCGGGGAGGAAAACACCCGGAGTTCAGCAAACTGCCAAGTTCTTCATGTTTAAATTTCCGCTGGCAGCTGCTCCCCGCAGCATCCCAGCCAGTCCAACACCCCGCGGGAGCCGGGCAGCGCCGCAGCCCCGGATCCAAGCAGGCAGCCCTTCCCAGCTCGGCATCCGAGGGCTCGGGGCTCGTGGGGACCCGGCTCGTCACCGGCTGCGCAGAGGGCGAGAAACGGGGCTTTCGAAAAAAAATACCAGACCCGGAGCGAGAATCGCGGCTGAGTCATCGAAACACGAAACTCACTTAAGGGATGAATTAGAGCTATTAGAATACAGAGGTAATTACTCATGCGAACAATGCCCTGCTCGACTCTTTAATGATTACACAAATTAGTGCATAAAATTATGTTAATGGCCCTGCAAGCGGCACATACAGCCAGCCCGCCCGGTGGGAGGGGACGAGCAGAGCTGAGCCTCAGCACCCAGGAGCGAGGTGAGGGCTGCAGCCTCTCCTGGCATTCCCTCACCTCCCTGGGCTCCGTGCCGGTCCGGCCTGCAGTTCTGCCAGGCTCCATGTCCATCCTATGGCTCTGCCAGGCTCCAGGCCCATCCCATGGCTTTGCTGGGCTCCATGCCCATCCTGCAGCTCTGCTAGGCTCTGTCTCCATCCCACCCCACAGCTCTGCCATCCCATCCCATGGCTCTGCTGGGCTCTGTGCCCATCCTGCGGCTCTGCTGAGCTCCATGACCATCCCACAGCTCCAGGCCCATCCCATGGCTCTGCTGGGCTCTGTGCCCATCCCGCAGCTCCGTCAGGCTCCGTGCCTGTCCTGTCCCATGACTCTGCCAGGCTCTGTGCCCATCCCATCCCCTGCTCAGCCGGGCAGGACAAAGTGCTGCGAGGAACGCGCAGCGCGGGTGGTACATCAGTCTGACCCTCCTTCAGGCACGCGGGAGAGGGATTTTAGGGAGCATTTATTAAACAGGGAACTTCCTGGAATCTTCACTTTTCCGAATAATTCAGCTTTCTCTTTGAAACAGCTCCAAGTGCAATTCCAGATAAACTGCTCTTCCCTGCGCAGGTGCAGCGAGGATCATCCTGCACTTGGCACGGGGGACTCTCGCCAAAGCTGGGGCTGTTTTTAGCCAGTCTAGAAATGAGTCCCATTTTGCTGCACAGTTGAAACCCTGCTGTTATCAGAAGCAAGAAACCTCACGGCACAACCAGCACGCACAGATCAATGAATGAATCCCCTGTTCCAAAGCAGAAGTTTCTGTTCAAAAAAAAAAAAAAAAAAAAGACCTCAAACAAACAACAAAAAAAAACCCCGAACTGTGGTTTCTAGGAGAAACCACAAGTTTTCTAACCGTTTCTATTTCAGCCTAATGTTGGGTATATTAAGCACAGGGCTATCAGGACGATGTGCAATTAAGGAGGAGAGATTCCCTCCCTCTGCGCGGTGCTTCCCCAAGTGTTTGCACAATGAAGGCAGTATGGGCCGGGCTGGCCGGGCAGCTGCGCGGCCCGGGGCGGCACAGAGGGGCCACACAGCCCCGGGGGCACAATCGCCCTCAGTTGTACCAACAAAGCGGCACTATCGGAAGCGCAGGAGCGTCGGAACAGGCAGATTCCCTGCTGGAGTGGCAGAGCTGCTCCAGCGCTGCCGGGTAAAAGCCCGGTGGCACCGGGGAGGGAATGCTGCCTGCTCACTGCCACGGGGGTGTGCAGCAGAAACACCTCTGGCCTTGGGATGGAAGAAGTATTTAGGAGAGGGGGTGGTTGCCCCTCAGCTCTAGCAAAGGTAATTCCAACCTCTAATTCCCACCCCTTTCCATCTTCAGACAGTACAGACTCTCAAAACATTGAGTTTTGGGAAGAATACATTCATAAAAGAAGACACTTGGTGCCTTGGTTTGCATCCGTTAAAATCCTAGGAAATATGCTCCCAGATGTGCTGGCAGAGCAGCCACCATGGGCTGCCTGGCTGCCTGCAGGGAGCCTGCTCCCACTAATGCACTGGGATATTAAAATAAATGGAAGTTTTACCCAACAGCCCCGGCCGGGCGAGCAGATGCAGCTCTGGAAGCAGATTCCCCGCGAGGGAAGGCAAGTGGGTGCTGACTCAGGTTCATTTTCATCCACAGCCCAAGAAGTCAAAGGGGGGAAGAGATGGCACCAGGTTCCCTGGGCTGTGCCAGGCAGGAGTGCTGCTCCCAGCACCCGCTGACTCCTCACCATCTCCGTCACGTCGTTAATGAACTCGTAACGTGGTGTAATTAAAAACTGAGAGTGTGTCAGGAGGCACAGCCTCCTCCAGTTAACTTTTTCTAGCGCTGTCAAACCTGGTTTATAGCACATTCCTGAGACATTAATTTAATTCCTCTATTTTATGTCAATCAGAGGACACGGTGATCCCCCTGAGGACGGTGAAACACGCTGGATCAGAACCCAAAATTAAAACATGGGGCACTTGGGGAAAGTCTTGCTTCACCCCATGGCTTTCCTGCTCCACCACCGCCTGTCTGGCTGCTCACAGCATGACGACAGAAACAATTTCACAGGAAAAGAGCTGAAACGAACCAGAGCTCCACACTGGGAACAGGTTTATTATGGCATCTCAATGTGCTTTACAAACCCCACAGCTGGGACACAGAGAACAGAGCGAGTGGGTGACACTGGGGCAGCAGTGCAGCTGCAGGAACTCCGAGGACCCACAGCCACCCGAGTTCTCCCCTCAGAGGGGAACCCCAAAATGAGAGAGGGAACTCATCAATGCTCCATTCCCTTCTGTTTTCCAGGTGAAATGGAAACACACCTTGCAGGAAGGTGACACGCTCCACAAATCCCAGCACCGAGGAACGTTGTGTGACCTCCTCCTCCTCTGAATCAGTGCCCTCCCGTGCCCCCCCGGGGAGGATCAGCCTTTCCACGGGCTGATCCAAACCACTGACATAATCTCGGAAGCAAACAGCCCTCAGGTATTTCCCGCTCCAGTAGCTGATCCACACAGTGAGAGCTGGAGCGCATCCCGCACCCGCCAGCTCTCCAGCACCGGGACCAGGCTCGACACACTGCAGCCTTCCTGCACCTCCAACACACAGCTTGCACAGGGAATTCCGTGTTACAGCCTTCCTGCACCTCCAACACACAGCTTGCACAGGGAATTCTGTGTTACAGCCTTCCTGCACCTCCAACACACAGCTTGCACAGGGAATTCTGTGTTACAGCCTTCCTGCACCTCCAACACACAGCTTGCACAGGGAATTCTGTGTTACAGCCTTCCTGCACCTCCAACACACAGCTTGTACAGGGAATTCCGTGTTACAGCCTTCCTGCACCTTCAACACACACCTTGCACAGGGAATTCCATGTCTTGAAATCAGCTGAACCACTCCTGAAGCTGGTGCTCCATGTGTTAACAAGCTCCTCATGAACCTGTGTAGAGGCACAAGCTCTGCTTGGACTCTGGGTCAGACCTGACCCTCCTGTTTCAAAGCAGGGACTGTGACCCCTTTGTCTGTCGGGATCCTTCACTCCTCCTTTCCCAGGGGTCACTTTCTTCCCAAGCTGGAGCAATCCTCCCCAAACTCCAGTCCTGGCAAACCAAACTCTTCAGGTTTCTTCTTGTAAAATGAAAGGTTTTCCTCCCTTGAGCACACCCAGAACCTTTGCTTTAAAACTGCTGTTTCACCTTTCTTCAGCACAGGTGATAGAACAGATCAATTCTGTTCGCAGAGTTTGGGGGCTTTGGGGCCAAACTCGCCCTTGTGTCACCAGCCCACACCTATGCAGCCCACAGTGCCCACTCCACTCCCTGGTTTCCTACATCCTAAGAAACCTCGAGGAGAGTCACCCACCTTCCCACAGGGCCACGGCCTCCTTCGGGCATCCACCTTCCTCCTGGGGATGGTGCCATGTCCAGCCTGGCCACGTACACCACAGGGGTGCAATTCCCTGTGCCCACAGCTCCGTGATTACACCACTATCCCAGCTCCTACACAACCCTCCTTCCTCAGCTCCCGCTCCCTGCCTCATCCACCCACACCAGGAAGGGCCACATAGACCAGTTCTATCCCAATTTATCCTCGGGAGCACAGTGGGAGCAGTGCCAAGCCCACGAATCTCCCATTTTCCCCATGTGATCTCCCAGCCTTATTAACATTCACATTAACACCTCCTCCTTAAAGCAGTGAGAATTCCTCCTTTTCCCCTCCCCATACACTAAATTCCACTCATTTCCCAGGGAACTGATCCTTTACTGAGGAGAAGCTCAAACATGGGCGCTTCCTGTGGAACACTCCGGCTCTGTTCCACACAAAAGCCCTTTGTCCGGGACCTCTGGATTCCCGAAGTGAGGGCGGGCGGGCGAGGACGAGACTCCGCGACCAACGATGACACCGGGCGTGTTTTTGTAAAAATTTTATTTGTCAAAGAAAAAAAAAGCAATGGCCAATTGAAACCTACGTCATCTTTAAACTCCAATTTTTGGTCTTTAAATTTAGAGAAGTGACTTATTTACTTTTTTTTTTTTTTTTTAAACAAACCCCCCTTTTTCCCCTTTAAGGTTTACCATCTACTCGTGCTGAATCCTTCCAAGGAGATTGCTCCAGCGTACCTCTCCAGGTCCTCGCTTTGCTCCTTTTACCAAAAAAATGCAAAACTCCATCGTGCATCTTAAGGGCTCCAATCGTCAAAAATAGGAAAAAGAATATCTTTGGAATAGCCAATTGAGTTGAATAAAAAAAATCCACACGAATGCGGTTTGGTTGGGGCAGGAATCCACTCCTACGTTCCTGGTAATTTGATCCCGCTCCATGAATCCTTGTAATTCAGCCTCCCTATCCTATCCACATTATGATTTGAATCCAATGATCCAGCTCCAAGGATTGGGATCCAGTGAGCCCTCTCCAATCCAAACCTTTATAACCAGCAAAACCAAAAAAGAGGAGGCAAAAAGTTAGATACTGTAATGAAAAAATAGGATTCTGGGGAATGATCAGTTATGTTTGCCATCAATTAATTCAGATGTACAGTAATAACTATCAATTCCCCAAAACAAACTTTCCAATGGTGATGCTCAGATAATTCTTTCAGAAATGTTAATTACTATTCGGAGGAAACATTGTAAATATTCACAATATGTCAACTGGAAATGCCAATATACTCAGCGCATTGGTGGGCTACGAGGTTTTGTGGTTGTAAAAAATGGTTTTATTAAACTGGAGAAGTTTTAACTGCTCGGTCTATCCACCTACTATGGAATGGCTGGACTACAGCTGCACTCCCAGCTGGAGGGAACGTTAACAATCGGTGTTTTCACACGGATTGTGAGTCAATCGTGAATTAGTCTGAGGGGGCAGGGCTGACACTTAAATTATTCCCCACTAGGTTTGCTATTTTTTTTTTTTTTTTTTTTGCTTTCATTCTGGTACTTATAAAAATGCAACAGCCACGCTGTATCAGTCACACAGAGGACATGCAGATTTTAGCAGTATTGATATTATACTCTGATTGCAAGTTCTACTACAAGTGTACGGATACTACGGACATGGACACTTGTAACCAAACGCTGCGGGACAAATAAACCAATGCTCCCCCCCGGCCCCGGTTACTCCTTTAAAAAACTAGAATGGAATAGAGAATTACAAAAGCAGGGATTTGGCCACAATTGCCCCCCCAGGAAGAGAAGTTTTAAAAGAGAAGAGCAATCGCAGCCTGCGGTCACGAGAACATGCCTGAAGCGACACATGGGGACACGTATGTGCTCGGCCTCAATTCCCCTGTCTCTCAGTATAAGGTCAATACTGCCAAGTTCATCTGTGACAATAGCACTTGGAGTCATACCATTGCCTCCATTATTGATCTGATCCTCCTCAATCCTCCTTTTGACAATCCTAAAATGATTGACATGTGCTCCACAATCCTTTAATCCAAAGCATTCTTAATCCATCTCTTCAGATATGTCTACAGAAAGACACACGAAAAGGCAAGATAAAAATGTAAGATCCCCCAGAAGAGACAAGTTAGCCACAAACATCCCAACATCCCCAGCTCGTCTCGACCACAGCGGAACACTGAGACATTTACACAGCAATACCACAGCTCCAAGAATGTTGGTATTGAACTAGAACTAAACCGGAACAATCCTGACTGACAGCAATTAAAATACAATTTACCAAAGACAGGAGGGGAATGTTGGTGTCGAGGAGCAAATACTCACTAGGGATTTTACACAAGAATGCAATTCAACAATTCAGCCAATTCGAGTAAAACAGTTGGAATTTAAAAAAAAAAAAAAAAAAATAATGAAAGACTGTACTAAGTAAAGAAAACTGTGTACAACATGGGGTTCTACAAAAAGATCAGAGCTAGTGATGTTTATGTACGAGATCGGGATCTGCTGTGGCGGGGAGAGTAGCGTGGAGATCCTCTGCTTCTTCTTGGGGAATAACTGCGGCTTCTGCTGTTGCTTCGACTACGGCTCCTGCTACGACTACGGCTGCGGGACCGAGATCTTCCATAGCTTGGGCTTCTTGGGCCATCAACTTTAACACGGATGTAGGCAGTTTCTCCCTATTGGACAGACAGAACTTTCCATTGAAACGTCGAGGCTTCAGGGCCATGTTTCAGGCATGCTGACAGACTGCAGACAGTGCTACTACGGCCGGCACAGACAGCACAGCTTACACGTCTGTCTCCAGCCTCACCACACACTTATCTAGTTGCTTTGTCACCAAACAGTGAACACCACGCGTTCCTTACCTTCCAGTCCTACTGTTAAGCCCCTTGTATCCAATTCTGGCCAAAGAAAGTAAGTGTGATACCTACCTCGTGCGATCTAAATTTAGTGTTATCCAGCTTTCGCACAGCGTAGGTCATGTCTTCCTTCCGCACAAACTCCACGACACCAGTGCCATCTCGGAAAACATCAGCATAACATACATCACCTGCTTCACGCATGTGATCCTTTAAATCCTGCCAACTTCCACTTGGAGGCAGCCCTACGGAAAAAGCAAGAAATGACTTTAAAACCAGATGATAAGCCTCACCTCCGATACGTACAGCAGCAGCAGGGAGCAGCAAAGGGGAGAGACTGCACCGGAGGAGCACCGAGGGGACACCATTCCTGCCCTCCCAAACCGCACGCAGCGATGCTTTTTAAGGAACAGCTCGCAGCAGCATCGCCACGCCTGCAGGACCCCGGGGGAGAGCATTCGGGCTGAGAGAAACAGAGAGCAATGACTCACCCGAGACGATCACTCTGTACTCCGAGCGCCGGGACGGGGGGCCGTACCTGCCCCTGGGGGCTCCTCCCCCTCCACCGCCGCCGCCGCCTCTGCCGGTGCCGCGGCCGCTCCGGGGGAACTCCACGCGGAGGCGATACCCATCGTAGTCGTAGCCGTCCCGCCCGTAGACGGCGTCCTCCGCGTCCCTGCGGGCGGCACGGGGCGGGCGGTGAGCGCGGCCGCCGCACCCCCGCCTTTGTTCGCGCTGCCCGCCCGCCCCTCCCCGCCCGCCGCCCCCCGGCCCAGGCCGCGGCCCCGGCGGGCTCCCGGCGGCCCCGGGGCAGCGCCCGCGGCGGTCTCACCTGGGGTCCTCAAACTCGACGAAGGCGAAGGGCGGGCCCCCGCGGCGGTTCTTGAGGTCGATGTCGCGGATGGCGCCGTATTTGTAGAACACGTCCTCGATGTCCTTGGTGCGGATGTCGGGGGGCAGGTTCCCCACGTAGATGCGGCAGTCGTTGTTGCCGGCCGGGCCGCGGATGACGCCGCCGCCGGACATGGCGAGGTCGGCAATGTTTGCGGCGGCGCGGGGCGGTGCGGGCGGCGCGGGGCGGCGGTGGCGGGGCCGGGCTGGGCTATCGGAGCTGTCGCCGCCTCCCCCGACCGCCGCTCCAAAATGGCGCCCGCGGCTCCGCTCGCGCTGCCTCTGCGCGCACCGATCTCAGCCCGGGACGCACCACCGGCCGCAGCACCGCCCGCGCTCACGGCAAGCCAGCGGCGGCACGCGTCTTCCGCCGCGCCCTCACCGACTCCGGTCTGCGCATGCGCGGCGCCGTCTCAAAATAGTCCCTCCCGGTTTTGCCGCTCCGGAGAGACCGAGCCCGTGCAGGCGGCGCAGCTGCGGGGCGCGAGGGTGCGGCGAGCTCGGTTCTGCCGCGGAGAGCCTCCGGTGCTGGCGGCGAGGGGAAGAGTCTGTCCCCCGACCGCGGCTTTTACGGCTGTGGGGCGCGTGACGTCACGTCCGGTGCGGCGCCCGCGCCATCGAGGCCCGGCCGGGGAGGGCGCGTCCCACAATGCCCCGCGCGGGGCGGCGGGCGCTCTTGGCGCCAAGCGCGGGGCGTGTCCCACAATGCCGCGCGCGGGGCGTGGGGCCGTGTGCAGGCCTGGGCCGGCACAGGGCCGTGCGCAGCGCCGGGGGGGCGGGACCTGGCGCGTTCCCGCCGTGTTCCCGCTGCGTTCCCCTTGTATTCCCTCTGTGTGCCCGCTGTGGCTGAAGGGCCGCGGGCACGGCTCTGTCCCGCTGTGCCGTGCCCGGACACAGTGGGGAAGGGGGCTCTGCCCGCCCCTCGGGGATAGGACGGGGGCTGAGGCAAAATGGCCGCCCTGAGGGCACAGGGAGCGAGACCGGCCCGCGGCTCAGCCAGGCGGGCATCCAGCTGACACATCTCCTCCAGCAAAGTGTTATTAAAGCCCAGTTTTAAATCTACTCGGTTTGGTTCTTTCCCCTCTGACATGGTGCTTTCTTATTGTTGAACCAGTATGATGATTCTCAGGGGCCCTTGCATCAGACCGACCTCGTGGTCGACGTGTTTCCTTTGCCCCTGAACAAAATGAGTTTGGACATATCAAACTACGAAGGGACTTGGCTCTGTGTTTACACAAATCAATAAAAGGGGAGGAACACAAAACATGAGAAATTGAGGCTAAGTCACATCCCAAGAGTTCGCCTTCAAGAGAACATCATCCACGCAGGGCTGTGTACTTGTGCTGTGTGGAGCGTCTGCAGAGGTTTAATGTAGAGCTACATGAAAAATATACACAAAAGAGGGTAGAAAAGATTTTCCTGCAGAAGAAGCAAGAAAATAATGTACAATTGTGTTACAGTTACAAGATTATGATTTAAATAAAGTCACTTCAAATCACACTGGAGTAGCCTGGGTTGTCACAAAGCCCTCACAGGTAGGTTAAAGCAGCCTTAGAGTGAGAAACCACTTCTGTGTGCCCCAATCCACAAGATAAAACAGATGTGGGAGAGGTAGTGCTAAAGATGATAGAAATAGTTGTTCTTGTGCAGTCTGGGTGTCTCTCACTGATCCCTGGGTGTCATTTGTACTGGCACAAGTGACTCCATGTGGTGCCGGAGAGGTTCAGTCGCTGAAACCACCATGATGGTGTTAAAAGCAGTGTTGGAGTGAGGAGAAAACCTCTTTAAGCTCGTGAGTTAATTAAGGGATTGTGAAAAATGTTTTCTGCCGCTTCCTTGGAGCCCATCATGCTGCCCTCATTTTTCATGTGTTAATGAAAAATGCATATTCCTGTGGAAAAACAGCGAGCCGGTGGCTGACAGATAGGGAAATATTTTCAGTGTAACGTCATGTCGTGTGTGACTGTTACAAATGCTGCTCATTTTTCTCTTGTGGAGGTTAAAGTGCAGTGATGTGCTCTGCTCCGGGCATTTTTAACAAGGAATTTCAGTGTTGGGTTGCTAATGGATTAAATAAAGGTGGCTGCTAATGATGGAGAGATGGTATGAGAGAGCCCATCTTCAGGACTGGTGGTTGGCAAAGGGTAAACTCCCAACTGTCTGGGGATTTTCTACATCTTTAACAGAGTTTTATGGTTTCACAATTCAACTTTGTAGCAGAACAGGACCTGTCGAGCCCTGACTGTGGCCCCTGCGGTTCCAGTGCTGATCTATGTGACTTAAGTGGGTGCTTTGGGGTAAATAATGCATTTTTAACATTATTTAACAAGCTATTCACAATTTAACAAGCTGTTCAGTTATTTGCCAGCTCAGTAGAAATATTCCTTGGAGTCCCCACCCCTGGAGGTGTCCGTGGAAGGACTGGATGTGGCACTCAGTGCTCTGGGCTGGGTGATGAGGTGGGGATCGGGCACAGGTTGGACTCGATGATTTTGGAGGTCTTTTCCAACCTCAGTGATTCTGTGATCCCTGGAAGTGTTCAAAGCCAGGCTGGATGAGGCTTAGAGCACCCTGGTCCAGTGGAAGGTGTCCCTGACCATGGCAGGGGGTCCCTCCCAACCCAAACCTTTTTGTGATATTAAAAAAACCCAACAACTACCCTCCCCACAAGAAACAAACCACAAAGAGCCTGATTATGCTCCTCCCGGGTGTAGGGAAGCTCCATCCTGTGCCAAGAAATGAGTTTCATTTTCAAAAACTTATTAAACCACTGAAAGTTATTCTTAAAAGCATCATAAACCAATGGTAAGTCTGCCTGGTTGGTGAAAACCCTATTGCATAATTTCTTTTGTACCTTAATAATCCTCATAGCTGCTTTAAATTATTGTCTTAATTACCTTAATGAAGTGTCTCTTTATAGAAGTATTGGATGTTTTCTTCCTCATTACCTTCCTTAGCTCTATGTTATCAGTGGAGTGTTTAGTTGGATAAGCTGCAGTGTACTTATTTCTCAGAGTAATTTTTGGCTTTCTAACAAAACATATATGTGGAGAATCATTAAATTATGTAGAAAATAAATTACTGGGAAGGAAAAAGCAAATAATCTTGCTAAAATAAAAGAAACCAACTGCTGTAAAATGACAAGTTTTTGTTCTCAAAGTGGCAGCAATGAAAATCAGGGCTTTCCAAGGGAGAATATTGGTGAATAATGCAAATATTACCCGTGTAACGTCAGTGCTGATTGTAACTCCTGATGAAACATGGGAAGCAGGAGGTTTCCCAAGCAGAGCTGCAGGGCTGGGGCCATGGCCCACGGCCTGTCATCGCCCAGCTCTGTTAGAGAGAACCTGTTTTTCCTAATCCTTAGTACAGAGCGATCCAGCTGGGATTAGTCCTGACTAATCTTACTTCGTTGCAAAATAACAGTTCATCAAAGCTCAGACTGTTTGGGACAAAAGGGTCGTTTTTAAAGAGGTCGGGGTTTTTTTGGAGAACTGAGCTGTGAATTGTCCCAACTTGTCTTTTCCCTCCTGTAACAGTAGTTTGGAATCTGCTGCTGGAGGGGTTTCCTTGGCATTCCAGCAGTAACATGAAACCACACAGGTTGTGTCTTGGGAGGTGAAACAGAAAGCTGGTTCTTGGGGGGGTGGGTGTTCCATTTTAAATAGTGCCTCAAAGTTATCAAAGTTATTGATTTGCATGTAGGAGAAAGATGCAAAAATACCAGTCTGTGATTTTTTTCAGAGAAACTCTGAGTTTAAGATAAGACAATGAAGGTGTGTGTGAGTATGGAAATAACTCCCATGACAGTGGATGGTGACAGAGCTCGTTTTGTTTATGGAGATTTGTCTGTAAGCAGAGATTTCCTCTGCACATGCTGGGGCATGTCTGGATGCACATGGAAAACACAGCACGCTGCCAGTGGGAGTTTTTCCTGGAAGCCAGCCCGAAAGGACACACACAGGTGGAGACTTAAAGGAGAAAAGCCTCGCAGACGAGCAGAGGTAACACTACCAGAATTCAAATCATGCCAGGCAGCTTGGGAAATAAATGCTCATTTTTAGAAATTCCAAAACACTGCTGCTTTTTCCCCTCGTGAGAACAGCCACACCATGCAGTTGGTCACACGATGTGCTTGGCAGAGCCGTGATCCCAGATCCCTGGAGCAGAGTGCCCAGGTCTTCATGGGCCACCTCGGGTGAAGGGGCACAGGGAAGCAGAGTCTGGTTAAATGGTGTGTGTTAATTTGTCTGGCTGGTAGCAATTAAAGGTTGATTTAAAAACAATTTAAAAATAATAAAAATCAGGGGGTTGGTGTGATTTCTGCTGCCTCATTTTCATGCTACTCAGATTTGCAGTGCCCAGTGTCCCCTTTTGATTCCCAGGTGCCAGCACACCACAGCTTGAGGTGGGAGTGGAAGGGGCAGAGGTTGGCACAGACCAGAAAGTTAAAATGAGCACCCCCAAATCTGTTTTAACAGATTTCTTTCCCTGGGTAAATATTTCTGTTCATCCAGGGCTCTGCCCTTGCTCCCTGCCTCCTGCTGTCACCGAGTATTGCAGCAGCCGCTCCCATTGCCCTTCCCTCGCCCTGCCTGGTGGGATGCTCCAAGGCCTGATGTGGAGAGGGAGGAAAATTAATGCAAACTGTTAAAGTAAATAAACCCGCCAAGGTTTATTCCTGCTAAGGAATAAAGAAGTGGAAAGGAGCAGATCTCTTTGGGTGGCTCATTCCAGACACATCTTTGTGGTTCATCAGGACTGGTCAGCGAGGGTTTTCCTGCGGCCGCTCGGTTTCCTTTTGCTATTTTTATTTCCCTGTGCATTTCCTGGAGTTACCTCCTTTCCCCTCAACCCATTCTCACACTCCAGGCTGAGCCATCCACGCTGGGATCCACCAAGGAGCCACCAATGGCACTGTACCAGCACTGGGAGCTCACCAGCCCCACTTGGCACCTCCTGTCCCACTGCTTTTGTTCTGACTCGGACTGAATGCTGCCATCCCAACACAGGGAGCTGAAACAGCGTCTGTTTGTCCATTATCTGCTGTGTGGCTCCTGCCACTGTCCCCGCCAGGACACCACAGGGCCGTGGCACAGCCACGGACAGCAGGAGCTCTGTGTTTACACATCCTGGGGGGGTGTCTCCGTGGCGGCCATGCCACCAAGCCAAGCCTTGGGAGCGTGGGTAGAGCTTCATCTCTTTGTTCTCCAAAAATAACCCCAATTTGCCAGGCCTGAGTGGGTTTTAAAAGAGGTTTTCCATTAGCTTTCCGTCAGATGCCGCTGGCGGCACTGCCGACGTCCCCGCTCCCTCCCCGGTCTCGGGGCTTTCAGCAGGACGTGGCCCCTGTGGCATCAGTGTGGGTTTGGTGATTTTATTTAACACAAGGAACTACAATGAGTCAAAAATGCATTAACATTGGTTTCAAGCAGAGTATTTTTAAATACAAATAAGGTTTTCAGAACTGTTTGGTGGACGTGTGTTAACTTTGCGCAAACATTGGAGAGAGGCGAGGGACTACGAGAACCACTTGAAACAAAAAGTCATGGAGATGAGGGTGGGAGGGACACCAAGCCATATATTTTTCTGTCAGAGCTCAATGAAAGGCAAATAAACTGGGAAAAATAAACTCAACGTTTACAAAAGGCCCAGGGTGGGAGCAGCCACCGAGATCTGGAGCAGTTTGCTGATCCCAGTGCCCGGATGCTGCCGAAAGGGTTCTGTTCCCACTGGAAATCCTGTTCCACGGCATTTTATTATCCAGACATTCCTCGTGTAGGAAACCTCAGAGTTAATATCCCATTAATTTTCAAGGTGAAGGGTGCAAAGTAAGTGATTTTAAATGGCCAGATTAAAAGATGTGTCAGAAATTAGGTGTGGAAATCCCCCAGCAGTGGCTGTTCTGTGCTCTCCTCTGGGGGTCAAATAAAAACTGAAAACATTTTATTTTCATATGATATTGGACTTTCAGGTACCACAGTAGCCCAACTAAAATATGAAATACAATGAAGAAACCTAATTTTTTTGCTTTCCTAATAGGCCTTTTAGGTGCAGTTCCTTGAGGGCAGTAAATAGGATTAACAGGTCGTTGTCATTTAGAGCATGACTGGCGGATAATATTTTGATGATTTCCCTGGAAGCATATTAACATTTTTATCCTCTGAAATACCACATGTGAGAAAGAAAGGATCAAAGGAGCGGGAGCTGCATGGGGTGAGGAGCCTGGGAGAGCTGGGCTGGCAAGGGCAGGGAGCTGCAGCACCAGTAAAAGCCGCAGTTCCTCCACGGGAGCCAGTTATTCATAAACCCACGGCTTTGGATAATGTCCTGGGGTATCAGAGGACTTTACTGCTTCTTCATTCACCTCCCCATCACAGAGGGTTTCATGAGACACACACACATGTGGCATCCCCAGGAGGCTTTTTCGCTGTTAACAGCAAACAATCCCTGTGCTGCCGGGCCGGGGGCGAGCACGAAGCAGCGCCTCCATTTCTGTTTGCTCCGAGAGCATCAATGCTCTCAGTGAGCATTTTTTTTCCTCTAGGGTTTGTTTTTATTTATTATTCCCTCTTTTATTCCTCCTCATCCTCCCAGACAGAGGGCAGCTTGGTTCCCGAACCAATTGCTTGCCTGCTTGGAGTTACCCACCAGCTGAGCACTGTGATGGATTGGGGCTGAAGTGCTCCTGAGCACTGGTGGGACAGAGATGAACTGGAAATGCACCCTCCAGACCCCAGTTGGTGGTTTACACTGAGGGCATAAGTTTGGGTGCCTCTGGGACCCACTGGCTTCTTGGTGCTCCATGGCAAAGCCTGGTGTGTTTGCTCGTGGCTGACCATGGGCTGGCCTGGATCCTGGATCCTGCAGCTTGGAGGCTCAGCACGGAGCAGATCCCAGCACGGAGGCAGAGCCATCCAAGGGCTCTTCCCGTGTGCAGAGGTTTGCTCTCCTCCCACGGATATTTCCATGCTGTGGGACCTAAGCAGCTGTAACATTCCCGTAAGAAAACCACCACCATTTGACAATGTTTGGCTGGAAACCTCTGCTCTTTTCTGGCCATGAAGTGCATTCCTGACGCCTCTCCCCGTGTCACCATGATAACCATCACCTCAGACCGGGGATGAGGCTGGACCTGCCCATTAATTCCCATCCCGTGGGTGTTGAGCAGGGGACAGGGTGTGCTTGCAGCTCCAGGTGTAAGTTTTCCTGGCTCATGCTGGAGGTGTCAGAGGGAGGTGGATACAGGCTGTGCTCCCCTCTGTCTCCCTGCTCCTGCCCTCGTGCCCTCGCTGAGCCCTTGGGTTGTGCTGGCTCGGAGCAGTTGCTCTGTGCAAGGACAGCCCTTCCCGCTGTATTTCCAAGGCCGATTAAGCGGGAGGCAGAGTAGCCTTAAGCATTCCTCTAATTAAAACAAAATCCCTCGTGGCCTCTTATATACAGAGAGACATTACAGACCTAAGGCTTGTATAAAATGTGTATTTATTGATCGGAGCAACTATTGCAGCTCCTTCTGTAGAGTTCAGTGAGAGCATCACCACGACCCGGCTGGCGAGGAGGGCAGGGAGGGGGTTCTGGCTTTCGGTGATGCCAGCCCAGGGCGAGCCCATGAGTGTCTGTGAGCTATATATACATTTATGTACATTTATATCCATTTATAGACACAGCTGGCCATCTAGGCATCACCTCCAGCACCCAGTGTGATCCTGCTTTCCCAGGCTGGTCCTGGCTCTAGCACAGGACACGCTGCTTGCACTGGGCTCTGGGCTCTCACCAACCAGCCCATTCCCCAGCTGTGGTTTGCAGAGTTGCACCACAGTGTGTTGTTTCTGGCTGCTTCTCTTTTGAGCCCACTCAGATGGCTGGTTTTTTGATTGCAGGAAGGTGGGAGCGCTTCTGATAAAGCCTTGCAGTGATCGAAGGACGGGACGTACTTTCCAGGGAGCAACAACCACTGAAATGCTTTCGCAGGCCGAGCTTTTGTGCTCAGCAAGTTGCTCCAATTTGAAGCACAATCCCAAGAAATGTGAGTGTGTGGTGGAAATGTCTGCAGGCCTGGATTAAAGCGGCGCTGGCAGATGATGCTGTAGCTTCCACAGTATAAACATTACAGAAAAATAGTGTAAATACGGGGAATTCTATTTTTTTTCCTCATTTTTTCCCTCACTCAGGCCAGGAACTGCTAAAGCTTAAATAAATCATTGCAGAAGTGAGACTGACCTAAATCATTCTACACAGCTGTGCCAGAACAGGGTTTAAGTTGTCTGTACAGCAGTGGCTGGTTCCTACGCCCCGGGGAGCCCGAGGGAAGGTGTGAGATCGGCTGCCGTGTGCCAGCGAGGCTGCTGGGGAGGCAAAGCCACCGGCTCACGCTTGCTGGGGGAACCAGCAGGGGTTTTTGGTGCCACACCATCCCGTGCTCGGTGCTGGCAGGTTTCCCTGCCCCGTGTGGGGCTGTCACTGTGCTGGGCTCTGCCTGTCCCCAGTGAACACCCAGCTGGGTGCCTAAGTCGTGCATGCATGGCTAATCAGGGAATGCACAAGTGCCCAGTTAATGTACATTTGAGCACCCGAGGAGTTCATGCATCAGCATCCAAAGTGATCATGCAGGAGCACACACAGGTTCACACTTGGTGCTCGCACAAGTGCAGGGTTAGTCCTGCAGGAAAACCGGGTCAGCACATCCGTGGATGCCTCATTCCCGGGCACATGAGCCCCGATCAGAGCATGCATGAGCACCCAGGCAGCTCACGCATGAGCACCCCGTTATTTTGCATACAAATGCCCAATTAGCCTGTGCATGATTGATCAATTATTTCATGCATCAGCTCCAAGTGGCTTACACGTGGTTTCCCAGTTGGTTCACTGGAGAGTGCCCAGTGTGTTCCCAGAGCAGGGACACCCCTGGGGACTGCAGCCCCGGGCTGGGAAGGACTGTGGCAGAGCAGAGGAAGTGCAGAGTGCTGCAAGGACCCAGCTGCCGTGGATGTGCTGTGGTGGGGCAGGAGGAACCCCGTCCCTGCAGCCAGCCCAAAGCCACCGGCATGTCTTGGCACCTCCCAGCTCCTCTGACGGCAGCACCGTGCTCTGCTCGACCACAGGAACCCAACCTTGGCGAGTGCTGTGGCTCACAGGAGGGCGGAGTAAATGACCACAACAGCCCTTCCAGCCTTAAAAATTTAGGGAGCCTTTGATGTGCAGGCAGGACGTCTTGCAGATAAACCACTGGTGCTCTGGCACAAGCCCAGATGAGAGGGAGCACAGGAAAGGAAAAATGGAAAAAACTCAAGAGAATAAGTAAAATTAACCTTTGTCCTTTCTCTGGCCCTGCAAGCACACTGAGTCTTGCTCTGTGGTCAGACTGGGAGCCTGCAAATCCCACTGCAGGAGCAAAGCCTCAAGACATCGTCACACAGCACATGGCTTTGATGTGACCTTTCCTTTGGTGTTTATGTTGTCTCCAAACCCGTTTTTCGCTTTGGGAGAGATCAGATTAAAGGGAGTTGTCAGCTCCCGGTGCATCCAGCTGGTCCAGGAGCTTGAGCTGGGGTGCTGGGGAGCAGGGGGCTGGGCAGCTTCTCACCCTTCACCCCTCCACGTGCACAGAAGCAGTTGTTACATTCCTGTGCTCATAAGACCCCACCGAGATTCCAGAGAGATGTCCTTATTTATGGATCCTGCATGAACTGCACACCGCGAGTCACTCACGAAAACTTGCAGGGAGCAGCTGACCTGAATCCATATTAATAAGGCTCACAAGTCGTGGAGTGTTTTCTCTCTCATGCCTGTGGGATGGCAGGAACGCGCTGCCTCATGGCACGCAGGGCTTAGACAAAAAGCCTTCTATAGCCTGTCACATTTTTAAGCCCGTTTGCCTTGGAGATAAGCCCAGGCTGCCCTGCCGTGGTGCCACGCTGCAGCTGCCTCTGCTCTGCTCCAGGACAAGCCCGGCACTCGAGGAGTGATGGCTCTGTGCACGCCAGAGCCACGGAAGGGCTGTGCTGGCTCTGGGGACAGCATTGGGATTTCAGAGCCCCACTGTGTGATGCTGATGGGAAGGATGTGACCCAGTCCTGGGTAGTTCTTCCTAGAGAGGAGCATTTCTCCCCCAGCCCCCTGCACCCGTTGCCCTGCTGCTCCCGTGGCAGTAAAGGGAGGGACCCCTTGCCCAGCTGAGGAACGTGAGGGACAGTCCCAGGTCTGGTATTCCTGCACTCCCTGGTTGTATGTCAGGATGAAAGCCTTTGCAGATCAGGTGCACAGGGAGAACCTGGTTCCCATTCCCTGGCAGAAGTGAGAGTAACCCATGGGAGACAGCACTGCACCCAGACAAGATCTGCGCAGTGACACAGATGGCAGGTAGTGAAAACACTTTATCAGCCCAAATTTGTGAGCAATAAACCCCACGGGGCACTTGGAGTCTGCTGTTGCTGTTAAGGGACCGCTCATTGTGCCCAAACCCTCCGCGTCAGCGGTGGCAGCTCCCGCTGGAGGTTTTAGAGCCTTTCCTTTTATAGGGCTTTTTCTTTTTCCACAGGATTTATCCAGGTTCTATAGCAGGGATTCAGGGAGATAATAACGTACATTAACCAGGGCGCTGGAAACTGCTTCGCAAACAAGATTGATCAAAGCAGCCCAGGACGGAGAGCAAACCCTCCGGAATGCGCTTTGCAAAACACTTGCCAAAACAATTGACTCCTGGGAAAAAATAACACGTTGGGCAGTCCTGGGGGGCTGTGCTGGTGAGGGACCTGGGTCCAGCACCCGAAATGCTGGTGGGGGCTGCAGCCAAGAGCAAGGGCTTTTGTGGATATGGTGAAGTGGCCAAATTCCCCTTGGCACGGAGCAGCAGCCCTGCTCCAGGGTGTCCGGGTGTCACTGCTGTGCCCACACCCTTCATGCTGTTACAGAGGGGAATTAATAGAAGCTGCTTTACTGCTACTGTTGTTTTTATTGATTATTGGCAAGGAGAGTGACTGATGGGGGAGAGAAAGGAAGGGAGCACAGGTGCAGGAGACATGAGGGAGGAGAAGGGAGGGAAGGAATTCCTGCGAGGCGAGGAGATGAAGGTGACATTTCTGCAGTTGTCTGCTGTGGATCTGTGCTATAAGTCAGTGTGCCACGTCCATGGTGGGGCAGAGCAGAAGTAATGGGCTGAGGTGCAGCAAAGTGGGCTTAGGTTGAATAAGAGAAATTTCCTATGGGGGATGTTCCTGCAGAGGCGCAGCATGGAAGTGGTGGGATGCTGCAGCCGCACTCACATTGACAGCCCCGCACTTGGTTCCCAGACCTCTGCATTTCTTGTGGAAAATATGCACAAAGTCTGTGGGGTTTGAGTTAAGATCGCCTGCAAGTGGAAACATCCTGTGGCCATGGGGCAGGAGGAGCAGAGCCTTAGATGGCAAACTGCTCCTCGTGCCGGGCCCTTTTCCTGTGAATCCCTGTGAAGTGCCTTATATAGTGCACTCGGAGGAATTTATAAACAAATGCCTTTTGTCACTCTTCAGGAACGCATCTCCCTCCACGGCACTCCAAGCACTTTATTCCATCAAGGCAATGCTCCTTCCTGTGCAAGAAGCACAACTGAGCCAGGCAGAAGCTGGGCTCCTCCACCTGCTCTTGCAGATGCTTTGGGAGGAGGCAGGCTGTAACTGGGATGGGGTTACACTGGGAATGCAGAAGCACTGGATCCAGCTCTGGGGACTCTAGATTGTCACCATGTGGGTTCAGGGACACTGTTTGACACCTCGTCCCTTTGCTCCCTGGGCAGCTCCCCCTACCCTGGGCTGAAGGTGCCCGTGGGCATCCCCAGGACAGGCAGGGCAGGAGGGAGGTGAGTGCTGCTTCTGCTACAGGAAAATACAGGGAGGTCCAGAGCATGGGAGTCCTTGTGGGAAAGCTTGGGGCTCCTGCTGGGACAGACAGACAGGGTGAGCATCACCCAGCAGCTGCCTCTGGCCTTAAAACCTGCTGGGCCCCATCCCCTGCCCCGGCCTCAGCTCAGGACTAACAGCACAGCACAAACCTCTGCCCCAGTGTGAACGGCAGCTCCGTCCCAAGGCTCTGCACTGCCTGGGCTGGGATGCTCATAGAACAGATCCACAAGACTCAGGGATCTGCTGCCTCAACAGAGACTCGGCAGAGCTATAAATAGCACAGCCAAGTGTGGTGCAGCGAACCTGAGCGGGGCCGGCTGCCCTCGTGGCCGGGCACTCCGGGAGCTGTGTCCCTGGGATCCTGCCCACTCCAGCTGGGCCAGCCGAGACCGTGCCACCTGCCCAGGCATGGCCTTGTCCCTCTGTGCTCGTACAACCTCAGTGCTGGGCCCTGCAGTGTTCCTTCATCACTGGCTTTTCTGCTGCTCTCTGGCTTCTCCTCTCTTAAAGCTGAAGCTCAGGTCTGGACCCATTAAAGAACAGTAAATATTTTATTTGCTGTTTGGAGTTTTGACCAGCATCTCAGAGGCTGCAAAGGTCACACCAGGAACTATCCACTCCATTAGCAAATGGGATCAGCCTGTTCCTGGGCTGCCCAGCGGGCTCACGTGGAATGAACCCAGCCTGTTCCTCAGGTGCTGTTACCAGCCCTAGGCTTGTCTTCCTTCAGCAATCAAATCAGGGAGGTTTCAGGACCCAGAGTAGCTTTCCTGGTTCTCAAGGCCACGCAGGCAATTAAAACCGGTCTCATTAAGAGCCAGCTGAGCCTGGGCAGCACTGTCTCTGTCCCACTGTTGTGCGGGCACCACAGCGTGGGAATGGGGACAGCACAGGAATCAGGGTTTTTTGTTCTGCTGGGCTTTTCTTCAGGTATCTTCTGCAAAGGGCTTCTTGGCACTGCAGCTCGAGTGAAATGGAGCAACCAAAACGGGAGCTGGCTGGCGGCCAGCCTGGCAGCCGGGCACGCAGGGGCAGCCGGGGGGAGGGAGGAGTGTGCCTGGAGCACAGTTATCCAGGGCAGGATCCCTGTGCGGGAAAGCCAAGTGTCTGAAGCACCTGTGTCACCTCTGCGTGCCAGGGTCCTGCTGGCCCGGTGCTCCCCCACTGCCAGACTCCGTGAGACCTCACAGGCAGGTGTGTGAACAGTAGGGCTTTATTCTCCCCTCTGTCCTTACTTTGGCTTTCACGTGTACGGGGAACATCCCACATTCTCAGGGTGAACATATGATGCTGCTCGAACAGCCACGTCACCCCCGAGCTCTGTTGCGGTGCAGAGACAATTCTCGGCAGCGTGGAACTTGGGTTTGGGATATTATCAGCTTTTCCACATGAATGAAGACTTGACCTAGCTGGAAAATGACCTGGCAGGACACCCTGAGGCATCCTAGAGGAAAAGCAGTGGCTTCCACGGGATGTGGGGCTGATGGTCAGTGGACCATAGGGAAAGTTGGTCATTCCCCAAACTTTTCGGGGCATTCCCCATGCTTTGCTGTCTGTAGGAGAACCCCAAGAAATGTGAGAACCCTCTTGATGTGTTCGGGAGTGGGAGATCTGCCTGGAGAGATGCTGAGTCCTGCTGGGGGACACTGAGCACCTGCTGCAGTGACCTGAAAACATGGACATCTGGCAATGGTGGTGGAGGAAAAGCTTACAGCGAGCTCCAGGAGAACACTGTGGTGTGGTACCCAACTCAGTGGGTCCCTCACAGGGGTTCAGGCTCAGGCATCGAGCTGCCCAAGGCAGAGGGGACCCCCCGAGCAGAAATCTTGACCCCCTAGGGCAGCAGAGCCCCCTCTGAGGGATCAGCCCCCCTCAAGGGATCAGGCTCCCCGCGGGGATGGGGGTCCCGAGGCGACGGAACCCCCATGGAACCACCGTCCCCTCACACCGCCCCTCACACCGTCCCCGGCCCCTCCCGGCGCCCCCGCCCCCCGGCCCCGCCCCTCCCCGCCGCGCGCCGCCCCGCGGCATTGTGGGATGAAACAGGATGTAGGCAGAACAGCGCGGGCGGACGGGCCGGGCGCGGCGGGCCGCGCCGCGCCGCAGCCAATAGGAGCGCGGCGCGCGGGGCGGCGCAGCCAATGGGAGCGCGGCGGCCCGCGCGCCGCAGCGGGCGGGGCGGTATTTGAGCGCGGCGCGGCGCCGGGGCGCAGAGCGCGCGGGGCGCCGAGCGGAGCGGAGCGAAGCGGGCTGAGGCAGCGGGGCCGCGCCTCCTCACACCCCATCCTCCTCCTCCTCGGTGCTGTGCCTCGCCCTCCCGGGGTGGCCCTGTCACTGTGAAGGTGAGCGACGCCTCCGCCGGGCGTCTTCGAGCCTCGCCCGGCACCGGCCGCTCCGTGTGCGAGGTGGCGGCGGGGCCGCCCCGGGGGAGGGTCGCGGCCGTGGCCGGGCGGGACCGGCCCGTGGATGGCGCTCGGAGCCCGCCCCGCCCCGGGGGTCCGCGCTGGTGCGGCGCCGGCCCCGCTCCGGGCAAGGTCACCGCGGCCTCGGGCGGCCCCGGGGCTCCCCCCGTGAAGGTCACGCAGGGCTCCGGCTCCCGGCAGCGCCTCCCCGAGCCCCCCGCTGCCCTGCGCGGAAAGGGGCTGTGCCGCACCCCCTCCCAGGGCCCTCCTCGGCCGCGGTGGGGGATGCGGTGGGTGCCGGGCTTGGGCCTCGTCCCGATCCGTGGGATCTGTGCTGTCCTGATGGGGAAGTGATGGATGCTGGGCTTGGCTTCTCGTACCCGTCGTCGGGATCCATGCTGTCCTGATAGGGAGGTGGGTGGGTGCTGGGCTTGGGCTCTGTCCCCGTTCTCGGGATCCTGCTGTAGTGCTGGGGAGAGTGGTGGGTGCTGGGCTTCAGCCTCGTCCCATTTCTAGGGCCCTGTCCCAACCTGGAGAGGGAAAGAATGGTTACCAGGGGACTTGTGTCTCATACCGTTCCCAAAGCCCCAGCCTGTCCTGCTGGAGCTGCCATTGAGTGCTGGGCTTGGGCCTCATACTCCTGAGACTTCATTCTACCCTGATGAGGGAAGGGTTGGGTGCTGGCTGGGCCCTAATCCCCCTGCCAAGGCCTCATCCTGCCCTGGAATGGCATCTGGGGCTGTGGTCTTCCTCCTTATAGACCGCATCCTGCCCTGGGTTGGGGAAGGGGTGGCTGCTGGGGCTGTGCTATTACCCCTTCCCAGGCCCATCTTACCCTGAGCTGTGTGCTGGGGCTTTGTGGTTTTCCTCAGGTAGGGCCAGATTGGGTGGCAAGACCCCAAGGGCCACCTGTGATCTTGTGGTTTAGGGTTATGATGTGTATGTGGTGGCACTGGCCTGCCTCGTGGGGAGGACCAACCTGTAACTCCCCGGGGAATGAGCTGAGACTGGGGCCCTGCTCTGGGTGTTCATGTGGGTGCAGGGGGTGACACTTGGAGCTGCTCCCTATCCCATGGCAGGTGCAGGGCAGCACAGCCACTGCCAGCCCCTGTCGTGTTTGGCTGTGGAGGGTGCTGTGCTGGGCAGGGCAGGGCAGGTTGGCCAGTGATCTCCTGAAAGATAATCGTTTTTTCCTATGGTGCTGTCGCCCGCAGCAGCACGGGCCTGCACTGGGATGCTCCTTGCCTAAACAATGAGGAAGGGAGATGCCTTTTGCAGGTCACTCCTGGCTGGTTATGCAATGGCAAGTGCCCTCTGAACTCTGAGCAATGGAGCTGTGTGAAGGCCTGGTGTGTATGAGAGCTTGTTTGCCCTTTTTCCCTGAAGATGCTTTCCTGGAAGAATGACCCACAAGTGGATTTCTGCTGCTTTCCTCCTCCAGCAGACTGGACCCCTAGAAGACTTTTCCAAATCTACAAGCAGTTTGGGCTGTTCTGAGCTGTGTCTTTTTCCCCCAGGGTTTCTGGGCTACAGGCAAACCCCCACTGGCTTAAACCACAGTATGGAGAGGAACAGACTGCCTGGACGTGGCTTTTCCAGGGCTGTGGTAGGGGCACGTGCTCTCTGTTGGCATTGGAGCTCAGTTCCTGTCATCCCTCCCGATGCTGTTAGTGTATGTTAATAGCAGTGCTCTATTAAAGACTGTATCTAAATTGTATAAATTAAGGTGGCAATAGAAGTCTTCAAGTGCAGGCAGAGGGAAGAATTGAAGTATTGTAATCAGAGGGCTGCAATTATGTAACTGGATTCTCTTTCTCTCTGGGTAGCAAGCTCGTTTAATTGCTGTAACAAAGCTACTCCTTCAGTTTTCTGGGACTCTTCCAGGAAGTGATCATTGCAGCAGATTTTTTTTTCACTCCACAGCAGAGCTAAAAATGTGTAGTTTCACTATTTCAAAACACGCTTGGTAGTATCACCTCAAGACTTACAGCGCTGTAAAAGGATTTAGGAAACTTAATGGTGCTCTGCAGGCTTAATGGGAGGCACTGCTTGCCATTAAGAAGCTTATTCCCACAAAGTTTGAATCTGCTGTGGTAAGAGCAGCTATGGTCCTTCTTGGAGCAGTTACCTGGTCCTCCAGGTAACATGTGACCCCTGACCAGGCCTTCCATGGGGCATGGGGGCAAGCTCTGGTGTCTGGAGGAGGACTGCATGGGGCTCCTCCTCCAGGGCTTGAAGAAAGGCTGCAGGGCTGGGATTGTCAAATCCCAGTTTTCTAGGATAATATGAACTGTGCTGGAAACTTCCTGGTGCTGAACAGCTCCCTAGAGAGGCCACAGAAGATCTAATGGCTGCAGTGGCTGGTACAAAGCACCTGAACTAACTTACAGAGTGAAGGGGGCTGCACACCCAGTTCCAGTACAGCAATTCCCAGTTTCTTAAAGGTCCTGGGCAGCAGTACCACGCTGGTTTTGGCCTGTGTGTTGTGGTTCCCAGGTGGGGAGGGCTGGCTCTGTGATGGGATTTGCTTCCACTGCCCTGTTTTCAGGCTGCATTGTGGTGTTAACCTGCTTCTGGCTCATCAGACCATCTTTGTCCCGTGGGAAGAGCTGAGGGCTGGGTTTTGTGGCAGAGCAGCAGGGAGGGGAGGGGGTGATGATGGCTGAATGTGGAACAACACTCCTCCCGGGCTAAACTCACAGCAGGAACTGTGACACCTGGGATGGGGTGGGATGAAAGCACCGCTGCTCTTAGTGTGCTTCCTGGGATCTGTTGCTTGCAGGGCTCTGAGCAGAAGATGTTCCAAACCACTGGTGCACCTGGAAGGGAAACTTGGCTGTATCCTATTGACGTTCAGGAGGGCTGTGGCTCTCTGCAGATCCCGTCTCCTCCCACACAGAAGCTTTTCCTGCATGTGTTTAATGCAGGTGGTGATGTTTGATCTAACCTCCAGCCAGTGCTCTGGTGCTCTGGCTGCGAGGGGCGCCTTGGCCTGGGACTGCTGTACACACCCCCAGTAAACTCGCCCAGGCCATACAGGGGTTTGTAGTGTCGGCTCGTGACGCAGCCTGCACAGAAAGGACAACCTCCGATGCACAGGAAGCGTCTCCTTTCTTGGGAAGGGATTAAAGGACTCTATGTTCTGCCTTAGGTTCACGATGTCTGACAGAAAGGCTGTGATCAAGAATGCGGACATGTCCGAGGACATGCAGCAGGATGCTGTAGACTGTGCTACACAGGCCATGGAGAAGTACAACATAGAAAAGGACATTGCAGCATATATCAAGAAGGTAACTCTGGGCCGAGGGGGCTGTGCTGGCTGAGACTTCCCAAAGCTCCTGAGTCTGTTCCTGTCAGGAGCTGAGTGGCTGAGGCTTCGTGCTTGTGTGTTGGGAGGGAGAAGATGCTTGGCTTCTTGTCTGCTTTACTGCTGTTTTCAAGAGGATGGAGTGACTTCTCCAAGGTCAGAGGAGGGCTGTGGCAGAGCTCTGGCAAGCTCTGAGCAAACTATGAGTGCTGTCCCTCAGGATTTGCCAGCCTGGAAAGGGCTGGCTGCAGCCTCTGCTTAGGACCTGCTCCCCTGATGCTGCTGCTTGACTTGCAGCACCAGTGCAGGTGGGATGACTCTGATGTTTCACTTGGTGGGCAGCAGTGCATGTGTGTTCCTGGCTCTGGGATGGGAGCTGAGGAGGAGGATGGGCCTTGTGGTGGCTGCTGGGGTTGTGGAACGTGCTGTGTTAGAAACAGGGTGAGCAGCTGCCCTGGCTGGTGGAGAGGTGTTTCCCCATTTGCAGGAGCCCGTTAATTGTTTCGTGTTTGATGACATCTGGGGAGCTGTTGGTTCCCTCTGTAGCAGCTTCTCAGAATGGTCAGGCAAAGTGCTTTTGGAGGAGGGAGGTGTGACTTCAGAGGCAGTGCAGTCCTGGCACTTGGGCTGGCATTTGGGCCTTGCTTGTAATCTAAGCTTGAAGGTAAAGGATTCAAAGGTGTCTCCTGACTTCTCAGATCACTTTGAGGCATGACTTACCTCAAAGTGCTCGGGGCAATGCAGCCTGTAAAGTGAGTGAGTGCAACAGAAGGCATCCAGAAAGAAGTTGGCCTTTATATCCTGAGAGTGTGTTGGGAGGAGGGAAGCAATTTGATGCACCTTCATGCCCTGGCAAGAAAGCCTTTTCCTTACTTCAAAGGTTCCCTGCAAAGAACTCAAACTGTTGCTGCTGTCTGAGACTAGCACTAGCTTTAATCTTGGATGTTGAGTCTGTTCTTCTGGCTCTGTCTCAGGGGAGAGAAGGGTGTTCTTGGGAGTTGTGTGTTAATTAGAGGGAGGAAAATGGTCTTTAACCCTATCCTACCTGTTAAGTAGGAGAAGACTACTGAACCAGCATTCAGCTTGCTCACCTCTGACCTCTTGGTCTCCATGTGTTCTCTGGGCTGTGGATCTGCCTGCTCATTTTCAATGTGGATTCTTTCCCCTTTATGTGTACAAAAGTCCTGAACAGCAGAAACCAGGCTTATTCCTTTTTTTTTAGGTGACCTTTCAGCTCCTTGCTGGAGGAGACATGCCAATACTTTATTTTTTGTGAGTGGGTTTGGAATGGGAGAGAACTATTCCCCTAAGTAGCCTACACACAGGGCCTGGATAGTGCTGTTCTGAGGAGAGCTCTTGCCTCTGCTCTCCCTGCCCAGGGCTAATGGGTGCTCCAAGGCTCAGGAGTTGTTTTGCTCCAGTACAGAGGTCTGGTTGCTTAATAGAATGGTGTCTTCCAGTGGGGAATCTCAAGATGCTGCAGGTGGGAGGAGAGGCGATAGTGCGTGAACAGAACCAGCTCAGAATTTGTGCTTAGAACTATTTTCATGTGGGCTTTCTTGGCCTTAATGCCTCTCTTCTCTTTCTTCAGGAATTTGACAAGAAATACAACCCAACTTGGCACTGCATTGTTGGCAGAAACTTTGGCAGCTATGTAACACACGAGACAAAGCACTTCATCTATTTTTACTTGGGTCAGGTTGCAATTCTTCTCTTCAAGTCTGGATAGGAAGTAGGAGCGAGTGAGATTTGGACTGTAATGCACTGATGGCTGAAGCCACGACTCCCTCTAACATGGCTATGCCGCTGCATGGACTGTATACTATATTTAATGTGTATATGTTGCAGTAAAAATCTACTTCTGTTTAGTTGCCTGGGAAGAAGGCGGCATTTTTTTGTTACTGCTTTTTTTGGTTGTATTGCACTAGGAAACCTGTAAATGCTTAAACAATGGCCTTTACGTGGGAAGAAATAAAACTATTCCACAACAGCTCCCTCAGTGGTAACTCCTTCTTTGAGGCTGGGAAAACTTCTTTGGGCAGGCCAAAAGCCCCTGACTTCCCTACTGAGTCCTGTTAGACTGTTAATCTTGTAAAGAGGAGCAAAGCCAGTGTGAGCCTCTGTCCCACCCTGCAGACTGTAGAGAGCTGGCTCTCCCAGTACCCTCAGGGCAGGTCTTAAACCTTCCCTGAAAGCTGGTGGGGTGGCTCTTGGTGCCGTGGCTTCCACACCCAAGTCGAACTCCACCTCGGACTGTGATCCAGGCTTGCAGCTGGCACCCTCCGTGTTCGCGCTCAGTGCCCATCGCTGTATCTTTGGCTCTGCTGAAACGTTGACCTAGACTTGTGTAAGCAACTCAGCCTGGTCTAGAAGGCTTCAAAACCACCCCCTGAGCTGCTGCTTGCTGCAGAAAGCAGCATCCTGTGGCTGAAGTCTTTAGACCTTGATATTGAGCTCTAAAGCCACGTGGCCCAGCCCCGCAATGGAGTAGGATATCAAATTGGTGACTACTGACAACAGCTCTATTTGGCATGTTTGTAGCCAGTTGTCTCAACACTGCCTTAACTTGATGCTCTCCTTAAAGCAAGCTAAGTCGTGTGGAAGACTTGTAAGTGGCCACTGTCTTTTTTTGTTTTAATTTTATTTTTATTTTCTGTAGCTGATAAGCTATTTCTGGAGGACTGTCCTCCATGTTCTGATATCTGCTTTTGTTCTTAAAGCACAGTACCAAGAAGTTAAATTTACATGTGATGTTTGTGTGAAGGAAACTCATGTGACATCTGCTTCAAAGGCAGACAAATGTCTTGGTCTCCAATAGGTTCAGCAGTGATGTTGTCTTAGTATGTACTGACTTGGGATTATGCTGCAGGAAGTTCTGATCTGGGTGTGGAGAAGTACTCTGTGATGGCAAGTCAAACCCTGGTGCTTGTCATAAGCTCTATTTATTGGTTTGCTGACTAATGCATTGGCAATATCACTGAGCTGCTGAGCCCACCTCGTGTCTCTGAGATGCATTTGGTGTTGGGAACAAATCACTGCTGGGTGGGGAAGGGCAGAGTGAAGGGAGTGCTTTGTGAAATGACTTGGTGACCCAGGTTCACGACTTCCTGAAGTAAAAGTCCTTCTTGTCTCTGTGCAAAATCCAAAGTATGCCTAATTTTGTATTATGGATAGAACAATGTTGTAACTAGAAAGAATGTAGCTGTCATAATTTCATGTTGATGGAAATGTCTGCACTGGGGTAACGTGCCTTGGACTGTCCGGGGCACTCGTGTGGTCTTGTCTCTTCAGAACTCCATTCTGGGTCTGAAAGGAGAATGTTTTGGGTTTGTTTTTTTCCAAGCATGAGTCTAATGTGAATCTGTTCACGGTCTCTCGTGGAGCAAGGTCTGTTCCCTTCATAACTGCAATGGCTCAAATACCATTTATTTTTTTTTCAAACATTAAAGGTGAATTGACACATTTATACAGCCTCTGGTTTCTTCTTCTTCCTTACCAGCTGCCCTGAGCAAAACTTGTGAGTTCTCTGCCCTGGAATGTGCTGACGACCCAAAGGAGGCAGGTCTGTGAGGAATGGCCTGAGGAGCACGTGTGGTCCCTCTGTGCTGGTGCTGACTTCCAGCCTGGCTCAGAGGCTGAATCAGAGGGAGGGATCAAGGGAATTGTGTCCTGCTGCACCCTGATGGGATGTTCTGTGCCGAGCGACCTGGATCTGAACGTGCTGGGACTGACCTCTTAATGGCTTCAGACAGCCGGGGGTTGGTACAGCAGCTGGGATCCTGGCTCCCGCACACAGAGGTGTCTCCCTGCTTCCCAGGAAAGCAGGTTTTCCCTTCAGGCCTCCTCCCTGTGTTGGAGAGAAAGCTGAGAGCTGAACTGATGTGTTTAATACTTCTCTCACCACGGGGGCTGCGGGCTTGCCCTCAAACAACCCCCTCAGCTTGTTATCTTGCTCCTGCTGCAACCTACATTTGTGGTTGTGGCCTCTGTGATATTTTGGAAAAGCTGTGGGCTCTCCCCAGCTACAGCAGGGTAGCAGCTCTGCCGTGGCACAGTAACACAGTGTGACTCATAGGGAGCAGCTCCCTGGGGCTGCACCGGCGCTCGCAGCACCGCCCCGGCTGTTACAGCCCCGGCTGTTACACACGGCCCATCTGCTCCCCCCGCGCCTGCCAGGGCCCGAAAGCAGGGGTGGTTTCTACTTTAGGGGAGCTGGGAGTGATGTTCTTTTCTTGGTAGCCCCAGCCTTTTAGCTGGAAGTGGAGTTGCTGTGCTTAAGCACCAGGCAGGCTGTGCTGGGGCTCTGCATTCCAGGCCTGGCACTGTGGCTCCAAGGGAATGTGCAGCCATATGGGGCTGAGCTAAGTGAGCAAATGGCAGAGAAACTGGCTCCTGAGTGCCTGCTGCAGCACAGGAGGCTGCTGATCCAAACCCCAGGTGAAACACTTTCCTAGCCTGAGTTCCATCTGGAAAATCCCCCCTTCCAGCCATGTATCCAGGGGCTGTGGTGCTGCTGGAAATTGATCCCTGGTGGGAAGGGGAGGCCCTGCCAGGGCTGGAGGGATGGTGTGCCCCGGAGCTGACACGTGCAAGTAGAAAGTGGGCTTGGTGCTTCCTTGGATGTGTCACTGCAGCAGGAGTCCTGCTCCAGGCTAAGGAAAAGGAGCTGTAGCTCGCATCTTCAGGAATTTGGCAGTAAAATGTAGCCCTCTTTCCCCTGAACCATCTTCCTTGTAGCACTGGGGCCCTGGAAGACCCAAATTGCCTGAATCTGAGCAGCGCTTCCCTCTACACAGCCAAGAGCAAGGGGGGGTCTGAACATGGAGCTTTGTGTCCTGCTGCCCTCCCCTCCCGCTCCCCAGCAGCTGCCTGACAGCTTTTGGCTTTGACTTTTTCCATTGCTGGGCTCCACTTTGTCTCCAGTTTCCACCAGGCACAGGTGTCCTGGATGAAGCCTCGGAGCGTTAACTGTTTCCATGCTGGAGAGGCCAACGGCAATCCACTCCGTTTTGAGCTGTTTGGAAACATCTGGATCTGGGACACTGAGGGGAAGGTATGTATCTGGGGGGGAACATCTGGAGAAAGAAACTGCTTCCAGATGTGTTTGGGCAAAGCCGCTATTGAAATGTAATCTCAGCGTGTGCTGTCCTGCCTCGGGGCGCTGAGGAAGGGGGTTTGCAGGGGAGGCTGAGGCTGCTGCTGGGGGTGAGCTCTGGGTGCAGATGTTTCTCCAGATGTGTGTTCCCGCGGGGGACGGTGCAGTTCGTGGTTGGCGAGAGTGTCACATTGTTTTCTCTCCTACAAGCCAGCTCACTCAGTTTTTTATGCTGAGTATTTCTTCCAGATGTGGAAGTGCCCTACAAAGCAGAGCTTTGTGGCACTGGAGAGCAGGCAGGCTGGGGTTTGGGAGCTGTGCTCCGTGGGTGTCGCTCCTAGACATTATCTGGGATTCATTCTTCTACAGAGTGAGCATGGTGGAAAGCCATGGGAGAAGGTGTGTGACTCCATCAGCAGGCAGCCTGGCTCCCTGCCTGCCTGGCACAATGTTCTTCCCCTGCACTGTGACCACCTGGGACTCCAAGAAGGGACAAAGTGACAGCGCAGGGACCTGGGAGTTGCACCTCCTCCTCTGGGAACACCCATGCTGCAGGTCAGTGCTCTCCTTCCCTCCCAGCCAGCCTGCAGCACTGCCATTGCAGTGCTAACCTTCCCCAGGCACGTGGGAACAGAGCCTGTCGCTGGAAAACCCAGTACCCAGTGGACCTGTTCCTTCTCCCAGCATTTTTTGCAGGAGGTTTGAGATGAAGAGAGAAAACACAGAAATAATTTTATATCTGGCTTTCAGCCTCTGATGGGTAAATCCTGAGGAGGCCGGTGGCACGCGGTGAAGGAAGTAGGGCTGTGCCATCCCTGCCCACCCGAGGTTTCCCTCCTTTGTTCTATTTATTGAGCAAGGATCCTGACACCCTTTCCCAGACGGTGACTCACAGCAGCTCTGTCTGTGCAGAAGCCATGCGGCTCCGAGTGCTTTATAGATACAGGAGCTGCAGGAGCCTCGCAGGAGCCAACTGTGTTTATTAAAAGATGATCAGATGTTTCCTTCCTTAAGGCAGTGTCTAGCTGAGGCTGAGTAATAACTCATTACCAACGAGACAAATAACTGCTCATCGTCAGGTCACTGCCTTCACCAGCCCTTCTCACAGTGGTGGCAGGTGCTCCAAGCACTGGTGGGCTCAGCACCCAGCACAGGGGTAAGAAAACCCCGCTCCAGTCCCTGTGCCTGAGCAGGGGCAGCCTTGGGGAGGGCAAGTCCAGGCTCTGCTCTGCTACTCAGCAGGGCTTGGCCCTGAGTTAAGCTCAAGGAACAGTTTTATCTGGCCCTGGTGCAGTGTTTTCCCTCCTGCCTGTGCAATCAGGCTGCTGTAGTAGCCTTGCAGGCCACGTCGCTCCGTCCTGGTGCTGGGGACTCAGAGCCAACGTCCCAGAGCTCGTTGTGGCCTGGTGGAAAAATCCCTGGTGGGCCAGGGCAGTGCCACGGAGGCGTCCTGGGAGCGCTGCCGGGCCGTGGGGGAGGCGAGAGGTCACACTGCCACGTCCCCTGTCCCCACATGCCCTGTGCTGATGGGCCTCTCAAGGGCTGGGCTGGAGAGAAGCAGGAGAGCAGGGCTAGCGCTGGTCCCCTGGCAGGATGTGGGGCCGGACCCTCAGGGGCCAGCTCAGAGTCTTCCCTCTGACGCCATCCCCCGGCGCAGCTCTTCCCTGCCAGATGCCGTGGCATCCCTCCATGTCCTTTGTTCCCTCCCTTGCTTACGCCTCTCCCTTGATTTATGGCCGTTGCGGAGCAGCCCGGCTGCAGCTCAGCTGCTTGCCCAGAACCCGGCCGGGCTCTGTGCCCTCGATCCCAACCTGTGGGCAGGGAAGCTCTCGGGGAGCTCTCCAAGACCCCCCCCCTGCATTTGGGCCCCCCTACATTTAACCATGTGCGTGGCTTTTTCTTTTGCCTCCTTCCAGCCCGGGTGTGAATGAAGTGCTTTCAGGAGGGAGGAGATTGCTGGGATCCCTGCTCTCCCTGTGCATTGGTTGCAGCCCATAGAAGCATCCCAGGAATTCGCCTCTGCCGTCCCTGTGCGGGGTGAGCCACTGAAAGCCGCCCTTTGTTCCCGCAGCCCCGGCCACCGAGTCCCACACACGGACAGGGCTGGAATCTGCAGAGCTGGCTGTGTGCTCCCACAAGGTGCCACGCTGCACCGAGACCCTCGGGAAAGGGTTTTCCCACGTCTCACCCTGGCCAGGGCGAGCATGTTTGGCCCTGCAGAGAGGCTTTCCCGGGGTTTGCAGGCAGGTCAGGCCGGGCGCACGGCACGTGGTGTGAGCCCCGCGCGCTGCCTGAGCTGAGTCAGAGACGGAAATCCCTGCTTACAGGGATCCTTCCCCACGCAGTGTTTGATTACAGGTCTGGGGTGTGATGTTTCCCGCTGCGGGGCCGCTCTGGCCGGGAAGGGAAGGGAAGGCCAGGCCGGGGGGCTGGTGGGAGCCAGGCCGAGCCGCCGCCGCAGCCCGCACACAGCCGGCTGGCGCCCGGCCCAGAACATGGCTCTGGGAAAAAAGAAACGCCTTTGTTGTGGAGGAAAGCCCAGAACGCTCCGACAAGGACACCACCTCTTCCTAAGGCTGGGTTTCAAAGCCCTGGTTTCTCGAAGGGTTCAAAATGACCCGGCCAAAAGCATCTGCTCCTCCGTGGGTCAGCCCGGATGGAGTAAATCCTGACCCCCCTTGCAAGGGGTCCCTCTGAAACCACAGCCTGTGGGGGGACCATGTGGCCCCTTCCAGCAGGGTCCCCACCCCGGGGTGCTGACAGGGGGTCCCTGGAGCTGTTCCCTGTTATCATTAGCAGAAGGAAAGTGTTGGGTGACTCAGCAAACGTTGGGTGCCAGGCCAGGGCTCAATCTCTGCCTCTGATTGATAAATGCAGTTCAGGCAGAGCCTGGGCTGGCTAAAGATACCGTGGTGCTTAAATATTTTATAGAAAATCATTAAGCAATTAAATCTGGCAGATCTCACACCGTAGAAAAAGCAGCTTGAAGTCTGTGCAGTAAACAGGGCAACGCTTCCTGCTCGTTTGGGATGTCTTCTTGGAGTCTTAACTACAATCCTTGCTTGAGAATAACTATAATTATCTCTTAATTGCCATTATTGTTTAACATTTTTAGCATTTGCAAGTGCAAACTGTTACAGTTTTCCGTGCAGATACAATCGGTAGCCAGGGCTCACAATGAAAGCAGTTAAAATCCTGTGATTATCACAAGGCTGCGTGTCTATCCACCAGCTTCAATCTGCATCACTTGCCAAGATGTAGGCTAGAAACTCAGACAAATTTAGCATTTATTTAGTAACCCAGCAAAGCTACTACCTCTTGCTGCCTCCAATGATTTGCATCTACGGCACTTTTTGGAAGGACGGGAGCGGGGAGGGGAGAGAAAGCAGTTTCTAGAATACATCCCGGGAGAATATACAGCAAAGACAAAATTATGCACATGAATTATGCATCTGAATTATGATTTCACTCCTATTTTTGTCCAGATTAGCTCATGTTTGGTGTGCATCCCTGGCAGGGTGCTGGCAGAGCACACTCCAGCTCCCAGCAAGTCACTGCGGTTTCGGGTCCCACGGTCCCTGCTCTGCTGGCAGCAGCTTCCCGAGGGCTCACGGAGCTTCCTGGGGATCCAGCCCCCCAGTAACGATGGCACCCCTGCTCCTGCACTGCTCTTGGGCTGGGCAAGTTGTTTTTCTGTGTTAATTGAATGCATCTCTTCTGTAAACATGCAGTGGATGAAAACAGATTTAGGTATAGACTAAAAAAGCAGGTCTGTGCTATTTTGTACAGACAGGGAGGTGTCTGTAGGCTCTGCTGCCACCAGCCAGGCTTCTCTGGTGTCCCCCAGGTCCCCACCATCTCCTGGGGAAGGCAGGCCTGGAAACATCCCAGCCTCTGCCAGCTCTGGGGAGATAAAGCCCAGGAGAGGAGCACAAGGGGAGGGCCAGTAGGAGGGTTTCCAAAATGTGCTCACCAGGTCCACAGTCAAATAAAGCCAGCACTCCTTCCAGGAGAAACAGCTTGGGAATCCCCAGCCTCCTTCCCAGGAGGGCTGGTGACCCCAGCCCATGGTGTTTCCATGGAATTTCAGTGGCCCTCCTTGCAGCAGGAGAATTATCCTCACTGGCCAAATCACCAGGGCACCTGTACCCAGGTGGGGTCCAGGTTGGGGTGGGTGTGAGCACAGGCACCTTTCTGTGATGGGAGCACATGGAGAGGCTTGGGGGGCTGTGGATGATCCCTGGCTGGGTCCTTCCCTCCCCAGACTGCACGTCCCATCTCTGCTGCTGCCTTGGTTTAACATCCCTGACATCCCTGCAGTTGTTTGCATGAGAAAATGAGATTAGGAAAGTATTTCAAGCATTTGTGTCTGTTGTTCAGTGGCAAACAAGGCCGGAGCCAGTGTTGTTTGTCCAGTCAGCTGGCCCAGAGCTTGGAAAAACAGCTGGGAAGGCAGTGGGAGACACCCAGCCAAGCACCAAGGGCTGAATTTGCACATGCTTTTGGAGAGTGGGAAATGCAGAGCGTGGTGCAGGCAGGAGCACGGACTGAATCCCCTCCCACACCTGTGTGTGCACCTTTGCAGGTACCCCTGGGGCTCCCTGGGACAGCCCCTGCCCCTTCACCCATCTCCTGATGGGTGTTCCTGATGCTCCTGTCCCCAGCCTGGCTGTTCTGCTGCTCTGACCTGAACAGGTCACCTGAGAACCAGCACAGCTCAGGACACTGGTCTGGAACCCACGGAGATGCTCCATAGGCAGCCTGTGCACTTCCCTGGTGGGTGAGAACCCCAGAGGATCAGGATTCTTTTAGGTCCAGGTGTTTCTCATGAGCTTTGAAATGCTTCTGATAGGAAGTGAAAAGTCAGTAAATTTGGACAGTCACAGGAAAGAGGAGCAAAGGCAGGACTGATGGAAACAGCCCCCCAGGAAAAACTGGGACTGAACCCCCAGAATTCCCCTCAGTGTTTTGGAGCAGTTGTGTTCCCAGAGTGATCAGGTTAAGATGAACTCTCTCCATTTTGCCTTTTGCAGGAAGAGACACAGCTGATGAATGTGAGAGGGGAGGAGGAGGCCAGGGGAGCCACAGCAGCTCCAGGTCACCACCACTTCAGGCTCAGCAGGTACCTGCCGTGCCCTGGAGCTCTCCTGTGGCTCCTCTTCAGTTTGGCTTCCCCACAGCACTGTCTCTGTGTTATTAACCACCTGCCTGAATGTCAAGGAAGTCATCCGTATATTCAACAGGAATATCAATCTCCAGGAGCTCCTGGGGACCCAGAGATCAGAGCAGCTAACACAGGGATTCTGCTGAGCTGTACTCATCCCACTGGAGCTGGAATTCCTCTTGGATAGGGTGTCTGCTGGGGGCTGCAGGGAGGTTGGGGGTTGTTCCAGCTTCCCCTGGTCTGTCTGAGGCTCAGCTGTCCTGAGGCTGAGCCTCCATCCTGGCAGGATCACGGCTGGTGGAACCCAGCCCAAGTGATGCAGCCCAGGGAGGACACTTTCTCCATGTTTTTAAGCCAGAGGTCGCTGCTGAAATCAATACTGAAGGAGATTCCTCTGCAGCCTGGGAACCACCCTGTCCACATTCTTCCCTGAGGCCTTCAAAGGAGCTGAGGAATCCAATTCCCACTAATTTGCTTCGAAAACACCAACCTAAAATTGTAATTACAGCATGGTGTCCTAGGGGGGAGGGAAGACCCCAGCAGACTGCAGCTTCCTTGCTTCCCTAAGACATCAGTTTTGATGATTTATTAAGACTTACATTTTTAACAATATGATGTTGGTTAATGTTGGAAGATGTTCCTACAATTAATGAAATTTTCATAGACTGACAGGGGAAGAAAGAGACCATTTTATGTCCCCTACCAGATGGCCTAGACCAGCTGCTCACTTTTTTCTTTGAACTGTGATTCTAATGACTTCTCTGTCCTTTGAAGTCTGCTTGGAGCTGCCGAACCAGATGTATTTGCATGATAGTAGCAGAGCACGTTTAACAGTGGAGGACTTGTGCTATTTTCCCTCATGGCCACTGCTGGAAGCTGCAGTTTGGGGATTTGGAGGCGTGAGTAAACTCGGAATATTGCCAGGCACTGGTAAAATGTGTCTTGATGTAACATCAGTGGCTTCAGTGGACTTATTCCCAAAGCCACAGCATCCTTACCCACCCCTAGCAGCTGCTCCCCTTGGAGCAATGTCCGGGCTGGGCTGGCACAGAGCTCTCTAAAATCATCCCTGCACAGCAATAATAATATGCTTGGGGCTGTCTCTGTGCTGTGTTTCCCTGTGCCTGCCTTACAGAACAGTTAGGGTCTTTTGAGGATCCAATTGTAAAGGATAAATGGGATGATAAAGGTAAGGAGCAGAGCAATTAGCCACAACCAGCCAGCCCAGGGCACTGGTGGCACATTATGTACTTTTCTTACTCGAGGTGGTCATTGTGATAGGGAAATGGAAGGAAGGTAAACCAGAAGTAAGGCTTTGCCTGGCTGTGACATGGAAGGAGAGGACACGGTGTCCTGGCCCCTGAGCCCTCCTGTTCTCTCCCAGGTGATGCAGATCCAGTGCTGGCAGAGGTCCACGTGCAGCAAGGCAGCAACACTTGGCTCAGCCCTGTTCAAGTGAATGTCCCCATCAACCAGGGCCTTTCAGTCCTTGGCTGCTCTCCCGGGATCCTGTTCACAGGGAATGGCAGGAGACAGACAGCTGATTGATGTTACCCATCAGTGAGAAATTAATTCCAGTGAGGTGCAGATCCTGTCTGGATCGATGTCTGTAAGGTGAGGGGGTTCCTGTTCCCAACCACTGGTCCCAGTGTCCCCAGTGCTGTCGGGCTGAATGTCCGTGTCTGTGCCTAAAACAGGTACAGACAGACCTGCGTTCAGGACAGAGAGATGAGGGTGTGGGACAGGAGCACCCGTGGGCCGTGTCTCATTTTGGGTTACAGCCATCACATCCTCCCTGTTGGATGTTGGGAACAATCCTTCATGGAAAGCGTGTCCAGCCTTGGCACAGGCAGGGGTGGAGTCCCCATTCCTGGAGGGACTGATGTGGCACTGGGGGACACGGGTTAGCCACGGACTTGGCAGTGCTGGGGGAACGGCCGAACTCGACGGCCTTGGAGTCCCTTCCCAACGCGAGTGACTCTGTGGTCGCACAGTCTTCAAGCCCAGCCGGCGGTGCCCGGGCGGGATGTCCCACAGACGGGCGGCATCGCCACCTGCCGCGGACCCGTCCCTGTGCCCGTCGCCCTCCCTGTCCCCTCCCGGCCGCCGTACCTGCGCGGCCCCGGAAGGTGCGGTTACCATGGCGACGCGGGCGGGGCGGCGGGGCGGCAATGGCGGCGGCGGCACCGGCCGAACCGGGCCCGGGCGGGGCGCTCCGGCGCTGCCTGGCCCGGTTTGGGGCCCCGCGGCCGCGGCCCGACCGCACCGAGCTGCACCTGCTCTTCGACCAGCTCATCTCCGAGAGCTGCGGGCCCGAGCCCGCGCCCGCTCCCGCGCCACAGGTACCGCGGGGGGACGGGGCTGGGACACGGCGGGGACCGGCGGCTCCGGGGCTCCGGCCGCCCGCGGGGATGTGCCCGCGTGGGGAAGCGGAGGAGGAGCAGGAGGAAGAGGGGTCGCTCGCACGTGTCGCGGGGTGTGCGCACCCACCACCTCCGCGTGGTGCCGGTGTGTGGGACGCGCGTCCCGAGGGCGGTGGTCAGCGGGTGTTTGCCCCGCCGTGCCCACCCGTGGGTGTGTGACGGTGGCCTGGAGACCCCGCAGGGTCCCGCCGATGCCCCGAGGCAGGAGCCCGGAGGGTCCCAGCCCGCAGCCCCCCGTGGCAGGCAGGGCTGGTCCCGCACGCCGTCCTCGCCCCGTCTGTTGTCTTCCACGTTTCTCCTGCCTCCACCCTTCCCCACCCGTTGTGGGACACAGAGCTGCCCTGTGCCCGAGCCCGCGGGCGGAGGTGGTGGGTGACACCGGTAGGTGGGACTGTGGGCACGGGCACTTGGCGATTTTCATAGTCTGTTACTGAAAACATAAAAGCTTTTTAAGCCTTAAAGCAGACTCTTCAAAGCTGAGCACTGTAGTTGTGCAGAGTGGATGCTGCTCCCTTGGGAACACGTGGTACTTCATTATTACACTGACTTACTGGTTTGTCTTTGTTTTAATTCCAAAGCAGAATTACTTTGCACTTTGGAATGTATTGGTTTTTGGAGTCTTCTGTTCCTCGATCTAACTTTCTTTGTGCCTTATTATTGGCTTTGTTTTGCTGCCACGTTTAAGTGGTGTTGCCTGAGCAGCACTCCTGCAGCCTGAACCCATGTCCCTGTATCCCTGTGTTGGGATGAAGGTCTGTGGGTAAATGAGGGGCAGCTCCTGAGCTGGGCATTCACTCACTTCACTGCACTGACTGTGGGTACTGGTGTCAGTGGTGCCTTCACACAGACCTGGCTCTGTGATCAAAGCCTGAGCCAGGTTTCCACCCTGGCTTTGTAGTCACTAAATAATGAACAGAGGCTTTCTTTTCCAGGATGTTTGTGCTCTGCTTGTCCAAGCCTGTCAGCTGGTTCCCCTTGATCAGGAACATCTTGTCAGCAAAGTCTGTCAGCTTATCCATCACTTGCTTAACAGATATCAGGTAGGAAAAGTTTGGTCTTGTCCCTCCTTTCTCTCATGCTGGTTCCTAGTCCCCCACTAAGCCAGGGGGTCCTCTGTCTTTTTCCAGGGCTGTGGAGCCAACCTTCAGGCAAAGTTTCTTGTATTTTCACTGTATTAGTTAGTTATTTTTGGCTGAGATTCTGATCTGGCTCTAGTATGATTCCTTATGTAAAACCAGCTCTCAGTCAGAAGTGATTCACCATCAGAAATGCTCTTGGCTTTAGGACACTTGTGTTGATTTATTCATTGCTTAAGTGTCAGCTGATTCTGTGCTGGTGTGTGATTTTAACAGCCAGATTGCCCCAGTCTGTGACCAATATCTCTAGATTTATTGACTCCAACGGTACATGATGATGTTAATCTTGAACACAGTCCTTTTCTGTTGCCACAGGTGATGGTTGATGAGCAGAACTTGAATTTCCTTCTCTCCTACTGCATCTCTACTCTGAAGCAGTGCAGCTCCTGGACACACGTTGAAATTCTGCAAGCCTTAGCAGCTCTTTTTTACAATAATGGGCCTAAATGTCAGAAGGTGAGTTTACAGACTAAGAGGAGTAACAACAAAAACATTTGCACCATTTGGCTGTTTCTTCTTTATTTTATTCCTCAAAGAAAGAATAAAAAAATTCTCAAATTGTGTTACCTTTCATGCTAAGATTAGTTCCCATCTAAATAGTGATGGATGTTTATGAGAAAGTTGAATTTCAGGTGTACATACTAATAATAAGAGAGGACAAGATTCTTCTCACGTGGGATACCTCTGTACCTGCAGCTGCAGGGACCATCTGGCCCCAGCCCTTAAGGAAGGGCACCAGGCTCAGTCTGCAGACCAGCCACCCTGTGTATCAGGCAGGCAGAACACAGGGAGCTTCAAATTGCACATTACTCCACAGGCTCCACTGGGGATCCTGAAATTCATCCTGTAACCAGACCAGGTGTTTATTGTGCAGTGGGCTCGGAGCCGTTTCAGGTGGAGACTCTCAGGTATCAATCCTCTGTGAAGCTCCTTGTTGCTGCATGGTGACAGTGTTTGAAATGCTGAATCCTCCTGCTGTCACCAGCTTGTGGCAGCTTGCAGAGCAGTCTCTGGGCTGAGCATGGGGTGGTGATGCTCACAGTTTTGGAGCTGCCAGCTTGTGTGGGTTTGTAGCCCATGTAACAGCAGCAGTTTGGTGCAGCAGTTGTTCCTAGCTTGGCTTCATGTCTGGGAAAAGAGCATAAACTGGGACTCAGCTGAACTGAGCTCACACTCGATCCCTTCTTAATGCAAAATAAGAAAACTTAGGGAATTAAGTTTTTCATGCTGTTTTTTATAAACATAATCTGTCTCTGGAGTCTGGAATTGCAGCTGACAATTTTTAGGATTTGTTTTACTTCTCATTACCCTGCTCTGGTTTTGACTGGTAATAAATTCAACTAATTTCCCTAAGTCAAGTCTGCTTTGCCCGTGAGGGTAATCAGTGAGTGACCTCTCCCTGTCCTTAACTCATGAGCCTTTCCTTTTATTTTCTCTCCCCTGTCCAGTTGAGGAGTGATGGAGCAGCTTTGGTGGGCACCTGGCGTCCACCCCACTTAGCCACGTTTAGCTGCCAAACCCAAGACCCAGGAGGCTGAGGGTCATTAGCTGCCCCCTAATGACTTCTGGTGTTTTGTTTCAGTATCTCCCAGATTTGCTGGGCAGGCCTGGGCTCCTGGTGCAGTTCAGTGACCCCGCTCAGCCCGATGTGGAGCTCAGGAGAGCAGCGGTTCGCAGCATGGCAAACCTGTGTCTCAGGTGGGTACGAGCCTTTCTGGGTGGTTTGGAAGAGGTACATCTGCCAGCACAGGGCCAGCAAGGTGTATGTGCATGAACCTGAAATTTAAAGCTTTAAGTGCTCCAAGATACTGTGTCATAAAACAACATACTCTCAGTCTTCCAGAAGTAGTGTTATGGGGATTAGTTTAGAGAAGAAAAGAAAAGGTGTTGTGCTCTCTGGTCCCTGCAGTGATTCTTTGTGCAGCAGGTTTCCTTTTGTTCTCTGTGTGGTAGAGCTGGTCCCTTTCAAAGAACCATCCATTCATCTGGGGCTCTTCAGGCTAACAGAGGGCTTGGATATGAGTTTGTGTAACTTTATGAACCTGTGGACAGAATTTAAACCAACCTTTTGTCTACTCCTGCTCTAATTGTAGTGTGCCTGGACAGCCATACTTGGATGAGCCCTACAGAAGTGTCTGTTTTCAAACCTTCCTAAGTGTTCTGCAGTCTTCAAAAACCTCTGATGTAGATGACATCACTTTTTGCATGGTAAGTGTGAGTCTAATTGTCCAAAATACCATGATTAGGAGATTGTGCTGCTGGAATATATGAAATTTGGAATGTTGTCAACTGAGATTTTGCTTTAATAGTCTGTAATTTTTTATTCTGTCACTGTAATTATGCTGAGCAAAACTGTAATTGCCTATAAAGTTACTTGAAAGATGTGAACCTTGAGTGATTTGGGAAGGAAAAGTAAGTAATTCTGTGTTTTCAGTTACTCCAAAATGCACTGAAAGGCATCCAGTCGCTTCTCAACGGTGGGAAGATGAAACTAATGCAAACTGACCAAATTGGAGCTCTTCTTGCAGTATTAAAGGTAAATACTTAAGTCCACCTTGAGAAAGAGGCAGACACTGGAAGGTTCCAGATATTGTTAAGTGGGAGACAGGAGATGAGCAAGAGGGAGCAGAGAAGCCTGAGTGTGGGGGGAGATGGAGTGTGAGATACAAAGAAAAAGACACTGAGTTTCTCTCACAGCATCTTAACTGCACAAAAGTGAGAGAAAGATGGGAAGCTTGGGTTTTTTTGGACCTATTTAAGATCCTTTTGGACGTAGTTGAATTTCAGAGGTAGCAGGACTGTTCCATGTGGGGAGAGGCAAGACCTGGGGGAAGAAGGAGCACAAGCCCAGCTGAAAGTTGGTGAAAACCTGAGTAAATACACAGTAAATCTTTGTGCATCAGGGAGGGACAGAACACTAATGTTTGTATTCCTGCTGCAGAAATGCATGTTCCACGGGCTGCCAGGACTGAGCATAGAGGTGCCCCCAGCCCTGTACCCTGCTCCGTTACCTCAGTATGACAAAAGGTCACCTGTCAAACAGGAACAGGCAGAACCAGCCAGCTTTAAGCAGACAGGGGTAAGCTGGGATGATCCTGATTCTACAGCATGTTTGTTGTGCTTGTGTGTTACCTGCCATGAAGATGGCTCTTCATGTTCTGAGCCTGGGATAAATTCAGTTCTTTGCTTTAAAGGTATTGATTAGAAATTCTGCACTGAGTAAAATTGCTGTGTGAACTCAGCTCTGCAGAGATTGGCTTTCCTGAGTTAAGCTGTGTTTAACAGTTACTCATCCATAGCCAAGAATTCCTGGCCTGCAGGCACGGGATTGATGGGTGCAGACAGGCCAAAGCTTTTGATTTTATAAGTTACATTTTCTCTCCTAACACTTGCACAATTGTTTGACTCTTCCTTGGGGAAGTCAAGTTCATCTAAAGACTGATTTCTTGCCTCATCTGCTTTGCTTAATACTTCTACAGGTTATTTTTTAACCCTGTAAACATTTTGGATTACTGATTATCTGAAAGACATTAGAGAAAATAAAGTTGCATACTCATGTTGACTTGTTTCTTTTTAGGTGTTGAATACCTATAGTAAATCTAAAAGAATTACAGAAGTATTTAATGTTCTTTAGTCACTTTTGTGTGAAATGTGATTTTTAACTACAATTTTTCTTAGAAATACTTTGCTTTACTGATAAAGCATCCAAAGCTTAATATTTGAGGCTCTTCAATTACAAATGCTTGCTTACACTAAGGTATTACTGAACTGATGTGACTGTTGCTACTAATAAACAGAATTTATAAGCTCAGATACTAAAGATTGACTGTTTCTGTATGTACAGTGTTGCACAGACATGTAACTGCATTTATGGATTGGTTAAGTATTGGCTACACTAAATCTTATCTAAAAACTCATTTAGAAACCTGTATAATGTGATGGTAATATACTATACAGGGGGCATGATTTATTATATTAAACTATGCTTTTATTCTGGTTTAGCAGTTACTTTTGTTTTCAGATGAGACCCTTTTCCCTTAGATTTACAACTACAAAACCTTTGCACATCTTTCTGTGTATTATTTCAAAAGATTAAAAGAAAAAAAATCCATTTTTTGTCCTTAAACAGAACCGAAGAAAAAAATCCAAAGGGAAACAAAAGAAGGGAGAGGAAGAGGGAAGAGAAGATTCGGGGGATGCAGGAAATGAGTCAGTCCTTGGAGCAGACATGCTGAAATTGCACTTGGGGGATGTGCAGAACAGTCCTTGTCCGGATCCTCGGCCTCGTGCCTCGGGTGCTGCATCTGTGTGTGCTGGGAAGGAGCCCTTGTCCTCCCAGGGCACTGGCTGGAAGAGGATCAGCAGCAGTGAGTCGGAATATTCTGATGCTGAAGGTGGAATCCAGAGCAAAGTGAGGTGATTGTTGTGCACACAAACATAAAACATGAGACACTTCCACAGGATCCTCGCACTTTGTTCTAATCTGCTAATCTGTTCTAATCTAAAACTGCTGAGGAAATCACTTTCCCTTTTGATTTATGAGATGATACAAGAAAATTGAAAAGCAGTAATTTGCGTTGGTTTGAAAGTAAATTTGTCCTTCCTCTTCCTGTTCTTGGTCTAAAGAATTTCCTCTCACAGCCAGGCACTAATACAAGTGAAAGAGGTGAAGTCCATCAGTTTTTCCTGCTATTTTCATTAACCTTTTTGTTTGTTTTTAAGATCTTACCAAGCCAATGTTCGTCAAGGGGCCCTGGCCTGTTTCCTCTCTGCTATAAAATCAATAGAGAAGAGAGTTCTTTATGGCTACTGGTCAGCATTTGTCCCTGATGCCCCTGGTATTGGCAGCCCCCAGTCAGTGTCCCTGATGACTATTGCTCTAAAGGACCCATCTCCAAAGGTGAGGCACTTCTGAGTACAAAAATTGTTGTGTTTTTCCCCATATTAATCTTAGGAGTTGTTGTCTCTGGCCTTCAGTAAATATTTGGCTACTGTGTCACTGTACCACAAGAAATAAATAGGATGTATTGGCTAAGGATTGGTTCTGTACTTCTTAAAGTTACTAGAAAAGATAGTTGGAGTTGAATTTTCTCTTGCTGGAGAAAGATTTTCACGCAGTTAAAAATTCTCAATCGGCTCAAAGGAGGCGTTAAGAGGTAACAGAAATGTTTTATCATTTCAGACCCGTGCCTGTGCTCTTCAAGTCCTCTCAGCCATCCTGGAAGGTTCTAAGCAGTTTCTCTCAGTTGCTGAAGATGCCAATGATCACAAGAGAGCTTTTACTCCCTTCTCTGTCACTATTGCTTCCAGCATCCGGGAGCTGCACCGCTGCCTGCTGCTGGCCCTGGTGGCAGAGTCCTCTGCTCAGACACTGACACAGATAGTCAAGGTAACTGCACTGGAAGTGGGTCAGATGCTGCCCAAGAGGTGATATTAGTCTGTAGATTAAGTCCTGAAGAAAGATTGCAGAGAAATGATTGTGGCTGTGGAGGACTTTGGTGGTGGGAAATAGACTGTTGTCATCTCACAAGGCTTCATTCACCGAGTCATAGAATCCCAGAATGGTTTGGGTTGGAAGGGACCTTAAAGACCATATAGTTCCAATTTCCCTGCTGTGGGCAGGGGCACCTTCCACTAGACCAGGTTGCTCAGAGCTCCATCCAGAGTCCCAGGGATTTTTTTTCAGCACAATTCTCTTGTTTCTGCTTTTCCTTAGTCTTTTTGGAGCTGAATGAACCTATAAAAGGTTCATTCTGAAGACTCACATTGACTTTAAAACCGGAATCCAAATTGATAAAAATATCTTTCCATGGGCTATTGAAATTCCTTGGTCTTTATGCCACATTATTAACTCCTTGTTCTTTGAAGCCAGGTTTGTAAACAGTTTTCACACAGAAGATAATTGGGGCCTTTGTTTTCAGGTGCCCTCACATAATGAGCTGAGTGACCTAAATTACAAATGTGAAAATAAACCTGTGGAAGGCCAGGCTGACAGTGTAACCATCACCCCACATGTTCTTTTGTGTGTTCCAGTGCCTTGCAAACTTGGTTTCCAATGCACCCTACAACCGATTAAAGCCTGGGCTGCTGACGAGAGTGTGGAACCAGATAAAGCCCTACATCTGTCACAAAGGTTTGCATTCTCTCTGTGTATGTTCTGTCTTCATTCAGCATTGGTTATTACCAACTCTGTAGATTCCCTTCCTCCTCTGTGCTTCATAAATACAGAATTCACTAGCAATAGATAAATGTTTATATGTTCTAATCTGTCTTGTCTGAAAGCTGCTGAAGGAGGATAATGATGGACTGGTTTTTTGGCTCTTTCTTTCCCCACCCTGTTTTCTCCTGCAGATGTTAACGTTCGAGTTTCCAGCCTGACATTATTAGGGGCAATAGTGTCTGTCCAGGCACCTTTACCAGAGGTGCAGTTACTTTTGCAGCAGCCCAGCTCTTCAGGGCTGAACAACAGCGGCAGCACAACCCCTCGGCGCTTTCATTCCTCTGAGCAGTGGAGGAAAGCTCTCCCCTCAGAAGGGGAGCCTCTGGAAAATCCAGCAGGATGTGTATCTCCAGAACCCTGCTGGCTGCTCCATCTCTGTGTTTCCATCATCGTTCTGCCCAGAGAGGATTCCTGTTCTGACAGCGACGTGAACTTCCCGTCCTTGTCCAGCGTCTACGAACCGTGTCCCCTCCGACTGGAATCCCTGCAGGTGGGATGAACAGCAGCTTGGTGCAGTACCAAACTGCCTCCTGGCAACCAGACCTCAGTTGTGGGTTGCCTTTGTTCCGTGCTCTCTCAGGGAGATTTTTATCTTCGTTATTTTTAAATATTATTTGGTTGTGTGTACTGGCACCTGGTGAAGACTGTGAGTCTTCCCCGTGCAAACTCCTCCACAGAGAATCTAAAGGAAAGTTTTGCTGGAAAACAGCAAAGAGCCCTGCAGTCAAAGGACAGGGAACTGTGGAATGATGCTGGTGTGACTCAAGGAGTACCTGTGAATGTTGAGGCTTGGCCTTGTTTTCCTCATGTAACCACAGAAAAGAGTAAGATTTTGTAAAATGCATCCCGAGAAGTCTCACTCTCTTCCTGGAACAATAAATAATTGTTAAATCCAGCTTCACAGAAGGCAGCAGCAGCATTACAGGAGGTACAGAATGTCTTGCTCTTACACTCTTGCTTATTTTTTTAGCTACAGGAGTCCTCACTCACAGTAAATAATTCATGGTGTTGCTACCTGATAGTGCTTCTGTGGCTCTTTTTTGAACAAGATAATGGAGCAGGGAGGTTTTTAATTAGCTCTACTATTCTAGAAGTTGTGCTGCAAGGTGTATCTGTTACATCAGAGTTCAGTACATGGTGCCAGGGTTGATTAGCCCATTAACATCTTGACTCTGTGTGTATTTGGGGTATTTTGGGTTAACAGAAGGGAAAAACACAGAGTGGAATTTCTTTTGTCCATGTCTAGGTGTTGGCTCTTCTTGTGAAAGGTTATTTCCCTATGGCTCAGAGCTATTTCCTAGAACTTGGAGAAGTGGCCTGCAGATGCATGGAAGAAATGGATCCCTCCATTCAGCTTCATGGAGCCAAAGTAAGAGCAGAGGACACATCAACTTTGTTTTACCCAATGAGTTTTATCTGAGTGTGCTTTGCAAACACAGATGAATAGTGATGAATATTCAGAGCATCTGTGTGTGTGATGTAGAAATGCAGTATCCTGACACTATGAGAAATGCACCTTCAGCTTCCAGTCTTGAAGTCTCAGCAGAATTTGGTTGCTCTGCTGAGTCACCAGGAAGCTTGGGAAGTGCAAGGACTGGTCCTTCCCTGATTTAGTATCAGCTGGTGCAGGGACTGTAGTCTGTCACCCAAAGGAAAGCTCAGAGAGATTTGTCTTTGTGCAGCAATTTTTCCAGCTGAAGGCCTTATGTAAGAAAGGCTTTTTTCAAATTTCTTCACTAACAGGGACAGAATAGAGTCCAAAACAATACTGAATCTTTTATTTTTGCTCCCTGGGTAAGTATGGTCCTAGATGAAGGTTGCTGTAGTTCCTTGGTTCTTGAGTCATCCCTGATGAGGACCTCCTTGGTTTTTCTTCCTCTGCAGCTTCTGGAGGAGCTGGGCACAGGTGTCCTGCAGCAGTACAAACCCGACTCACCCACTGCCCCTGCTCAGAGAGTGCCAGTCAGCCTGGTAAGTGTGAGATTCCACTGCACTGGACTCTGCAAAGTCACTGGCATGGATACAGATAAATCCTGCAGGGAAGCAGGAAGGGACTCGGTACTCTGTGGCCTTACAGATGCTGATATGAAGAATTTTTGTAGACTTCCTGCATTATTTTGGCAGTTTTTGTCGGTAGGCAGGTGTGTTGGTTTTCTCTCTGCCTTTCCTCTTCCTGCCTCTTCCTGCCTGCTTGAGATCCGGGGGCTGGAAGAACAGCACCAACTCTGCATGTGTCATTACTGCTGCATAAAACTTTTAAGGTTTTGGTGAGTTTGTGTTGTTAACGAGCCAACCTACCTTTTCTGGCTGCTCACAAGTGCAGAGGAAGTGGCCAAAATCACAACAGATGTGAATGCAGAAAAATTCCTTAGCTGTTTTTTGCCTAAGTTTGCAGAAGCTGAGGAGCTGGCATCCTAGTTGGTAACACAGGCCTGTTTAAGTCTTGCTTCTGTGAACAGAAGGCAAGTTTAAAAATTTTCTTGGCTCATGCTGAGTTTTGAGCCTACAAGATAGGAAATGTGTTCAGTAGCACCGGGTTCCTATTACTTGCTATGAATGTAAATTGTCAGGCAAATGAAAATACCCAGCTGTGGATTCAGGAATGGGATTGTAACTCCCCCTAATGCAGTTTGATCTGGGTGTATGTGGCCTTGAGAAGGAAACAAATAGAACTTGGTGAAAAACTGCTTCATAGCAGTACTTAAATGTCTTTAAAATGTTTCTGAATGTCAAATATTTTGGGCTCCAAACAATTGTAATCCCTTCCATGTGTGATTATGCTTGCTGCTGTAAGTATTTCTAAAGACAATCATCTTTAAGACAATCTATTATAGAACTTGTGCATAATTGCTGAGTTTAAATGGGTAAACCTGGCTGCTTCTCCTGTAGGTTGTGACTTTCTGGAAGATGATGTTGAATGGCCCTTTACCTGGCACTCTCCAGAACTCCCCATATGCCACTCTCCAGACAAGTGCCTGTGATGCCCTGTCCTCTATCTTGCCAGAAGCTTTCAGCCTTCTGCAGGTAAGAGAACACACCTTTAAATGTGGTATGTTTACCTTTGAGGCTTTTTCCTTGACCACCAGATTACAGTAGTATAAAGCCTTTTAAAATTTATTAGGAGAGGGTGAAGAAAGCTTCCAGAATCATTAGTTTTCTTACATTCTGAACATTGTGACTGTTGAAGGCTGGAAAGGGCAATGTTGGGAGTAATTAGTCTGTCAAAACAATTAAACTGTGGGTCACAGCAGCTGTTTGGCCCTGCCATGAATACTCAACCTTGGAGATGTTGCACAGGAGATGGAGGACAAGGATTTCATGGCATGAGGGAGGGGTGAGGGATTGTTATTGTGCTGGTTAATTCTTTGAAAAGCCAGCTGAGCCAACAGCCACGGCCTGACGTTGTGCACCCGTTTCCGTGAGTGTTTTTTAGTTTTGGCTGGCTTTGAAAACACCAGCCTGTGGTGATTGCCCTGGCAGAAGCAAACAAATGTGTTGGCCTCACTCTGCCTTTGCAACATGAAATATGCTTTTAAACATGAAAGCCTTGGCAGTGGATCCCCACTGCATTGTGCAGCTCCTTCTGTGTCACCGTGCCCTTGCTGGGGAGTGCTCTGCCAGATCTCATTTGCCCAGGAATTGCTAGTCCAGCAGTATCTCTGGAATTCTCCATCCAGCTTCTCCAAGTACAGGGTGTACTTCATCCTCCTGTACTTTGATCCCATGCACTCTCTTGTCCCTGTGGCCACGTGGGGTCAAGTCAGTGTCCACTGTGACCCTTTGTCACGGGCTGGTGAACTGACAA